>NC_083102.1:58433961-59858961 GCF_949774975.1 Lagenorhynchus albirostris
AGGGGTCAGATGATGAGAGGAAGGGTCTTAAGGTCTCTCCAGTTGCCACCACCACCTTTTGTCCAATTGTTCTTCTAGGAGGGGAGAATAGAGACCCCAGAGATGCACAGAAGGCGAAGGTCATTGAGCCTTTTCTGTTTCCCAGGTTTACAAAGAAGAAGCAGAAGCTTCTGCCTTCTGAGTCCACCAGTCCTTCCTCATTTGATGGTCAAGGTTCCTGGGAGTCATCATAGAGTGATTATTTAGAGTTTGCTCTCTCTTAAGGGTCTCTTTTTGTTGTTGCCTGGTGAAATAATTGCTGAGGCCTGAAGAAGGCATGATCAGCTGTCTTCGTTCTGGAAGCTAGGCGTGTCGGTTAAGAGAGCTGGGAGTGTCAGGCTAAAAGGAGCCTTTCCTGCTGTGAGAACCGTCTTCTGTCAGCAGAAAATTTGCTAGTCAGTGTCAGCAAAACCTAATGTGGCAGTGGGAGCTTTGGACTTTGTGCATCTAAAGACTGAAGGTTAAGAACTACTCAATTTTTTTTATCCTAATGAAAGGTTATCTCCAGGTGATATATGGGAGTGTGCCAGGTGCAAATTGAAGCACCAGATGTGTGAAGTTGGGCTCCTGAACTATGAATGAATTATATTCCTGTATACATAACTTGGTTTGAACTGTTTCTGAATAGGGGCTGGGAATAGGGTTGCCAAACAAAATACAGGATGCTCTATTAAATTTGAAATTCATCACTAATAAGTAATTTTTAGTAGAAATATGTCCCATGCAATATTGGGGCCATATTTATACTAAAAATTATTTGTTGTCTGTCTGAAATTCGAATTTACCTGGTAACCTGCATTATTATTATTTGCTAAACCTGGAAACCCTAGTTGAGAAGTAAATAATGTGTTACAGGAGGAGAGTAACTTTTAGCCACACCTCCTCTGTGTACAAGGTTTTGGCAGGAAGGGGGAGGTAAGGAATACCTAGGGACAGATTACCTGTATTGGGTAGGTGGGCAATGTGTCTTTAAACATAACCAGTGTGGTTTCCATGAAGAGTGAGTGTAGCCCGGGAATTAATGCAGAGCACAGGTCAGTTTTCTGAGTGGACACTTAAACCATGTGCAGAGCCTCATTACAAGCTTCTGACTTTCCCATGCTCTCTGTTTTCAAAATTCCAGTACAAGTATATTCTTGATTCAGGCCTTGGATTAATTTCAGCTGTCATCTCTGTCCTGGTAACTCTTAAATTTAAATCTTCATTTTGGATTACTCATCTGATTTCCAGCATACTTTTCAACATGGCTCATCCTTCTAGAAAGAATATATCTGGAGGTCTTTAGAGAAGGATGTGTATAGAGGTCTGATGGATGCTATTTTCATATAATTAGCAACATCTTTGCATTAGAAAGGGAATTATTTCGAACTTTCAACAAAATCCAGCCTATAATTACTATAATGATAATAGTAAAGAGTGGGGTTTTTTTAACATCTTTATTGGAGTATAATTGCTTTACAATGGTGTGTTAGTTTCTGCTTTATAACAAAGTGAATCAGTTATACATATACATATGTTCCCATATCTCTTCCCTCTTGTGTCTCCCTCCCTCCCACCCTCCCTATCCCACCCCTCTAGGTGGTCACAAACCACCTAGCTGATCTCCTTGTGCTATGCGGCTACTTCCCACTAGCTATCTATTTTACATTTGGTAGTGTATATATGTCCATGCTACTCTCTCACTTTGTCACAGCTTACCCTTCCCCCTCCCCATATCCTCAAGTCCATGCTCTAGTAGATCTGAGTCTTTATACCTGTCTTACCCCTAGGTTCTTCATGACCTTTTTTTTTTTCTTCTTAGATTCCATATATATGTGTTAGCATACGGTATTTGTTTTTCTCTTTCTGACTTACTTCACTCTGTATGACAGACTCTAGGTCCATCCACCTCACTACAAATAACTCAATTTCGTTTCTTTTTATGGCTGAGTAATATTCCGTTGTATATATGTACCACATCTTCTTTATCCATTCATCTGTTGATGGACAGTTAGGTTGCTTCCATGTCCTGGCTATTGTAAATAGAGCTGCAATGAACATTTTGGTACATGACTCTTGTTGAATTATGGTTTTCTCAGGGTATATGCCCAGTAGTGGGATTGCTGGGTCATATGGTAGTTCTATTTTTAGTTTTTTAAGGAACCTCCATACTGTTCTCCACAGTGGCTGTATCAATTTACATTCCCACCAACTGTGCAAGAGTGTTCCCTTTTCTCCACACCCTCTCTAGCATTTATTGTTTCTAGATTTTTTTTTTTTTTTTTTGGTACAAGGGCCTCTCACTGTTGTGGCCTCTCCCGTTGCGGAGCACAGGCTCCGGACGCGCAGGCTCAGCGGCCATGGCTCACGGGCCCAGCCGCTCTGCGGCACGTGGGATCTTCCCGGACCGGGGCACGAACCCGCGTCCCCTGCATCAGCAGGCGGACTCTCAACCACTGCGCCACCAGGGAAGCCCCTGTTTCTAGATTTTTTGATGATGGCCATTCTGACCAGTGTGAGATGATATCTCATTGTAGTTTTGATTTGCATTTCTCTAATGATTAATGATGTTGAGCATTCTTTCATGTTTGTTGGCAATCTGTATATCTTTGTAAAGAGTGTTTCTTGTTCTAAATACCTATACAATAGGATCTGTGTCTTTAAACCATTCATTTCACTGGTCCTTACTTAAGGATTAAAATAAGATCATCAGAATATATTTGAAAGAGCACTAAACTCAGATGAAGACCTAAAACCATGCTTTCTCTTACTGTGTGCCTCTCTGGGTTTCAATTTCCTCATCTCCAAGTTAGGGGGATTAGATAATTCCTAGGCTCCTTTGCAACCCTAACAGTCTATGATGCTCTTATGGTAGTTTATAAACTAGTGTTCAAAGCAATTAGTCAGCCTCAGGTTTTGTCTGTCTCTTTTGCATAGAGCTACATATCTGCCATCCTCATCCCAACTGCAGAGAAAAGAGCAGCCCCATTTGCCTCAATTTCCCAAGACCAAGGTTCTGGAAAAAGTACCTGCCCACCTTGACCATCTTGTACCCATGGAGAAATCCTTCTAGTTATACTTTCCATATACTCAGAAATGCTGACTCTGGAAAAATTACCTGCCCACCTTGACCATCTTGTACCCATGGAGAAATCCTTCTAGTTATACTTTCCATATACTCAGAAATGCTGACTCTAACTCTTCAGAGGTCCCACAGCAATGGATGTCTAACTCCAGCCCACTTGCTTATCCCCTTAGGGATTACTCTTTATTTAAGTAGACCTGGCTGAAAAAGCCATTGTCAGCAGGTCAGCTTTGTGCACTGTACCCAGACTATGTATGTGAATGGATCGTCTCATTAAACAAGTATTTATGTTGTGCCCATTTGGACCTAGCCACTGGGCAGGATGGTTCTGATGCCTTCACTGGTTTGGAGCTTCAATATACACATTTAGTCTGCAATGGCTTATGACTGCACTTTTTAAATTCGGGGACAATTAAAAGGAGTTGTGTGCTAGAGTTTGGCTCACAGTAGCTCACGAGAGCTGATTGTTAAATTATCAGGAATTTTGTGAGCTGATTGTTAAATGCAACGATTTTAAAAAATTAAGTCATATAAACCTACAACATGGGGCTTCCCTGGTGGCGCAGTGGTTGAGAGTCCGCCTGCCGATGCAGGGGACACGGGTTCATGCCCCGGTCCGGGAAGATCCCACATGCCGCGGAGCGGCTGGGCCTGTGAGCCATGGCCGCTGAGCCTGCGCGTCCGGAGCCTGTGCTCCGCAACGGGAGAGGCCACAACAGTGAGAGGCCCGAGTACCACAAAAAAAAAAAAAAAAAAAAAAGACCTACAACAAAGTACACTAAAAACAAAGGTAATAAATATTCAAAACACACTACCTGCCAATTATTTTACTCTACATATCTATGCTCCTGATATTATTTGCATATACTGGATCTATATGGTGGAAACACTATATAATGATGTTACTATACATATTTTCCCCACCATACATTCAGGGACCTCAAACAGGCCATGATGCAACTGTTTACACCACAGAAATCAGCAAATGCTACCAATCAGACCTTAACTTATTGCTTTGTTGATGTCTAGACTTCAGAAATTGATGGAGAGAATGTTACTAATGTAGATTAAACTTAAAAATTTGTTGTGTGTGGTGTCTGTAGCTATTACATTGTGAATAGTACAAAAAATTGAGAAATATGCTTCCAATATTCAAAAAACTATTAAGCGCTTCCACATAGGAGTTACTTATGTCATTGATGAGTGAGTGAGTTTCCAATATATGTCTTCATTGTTTCACATTTGTGAAACAGTTACTCCTTAATGTAATAAAAATGTCAACCAATGTAAACATAGGAACTACATGCACGCTTCAATTGCAGACACAGGTTGGCTATGAATACAACTCATATCTATACAAAATTGATATAAAAATCAGTGATAGCATTCTTAGAGTACCAACTGGCTATATGGAATAGGAAATAAATTATATTGGGTATCTTATTATTTGTAAATTGAGGGCTTCACATTCTTTATATTAGCAAAAGTTATAATATACTTATAAACATATATACATACAGTCTTTTTTTTTTTTTTTTTTTTTACAAAATGCCTGTTGTTGAACATTTTCTAGTACACCATTGACTCAAACCTCTGTTCGGTAGAGCCCCTTCTGGTTGCTCTATTTGTTGGGGCTGACACAGTCCTCAGGTGAGGCCATGCCTCCTGAGGCCAGGCCATATGATCATCTCAACAGATGCAGGAAAAGCCTTTGATAAAATTCAACATCCATTTATGGTAAAAACTCTCCAGAAAGAGGGCATAGCGGGAACATACCACAACATAATAAAGGCTATATACAGCAAACCCACAGCTAATATCATACTCAACAGTGAAAAGCTGAAAGCATTTCCTATAAGATCAGGAACAAGAGAAGGATGCCCACTCTCACCATTTTATTTTATTTTATTTTATTTTATTTTATTTATTTATTTTTGGCTGTGTTGGGTCTTCGTTGCTGTGAGCGGGCTTTCTCTAGCTGTGGCGAGCGGCGGCTACTCTTTGTTGTGGTGCGCAGGCTTCTCATTGTGGTGGCTTCTCTTGTTGCGGAGCATGGGCGCTAGGCACACGGGCTTCAGTAGTTGTGGCTGGTGGGCTCTAGAGCGCAGGCTCAGTAGTTGTAGCGCATGGGCTTAGTTGCTCCGCAGCATGTGGGATCTTCCCGGACCAGGGGTCGAACCCGTGTCCCCTGCATTGGCAGGTGGCTTCCTAACCACTGCGCCACCAGGAAAGCCCCTCACCATTTTTATTCAACATGTTTTTGACTTTTGGAGTCACACAGACCTGAGTTTGAATCCTATCTCTGTCATTTACTAGCTAAATACCCTTGTTTAAATTCTCTCACCCTTTGATTTTAAATCTGTAAAGTGGAGATAATTATAGGACTAACCTCATAGGTTGTCTGAAGATTTAGTAAGCTAAACATGCAAAGATTTAACACAGGCCCTGGCACATGATAAGTCCTCAAAAAATGGTAGCTGTAATTTTTTTCCTTCATCCTCTCTCCTGCCTATTAGGATGCATCAAGCTTCAGACCATGGTTCTCTACCTTTTCTGTTTATATCCATTTAGCGTATGATTGACCTAACCAGCACATTCCTTGATGATGCACAGATCTCCCTCTCCATCTTGACCGTCTCATTAGAGCATCCATCATGCACATTTTTAACTGACATTAGGACATAACATAGGAAATATCCTCCTGCTCATTATCTGACCGTCCTCAAATTAGTATGCCCTTCCTATTTCCTCATTTCCATCAGTGGTACCCCTATTTGTACTTGATCTTAGGCTTCAGAGTTGCAGTCTTTACTCCCTATATCTGATTAGTCATTAAACCCTGCTTATTCTTTCTCACAGCTTTGGTTCTCGTGACTAATGGTGAAGCTAGCTGAGAAGCCGTTTGGTGCACTCCCATTCAGCCTCCTCAGGGCTCCCTGCCCTTGATATCCTTGTTTTTCCCTTTGTGCTTTTGCTCATGGTACTCAAGGGACACTGATGATCTTTAAGTTAGCCTCTTATTATTTACTGAATTATATTGCTCTGAACTCTGAAATACCTATGTCTTTTATCTTCAACTGGGTTGTAAATTCCTTGAAGACAGAAGCAGGGCATAAACTCAGAATTACTGTCACAGTGCTAAACACAGTGCTCAATAAAGGTTTCCCAATGGAATGAATTGATTGAATATAACCCTTTCTTATTAAGAATACATAATAGCTTCCTATTGCCTATTAAGTCAATCCCAAGCTCTTCAGACTGGCCTTCCAGGTGTACTGTCAGCTGACTCCATCTTACCTGCTCTTAACTTTAGTTCTTTCCTGACATGGGCCCTTCATTCAGGTGACCTTGGTACACACACACACACATACACACAACTGGGTATTAAAATACTCATCCTTCTGTCTCAGTTTTGCCTGAAGTCCCAAGACATTGGGTACTTACCACCTCACATTGAAAAATGCAATGCTAGACCACCCTGGATGTTGGAGTTTGAGTTCAGTCAAACTCTTTCCCTGGAGGTAGGAGACAAGGTGTGTAAACGTTCCAATCCTCTAATGAAGGATTTGTCTTTCCAGTAACCAGTCCACCCAATGAAGCTCTCTAGGAGCCCCATTAAGACTCACTTCATTAGCATAATTGAAATGGTAGAAAGGAGCTCTTTGTCAAGAACCAGAGGCAAAGACCAAACATGTATTTCTTATTATACCACACCCACAAATACCTCCTTTCCAACTGCAGCTTGAAACAAGCCTAGGCTATGGGAGAGGAGAAACTTTTAAATAAAATTTGGAGTTTCAATTATTCAACTAAAATGGACATTTTTATTACTGAAATGACATTTTTCTCCTATCTAGAGTGACTGGAGTACTTTTTATTATTAAAAATTAAGTAGAGGGCTTCCTTGGTGGCGCAGTGGTTGAGAGTCCGCCTGCCGATGCAGGGGACACGGGTTCGTGCCCCGGTCCGGGAAGATCCCACATGCCGCAGAGCGGCTGGGCCCGTGAGCCATGGCCGGAGCCTGGGCTCCACAACGGGAGAGGCCACAACAGTGAGAGGCCCGCGTACAGCAAAAAAAAAAAGAAAAAGAAAGAAGAAAAATTAAGTAGAAACAGGTGTGAGTCCTGCCTGAGGTATCATGCCAGGAGTGGAGAAGGGTTCCAGGCAGTGGGTTTGTGTGAGCAGGAGAAAGCGATAATGAAGCTGTGTTTTTGTTTTACCCTTTGAAGTACCTCTCTTTTAACACAACTGTTACATTTGCTGATGCTGCACATGTAGACAGGCCTGTAAGTGTATGCAGGCAGGCACATAACACACACACACACACACGCACGCACCTTTCTACCATTTAGGATCTACAGCTGAACTCATCTCCTCCAAGAAATCATTCCTGGTTAGCGCAATTCACTCAGCTCTCTCTCTTGGAGTTTCTATAATTCCTCTTTTTCAAACCCTATAATCTAACACTTATGTATGTGAACCAACCATACATCTCCATTGATCTTCTCTTCTTTCATTTACGTGTTTTTGCTTCTCATTCTTACAGTAAGCCTCTCACCAGAAACCAGTGTTTTACTTTGGGGTATGTCTCATATATTCCTCCATTGTCACTTAATAAAGGCTGCATGATTGATTAATCAGATATGTCCGGATTTCATGGTAACATCAAAGGTTGGCTAAATATCCAGTTTAGTCTAAAACCTAAAGCTAAATCTTCCTGCCTCCTGATGGAAATGCTGGCCACCTCGACTCGGCTTTCCAGTTTTATTTGGTTAGTCAATGAACTGTTGAACAGAGTGTGCTAATGAAATAACTAATCTTCATGTGATCTTTTATTGCTGATGAAGGTTAAAATACCAGTGAGGGTGATTTGGTACGTGACATTAGTCCTCTTCAAGCACTGCACTGGGAAGACAGCTTTGGTTAACTTTCATGTTACTCTATAGTTTGTTTTACCTCATAGTCACCAGTAGGCTTGAGTTCTTGGATTACTAACATTCAGCTTTTTGCTAATAAAATTTTCTGTAGAACTAGGAGAATTTCCCAGACAGCTGGAAGTGTATTTTGAGACGGGCCTCTCTCAAAATTGCTTTTACGAGCAGGGGATGCATTTCGTCAGGCCCCCACCCTCTTTGTTAGCACCTCTTTTTCACTTGCTCCTGGATGATGAAGGAAATTAGTCTTATGTTATTAATCCTCCCATCCACCATGGGGGCTGACAGTGTGTTTGAATACTCAAAGGCATGAGACTTTTCAAAAGCATTTCAGGGCTCCAAAGAGGCTTATCGGTCCATGAAGTCTTGATGTCTCTGTGCGTGGAAAAGATGAATCATATATGTGCATTGAACAGATGAAACTCTATGGTGTCTCTGCAGGTGATACAGGCTTGCCATTCTTGTCCCAAAGCAATCGAAGTTGTCGTCAATGCCTATGAACATATCAGGTGGAACGTAAAGTGGAAAAGAGCTATCCCTGATGATGACTTGGAGGTAAAGCATCAATTCACTTCCTGTGGGTTTTGCTCTAAAGTACTTCCATAGTGCAATGGAAGTGCAGGAAATTCTAATTCAAAAAATGGGTTTTGAGAATGCTTTTAAGAATTTGAGGATGCTACACAAATAGAACAAGACAAAGGGTTATAAAATGCAGGTGTGAGAATAAATAAATAAATAAGTAGGTAGTGCTTAGGAGCATCTTGGGAGTTTCTCCATCTAAGGGCAAGTTGAACAGTTATATAAAGGTAACAGTTTTACTTTCTTCCCGTCAATTTAGATGAATTTAATAATAATAAGAAGAAGAATATTTGGGATTGTTCATATAGCATTTTTATCAGAAGTTTAAATTGTGTAGATTATGTCACTCACTTTAAAAAATTGCTCTATTATTTATATAGATTAATTAATATTAATAATTATATAGATTAATTAATTATATAGATTATTTCATTCACTTTTAAATAACCTGAAGTCTGTAATAGGCAGGTAACAGAGTATCAACAACTTTGTGATGAGTCATGCAGAAAGCCGTTGGCAAAGCTGAGTCCTCATGCTGCGTGTGGACTTTGCTGCCTTTGTGAACCAGCCCTTCCACCTAGCCTCATGTTCTTGGTTTTAGCTGTCACAGGCTGTCCCCAGCACGGGAGAGACGTTGGGCACAGAGTACAAAGCTCACTGGGCCTAGAGGCTAATGGCTTAGGTGCAGTCTTATTCTGCTACTTATTAGCTATCTTAGCTTTAAAAAGTTACTTAACCTGCCTTAGCTTCATTATTCATGTTTAATTTTGCCTCCCCATCCTAGACCGTGGAAAGTAGGGACTAAACACATCACTATTGATTTCTATTGACATAAACTCTGAGGCGTTTCTGACTTTAACATGTGTTGCCTTCCTTTTCAGAGATACTGGGATTTTTACCACTCTCTCTTCACTGTGTGCAGTAACTCTCCAAGGACTCTCATGCATTTATCAAGATGTGCCATTCGAAGAACGTTGCACAGCAGATGTCACAGAGTAATTCCTTTGCTTTCCCTCCCATTGTCATTGAAAAAGTACTTGCTTTTAGAGCCAGAGGGAATCATTTATTAAGCCTTATGAGACAGGAGATCCCAATCCTAGATGTTAAGTGGACTCGCTGAGTAGACACAGTTTGCATAAATAAAATGGTACTTGGGTTGATTATAACACTTCAGGGATTTAAAAACACTTTACAAACACTATGTCATTAATCCTAGAATATCACGGTGAGGGGAAATAAACGAGGTAAAGTTAAGGTAGTCTCAAAAACAAGAGCGTATCCAGAAGGTCCTGACATAACAATAATAATTAATATGTATAGTGCTCTTACTTGGTGCCTGCTATAATTTTATAAGATTTTTCATATGTTATCTCATTTGAAATGGGACCCAGGTTTTCTTACAACCAATTTCATCCTCTCCCTTATCAGTAATAAGTTTACATTACCGTTCAGTTGGCAAAATGCTAGGCATTAGGATGGGCCTCTTAATCTTGGTGTCCTCCACCCACTCCCACTTAGCAGAAATTACTATGGCTAGTTTTGCAAACTCCTTTCCATATACTAAGCTCCTCAACTTACTTTTAGTGAAGAAAGCACGAGCATACTCAAAACAAAGAAATCTTTGAGTCAAATTAGAAATGAAAAACAAAGATCAGTCCACTTGAAAGTCAAAATGGACATTTGAACACTCTCATTGAACCAAAGACTGGAGATGCAAAGATGAGTCCGAAGCGAGGACTCCTGCCCTCCAGGATCTCACCATTTCGCAGAGGATCCGGACATATAAGCAGGGAACTGCAGTGTCAGATGTCAGAGGCAAGAGTAGAGGTGCAGATTCATTCTTAATGCTTGCCTTTCAAAGTCGTGTTTCTGACATGAAGTGCGGTTTTCTTTGAAGCATGATGATAAAGAGTGAAGGGATTGTGTGTAGTAGAGAGATCTCCGGCTGCTATGAGTATAAATGTAAATGTATTCACTTTAAGTTTCCAGGCACATGTACTTATTTTTATTTTAGAATGATTTCGTGCGTAGTGCTTTCCCAGACTCCCTGGGGAAAAATTGCACACTCAGTGGCTCCCATGTGTGTGTGACAAGGAAGTTTAGGAAAATGTGTGCAAGGAAACGTGCGAAGGGAAAGACTTAGGTTGATTACTTTGGTCTTTTTATGTAACAGACTGACATTTCAGAGCATTTTGGCTAGAAGATAAGGGGCACTTTGCTGGTGATGGCCAGCTGCAGAAAGCACATGGAAAGACTTTTTGAAAATGGTAAAAGTTTGAGAAACTTGGAAAGACTAGTGTGTTAATCAGGTTTGTTAGCAGTTTGCAGAAAGAGAAACGTAGATGATTAACCTCTGGACCTCATGGTTTATGAGGCCAACTTCGCTTCACTTTTTGTTCTTGCTAATCACTTTTAGATAAGCTCATTGACTCTTAGCATTGCCTTTTAGAGGTTACAGCAGAAGTAATTAAGCACAAACAAATCTATTTGCCAGTTATGAGCAGGGGTTTTTTTTTGGTGGTGGTTGTTGTTTTTGTGGTGTGTGTGTGGTTCCCCATCTTGTTTAACCTTAGATGCTTGAGTTTGCAGTAGAGATGATGTCAAATATTCCACTAGCCTGACACGTAGACTCTGCTTCACATACTGGGGTTTGCATATTCCTGGTGCCATGTAGGAAAAATCATAAGTGGATACAATAATCTTTCTGAAGTATCAGTTCTACTCAGATATTTTGGGAGAAATATTTTATACTAAAATAAGATCTGTATTATGGAATAGAATACTGTATTTGTATGAACCATTCATATAAAATATGATCCTTCAAAAAACAGTTTGCTTACAGCAAGTGGTGTTAGAACACATTCTAGAATGCCAGTCAGAGGTGCTGGGAGAGGATGTTCCTTGCATGGGGAAGTAACATATCTCAGTTGGCCTGCTGTGCTTAAACATTCTGTGCTAATCTAGCATGTGGTACAGGACTACTTGCTTTGAATGGTTTATTTGTGGATTTAAAGTTATTTCTCCTCATCTTTGAACTTTCATTTAGGGGACTTAAATAAAGCTCTTCTCTTTCCTTTCATCTTTGTGAGTTATTTGCCGATAAGACTTTTTCCTAGCTGACTTTTCAGCAGTTAGACTGAAGAACTCTACATGATCCATTGCTTTATTCAACATTGGGAAAGAAAAAGAGAATGAGGAAATGTGCCTGTAAATAAATAATACTTTCAAAGGAAAGTAAAGGGTAAACACAAATAAAACACAGGCTATTGCTATAGGAACAAGAGTATTTTAATAATAATAAATTGTACTGAATCATACTCTTCCATCTGTCACTATCTCTGTCCTCCTGGGTTTCTAATTTCTTTTCATTCTCACCATTCAAGCAACCATGGGCAGGAGAAACAGAGGAAATTATATCCTGATGATACCGTTGTTACTTTTTGTAAATAGTCACTTAATGATTGTAGATTACATGGGAAGAAGAATCTTTGATATGAGGGAAAGATCACCCATCCAGTTTTCTCGCTTTTCAGGAGGTAGACACACTTGAGTTCTATTTTTTAATCACCTAGTGTTACATTGTCACTTTTTCCTTCCATCGTGAACCCAGCGGCTTCTAATAAAAAACACAGCAGTAAAAAGCTGATTGTAAGGATGAGAAAAGTAACAAACCATTTGCAGTGGATCATCAATGTTGGAAAAATCAGCTGAGCCTTATGTTTTTGTTACACATCTGATTGTTTATGAAGAACTCTTGAAGTTTTGAACGGCACACTTTCAAAACTTTTTTGAAAAATCCAGTTATTCACTTATTTTCTTTGAAACACAGACACCATAGCTAATCTATGGAAGGAATTCATTGTCACTTCCTTTGGAGTATAAACAGATTCATTACAGTTAGATGTTAAGAATTTTGGCTCCGGTGCCTGTCTATCCGGGTTTATATCCTGACTCTCATCCTTATTTGACCCATTATCTAGAGAAAATGACATGCTTGCTGCATGCCTCAATTACCTCATTTTGGGAATGATAATGGTACCTACTTCATAAAACTTCTATATGATTGTTTTGAGGTGCAGGGGAGGAAAAAGTTTTACCTGACTCTTTTAGGGTCCTTGGCTGGGTCAAAGACAGATTAACAGGAGGGAAGCATACAAATTTACTTAATATAAGTTTCACATGACATGGGAGCCTTCATAAGGAAATGAAGACCCTGAAGAAACAGACTTGAGTATTTTTTTGCGAGGTTTGATGATGAGTGGACAGTTGTGTAGCAATATGATAAGTTAAGGAGTATGAGGTCAGTGTGGTAAACTGGGGGAAACCGGGACCTGTTCGTTAGGATTCCTCTTGGTGTCCCTTTGTCTTAGAAGATAAGGATGCTCCTTTCCTCCAGATTTAGGGAGGGCGCCTCCCACAGGAGGGTTTTATGATTTGTTTCAGGGAAGAAGGGGAGGGGATTGTCAGAGTGATCTTCCTGCTTCTGCTGTTTTCTTAAACTCCTTCAGCTTAAATTAGACACTACGCCAAGGTGCTGTCTATGGGAACAGTGTGTCTGGAGCCCCATCAGAGGGTTAAATTGTTAATACATTAAAGCACACAGAACAGAGCATGACATTCAGTTAGCGTTTTAATATTATTATTGTCTTTGTTATTGTCATAATCGTTATTATTTAGGGAGAGCTTTCTACCAGTGAGTAATATTTTCTTAGAGTGAAGCTACAGCTAAAGGTGATGTGTGGTAGATTTCTGTTCACTTTGGGAAATACTTTTTGAGCTTCTTCTATGTACCAGGCGCTTTGTTGGCTGCTGGGAATCAAAGTGGGAACAAGGCAAACCAGGTCCCTGACCTTCCTGGGCTTTTTTGAGGTGGAGGATGGAGATGGAAATAACATTGATGTGGAGGATTAGCAAAGAGGCAAATTGATTAATTTGTGAAACTTTGCCCTTTTGTAAGTGGGTTTATCAAGGATGCAATCACTCCTTTTACTATTTAATGAAGGCTGTGGAGTCACTTGAAAATGTATCCTGTGGATAAAGAGCGTTGATCAGCTGTTTCCATCTTCATGGAGGGAAGAGTAGGTGAAGGTTAACTTTGTAGCAGGAGGAGTATAGATTGGCAATGAGATTCCCAGCAGTGAGGGTTACTGCATATCAGAATGAATGAACAGGGAGGATTGGCGGATTTCATTTAATTATTCTTTCACTTTCAAGAATTTATTCAGTACTAATATGTGTGTGGTTCTGTGCGAAATGTGGAAGGAAGAGGGGAGTGTTGGTACCAATTCACTGCAAGATTCACTTGCAGTAGCTCAAAGTTTTTGTTCGCCTGTTTGTTTTTTACTATGTAGTAAGAATAAAAGGTATACAGTGGAAAACACAGGAAGAACACTCTTTGACATAAGTTACAGCAAGATCCTTTTTGACCCACCTCCTAGAGAAATGGAAATAAAAACAAAAATAAACAAATGGGACCTAATGAAACGTAAAAGCTTTTGAACAGCAAAGGAAACCATAAACAAGACGAAAAGACAACCTTCAGAATGGGAGAAAATATTTGCAAACGAAGCAACTGACAAAGGATTAATTTCCAAAATTTACAAGCAGCTCATGCAGCTCAATATCAAAAACACAAACAACCCAACCCAAAAATGGGCAGAAGAGCTAAATAGACATTTCTCCAAAGAAGATATATAGATTGCCAACAAACACATGAAAGGATGCTCAACATCACTAATCATTAGAGAAATGCAAATCAAAATTACAATGAAGTATCACCTCACACCTGTCAGAATGGCCATCATCAAAACAATCTATAAACAATAAATGCTGGAGAGGGTGTGGAGAGAAGGGAACCCTCTTGCACTGTTGGTGGGAATGTAAATTGATACAGCTACTATGGAGAACAGTATGGAGGTTCCTTAGAAAACTACAAATAGAACTACCATATGACCCAGCAATCCCACTACTGGGCATATACCCTGAGAAAACCATAATTCAAAAAGAGTCATGTACCAAAATGTTCATTGCAGCTCTATTTACAATAGCCAGGACATGGAAGCAACCTAAGTGTCCATCGACAGAGGAATGGATAAAGAAGATGTGGCACATATATACAATGGAATATTACTCAGCCATAAAAAGAAACGAAATTGAGTTATTTGTAGTGAGGTGGATGGACCTAGAGTCTGTCATACAGAGTGAAGTAAGTCAGAAAGAGAAAAACAAATACCGTATGCTAACACATATATATGGAATCTAAAAAAAAAAAAAATGGTTCTGAAGAACCTAGGGGCAAGACAGGAATAAAGACGTAGAGAATGGACTTGAGGACACAGGGAGAAGGAAGGGTAAGCTGGGACGAAGTGAGAGAGTGGCGTGGACATATATACACTATGAAATGTAAAATAGATAGCTAGTGGGAAGCAGCTGCATAGTACAGGGAGATCAATTTGGTGCTTTGTGACCACCTAGAGGGGTGGGTTAGGGAGGGTGGGAGGGAGACACAAGAGGGAGGGGATATGGGGATATATGTATACGTATAGCTGATTCACTTTGTTATACAGCAGAAACTAACACAACATTGTAAAGCAGTCATACTCCAATAAAGATGTTAAAAAAAAGGTATACAGTGGGTTTTTAAAATTAGATGCTATCTAACTGAGCTATTTTTCTGTCAGCCTGCCGTCAAATGGTTGATTGGAAATGATTTTCAAAATTTATATTTCATTGATAAATTGCCTTCTTCCTATGTTTGGTCACACTTGTCACTGATGAGAATCAATGCATGAAATATGCAAAAACATCCTTTAAGAGGCAGTTGATTATTTTTTCTTTTCTTATTTTTCCTTTTTCTTTCTTTCTTTTAAATTTTAGTGACACTAAGTAGATTAGGTGTGCTGAAATTTCTTCTTTAGTAATTGGTTTTCTCAGATAGAGGTATGCCTCAATGATATTGTATAACAACTATGCAAATATATGCTAATCCAGCCAAGGAAATGTAATAATGATGCTACCTTGTACTTTTTAAATTAAAGACACCAGGGGATTCGTTCTTAGTGCTTAATCAAGCACAGAAGAATTGACAAAACAAAACTATCATCGTGGGGCGTTTAAGGTGATTTTGAAGTAGAAGTTAGGTACCAGGGGTCTTCCTAAGGTCCAGTAGCCCAGACATTGCCCAGAGTCACAAGGGAAGACGTTTATTCACTGCCCCATATCAGATTTCAGGCAACCTGAACCTGTTTAATTGAGAAGAGGTGGGAACCAATGGAGATTATAATCAATTTAATTCAGGAAGAAAGACAAAAACACATAGCTGCCTTTCAAAATACAAACTCTCTCTCTCCCCTGTTCAGGGTCCTGGCAGGATGACTTTCATGGGCTGCATGAGCCGAACTCCTTTCCCCTGGCTTCTTGGTGGGTTCAGTGGGAAAACCAGCCGGCAACTGAAGAGCAGGAGGAGACAGAGATGGGGACACTTCCAGGCTCCTTCCCTGCTGAGCCTTCTCTTGATGGTGGCTGAATTCCTTCCTCAAGGCCACAGCTCCTGTTATGAGCCCTTCTCCTAAGCTACTGTTCTCCACTTTTTTCCTTCAGACCTAGGGTAGTCAAGGCTTCCTCTTGTTGCCTCTGTCCCAGGTGCTTCATCATTCCTTGCTATCTACATTCCTATAAATATTCCTTGGTGAAATTCTCTTCAATCACCCCTACTGAGTACGCAGTTTATTTCCTATAGGGATCTCGACAAATGCACAAACACATATAAGACTGTGATAAGTCAGTGAGAGCTCAGTTGGTGGTCATAGTAAGTGCTGTCAGTGTTGAGGGAAGAGAGGGGTCACTGTGGACCAGTGGTCAGGCAGGTGGACTTGAGCTGTGAACTGAAGAAGGGTGGGGTTGGGTAATAATTCGAGTAAAAGTAGCACAGCGGAAGGGGTGGAGTTTAAGGCGAGTAGCCTCAGTGAAGGGTTAATGCTATAACATACGATGAGCATTCACTGTCACCGAGTAGACTAGTTGGACACAAGTAGAAGATGAACATTTGTTGTAGAGAGTAGAGAATAAGGTTGGCAGGACTGGGTGGGATCAAATTATGAAACATCTTGAGCCATGGGGAAGCAGCATGGGAAACCAATGGAATATTATTATTACCGTAATTGTTCTTTTGCAACCCTATAACTTTTATAGTAATAATAATTATGATACAACTACATAACATTTATATGATAAGATTTTCAGAGCATCTTATGAGGCTTAATGCAGATAACTGCCTTTACCATTAACCTCAACTCTTCCTTCCATGGCAAAATATATATATACAATTCTGAAGATTTAGATGTGAAAAAAATCTAAACAAAAGATGAATAATCCCTTTTCTTACCATATAAAACACTCCAATCAAATGGAATAATTTACTTGAGCAAAAAGGAATGATAGCCTTGCATTTTTTAATATCAAAAAGCTAAAGAATTTTTTTAATTGCATGAAAGAAAAAAGAGGAAACCTTTCTTCCAGGGCAAAAGAGGATGAAGGGACAGAGGCAACATTTGGAGTTCGAGCGCCATTTATAATTCTCGCCACAGCATTGTTCAAGTGATAAATTGTTTACAGAAGCATTGACATAATTACAGTCCTTCAGGAGCCCCAGAGCTCCCAGGATTGCTGAAGTCAGAGGGACAATGGAAGGCCTCTTCTTAGGATGATCCATCAGAGAAAAGCTTAGGCAGCAGCGTTGTTTCTAAGTAACTTTGGCTGGTTCTGTGATAAAGATACATACAAAGAAACTGCAAAGTTTTGCTCCTGTGCATTAGCAATACAGTGTGGCACAGGGGGGGATAATCTGAATTTTGGAATTCAGTAGTTGGGTTTTAATCTTGATTGTGCCACTTAATAACTGTGTGAACTTGGGCCAGTTTCTTAACCCACGTGTCAATTTCTTTATTTGGATAGTAGTGATTAACTACCTGATTTGAGAACTAAATGAAATGATGCATGTAAAGCATCTAAAGTGTCTTGTGTATAGTTGAACCTTAATAAATGCTCAGATGGTACATGCATCTTCTGGGTGGGACACATTGTGTGGAATACATCTGAGGACATACAGAGTTTCTAAGACATGCATGGCACGGACCACGGGCTTTTTATTGCATTTTAACTGCAATGATTTTTTCCTGTGGTACCAACTCTCTGAGGCAAACTGTTCCAGGCTGACTTCGTTAATGGTCCTCTGCTCTTGGCAGTTTGGCCTGAAGGAGGCAGTGTAGGAGAGTTTTCTCCCTGCCATGAATCAGAGCAGTGGAACTACCAGCAGCTCTCAATTCTAAAAATAAATTCAAAATGACTTGAAGACTTAAATACAAGACATGACACCATAAAACTTCTAGGAGAGAACATAGGCAAAATATTCTCTGACGTAAATTGTAGCAATGTGTTCATAGGTCAGTCTCACAAAATGAAAGAAATAAAAGCAAAAATAAACAAATGGGACCTAATCAAACTTATAAACTTTTGTACAGCAAAGGAAACCATAAACAAAACAAAAAGACAACGTACAGACTGGGAGAAAATATTTATAAATGATGCAACCAACAAGGGATTAGTTTCTAAAATATACAAACAGCTCGATATCAAAAAAAAAAAAAATCAAAAAATGGACAGAAGACCTAAATAGACATTTATCCAAAGAAGACATACAGATGGCCAGCAGGCACATGAAAAGATGCTCAGGGTCGCTAATTATTAGAGAAATGCAAATCAAAACTATGATGAGGTATCACTTCACACCAGTCAGAATGGCCATCATCAAAAAGACTACAAATAATAAATGCTGGAGCGGATGTGGAGAAAAGGGAACCTTCCTACACTGTTGGTGGGAATGTAAATTGGTGCAGCCACTATGGAGAACAGTGTGGAGTTTCCTTAAAAAACTAAAAATGGAGTTAACATACTATCCAACAATCCTACTCCTGGGCATATATCCAGAGAAAACTCTATTTTGAAAAGATACATGCACACCAATGTTCAGAGCAGCACTATTTACAGTAGCCAAGATATGGAAGCAACCTAGGTGTCCGTCAACAGACGAATGGATAAAGAAGATGTGCTACACACACACAGACACACACACACACACACACACTGGAATACTACTCAGCCATGAAAAAGAATGAAATAATGCCATTTGCAGCAACATGGATGGACCTAGAGATTACCATATTAAGTGAAGTAAATCAGACAGAAAAAGGCAAATACCACATGATATCACTTATATGTGGAATCTTAAAAAATGCTACAAATGAACATATTTACAAAACAGAAATGGACTCACAGACATAGAAAACGAACTTATGGTTACTAAAGTGGAAAGGTAAGGAGGGATAAATTAGGAGTTTGGAATTAGCAGATACACACTACTATATATAAAATATATAAACAACAAGGTCCTACTGTATAGCACAGGGAACTATATTCAATATCTTGCAATAAACTATAATGTAAAAGAATCTGAAAAAGAATATATTTATATGAATAACTGAATCACTTTCCTCTATACCAGAAACTAACACAACATTATAAATCAACTGTACTTCAATTTTAAAAAAGTAAAATTAAAAAAAAATGCAGCTCTGAAGAAAACTAAACCGGAAAGCTTAAGGAAGACAAAAAGGTCTGTGGCAACTTTCATTAATCTCCTGGTTACAGTTTCAAACAAACCTACTCTGCCCTTCACAGGAGAGAGATCTGGGAATCAGGAAGAGGTCTTAGAACCACAGTTTCTATCCTGTGTTTACATAATCTGGAAGAAAAATAAAATTGCATTTAGTTTCTCTCTGTGTAGCAAGGAAATGGACAGTTTCATTAGTAATTCCATTCATTTGATTTCATTTCTTTCTGTCCTACTTCCCTTTCTCTCTTTCTCCCTTCCCTTCTTATCTCTCTTCCTCATTTTTTTTTTTTTCTTTTTTGCGGTACGCGGGCCTCTCACTGTTGTGGCCTCTCCCGTTGCGGAGCACAGGCTCCGGATGCGCAGGCTCAGCGGCCATGGCTCTCGGGCCCAGCCGCTCCGTGGCATGTGGGATCTTCCCGGACCGGGGCACGAACCCGTGTCCCCTGCATCGGCAGGCGGACTCTCAACCACTGCGCCACCAGGGAAGCCCTCTTCCTCATTTTTGAGTGTATTTTTTGCCTCTGCTTGGCCAAGATCTCAGTGTGAGCCATGCAGAGGCCATGCTAGTGTATTCCTAGGGACTGTCAACCACTGATGAGACCAGTGTCTTCTGTAGCTTTGCTTTGGATGCATGAAAGTGACACATAAGTCATCCAGAAACGGACAATTTGTACTTCTTTCTCACTCTCTAATTCTTTGATTTTTTGTGCCCAGTCTGAAAGCCACAATTATGGAAGAATTTGTTTTCTTTTTAACAATAGATTACAGGTTAGAGATCAGGGTCAAGCTAGAAGCAAAAACTACCAGAGAGGTAATGAGAAAATTTCTAAAACAAGACCTGCACAATTCTGGTCCGTCTGCCCTGGCAATGCCAGAGAGGGGGACTGATCACCCAATCTGGGTTCCTAGCATCCCACGTATTGCTGCACTATCAGACAACTCTACCAGTGAGGTCTCAAGATACTCTCTTTTGGAAAAGCACAAGAGTTGCTTCTGGTGATCATGTAGCCGAGTTGCTGGCCACACAGACTAACAAACCAAGTCATCCACACTGGATTAGAAGTCCTCTCTGCCACCCATTCCCTCTGAGACAATTTCTCTCTTTGCAACTAGGGGCAGTAATTACCTCATTGTAGAGTTGATGGGAAAGTAAATAAAATGAGCATGTTTAGTACAACGCCAGACACATGGTTAACTTTTTTTTTTTTTTTTTGGCTGTGTTGGGTCTTCATTGCTGCGCGCAGGCTTTCTCTAGTTGCAGTGAGCGGGGGCTACTCTTCGTTGCAGTGCGCAGGCTTCTCATTGCAGTGGCTTCTCTTGTTTCGGAGCATGGGCTCTAGGCACGCGGGCTTCAGTAATTGCAGCATGCAGGCTCAGTAGTTGTGGCTCACGGGCTCTAGAGTGCAGGCTCAGTAGTTGTTGCTCCGTGGAATGTGGGATCTTCCCGCACCAGAGCTTGAACCTGTGTCCCCAATATTGGCAGGCGGATTCTTAACCACTGTGCCACCAGGGAAGCCCACATGGTTAACTTTTAAGAAATGGTGATTATTATTATAATCATACCCTACTTGCCTTTTCCAGCTGAATTCTAGATGTTTATAAGTAACTCGCAGACCCCACACATGCTGGAAAAGTTTAGACACACTCACACACACACACACACACACACACACACACATCTAGCAAACAGAAATGAATAGAACGTATGAATATATCTATTCAAGAATATGCCATCAGTATGGGTTGCAGCCCATAGGAGGAAATCTGCCCATTTCTAAACACAGGACACAACTTAATAAATCAAGATAGGCCTTCTTGCAATGTGTTGATATTTGAGTTGGTTTTCAATAGTCCTTACATTTTTCTTCTGCCTTGGGACAGGGCTGACTAACTCACTGAACATGTTCTTCCTCTATATGTATAGTTTACCTTTCTTATTTAGATATTACATGGTGCTTAAGTCTGAGCTCTCTTGAGATGGCAAAAGTGTGGCATATCACTTTTCACATCTGTGGCAGGCAATTCTAACCAATCAAGTTATTCTCTCCTGTTTAACCCAGACTCAGCCTCTGAATCCTCCTCAACATGGTGTGTAGACTGCCACTGCCAAGTGCTTGGAGTTGATAGACAAGGGGAAACTTTTTGTCATCTCTGGGCTCTATTCTCAAGGTTCTCACAGATTCATGGTCATACATTATGTAAATAAAACCTGGAAGAAGTAGAAGGCAGGTGATAATTACTGCCACAGGTTTTTTTTTTTTTTCATTTGTGTGTGTGTGTGTGTGTGTGTAAGTATAGAATGTATTCAACAGGTATTTGTTGAGCTGGATCCTGTACCAGGTGCTGGGGATTCAAAGGTGAATAATGGTAGTCAAAGTCCCAGACCTCATGGGGCACTTTATTTTTTTATTATTATTATTTTTTAACTTATTTATTTATTTATTTTTGGCTGCGTTGGGTCTTTGTCGCTGCTCGCAGACTTTCTCTAGTTGCGGCGAGTGGGGGCTACTCTTCATTGCTGTGCACGGGCTTCTCATTATGGTAGCTTCTCTTGTTGCGGAGCATGGGGCTCTAGGCGCGCGGGCTTCAGTAGTTGTGGCGTGCAGGTTCTAGAGTGCAGGCTGAGTAGTTGTGGTGCGCGGGCTTCAGTAGTTGTGGCTCGTGGGCTCTAGAGCGCAGGCTCAGTAGTTGTGGCGCACGGACTTAGTTGCTCCGCGGCACGTGGGGTCTTCCCGGACCAGGGCTCGAACCCGTGTCCCCTGCATTGGCAGGTGGTTTCTTAACCACTGTGCTGCCAGGGAAGCCCTCATGGGGCACTTTAAGAAATACTTGTGCTCACTCCCCACTGACTCTTTTGAAAACCTTAGTAAGCTATTTAGGTTAAGTGCCTCATTCATCATGCCATGTTGTATCATCAGCCTGCCTACTGTCTCCCCAACTAGGCTATAACCTTAAAGGAAAGAACTGTAATCTCTTCAGTTTTTCAAAAGATTAAGGTAAAATTTACATATAGCAAAATGCACAATCTTTAAATATATAATTGGATGAATTTTTATAAACATATCTACCTGTGTAATCAATACTCTAATCAAGATAAAGAGCACATGTATTACCCCAGAATGTTCCTTTCTGCTTCTTTTCAGTAAATCCTCACCTCCCAAAAGCAACACTGTGCTGTTTCTAACACCAGAGGTTAGATTTACGTGCTCTTGAACTTCATAGAAATAGAATTATATAGTATATGCTCTTTGTGGTCTGGCTTCTTTCTCTCAACATAATATTTTGGAGATTCATCCATGTTTTTCCATGTATCAATAGTTTGTACCTCTTTATTAGTACAGAAGTACTTTATTGCTTAGTAATAATTCCATTGTATGAACGTACCACAATATGTTTATCCATTCTCCTGTTGACAGACATTTGGGTTATTTCCAGTTTGGGGTAATGATGGATGATGGTTAATTATATGCGTCAACTTGGTTAGACTATGGTACCCAGATATTTGGTCAAACACGAATCTAGATGGTGCTGTGAAGGTGTTTTTTAGAAGTGATTAACATTTAAATCAGACTTTGAGTGTACTCAAACTCATTTTACTCCATATTATGGAGGCAGATTACCCTCCATAATATGTGTGGACCTCATCCAGTCAGTTGAAGGCCTACAAGGAAAAGACCAAGGTCCTCAGAGGAAGAAGGGATCCTGCTTCCAGACTGCCTTCAGATTCAGGACTGAAACATTAACTCTTCTCTGGGTCTCCAGCCTGCCCTGCAGATTTCAGACTCGAGAGTCCCTATAGTCACATGAGCCAATTCCTTAAAATAAATCTTTCTCTCTCTGTATATATACACACAGCCTAGTGGTTCTGTGTCTCTGGGGAACCTTGACTAACTCAATAGACAAACTTACTATAAACATTCTTGCTCAAGTCTTTTTGTGGACATGTTTCCATTTCCCTTGGGTAAATATCTAGGAGTGGAATCGAAAGGTCAGTCAGTGGGCATATATTTAACTTTATAAGAAAGTGCCAAACCGTTTTCCAAAGTGATGGACATTTTTTCACTCCCATCAGCAATATATGAGAGTTCTAGTTGCTGCACATTCTTATCAACATTTAGTGGTGTCAGCCTTTTTAATTTTAGCTATTTCAATGGGTGTGCAGTGATATGTATTTGCAGTTTTAATTTGCATTTCTCTGAGAGCTAATCATGTTAAACAGCTTCTCACGTGCTTACTGGTTGTTTATCTTCTTTGGTGGACTGCCTGTTCAAATACTTTGCAATTTGTTCCTTTTGAATCTCAGCTCCTAGCGTTTAGTAGGAGTTAACATAACTATTGAATGAATGAAGAGAAGAATGTTACATTCTCTATCATCAGTGATTATTCTGAAATGATTATTAAATCTTTGTCTAGTTATTTATAATGCTTCTAAAGTGCTTCAGTAATGCCTGACACATAGTCAGCAGCCAGCATTTGTCAGCTGCTAGTACCATCCCTATTTTATATGTGTGGAATTGGAGATCAGAAAAAGTTATGTGACTTAACCAAGGTTACCTGGTTACTAACTGTCCAAATCGCTGCTCCACTCTGGGCTTCTCAAATTCTGTAATTTCACTTTTTGACTTTTTTTGTTATTAATAGCTTGAGCATTTAAATATTGGATTCACCATTGAATGTGTTACTTCATTGATTCTTTTAACTATTACTTACGGCAAATCTAATATGGCAAAGTTAATGGTGCTAATCATTTTACTTGTTTTAACTTATTTAATTCTCACTACAACCCTGTGACGAAAGTTCTTCTGTGTTTATTTTAGACAGTTAAACTGCAGTACAGAGAGGTTATGCAGTTACCTAAGATCACATAGCTAATTTTTTTTTTTAACATCTTTATTGGAGTATAATTGCTTTACAATGGTATGTTAGTTTCAGCTTCACAACAAAATGAATCAGTTATATATTCCCATATCTCTTCCCGCTTGCGTCTCCCTCCCTCCCACCCTCCCTATCCCACCCCTCCAGGCGGTCACAAAGCACCGAGCTGCTTCCCACTAGCTAACTACCTTACTTTTGGTAGTGTATATATGTCCATGCCTCTTTATCGCTTTGTCACCGTTTACCCTTCCCCCTCCCCATAGCCTCAAGTCCATTCTCTAGTAAGTCTGTGTCTTTATTCCTGTTTCACCCCTAGGTTTTTCATGATATTTTTTTTAAAATTCCATATATATGTGTTAGCATACGGTATTTGTCTCTCTCTTTCTGACTTACTTCACTCTGTATGACAGACTCTAGGTCTATCCACCTCATTACAAATAGCTCAATTTCGTCTCTTTTTATGGCTGAGTAATATTCCATTGTATATATGTGCCACATCTGCTTTATCCATTCATCCGATGATGGACACTTAGGTTGTTTCCATCTCTGGGCTATTGTAAATAGAGCTGCAATGAACATTTTGGTACATGACTCTTTTTGAATTATGGTTTTCTCAGGGTATATGCCCAGTAGTGGGATTGCTGGGTCATATGGTAGTTCTATTTGTAGCTTTTTAAGGAACCTCCATACTGTTCTCCACAGTGGCTGTATCAATTTACATTCCCACCAACAGTGTAAGAGGGTTCCCTTTTCTCCACACCCTCTCCAGCATTTATTGTTTCTAGATTTTTTGATGATGGCCATTCTGACTGGTGTGAGATGATATCTCATTGTAGTTTTGATTTGCATTTCTCTAATGATTAGTGATGTTGAGCATTCTTCCATGTGTTTGTTGGCACTCTGTATATCTTCTTTGGAGAAATGTCTATTTAGGTCTTCTGCCCATTTTTGGATTGGGTTGTTTGTTTTTTTGTTATTAAGCTGCATGAGCTGCTTATAAATTTTGGAGATTAATCCTTTGTCCGTTGCTTCATTTGCAAATATTTTCTCCCATTCTGAGGGTTGTCTTTTGGTCTTCTTTATGGTTTCTCACATAGCTAATTAAGAGGTATAGGCGGGATTTGAGCTCATTTGGTCCCATACCAATACCTATATGATTTGTTTTGCTTCCTAACCACTATACTATACTGTTTCTTATGACAAGAATAATTTTGGACAAGTTGAATTAGAGGGGCTAATGAAACAGCGGGATGGAGAAGTCCAATAGAGTCATGACACTTAGGAGAGAGTTCTTGGTGGAGGTGGGGGTCAGGGGAAGGGGGAGAGGGGAGTGTGGTAAGACTGGATGTTCAGTAAACTACAGTGCAAGACCATACTAGGAAAGATGTGTTAGGAGTAGTTAAAGAAAGTGCTGGCTATATTCAAAGATGAAGAAATTCCAGCAGTTGATTTCAGAAAGTTCTATGGTGGCCCCCATTTTTTTATAGACCTACTTTGTTTACAGGAATAGGTGTATAGGGCTTCCCTGGTGGCGCAGTGGTTGAGAGTCTGCCTGCCGATGCAGGGGACACGGGTTCGTGCCCCAGTCCGGGAGGATCCCACATGCCGCGTAACGGCTGGGCCCGTGAACCATGGCCGCTGAGCATGCGCGTCCGGAGCCTGTGCTCCGCAGTGGGAGAGGCCACAGCAGTGAGAGGCCCGCGTACCCCAAAAAGAAAAAAAAAAAAGAATAGGTCTATAATGATGATGTCTTTTGATCTGCAATAGTTTGTCCCTAAGATATTCCACAATATTTTGGCTGCTGTTTGCTGTTAAGAGTGCAAGACAAGTGGACCTGTGTTGCCTGCCCACAGGGCCTAGGAGCCCAATGCCATTCTGATAACCCCTTTTCTGTTTACTGGAAACCCCAAACACCCCCTCAGGGGTCCCTTAGGTCAGGCTGACTAATCCTTTCTTCTGCTCAGATTTCACTCTCCTGAAAAGGCCATGTGAGGAGCAGGGAATGAGTCAGTCCATTCAGGCTGGCAGTACCCAGGGATGGAGCTAATCTGCATTATTTTAGCCTCCACAGGGTGAGTAATCATGCCGAGCGGGAAGATCTAATCCTGGAAAACAGGTGCAAGTATCCAAAGGAGGCCTTTGTGACCATAATAGGACGTTAGCTGAAACTCAGTCTATATTTACTCCTTGCAACAGAATATTTATTAGACCATGGTCTACAGGAACATTCAGGTTCCCTAAAAATTGATCTCTGCACCGATTATTTGGGCATCTCAGAAACACCAGGACTTGCACAGCAGGTCTGAGCCCAAGTCTTCCTCCTGACAGTCCAGAGAGGCAGTAGTTGGCAAGGAGTGACTAAGCCAGGCCCTGCCTACTGGGCTGCACACACAAACATGTTTTTGAAGTGCTGTACACGCTCAGCAGGGAACACGCTGTTCTCTCTGGGAGGTTGCCAGAAACTTACGAGAGAGTCAGATCAATGCCAAGAACAGACACCAAGGCTTCTCTCCCCTCTCAGAAGGGGATCCTGTGTGGTGCTGGGTGGCCACCACCCCTCCCTGATCCTCTAGCCTTCCAAACCAAGCCTACAAACTGTTTCCCTGCACTTCTCAACACCTTGGTTAGGTTTTTTAATCTTTTTTAACATCTTTTTTGGAGTATAATTTCTTTCCAATGTTGTGTTAGTTTCTGCTGTTTTTTAAATGATTGTTAGAGACCACTACATATCTTTGGGCCACCGTAATCATGCTATTCAAAGCCAAATGCAAATACATTCCTTGTACTTTCGTTCATTTTGCATCTCATAGCCTTGGGCCCTGGACCTTAGAAGCAGTGCCGGAGGAGAATAACCACCAACCTGTCCCATTTCATACAGGTACAGGCAGGGTTTGAGTTGCTGCCCTCCCAAGCTAGCCCTCTGCTGTAGCTTTGGCAAGGAACACAAAGGTTACTTGAAATTCAACCAGTGCTGGTAAAGTGATAAGAAAACGTTTATCTTCTCTCAGAGGTACTCTTCCCAAATCCTCAGTGTCTCCATTTGGCTCAGCTCTATAAACAAATATTTTAAACTATGTTTTCCTCTATAATTGGCAAGTGTCAATTTTTAAGTAAGTATTTTAAAGTGAGTTTTTCATATATTTCCTATATTTGTATAGGGTATAGCTTCTTGTTGGAGCACTGTTTGCATAGTTCTCTAAGTTTCTAAGATTCAGCTGCTTTTTGGTTTACAGAATGCCGATCAATCTAGATACATTTACGTGGTGTCAACTACCTGAAATGTAGGCATTCACCCAATTCATCCATCCATCCATCCATTCACTCATTCACCCACCCAATACTTTTTCAGTTTAAAGTCCCTATAAGTAACTCACCAGCCTTATAAAGACACTGAAGTTGAGAACCTACAGTAATTAAGAGATGATAAATATCACACAGATCCTTATTGCTTTTTTTTTTAACATCTTTATTGGGGTATAATTGCTTTACAATGGTGTGTTCTTATTGCATATTAAGCAACTGAAAACAGAAAAGCTCAGGGGAGAATGATCTGTGTGAAAGTTAAAGATTCTGCCATGGAGTGATTTCACCAACCATATGCAACTGCAAAATGTAGAAAGCCAAGCTCAGGCTGGGTAAGCTCATTCTGTTCTTAGGACCGGCTAATTGCTTTCACATGTATGTAGATGGAACCCTCCTGGGACTAGATTCCAATATGGGGAGAGAAATGAGATAATTTCTCTGAAAGATACATCTGAGTCAGACAGAGGAGATGTTATAACACTGGGCTGTGGTTATGATCAGTGTTGGTGTGAGGATGACACTTTATTTAGGGAGATGTTGATAGTCAAAAAGAACTGAGTTTGAATGTCATTTCTCCACTTCCTAAGCATGACCTTGGCTATTCAGTCACATTATTTATTTATTCAATAAGTATTTATTGAGCCCTAGTGCCAAGCGTGGTATGAGATGATGGAAATTCTCTTCCCCTCACAGCATAACACTGATTGTTTTTTGAGCTTCACTCTAAGTCATAATAATACCTATCATTCAGAATTGTGTGGAGTTCGTATACATCGCATTTGTGATAAGGTACTGAGTGGGACTTTTCTTATTGTCTCAGAACTGGCATCTTGGCTCCAAACTTGGGGAAAATAGATGATAATTAGTGGACAAAGAGATGATTGAGATTTATTAAGAGGCAAATTCATTCTGCTGCCTCAGTTATCACTCTCTACTCACTAATCTAATCTTGAGGGAACTACTGAATTGTAATCTCCAGCTTCAGAAAGAGTTCCATGTCTTTTCCTTCCACCCTTGGAGGGTGCTCCTTCTAAAATAAACCAATGGGTTTCCCCAGGAGAATGATTTGTAGAGATTGGGGACAGGGGTGCTGGCAAGAAGTTGAGCCTGGAATCTCATTTTTCAGTTGGATACCTACTTATGCAATGAATGGATTTGCTAAACTGCACTTTGTGCCTACGTAAGCAACGGGAAAGAGAATTAGGGAAAAAACTCAGGGTAGAGAAAATGAACAGTAGGGGAATAGGGCATATTTCCATTATCTGGCAGGAAAAAGATGCATGAGACTTCTCTAGGTCAAGTGGATACCATGGAAATCTTGAATTACTGGAACCCCACCGTAACGTGTGACTAAGAAGAGACCCCAGCAGCAAAAGCTTGTAGAATGGATTATATAGGGATGGGAGCTGGGGGAGATTGGAAAAGGTCCACTGGAGCTAATTTCCCATGAGAGGTGGCAACTCAGTGAAGAGGCTGCAGAAGAGCCTTCCAGAGAATCATCAGGTGTCTCCCAAGAGGTACAGATTTGGATGGTTGCCCTGGGAGAGAGCAGAGATCACAGCGGCAACCGGTAAGTAAAAACATTTCCGCTCCCTTTGAGAATTCTGTCTCCCTGTCTTCAACACAGCAAAGGGCTCAGAAGATGTGTGGGGTGGGGAAGTGGGGAGATCATCAAGAGATGCCCCCTCTCCTTGGAAGTGGATGGCACTGGAGTATATCTTTTACAACCTGAAAAGTTCAGAAAACTGGCATCTGCCGGAGACGCCATAAAGTCTTGGGAAGGGGAGATTCGATGGAGCATGTTTTAAAGCAGTGATTGAAGAAAAATAAAACCCTATGGAGTTTGAATCCTGCCGAGTTCACAATGTTCAGTAAACTGCTGACAAATTTGAAGTGCTTAGCAAACAGTCAGTGCTTCACAAATGGAAGATATCATTAATCCTAATCACCTAAAGAGAATAAATATTCAGAAAACCTCTACATGTTTCAATATCGAAGAGCAAGTAAGATGCTCAATTTGTATTTTTGCTTTAGGAGAAAGCATAATATGTTCATTATGTCTTCAAGTTTCTGTTTTCCTCATGAAGGCCTTCTCGGGATGTTTTCTGGATTGTTTCACCACATTCCTTTTGCTATTTTAGGCATTTGCCTTCTTTATCATTTCATAGACCCCCTCAGGGAATGAGAAGACCACAAAGGCCATCTATTCCCACCTCCAACATAGTTGAAGATAAAATACTTTTAATTATTGAAAAAGTACTTCAAGTTTTTAAAAACAAAGTGTCTTGTGTAGGTGTGCAATAAAGCAATTTCTGCAGACTTAGTACACAAAGCGGAGACCAAGAGTCCTGATGTAGTGAAGCAAAAGGAAGAGGACACTGGGCTCAGCACAGAGGAGCCAGACAACTTCTCAGAAATGTGACAGCTCATGTGCTATTCAACCACTTAGCGTCCATTTCCTCAGCTATAAAATGGAGATTTTGACAAGGACCACACTGAGTTAATTGTGATGATTAAATGAGATGATTATGGAAAGCATGGAACACAGTGCTAGGCACAGAGTTGATGCTCAAGAAATAGCTGTTTTCCCCTTTCCGAGTTTGCAGGGTCAGAAGACACCCCTGGGAAGAAGAAATAATGAGTTGTTCAGAGGAGAGAGAGAGAGGCATTGGGGAGAGGGGTATCAGAAAAAATACACTGAACATTCACTTGCACATTCAGCCGACTAGAACTGGTGGTCATTTAAGTGGCATTATTAAGAAGAGCCACAGAAAATCATGATGACACTACTGGAGCAGAATGACATACTGATATTTCATATTTATTTCATAATGTATTTTTTTAAGATTTTTTTTGATGTGGACAATTTTTAAAGCTTTCATTGAATTTGTTACAATATTGCTTCTGTTTTATGTTTTGGGTGTTTTTTTTTGCCCGCAAGGCATGTGGGATCTTAGCTCCCTGACCAGGGATCAAACCTGCAGCCCCTGCATTGGCAGGCAAAGTCTTCACCACTGTACCACCAGGGAAGTCTCTTTCATAATGTATTGATAACCTGATATTAATACCTGTTGTTTATTTAAAAACTGTTCAGAATTCAGAAAATTTTTTAAAAATCATTGAAACTAAATATTTGGCAGATGTCACCTATAAAATGTATAAACATATAACATTAAATGAAACTTAAATTTCAAAAATATAAACATTAAACATACATTACCATTCTAATTTGAATTAATAGCAGGGGAAATGCAATAAAAAAGTACTTATACCAAATAAACTAACATTACAAAAAGTGAAAAAATAAATCCTGAAAATTGAAAATGAATTAAATTATTTGATTTTTTTTGCAGGTCTGATCTTAAGAACCATGTGTATCTATGGTGACATCTTTGATGGTGAGCTTATTTTGGGGCAAATTATTCTAGCCCCTAGGAATTATTTTTCATATTTTATACTAGCTGGAGGAATAGTTAAGAGACTAAATATAAACTAAATCCAAATTTCTTTCTCTCATCTTTTACCTACAACTAATCTTATCTTTATGTGCTAATATAGTTTAGAATTTTTTATTTTTTATTAAAGACTTTAATATTTTTATTGACAGTTGTAGTTTTTGTTACTAAGGCCCAGCGGTCGATTTGCAAGTTGCCTGGTTCTTAATTTCTGCTATGAAACAGCCTTTGTTCAAGCAAACAAAACAAATCAATCAAACAGATAAGGAGTTTCCACCACTGAACACTGATTGTTTTTGCTATCAACCTGACCCCATTCGAAGTGCAGATATTTTGAGGGTAAGACTGAGTCTTTGTTCTTTATAATTCTCTTTTAGGGAGACTCTCCTTTATATACTCAGGTTAATGCTAAAAAATAATTTTTAAAAATACTTCTTTCAAGAAGTAGAACTAGAAAGAATTTGATCTGGGAAAATCTGTGTTAAGACTTCCAATCTTTTTCACTCACTAGCCCAGACACCTTGAGAAATCGTAAAGCCTCCCTTTCAATGCTGGGTTTAACTCTCTAGGTACTTCTCAAGACGTAAATAATTCAGATTTCAGATTTTTTAAATACTAAAATAATGGCATCACCAACTAAAAGAGTGGTTCTTAATCAATAGCATGATATACTGGAGTTTTAGAATATTGCAATTCAACACTGCAGTCACTTAATTTAAATCATCTTGCTCAGAAAATTTTCCTTCATTAAGCTACTTTAGTGTCTAAATTTCATTTTTAGAGTAAGTCCACATCGATTTAAAGCAGCTGTTTACAGTATATCCGTAAAGACATGAATTCACCTCAGGTGTCCTCCCTTTAGTCATTAGTGACTTGGCATAAATTGTGTATCAGCCGAGTAGTCAAGAATGGGACCCAGACCAAGTCTGTTGTTTTTCAAGGCTGAGCAGTGGACAGAGAACTACATGCAGGAGGAAGATAATTCCTATTGGAGGGTCGGACCCGCGGGGAGGTGCAGCAGATTGGCCCTGGAAAGCCTGGGGCTGCCTTAGGAAGACAAAGTGGGCTTAGAAGAAATGCTGATGCAGGCAGGGAAGCTCCCGAGGGTGGACGGACACCTCCACTCTAAACCTCAAACCACGTTTACACTGGGCACACTTAGTGGCAGAGCCCTTGTATTAAGCATTACTGAGAAAATGTATCTTAAGAAAGTGACAGTCTATGCTCTTAGCTTGAGGAAAAGAGAAAATCAGACCTAAAACTATTATTGACCCTTCCAAGTCTGCCTCCAACAGGCGTCCTCCTGCTCTGTGTCATTGGGGCCAACAGAACGAGACCCGATTTGGATCAGGAGCAAAGAAAAGCTTTTTACTCTTTGATCAAAGAAAGAAGAGGTGCAAGCTTGCCCCTAGAACAAATGCCCCCCGGGACAGGCCACGGTGGGTGGGTCTGCTTTACAGGGATCTTGTCAGCGGGGGGAGGGGGCGGAGTTCTCAGAGGCGGGCGCAGCTGTGCTCGCTGCGCAAGATCACAAGTGCTGGGCGCAGCTTCTCTGCACGCGGCCTGCCGCCGCCATCTTAAATTGCAGTGAGCTGCACAGCGCTTCCGCACAGGACCCAGGAGCTGAGGTGTCCGCTGGCCGTTTCTCGTGAGAAACTCTGGTATGAAGCGCCGAGTTTGAGGCCTCTGTACGTGAAACTAGACGAAGCGTGAAAGAGGAGGTTAGACCTTACCACCGAGATTCTGTCTTATTTTTTTCTGGGACCCCAGTGGGCTTTGCCGGTGACCGTATGTACAAATGAAGTGAAGAAATGCACAAATTAATATAATCATAGGAAACATTCAGGAAAAAATTAAGAGTAAATGAGGTTGGATAAGAAGTAATGAATTGGGGCTTCCCTGGTGGCGCAGGGGTTGAGAGTCCGCCTGCCGATGCAGGGGATACGGGTTCGTGCCCCGGTCCGGGAAGATCCCACATGCCGCGGAGCGGCTGAGCCCGTGAGCCATGGCCGCCGAGCCTGCGCGTCCGGAGCCTGTGCTCCGCAACGGGAGAGGCCACAACAGTGAGAGGCTCGCGTACGGCAAAAAAAAAAAAAAAAAAAAAAGAGGATGTAATGAAATGATTAGTGAAGTATGGGTTTCTCTAGAGGGGAATATTTTGAGCCAGATTTTAAGAAGTTGGATGTGGTTAGCAAAAAGAAAATGTCTTTCTATACTGAGAGACTGCTATATGCAAAGGTGTTATCTTAGCCTGGGTTCCTGAGAAAAGAGTCTGAGGTTAATCTCATGAGCACATGTTTTCTTGTGGAGTGCAGTCCTAGGGGAGCAAGAATGAGGCAAAAAGGCAGGCTAGAAATAAATTTTAAAAATCATGTTAGGGAGATCTAGTTATAGGACATTCAAATGGTTGCTCAGTTATGCAGAACACCTCCAGAGAGAACTCATGAATTCCTAGCATCTCAGAACAGGCCTCCATGGAAAGAAGGGTGAACAGGCTATCTACAGACTTCTTTCTGTATCCTGTTTCTCACCTCCGGTTTGCCAGTGTTAACTTTCCCATCTTCCCTCCGGACAGCTGGTGGGATTGGACCACCAGCTACTGGAGCATCTGTGGTTTCTGCCATGATAAAAGTGATGGAGGCCATATCAGAGCCTGGCCTTTTCTCCCCAGAATTTGCAGTGGAGGCTGAGTTAACCAGTGTTAAATGGTGAATCTTCAAGGTTTTATAACTACTGGAATGGGATGAGCCAGTCAGCCATTGCTGGCCTGCTCTTAATCAGGAATCTGGGCAAGCAGCACTCAGGTAGGGAACAGATGAGGCCACGAGGATGTGAGGAGACTTAGGAGGTAGGTCTGGTACAGGGATGAAAACGGATGGTGAAAAACCAAGCCTGTTTAGAGGGAATGGGTCCTAGGCAAATGGGTAATTTAGTGTGTCATTAGGGTGACATTCCCTGAAGGGCCAAAAGCTAGAATTTCATAAGTTGATTTAAGTGAGTTTGAAACTTCTGCCCATTTTGTTTTGCTTATTATGGCTGATACTATGGTTTTAACTATTTAATAATCTTTTCAACCTCCTTCCTAAACTGCAGAGGCTGGAAAGCTAAAAGTAACACTTTTCAGACTCCAAAGCAGCTAGAGTTCTGGCTATGATTCAGGTTGTGCCAAAAAGATGCACTCGTGAAAAACTTGAATTCAGGACTGAAGGAAATGGGGCGGGAGGCATAAGACGCAGTTGTAGCAGGTGCTGGGTGAGTAGTCAGCAGCCATAATCGGACTTCCTATCGTGGCCCTGCTCCCAGGTGGCCCAGTTGTGTGGTGTGGCTTTGGAAATTTCTCAACCTCAAGACTGTTTCTCAATCTGTAAGCCTTTTACTGCTCTATTAAAACAAAACAAAGCAAAAACCTCTTTTGCTTAAACCAGCTAGAGGGCATACTATTCTGAGGAAACAACCATTGCCACACTTATAATATTTTTTTAAAGCTTTGCCAGAGAAGTCTTGCCTCTCCTTATAAGGCCACTAGTCCCATCATGAAGACTCTACCCTCATGACCTCAATTAACTCTAATTACCTCTCAAAGGCCCCATCTCCAAATACCACCACATTGATGGTTAGAGCTTCACCATATGTATTTGGGAGCGGGGACACAAATATTCCATCCATTACACACAGACAGACAATGAGGGAGATCAATTCTGGCTCTTAGATACAGTGCCATTCAGGGCCCACAGTCATTAAATCTGATAGTCACTTTTAGCACATATTCTTATAGCTAATACCCATGAAGAAACACAGAACCCTGAATGTACCTAAATGAATTTGACTTCTTGGGCATCGTCAAACATTAAGAGAACCTTAAAATGTGTACCATGTTAAGGAATTTATTGTTCAAAGATAAGGAAAGATGCAGTGTCTGTAGAGTTGTAATGCAAGGAGGAATTCCTGTCTTCCCTGCACACTCGGGAGGGGTAAACATTAGGTCACTGCCTCAGCCTGTGTGCTCTGCATAACCTCTGATGTCCTTCTAGTAGACCTCGATCCCTTACTTTGTTTTATTGTGACCTCCTCTCCCCAACCCTGGTCCTGCCTAGCCGGGGACTGAAAGGTCATTTTCAAGCAACTGCACACAAATGAGTAAAAACCTTGACCCTAATTTCATACTTTATCTAGAAGGTGTGCTGAAGGTAATAAACCCAGAAGCATTAAATAATTGGTCTGCATTTAAAGGGCTTCTGGCTAAAACCTCAAAGCCAGACCTATCAAAATGCTCACAGAACAAAGGGGGTTTCTGAGTCCATTTCTAAGGATTCTCTATCCTTAGAAGGCATTTGGGTTTATAATAAAAATGGGGACTTCCTTGGCGGTCCAGTGGTTAAAACTCTGTGCTTTTACTGCAGGGGGCCCAGGTTCGATCCCTGGTTGGGGAACTAAGATCCCACATGCCATGTGGCATGACGGAATAAAAAAATGGTTTTTTTCCCAATAATATTAAGAGGAAAAATCACTTGTGACTAGTACTTGATTGAGAGTGAAGCTATGTGAAAGAAGCAAAAGTGACGTCTGTAGTAACTAATTATTCAAAATGGTTTTTATTAACATTCCAGGGAATGTTTTCCTCGCAAAAACATTCTCACCCAAAGCAAGAATGATTTTTTGCAAAAATCTCAACCAAAGATAAACTTCATATCATGCTGAAATTATTTATTTATTTTAGACCTCTTTGATTTCTTTTTTTAAATTTATTTATTTATTTATGGCTGTGTTGGGTCTTCACTGCTGAGTGCAGGCTTTCTCTAGTTGTGGCGAGTGGAGGCTTCTCATTGTCGTGGCTTCTCTTGTTGCGGAGCACGGGCTCTAGGCATGCATGCTTCAGTAGTTGTGGCATGTGGACTCAGTAGTTGTGGCTTGCGGGCTCTAGAGCTCAGGCTCAGTAGTTGTGGCGCACGAGCTTAGTTGCTCTGTGGCATGTGGGATCTTCCCGGGCCAGGGATCGAACCGGTGTCCCTTGCATTGGCGGGACCAGGGAAGCCCCTTTGCTGAAATAATTTAAAAGATACGAATTGTTTTCTAGATCCTTACTAATCAAAGTATCGCCTATGGACCAAAACCATTAGCACCATCTGGGAAATTGTTAGAAATTCAGTCTCTGGCCCTACCCAGACCTACTGAATTAGAATCTACATTTTAACAATATTCCCATGTGATTTGTAAGCACATTAGAGTTTTCAAAGCCCCATTCTTGATATTGTAAAATTTTTCATAAGGCCACTTGTTGAAATGATTCCATTTAGCATTTAAATATGTTATGGCAAATGTCCATTAAGGATCAGCAAATACTTATTTGTGTCCCTATCAATGCTGTTGTTATGTGGATTATTAATTTAGTCAATTTTTGTTGTTATCATAAGGAACTCTGCTTTTATCCAGTGGTATTTCTTGAGCTTCCCAAAGTAAGAAATAGTCCCTATTTGTTCTTATTTGTTCTTGTAGCTAATTGTTTTAATCATCTTTTTTGTTGTTCCTTCAGACTCCAGTGATGGGTTATGGTTTAAGGATTCTCAAAAGCCTTCTGAAATACCCCCAAAGTTGTTTTGGCATACCCAGAGGCATTTTCTCTGTTCTTCCTTGCTTACAGAACCATGATTTGGTTCAGTGTCATGATGTTTTTAGCCTTAGTCTAAGCAAATCATGATGATCTTATGTCCCTTTACCATGTACTGAATTTCCCATCCTCATTTTAACTAAGGGTGACTGAGATCTGACCAAAAAGGGGTAAGTTGGAGGTTTATGGGAAAGTCTTTATTCCCTAAAAAAACAACAGAAATGAAAATGTAGCTCACTGGTCCCTGGTTGCTTCTTTTAACCTAAAAGACAGGATGCCTGGTGCTGTGAGAGTCATTTGAAACCATGAAGTGATAAAAATAAGGACAAAAAGTCAATTTGCTGAGAATGGTGGAAAGGAAGCGTAGAAAGAGCCCAATTCCTAAGGACAAGATTGGATCAACACTCATATCCTGGACTCTTATTTCAGAGTGTGGGTTATGGAAAAACAAAACAAAGCAAAAAGCAAAACAAAAACCACTCCTGCCTCCAAACCCTATCTACTTAAGATTTTGTTAGTCTACTGTGTTGCTATTTGCTACTGAAAGTATTCCTAACTGGTACAAATGAGGAGGGCTTACTATAGTCAGGGAATTGCTCTGTAAGTGCAAAAGGTTTTGGAATATATGGCTCAGGGCACTATGTAGTGAGGCAACACAGAGGATTACAAGAGCTGGATTCTGATATTGGCCTCTACACCTCTTAGCTGTGAGAAACTGCAGCCTTGCTTTACAGAAACTTTGGCTCTGCTGTTTACAAGGTCAGTGTCAACTCCCAGTGCTTTCCTTTTCTGGCCAAAAAAAAAAAAAAAAAAGAGAGAAAAGGAAAGAAAAAGAAAATGGGTTAGGTTCTGTAGATTTTTCTTTGTGTAAGTATATGAGTTTTCATAAAACTTACCAGAGAGTCACATATTTTCCTTGTTGTTCGTTGTTTCCTATAAGTTAGGCTTAATTACAGGATCTTCCCAGTAGCATATTTTTGATGAATATAGTGATTTTCTTTCTCTTTGGGGGATGAAAGAGAAAAGTAAAGCTTTAAAAAGATTTTCTTTTAAAGTAACAGCCTTCTTTTCCAAGGTAAACAAAATTTTATGGTGAATCGTGACCAATTTCCTCATATATTTTAAATAAAGAATTTTAAGAAGTCACATCTAGGTCTTGCAAGGAAAACAGGAACATTAAAAGAAAAGTATCAAATTAGCATTCCAAGTATTTTATGTCTGGTAGATTTTAGGTAAAATTTGCTGCTGACTTTTCAAACTGATAGGCTTGGAGAGTCCCTAGATAGCCACCAAATGGTTTTAATCCACCTAATGTTTTAAAAAATTTGTATTTGTTGCGAGCAATTCCTCTGTTTCTGTTCTACCTTACACTTCTCCCACACTTGCATTTGTTCCCCCTCAGAAGTACTAGCGCTCTCTTGGTGCCAAAGCTGCATTAGGGGGAGTGGTGAGGTCAGTGATGGTGGGTGTTATGGATTGAATTGTGTCCCCACAAAAGACATTGATGTCCTAACCCCCATGATCTGTGAGTGCCCCCTTATTTGGAAATAAGGTCTTTGTCAATGATCAATTTAATATAAGGTAATTAGGGTGGGTCTTGATCCAATATGACTGTGTCCTTATACAAAGGGGAAATGTGAACATAGAGACAGAGGGAAGATAATGTGAAGATACAGAGATCATGCCATCTACAAGCCAAGGAGCTCCCAAGGCTACCAGAAGCTAGGATTGAGGCATGGAACAAATTTCCCCTCGCATCCCTCAGAAAGAACCAACTTTTCTGACACCTTGATTTTTGACTTCAAGCTTTCAGGTCTGTGAGACAATCACTTTTTATTGCTTAAGCCACCCAGATTGTTGTACTTTCTTATAGCCGTCCCTGGAAACTCATACAGTGGGGGAGGACCTTCACCATTGTGATAGAGGAGTTCCAGAGCAGTGCAGCATGGAACCCAATGCTTAAAAAAGTTAAAGTCAAGGCATTTGTAGTATTTTTTAACATTTATCTTTTAAAAATATATTTGGTGGGAACTGAGCTAGAAAACAAATATGAGTGACAGAAAACATCCTATACTCAAAATTTCAAAATCGTGTCTTTCTTTTACTGAGTTTCCTTACTCCTTAACTGGTTTATTGCCATATCACCCTGCAGAATATGTTTTTATGATATCCACCTCATTAGACCACCAGTCATACCCTGAAATTTGAGTCTCTTTTAAAGGTAAAAGTCAAAGGGTATTTATTTTAATATTTCTTTAACCCTAATTTCCCTAGACCTCTTCCATTTCTGCCTTTAACACTTTTGAGTCTTGCCTAAACTCAGATTGGACCTCCACAACCTTAGCAAAACTCTTCTAGGAAAATCTATAACATTCCTTACTACCTGCTCCAGTGTATAACTTACTGTAAGAAAATTCTTTCTGGGCTCTCCTTGAAAACATATTTCAAAACAAATGTGTTTGTTCTTGCATTATCTTTAGTAAGAGATTAAAAACTATGTAATAAGATAAATCTATGTCCACTGGGGGGAAAAGTTTTAAGTTATTCCCTAGTCTTCACTAAATAACCATAGTTCCTCTAACCCTAAAGGTTTTAGCTTTCAACCTTTAGTCATTTGAATTTTTAGGCAGGGAGCCCTCGTCAATTTCTCCATGTTAACATAAAAATCACCGAACTGGAAATGAATTATTAAGGCATCAAGTAAAAATAAGTACTGTGCCTGTTGAGAGGAAATCTTTCCACAGGAAAACTTCTAGATAGAAGTTAAAGTCCCTGTATGTGGAGCTCCTCAGATTAAAAGAGTATAGCAATTCTTTAATATTCCTTTTAGAAAGAAAGTACAAAGACACGATGAAACTATTTAGCATGCTACATCAGCATTCCTTTGAGAAAAAGGAAAGAAAATATTATGTTTTGGGGAGTTCTTCAGTTTAGCTCTACAAAGATTTTAAAATGTTTTGCCTTTAAAAGACACTTTTTCAGAACTATAAAACTGCCTGACTTCTCTCCAGACTATCCTGTACACAAGTGCAGTGCTAATTTGTATAAAGTGTTACTTTGATCATACAGCTCCTTGGTCAAATTGAGTATGGCTTCCTACAGTTTTTCAGATTATGTGTACACTTTTCAAGATCCTTGATAATCTGTACCCAACTTATCTATCCCAAATTTTATTTGACATTACCCCATCATAAAATTTATTTCCTTTGTTTTATTGGCTTTCTCTCCCTCTGTCAACTCTAACACATATGGGTTTATGCACAAAATGCTCTCACACACACACACACACACACACACTCTCTGTATATATTCTGGCCTGGGACTTTTACTTACACTTTTCCTCTTTTCTGCTGTCTGCTTATATCTTTTCCTCCTAGCTAGATCCTAAACGTCTTGAAAAGCTTCATTTCCTTCTAGGAAGCTCCTCTGATGAACTTTACCTACATTGTCCATCCATTTTCTTATTCCTGCTGCTTATTTAAATTTATGCTCTCTGGTGCTTGGTTAAATACCACTTCATAGTGCTTTCTAATTTTTGTTATGAACATACAGGCTGCTATAATTTTTTAAGCTTCCTTTGCATCTTTCACAGTCCTGGACACATGATGGAGCATAATAAACATCAATTTCAACAGCTCCCTTTCCATCTCTCTGTAGAGAGCTGCAATGACTCAATGCAAGTCACCCATATATGAGGAATCTTACCTGGCAAAATGCCCACCAACTCCCTTCTCCTGGGTAGATGAAGGCAATCCGGCCCACTGGCAGCCACTGTAGCCATCACCATCCCTGTGGATCAAGAAGAGAAGAATCCCTATTGTTCTTTGTCATTCTTTGAGGCAAGACCCTCAATTTATCATCTTCTGTGTTCTGACCTTTATAGTATTCACCTCCTTTGACAATATCATTTCTTTTCCAAACTCTTTTGTTGTGTCTTCTGGAACTCAGCCCTACACACTGGCTGACTGAACATTTCTTTACTTTGTTACGTTCATACAAACTTGACTTCTTCCAAATCACTTCTCCTGAAGGTCTCCTGACACAGGTACAAGGGGGATAGAATGCAGGGGTACATGGTTCATGCCTTTCTTATGTCCCCTTGGCACAGCTCCCCCAAGCTTTCATGAAAAAGCCCTAAAACTTTGCAGCTTATATACCGCTGTCCCCCTATCTTACTCTCTCCCATCAGTCTCTGGGAAACCTCCCTCTGTCCCTGTCATACTGGAACGTGCTCCTTGTATTCCTCTCCACCATAAATCTAACATCATGCTATACACAAGACTCATAATCTTCATTCCCATTCCTAGAACTTCCAGTGGTTCTATTCTGTTCCTTCTTATCTCAGAAATAGTGCCATCATTCAGTTGGGTGTATAAGCCAGAAGCCTGGGAATCAGTCTCGATACTTTCTCTTCTCCAAGCATATTCAATCTATTGGCCTGGCCAAAAAGTGCGCTCGGGTTTTTCCGTTAATATTATCGTCTTAAAAAATTTTTGGAGGAGAACATACACTTTTAAAAAATTGAGATATAATAAGTTGTACATATTTAGAGTGTACAATTTGATCTGTAAAATATACATATATACTGTCATTACAATCAAGATGTTGAATATTACCATCATCCTCAACTATCCCTCATACTCTTCTGTCATCTCCTCCCTTCTGCCCCTTCTCCCACATCATCCCATCAACCACTGATCTGCTTTCTCTCACTAAAGATTAGTTTGCATTTTCTAGAGTTTTATATTAATGGCATCATAAAATATATACTTTCTCTTTTTTTGGGGGGGGAACTATCTTCTTCACTCAGAATAATTATTTTGCGATTTATTCTCGTGTGTATCATTTCTTCATTTCTCTTTGTTGTTGAGTAGCATTCCATTGTATGGATGTACTAAAATTTGTTCCATCCACTAGTTGACTGGTATTTCTGTTTGGATAGGACTGCTGTTTGGGGAGATTATGGGAGAAAAACTTGCTGTAAATATTCACATACAATCTTTACATAAATTCATTGCTTTTTTTCTCTTGGATAGATAGGAGTGGGAAGGCTGGAACATGGGGTGGATGTATGTTTAACATTTTCCTAAATGCTTATGCATTTCCACCAGAGTTCCAGTTGTTTTCCATTCTTGCCAACAAGTAGTATAGTTAGACTCTGCAATTTTAGTCATTCTGATATGTATATAGCTGTGTCTTATGTTGTTAATTTGCACTTCCTAATGACTAATGATGTTGAGCATCTTTTCCTGAGAATATTTGCTACCACAAATGTTCTTTGATGAAGTGTCTGATCAAAGTCACCCCCCTTTTTACTGGATTATATATTTTGTTATTATTGAGCTTTGAAAGCTTTTAATACATTTTGAATATAAGTCCTTCATCAGATATATAATATACAAATATTTTCTTCCAGTTTGTGGCTTATCTCTTTATTCTTTCAATAGTGTCTTTCAAAGAGCAGAAGTTTGTCACTTTGATCATGTCCAATCTTTCATTTTTAAAACGAGTCATGCTTCTGTGGCATCTCTAAGAAATCTGTTCTAACCTAAAGACACAAGGATTTTTTCTCCTAGATATTTTGTAGTTTTAGGTTTACATTTAAGTCAGTATCGATTTGGAGTTAATTTGGGATATGCTGTGATTGAAATTTAACTTTTTTGCATATGGATATTCAGTCACACCAGCTCATTTGTTAAAAGACTACCCTCCCTCCATTAAATTGCCTTTGCACTTTTGTCAAAAATCAGTTGTCTAGATATGTGTGGGTTTATTTCTAAACTCCCTGTCTCATCAGCTTTGTCTATTTTTATGCCAAAACCGCACGGTCTTGATTACTATAGCTTTATAATAAGTTTTAAAGTCAGATACTGGTTAGTCCTTCAACTGTGTTCTCCTTTTTCAAATTTGTTTTGGCTATGCTAGGACCCTTGCATTTCTGTATGAATTATACTTGTCAATTTTCATTGAAAAGCCTACTGGGATTTTGGTTATGATTGCATTGAATCTACATGTATATATCAATTTGGGGAGAATTAAATTTTTAAAATACTGAATCTTTTGATCTATAAACATGATATATATTTCCATTTATTTGGGTCATCTTTATTTTATCTCAGCAATGTTTTGTAGTTTTTCAGTGTGCAGATCCTGTACATCTTTTATCAAATTTATTCTGAAGTAGTTTGTGTTTTTTCGATGCTGTTGATATGGTATTTTTTAAAATCTTAATTTCGGATTGTTCATTTCTAGAATATAGAAATACTACTGATTTTTATATGTTGATTTTATACCGTGCAACATTGTTAAATTCACTTATTCTAGTAGAATTTTTTTTTTGCAGATTCCATAGGGTTTTCTATATTGATGATCCTATCATCTGTGAATAAAGACAGTTTGATTTCCTCCTTTCCAAATTGTATGTCCTTTATATCTTTTTGTGATTCATTGCACTGGCTAGGAACATACAGCACAATATTAAATAGTAGTGGTAAGAGTAGAAATCCTAGCCTTCCTCCTGACCTAAGTCCTTTCAATTTTAACTCCTCAATAGCCATTAAATCTTTCATTTTCCTCCATATTTATTACTACTACCCTATTTCAAGTCACTATATTCCATCATCAGGAACAGTATAAGCTAATCTCTTAACGCTTATTCTGCCTCAACTCTGGCCCAGCTCCGATTCCTTCTTTGTGGTGCAGCCAGAGAGCTACCTTCAAAGCTTAAATTTGATCATGTCCTTCTCCCTCCTAAAAACTCATCGGTAGAGTCCTGCTGCATCTCTGATAAAGACTGTTGCTGTTAATTTGGTCAACAGGGCCACATGTGATGGGCCTGTGCTTACAATTTCTCAGGCTTCCATCTTGTCCCACTCTGCATTTTGGCCACACTGGTCATCATTGACGGACCATGATTCCTCTTAATTCTACCTCAGGTGTATGTTGTTCCTTTAATCAGGAATGCTTTCCCCAGTCTCTACTTTACTTAGTTAACTTCTGTTCATCCTTTCTTAGGGAAGGCTTTCCTAGCTGACAATGACCAGATTAGGTACTCTTTTATGTAAGATTAAAGTGTACTTTTTGTTTTATAGCCTTTTTTGCAGAAAAAAATACTGAAAAAATAATTTTTGTGTGCTCTTATGTCTATAGGGAATTCTCACCCTGTCCCAACAAAACATATGGTCAAGGTTTAGGATTTTTTTTGCTCAAGGACTTTTATGTTGCTGAATTAAAAGAAGTGCTACTAGGCTAGAGAACTTAAGCTTCTTCTTGTCTTATTTTATTTTTTAAAATAGGCTTTATTTTTGTTTTTTTATTTTTTAGATTCCACATATAAGCTATATCATCTGATATTTCACTTTCTCTGACTTACTTTGCTCAGTATGAGGAATCTAAAAAAGAAGAATGATATAAATATGATACAAATGAACTTATTTACAAAACAGAAATGGACTCACAGACTTAGAGAAGGAATTTACGGTTACTGGGGGGAAAGGGTGGTGGGAAGGGATAGTTAGGGAGTTTGGGATTACATGTACACACTCTATACTTAAAATGGATAACCAGCAAGGACCTACTGTGCTACTGGACCTACTGCATAGCACAGGGAACTCTGCTCAGTATTATGTAACAACCTAAATAGGAAAAGAATTTTAAAAAGAATAGATACATGTATATATATATATAACTGACTCTCTTTGCTGTACACCTGAAACTAACACAACATTGTTAATCAACTATACTCCAATATAAAATAAAAAGTTAAAAAAATAGGCTTTATTTTTTTTAGAGCAGTTTTATGTTTACAGCAAAATCAAGAGGAAAGTACAGAGATTTCCCATATTTTATTTTTTAAATAACCATTTTATTTTAGAATGTTTTAAGTCTGGAGAAAAGTTTTGAAGGTAGTACATAGTCTCCATATACCCCACACTCAGTTTCCCAGTTATTAATATGCTACATTTTTGTGGCACATTTGTCACCACTGAACCAATATTGATACATTATTGTTATGTTTGTACATTATTATTAACTGAAGGCCAATTAGAAACTAAGATCTGGGTGCTAGGTGTGCTCATTGCTATTGGGGTGTCATTACTTCTAGGCTCTCATAGCAGACAGAGAAAAGAAATATATGTGTGTATACTCACATGTATATATATATGAATATTTCCAATATGTATCCCTCTGTATCACACTAATCAGGAGTTTATGTTTATATCTCTAACTCTAATCCTAATTTTCTTCCCTTGCTTATCTGTAACTTCTCACTCCAACAGTGAGAAATCTGCCTCCCACCATCATCTGTCATCCCTGTACTCAGTTGCTGATACATGTACAGTGGTTTCAGAATTTAAACCTTTATCAACTAGAGTACAGTTCTTATGTACTATTCCTTTTGCCTTTAGTCTTACAGACTCTATTTCCAAAGTCACTTAGAGCAGACCTTAGCCTCTACCCTCTTCAGTGAGGTTGTTTCATTACTAACATTAGTAATACAGTTAGATTTCTGCATCATATTCTGCACTCCATCCTGGAATTCCTCTGACCTTCTAAATGTTTTTTAAAAATTTGCATACATTAAGATTCACTCTGTGTGCTGTAAAGTTCTGTGGTCTTTGACAGAGGCATTCTGTCATGTAGGCACCATTACATACAAAGTAGTTTCATACAAAGAAGTTTCACTGCTCTAAAAAATCCTGTGCTTTACTTTTTCAACTCTCCCAGCCCCAACCTCCAAATCCCTGGCAATCATTGATCTGTTTACTGTTTCTAAGGTTTTGCCTTTTCCAGATGTCATATAAATAGAATCAGATAGTACGCTGACTTTTCAAACTGACTTCTTTCACTTAGTGATATGTATTTGAGTCATCCATGTCTTTTCGTTCATGTCTTAAGAGCTCATTCCATTTTATTGCTGAATAGTATTTCATCTTATGAATGCACCAGAGTTTGTTTATCTATTCACCTGTTGAAGGACATTTTGTCTGCTTCCAGTTTTTGGCAGTCATCAGTAAAGCTGCTATAAACATTTGCAAGCAGGTTTGTGTGTAAACATAGCTTTCAAATCAGTTGGTTTATTACCTAGGAGCACGACTGCTGGACACATGGTAAGTCTATGTTTATCATTGTAAGAAATTGCCATCTGTCTTCCAAATTCCATAAGTGTTCCTATTACTCTACATCTTTGCCAGCATACAGTATTGTCAGTATTCTGGATTTTAGCCATTTTAATAGGTTTACAGTGGTATCTTGTTTAAAATTGCATTCTCCTAAAGACAAATAATGTTGTGTCTTTTCATATGCTTGTTTGCCATTTGTCTTTGATGAAGTGTCTATTCAGATTTTTTCCCCATTTTAAAATGTGTTTATTTTCTAATTATTGAGTTTTAAGGGTTTCTTGTATATTTTGAATAAAAGTCCTTTATCAAATATGTGTTTTGCAAACATATTCTCCCAGTCTGTGGCTTGTCTTTTTATTTTTTTAACAATATCTTGTACAGAGCTGAGGTTTTAATTTTAACGAAGTTCCATTTTTCAATTTTTTTTTCTTTCATGGATTATGCTTTGGTATATTTTAAAACTCTACGAAACCCAAGGCCACCTAGATTTTCTTTTATGTTTTCTTTTAGAAGGTTTACAGTTTTGTGTTTTACATTTAGTTCTGTGATCCACTTTGAATTAATTTTTGTACAAGATGTAAGATATATCTTAATTTTTTTCTTTTTTTTTTTTCATTAGAATGAATTCTAATCATTCCAGCATTAATTGTTGAAAAGACTATCCTTTCTCCATGGAATTGCTTTTGCACATTTGCAAAAATCAGTTAACTGTATTTGTTTGGGACTATTTTGGGGGCTCTCTCGTCTGATCCATTGATACATGTGTCTGTGCTTTTGCCAATACCACACTATATTGTTTATATTGTAGGTTTAGAGTCCTTAAAGTCTTGAAATCCAGTAATATAAGTCCTTCAACTTTGTTCTTCTTTAATCAATTAATGTGATGATATGATTTTTCTTCTTTAGCCTATTGGTAGGGTGGATTATATTGATTGATTTTTCAAATGTTATACCAGCTTTGCATACCTGGAGTGTGTCTCACTTGGCTGTGGTATATAATTCTTTTTATTTATGATAGAATTCATGTGGTAATATTTTATTGATAATTTTTACACTTATGTTCATGAGAGATATTGATCTGTTTTCTTTTCTTACACTGTCTTTATCTGGTTTTGGTTATAGGGCAATATTGCTCTCATAGAATGAATTAGATAGTATTCCCTCTGCTTCTGTCTGCTGGAAGAGGTTGTTTGACAGTTGATGTTATTTCCTCCTTAAACATTTGGTGGAATGCACTAGTAAAATCATATACACTGGTGCATTCTTTTTTTGGTATGTTATTAATTAGCAATTCAATTTCTTTAATGAATGTAGGGATGGATATCTATTCCTCCTTGTCTGAGTTTTGGTAATTTCTGTCTTTCAAGGAATTGGTCAGTTTCATCTAAGTTAATAAAATTTGTGGGCATGTGTTGTCCCACCTTTTTTTTTTATTTAAGAAATATTTGACTAGTCATTGGACTTACGTGGCACTGTACCAGAGTTGGGGAGGCTGGAAACAAGACACTGAATTTTGTGAGGTAGAAATAGCTGACTCCTTGGACAGATACAGTCCAGGTGGCAATTGAGTGACCTAGGCGTTTGTACACAGGAAATTGCCGGGAGATCGCTCGTAAAGATCTCCAGGTTCAAGCTTTGCACTGCAGGCACAGATCTCCTCCATCTCCTCTCTTTCCTTTACAGTCATCAGTCAGGTTTGGAAAGCAGATAAAACAGCAGTTATCTGCATAATCCCAAGGCCAAAGGGCCATAGTTGACTGTTTTGGACTGACTCCTGAATCATTATACAACCCTGAAGGGAGAGAAACTCATATAATGATTTGGGATGGGGGTATGACATAGTATAGGGACTCAAAGCAAGTCAAATTTGACTTGGAAGAATAGAAGAATGTTATATTTCTTGAATTTTTTATGCTGCAAAATTTGTATAGACTATACACTGATCCAGGTATAATTATACATTTTTATTTGTTATTTTAAAATGAATCTGTCTTTGCCCACTAGGCTCTAAACCCCATGAAGGTAGAGATCACGCCTGTGCTGCTTACCATTGTATCCCTAGAACATAGCTTTGTGGCGGGCACACGACAGACACCTAAGCAATGTTAATTGAATTTACCTATAAATAATGAGTGATTGGTGACTTCAGTGTCTAGTGGACTCGGTTTCATTCACTCGTTCACAAATACTCTAAACTTTATTGTCTCTTTATTTTCGTTTTACTGTTGGACGAATTCACAACCATAGATGTACGTAACCCTCCATGTTTTCCCTGCCTGCATGGAAACCAGAAAACTACAGCCCAGTCAAGGAGTTAAGAAAAGTTTTTTCATTTCTGAAGATTTGTTAAAAGGCCAAGAAAAATATGTGAAAGAGAACATATGTGGTGCACAAAGCCTAAAATATTTGCTATCTGACCCTTGACAGGAAAAACAAACAAACAGTTTCCTGACCCCTAATCCAGACTCTTGAGTAGGTTACGGGAGAAATCACACAACTGACCAGGTTAGTCAACAACCTCTCTCCTCTCCCCACTGTACCTAACTATATGTTCTCTCATAGCTTATCCTCCTACTCTCTGCAATTATTTTAAAGCTATTTTCTGTCCTCAAACCTCTGACCACTTCATCTTTCCCTTCTCTACAGATAAGCTTTAACAACCAAAACGTGATCTAACTCACATGATTTCCTCTTATTATAATGGAGGACACGTTTTTCCCCCTACCTAGTGAAAATCTCCCCACCTGTGCTCTGACTCATACTTTCCTGCTGTAGTGGACATATGCTTTTGGTTTGCTACCATCCTTCCCTTCGGGGAAACATCTCTACTCATTTTGTGTTATCCTTCTCAGTCTATATGGTTTAAATTGGACCAATTATCACCACAACCCCGTTCCTCTAGCCCTGTGGGTAGGCACATGATTAAGCCTTGGACACTTAGAACATTTCACCCCCATGTTTACATGGGTTGATTCTGAAAACGGCACCTGACCAAAGCTGAGCCTGGAGACATTCCAAGTGTTGTCTTGGAATAAGACCCTTACGCAGGGTTCTTTCCAGAGAAACTTCCCCAGTGATGGTCCTGCTGCCTGGTGTCATCCGAACTAATAGAACAAGACTGAATTCTGTTCGTAAGCAGAGGAAAGCTTTATTGTTTGATCAAAGAAAAGAGAGGTGCAAGCTCTCGCTCTAGAGCACACACTTTCCCGGACAGGTTGTAGGAGGAGCTGCGTTATAGGGTTCTTCACAGCAGGGGGAGGGGTGGAGTTCTGGCAGGTTGGGCGTGGCTCCACATTGCAGTGCCGGGTGCAGTGTCTTTGCACACAGCCCTTGGCTGCCATCTTGAACTGAAGTGTTGTGTGCAACCTCAGGTGCAAGGCCTCTGCATGCGGCCCCATGTGAACAAGTGAAACTGGATAAAGCACAAAGGAAAAGAAAAAAAGGTCAGACTTTATTTTATTATCCAGATTCTATTTTTATTTCCCAGGAATTGTTAGTGGGCTTTGCCAGGACAAAACTTGTCATATGGCCCCCTGGAAATATTTATTTACATTCCAAAGGGTATTCTCCTTCTTTCCTGAAGGAGGATTTGTGTACATTAGGGAGCAAAGTTTTTTCTCACTGTCTCACAAAGGGAGGGAGTGGGAGACAGCTGTTCCTCTTCCAGATAAACGCTCATATTTTGGGGGGGTTCTTCACCTATAGTACAGATCCCAGTAAGTGTAATGTGACGTCTGGCTCTCACTGAATCACCTTAGAAGGGGGAAAGATTGGGGCCAGGGGAACTGATGTAGTTTTTACTGTAAGTAAGTATAAATAGTTTGTCCCTGTCCCAGAAATCTTGTATCTAACTCTCAGGATAATATGAATAAATAAAGATATTAAAACATATCAATATTTAGAAACCTAATTTCTGTGTTCACAAATAGACTATAATGTCCTTGAGCACAGGAATCGTTGTGATTCATTATGGTATTCCTAGTGCGTGGCAGCATGTGGTGCTTGAGAAATCTTTGCTGATTACTTGTTGAATAAGTAAGTGAATTGCCTCAATGCCTGAAGAATGGTTAAGTGTCATTCAGTTGAAAGCGTGAGCTGGTCTAACAACCCAAGCTTCTGATGGCTCTGCAAGTAGGTAGGGACTTCTGAAAATACTGTCTGAAGAAATACAGGGACCTGCAGCTGGTTGGTTAGGCTGCTTGCGATGAGGTCAGTGACCTTGGCCCTCTGCCTTGTAGACTAGCTATGGGTTACACATTTGCATGACCTCAGGCATCACTCTGACTTGTTGCTATCCTCCCTGAATTTCTCAAAGAAGGACTGTTTCTTCAGAGCAAAGGCTCTGAAGTATAGAGTGCCTTGAATCAAATCCCAGCTTTGTCCCTTGATAGGGACAACTTACTGGACTGCTTTGTGGCTCAGTTTTCTATCTGTAAAATGGGTAGGATAATACAGATGTTGTGAGGATAAAAGTCCATTTATGCAAAAGAGTTAATATAAGGGTTGTTGGGAGGGAAAAATGAATTAATTAATGTAAAATCCTTAGAAAAATATCTCACATAATTCTGTAGAATTTTCTTTTTTGCCTACTTAATGTTCAATTTAAAAGGGGTCAGAGAGAGAAGAAAGAAGTATAGTGAAACCAATTTGTATTCTAATACATGAAATAAATATTTTCTGCCAATGGAAATAATAGCTTAAAAAGATCAAGTCAATATTATAACCAATAGATTATCTGTGGTTAAAAAATTGTTTCTTCAAGTTAGTGGCAAGTTTTATCCCTAAAATAATTTCCCCCAAATTAGTGCATGGTAAGTAAAATCCTGTGTGGAACTACCTGGACTAGGTGAAGATAAGAATCACATCTGACTCTAAACAGAATGCAGGATATATTTTCAGTTACAAAGAACTGTAACTGTAACTGTAACATATTCTACTTTCCAATATGCCAGGGAACTGTTTTCAAAGGCTTTTTAAAAATCGTGTTTTGTGCTTGCTTTTGTTATCATTTGGAGCTCTGCTTTCACAAGATGAAATATGATATTTAGAAGGGGCAAGAGGCTGCCTGGGGAACAACTGAAGCCTAATTGTTATTTTTATGGTTTAAGTCTCTTTTCATCCATTCGACAAACAATTATTGAGAGTGTACTTTGGGCAAAGTGCTATATGTTTGTTTATAATGTGCAGTGAGCTAGCTTCTTCTCCGTGTTCTGGGAGGTGCAGCCTTGTGCAGTGCTCTCAAAGGGACCTAAAAGAGTTAATGGATCTCATTAGCTAACACATGACATCACCATCCACCCAGTTTCTGGTTAGATAGCATTACCAAAGAGGTCAAGGTCTGCATTTGATCCCTTCCTGAACAGGTTTTAGCCTTACTCAGCAGTTTCAGGTCAATAGACCATACTTTGACCTAAAAATCTAATCCCAGCGTCATAATCGGGCAGTAGGGCATATTGGAGCAAATTTGTTACTATCATTGATATTTCATGCTCACACTGTATGACTTCATGTCTGAAGAACAGTACTTTATTGCTATCCACTTATTTGTATAGGAACTTAATAGAAGTTCCTTAATAGAAGGATCCAGTATCTAATACTTAAATAACATTACTGATAAAATAGCAAATATCTATATAAATTTTATTATGTGCCAAAGAATGTTATAAATGCTTTACATATATTAACTCATTTGAATTCTCACAGCATTCCTATAAGGAAGGTGCTATAGTATTATCCCCATTTCACAGATCAGAAAACTTAAGCAGAGAAAAGTTATGTAACTTCCCATGGCTATTAAGTGGCAGAGCTGGCATGGAAATATAGGCAGCCTGGCTCCAGAGTCCTACATGTCTGACCAGTATGACACTTGTGTGAAAACCCACTGTTTTCACTCATCAGCCAACATACCACAGATTCTCTCTTTAATTATTCAAATATTAAATTAATCTCTCATTTAAGAAGATTGTGCTGATTGCTGCACTGTATTTTGTAAATAAACTGACAGTGAGACATACGATCTTAAGATTTTAGTCCACAGAAATGTTTTGATCCTTTTACTATCCTAGTAAATGGCTCTTTGATGCCCCAGATACCACATCTAGACATTAGACTATATTTATTTGAGCTCCAATATACCTTTCCCACCTTCTCCCTGGATAGTTTCTTCATGGTCTTTTCCCCACCTCCCCTAAATTGTCCTCTTTCTACCTAGTCACTTTAGCTTGAAATCACCTTTCCTTCTTTAAATTTCTATAGCAGTTAATGTTAGTGAATATGCCTGGCTATGTATATTAGGAATTATGGCATCTCCTCTACTGTTGACTTGAACTGTTAGTAAAATCTTTGGTCATGATTCAACTTCTCACACGTTTGTGGCTCTTTAACTCTTCAACAGGACTCTAAGCTCCTTGGGGACACAGACCTAGTTTTAAGCCTGAAATAAAAGGTTTAAGTTAGTTTGTATGTATATATTATAGGCATGATCCATCTGGAAATAAACATGGATCCTTCCCAGACGGAGAATAAGTGCTGAGGGCCCTTGATGTTATGATGGGTGACGTTGGTTTTAGATCAGTAGAATAATCTTCTCAATCAGGAGTTATTTCATTGCTTTTCTCTGTTTTCCCAACTCATCAAAAATATATTAATCAAGAAATATTTTTGATGTCTACTATACATGAGACAGGCTTAACATCATGGTTTTCATATAGGTATGTGTAATTCATGGTCCTGGATTGCAGGGAAAACACAATCTAATTGGGTTTCTGGATTTTATACCTCTCTATAACATTTAACTAGCAACCTGAAGAATTACGTGCTAAATACTAAAATGGTCCTGACCACGTGAGAGCTTAGAGGAAGAAGTTGGGAGAGAAGGCACTTTGGACTGGGATGCTCAGTCCATGGAGGGGGGAATTTGAGTTGGGTTTAGAAGGTTGAGCAGCTTTTAGGAAAAAGGCAGAGAAGAGAAGAAGGGCATTTCAGGCAGGCATATTTACAATGATCAAAAGGAAAATGTTGGTTGCATGTTTAGAAGACAATATACTAAACAGTTCAGTAACAGAAAGTATAGGTTGTAAGGTTGATTGTGTAGGTTGGATTGTAGAAAACTATAAATATCAGATTCTTAGGCACTGGGAAGGCAGCAAGAGATTCTGAGCTTGACAGTGATATTATGCAAAGCCTAGTTTGGACTGCAGAGAAATTGGAGGCAGGGTATTCAGTAAAGAATTATTAGAAAATATAGATTCAAAAACTTCATTCATTCATTCATTCATAGATGGACCTAGAGATTATCATACTAAGTGAAGTAAATCAAAGACAAATATCATATGGTATCACTTATATGTGGAATTTTAAAAATTATACAAATGAACTTATTTACAAAACAGAAACAGACTCACAGACTTAGGAAACAAACTTATTGTTACCAAAGGGGAAGGGGGTAGGGATAAATTAGGAGGTTGGAATTAACATATACATACTACTATATATAAAATAGATAATCAACAAGGACCTACTGTATAGCACAGGGAACTCTACTTAATACTCGGTAATAACCTATATGGGAAAAGAACCTGAAAAAGAATAGATGTATGTATATGTATAACTGAATCACTTTGCTGTACACCTGAAACTAACACAACATTGCAAATCAACTATACTCCAATATAAAATTAAAATTTAAAAAATAAAGTTCATTACTGTTAATGTATTTAAAAAACTTTTATTCATTCATTCGTTCATTCAGTTATGTGAGAGTTCATTTTTTCCCTTACAGTTTTATTGAGATATAATTGGCATACAGTACTGCATAAGTTTAAGGTGTACAACATAATGATTTGACCTATATACATCATGAAATAATTACCACAATAAGTTTAGTAAACATCCATCATTTCATATAAATGTAAAATTAAAGAAATAATGTTTTTGCTTGTTATGAGAATAGATTCAGAGAATTTAGAATTAAAAGTGTCTTCCTTAAGCACTAGAATTCATTTAGTTATTTCACATAGGTAAAAGAGAAAACTGGGACTCAAATAGGTAAAGAGAATTGCCTAAGAATATGGTATAAGTTTTTCATTTTTGTTTTCAAATTTTTATTTCATTTTCAGGTCACAGAGCTATAATTTCAAACATATTTTGTTATTCTTAAAAGTGAATTTAAAAGAAAAATACTGAGTTAAGGGCAATTCTGCCAAATACCGAAGTGTATTTTGGGGGCTAGAAACACATTAAAGGGCATAGTTTTAATGGAATTGATAAAATAAACTCAAGACTTTGCCATTTAATAGGCTATTTGTCTTATATGTTAAAGCATCCTTTTACATTTATGGAAAATAATATGCTCATAAATAATTCCTAGCAACCAGTTTGTGTTATTTTCATTACATTGAATAATAGCAGTAAACATGAGAATGATGTCTTTTAATCTGCTGATAAACTTTATTATTTCATTGCTGTATTTATCACTAAGACAGTTCACATCATTTTCACATCATTTAATAGATTCAACATGTTTTCAAGGCTACTGACATTTCTGTTGATTTTGAGTGGCTTTTTATGTTTATTTGCACTTTAGTAGGGACTGAAAAATCTCATTAAAAGACAGTTGCTCATTTCCATTAAGAGGCCATGAAATATGAATGGTGATATTTTTTTCATCTGAGTCCAAGGTGAACAAGAAAGAATAATACTAATAAAATCTGAAATAGCAACCCATTTGCTCAAGAAATTTCATTAGTTAGTTATAACTTTTATCCATTATTTAATTTCTTTTGAAATATGTGATAATTTTTAATGGCCAAAGGCCACCAATGTAGAGCTACTTTAAACAAGATCAGTTGCAATTTTTCTGGCTTGGAAAAATATTCCAGAGTTTCTGCAATGTTGTAAAACTTTTTGAATACCATTTAAAGCATAAAATCTTATAAAATTTGATGTATGTTTGTTTAACACAGAGTTCCAATCTGCTTTTAAACGCAGGGATGCTGTTCTAAAGGCAGAGGTTTATTTATGTGTTTATTCATGTATCCATCCAGGAGATGTTTATTGAGTGCCTAAGTAACTGTGATGCAAGGTAAAAAGTGAAAAAATCCCCTAAAAGATGTATGGATAGAATGTTAATGGCGATAGAAGCCTACTGCTCTAAGTGTTCATGGTGGAGGGTTGGGGACCTCTTACATAAGCTCCTGTGAAATTATGAAAATTCCTCAATACTTTGATCAAGACAGACCAAAGTGACCTGGAGATTTCATATACATTTGCAGTGTTATTACACATCTAAGTGTAAGTACTGTACCTAAAAGCATAGTAGTAGAATAAAGAAATTATAAGGCCAATGCTTAAACTACTAGGTCACAATAATCTCTCTTTGCACATGTTATTGTAGTTAAGATCAAATGCTCTTACCATTTCGAGCCAAATTTGAAATTTGGGAGAAATTGTGTAAAGACAGTTTTAATGAAAATTCAGCCAACTTTGTTGAACTTGAAAATTTGTATCCTTTGGGGGTATACACATTGAGTCGAAAAGATGTACATGTCCATAAATGGAGAATTGTGGGGCTTGAAGTCTTGCAGTTTTTGTGGAAATGGGGATGAAGGTTCTGAGCCCGGGGCACATGCTAACCCCCTACCTCCCAAATTGCTTAATTCAAGGGAACTGTATAGCTAATCCCGTGTGTGTAGGTATGTGTGTGCTCTTGGGCTTCCTTTAGACAGTGCAGTACTTCCTTGACAGAAGAAGAAATGAAGGTAGTCAAGTGAACAAGCATGTCATTGCTGAAGGGCTGAAGGGCTTCAGTATAGGTTCTTTAGGGTCTAATGCCATAGTTGATGGCATTTTTTATTTACATATGATTATTCTGACAAGATTTTAGAATTTAGTTATGACAAACTTATTCCACTGATTTTATTTTATTCTAATTGCTTTTCTTTCTTCCCTCCCTCCCTCCTTCCCTTCCTTTCTTCCTTCCTCCCTCCATTCCTTTTATATTTGTTTTTTTGCAAAACTTTGCAATAAGGGCATTATGGAGGTAGGCAGAGAATGTTGTCTAATGATAAAGTAGGATTAAATTAGTAAAGAAAGACAGTGTGAAGATAGCAAAGATAAAACATGTCACCACTTAATTTAGTACTTCCTATCCTATTTCTACCCTATTATTATTCAGATATTTAATCTAGAAATTGTTTGGGAACCTAAATTATCTAGGTAATTATTTTGATACTCCACTGTATTTGCTACGTAAATACAGTCACTAAGTGAGACTCTTAAGTAAATTTACCAAAAAAAAATGTAGAGAGTGCATGCATTGGAAAAACAATTCTTGAATTTATTCATGTAGATAAACACACATTGTACTATGTGTTATTGGAGCATAACCAAGAGAGCAAAGGAGAACCAGAAATTTCTGGAATGCTATAAAGTATCTTTTGTTTAAAAATTAAGATTTTAAGGTTTTGTTTTTTAAAGGCTATACCCCATATGTAGCTAAATTAGACTTGGTGTAAAGTGAGGAAAAACTTTACCTCAAATTCTTCTTAGTACTTTCCATTAATTTGAGAAAAGAACTTTAAAAAAGATTACATCTACCATTATAATAAAAAATATTTATTATAAAAATTGTCACATTTCTCTGTACATAACCTAGACACAAAAACACAATTTATACATTAATAATTTAAGTGGGCCTGAACATTCAGTTTCCATCCACTAGGATCCTAAAGTTCTTCCACAGATTTCACAAATACCAATGTGGACTATTTCTATTTTATAGAACTCCATTTACACAGTTGATGTTATTGAGATACCAACATTTCTTTTTCTCTTGTGTTTTAAAGGTAGTTCACAGTGTTTGAGTTAACTATTAATCAACTGCTTTAATCTTTGGTAAATACAAGAATTTACGTGCAAAAATGTTTAAATTTTTGAAAAGTCAAATAACCTATTGCAAATAGTTCTGTGTAATCAATAAATGCATGAGCCAGAGTCTCACCATCAAGAAAAGTCACTTCCAGGACTTGTGATGATAACACCTGAAATCCACAACAAATAGTTTGAGGCTTTTACGGCCACTACCAGAAGCACCACACCACTAGGCCATGAGAAAATTAAACACAAATGTTAAATTCAACATACAGACAGTGCTGATTATTTTACAAAACAGGAAGTGCTAGTTTTTTTTCAATATCCCGGTTTAAAACATCAATTTGACACAGAAGAGTTTATTATCTCATAAAAGCCTATTATCTTGTAAGAGTGAGAGAACCATTTAAAGAAGCCATACTGTTTTGAAAGACACCAATTCATTCTCTCGCAAATAATTTATCCATGATAATATGGGTCATTTCTTGAAATAATTTGTGGGGAATATAGCAAGATGCTTGCCTTCTGCTTCCCTCTCTCCTTCCTTCCCATCTTTCTTCCCTCCCTTCCTTCCTTCCTTCCTACTTTCCTTTGTTTTTTTCATTTCTTCTCTAAGAGGAATGTGCTAGACTGCCCCATCAACCTGCATATTATACTTGAACTCCCCCAAAGTTCCATATGCATTCCAGCTTTCATGCATTAGCTCTCATTCACAATGATTCACAAATGAAAGCATCAGCATCGATAGCATGAAAACCTCTTACTTGCAGGCTATTTGTTAAAAATACTCTAAGAAGTATTTAAATTCTAATGTTCTTGAGCTGTTTGTTAATTACAAATTTTTATCGGACATGTTATTGGTGAAGTGTACAGAATATAATTAAATATATAAAAAATACATCTTTTTAAGCCTAGAAAATAGATGCCTTTGGATTACCACCACTGCAGTGTGGAGAACAGCCCTTCCTACTGAGTTAGGTTCTGAATGCATGATTTCTTTCCCTAACACTGGTTTTTCCAATCTACTTCTGTTTCATTTATAAACAAAGCAAGGTGAGATTTTGCTATCACTTTGGTAATTCTTCTCTCCCTCCAACCGCCAACGTCCTGAAATCAGTGCGTATTTTAAAATTCAACCAAGACAAGGCACCTGGCAATAAGTGTTCACTTCTTATTTGAGGTGTGAACAGGAAAAGCAGCATAATAAAGGCACTGTATTTATCAGAAGGGGCTTTCTTCTGAGTTTTTACATAGGCCCATGCCTTGGCTGCAACTCAGAATAAAATGTGTTGGCTCATTCCTCCTCATTCAAAGTAAGTGTTATTTCGGTCACTGGCTTTTCATCTCTAGAGTGCATAGATATATATGAAATGTATGTTTACATACATTTCTAATCATATAGTATAAAATAAGCCCTAGTCCTTCGAGTGACAGGAAAGTACTGGTACACTGACACTTGATAATCCATAAATACCAGTATCTTATAACATCAACCAGTGGCCTAAAATATCAGTCATTGAAACTGCTAGCCTACATCTTCACTTCTCACTCTTTCCCATTCTTGCTGATAAACAGATGGAAAACTGAGGCTTATTTCTTCTCCAGGATTTGATATAAACTCATACATTATTCTAAGTTAAGAGAATAAAGAGCTGGCCAGCCGTGAACTCCTGTAGTCCTGCACTGTGCTCGCCTGGGTCACAGAAAGGAGCTTTCTTCCTCTTCACATCAGTGTTCTGACCAAGGAGTTTTTGTTGCTGTTGTTTGTTTTTGAGAAAACAAGAGTTCACACGCAAACATTCAGGAAGCAGCACTGGCATAGACCCACTTTGATCCCTTAAAGCGTCCTGAGAGTCCCTCCTCACACAGCCACGTTTTCCTTTGCCAGGTTCTTTGGTTCCTTGCTTGGGATACACCAGTCACCAGCCTCGCTGCTCGTCTGATAATGTTTGAAGGCTGATTTGTTAAAGACTGGGAGTGTCTCTATAGACTCAGAAGATAAAGCCTGAAAGAAAGGGGAGAAAAAAATCAAGCCAAAGAAATTATTCATCACATAATTTGTACCTGAAGTGATTATTCAAAATAAATTCAGAGGTAAGTATTCAAACATTCAAATACATTCTTTTAATTGATTTACTAATAAGAGCACACCAGAGTCCATGGTATGCTAGGCACTGTATAAAAGAAAACTGAAAAATAAATATTATCTGCACCCCATAGGGGCTGAAATAATATATATACAGTTATAAATCAGGTAATAGTATTTGTGTTCAATAGTTACACATGTCCCTTGTTTGGATATTGCTGATGCCATAGAATTGAATAGCAACAGGCAAATAGGTTTTCCAGGCAAAACCTTTGTATGTGTGATAAAGTGAGAGTCCTAACCTGATACTATTGATCTATTAAAATCTGATACTATAAATCTATAATATGTTAACCTTTTCCAATACTTGGAAGACATTTTTACTATTTAAGAAATGAATAACTATTTCAGGTGTTCTAAGACCATGTGGCAAATGGTCCCATTTTCCCTTGCACAAAAGTGGGAGCCTAGAAGCTTAATGTTTTAGTTGTTAATAACTGTGAATATATTTTCATTTGAAATAGTTGGCAAATGATTAACAGCATCAGGACAGTGATCTTAAATAAATTGAGGCTTTATCAGAAATGGAAAAAACATGTACCAAATTTTAAAGTTTAAACAGGAAATGCCAGGCACCCCACTGATAGCTTCTGAGCAGTCAGCTTTCCTCTCCCTGGATTTCTAACAAGGTCAGCTTAAGGTCTTGAGTATCTTGATATCAGTTGTTTTCTAGGCTGAAATATTAGCGTATATGTATTTCCCACAAGTCCAAGTAAAACAAAAGTATGGCTATTCTTAAAGATGCCAATAGGATTTGCCTTAAAAAATTCAAATGAGCATCTCCTCATTCAGAAACTAATGCACTTCTTGGGAAACAATTTTGGTTCACTGAGGCAAGTAGCCTGGCCCACTTCCTTTTTGATACGTTACCATATTAAATATTAAATAATATATCTACACATACCAAATAGAAAATATAATGACTTGTGGTCATTATTTGCACTAACTCAGTTTGGGTATTCACTGTGGACCGTAGCACTCAGGGCTGTAAAAGATGCAGTCTTTTCAGAAATATGATTTTTTTTTATTGGATTTAAAGGATACCTTTAAGTAGATGACAGCATCAGTTCCATATCCTGGCAAAGAGTAGAGATTTAGATCTCCTTGAAAGTACTTGGCATAGAGACGAGAAATCGGCAAGCCATAACCAAAACCAGCCTAGAAGGGAAAGATCAGTTATTGACAAAGTGGTGAACATGATCATAGGAATACAAAATGCTTTCTCATAACCCCCATGCCCAATTTAACTAAATTGATTAACTTGCCTAAATACTTCCTTGTAATCCTTGCTCTACATTTAGAAGTAGGTGGTTGGGATGAATTTAGCCATATAATTGGTCTTACCAAAGGAGCATTCCGGGAATTATCCATCACAGGCGTTGGTGCAGTGGAGTACGTGTAACTAAAGAGACGGTCAATGATCCTCAGGGGAACACCACCTCCTCTATCTGAAATCTTAAACAAACAAACCAGTCATCAGAGCTACACATTAAAAACAATACGCATTTGTTTATATAAAAATATCTTTCCTTCATTTAAAAGTCACCTGGTGTACATGACTTTGATCTACTGTTCAAAGCAGAGAGCTTTATTATTATTGACTCTTTTAAAAATTCTCTTAAGAAAGACTCAAAAGAAAAACAGAGAATGGTTACCTTAATTGTAAGATCTTCTTTTCCCAAGACAACGATCACCTCAATTGGTGTCAGGGAAGGCCAATTTTCCTGGTGTTCAACTGTGGCCCTCATTGCATTCTAAAGAAAACAAAACCGTAAGGAATTCAATGGCAGGAGGATGAGGGACAATAAATAACTGTTTTTTATGTTTAAAATGAAAGTAGCACAGAGGGTAATTCAAAGTTCTTATTTTATTTTTTTAAGTTAGTAGTAAAATAGCTCTGTAAATAGCCATTTATGATTGTGTCATGCAGGAGGTATAATGAAAAATATTCATTTACCATGTAATATAGCTACTGGGAGTAATGTCTAATGGAAAAACAATTCTGCTAGCTGTCAAGTTCTTATTTGTAAGCTTAATTTAAATGTAGAAATTGGTTTTTATAGTCCATTTCCTGGCTTTCTCTTTTCTGACTTTCCATTACATTTTACATCTAAGCACCAAAGACTATTACATAACAAATAACAGTGAATCATTGAACCAATTTATTGGCTTTTATAAAATTTGCTGGGAAAAGGTTGTTACTATTTAAAAGGATAGTAAATAATTCTAAATTAAATTTCAATTTGCGTTTGATTATCATCTTAACTTTTACCAATGATGGCAAAATAACTATGAGTTGGACCATTCAATTTAAAAGTAAATCAACAAAAAAGCATCTTTTGTCCTTTAACAGAGAAGAAGCTCAAACAAGTTTTCAGATAAGTAGATGAATCTCATACAGATAAAGTTTTGGTTTATTTTACCCATTTTCCTCTCTACCCTTCTTCTGATAGGTTATCTGCTTTCTGGTTTCTGTATAATAATGTTAAGCTCTAAGCATTAGCTGAAGAGAAATGTTTGTAGTACAATCACTACCTCATTGCATTAAAGTTAGAATAAGTTAGGAAACAGTAGGTTCTGGGAAGAGTTACATCAGAATTAGAAGAGGATTTCACTTTTTTTTTTTTTTTCTGCGGTACGCGGGCCTCTCACTGTTGTGGCCTCTCCTGCTGCAGAGCACAGGCTCCGGATGCGCAGGCCCAGCGGCCATGGCTCACGGGCCCAGCCGATCCGCGGTACGTGGGATCCTCCCAGACCGGGGCACGAACCCGCGTCCCCTGCGTCGGCAGGCGGACTCTCAACCACTGCGCCACCAGGGAAGCCCGATTTCACTTTTTTTGACGACTTCCTCCTCTCCAGTCCAGGGGACTCTTAGGAACCATCACAAAGCTTCAAGTGTTTTTCTGTCTTTTGGTGCAAGTACAGCGTTTCAGTTTGGGCTTAGAACCTGGGACAGGATTTGATTCTTAGTACCTGGCTGTCCCAGACCAGTAACATCCACATCCTCTAGGAGCTTGTTAGAAATGCAGATTCTCAGGTCAAGACTATCAAAATCTCTGGGACAGGCGTAAGAATCTGTGTTGTGAAAGCTCTCTAGGTGATTCTAATGCACACTAGCGTTTGAGAAGCCCTACCCTACTGTTTTGCTATGGAAGGTGTGGACCATGGATCAGCAGCATCGCCTGTTAGCTTATGAGAAGTTACTAATCTCAGGCCCAATTCCAGACCTACTGAATCAGAATGTGAATTTTAACAAAACCCCCAGGTGATTCATATGCACATTAAAGTAGATCACTGAAGGAACTGACTGTCCTTTGAGTATATTCTAGTCATAGGTTGGGACCCTGCCACCTCCAGTAATTCTGGACCTGAACCTCTGGATTTAGAGTTGGACCGGCCTATGGGGATGGAGATAACAAGGCCTCAGTCACTGAAGCATTCACCCCACGACCTCCCTTAATGAATGCATGAATGACTAGTGCTTTGTTGGACACCTGAAAAAATAATGGGAACAGGGAGCATTGAGATATAGTGACTCATATTGTGCATTCTCAAATACATGTTGATGCTACAGGAACTGCATGTACCCTTTCAAACATTAACTGTAGCTTCTTTTTGTTAGGACACAGAAGCATGCCTGGGAGAAGATAGTGAGGCTCCTGTTTAGTAGGGAATGAAAAAGGGAATAAAAATGTAACCAGTTAACATTTAAAAAAAACAAAATTGCAATTATTGTGAAGTGTGTTACCTTGAATAGTTCAAAGAGCATATGATGAAGGTGAGACGAAACATACACAATATGAATTGGTTGGCCTGGAAATTTTCCTAGAAAAAATTAAGCTAATTTAGAACTGCTGAACAAATATTTCATTAAAATAAACTTTCATATCTATTTGATTAATATTTTAGATTTAAACAGAATTGGAATACTCCCCATCCTCCTCACTCTAAAGTCCTACCTTAGAAGCTTCCCTTTAAACAGTAAACACAACTGATTATTCTTGATTATTAATGATTATTCTTGATTTTTATCAACTAAACATAAAATCCCATAGGCTAAATATGCTTAAATTTCACCAAGAGGCTAAAGAAAATAGAAACAAAAACCTCATAATACTCTGAAAAGAAAAATAAAAGTATTATTCTTTGGTGTTCCAGGCCTTGGCAAAGTTTGAATCAGAAAACAAGGCCTGGCACAGTTCCCTCTTTATTTCATCAAACAGTTCAAGCAGTTTATCTGCAAGTATTATGCAACAATGCTGTTAATGCTTAAAAATATTTTTCAGTCTTTATTTGTACTCCTACTTCTGGTTTAGCAATCCATTACATTTCCCTATCCCCAATCCATGAGTTAAGCTACTCTTAATTTGAGCAACTTGATTTTAATTCTCACCACCAACAAACATTGTTCCTGTATAACTATTACTTGAAAAAGATGTTTACTTTGAGTTGAAAGGAAGCTATTCCAATTTCAGTGTACTGTCTTGCTTTGAGAAGCAGCTATGGGATAAGATAAAAATAGTGCCTTGCATTCATCCTGTAATTACTTCATTCAGTGTGGGAAGACCTTATCCTTTTAGGTACCCTAGAGTTGAAGCTATTGAAGTATGCTCTGCTTCCAAAGCAGTGATATATACTTATAGTGAAAATTAAAAAAAAAAAATTGGTAAGAACATTTAACATGACATCTACCTTCTTAAATATTTAAGTGTACAATATAGTATTGTTAACTGTAGGAATGGTGTTATACAGCAGATCTCTAGAACTTACTCATCTTGCATAACTGAAATTTTATACCCACTGAACAGCAACTCCCCATCTCCCTGCTTCCTTCAGCCTCTGGCAACCACCATTCTACTCTCCGCTTCTATGAGCTTGACTATTTTTGATACCTCATATAAGTGCAATCACAAGTATTTGTCCTTCTATGACTGGCTTTTTTCTTACAGTGCAATTTAAAGTGTTTTTGTTTTCAGATCTGATAAGTAACCTCTTTAGGAGCATATCTCCACTACCAAGTGGTTCCTCCAAATCTGACCTCCTTATTCCTGTATTCTGTAGTAAGCAGTCTTTCTTTGATCAAAGATATTGAAACTTAGCTGCTACTCTAAATCCTAAATTATCTGTTCAAACCATTCTTCTTTATGAATTTTCATTAGCAACTGAATATACTCAATTGGAACTTTCCAGTTGAGATAAAGAGAACCTTGGCTTCAAAAAAAAATGTGTACAAATTCTAGGCAAGTTCAGAAGGCAGAAAAGGAACACAGACATTGCTTTGTATTTACAAGAAGTAATCATACTGGGAGAACACTGAATTTTCCATAGATAAAAATATATTTAATTTATAGCTTACCATTCACTTGTGTGAGCTTTAATTCTGGAGATGTTAAATAATACTGATTACAAAGCATCTTGGAACACTCAAAGGCATCTGGAATGGAAGGGTTTTTTTCCATAATGATTAAGTGAATTTATGCCAAGTAAAATTTTCAAGTGATCTTCAGTGTATACACTACCCTTAATCCAAAATATTCATTAGAGTACAAGTTTATGTGTATGGAAAAATTAATTTTTAATATTTTATTGAAGAAAAAATGAACACAGTGCTTAAGTTATAGCTGTTGCTATAGGAATATGTGCACGTCAGATGTCAACTATAATCTGTGAGAATATGGCACATTAGCTATTGACGTTTAGATTTTTTATAATATTATAAGTGAATATTTAAGCACTTGACTCTCAAAAACAAAGGACCTTCATTACAGTATTTATAAAGACATAAACGGAGCACTCTGAATAGTAATTCACTCAGAGTCACCTCAACAGTAGATGTGTCAATCAGATAATGTACATTTTCAATAAGGGAAATGCAGAAACCTAGAAATTACCTTGGACCACTGCTGCCACATCACAGTTTGGATCAATGCTTCCAATGTGGCTTGGGTTTCCTGTCTGTAAGTCACTAAATATAAGGACTGTTGAAAAATAAAAACAAAGAATATTGTTATAAAAATTAGGATAATAATGATTAGAACTACCTCTGAGAAAGAACGTGATCCACCAAGTAGTGAAATATCTGCTTAGAGTATGGCTTGTATTCTACACCCATCTCTATATATCATGACCATGATGAACTAACTTACTGTGCTGGTTCATCAGCATCCGGGTAGAAATACGGTTCATGTAAAATCGATCCAAGAAATACTGAAGATTTTGATTGGTGGCTGGGTCAACTGTACAGGCATCTTTATACTCTAGGATTCCCTGTGCCATTGTAGGAACTACATTATGGTGTCTATTTCGAACTTCGATGAGAGTATCTACAAAACTAAGCCAAAACAGATTCATGGTTAGTAGAAGTTCAAATAAGTTTCATTAATTTATATTTCTTAGATTACGTCAAAGAAGGTAAAGCCTTTCTCAAGTACCCATCCAAACAAATCAAATCATACAACGTTTGGATGAAGCTTTATTAAGACTCTCGCTACAGATTCTTTGACTACAGTAGAGGAGATAGCTTCACAAACAGATTTATTTTGCTTCTAGCTTACATGTAAAATATCAGCTCTGTGAGTGGTAGGTTCACTCCAGTTGTTCACTAAGCTTTCTCTTTCAAAAAATAATTTAAAAAATCAGTACTATTTAAGATGGCTCTAGAATGCCACTGTGAAAAAAACTTCAAATTTCTTGTAAGATTTAGAAAAGAGTCTTATTTCTCATTCTTATAGCTAGAGACTGTCAATTACTCTGAAAGAAAATGTGTACTCTACAATGACACCAACATGCATTGATATTATGTAACAGTAAATCCTTCTACAAATCTAATCATCATACTAAATTTAGAGTAAAAATAGATTTCCTTCTTTTAAAAAGTCCTCTACACTTTTTATCCTCAGCATCATTTCCAATGCCATAATTCTCTATTGCTTTTAAAGAAAACCAACAAGCCGAAACTTGTCATTTGTAAGGGGGTAGTTATTTATTATTCAGGATACTATTATAAATTATCCTTTAAGTGAGGTCTGAAAAAAATCTGATGTTTAGAAATAGTCAAAGTTTTAGACACTTATTCTAATGCATAAAACTTACTCTGATAATGTTTTCTGGTCCTTTGGGCTTTTCTCGTGGAATTCCACCAACTCCATCAGGCTCTGAATATACCTGTAAAGCGACAGGTGGGCTTTAAGTTTTAAAATTGAATAGTCACTTACAAGTGGCTGAAAACAGATTGCTTTTTTCCAAATGATTTGAAGAGAGAACGTATTATGTTTAAAATTAAAACTTTCCTCCAAGACATTTGGAAAACATATGTCTTAGAAAAAAGAAAGCTACAAATTTAATCCTCAACTTGCTAACTTAAAATCTGTTTAACTATCCTAGATCACTATTCAGTTTTCTGTTTTGTTTGTCAAATGTCTTTATTTTTATAGCAAAAGCATTTAGAAATTACTTCTACAGAAAGGCTTCATATTTTTTTTCTCCTGTATTCATTCATAGGTGAATAGAAGTCTTGAAAGCAGCAGTAAATACTATGGATTGAATATGTTTCAGACTGCAATTGTTTAATGGGCGCATAATACATATATTTCTTAAATCAACAAACAAAAAGTTGTACAGTCAGTGGGTTAGGGTGAAGGTCTGGTGCATATCTGCCTCAGTGCATAACCTGGCTCTGTTCTCTGAAAATCTGCTCCTTTGGTTTACCTACCCTCTCTAAGTCAGTATCCTTATTTGCAAAAGGAGATAATTACTGACACTGAGTGCTGGCTGTGTGCCTGGTACTGTTCTAAGTGCTTTTAAAATGGATTACCTCATTTAATTACACTCAGATATCCCTTTGAGACATATACTTTATTCTCCTCAATAATAGATGGGGGAATTGAGGCCTAGAGATAAGACACTAGGCAAGGATTCCACAACTAGGAAAAGAGGAAGGCATGATTTGATCCTGGGCCTGCTTTCTTAATTGGTTTGTAAGTAACAAAGATTAGGCCCTCTATAAGTAATAGTCATTTGTATCTATTTCTAGGACAGGATTCTTTTTGCAATATCAAACTGTCTTTTATTATTTTAAACACAAACTAATATTGTAACTGTCAATTATTTTTCATATTGCCTTCTAAAATTATATTGTGAAAGTATCTACTCTTTCAGGGTAAAAATGTCTGTTTATAGCTTTATAACTGCCCTTATGATAACTTACCCTAAATTAATAGAAAATACATCTTTCAAAGTATTTAAGCTTCAGACCACCTGTTTTCCAATTACGATGTTAATATATTGTAAGAATTCATACTCAGATAACTATCTTAAAACTAGAGATTGTTTCAGAATGGTTCACCACTTACCAGCTTTTAACTAGTTGCACTGAAGAGGTATTTACTAATCCTTCAGGGAGGATATAAATTTCCTTCAGGATATTGGCTAGCCTCACAGGCAACTCTTGTCTCAAAAACACAAAAGAGGTTCTTTCACATGCGTTTTCTGAACCTGTAATAAGTTTTTGGAAAAAAGTATATCTAAATTATATATTTGAGTAGCATTAACTCTCCAATATTGAACACACATATATATATTACAAAATGATATTTAACTCTCAGTTGGGTAACTGCTTGTAGATAATTCAGGAGTAAGCATCTTCTTCTTTATTGTCTTTTTCTTTCTTTCTTTTTTAAAAAGTGACCAAATATGAGAATTATTGTTTTCTCTTTTTGATGAGGATTCACTTCCAAGAAGTCATAATATCCCAAGGCTCTTAGTATTCATAAAAGAATGCAGGATTTAGTCAAATCACAATGTCAGGGAGACAACATCCTTTGCAGAGTTCTAGATATGAAACTGTAGTGAAGGGAAAAGGGTAGGGGTGGGAGTCCTAATGTTTCCAGACTAGTGATAAATAATACCACATTTAAATCCTTGAAATTTTCTTTATAAGATTTGTGCAGAAAGTTTGTAAATATTTTCAGCAGTAATGCAAATATATAGATAACGTTAAAGCTAAAGAGACAAATCTTTGTTAGGAAATGTTAGGAATGCAGAGAGATGAACCCTGTGGAGGGGTGGAGGGTGGCTAAAGGATAAAATCTCGGTTAATTCAAAGCTACTTTATAATATTAGGAATCTTCTCCAAGAAGTACTATGCAGTGAAGGAGGGGATGAAGTTTCCAGTTCATTGTTAAATGGTGACTGAAAGCAAAAACTTTTGACTGAACACTTTGGAATAGAAAGGAAATAGAAACAGAATAGGAAAGATGAGCTCAAACCAACCAGCATCAGCGGGGCGGCAAGTGGCCTTGACCTGCAGGCACAAACTGTCAGAGAGAAGGCAAATCTAAGAAAGGCAAGGTGTGCTGGCTTCGCGGTTCCAGGGTTCAGCAGGAAAGCGCACCCCAGGTGTTTTAAGTAATGAGTCCAGCCCTCCCTACACCGGGTCTGAAAGTTAAGGCAGCTCCCCAGTCCCCGCCCGGGCCCTACGTCCCCGCTCACCGAAGTCCAGCAGCTGCTTCATGGACAGGGGGGACGGGCTGTAGCGCGAGAAATGCTCGACCTCGCGGGGTACCAGGGAGCCGGCGCTGCGCATCACGAAGCGTGCCGCCTTCATCTTGATGACCACCGTCCTGGCACGAGCTGGGGCTGGTGTGTGGGGTGAAGGCTGCGGGGAGCAGGACCTGGGGCCTTAGAAGGGGCAGGGCGCGTTCGGACGGGGAGAGCAGGTGGCTGGCAGGCTCGTGCTCCCCGGCCTGGGCTGAGGTTCGGGGGTGCTTCGCGGTGGAGGAATCGGGCAGTGAGTCGATGGAGCAGTAGGTAGCTTGAGACTCAAGTTCGTATCCTGTCACCACCCGCCGCCTCCCGAGGTTTTATTTGTTTCCCTGCACCCCCCCCCCACATCCCCCGCCCGCGAAGCTCTAACCGGGAGGAGCCACTGGAACTTGGAGAGCTTCCTGAGCTTGGAGCCGTGCCCCGTCAGCTCAGATAAAGAACTTTGGGCCCCGCCTCCAGGACGCGGAGGCCTGGCACCCGAAGCTGTGAGGGGTAAGGGGACAGCAGGAAGCCAAAGCGGCCGTCAGGAGGTACGTGGGCTCAAGATTAGCCATTTGTGACAGGACCCCGGACAGCGTGGGCTGGGGCCAGCCCAGACTCGACCTTGTTTACAAGCAAGAGGCTGTCTCAATGTCACGCATTCCAAGCCAGAAGCTGTTTCCAAGAATCTTGGCTCGGAGATGTCATTGGTTCGTGCTCGGAGCGGGGCTTTTACAGTAGCTAATCAGCTGCGTGCAGAAGTATGGGCTTCTCTGCCATTGGACAGCGAAAAGAATAAACAGCCTAGAGTCCTTACAGCGTTTTCTCCGTCGATGAATAGCGCAAGTCGGGAACTGGAAGTTCCTTTTGCGGGGACTTGAGCAGCCCAAAGTACGTTTACTTTTTCTTGTGGCGATAAAAAGCCATCAGTTTGTTTCCTTCCGGTAATACATTCCCTCCATTAGGCTTAACTCTTTTAATTAAAAACAAGATTTAAAAGGGACTAATTTGTCAGTTTGACTTTTTTTCTCCAGAGAATTTGCTCACTCTGTCCTCCTGTATGAAACGTGCTTTATCCAAATCTTTGCTTAAGACATTATTTTATACCAGTAAATGTCCACCACAAACTATGTGCTGCAAGATATCTTTCCTGATTGCCTCTCCCTGTGCCTTCTTACAAATATGGATTTTGTCATTTATGACATTATATTGTAGCTATTTATGTTCTTGTTTTGTCCCTTTCTGAACCTCTCCCCTGAAAGAGATCAGGTTTGGGACCATGTCTGATGCATCTTTCTGATTCCTACTCTGCTTTGTTGCTACTCAAGCTTAGTTGTGGAAACATGGGGAAAGTTCCAAATTGCATCTCCACTTGGAGATAGGTTTTGATACCACTATGATTTATATCTTTGTATTCTGAATCCTTTTTTACATATGTGCATAGCTACATGAAACCACAACAAAAATGTTCAAGAAGTCAAAAGACTAAATAAAACTCTCTGATGAAGCAATTTAAGGTAAAAAAATCCCTTCCTTTTTCTTTAATATATCCTAAGAACAGAAGTAAAAGAAAAGCATTCATTTGCTTTTCTTACCCTGCGTGTGGGATCTGGAATAGGCAAAAATATATATTACAAAGAATTCGACTCTTTAATCTGCAGAGGAAAGGCAATGGAAATGATGCATTATAAGCAGGTTTAATTTAGGAAAGCCCCATTGATCACTTGACCTGACTTCCCCCCCGCAGTGCTCCCGTATGTGTGGTGGGGTGATTAAAGATCAGGTGAAGCCATATGACATTCATAGAGATGGCTAAGGGCTAAATGTGAACCGAGGTCACCAAACTTGTATGCATGTCATCCCATCCAACAATATTTACCAGGTTATTCTCACAGTACGTTACATTCTTCTCTGTCATATGTCTATGACAGGAACTGGCAACAGTTACGGTAACTGGGCTGGGATAGACAGATCAGGTTGTGTACCCAGTTGGCTAAGGTGCTGTGTATTACCGTGATTAGAATGTGACCTGGAAAGAGAGTTTCATTTCTATTCTCAGGCTGACCTCAGAACTTGGAGGTGATCCAGTTGCTATAAAAGTAAAGGAAAGGGAATTACTTAGGAGCAATGGATATGGACAAATCTGCACATTCATTTGAGTAAAGGGTAGAGCTTCAAGAGTGCAAGTCACACTTTTGCCAAAGGACTGGGCATATGTCCAATGGAACAAAATGCATCAAGACCTAAGGAGAAGCCCATTCAACTTTTCCACCTCTAGGAGCATATTCCAAGGAAGCAACTAAAAAGATACATAACGGGGGGCTTCCCTGGTGGCGCAGTGGTTGAGAGTCTGCCTGCTGATGCGGGGTACACGGGTTCGTGCCCCGGTCCCGGAGGACCCCACATGCCGTGGAGCGGCTGGGCCCGTGAGCCATGGCCGCTGAGCCTGCGTATCCGGAGCCTGTGCTCTGCAATGGGAGAGGCCACAGCAGTGAGAGGCCCGCGTACTGCAAAAGAAAAAAAAATATATATATATATATATGTATGTATGTATGTATATACACACACACACACACACACACACACACACACACACACACACACACACACACACACACACACACACACACACACACACACACACACACACACACACAAAACAGGAACTTCAGAAGCCATGATGGAAAGGTGAACAGATTTGACTACAGAATATTTAAAGTTAAAAAAATGAACAGCATACTTGGAGAAAATACTTTCAAAGTATATAACAGACAAATGATTTTTTAAGAAATGGCTATTTCAACACAGAACAAAATAGACATGATCTGTTCCCTCATGGAAGTTTTAGACTTGTGGGGGAAACAGGCATTACAAAAGCAAATGGACAATGAGGGTTATGAAGAAAATTCATATGAAGAATATAGTTGGCTGTAACTACCTTAGATTTGTGGGCAAGGAATGTCTCTCTGAGAAAGTAACAATTATAAGAGGTGGAGCAGCCTTCCATTGGGGCATGAGAAGGGAATATTGGTGAAAGCATGTTGGTGAAGAGATTGAGGAAAGCAAGGCCTCAATCAGTATTTGGTCTCTGATGTTTCTTATAACTGGTGCTTTTAGAGGATACTAGGTATCAGGAGTTGGACTGGATGCATTGGTGGGTGCAAAACCATTTTCTCTCAAGTATCGCATACTAATAGTGGGTGATAGAAAACAATGGTCAATTTTTTTTTAATTTATGGGACTTCTGTTTAATCCCCAAAGCAAAAAAATTACAATCAATGCACTAGAAAACAGTTCATAAAAGAGATTTGATCAATGTGTCAAGCTGGTGGTGATGCTAACAGGGCTCAGGCGTGTTTGGAGGAAGAGCTATGTTGGAGGTCAGGGAATGCTTTCTCTGAGGGTTGGCTTTTGAGACAACCTTAGAAAGATGAGGAAGTTTTTGGCAAATTACTGGTAGACAATGTGGAAGGATGTCTAAGCCAGAGAAAAAGCACAGATGTACAAGCTAAGGATATAGTAGAGAAATAATGACTAGTTTACCAAAGTGGGGAGGAAATGCAACATTGGGTTATATCATGAAAGCCTTAAATGCTGGTATGAGGACTTTGCTATTCCTGGAGTAGGCAACATGGAACTGTTGAAGTCTTTTAGGCAACAAGCAATGAGCTCCCTGCACAAATTTGTTAGCAGCTAAACAATTCAATGCAACTAAACTTCACTGACCACCTATTATGTACCAGGCACTATGATAGGTGCTGGGGACATAAAAATGAAAATGGCATAGTTCCTTTCTTCAAGGATTAGAGAAAGACATGTAAATACAGTAAGTCCCCTACATACGAACGAGTACCGTTCTAAGAGCATGTTCGTAAGTCCAATTTGTTCGTAAGTCCAAAAAAGTTACCTAGGTACCCAACTAACACAATCATCTATATAGTACTGTACTGTAATAGGTTTATAATACTTTTCACACAAATAACATAAACCCCAAAAATAAAAGTTTCAATCTTACAGTACAGTACCTTGAAAAGTACAGTAGTACAGTACAGCAGCTGGCATACAGGGGCTGGTATCGAGTGAACAGGCAAGAAGAGTTACTGACTGGAAGAGGGAAAGGACGTGGGAGATGGCAGAGCTGAAGGATTGTCAGCAACAGGAGACAGAGGGCAAGCTGCAGTTTCACTCACACCTGACGTGATTGGACATGTGAACGCACATTTGCATCTTTGAAAGTTTGCAACTTGAAGATTCATATGTAGGGGACTTACTGAATCTAAAGAAAAAAATAGCCTGATGCATATAAAGTGTGTGTTGGGAGTTGGGGGAAGAGCAAGCAGTCAGCAAAGACTTTCCTAGAAGAGGTGACACATCTGAGTTATAAAGGTAAAATAGAAGTCCACAGGTAAAGAGGAAAGATATTGGGGCAATGGAGAAAGGAAATGAAAAGGGCCATTTGTTGGTAAAATCTCTAGGCTCTGTCAAATCTGAGAAGGAAGAATGAAAACACCGTTCTCTGATGTTCTAAGCCTGTGCTACTGGGAGGGGGTGATTTCAGCAATAGAAGCAAGAAGTCAGAAGGGTCAGGAGGAAAGGATAGGTTGACTGAGGAGGGAGGAACACAAATGATGAATTTGGGAACACTTTAACGGGAAACCACAGGCGCGGCTGTAATTACTGGTGAAGGGAAGATGAGAACTCAAAGGCTATTAAGCCACTGCAGAGAAGTGAAGGTAGGTGAGTAAGAGCCTCTCCCCACTTTCTTTACACAGGGCTCCCCTCTACTATTAGCCTACAGCCATGTCTCACTTTTTTCTGTGCACAGTATTTCCTTCTGGAGCAGCCCTTGGTTTCATTCTTGGCCTCCCTACACTTATCAAGGTCAAAATCCCTCCCTTAACTAAAGCAACACAGAAGCAAAAGTGTTCTTATTACTCTTTTTTTTTTCTTTCCATCTGTAGCTCCAATGTTATCCGAAAAAAAGCAAGTGAATCGTGAAGCTAACACATCTTGACTTTACACTGGAAAACAAGAATTTTGCCTTAGCTCCAAATACAGGCTTAGAGTTCATTTCCCCCCAGAAACTTCTCAGTTGTGTTTAATGTTTGCATTTACAAAAAAATAAGAGAAGGTGAGCAAAGGAAATAAAAAATTAACTAAAGAAAAAAAAACAGACATGTGGAAACATTCTGAGACTAATGAATGAGTAGGAAAATAAAAAGTCATAAGATAGGGCTTCCCTGGTGGCGCAGTGGTTGAGAGTCCGCCTGCCAATGCAGGGGACACAGGTTTGCGCCCCGGTCCGGGAAGATCCCACATGCCGCGGAGCGGCTGGGCCCGTGAGCCATGGCCGCTGAGCCTGCGCGTCCGGAGCCTGCGCGTCCGGAGCCTGCGCGTCCGGAGCCTGCGCGTCCGGAGCCTGTGCCCCGCAACGGGAGAAGCCACAACAGTGAGAGGCCCGCGTACCAAAAAAAAAAAAGTAATAAGATAATAAGACATCATTGTTCTACCGTCAGGCTGGCAAATAAAAAATGCTGATAACATCTGATGTTGGCAAGTCCTGGGGAAATGAATGCTCTCCTGTGCTATTTGTGGAAGTGTAAAATTGGCAATATTTTTTGGAAGGCAATTGGCAGAATCTATAAAAATTTTAAGGAGAGTTACCTCTGTTTCAGCCATTCCACTTCTAGAAACTTATCCTACAGTTTTACTAACAGAGAGCATAAAGATTAATGTACAAGATTGTTCATTGCAGTTTACCTGTAAGAACAAAAATTTGAAAACAAATCAACTTGTTTACTCATGGGGGAATGGATAAATAAATAACACCCATGAACTAAAATACTTGCTATTAGTTGCAAGGTGTGCAGTTAGCTGACAGCATTCAGCTGCAGCACCTTTGGGATCCACATAGTATAGGAATCAACGCTACACTTTTCCCCTGTAAGCCCCTGTGACGGATAAGCACCTAGGGCTGGCCATTTCTCCTCAATGTGGGACTTTGCTAATGGGAATCCTTTGCTCTGAGGACCTCTCAGGGTTGGCCGTGGTTTTGTCAGACTTACATCATGGTCTGAGTCTGTCCCTGCTCAGTTCTGCTTCCCATGTCCCCTTTTCTTTCACAAGTGCCATATATGCACCACAATCTAAAAACTTTCCCTACCCAGTACTGCTTCCTCCCCCTTAGCCTTTCACAGGCTACCCATCAGCCAGCCCAGTTGGGGGTGCTGGAACAAACATTTCCCATTAGGAGAGTCCTAGGGATAGAATAATTTCTCTGGTCCTTGAGTGTATAACTGGGATTTACATACTTGGCAGTTGGCATCTGGAAAATTCCACAGTAAGTCCTTGGCCTATGGGGTTAGAACTGTCAAAGTGGGGGAAAGCCAAGTATAAGCTTCTGAAACAAATACGAAACAACATGGTATCCTGGTGGGATTGAGAGAGATTACTTCCATTCTTATAAGTATCTTAAGGGTGGTGGTTCCATCATATCTCCACTGAATTCATCTGTGGAAACTGGATGGTTCTTTGAGAATGGTTATGGACTACTGTAAACCAATGGAGTAGCATCCCTGATGGAAACTGCTGTGCTGGATGTGGTGCTTTTTCTAGAGCAGATTAATATGGTCCCAGGTACATGTTATATAGTCATAGATTTGGTGAGTGTATGTTTTTGTTTCTACAAAAACAAACAGACAAAAATACCCGAAACCTCTTGCACTTTTGTCCCAGAGGACCTATACTGACATTGTCTATATATTGGAAAATATTTGGCTAATTGTAAAAAGCATGTCTCAGACTAATATGTATATAGTATGGTCCAATTTTTATTTAAGAAAGAAAGAAAAAATAATAAAAACAATATTTGAATATGGCTTCTTATATGCATGTAAAGGGTCTGGGAGGGAATAACACCAAACAGTCATGGTATTGGGGGTGTGTGGAAGGAGAAACTCTCACTTCTTCCTTTATACTCCATATTATGTTCTCCACGATGCATGGCTTTGTGCTTTATACACTAAAGTGATAGTTCTTGGCCGAATGAACAGTGTATAAAATAACACCACTCTGGGAAAGATTGTTCCCTGTCACTTGTTAGCCCGTACATTTTTCTTCTCCTACGGGATTTGGGGATGAAGCAACAGTGGATTGAAGCAGCTGGGAACTAGACCACTGCTATTTCTAACTATGCTACTGCCAATTCCAGTGGTCCTGTGTGACTGTGTTTTGCCTGAGTGCAACAAATTGGGAGGGTGAGGTGGAGAGAGCATTTATAGAAATAAATGCTGTGCAGTGGGTGGTGATGCTCTAGCCCTGAGTATATTGGTCTACTGCAACTGATCTGAAAGGTAGAACTGGGGCTCTGGAAAGCAGTGTAATCCTAGGCAACGTCAAAAGTCATGTGGATGAATTATCTAATTCTCTGTCCTCATAGTTCCTTGAATTCTTTAATCCCAGTGACCTTCACACCTACTCTATTTCTGTTACTTATTCCCGTGACCACTTCACATATCTGATTTTTGGTCAGGACTACCTTGCCTCTGAAAATATGAATGGCCCTGATCCCAACCCACTGTCTCCTCTTTTTCCATTTGGCTTATTCCCTTGCTCTCTCTAATCCTGTCATGGCATTCATGAAGATCTTCAGGTTTTCACCTTCCCTTTTGCTAACAGTATGTCATTCATCTTCTGTTTTCCATTTCTTCCCTATACACCCTAGATGCCCTGCATCATTACTTGATTCATTCTCACCTTTATCCCTTTCTTGTTCTTCTGTTGCTTCTGTCTTACTATCTCTTTACTGAGGAAAAGTCATCTTTATTTTATCTGTGAGATTTTCCCCTGTCTACCACACCATAGCACTGTAGGAGATAGTAAGCCCCCAGGCCTTCCCTAAGTCTTGTGTTCCAGGTTATATCCTACCCCCTGTCATAACACATCTCAGTGCAGGAGTGAGCCGTGGCCATCTGGTTCCACATGGTTTAGGCTAAATGATTCCCTGGACTCTGTGTTGTACTGTTGGACCTCAGAGCCTACCTGCACCAGTTCTGCCATGCCTCAAGTCGTGATTTAACTCAGGTACCACCTGACATTTCTTCCCCTCAGTTCATCCATCTTTGCCTAGTTTCTTCTCCAGATTGTTTTTTTTGTACCTCCCCGTCTGACCTAGTCTGTCACACTCTTTGCCCTTCTTCCAAATACTTCCCTTTTGCCTTCTAGAACTCAGCATTTGTCTACAAACTTCCTATGTCACCAATTTCTTCTCTAAATATTTTTATATTCTTGCCACAACCTGAGGACATCATGTCTTATGCAACCTCTTAAGTGTAGGTGGCTTTTTTCCTTAACTCAAAGTATATTGACCTGAAGGTGAGATGAGTGTCCTCCTCTTTCCACACCTTGTTTGTTACCTCTCTGCATTCAAAACATTACTCCTCTACTCTCCTTTAAAATCACAGGACTTTTGAAGACCAGGCATCGGATAATACCACCTACTACTTTTTTATCACTGCCTTTTATGGAGTAAATGGCTACTTCCTTGCCAGTATGATTCCTGTTATCATTCTTGTTGATTTCAACAGTACTGTGAATGATCCATTTATCCTTTTACTGAAAGGATTCAGTATTCATCAGTCTGAATTCATCAGTCTCTTTGCCTTGTCAGTATCTATCTATATCCCACCTCAGCTACCCATTCCCATGAATACACCCTAGAACTTATCCTCACAAGTAATACTACCACATGTAAAATATCAAAAACTCCCTGTATACCACTTCCCATAGCCCTAGAGTATTTGACTCAGCCATCTTCTCACGTACATTACCTCAAACTCACTGAGACTCCAGTTTTGCCTTCCTTCCTTCCTCTTACGTCATCTCTCCTCCTCTTATCCAGTATGTACTCCATGGTCCAACACCATAATTATGCACTTGGGAAAACTCTTCTCTCTCTCTCTCTTTCTCTTACTAGGTGAACCAACCCTAGTTAAGCCATTTAAAATATATAGAGTGGGTACAAATTTCAGTCCACAAACGTCAGATGTGCCAGGGTTGAAATTTTCTGTAAGTCAGCTTAATGTCAATTACAAAGCTGTTTGGGTTTTTTGTTTTGTTTTGTTTTTAATTTTTATTGGTTGGTTTGGTTTTTGGTTGGTTTGGTTGGTTTAATTTTTATTGGTTGGTTTGTTTTTTTTTAATAGAGTATGGTTGCTTTACAATGTTACGTTAGCCTCAACTGCGCAACAAAATGAATCAGCCATACACATACAGATATCCCCTCCCTTTTGGACTTCGCTCCCATTTAGGTTACCACAGTGCATTAGGTAGAGTTCCCTGTGCTATACAGTGTGTTCCCATCAGTTGTCTATTTTATACATAGTATCAATAAGTCTGTTTGGTTAATGGGAGATTTTACCATTCTTTCCCCCAGGGCTACATCTATGTTCTCAGGAGCTCGTATAGGCCGAGGTCTCAGGGCAGGTGGAGATCTAGTGCCTGGTGTCATCTAACCATGCTAGCTTCCAGTGAGATGTTTCTCATTATATGTGGTTCTAGATTGTTGGTTCATGTAAACTGCTACAATATCATCCCTCATTCCCATCTAAAAGACCTATTTGAGTCTGTTTCTCTCTCTCTCTTTCTCTCTCTCTCTCTCTCTCTCTCTGGCCTGTCTCTGCTCTTGGCTACATGGGCAACATTTTATCCTGCTGTTCCTGAAACATACTGGACCCTAGTCTCATACCCTATCTACCTCAGTGCCCCTCTGTTGTGACTGTACCATTTGGGGCTACAGGAAACTCTAGAAGGCTGATTCTTGCCTGGCTGCCTAATATTCCATGCAGCCATTTCTACTCCTGCTGTGTTCCTAGGGTCTTGGTGCAGAAAATGAGTTTCAAAGGCCCAGGCCTTGAAGGGATCTAGAGTATAGTGAATATGCAATAAATCACATCAAGTTTCCCACTATTACCTCTCAAACTAGAAGAGATTCTCCGGTTTGGGGAGTACTGAAGGAAATAAAAGTTGAAGGAAACTTGACAACAGCCCAAATGAACCTTAAGAAGGAGTTAGTAGATGGATCATAAAAACCACACATAGGATTTTAGGAAAAAAGAAAACATATATCTCAATTTCTCGGCTCTCCCAAACTTGTATTAAGTATTTTGGGCTTCTTCTGTGAATCATGGTTGAGCTGTCCAAAAGAGGGAGGGGGTCATGGGATAATAAGAAATGTAGGTGGAAAACATAGATGGTTAATATTTTGAATATTATATGCACAAACATATACATAAACATATGTATAAAGAAAATAGCCCAGAAGGTCCATAATGGTTATTTTTGGGTGGTAAAATTATCAGTATTTATGTTTGCTTTTTTTGTGCTTTTCCAAATGTTAAACAATGAAACGTGTTACTTCTTAATTATGTTATTTCGAAAGTTGAAATAAAAACATATGTAGCAAAAGAACAGGCAGAAGAATTTGGCAGAGATCTGTTAAAATAGGCTTTCGACGAAACTGGAAGGCAGGATCATGACAGGGAATTGGGTTAATCGCTCTCCTGCCTTCTACTAACCCCTTGGGCATACCAAGAGGCTTGGAGACCCCACACCTGAGAAGCCCGAATTCAGCTCTTTCTCTCCCTTATCCTTCCTGCCCTTTGTCACCTGTAGACTGATATCGAGCTACTGTCAGCTGAAACTTTGCTTCTGGTTCTGTGACTTGTTCCTTTTCTCTGATTGCTGATCATTGCCTACATTTCCTGAGATTATCACCAAACAGGATGTTTCTTTTCCCCTCCCCCTACCAGAGTCCAAATAGAAAGAAATCTCTTACTTGGAAAACTCCAAGTTTTGCCAAGGTCCAGCCTTGGTTTGTGTAGCACTGCCTGGCTGCCTTAGACAACCTTTTAGTGGTGTTCCAGATAATTAAAAGGACACAATCAGGCATCAGGTCATCTGGAAGACAAATTTTAGAGGTCACTTCCTTTTGTCATTTCTTTGCTTATCCCAGTGTAAGGGATGGTCAACACTGTATAAACACCCCACTGGATATCCACTTAAAAATGGGAAAATTTTGTCATTTACACGATAATTCCATACTACCTGATTAATTCAATCAATTCATGTGTACTGTCCTATTAGTATACGCAATGCATTAGTATAGCATTGCAATGCTATGTGCTTAGCAGTAAAAAGACATACCCAGATGTTATACTAAAATTTTCTGTTTGTTTGAAAATGCCAATTTAAGCAAGTACATATTGTGCAAGTGTTTAGTCCCTCCCTCTCCAACTGTAGCTGACACCACCAATTGTAGATCATAACATTCTTTCCTATTTGGTCTGGTTTGGCTTCAGGATTCTTTCCAACACAGCACTCCAGAGATCAGAGAAGCAGTGAATCAGGTTTGAGAGATACAACCCCTTGTTATTCCTGGGCTAGGGATCCAAGCGGCCTCCACGTTTCAGCCTCCCTGCCTCTACCCTTCCCTTTCCATTTGGAAGGACTGTCCTTTAGTTAGACTGTCAAAGACAAATACAAAAAGCATTCGTTTAATCCAGCACTTTCACTTGCAGAGGAAAAACTGAGGCAGAGGGGACATTAAGTCACCTAAGTCACATAGATAGTAGGAAATACGAGTTTTCTAAATCTCAGTTTAAACGGAAATCTTTGCCATGCTATTCTGGGGCTTGGCAATTTTAAGATTTTTTTCACAAGAGCCTTTCTGACCTTTTAGAACTAAGAATGCCTGTTTGCTCTCTTGGTCCAAACCAGACAACTGTGTGAAACTGAATTTGAGGGGAAAAAAAACCCCAAACATGCTGGAAACTCAACAGCTTGTTTCTTCGAGGACACTGATTTTTTTTCTGGTGTCCTCTTATATGTAGGGTATAGGTTAGACTTTGCCAGAGAGGAAATTAGACCATGTTTAGCTTTAACAGTAATCACACAGACACATACTCCTTTCCCCTTTCAGTCCTTCCCTTTTGAAAATAAACTTGAGGATTTGACAATGCTGAGTTTGAGCAACCTGGTTATGTTATGTTCTCGGTTGATGAAGGGCCTCGCTGTGTTTCAGTAGTCAGTGCTGAATCCAAAAAGGACACTTTGCTCTTTCTTTCACCCCTTCCACAGTAGGGTTCTCCCACCTCTGCTTTCAACAGATGGGTACCTCAAAATGTACTGTGTATTGGAGCAAAGGGATCATTTTCCTTTGCTAGGTTATGAATTCATAAATTCATTTCTTGTTTAAAAATAAAGTTACTCTGCCATGCACAGTTTTCATCAGCATCGTGTTTGGAGGAAAGCACCTAGCCCATTCCTAGAGAAGCTAAGCCGATGCTGGGCCGCTTGCTGGCAGGCTAACTGGGTGAAAGGTCGGTCCCACACTCACAGCCTGAGCTGCCCTCGCCTGGCAGTGGAATCAACAAAGGAAGTTTAGTAGGTGAAGGGTCACCGCTGTGGAGCTGCAGTCACTTTCCATGCGTCATTCTCAGGCATCTAGTTTCTGTTCAGGGAAATAAAGCTCAGTAGGGAAAAGGTCACACAGACCAGAGGCGGCTCTGTAATAACCCACTCCTGCTGTGATACTGTGTCCAAGGCAAGAGGCCGAGTGCTCAGGCCTCCTGGCCTTTAGGAATTCTGCTGCTCAAGTGGAAAAATAGAGATTGTAAAGTGCTTTAAAGACCATCCTGTACCAAATGTGCCAAACTGATACACAGCCTACTGACTGGCTAATTCATATTATGTAAAATAACTTTATAAGAAGAGATTCTTTTAAAAAGTATACTGCAATAAAGGAACTTACGGTTTTCTTATTAGCTGCTCTAGACCACAGCAATGGGTCCTGATACTGGCCACACATTAAAATCACCCGGAGAGCTTTTACAAATGACTGATGCTCAGTACCAGTTGAATCAGAATCTCTAGCTGGGGTACCCAGCCATCTTAATTTTTATAGAGTATATCTAATGTGCAGCATCGCTTTAGAATCTTAAAAACATGGCCATTTGAAATGACTCCAGATAAGGAGAGAAGTTCTCCACGTTCTAGAGCAGTGCTTTTTAGATTGTGGGTCATGACCAATCAGTGGTTCATGAAATCAGTTTAGTGGGTCATAACCAGCATTAAAATGAAATCGAATAAAGAAAAACAGCATGCTTGTGATAAGAGAAATAGTGGGGGGACGAAACTTTTGTTTCTGATCTATCTGGGTCGTGATATAAGAAGACCAGTATTCTAGAGTCTAGGAATAAAAGCTTTGCTGCCTTGAGCCTCCGCAGAATTGTTCTGATTTGAAGCAGTTGTTGTTTTAAATAGTTTTGTTGATTCCACAGGATATTGTGGCTGTGAGTTGGGAAGCCTGCCATGATATTATTTTGAAAAGCACTGTGCAGTGTTCCTCCCACATGGTTCCCAGAGTTAGTTCAGTATGAACATTTACTCTTGAAACATTACAAATGTAAAGGGAGGTCATGACCAAGATCTCAAGGTGAATTAATGATAAATTTGAATGAGAAAGAAATTGGTTGCTTACAAGTCTGGATGGAACCTTGCCAGTGTGAGCTCCACTCTAAGAAAACCAATCTGGGTAAGACACAGCCATGATAGTCCTTCTGACCCGTGGTATTATGGGGTGGTCACAGGCTGTCACTGACCATGTCTAGAATCAGCCAAATCATAGGATTCATACTCTGAGAGGAAGGGGTGTCTCCACTGGAGATGATGAGTAACACAATAGAGGACGGTTAAGTTGCTATTAGAGAGCAAACCCAGAAATTGTATGGAGAAAATAGGAATAGTGATGAGGGGTTCGTTCCAGTTTTGGGGCCTCTTTCCCTGTTAACGTCCTTTTTTCTTCTTTCTGATTTTCCTTTTGAGTTTCTTTTAAGTGAGTGCTTCTGGTTATGCTACTTCCTTGTCTGCTAGTGGACACTATGTTTAAGGATGGTAGCAGTTAGAGAATCTATACCCTACATCAATTTGAAAGGAAGTGGGAGGCCACAGTGTTACTAGATGTATACATGAAATCTCTGAATGACTGAGGTGTCCACTTTTTATCTTGATATTTTGACACAATATTTCAGGAAACTCTTTTCTTCTGCTTCTGTATTGAGGAGGAAGAATTAATATAATATACTCTGTCCTTCAGAGAAACCTAAGTGTTTGATTCACTAGTTTCAATATTTTGATTTATGAAAGAATTGCTGAAAACCAATGACTAGTAGTGTTTACCCTTCTTTCTTAAGAACAGAAGATTTGCTATGTTCCTGCAACCAAAGGAATAATTAAAGCTAATTTCTCCGTGGACCTTAGAAAAATTGGCAACAAATAATGGATTTGTCCATCAAAAAATGTTTAAAGCAAACATCTTATCAGTCACTGATCAGCTACAAATCCATTTAAGGCAGAACTAGACCAGCCATGGGCGATTTTTATCATTAAAGTAGTGTTTAAACTGTTGTTTCCAGATGACATAGGAGACACAACAGACAAACAACACCTGCAAGAAGAATTGGTGAAGTACTGACTTTTCATCAGTCAAAAAGTTTACTAAGCAGATGAAAAGTAACTTGCCTTCACAGTGACATTTTCCTAGTCTTGTTTGTAGTCAAAGGCATTGTTCTTCCTTAAACAGTCAAACTTTAATTACTGGAAAAGGTTAGCATCAAAACCAAGAACATGTTGGTAAATTAGAGGTCACATCAGGAAAATAAATTCAGTTAGGTTTGAATGAATTTTTCATCTTGTCCCCACCTCCCTCCTTAACCTCCTCTCCCTTCCCCACATGATCACACTTTCCTGTGTTCACATTAATTCTGTTAACAACAATGAGTGGATATTTCGACACAACAATATTTTGATCTCAGTAAATTTTACAATTCTGTCACTAACTGAGATGGTTCAGTTGAAAAAGGAGGCAGTATTTTATAGCAAAGAAGGGTGGGTTGAAGTCACGGGGATCCTGTGTTCATTTCTTTTGATACTCACTGAGAGCCCCTCAAAAAAATCATTTGATCTCTCTAGATGAGTTTCCATGTTGGTAAAGGTCAAGAGTTGTTGTAGATGACCTCTAATGTTCATTGCACTCTTGTTTGCCCATTATCACTTTTAAAATTCTCACTGAATGAGTCTGAGTAATTGCTGCCTTTCCCACATTGAGAAAAAAATCTTTGGCAAGTATTCAATTAGTATAAACTCCTTTTCTAAGCAGAGGCATTCTGACATTGTCTGGGACCGACAACCATCTCATTGCTGCTAGTTCTGTTCTCTGGAATATCTCAAAATAAATCCAGCCAGGGCTAGGCACAGGATTTTGGTCCGGCTCATTGAATGTTCTGTAATGGGGTTTTGAATCTTGAGTGAGGATGCATCTGCAAGAACACAGGGGCAGGTCCTGCTCATCCATCATTACTGCTAGGGACACAGGTGTGAGGACCGGATTTCTTCTGGGTGTAACCCCGGCGGGGCTTCTGGCTGCCCCATCCCAGAGCTCCCTCCATCTTTTCTGAACCTGATCCTCCCATGTCCTGTGGATTTTGTGGACACATTTCCATTCTGATTAAGACAGTCCTGGTTAGGTACAATCAGAGCTTTTAAAAATAGGTCTAGAAGCTGGCAATCAAGATGCTTGAGTGACTTTCCATGAAATTTCTCCCCATATTTGGAGGCAAATACCATTCTGCCTGTGTTTTCTTTTCCCCAGAATTTGGGCACTCTTTCTTTGACATTCCTGGTTCTTTCACCATCTTGTAGATCGACAGTGGTACTCACCTACAATGGGTCTCTTATTCTTAACACCATTCTCTTAATTGTGTAGACTAAGGTTGAATTAGCATTTGATGACACAACATTATACTTTCGGTTGAGTTTATTGCCAACTAAAACTCCAAAATTTGCTTCCCTCTGTCCCCCATAAAACATGTATACACTTAATTGATTTTTCAAACTCGACAGTTTTTTTTTAATTTCATCAATCTTGCCTGTCCAGATTTCAGTGAATTCAAATTCTGTAGTATTGACTATCTTTTTTTTTTTTTTTTTGCGATACGCGGGCCTCTCACTGTTGTGGCCTCTCCCATTGTGGAGCACAGGCTCCGGACACGCAGGCTCAGCGGCCATGGTCACGGTCCCAGCCGCTCCGCGGCATGTGGGATCCTCCAGGACAGGGGCACGAACCCGCGTCCCCTGCATTGGCGGGCAGACTCTCAACCACTGCGCCACCAGGGAAGCCCAGTATTGACTATCTTTAAAAAGAAAACTAGTTTGTGTCATCTGAAAATTTGACAATCCTGTATTTGCCATTTGGCTAAGTTGCTTATGAGGAAGATAGAGGCAAGGACCAAGCTCTTTGGAAGAACCCTAGAAAACTGTTTTTGGAAGAAAATAGAATACCAATTTTGCAAGATGCAGCTGAAAATAGAGTACCACGCTCAAATATGTGGAAAATGCTACATACTAAAATGCATATTGATGATTAAAATCTCCAAGAAACTTCCCTCCAGATTGACATTGATCAATGGATTTAGCATTTCCCAAACTGTGTTCCAGTAGATCTTCCTTGATAAAATAAGAAGGGCTGGCATAAATAAATACTTATTTACTCTAGGACTTTCAGAACCATATTTATAGTATTGTTATAATGTGAATCTATAGAATATTCAGTCTTTCTGCAATTTACTGGACTACAGAGACTTCTTCACAGAGCATCTTTCAAGACTGGTAAGGTAGGAATTCCCTGGTGGCACAGTGGTTAAGAATCTGTCTGCCAATGCGGGGGACACGGGTTCGATCCCTGGTTGGGGAAGATCCCACATGCTGCGGAGCAACTAAGCCTGTGTGCCACAACTACTGAGCCTGCGCTCTAGAGCCCACGAGCCACAACTACTGAGGCCGTGTGCCACAGCTACTGAAGCCTGTGCGCCTAGAGTCCATGCTCCGCAACAAGAGAAGCCACCGCAATGAGAAGCCCGCGCACTGCAATGAAGACCCAATGCAGCCATAAATAAATAAATAAATTTATTTAAAAAAAGACTGCTATGGTAAATTTGGTAAAACCATGTCAGTGGATATTTTGGGGCTATGGTGGTTATATTGGCTCCATATCTGCCTAGATTTCCAACCTCAAACTTTGTGAATTGATATAATGCATGACATGCCTCCACCAGTGCTATGAGCAAACGCTAAGATCACTTTTTGAAAGAACCCATTTTAAAAATCAACTTTATTGAGTCAAAGTCAACTTTATTGTTATTCACATACAATAAAATGTGATCGTTTTAAGGGTACATTCTTAGAGTTTTTACCACAACCACGATTAAGATATAGAACATTTCCATCACCCCCAAAATTTCCCTCATGCTCTTTTACAGTCAGTCTGCTCTGATCCCTGGCCCCAGGCAACCACTAATCTGCTCTTTATTGCTATAGATTAAATTTCCTTTTTTCTAGAATCTGATATAAATGGTATCATACAGCGTGTACTTCTCTGCCTGACTTATTTTACTCAGCATGTTTTTCAGAGTCATCCATGTTATTGTATGTATTAGTAGTTCATTTTATTGCTGAGTAGTATTCCACTGTATGGATACAACACAGTTTGTTTATCCATTCATCTGTGATGGGCAGTAGGACTGTCCCTAGTTATTAGCTATTTGAAATAAAGCTTTTATGAACATCGTATACAAGTTTGTGTGTACTCCAGCAGTGTATGAGTTCATTTTTCCACATCGTCACCAACACTTGATATGGTTGCTCTTTTTCATCTTAGCTATTCCAGTGGGTGAGAAGGAGTATCACATTGTGGTTTTATTTTATTTATTTATTTTTGGCTGCGTTGGGTCTTTGTTGCTGCATGCGGGCTTTCTCTAGTTGCGGCAAGCGGTGGGCAGGCTTCTTATTTCGGTGGCTTCTCTTGTTGCGGAGCACGGGCTCTAGAGCACAGGCTCGGTAGTTGTGGTGCACAGGCTTAGTTGCTCTGCGGCATGTGGGATCTTCCTGGAGCAGGGATCAAACCCATGTCCCCTGCATTGGCAGGCGGATTCTTAACCATGCACCACCAGGGAAGTCCCTTTCATTGTGGTTTTAGTTTGTACTTCTCTGATGACGAATGGTGTTGAATATCTTTTTGAGTCCTGTTGGCCATTTGCATATCCTCTTTTGCAAAGTTCCTGTTTAAATCTTTTGTCCATTTAAAATCTGGGTTGTTTGTCTTCTTATTATTGATATTTAAGAGTTCATTATATGTTCTATATGACATATGATACACACATGTGTCCTATATGTTACATTTATATATGTATGCACAACGTGTTTACACACATATATATTGGATATACAAACTCATAATATTTTTGATATATATTAGATATTTTCTCCCAGTTTGTGGCCTGCTTTTTAATTTCTTAAACGGTGTCTTTCTAAGAACAAAAGCTTCAAATTTTGAAAATAATCCAACTTTTCAATATTTTCTTTAATATTCTTGCTTTTTTAGCCATTCTAAGGAATTTTTTGCCTTCCCCATGGTCGTAAAGGAAGAAGTGAGTTTTCCCCTTGTATTCTTGTATTGGCTAATTCCAGCCATTGGGTTAAGACATTCCCCCGTTCCCTTCTTTTCCACGGACTCATCATGAGTTGTCTGGAAAAGACAGTAAGCTTCCAGTTCTTGGGAGTCTACATCAGCTAATGTGACAGGAGCATGGTTAGGCCCCATTAAAAAGAACACAGAGAACATTTGTAATATGTAAAGCTCTTAGAAGAATGCTCTGAAAGGCCTTTCTTAACCACCTTATGAAATAAGTTACTCGCTATCACATCACCTTGGAAGTATTCTTCAGGGCACAATTATGTTTGGCAATCTTGTTTGTTTGTGTACCTATTTCTCATCTGACTTCCACATTAGACTCTAAGCTTTTCTGTCTTGTTCACATGTGTTGAATGAATGGATGAACCAGTAGAGACTAGGCTGCAATGTAGCTGACAGTATTGACATCAACTTGAGTTTTGTGGCTCCCAGGACTTCAGCCTCCAGAGCCTTCCCTCTGTCACTTTCACCCATTACATTTGTAAATACTCTATGGGGGTAAGTAAGGCCTTTGCATAGAGTTGCTAAACCCATTTCTTTAGGAGGGCAATCTCTCTAATCCTCACTTTAATGAGAATGAGATTCTCTGAAAATACTTACTATATTCACCCTTTCATGGGTAAGAGATGATTCAGGATGGGGTAATGGGGGAATTACTATGAAGATTGCTTCTTTCTGTAATTTCCTCTCTAGCCTTTTAGATGGGTAATTTACAACAGAATATTGGTTTTCTTAGATTGTGGCCTAGTAGCAAAGCAGTCCTGCTGGCATTGTAGGGAAGGGTTTCTTTTACTGGTGTTTATCATTCAGCTCCTGAAATTCACACTGGGTGAAACTTGGCATGACAGCTCTCAGCTCAGTTGCAACTTAGAAGAAAACAGATTCTGCTTTGCTTAAATTGTTTTCGATTGACTGAGTAAGAATAAATTAAAGGTTCTCATAGGTAATAGCTTTTGAATTCAATTAAAAATATCATCAGGCAGCTGCTTTCTTTTTTTCTGAAAGTACAGAAATGATTTTGAGCTAGTTAATTGATTTTCTTATGAAGTTTTTTGACTGACAGATTTAGTTTAATTCTTCCTCAACATTTTTCACTTGTAGCAATATAGGAATAGAAAATCGGAATCAGAAAAAAATTATAATTATCCTGCTATAGTAAGAATCTCAGAGTAATAACATCTTAAAGGTCAGTCAATTCATCTCTTCATTTGTTCATTCATTGGAGCATTGATTCATTGATCAAATATTTATCTCTTAATTTGGGCCAGGTTCACTGCACAAGTGTTTAATACTTATCACACTTGGGATTTTTTTTTTGTTTACAAATGACCCTAGTTTGCTAGTCTGTAAATTTCAAGCAAGCTGGGACCATGTCTGTTTTATTTCCTGCTGGATCATAAGTACCAAGAAGGATGGTGTATAGTAGACTTTCATTAAGCATTTGGTGGAAGAAAGAAGAAAGGAGAGAGGGAGGGAAGGAAGGAAGGACAGGAAGTTAGCAAGGGTAGGAGATTGTGAGATGTTCTGTATACTGCACTCCTTGGGCAGGAGGAGGCTAGGAACATACTCACCCAGAGGCTAAGGTTAGCCAAACTCTTCTCTTCTTTGTTCCAGTACAGATCAAGGAAGATTTCACAAGATGTTTTCCCCTTTAGCCATGTCGGAAAATCATGTTTCCTAAATTAAAAGGGGAATTTGTTGGGTGTCACAGTATTCCTTAGAGAATTAGGCTGTATTCTTCTCTAGCTGTTGTAAGGGGTTTATAGTCAGAGGTAGGAGCCTCTATCTCCACCCACAATTTGCTGTGAGACTATAGGCAACTTACCTCATCTCTATTTTCTCACCTCAAAAAATGAGGATAATGATGACAGGAATACTTGTTTCAGGAATACTTGTTTAGATTCACTGAAATGTGTATCTATGTGAATGCTGGACAAAAAGTAAAGTTATTTGAAAGTAATTTGTGCCAATATTATGGAAAAGAATTGTGACAATTCTGCTGGCTTCAACCCACGAAAGACTAGTTGACAAAAAGAGGCACTGGGAAAGAGGCTAAACCCCAGGCTGTACATATTATATGACTCCATTTATCTCACTATCAAATCCAGTTAAAATTAAACTTTAATGCAGCAAGTCAAGGTATAAGGGATGGAATGAGGGGGCATGAGGATGGTTTTTGGGGTGCTAGCAGGTTTTATTACTTTACCTGGTTGATGATTAGAGTGGTAGTTATATGTGATAATTAGTTGACCTATACATTTATGTTTTACACTGTTTCTTTATGCATGTTATGCTTCAATAAAAAGTTTAAAATATGATACTGAAGATGATTTTTAAAAATCACCCAGAATTCAACCACTCAGGTATAACTGCTATTAACATTTTGGTCTCTGCTCTTCTATTTTTTTCTTTTTATATACAAGTAAATCTACATAGATGCCAATCTTCTCCCACCCCCCCAAAAAAAAACCTACAAGAAACATTTATAAATGTAGAAACACACAGTTATACACATTCTATATTTTTATGTAAAGTGGGATTTTGCTACATATAGTATTGTTTTATAACTCATTTTTTAAATGAATATGAAAAAGACTTTGATGATTTTCCTGATTACTAAAAAAATGCTCAATAAAAATGTAAATAATATAGAATATATGTAAAGAAGAAAGTACAATTCACTTTTGGCCTCATCACTCAGAAAAAAACGATGTCTTATAAATTTCCTAACGGGTATGACATCACAAGTTTTTCCCAAAGTACCTTAACAAAATAGAGTATCTGATTCTGTCCTTCAGATCCAATCTTGCAACTTAGTATAGTACAAATGTTGTTTTAAAGTAATAGGAGGCTTTTCTCTTAGGCCTAATGGGGTGTCTGCATCTGAGTCAAGTCACTGACACATGCCTGAAGGTGGCTCTTGGCTTTGTAAGTTCACAAAGTTAATATTATAATTAACTGTTATCTGAGAGTCAAATTCAAAAGACTAAAACTTACAAGATGCAAACTCCTATCTAGAATGCCATACATGCTCTCGCCTTTACACCTGCTGGAACCCTCTGCCTGGAACTCTCTCCAATTACTTATATGGCTCTCTCTTCATTCAGATCTCTACTTAAATGTTCTCCTATCCAAGGCCTTTCCTGACTATCCTTTTCAAAATAGCATACCTCACTCCCTGACACCGTGAATCCCCTCTTTTATGTTTCTTCTCGGCACTTACCATTATCTGATATTATATTAAGCATTTAGATTTTAGAATATTAGTCAGGGTTTCTTTGTTTTCTTCACTCATGTCTGGCACACAGTATATGCCACAGTGTATGCTCAATCAATTTTTGTAGAATAAATGAAGTGTTCCCAAACGTGTCACAAGTTAATCGCACCTTTTGCTCCTTCTCTACCTCTAGAAAAATATCTTTGGGAAATGTGATCAAGAGCAGGAGGTATTATATCACCATAAGGGTATCACCATGGAGCATGTACTTATCAATAAAATACGGTTTTATTCTGTTGGTGTGATTTTAGAGACACCTTCATCAATCAGTTACCAATTTGAGGCTCATGAGGTTAGAAAGGTTCTTGGAGCTCTTTTTAATATTTCAGAAAGTTTAATAAAACCCATGCGGTTATCCTTAATAAGACTGTGGGGGAAAAATGAAAATAGATAATTCAGAGGTTACAAAACTTGCTCAGGTCACGCTGATTTAGTAATTTTTGTGATTTTATAATACTATCATATTACTGCTAATAAATCATTTGAAAAATGGATTAACATTGACCAAAAAATAGTAATAATATGGGCAGAACAAACTGTTTATTGTTTAATGTATATGAAGCTTATTTGGTAGACAAAATCTTTTAAAGACTCCACTGACACTGGGTAGGAGCAGATGAAATAAATTTAGCCTGATTAGTGAAGCATTTACAAACTTACTTTAGAGAGAGAGGAAGGGTGGAGGTCCTACCTCTGCAGAAGACTGCCTTATTGTATTATGTGACGATTTTGATGAGGAGCACTCTCAAAGGGTGACATTTTTTTTCTCCTCCTCCTACTCTTTGGATTTCAGACTCCTATACACATAAACCAACCTCTGCAGCGGGTGCTTGAAGGTCTAGAGATGGTTTGAAGCAATAATTAGTTTCCTATAGTGCAAGTTCGGGGCTTATTTTCATTAATAAGACTGAATTACAAAAAAGATAGCTTGTCATGTCAATCGCAAACTCCCTAAAATGGATAACCAACAAGGACCTACTGTATAACACAGGGAACTCTGTTCAATATTATGTAACAACCTGAATGGGAAAAGAATTTGAAAAAGAATAGATACATGTATATGTATAACTGAATCATTTTGCTGTATACCTGAAACTAACACAACATTGTTAATCACCTATGCTCCGATATAAAATAAAAAGTTAAAAAAGGAAGATAGCTTATGCTTTCCTTCTCATTTGGTGATAAAGATTACAGCAGAAATTAATGAAATAGAGAATAGGAAAACAATAGAGAAAAATCAATGAAATAAAAAATTGGTTCTTTGATAAATTAACAAAATTGGCAAAAAATTAGCCTTGATTGACCAAGGGAAAAAGAGGACTCAACTTATTAAAATCAGAAATGAAAGTGGGGACATCACTACCAACTTTACAGAAACAAAAAAGGATTAAAAGGAAATAATATGGACAATTATATGCCAATAAATTAGATAAGTTAGATTAAATGGACCAATTCCTACAAAGGCACAAACTACCAAAACTGACTCAGTAAGAAATACAAAATCTTAATAGACCTGTAACAAAAGATAAATAAATAAATAAATTTAGTTGGTAACCAAAAAAACTATACACAAAGTCCAGGCCTAGACAGTTTTACTGGTGAATTTAACCAAACATTTAAAGAATTAATGCCAATTCTTTATAAACTCTTCCAAAAAATAGAAGAGGAGTGAACAAGTTCAACTCATTTTATGAGACCACTTTTATGCTGATAACAAATCCAGAAAAAGACATCAGAAGAAAGGAAAACTATGGACTAATATCTCTTTTGAATATAGATGCAAGTCCTCAACAAGATACAGCAAACCAAATCTGACAACATATTAAAAGGATTATATACCTTGACCAAGTGGGATTAATGCAAAGTTGGTTTTTACATCTGAAAATTAATTAATGTAACATGTAATATTAATAAAGAACAAAGTACCACATGATCATCTTAATAGATGAAGCAAACCCATTTGACATAATCCAATACCCTTTCATGAAAAAGGCACTTTAAAAATTAGAAATAGAAGGGAACTTTCTCAATCCAATAAAGGGCATCAGAGAAAAGTCCACAGCTAATATCACACTTGTTGATGAAAGACTGAAGACTTTTCCCCTGAAGTCAGGAACAAGACAAAGATGTCTGCTCTCATCACTTCTAGTATACATTGTGCTGGGGAGTCTAGCCAGTGCATTTAACCAAGAAAATGAAATAAAAGGCTTCAGGATTGGAAAGGAAGAAGTAAAACTGTTTCTATTCACAGATGACGTCATCTTGTATTTAGAAAATCCTAAGCAATCCACTAAAAACTATTAGAAGTGATAAATTCAGAAAGATTACAGGTTATAATATTAATATACAAAAATCAATTGTAGATAGGGGTAGGGGATTAATAGGTACAAACTACTATGTATAAAACAAACTATAAAGATATATTGTACAGCAGAGGGAATATAGCCAATATTTTATATAATAACTTTAAATGGAGTATAATCTATGAAAATTTTAAATCACCATGTTGTACACCTGAAACTAATATAACATTATAAATCAACTATACCTCATTTAAAAGCATTAATTGTAATTCTATACACAAGCAATGAATAATCTTAAAATGAAATGAAGAAATTTATTTACAATAGCTTAAAAAAGAATAAAATATGATAAATTTTACAAAAGAACTATAAAACTTATACTCTGCTATCTGTAAAGCATTGTTAAAAATAATTAATGAAGATGAAAATAAATGGAAAGACATTTTATGTGCATGTGTCAGAAGACAATGTTGGTAAAATGGCAATACTCCCCCAATTGATCTACAGATTGGATGTAATCCTTATCAAACTTACACTTGGTTTCTTTGCAAAAATTGACAAGCTGATCATAAAATTCGTATGGAGATTTGAGAAAACTAGAAGAGTCAAAATAATCTTGGAAAAGAAGAACAAAATTGTAAGTTGAAGGACTTACACTTCCCAATTTCAAAACTTACTGTAAAGCTACAATAATCAAGACAGTGTGGCAGTGGCATAAGGACAGACATATAGATCAATAGAGTAGAATTAAGGGTCCAGAAATAAACCCTCCATTTATAGTCAATCGACTTTTGACAAAGGTACCAAAAAAAATTAAGTGGGGGAAAGAATAGTCTTTTCAATAAATGATACTGGGGCAACTGAATATCTGCACGCAAAAAAAAAAAAAAAGAAGTTGGACCTATACTTCACATCATATACAAAAATTAAGTAAAAGTGCATCACAGACCTAAATGTAAGAGCTAAAAATATAACACTCTTAGAAGAAAATGTGGGCATAGATCTGTAACCTTGGATTTGGCAATGGTTTTTGAAATATAAAAACAGAAGTACAAGGAACAAAAGAAAAAAATAGACTAATTGGACTTTATCAAAACTAAAACTTTTGTGCTGCAAGAAACATAATCAAAAAAGTGAAAAGACATCCCACTGAATGGGAGAAAATATTTGCAAATCATAAATCTAATAAAGGACTTGCATCTAGAATACATAAAGGACTCTTACAACTCAAAAATAAAAAGACAAATAATCTAATTTTAAAAATCACAAAGGGTCTGAATAGACATGTCTCTAAAAAAGATATACAAATGGTAAATCAAGACCATACATAATGGGATACCACTTCATATATATATATAATAAAAATATGGGTAAGTTCTTGCTTGGGAGGCACATATACTAAAGTTGGAATGACACAGAGAAGATTAGCATTGCCCCTGTGCAAGGATGACACAAATTTATGAAGAGTAAGTATTGGAGAGAATATGGAGAAATTAGAACCCCCATATGCTGCTGTTAGGAATGTAAAATTGTACGCTTTGGAAAACAACCTGGAAATTCCTCAAAAGGTAAACATATAGTCACCCTATGACCCAGCAACTCCATTCCTACACCCAAGAAAACATATGTCCACCAAAAAATGTTGTCCATGAAAGATAAGAGCAGCATTCTTTTTTTTTTTTTAGCATTCTTCATAATATCCAAAGAATAGAAATAACCCAAATGCCCATCAGCTGATGAATGGATAAATAATAAGTGGTATAGCCACACAATGGAATATTATTTGGCAATAAAAAGGAATAAAGTACTGACACATGCTACAAAAGAGATGAATCTTTAAAATATATTAAACAAAAGAGGCCATAAACAAAAGACCACATATTGTTTGATTGATATGAAATGTCCAGAAAAAATCCATACAGACAGAAGTATATCAGTGGTTATCTAGGGCTGGGAGTGTTTGGGAAGTGATACCTAAAGAGAACATGGTTTCTTTTGGAGTGATGAAAATGTTCTAAAATTTATTGTGCTGTTGTTCACATAGCTCTGAGAATATACTAAAAACCATTGAATTGTACACTTTAAATGAGTGAATTGTGTGGTATGTGAATTATATTTTGATAAACCTGCTAAAAAAAGTTAATAATATATTAACTGTAGACTACACTCATTGAAGAAGAAATTAATGAATTGAAAGACAGACCTGAGAAAATCACTCTGAATGCAACACAGAAACAGAGAACATGAAAGAGATACATTGTTTGAGAATCTCTGTCATATATCTTAGTGGAGTGCCAGAAAGAGAATATAAAGAATAAAGGAAAAGAAGATACTAAAAAAAATTGATCATGGCTAAGTAGTTTCCATGACTTAAGATAGATCAAAAGCCCAAGTCTGAAGGAGCTCATGAAGAAGGAGCAGTTGCAGAATAGGCAAAAAGAAAACCTTAAATGCTGATCAACAGAAAAATCATATTGCTTATAAAGGAATGATGTTTAGACTGACAAAACAATTCTGTTCAGTATCAGTGGGTGCCACAAAGCAAAGAATCGTCTTTCAAGTGCTGAGAAAAAAATCAGCTTTTACCTAAAACTCGTAACTATTTAGCCTACCATTGAAGAATTAAAATAGAAACATCCCAGACATCTAAAAAGTAATTTTTACTACACAGAGCTCTTTGCTTTTGAACTACTGATTGATCTAATTCAGCAAGAAGGAAATTAAACCTGGAAGAAATCTATGGAGTCAAGAAGCAATAGTAAACAACAAAATTGTACATGTGCTGAATAAAATAAGAATGTCACCGAGCCCCATCCAACCATCTTATATTTCATATCAAGGTATCAGGCAATATGAGCAAACTTGATATTGAACAGATTTGGGGTCTTAGGCTATATTGAGAATCTTTTTTTCTGGCTTGAAAAGATTGAACTTTTTAAGATGGAACTGAGATATATTTAACATGTTCCTCAGGGGTGTGTGTGTGTGTGTGTGTGTGTGTGTGTGTGTTTCAGGGAGACGCATGTCCAGTTTGCTAACAAGTCTTCCCTGCCTCCACTCAGGGAATTTATGGTCACAGAAGACCAAATTATTGAAATGCAGGGATCAGAGCTGCCCCCATGGTTCTTCACCCACTCTCTCCCTTCTCCAGGTCTTACACTTCACTCTTCTCACTCCCATTCCCTGTTCTCTATCCCTATTGGCAGTGACCCCTTCACTGATTGCTAGACACTGGGTGAGGAGCAAAAAAGCTGTTTAGTATATCCATGTGGTGAGACCATTTTGGCAATTAGTTACATCTAATCTAGAGTCACTGACAACGATTCAACCTGAATTTTTGCCTCTTTATATACAGCTTGAATATGAGATGAACCGGCCACTGTTGGCCAGACTTTGGAGAAGCAAGTCTCCTGTAAATTACACAATGTACCTAGCTCAAAGTCTTGGAGAATACATGGATCATTGCTCTTCTAAAATGAATGTGATGCTGCTAAGTGCTTCTTCGGACCATCCACCAATTCCCTTTTGGGAAAACCCACTCTATGAGTCCAAGCAGGGCCTCACTGGATGGTAACTGTTGGTACAGTGAAGTATTATTCCTGCCTCAGTGACCTGATGTATTGCCTCAAGCTTCGTTCTCTTCTTCAGGTCATATTATTTACTTTTCCCTTTTATGTTGTGAGGGACTACTGCTTTCACAGCACACCGCGTTCTGAGCACTGACGTCAGTGATCCAGTGGCTTCCATGCAGTGGCGGAGATCAGCACACAGTCCTATCTCTCATCCACTTGCACAATCACAAACAAAGTCAAGCAGACCCCTTTCCGCACTTGTGCTGTATTTATTCTTAGCACTCCACTGGGACTTGGCAACAACCAATGCAACTAGGAGATATTTTGTTTGTATTAGGTCAACAGTCATCTGAGATTTTCATCTATCTTGTTTGTTATGGAGCAGCATCTATCTTGTTTGTTATGGTCCCTGTTCCAACATTCCATCCAAATCACAAATGGCTTGGATAAATCCATCTTGATAAATGACATGGAGAGCTGAATCACTGGTATTTATTTACTTTTGAAATTCACATTTAAATCAATATTAATAAAATGACATTGATGTGTGCCTACCAATGCTATATTCTTTGTTAAGAAAATATGAATGCAAACTCTCAAAGAATCCCAGTTTCCCTAAACTATCCAGAGATGTGTAAATATGTAGCTGCTTAGAAAGGCCATTTTCACTGCTCTTATAATTTCGATTATTCTGAAGAAGGTGTTATTATTTTTTCAAATATATATTAAGTTTAGTAGCTTTCTCTTTAAAGGAAGAGAATAGTTAGTGAAATTAGGTATACTCTGTAGCATGAAGTTAGGCTCTTCTTATTAAAGTTCCTGTGTAGATCTCTAACCATGCTTCGTATTTTGACTCTCACCAGTGTCTTCTCTTTAAAAATATAGGTTTCCCATATCAGATATCCAGCCTCCTTCATAAGTTCTAGTGTCTTTGTTGTGTAACACTTACTTTGTTGTGTAACGTCTCTTTGTTGTGTGACACTTAATAATTTTCAACCTCTGGTATCTACTTTGGTCTTCACAACAATCTTGTGAGGCAGGGACACCAGGTATTGTGTGCCTTTCCATTTTACCTCTGGTGTGAAATGTTTTTCTTCTTATAATTAGTGTAATTATAGTAAAATTAATTATGCTTTAAGAATTTTGTAATGCCCAGTGAAAACCAGGAGAAATGTTAAGGTGTTGTAAAAACAGACTCAGGAATTTCTAACTTAAGAGTCAGAGCCATCCTACATGTACAGTGAAATACACCTAATTGAACTAAACCAAGCTAATGGGAAAAAGGGTGGCATCTAGTAAATGCCAAAAAAGCCTGGAGCTACACATAAAACAATGCCCTATTTAGCTTCTTGGCCTCTTCATGTTTTTCATGCATGCCTCTCAGGCCACATGTTGATCTTTAATTACATTTCCTTTCTTCTCCCCCCCACTCCACCCCCTCCCCAGGAATAGTGTGCCTTATTTTTAAAAAGTTTTACCTACATAACAATTTTAAGATATAGGTTGTGGAGGCCTTTGAGTACTATATAAGTCAGGGCAAGTACCTGCTAGCTGCTTTAACAGTCAAACTTTAAAATCTCATTTACTTAACACAACAAAGAATTATTTCTTACTCTTGTCACAGTCAAGTGCAGGCCAGGCAAATTTTCTTTAGTGGTATCTCAGAGATCCAGCTGCTTCCATATTGCAACAACAGGAATGCAAGAATTCACACATGCTCATAACTGCCTTGGACCCAGAGAAGCCTTGGGCATCATTTATGCTCATATTTCCATTGGCCAGAACTGGTTATGAGGTCTCAACTCAAGTACAATGCTGAGAAATGTAGAGGAACATATTGAGTATTTGGTGAGTGCTAACTATATTCCTATGAATGTGCAGAATGATTTCGACTCACAGAAAATTAGAGCAGAAAAAGATTTTAGAAAACATCTAGTTTAATCTATTTCCTTATAGCATCAGAGGTTAGAGAGGTTGAATGACTTGGCCAAATTTGCACAAAGTGGCAGAGAGAGGAGTGATTATAATAAGTAATGTTTACTAGGCTCTTATTATGTGCCAGGCACTATGTTAACACATCTATGTGCCTTAACTCCCTGAACCTTCACACTGACCCTATGAGACAGACACTGTTCTTATCTTCATTTTAAAGATGAAAAATTAAAGCTTAGAGAAGACAGGTAAAACATCTCAGGTCACACAGTTAATAAACGGCAGAAGGCAGGTTCAAACCCAGTCTGCCTATCATCAAAATGCCAACATGTAGTCTATCACTTGATGGCCAGTATTTTTGTTCTGATTTCCAAATCCTTCTTCTGATCATACCAACAGACTACATGGTTTCGGGGTTAGATATAGAAGTCCTCATTAAAGAATTATGCTACAGGAACTTTAAGACTGAAACTGCTCCAGTATCTCTACTTGTCTAGAAGACAGGTTGAAGTTATTTGTGAGAGCAGGGAGAAAGCAATGCCATAAACACAGGCAAATTACACTAGAGTATCATGGTGAAACTTGCTCCTGGCTTTGAATGAGGTTTTTCCATAAAATATATGAGTATTTTCTGTCATGTGAGAAATACCCAATACGTAAGAAACATTAACTTACACCTGCAGGGTAGATGAATGGCGAAAACAGATGTTGCAGCATCTGTTTAAGAAGCAAATACTAAATCAGATATCGTGGTCATTTCTTGTGGTTCTTGTTCTTCTATATGACAGCAATACTGGAAGTTTTACTCATAATTGTTCACATCTACCTATTTGATCAGGGAGTAGGCATCAAAGCCTAAAGTTTTCTTGGAAATGTTAGCTATTGTATCATCAATGCAAAATTCTTCATTTCTAGTGAAAAAGACAAAAATAGATTTATAAAATTTTTTTCTTATTAAGATTAAATTACAATGTGTTTTGCACAGTACCTGGAATAAAGTAAGCACTCAATAAATGGAATCTCTTGCTATTCTTCTCACTATTATTATTACTATTATACATCTTAGCCTGTAAATCACTACAGAACCAGTTTTTCCTCACTTTCAACTTTGATGTTATTGCAAAATTCTTTATACCAGTACGGAATGAAAATTTCACTGGGGGGGTGGTTCTGACATAGAATTACCCATTCTATTTATTTAACTGAAATGACTGCTTGTTTGATTGACTTCACCATATTGCCACATTGCTTTAGACCCAGCTTGCAATTGGATGCCACCAATAGGAAGGCATGGACCCACAAAGTTTCTAAAACATATGGACACAGGCCAGGTGAAATATGAGATAATTAACTGAGTATCATTCCAAACGAGTGTTTTGGAGGAAAAATAATTTTCTGTTATCTGGTCTTGATGAAGTCTCCTGGGGAACGAAGCATGCTGTCCAGGAAGAATTAGTCTAGTTGCCATCAGAAGAACTGGTAGGAGTCCCAACTCTTGTTACCAATTTATTAAGTCCCTTACTTTCTTCAGAAGTGTCTGCTGTTTTTTTTTTTCCTTTTCTACTGTTAAGTGGGGTAGTTATTTTGAGAGTTTAATAAGATATATAAGGCCTAAAAAATTCCATATTCATATAAAACCCCACCATAATATGATAAGTGAGGTCTAAAAATTCAGTTGTGTAAAATATAAAGTCATTTTATTGCATGATTAATGAAATGCAGGAGGTTCCAGGGTCCAAGTGTGCAATCCACACTACCCAGGGCCTGCTGAAGTTTGGTGTTTTAAAGTTTCCTATTTAACTGGCCAGTTTGGGCCAAGAGAATATTTGGGATTCAGAGGTCTATTTTCCTTTCCCGGCTTTCCCCAAATGGTTTGAGATTGTTTACTATTTCCTCTTCTCGTGTCACTCATTTTTTTCTTCCCACCCAAATAAACTTTAGCTTTTCCTGATTAAGAAAGGGCTGATCAGAGGATGGAAGTCAGTGCCAGTCATGTGCCAAATTCATCTTATGGGGCGATTTTTTACTGTATTCCGTTAGATTTAGAGAGGTTAAGTAAGTTACCCATGGTCAATGTGTAATGGAGTAGAGAAAAGTTTGTTCTGCTGTTTGTTCTTAGGGAAAGCACTGTGTTTACTTGAGGTAATAATTCGATATGCTGTAATTCATGCTGTGCATAAACTGAGAGGAGGAATTGGCATTGTTAATGAAGGGATGGTGTGGCTTGGGGACGGGAGTGGGGGAGGGTGGAGAAAACATAAAAATGAGAAAGCCAGAAAAGAGAGTAGGAGGAAAGGGACTGGCAGAATGCTGTGCTCAGAGCTCCTGGTAATCCCTGGATCTTCAATGTGTGTACAATATCCAAATATATACTTGAAGTCATTGGTATTCCTGTGGAAATCTGGGAAGGGGCTGAATTCCAAATCTGGGTTTCCACTAGGTTGATATGGGAAGAGCATAGATGAACACAGGCATTTAGGCCCCGTTCTGACATCTGAGCTGTTTGTGAAAGATCCCAATTCTACTTAATAAGATAATTACTCATGTCCACATCATTAAAAATGTACACTAGAATCTCTGTGAAATGGTCTTAATTAACATCAGCTTTTGAATCTGGCTCCATATAATCTATAGAAAATCTTAATTTGTCTTCTGTTTGATCTAATTCTAGAATATGGTTAAGTTTTAAGCCTTAGAGCTGAAAACACCACTTTTCCTTAAATCCTTTTAGATTGGAAACTAAGCCAGAATTCACAACTGTTTCCTTCACTGCACATCAAATAAGCAGGGATCTGTTGAGTAGCATTTTAAACCCTTAGAATTCTTTGCATGAAATTGAAACTGCAGAGAATGCCATTTTATGGAAATCAATCCATCCCATGGCCATTGCATGTAAATTTTCCACTTTGTTCTGAAGCCATAAAAGGAAAATTAGGGCTTCCCTGGTGGCGCAGTGGTTGGGAGTCCGCCTGCCGATGCAGGGGACGCGGGTTCGTGCCCCGGGTCTGGGAGGATCCTGCATGCCGCGAAGCGGCTGGGCCCGTGAGCCATGGCCGCTGAGCCTGCGCGTCCGGAGCCTGTGCTCTGCAACGGGAGAGGCCACAACAGTGAGAGGCCCACGTAACCGCAAAAAAAAAAAAAAAAGGAAAATTATTTTCAGCTTTTCATCTACATGTAGTTGATATACAGAAAAAAATCTTATTTTAATAGCATATTAAATATTTATTGTCTAGGTTGTTAAAACATTCCCCAAGACCAGTGGTTCCTGCTTTGCCCAAATACCCCCTGAAAGATATCACACATTTTCACTGGTAACCATGACTTCCCAAGCCAGGATACTCCCTTAGGGATTGGGGCAGGCAGGGGAAGAAATGTGTCCATTTTTAAGAAATATGTGAAGAGCAGATCAGAATTTTCAGGGCTCTGTGTACAATTAGGAAGAGCTCCTTCTACCCATCTTGAGACTCTGACTGTTACGGGTTGAATTATGTCCTCCTAAATTCATCTGTGGAAGTCCTGACATCCCCATTACTTCAGAATGTGACCTTATTTGAAGATACGGCCTGTTTTTTCTTGGGTTTTTTTTGCGGTACGCGGGCCTCTCACTGTTGTGGCCTCTCCCGTTGCGGAGCACAGGCTCCGGACGCGCAGGCTCAGTGGCCATGGCTCACGGGCCCAGCTGCTCCGCGGCATGTGGGATCTTCCCGGACCGGGGCACGAACCCGCGTCCCCTGCATCGGCAGGCGGACTCTCAACCACTGCGCCACCAGGGAAACCCACTATTGACTTTTTAAAAGAGAAAAAAAGAAATTTGTGTGTTATACATAATTCATAGATCTCTGAGTCTTCCAGTATTCTGGGTACATGTCTTATTTCAGCTACATACCCTTGCCATGTAGCTTTGGGAAGTTCAGCACCTTCTTTAATACTCGCGAGGCTCCTGGGGTGGGAGAAGTGTATATTCTTATGGCTGCTGGTTGTCATCTGTCCCTCCGAATTCCTTCTTCTGGCCTTGCCTTAGCCACCCATGCATGTTTCGTCACCACTCTTGCTGCCTGATCTCTCCCTTCTTCATCTTTGCTCCAAATGTGCATAAGCCACCTTCTCCTTCATTCCTCAAGGCAGCTCTACAACACAGCTGCTATTATCACAGGATTTTAATAAAGATTTGGGGATAATAGAAGGATCCCAGCACAGATGAAGAAGCTAACTGAATGGCTGACTTCACTATTCCTAAAGAACTCGGCCAATCCCTACACAGGGGAGTCTATCAGGGCCATTTTCTCTTTAGCCGCAAATGCCTCAGGTTGCTGGGGTCTGCAGTTTTCCATCTTCCCACTTCCTCATGTTTCCTGGGGTTCCTAATACTTCCTTCCCCTCTAGTTGCCAAGGGCAAGTCAAGAATCCCTGTAATGTTATAATGCAACACAGTTTAGCTCCTGCTTTTTCTGAGCTTCTTTCTTCCAGACTAGCCCACAAGCAGTTTTTGTTTGTTTGTTTGTTTGTTTTTTGCGGTACACGGGCCTCTCACTGTTTTGGCCTCTCCCGTTGCGGAGCACAGGCTCCGGATGCGCAGGCTCAGCGGCCATGGCTTACGGGACCAGCCGCTCCACGCCACGTGGGATCTTTCCAGACCGGGGCACGAACCCATGTCCCCTGCATCGGCAGGCGGACTCTCAACCACTGTGCCACCAGGGAAGCCCCACAAGCAGTTTTTTAACAGAATGACAGTAAGACCCAGAAACAAGTCTTCCCAAATAAAAGCGGTAAATCCTGCAACTCATTCAGAACACAGCTCCAGTGTGTTTAATTTTTTTAAAAAAGGCGATTTTGTTTTCCTCATATATAAACAAAAGTCCAATTCTTTAAATTCGGCTTGGAGCTAGTTTAAGTTTGAAACCCAAGGAGTATTCCAGAGAAATGTCAGGACTTTGGATGGCCATAGAGGCTGAGCCTGGTACAGATAGATTTTTTAATGGAAGAGTTTAAGTTTAAACTTTAAGTTTAAACTTAGATTTTTTAGATAGATTTTTTATAGATAGGTAGATTTTTTATTTTTTATAGATAGATTTTTTAATGGAAGAGTTTAAGTTTAACATAAGTTTATAAAACTTATGTTTTTTAAAACATAAGTTTAATATTTAAACTTATGTCCAAGCCAGACCAAAGGAAGGACATAAGAATTTTCCCCCCAAGGTACTAGAGAGAAACAAACACCAGAATTTACAATTATGATAACTTTACTTACAAATCTTATGGCTTAGGGGCTTCCCTGGCACAGTGGTTAAGAATCCGCCTGCCAATGCAGGGGACATGGGTTCGAGCCCTGGTCCGGGAAGATCCCACACGCTGCGGAGCAACTAAGCCCATGCACCACAACTACTGAGCCTGCACTCTAGAGCCCGTGAGCCACAACTACTGAGCCCGCATGCCACAACTACTGAAGCCCATGCACTTAGAGCCCGTGCTCCACAACAAGAGAAGCCACCACAATGAGAAGCCTGTGCACCACAACCAAGAGTAGCCACCGCTCACCACAGCTAGAGAAAGCCCTCATGCAGCAACAAAGACCCAATGCAGCCATAAATAAATAGATTAATTAATTTTTTTTAAATCTTGAAGCTTAGAGATGTCATATTTGGTGAAATAAATAGACATTTTAGAATGAATTGAATATTTAGTCAGGTAAAAGAAAGGGTGAATAGAAGAACCACAAAGCAGTATTATTAATTAAAAGTCTTGAGTTGTACACTAAGACATTAAACTTTTCACACTGGGATTAGAAAATCTAGTTATTTCCCCAAGAGTTTGCACTCCACTCTAACTGGAGATGGAATAAACCCCCTGGTGTGGGAGGTAGAATTTGAGGGGATTTATTTCAAGTTCGAGGGCATTTGGAAAAAGCAGACCTTTGTTATTAATGCTCAAAAGCATCCAGGTGATATTTGGGGGGGCGGGGTGTGGGCGATGCTGATGATTAAGTAAAGCGATTACAAATGGTAGAGGAAAGAACTACCGGTCCTACCAAACGTAAAATCAAAGCACTCTTTGGTGCCCTGAGTAGGGAATCACATTTAAGCCAATAAGTAAACTGCATCTCAAACCACAATGAATGTGTTGAAATTAAAGCTCTAGAGTAAACCTAAGCAGCTGAAAGCAAATCGTTACCATGTTAGAACGTTTCTAAGGTCCTCAGTGAGAGGAAAGTAGGGAAGAAAAACGATCTTGAAAGTTGTTCTGAAATTGGATTAATTTCCCATTCAAGAAATACAATTATATTCCCTTCAAAATGATTTTCCAAGTCAACAATACTTATAGAACTCTTCACAGTACCTAGAAATGACACACTCTTTTGTACACAGTTCTTTCAGAACTTTATTCTTTAAAGACCAAACTTGCATCCAGCATAGCCAGGAACTCAGGGGCAGACATCTTTGTGAATAACATTTTGCTCTGTCTTTCCTAAGAACTAGCAGAGAACTAAAGCTAAAGAGTGTGGGTTTGGGACTGGGGCATGCCATGGGCCTCAATTCCACTGTGGACCCTTATTGCCAATTCCTGCCATTCTGAAAATGAGGTGTGCTTGGCTCCTTGCAGATAAAACCCCTTCATCTTTATAACTAGGACTTGTAGACATTTGCACAGTGGCGTCAAACAAATTCTGTGACTTTGATTGTTCCCATACACATGTTGTTTCTCAAGCCCCCACATCCTATAAAATGTCATTTGTAGAAACCTTTACCAGCACAGTTTTTGAAACCAGCTTTCCATCCTAATGCCTCAGACTCTGCCTGGATGGTGTTCTGGCATTCTGGATGGTGTGGCTGGCCAGCATCTAGGTTTTCTCCAGTATGCTGCCACACAGAACTTTTCCCTTTGCTCTACGTACTGTAGCCCCAGGTTAAGCAGTGCTCCATCCCCTTGCCAGCATGAATTCCCCAGACATTGTACCCCAGGTCAGCCCAGAGCTCCTGAGTATTCCTTTCACAGAGGAGAAAATGATTACTTTAGCCTGGTTGGAACATTTAACAAGCCAAAGCCAGCTCTGCATCTATCAGCCTTACGCTGATCTTGTGGCCTCTAGCTTTGGAATATGTGATTAATGCTTTGACTTATGCCACAGTTTTTTGACTTATGCTACCATCTAAGTCCCCATATTATATGACTCTGAGCTACATCTGGATCAGAGTTTTTATTTTGATTACCCATCTGCTACTCAATTTTCTCTGGGACTGACTGGCAGTACTGCTTCTTCCCACCCTTCTTTCCAGTGAATCGACATTTGTCCTTGGGTAGAAGTCTCCATGTCTGAGTCACTAATGCCCACTTCCTCCTTACGCTACCATAGCCAGCCCCATGTCGCTATCTCAGCTCATGGCAATGGCCTATCACTGTAGTAACTACACCTCCTCCTTGCGCCCAGAGTCCCTCTGGCTCTCGCTCTGTTCTAGACATCTCTGATTTTGCTTTTTAAAAAAGCAAATCCACATCCAGTAACAATAATATTATGTAAGCTATGTTGAACACTTCTGAAGTGTCAATACTGGGCTTATTATCTCTAGGTCTCACGATATCCCCAAGGTAGGTCTCATTACCCTATTTTATCAGTGAGAAAAATGAGTCTTGGAAAGCATACAACCAGAAGGTGGTGAAGCTGGAATCAGGCTGGGTGGGGTCTGGGATCAAAACCAGAGCACCTCCACTTTACCAAGCTGCCTTCCTTTGAGAAGAGCAGTATATTATCTTTAATCATCACCAATATTATTAACTCTGTTTACAGGTGAATATATAGAGACTTAGGCACACCATGAGTGAGGAATCCAATATGTGAGTCACATTTGACTCTCAAAACTTTGCTTTTTCCACTACAAGATGCTGTCTTTCGTAATAGCACTTACTACCTTATAAGTTATATACTGGCTTTGTAAACACTCAAATTTCAGCCTGCAACCAGTTTAAGTGCCCCTATAATAAAGTCTCTTGTTATTGCATCTGAAACATGGCTTAGACGACCACCTTCTTCCCTTCTGTTTCTCTGCCTCCTTCTCAGCTTCCCCCTCCAGTTGTCCTTGGAATGATTCATTTTTCCATCTTTTCGACAGGCATAGATTGTCCCTGAGGATGTTTACAGAACTTGAAATATCAGCCAGAATGCCAGCTTTAAATTACAGTGAGGAATGGAGCTATCAAGCTCTCTGGTGACTCATGTTTGTTGATCAGTACCCTCTCTCCTGTGGGCAAATCTATGTGGGATGTTAAATTTGTAATTGGGATATGGATTAACAAAATAAGAATTGGAACAAGAGAAATTAGCTGAGGTGACTGGGTGTGACAGCCTACAATGGTTCAATGCATCCATTTCTGCATTTGGAACTTTGCTGTCACTGGCCTGGGCTGGTTGAATCCTTGGACCAGGGCACTGACTCTCTTGGACAGTGCTACTGTAGAGTGTTGAACAGTTGTTATTATGCTTGATATACTAAACAATTTTTAAGAATTTTAAAACTGAGATGTTCCATAAATACAAAAATATTTATGGAATATGTGTAAAGTGTAAAGAACAAATATGGTGAAAATCCACTTATCCACTGTCCAGGCAAGAAACAGAACATGACCAAGAATGTTGAAGTTTCTGTGTGTTCCTTTCTCTTCTGTGTCCCATTTCCTTTCTCAAATAACGATGACCCAGCATTTTATGTTTATAATTTGATTTCTTTTCATAATAGCGTTACCTTTTCCTTGAATTTCTAAACAACAGATTGGCTTTAAATGAATGGAATCATGCAATATTTATTTTTTATCAAACTTTTAAAAAATTCATGTTTTTTTATGTAGCAGAAATCCATTAAATTTCTAGTCCATAGTAATTCATTGCAGTAACACACAACTTATTTATCTATTCTATTGTTGATAGGCATTTGGGTTGCTCAGAGTTTGTTGAAATAATAAATAGTACTACCAGGTACATTTTAGGGTATTTCTCTTGGCACGTATGTGCATAGATTTCCAGGAGTGGAATTCCTGGGTCATGGGGTATGCACATTTTCAATTTTATTAGAATATAAATTGTGTTCAAAAGTGGATGTAGCAGCTATTGGCACTTCTATCAGCTGTATAAAATCCATCTTTTTCCCACATCCTCACAAGTGTGTAATGTTGCTAGACTTTAATTTCCATTGTGGGTGTGATATTTTATCTCACTGTAGTTTGAATTTACACTTCGTCATTTCTAATAAAGTTGAGCATCTTTTCGCATGTTTATTTCCATTTATGATTATTAATCTGTGAGTTCTTGTTCAAAATGTTGCCCTTTTTTTTGAATTGTTCTCTTTCTTGTTAATTGATTTGTAAGAGAGGATTTTTGGTTTACATTTTTAAAAAAAAACATATTTTGGTGATTAATGTTTTGTGGGTTTTGTGTGTCAAAAAATCATTTTTCCCAGTTTGAGTATTTTCTTTTAATTATTTTTATATCTTTTGAATAAAACAATAGAATTTAAGTTTTCCTTTATCGTTTGTGTGTTTTAAGAAATCCTTCCCCATTTGGAGGTCATAAAAACACTCTCCTCTGTTGTTAGCTTTGCCTTTCTCATCTAAGATTAGTTTAATGGAACTGGTTTTTGAATATAGTGTGCGAGAGGGATAGAATTTTATTTTTCCACGTGTGGATACCCAAGTGTGCCAAGATAATTTATTGAAAAGTACATTCTTTCTCTAATGACCTGCTACACACCTTCTGTCATATATTAAAGATCCATATACTAGTAGACCTGTTTAAAACTTTCTATTCTGTTTCATTTGACTGTTCCATAATCAGACCCTCTGTCTTAATTATCATGGCTTTATAATAACTCTAAGTATGTGATAAAATAAGTACCTTTTCTTCTTCTTTTTCTTCTTGGCCCTTTGCTCTTCCCTATAAATTTTAAAATTGACTTGTCAAGTACCGCAAAATGCCTGTTGGGATTTTAATAGGAATATCATCAAAATCACCAACCAGTTTGAGAATAATTAGTGTTTCTATGGCATCAAGTCTTTTCATCCATGTACATGATGTATATATCTATGTTTACTTAGGTTTTCTTTGTCTTTCAGTAGAGTTTTATAATTTTCTTCGTAAAGTTCTTGAACAATTTTGTTATATTTATTACTAGATATTTTATAATTTTGATGTAGATATATTTAAAAATTTTCATTTACGCTTGTTGAAATTTATTTTTGCATATTGAGTTTTAAATTTTGTAACTGTGCTAAATTATCGTATTAATTTTAGTAATTTATCTGTAGTTTCTTTTGGGTTTCTAACACACAGATTATATCCACAAATTAAAAATGACAGTTTCATTTCTTTCTTTCCAATTCTCATACCTTTTATTACTCTTTCTTGTCTGATTACTGGCTAAGCACTCCAGTACAATATCATACAAATAATGTTAGCAGATACCCTTGTCTTTTTCTTAAGCTCAAAGGGAATTCTTTAAATATTTCATAATTAAATACAATGCTAGCTGTAGGTTTTCTGTAGCTACCATTTGTCAGTTTAAGGATGTTCTCTTTTATTTCTAATTTATTTTCTTTTAATTTAGAAAAGGATGTGGAATTGTATCAGCTGCTTTTTCGATTTCTATTGAGATGATTATATGATTTCTCCTCTCGTTAGTTAATATGGTGATATACATTAATTTATTTCTTATGTAAAATCAAACTTGCGCTCCTGGGATTAACCAACTCATGCATTATCTTAATACTCACACACATACACACACACACTTCTGGATTGTGTTATTAATATTCTGATTTTTGTATCTGTGCTCATGAGCTGCAATTTTGTTCTCATGCTTCACTGGATTTTGTATCAAAGTTATAGTAACCTAATAAAGTGAGCTAGGGATATCCCCAATTTTCTATACACTGAGATAGTTTGTGTGAGATTGAAATTTTTTTCCTTGAATGTTTGCAGACTTATTTCTTCTTTGACTGTTTACTGGAAATTGCTGGCCCCACTGACTAGACAACGTTTTTATGTAGGAAGATTTTTAACTTCTGATTCAATTTTCTTTGTGGTTATGACTGTTTACATTTCCTATTTCTTCCTAAGTAAATTTTGGTAAGTCATACTTTTTCTAGAGGTCTATCCATTTTATCTGAGTTTTTAAATGCATCACATAGAGTAGGCTCTTAGCCTATTTACTATTTTTTTAATCTTTGAAGGATCATAGATTATTTTATTCCTAATATTGTTTATTAGTGTCTTTTCACCTTTTCAAAAATTTATCTTCAGATATCTTTGCCCATTTTATTTGTTATGTTAAAGAATATTGATATATTTTTTACCCTTATATTTTTCCAGGCAATTTTTCTAGTCTCTTATAAAATTATTCCCTCTGTCAAGCAATGGCATTCAGGATTTGATATTATACTGGACACTTGAAAAATCACTTTTTCTCTCACAAGTACTTTAAATGCTTCTTAAGTATAAATTTGGATAGAACTCCACTTGGAAAAGGAATTAAGAAACCAGTTTAATTGAGGATTTAGGATATTAAATGTTCCCTTGTACAGTCTTAAGTAGGAGACAACTTGGGTGCTCATACAAACCTTTTACTTCTTTACCTCCATAAGCTTTTGCAGACAGGTCTGAACAGGTTGGTTTTCAAATCCTCTAAGCAATCTACCAGTACAAAACACAGCAACCATCAGAAAAGGACAAACAGAACCCTGGCTCCTTCAAACAGGGGGCAAAGATGAGGAGTGGCATTAGGTCTGAAGGTCAGAGAATTTATGTTTCCAAACTTATTTTACACTGCATTCCCTCACTTTCTCCCTGCTGGCTAATCAGAGCCATGTATTGGTATCCAGACAGGACCTGCACTTGTTTGCTCTGCTTCAATCCTCTCCTCTACCTATTCTCATATCTCTTTTGCCCAAAACATATCTATCCTAAAAATATATGATGTTCACCTGTTAGGGTTTCTGCCTAGCCTATGCCCCTCCTTCTTAGAGTTCCTTTCATCCTCTGACCACAGCAGTGGCTCCTGCCGCTTTGCTTGCTGTACACGATGCTTCTACTCTTACCATTGCTAATACGACCAGGACTGACACCTGACCAAAGCTGAGACACTCAGATCCCCTCTTCTGGAGTTTGGAACTGGGATTCAGAAGTTTTAGTGAGTCTCCAATGGTCCGCCTTGGACCTGGGTGGTGTAGGCTTTATGGTTGAGGATGTCTTTCTGTAGCAACCATGCTCAGAAGTAGAGTAGCCATTCCATACATAGAAATGAAGATAGATGCACAGAGAATAGCAAAGATTGTAGACCTTATTGACTGATGGGCTAGTTATAGTAACCTCTGTTGTTTGGCAACAGATTCTTGCTTCCAGTTTCTCATTAGGCTCAGCTGTACTTTCCACACTTAAGTTCCAAGAACTGCCCTTGTATCCTTGTACAGTAAAAGCCCCAACCCCTTTTTTTTTACTTGGGCAAGTCAGGCAAGATTCTGTTTCTTGCAACCAAAAGAAATTTAACAAAAACATCTCCTCCATGAAGCCATTCTTTATTCCTCTTATTGAAAGAAAAATCTTTCTGTAAATGACTACTCAATTTTATTCCTCCACTCACTTACAAAATAGCCTATTTATAAAAAGCACTCCTATACTGCTACTTTCTATTTTTCAGTTGTAGACTTACATATTGACTTCCTGATAAGGAAGATGAGGACTTGTTTCTGTTCTTGGCCTCACTTCTTTCTCTTTCTTTCCTTTTTTTTTTTAACATCTTTATTGGAGTATAATTCCTTTACAGTGATGTGTTAGTTTCTGCTTTATAACAAAGTGAATCAGTTATACATATACATATGTTCCCATATCTCTTCCCTCTTGCGTCTCCCTCCCTCCCACCCTCCCTGTCCCCCCCCAGGTGGTCACAAAGCACCGAGCTGATCTCCCTGTGCTACGCAGCTGCTTCCCACTAGCTATCTATTTTACATTTGGTAGTGTATATATATATGTCCATGCCACTCTCTCACTTTGTCACAGCTTACCCTTCCCCCTCCCCATATCCTCAAGTCCATTCTCTAGTAGACCTGTGTCTTTATTCCCGTCTTGCCCCTAGGTTCTTCATGACCTTTTTTTTTTCTTAGATTCCATATATATGTGTTAGCATACGGTATTTGTTTTTCTCTTTCTGACTTACTTCACTCTGTATGACAGACTCTAGGTCCATCCACCTCACTACAAATAACTCAATTTCGTTTCTTTTTATGGCTGAGTAATATTCCATTGTATATATGTGCCACACCTTCTTTATCCATTCATCTGTTGATGGACACTTAGGTTGCTTCCATGTCCTGGCTATTATAAATAGAGCTGCAATGAACATTTTGGTACATGACTCTTTGAATTATGGTTTTCGCAGCGTATATGCCCCGTAGTGGGATTGCTGGGTCATATGGTAGTTCTATTTTTAGTTTTTTAAGGAACCTCCATACTGTTCTCCACAGTGGCTGTATCAATTTACATTCCCACCAACAGTGCAAGAGGGTTCCCTTTTCTCCACACCCTCTCCAGCATTTATTGTTTCTAGATTTCTTGATGATGGCCATTCTGACCAGTGTGAGATGATATCTCATTGTAGTTTTGATTTGCATTTCTCTAATGATTAATGATGTTGAGAATTCTTTCATGTGTTTGTTGGCAATCTGTATATCTTCTTTGGAGAAATGTCTATTTAGGTCTTCTGCTCATTTTTGCATTGGGTTGTTTGTGTTTTTGATATTGAGCTGCATGAGCTGCTTGTATATTTTGGAGATTAATCCTTTGTCAGTTGCTTCATTTGCAAATATTTTCTCCCATTCTGAGGGTTGTCTTTTGATCTTGTTTATGGTTTCCTTTGCTGTGCAAAAGCTTTTAAGTTTCGTTAGGTCCCATTTGTTTATTTTTGTTTTTATTTCCATTTCTCTAGGAGGTGAGTCAAAAAGAATCTTGCTGTGATTTATGTCATAGAGTGTTCTGCCTATGTTTTCCTCTAAGAGTTTGATAGTGTCTGGCCTTACATTTAGGTCTTTAATCCACTTTTAGTTTATTTTTGTGTATGGTGTTAGAAAGGGATCTAATTTCATTCTTTTACATGTAGCTGTCTAGTTTTCCCAGCATCACTTATTGAAGAGGCTATCTTTTCTTCACTGTATATTCTTGCCTCCTTTGTCAAAAATAAGGTGTCCAGGGCTTCCCTGGTGGCGCAGTGGTTGAGAGTCCGCCTGCCGATGCAGGGGACACGGGTTCGTGCCGCAGTCTGGGAAGGTCCCACGTGCCGCGGAGCGGCTGGGCCCGTGAGCCATGACCGCTGAGCCTGCGCCTCCGGAGCCTGTGCTCTGCAACGGGAGAGGCCACAACAGTGAGAGGCCCGCGTACCGCAAAAAAAAAAAAAAAAAAGGTGTCCATATATGCATGGGTTTATCTCTGGGCTTTCTAACCTGTTTCATTGATCTATATTTCTGTTTTTGTGCCAGTACCCTACTGTCTTGATTATTGTAGCTTTGTAGTATAGTCTGAAGTCAGGGAGCCTGATTCCTCCAGCTCTGTTTTTCATTCTCAAGATTGCTTTGGCTATTCGGGGTCTTTTTTTGTTTTTGTTTTTGTTTTGTTTTTGCGGTACGCGGGCCTCTCACTGCTGTGGCCTCTCAGGTTGCGGAGCACGGGCTCCAGACGCGCAGGCTCAGCGGCCATGGCTCATGGGCCCAGCCGCTCCACGGCATGTGGGATCTTCCCGGACCGGGGCACGAACCCGTCTCCCCTGCATCGGCAGGCGGACTCCCAACCACTGCGCCACCAGGGAAGCCCTCGGGGTCTTTTATGTTTCCATACGAATTGTGAAATTTTTTGTTCTAGTTCTGTGAAAAATGCCATTGGTAATTTGATAGGGATTGCATTGAATCTGTAGATTTCTTTGGGTAGTTTAGTCATTTTCACAATATTGATTCTTCCAATCCAAGAACATGGTATGTCTCTGCATCTGTTGGTATCATCTTTAATTCCTTTCATCTCCCTGGGTAGGTTTATTCCTAGGTATTTTATTCTTTTTGTTGCAGTGGTAAATGAGAGTGTTTCCTTAATTTCTCTTTCAGATTTTTCATCATTAGTGTATACGAATGCAAGAAATTTCTGTGCGTTAATTTTGTATCCTGAAACTTTACCAAATGCATTGATTAGCTCTAGTAGTTTTCTGGTGGCATTTTTAGGATTCTCTATGTATAGTATCATGTCATCTGCAAACAGTGACAGTTTAACTTCTTTTCCAATTTGTATTCCTTTTATTTCTTTTTCTTCTCTGATTGCTGTGGCTAGGACTTCCAAAACTATGTTGAATAATAATGGTGAGAGTAGACATCCTTGTCTTGTTCCTGATCTTAGGGGAAATACTTTCAGTTTTTCACTATTGAGCATGATGTTTGCTGTGGGTTTGTCATATATGGCCTTTATTATGTTGAGGTAGGTTCCCTCTATGCCCACTTTCTGGAGAGGTTTTATCATAAATGGGTGTTGAATTTTTTCAAAAGCTTTTTCTGCATCTATTGAGATGATCATATGGGTTTTTTTCTTCAATGTGTTAATATGGTGTATCACATGGATTGATTTGTGTATATTGAAGAATCCTTGCATCCCTGGGTTAAATCCCACTTGATCATGGTGTATGATCCTTTTAATGTGTTGTTGGATTCTCTTTGCGAGTATTTTGTTGAGGATTTTTGCATTTATATTCATCAGTGATATTGGTCTGTAGTTTTCTTTTTTTGTGATATTTTTATCTGGTTTTGGTATCAGGGTGATGGTGGCCTCATAGAATGAGTTTGGGAGTGTTCCTTCCTCTGCAATTTTTTGGAAGAGTTTGAGAAGGATGGGTGTTAGCTCTTCTCTAAATGTTTGACAGAATTCACCTGTGAAGCCATCTGGTCCTGGACTTTTTTTTGTTGGAAGATTTTTAATCACAGTTTCAATTTCATTACTTGTGATGGGTCTGTTCATATTTTCTATTTCTTCCTTGTTCTGTCTTGGAAGGTTATACCTTTCTAAGAATTTGTCTATTTCTTCCAGGTTGTCCATTTTATTGGCATAGTGTTGCTTGTAGTAGTCTCTTAGGATGCTTTGTATTTCAGCGGTGTCTGTTGTAACTTCTCCTTTTTGATTTCTAATTTTATTGATTTGAGTCCTCTCCCTCTTTTTCTTGATGAGTCCAGCTAATGGTTATCAATTTTGTTTATCTTCTCAAAGAACCAGCTTTTAGTTTTATTGATCTTTGCTATTGTTTTCTTTGCAACTATTTCATTTATTTCTGCTCTGATCATTATGATTTCTTTCCTTCTGCTATCCTTGGGTTTTGTTTGTTCTTCTTTCTCTTGTTCCCTTAGGTGTAAGGTTAGATTGTTTATTTGAGATATTTCTTGTTTCTTGAGGTAGGCTTTTATAGCTATCAACTTCCCTCTTAGAACTGCTTTTGCTGCATCCCATAGGTCTTGGATTGTCGTGTTTTCATTGTCATTTATCTCTAGGTATTTTTTGATTTCCTCTTTGATTTCTTCAGTGATCTCTTGGTTATTTAGTGTATTGTTTAGCCTCCATGTGGTTTTGTTTTTTACATTTTTTTCCCTGTGATTCATTTCTAATCTCATAGCGTTGTGGTCAGAAAAGATGCTTGATATGATTTCAATTTTCTTAAATTTACTGAGGCTTGATTTGTGACCCAGGATGTGATCTATCCTGGAAAATGATCCATGCGCACTTGAGAAGAAAGTGCAATCTGCTGTTTTTGGATGGAATGTCCTATAAATATAAATTAAATCTATCTGGTCTATTGTGTCATTTAAAGCTTCTGTTTCCTTATTTATTTTCATTTTGGATGATCTGTCCATTGGTGTAAGTGAGGTGTTAAGTCCCCCACTATTATTGTGTTACTGTCGATTTCCTCTTTTATAGCTGCTAGCAGTTGCCTTATGTATTGAGGTGCTCCTATGTTGGATGCATATATATTTATAATTGTTATATCTTCTTCTTGGATTGATCCCTTGATCATTATATAGTGTCCTTCCTTGTCTCTTGTAACATTCTTTATTTTAAAGTCTATTTTATCTGATATGAGTGTTGCTACTCCAGCTTTCTTTTGATTTCCATTTGCATGGAATATCTTTTTCCATCCCCTCACTTTCAGTCCATGTGTGTCCATAGGTCTGAAATGGGTCTCTTGTAGACAGCATATATATGGGTCTTGTTTTTGTATCCATTCATCAAGCGTGTGTCTTTTGGTTGGAGCATTTAATCCATTCACGTTTAAGGTAATTATCGATATGTATGTTCCTATGACCGTTTTCTTAATTGTTTTGGGTTTATTTTTGTAGGTCCTTTTCTTCTCTTGTGTTTCCCACTTAGAGAAGTTCCTTTAGCATTTGTTGTAGAGCTGGTTTGGTGGTGCTGAATTCTGTTAGCTTTTGCTTGTCTGTAAAGCTTTTGATTTCTCCATCGAATCTGAATGAGATTCTTGCTGGGTAGAGTAATCTTCATTGTAGGTCCTTCCCTTTCACCACTTTAAGTATATCATGCCACTCCCTTCTGGCTTGTAGAGTTTCTGCTGAGAAATCAACTGTTAGCCTTATGGGAGTTCCCTTGTATGGTGTCATTTTTCCCCTGTTGCTTTTAATAATTTGTCTTTAATTTTTGTCAGTTTGATTACTACATGGCTCAGCACGTTACTCCTTGTGTTTATTCTGCCTGGGACTCTCTACACTTCCTAGACTTTGTTGGCTATTTGCTTTCCCATGTTAGGGAAGTTTTCAACTAGCATCTCTTCAAATATTTTCTCAGGTCCTTTCTCTCTGTTTTCTCCTTCTGGGACCCCTATAATGCAAATGTTGGTGCATTTAATTTTGTCCCAGAGGTCTCTTAGGCTGTCTTCATTTCTTTTCATTCTTTTTTCTTTATTCTGTTCTGCGGCAGTGAATTCCACCATTCTGTCTTCTAGGTCACTTATCCGTTCCTCTGCCTCAGTTATTCTGCTATTGATTCCTTCTAGTATATTTTTCATTTCAGTTATTGTATTGTTCATCACTGTTTGTTTGTTCTCTAATTCTTCTAGGTGTTTGTTCTTTAATTCTTCTAGGTCATTGTTAAACATTTCTTGCATATTTTCGAAATTTGCCTCCATTCTTTTTCCAAGGTCCTGGATCATCTTCGCTATCATTTTTCTGAATTCTTTTTCTGGAAGGTTGCCTATCTCCACTTCATTTAGTTGTTTTTTGGGGGTTTTATCTTGTTCCTTCATCTGGTGCATAGCCCTCTGCCTTTTCATCTTGTGTATCTTTCTGTGAATGTGGTTTTCATTCCACAGGCTGCAGGACTGTAGTTCTTGCTTCTACTGTCTGCCTTCTGGTGGATGAGGCTATCTAAGGGGCCTGTGCAAGCTTCCTGATGGGAAGGACTGGTGGTGGGTAGAGCTGGGTGTTGCTCTGGTGGGCAGAGCTCAGTAAAACTTTAATCTGCTTGTCTGCTGTTGCCTGGGGCTGAGATCCCTCCCTGTTGGTTGTTTGGCCTGAGGCAACCTAACACTGCAGCCTACAGGCTCTTTGGTGGGACTAATGGTGGACTCTGGGAGATCTCAGGCCAAGGAGTACTTCCCAGAACTTCTGCTGCCAGTGTCCTTGTCCCCATGGTGAACCACAGCCACCCCCACCTCTGCAGGAGACCCTCCAACACTAGCTGGTAGGTCTGGTTCAGTCTCTTATGGGGTCACTGCTCCTTCCCCTCGTTCCTAATGTGCACACTACTTTGTGTGTGCCCTCCAAGAGTAGAGTCTCTGTTTCCCCCAGTGCTGTTGACGTCCTGCAATCAAATCCCACTAGCCCTCAAAGTCTGATTCTCTGGGAATTCCTCCTTCCATTGCCAGACCCCCAGGTTGGGAAGCCTGACGTGGGAAGCCTCAGAACCTTCCCTCCAGTGGGTGGACTTCTGTGGTATAAGTGTTCTCCAGTTTGTGAGTTACCCACCCAGCAGTTATAGGATTCGGTTTTATTGTGATTGCACCCCTCGTACCATCTCATTTCGGTTTCTCCTTTGCCTTTGGATGTGGGATATCTTTTTTGGTGAGTTCCAGTGTCTTCCTGTCGATGGTTGTTCCGCAGTTAGTTGTGGTGCCGGTGCTCTTGCAGGAGGGAGTGAGCGCACGTCCTTCTACTCCACCACCTTGAACCAATCTCCTCTTCTGCCTCTATTTTAAATTAATTTATTTCACCACCACAACAAAGAGGCCCTTTTGTGTCTACATTACTAAATTTCTGTAAACGTGTGTTTTGGAGCTGTTATCTTCTGTCTGACCTATAATATTGCAGCATGTGGAACAAGAGTTATTAACCTACTTTGTACTATGGACCCTTTGGCAGTGTGAGACAGGCTCCTACATCAGGAAAATATATTTAAAAACATAGAGTAAGATACCTAGGATTACAAAGAAAGCCAACTACATTAAAATACTGCTATTAAAATATTAAAAACCACATTTGTAGTATAGTAATGTATGTATTTTTTAAGTAAATATTTTAAATAGCAAGATCTTGTGACAGTTCTGATAACTTCTGTGGTTTTGAGGTCGAAAAGAATGCAAACAATATTTTAAGATACCTGCCAAAAGTTAATATAATATGAAAATAACTATGATTTCTATTGGTGAAAAAGAAATAGATTTGTTACCTACATTCAAAATTGATGAAAATGCTAAATTTCAGTTAGAAGTTAATGAAAAGAATAATATACCTTTTTGCCATCCAAGTTCATGGACCCCTAAATTACATCCTTAGACCCTTGAAGAAGAAAGAGAAATAGGAAGAGAAATTTATTTTGTTACAAATAAGATTCAAGAAAATCTTAACTCATCACTACATTGCTCTGTGTATGTGTGTGTGTGTTTTAGATTGAACTTTGATATTTAGTTCATACTCACAAAGTGGTTTGCACAGCCATAGGAAATACTCGGGCTGCTTTGCTTGATCTCTGTGAAACTGAGATTCTGGGAAAGACATAGTACACATTAATATCCACTAAGATGTTTGATTTTCTCAACTAATGTGTTACGCCATTTTTGTCAGCTAACTAGTTACGTCACCCAGTCAAAAATTCAACATCAGCAGTTAAAAGAGATGACTGGAAACCCAGGAAATGATCTCTAAACGTATCTTATATTACTGGTTGAAACACACTATTCAAATCTGCCAATTTCTTACCTCTTTCCTTTTTTAATGCAAACAACTTCGCACTAAATAAATATTTATTCATTAACTAGTACAAGACCTAGTGCTGCCTGAGGATTTCATAGTCCAAATTCAAGTTTAAAGTCAAGGTGGCCTTGATTGAGGTAAAGAAAAATGTAATGACAGGGAGGAGCTAGTAGGCAAGAAACAAAATAAACAAAAATAAGTTCAAACCTTTTCCCAGTGGCCTTTATGAGCAATACTCAGAAGACACAGAAAGTGCTGAAATTTGGAATAGATCATGTTTTCCAGACAAAACCTTAGTTCAAATTGCAATATGCTTACAAACAAGCTGATTAACTGAAGAAATATAATTTTGTTTTATGAGGTCCCTCTGAATTACGTGTTTTATTGAGACTATTATGAAGGATATCTCTGTAGGGTCAGGATTAGAAGCTGCAAGTGACATTAAGAGGTAAATAGGGGCTTCCCTGGTGGCGCAGTGGTTGAGAGTCCGCCTGCCGATGCAGGCGACACGGGTTCGTGCCCCGGTCCGGGAAGATCCCACATGCCGCGGAGCGGCTGGGCCCGTGAGCCATGGCCGCTGAGCCCACACGTCCGGAGCCTGTGCTCTGGGGCGGGAGAGGCCATGGCGGTGAGAGGCCCGCGTACCGCAAAAAAAAAAAAAAAAGAGGTAAATAAAATTTTGCTTTGTTTTGCTTTTGTTGCCCTTCCTCCCTGTGTGCATAAATACAAAATTAATCAATAAAGTACTTTTGAGAATGTGACTTAACAAGAGCATTGTGTAGGATTTCCTGGCTAAACATATCAACCTCTCTAATTTGTCCTTTGACCTTTATAATTTCATTCCTTTGGATCCTGAAGTATTTTTAAAAACATTACCATTTTCCAGATTTTTAAGTGTCTCTGGGAAGCATAAGTCTGAACACCTATTGTTAGTTATCATATAACTAGTAGAGGGTTAATTGATAGATAACTGACAGATTCTAGGATCCTGAGATAGCAAAGAAGTATCTGATAGGAAAGATACAGGGTGTGTATTCAGATGACTTGGATCAAATTCTTGGCTGCACTACTTTCTCTGAGCATTAGTTTACAAGTCTTTGAAAAGGTATTGATCATAAAGTCTGCCCTTCATATGTCATAAGGATATTATATAAAACTGCACTGAAATGAATAAATGCTACTTGTTCTTTAGTGCTTTGTGTGGGTCATAGAGACAAGAAGGCAAATAAACGGTGAGTGAAAAACAATATTAATTTTTGATCATTTTGCCCAAGAAGGGTCGGCAGGGCCCATTTTGGGGCTCAAAAGTACAAGAGAAATTTAAAATACAGTTTCTATAGGAAGTTTACACCTGGAGTGTATCATCTTTAATTTATCCATCCATCTAACCAAACTTCAGCAAATATTACCAAGCACCTATCCCATGCCAGGTGTCTAAAGAGCAGAGACTCAGGAAAAAACTGTCATACACCTACCCCCCTAGTCTAGTTGTAGAAGTCCCAGAGTTATGGATTTTATTATCTTCATTCATCGACTTTTCCTCCATTCAACACTTTCAAACCACTGTTTCCCAAAATGTTCAGGCCCTGAATGAAGAGATCCTTCTCTGTCAAAAAACCTAAGGTTCCCTCAAGCCATGGAAGAGGTAATTTTTGTGAAAGAACTTAGAAAATTATCTGACCAATTGTAAATTCTTAACACATGCATGCAAGTATTTATCATTTATTTATTTGGTGGGAGTGGCATGGAAAGTAGCATGAGTATCTGATATCTGGAGGGATATATGGCAAAGTGGTCGTAGGTATCCAGATTGAGAAATCATTAAAAACAAGCAATTGATCATTTTTATTTCAATGTCTCTTAAGGTGCCTACACAAAGGTTACAGTAAAATTATCAAAATTAAATTAATTTTAATTACAGGAAAAATATCCAGTCCATACCACACATTGATCTTAGATGACTCTTCAAAACCCAATGTTTGAACACAATGCATTACAATGTTACACAGTTTGAAGAACACTATTTTAGCATTTTTTCTTTGTCTGTCCTTTCACTTCTCATTACCTTCACCTAGTCACAAAACTCCATTTGAAAAAGTGACACAAAATGTTAATAAAGCAACATAATCAGTGGAATGTTTTTTGTCTGCCTTTTGCATAATCAGAAATATTAGAAAGGGAACTATAGTAGGAATCAGGCAATTTCTGTGAGCTTGAGCAGGTCACTTAACCCCTCTAAATATCTGTAAAAATGACAGGACGTTTAACTTGCTTACCTACCCCATGAGGTTGTTGTGAAAATCAAATAAAATTATTCACAGGAAGGCTCTTTTTTTTTTTTATCAAAAAGTGCCATACAAGTGTTGGATATTATTTTATTGTTAGTTTGATTGGTATCGTCTGTGCTCAGTCTGATATTTTGTTCAATGTGTATCTTCGTCATTGTACCCCTTTTAAAAGCTGCTCCTTGGAATAGAAATAGATCTCCTTTTACTGATCGTTATATCTAACTGTCTAGTGGAAACGTAGTGCCATGTATGCTGGAGCTACCTCCGTCATGCCTAGGACAGAGTGGTGTAACCTTGTTATACAGAGTGTCACTGTTCGCAGATTACCTGAGGACCCAGCCCTGTCTTCTGTCTGCAGGATGATTCATAGCGCCTGCTATAATGGGAGATTATAATGCTGCAATCAGAGAACAGAGCTCCCACTTGCATTACAGAGTAGGCCATACATAATTCTGTTCACAGGATGTACCATCTTCCCTTAATGGTCTGAATAATGTAGTAGCAGAACAACAGAAGAAAGTAATTTGGGAAATAAAACTAACCTGTTAGTAAGTGATGCATAACACTGATAGTTCCCAAGCTATTCTTTGTTCTCATTACATTTTTATCTTTCTAGGAGAGAAATTTACAGCAGTAATATGTATTTTATGTATGCAAGCTATATAACACCCTATAAAGAGTTTTTTATGAAATATACTTTAATTCCTAATACCTCTTAATAAAGTGGGAAGAGCATGGTCTCATTTTAATCTTATAGAAAGGGAGATAAGTTTAAAAAATAGCTTAAAAACCTTGCTCAAGATTATATACCTCATTAGTAGTAATGGTGAATCAAACCCAGGCCTTTGATTCTGTGTTTCTGTTTTTATATTTCCCCAGCAGACATGCTCTAAAAGTTTATACAACACTGTGAACATTCTGGATGGTCATTAACTATACATCAGAGAGTCCTGATTTGAAATAACCTTTCTCCACCAATGCTACAATCCTGAGCAAATTAAAAGCAAAGTAAACACAATATCACACAAAAATAAAAACATCACCATAATTATTTTAAAAAATATTCTGTCAAAGGTAAAATTCCTGATTTTCTAGTTGGATATATATCAGTTCATTGACTAAAGTATCAAAGTTGTTATCATCTGTTTCAGTTATTGTTTAATTACTCCTGTTCTGCAGGTGGTACAAAATGTACTCCTTTTATTTTAAGAGGGAGAGTTGCAGAAGATTAGCACTGAGCCCAAAGTACATTCTTCGTTTCCCCAGTGATAAAAAAGCCGCAGCCCTAAGGACAGTTCTGCCAGCTGAAGTAGCCAATTCAGCGAAAGGAGGAGGATTTTGTCTTCCAGTTTAGAGTCTTTATTGTAGGTACTACTAAGGCAATCCCATTCATATTTATCTGTGAGCTCTGTCCTTCCTTACGTGAGAGGGCAAAGCAGAGGCACTGCTTTTATGACGTCAGCGAAGTCTTTGCTAATGGCTATGCCCCATGCTTATGTAATATAAAGCAGTGCCAATGCTAGGGACATGGCAGAGAGGGTTGCTTTAAAATTGTAAAAGAAGTTTATGTGGAAAGGGTATTTTATGCATCAAGATACATTGTCCTTACTTTCACATTATGCTGCATTTACACAGCATAAGTAAGATGGAGATTTGGCAGTTATCTAGCTAATGTGATCAATGTTAATGGACAATCTGGTTAATTTGGCTTTTAAAAGTAGATTCTTAGCAACAAGAAGTGAAATGCCAAGAGAGCTCTTAAATGAATTTTCTTTAATTTTTAAGGTAAATTGCAGTTCCTGATTTTATTTTCCAATTACCACATGATGATTTCAATAGTATAGTTGCAATAATAACAGTTTATTCTTAAGGAGTCCCTTGCATTCAATTAGTTCAAAGTGGATTTGGTTATACTTAGGTTATCAGTTTCCATCCAGCCTCATGAAATGAATATGAGCTGCAAACATTGGTAACTCTGATACTTTTATTATCCTTATTCTTCTCTGAATTCTAGTTGTAGTAATTTCTGATTTCTTTGACAAATTTCATTTACTCTGTTTGTGTGTGTATGTATGCGTATACACTGACAATTCTTCATACATTTAAAAGCATAAAATTTTTAATTCTTCTTACTCTCAGCTAGACTTATCTTCTTTCACTGTTGACTATATTGCTTATTTTTGTCAAAATGTTCACTCACTCATTTAAGTGAATATTTATTAGACACATGCTAGTTTTATGCAAAGCCCTGAACTAGGTTTTTGTTTGACTCACATGAAATTGCCAACATACAACCACTTTTGACCCATAAAAACCTCAATCTCATATGGTTCAATCTGATATATAAGAGATTACATGAGTATTAGTGGAAAATGGCTAGCGTGAAGAGGGAAGTTTTTTTGGACATAGTGACATTTAGAATTTGGCTTGGCATTATTAGATTTCAAGGGAGGTACAGTAAGGGCTGTTCCAGAACATAAATGGGATGTACAAGAGTATAGAAGTAGAAAAGTATACAATGTGTCAGAGACTGGCAAGTTGTTGAGTTGGCCTGATGCCTGTGTAGAGTGAGATACAAGCCTGAAAAGAAAGCCTAGAGTAAGTTCGTGTGGGGCTTACACAACAACTGGTTAAGGAGGCTGGGCTTTTTCTATTGAGAAATGTGAACTCATGGAAGGATTCTTATAAAGGGCATTAAATAATGGAGACAATGCCCAGAATGGACTAGAGGTAGAAGATCACAGAGCGGGAGTCCAGGAGAAAGGTAGTAATGGCTCAGGTGAGAGTCGACTAAGTTGGGAGATGTCAATCCTGTGAAAGAACTGTCAGGCACTGATTACACAGGATGAACAAAAATCAACTGTGATTTTACATATTGAGAATGATGCATGGGAAAATAGTGCTGTTTCACAGATGACTATGGCAGAAGGAGGAACTGGTTCCTGAGAAAAGAGTCTTCTTTTCAGAATAGAAAAGATAGAGGTGCAAGCAAATACATCCACATGGAAAGGTCTAACTCAGAGTGGAAGTCAGGAATGTAACACGGGAGAAGAAAATTTAACCCATACCAATGGATGTCACCAAACCAAGGGAGGAAACATACAAATAGAAAAGAATGCCAAAGACGGAAACCTGGATAATAACAACTTTGCAGGGTGAAAGGAGAGCTAGAGGATACAGAAGACATGAGGGAGACTTCCATTTCTGGGGCTAAGGCAGATCAATTTGTTGGGACTAATACCTCACTGAACTAGCGGTCTATATCAAATATAAAGAACTCCCACAACTGAAAATTCTGGATCCAATAATAATCTTTTAAAATCTTAAAGACATTAAAATAATAAAATAAAGAATTTTAAAATAAAGAATAAAATAAATAAAATAAAGAATTATGAGGCCTGTGAGGAAAATGGGGGCCCGGAGATTCAGTGCCATTGCCTTCAGGGCCTTTGCCAGTTTCTGCAAACTTGAACTTTGATTTTTGACATCAAGTCCCAGGGCTTGCTCAATGGGGAGAATCGAATAGGATCCCTCCCCACATTAAGCTGAGATTCCAAAGGGCCAGATCATTGTAGAAACGGTGACAAGAGGTAAACTCATGTACCATGACCACCCAAGATAACCCCAAGTGTCTGTATTGGTGGTACCTACCTGCCAGAGGGGAATAAAATCTTTCACTTTGAAGTTATGTTTACAAAGTGGTCCTTGTGCCGATTTGCAGTCTGCATTCACATCATTTAAGTAGTTCAAAAAATATCAAGCTGTGAATTTAGTTTAATTTTAAACTAAATTGGTCTTAGGCTAGTAATGCCTCTAGGATCCTGACAGAAGTATAAATGAAAATGCTTTCTGAAAGAAGGTACCTTCATTCAAGGTCTCAAAGATTCTCCACAAATAATGTTTCAAAGATACTATGCAGCCCACAGTCTAAAATCACAAAGCATGTAAGAAAACAAGTTATTATCCATGAGAAAAAGTGAAAAAAATAGCAGAAACAGAGACTTAAGACAGCAAATGAGAATTTTTAGCAAATAATTTACAATAATTATGTTGTAGAAGTTTAAATAAATAAAGGAAAAGTTGGCAAATACCTGCAGGGAATAGGAAACTAAAAAATTAGCATAGCAGATTTTTAAAAGAATCAAATATAACTTTTAGAAATAGAAATTGCAATAACAATTACTAACAACTAAATGGACAAACTCTTAAAACTCAACTACAAACAACACAATTAAAAAGATCTGAATAGAAACCTCACCAAAGAAGATATACAAGCGCTAAATAAACATATGAAAAGATGCTCAACACCATTTGTTATTAAGGAATTGCAAATTAAAACAACAATGAGATAATACTATATACCTATTAGAATGGACAAAATCCCAATCTAGCAATACTAAATGCTGGCTGTCTAGGATGTGGAACAACAGGAACTCTCATATATTGCTGGTGGGAATGCAACATAATACAGCCACTTTGAAGACAGTTTGACAGTTTCTTACAAAGCTAAACATAGTCTTACCATACAGTCCAGCAACTGCACTCCTAGGTATTTCCCTAAATGGGTTGAAAACTTATGTCCACACAAAACCTGTATGCAAATATTTATAGCAGCTTTATCTATAATTGCCAAAACTTGGAAGTGAACAAGATGTCCTTCAGTAGGTGAACAGATAAAATGTGTACTTCCATACAATGGAATATTATTCAAGGTTAAAAAGAAATGAGGTTTTATGTAGTGAAAAGACATGAAAGAATTTTAAATGCTTATTGCAAAGTGAAGGAAGTAAGTCTGAAATATGATATTTAGGAGAAGACAAAGTTGTGGAGACAGTAAAAAAATCAGTGATTGCCAGGGGCTCAAGGGTGGGGAGTGAGGAGGAGGGATAAATAGGTGGAGCATAAGGGATATGGGGGCAGTGAAACTATTCCTATACTACTGTAATGGAAGATATATGACATTATGCACTTGTCCGAACTCATAGAACTGCAAGACACGAAGGGTGAATCCTAACATGAACTATGGACATAATCACTCAAAGTTCATAGTTTACATTAGGGTCACTTTTGGTGTGAACCCTAATGTAAACCATAGATTTTGACAAATGTATAATGACATGTATTCGCCATTATAGAATCATACAGAGTAGTTTCACTGCCCTAAAATTCCTCTGTGCTATACCTATTCATTCCTTCCTCCCTGCTAAACCCCTGGTAACTTCTGATCCTTTCACTGTCTCTATAGTTTTTTTTCTTTTCCAGAATGTCATATAGTTGGAATTATATAGTACAGAGCCTTTACAGATTGGCTTCTTTCACTTAGTAATATGCATTTAAGTTTCTTCCATATCTTTTCACAGCATAAAACTCATTTCTTTTTGATGCTGAATAATATTCCATTGTCTGAATATATCAGCATGTATTGATCCATTCACCTACTGAAGGACATCTTAGTTGCTTCCATGTCTTGGCAATTACAAATAAATCTGCTATAAACATTCATGTGCAGGTTTTTGTGTGGATGTAAGTTTTCAATTCATTTAGGTAAATATTAAGAAGCATGATTGCTGGATCGTATAGTAAGAGTATGTTTAGTTTTGTAAGAAACTGACAAACTGTCTTCCCAGTGTCTGTCAATTCCCACAAGCAATAAATGAGGTTTCTATTGCTCCACATCCTAGCCAGCATTTTGGGGTTTTTTTTGTTTGTTTTGGATTTTGGCCACTCTAATAGGTGTGCAGTAGTATCTCACTGTGGTTTTAATTTGCAATTCTCTCATGACATAGGCTGTGGAGCATCTTTTTATATGTGTATTTGCTATCTGAATATCTTCTTTGGTGAAGTTTCTGTTCAGGTTGTTTGCCATTTTAAAATCAGGTTGTTTTCTTAGTGTTGAATTTTAAGGGTTTTTTATATATTTTGGATAAGTCAGATATGTGTTTTGCAAATATTTTCTCCCAGACTATGGATTGCCTTTTCATTTTCTTGACATTGTCTTTTGCAGAAAAGTGTCTTTTTCATTCATTTTAATGAAGTCCAACTTATCCATTCTCTCTGTCATGGATTGTACCTTTGGTGTTGTATCTAAAAGAACATCACCATACCCAAGGTCATCTAGGTTCTTTCTTCTGTTATCTTCTGGGAGTTTCTAACATCCTTTTTATCGGAGTTTAATTGGCATAGGAAAGAGAGAACAGATTAGAGACAATTTGGGGGTGCGGGGGGGAATGGCTAAGAGTTTTTCAAAAACGAAGGTGGGGAAAAAAGGTACTGGAGGAATAGAACCATTGACTATGCGCCCACTAAAAATTACATCTGTGCACGAATTAGGGGTGGAAAATGAGGAGCTAAATTGTAGAGACTGTTTTTCTCTTTTCCTATTGCTTAATGATAATGAAAGAGTTTTAACATCTGGTCAGGGATCCATTCACTTTCTTTGAGGGTGTTGAGAGAAACTCCAGGGGAAAGAAAAAGGCAGGGTAATCCAGTCTAATCTCTTTGTCAACTGGAACTCCAGATAAATACACTAATAATATTTGCTAAAGGGAAGGGTTCTTATCATAGAAAGCCTTAGCACAATGTCCTTGCTAAGGATCACTTAGTAAATAAACCTAGAATCTAGATCTAGGATGCATGGTTCCCTGAAGAATCTCACATGACGTATACAACTCTCTGGAGTATAAAATGAAGATATTTCATGACTTAAGCACTCCTCATGCTGTATGAGGTAAACCTGCAAAACCTTATCTGAAACTTCATCTATTATTCTGGGTCAGAGAGAACATGTCTGATGTGGGATAAAAGGACCCATGGAGCCACCTTTGATGTCCCAGCCTTCTGTCTGCTTTGTCCATGCCTCTTGATTGCCCATATCCTGCAGTTATTAGTAAAGTCTGTTACTGAACAAGCAGTCTTCAAGTGAGTCTGATTTGACAACATGATCTTGTGTATTAGCCCACTCATATCAATAAAATCAGTAAAAAAATAATAAAAAGAGTTATAAAATTAAATGCATGGTGCCATAGAATGCTTTATTCATTGAGCCACGTTAGTAGACTCAGGTGAAATGAAATAGGCAGCAAATTGTTAGCCCTTAGAAATTATTTTGCAACATTCTAGGATCTATGAATATCTGTGTTAACTCTGTTATAAATCAATATACATGATATAACAACTTAAGAAAATACCCTAGAAAAAGATTGTAAGAACATATGCCAAAATATTATTAGTAGTTATCTATGGGTAGTGCCATATGCGGTAATACTTTTTTCTTTATCTATTTTCCCAAAATATTTTATAATTGCAGGCATATTTCCTGTCATAAATCATAAAAGGTAAACTTTAAAAACTATAATCAATCTTGTATGATGCAAATTTATTGCAACTATGTTACAAAGATACCCAGCAAAAAGACTGAACAGAAATACAGCATATGTTACCTAAGATTTTCTGGAAATTGTTGGGATTTGAATGATTTGTTCATATTTTTCAGTGTTTCTAAAATTTCTATAATGAGGATGAATTATCTTTGTAATAAAAAAAGCTAATTTTTGAGGGGAGTGTGCATTATGAAACAGATTTGAACAGAGTATTTCTCCCTTCATTCTGCTCCTTTTCAACCCAGTTATACCTATAAAATAACAGTTAATGTTTAATAGGCATAGAAAATGTTCAAAGCTTATAGATTTCAGCATTAATAATGAATTACCTCAAAGCCACCAATTTCCTTTTGTTCCTATCAGATTCTCTAAAAATGCTGTTGATTCTATAATCCTATATATAGTTATTTATTCCTACATATACATATTTTATTTTGGCTATTTGCAATGATGAAGAAATTAGTCTCAGGATTTAAAAACATATCTTCTTCATCGCCACCTTAACAATTAGCTTTTTATATGTTTTCTTTAACCATTGTGATCAGTATTGAAGAAATGTGACATTTCTGGTTTCCATCTCTAAAAATATAAAGCAGAGTCTCCTCTCTTTCCTCTTCCATCATGCTCGTAGCACTACAGAAACTTTCTGAGAATAGTTAGTCCTCTGCTTATTTTTGTTTTCTTGCAAAGCAGTTTCAGAGAAATGGCCCAGGAATGAACTAAAATGTTCAGTCTAGTGCCAGAGCAAAAAGCATAGACTCAAGCACATGGAACCATACAGCTTTGCTCAGTTCCATGGATACAGACTAACCTTAGCTTGTATCTGCTTAAAAAGACAATGGAGGGCTTCCCTTGTGGCGCAGTGGTTGAGAGTCTGCCTGCTGATGCAGGAGACACGGGTTCGTGCCCCGGTCCGGGGGGCTCCTACATGCCATGGAGCGGCTGGGCCGGTGAGCCATGGCCGCTGAGCCTGCGCGTCCGGAGCCTGTGCTCCGCAACGGGAGAGGCCACAGCAGTGAGAGGCCCGCGAACCGCAAAAAAAAAAAAAATACAATGGAAGTACATAAATCCATCACTAATCTTTCACTCATTTATTAATTCATTTATTCAATCAATAATCCCTAGCAACAAGTATGGGGGCAGGATTCAGGGGCTGGATGACAGTGAGCAAGACCAACACAGCCTCTGATATTACTGAATCTTACATTTTAGTGGGAGAGGGGGAAATTAGATGAAGGTAGTCAAAAGGTACAAACTTCCAGTTATAAGATAAGTAAGTACTAGGGATATAATGTACGACATGATAAACATAATTAGGACTGTTGTACGTTATGTGTGAAAGCTGTTAAGAGAGTAAATCCTAAGAGTTCTCATCATAAGGAAAAAATATTTTTCTATTTCTTTAATGTTGTATCTCTATGAGATGATGGATGTTCATTAAACCTATTGTGGTCATCATTTCATGATGTATGTAAGACACATCATTATGTTGTACACCTTAAACTTATACAGTGATATGTGCCAATTATATCTCAATAAAACTACAAAAAATAAAAGAAAATAATGAAAAAGTAATAATCACAAAATTAAGGATACATTTATAACCTGTGATGATGACTACAAAGGGTCTTATGGGAAAACAGTACAGGAGAACCTGATGTAAGCTGTAAAGTCCAGAAGGGCTTCTTTGGAAATGACATTTAACTAAGGCTGGAGGTATGAGTAGGAGCAGAGAGAATGTCTGAGTCAGAGGGAAGATAGGAGAAAGCCCTGAGAAAGGAAATGGTGTGGAGTGTTGGAGGGACCGTGGAAGGCCAGAGTAGTTGAACCAAGTAAGTAAAGGAGCCTGGAATGGAGGAGAGGCCAAGTGTCCAGGAACTCATAGATGTTGGAATTTTTATCCAAGATCAGTGAAGATTCATTCAAGTATGTTGATCACGGGAATAACCCTCCTGGAGAAATAAATAAAAATGAATGCCATCTTCATGTCCAAAGTAGCCTTATGTCAGGGTTGGAAACACTAGGTTCCATCTCTTTGAGGACATAACTGTATGTGGTCTATACAAACATCAGACATAAAGTTTGAGTCTATGGAATCAAGTACTTTTTATAATATGGTGGTTAAGACTTCAGGCTTTGAAATCAGACTGTCCTGCATCTGCCATTTCCTAAATGCATGACTCTAGGTGAGCTTCTAAACGTATACAATGGGAATAATAATTTGTTGTGAGAACTGAGTGAATAATGTATATGAAAGGTGAACACGGTGTCTGGTACATTATAAGTGATCAAAAATAATAGCTATTATTTCCTGACTCACTGCCGTAGGAAAAGAATAAAATCATCACACAGTGGACCTTAATGCTTCTTACATAAGCTAATGCTGGATACGTTTTTAGGGAGCTAAATTGTACTCAGTGTTTTCAGAGTAATAAGCCAAATACATTAACTGTTCTGAAAACAGATGAAGCCTGACTATTTTGACTAAATATATAGAGATAGAGTCTAGACTCTATCTGTTGATAGGACTTAGGGAAACATAATGAGAATCATCATGCCATAATAGAATAATACGCAAGGCTAAAACAAATCAGAAATTTCACAACATTGATGAAAAACAACTAATTTTATTGATGTCAGAAATACATTATTAGCTGAGTCTTCTTATGATCTTATGATGTTTGTTTCATGTTGTAACAGCTTCCTAATAGTGTAATCAATTATGTCTTTCTGTTTTGCTACTGAAGCCTTTTCTTTCCTCCACCCATAGTTTAGTAAAATTATCAAGTGTCAGATAAAACTCTTTTTCTGTAGTTTTATAATATGCATTTGAAGCACTCATTCTTTGATGTTGTTGGGTATATAGATGAAAGGTCCTTAGAGGTACTCTTTATTCAAAGCCAGAGAACTATTTTCTATAGGATAGGTATTGACTATTTTGCCTGGTATCAAGCCCTGACTACAGATTTGCATAGTGTTAATGAAGTAATTCATGTTACCAGGAAAGCACCAATATTACTGGATAGTACACATGTAAATAAATATACAATGCCAGTGCGTTATATGGAAAGGAGAAAAGGACAAGCTATAAAATATTGGACTCTGTCCAGCCTGAGGACAGAGAACCAGATTAAATGTTAGAATTGTAGGGCTCCTGTTCATCCCCAGTAGTGTGGGAAGAAGTGATTGGACTTAACCAATGCTAAGACTGTCTTCATTTTATACTTCAGTTTTTAGAATCAGGGTGCAGTCCAGGGTCTGGAATACCAGACCAGACCGGAGCAAGTAAAACAAGTGAATCAGGTGAGCTGCATTAGGGCTAAGCTTGGAAACATTAGTATAGGGAGTATAGTGCAGGTTTGCAAGTATCACTGATCACTACCCGTCCGTGGTTAATTTATCACTAGTCTTTGGTAAAATGAGAAAGAGAAAGACAATATAGTGAGTTTTTCATAGGATAAATTATTTAGGGGGTTTATTCTGAATTTGTGTCCTTCTGCTCTTACATAGCATAATGGTAGCAGAAGATGATTTTTAAAAAATTAATGGTCTTTACTTGGCAAAGTAAAGAGTGGATTGGATTATATCGGTCTGCAAAATAGTTAAACATTGATATTTGTTTATTTAACATGTCAAATCTAAAACTCTAGGATCCACTGGTATTGAGAACACGCAGTAATGGTCAGGAAGATAGGAAGTCAAACAGGCCGTTAAGCCAAAAATCTGGAATGCCCATGAAGTCAGATTGTTCAGATACATACATTGGAAGCACTAAAGGTTGGAACCTGGAGGCTCTGGTGCAGTTCAGGCCTACAGGCTTAGGCTAGGACAACAGGCAGAACATTTTATCAGCAATACAGCACCATCTTATCAGAGCAGACTCTGGCTCTAGTGCTTGCGTAGGACTCTGGGGCTGCTGTGCCAGGAGCAGATCTATTGCAGAGAGAGACGTGGGTTACAAGGTGCGGGGAAACTAAAATGGGCCTAAGTGACCAGGGAACTCTGGACACTCAGGACAGTTGCTTTTTACCAACTAGTGTAGAAGTCTCTATACTTTCGCAACTGATACGGCCTTATAATTGACTGAATATCACCCCTATGTGTTTAGAATGGAGCATTCTCCCTTAAAAACCAGCAGGGAGAATGCCTGAGGGATTTCATAAGCTGGCAGTACGATTTAGTATCAGCTCCTTTCCCAGACAGTTTTGGGAACCAGTCCTTAATGTTGAGCCTTACTTGTTTCCAAAGGAAGGTCTGGCTTGCGTTTGAACTAACTCCTGTGCTGGAAGATACCGTAGAAGCCAGTTTGATTCCATGATATTAGCCCTGTTCTTATTTACCTAACCATGGATCTAAACTCCCAGACGGACTCTGCCTTTGTAAATCATGAAGAAGGCCAGCTCAGTTTCCCCATTCTCCTTCCTCTCCAGGTACTAACCATGCTAGGTTTGACCTCATGGTTAATAACAAATAATTTTTTCAATGAGTCTTGTTTTTCTTTATTTCTAGAGGAAAAAATGAAGGCACAGGAGAATATGATCTGTCCCAGAGCCATTGGGATATAGCAAGACAATAGATTCCAAGGCCCTCGAGTACCAATGTTTATACTGCCTCCCACCAAGATCATTTTTATATTTAATTCCTCACTTTTCCCAGAACTGTTCGCCCTGTAGGAGCCCTCTTTGAAAAAAACCACTATAATTGTTCAACTCATGTCCTGAGAAAAATGCCCTTCTCTGTAGCAATAGGATAACATTCTAGAAATTGTACCTATAATCTTTAAAAAGGAAGCCAATGATACTAAATTTACAATCAAATCTCAAATGGTCCTTCATTGTTCTGTGATTGCTGGGTTGGAAACATTCATGGTCTCTTCAAGGAATTATAATGTAGTTATAATATACTTTAATATCCTCAAATAAAAAGTTTAATATCAATGCATTATAATTAAAATGCATTATTAGAGAATCTCTATTTGCTTTTGCTATATCTAACATTTTTAATTGGCAACATATTTCTATCTCTAATTGCTCTTTCTCAGAATTACTGTATGAGATGAATGAAAATTATACTTGTGTACATCATCCTTTTTTAATAGGAAAGGAATGGAAATTCAGATGACTTGTTTAGATCACATAAATGAAAGGAAAAAGCTGGGTGTGAGAGACTTCTGCTTCTGGCAATAAGACAACACTAGAAGACCTGAAAAATCCTAGACATGTTGGATAGTTGACTCAAAGAAAGAAATGAAGTCCCTAGGTTCCAGAAATGTAGTGGAAACAGAAGACTAGAGCACTAAGCTGCTGCTGTGAGCTGATGCTGCAGCAGGGTGTGGGGTGAGTGAGGACCTTGCTCTTGGTAAACTAGAAGTCTGGCTTTAATATACACAAGAGGACAGTAGACAAAGGATTGGGCCTGTTTCAGGCTGAATGTTTGTGTCCCCCTGAAATTCATATGTTGAAGGCTTATCCCCCAATATGATGGTATTTGGAGATGGGGTATTTGGAGATATTTATGGTTAGATGAGGTCAGGAGGGTAGGGCCTTAGTTTGATCAGATTAGTGTCCTTTTTTGTTTGTTTTGTTTTGTTTTGTTTTGTTTTGCGGTACACGGGCCTCTCACTGCTGTGGCCTCTCCCATTGTGGAGCGCAGGCTCCGGATGTGCAGGCTCAGTGGCCATGGCTCATGGGCCTAGCCGCTCCGCGGCATGTGGGATCTTCCCGGACCGGGGCACGAACCCATGTCCCCTGCATCGGCAGGTAGACTCTCAACCACTGCGCCACCAGGGAAGCCCAGATTAGTGTCCTTTTAAGGAGAGACATCAGAGAGCTAGCTCACTGCCTCTCTCTCTCTCTCTCTCTCTCTCTCTCTCTCTCTCTCTCTCTCTCTCTCTCCCTCTCCCCCCCCACCCCACCCCCTACTCTGCCATATGAGGACACAGCAAGAAGGTAGCCATCTGTAAGCCAGGAAGGGAACTCTCACCAGAACCTCATCATGCTGACACCCTGATCTTGTACTTCCAATCTCCCCAACTCTGAGAAAGTAAATTTCTGCTGTTTAAGCCCCCCAGTCTATGGCAGCCTGAGTAGACTAATACAGGGATCAAATAAGAAAGAAAGTTGGAACTACTTCCCACATAAAGCTGATATCCTGAAAAGACTGCATCATAAGTGAAAGGGTGAACTAAGAAATATATTTGTTCCCTAGCAAAGGGAGACAATAGATACATTCATATATGTTTCCACTTTGATTCTGGGTAGAGAAATCAAAACAGAAGCGTTACCTCTGATAATTTAATACCACAAACCTGAGCCTCAAATAGATTTAGGGTTTGAACTTAGCCTATGCAAGAAGGTTAAACTCTCACCCCAGGTTGAGGAATTAATATACAACTGGCCCTAGGCCAAAAGTACCCCAAGTTCCTGCCCCAAACCAAACACTCTAAAGAAACACTCCCACAATACAGGTCATATGGAGTTCTCATAGGAAAAAATAGTCATGCTAAAGAAGAGAGCTCATGATAAAAAAACTACAGGCCACACAAGGAAAACATTCACTATGAGTGAGAGTGAGCAAAAACAGCAGAATTATCACCCCAAAACTTGAGATAATAGAATGATAATCTGAAGCAGAATATAAATTATGTTTAAAATAATTAAGACATGAAAGAACTGAAACTCTAAGGAACAAGAAAATATGAAAAAATAGATACATTAGATAAAAGAATAAGAAAGAAAAACATAGATAATTTTATTTAAAACTGATGAGTGAAGAGTAGATTAGATGTTTGAAGACTGGTGAACTGGCAGCTCTAACTAGGATCTCAAATAGAATGTAGCACTGGGAAATTAGGAGATGGAAAAGGAAACAGATTCAGATTTAAGAAACATGGAAGGTAGAAATAGAAGGTCCCCGTACACCTATTAGGAGTTCCAGAAGGACAGAATAGGAAAAGGGGGAAGAAGCACTCTTGAAAGGCTGTGAGAATTTTCCAGAAATGAAGAAATACATGAATCCATAGAATCAAGAACCACATGATTTCCAAAAACAATAAAGAAAAAAGAAATCTACACCTAAATACATCACAGTGTAGCTGTAGAACCTAAAATCTTAAAAGCAGCAACAAACAAGAGACACTTAACCAACAAAGGCACAAAAATTACACAAAAACAAAAATGTGTCAATAGCAAAAATACAGGTCAGAAAACAGTGGAATAATACATTCAAAGTGTTAAGGGAAAGTAACTATCAACCTATATTTGTATACTCAGCTAAATTGTTATTTGAGAATCTATTTCAAGCAAAGAACTAGAAAATTTTATCACTTACAGACCTTGCTAAAAAGAACTACTAAATTATATACTTTATAAAGAAATCAGTTGAATTCATGCAGAAGGAGTGGGATAAAAGAAACAGTAATGAAAATTACATTCATAAACGTGGATATATCTAAGCATCAGCAATGACAATAGTGACAAATTTAAGGATATAAAAACAAAGCAAAACAGAAATACTAGAAAACTATAGAATGCAACCCCCCCAAGTTTGAAGTTAAAGCATTCTAAGACCCTTTTAATTTTCAGAAGAGAGTAAATATTGACTGAGTTTAGATATTGCTATGTAAATAATTCATGTTAATAGTTTAAAGATATCACTAAAGGATGAGAAATAGAATGTATAATTTTTAAATCAGGGGCAGTGACAAAGAAAACTATCAATTAAGTAGACTCCTGAAAGGGATAAGAAGAAACAAAAAAATATGCTAAATAGAATGCATATGGTGGAAGAAATCAATCCATGTATATCCATAATCATAATAAATGTAAATAAATTAAATTCACTTGTTAAAAGAAAGAGTGGGTTTTTAAAAAATCAGCTCCACTGCTTATAAGAGATGCAGTTAAAATAGGACATAAAAAAGCTGAAATTAGGAGGGAAAAGTCATTCTAGGAGAATTCTAACCAAAAGAAAGCTGGTATCACTGTAACATATCTGATAAAATAGTTTTTAAGTAAAATTTAAAATGTATAAGGGGAAAAAGCACACTATATAGTGATAAGGAACAAAAACACCAAGAAGATACAAAAATTCTAAACTTAAAAATAACCCTAAAATAATAAAAATAATTGACAAAATTACAACAAAAAATTGACAAATACATAATCATATTGTAAGACTTTAATGCAATTATTTCTGTAATTCATAAATCAAGCAAATAAAAAATTGTAAAGATTAAGAATGTGTTTCAAGAAATTTAACAAGTTCCGTCTAATATACTTATATAGAATTCTATATCCAACAGTTAAAGAACACACATTCTTTTTTTTTTTGAATTTTATTTTATTTATACAGCAGGTTCTTATTAGTCATCAATTTTATACACATCAGTGTATACACGTCAATGCCAATCACCCAATTCATCACACCCCCACCCCCACCCCCCACCGCTTCCCCCCCTTGGTGTCCATACATTTGTCCTCTACATCTGTGTCTCAGTTTCTGCCCTGCAAACCAGTTCATCTGTACCATTTTTCTAGGTCCCACATATATGCGTTAATATACGATATTTGTTTTTCTCTTTCTGACTTACTTCACTCTGTATGACAGTCTCTAGATTCATCCACGTCTCTACATATGACCCAATTTCGTTCCTTTTAATGGCTGAGTAATATTCCATTGTATATATGTACCACATCTTTATCCATGCGTCTGTCGATGGGCATTTAGGTTGCTTCCATGACCTGGCTATTGTAAGTAGTGCTGCAATGAACATTGGGGTGCATGTGTCTTTTTGAATTATGGTTTTCTCTGGGTATATGCCCAGTAGAAGAACACACATTCTTTTTAAACACTTATACATCATTTACAAAAATTGACCACGTAATGGTTTCAAAACAAGTCTTAACAAACACCAGTGGATCTAGATTTCTAAATCATGCAGATATTTTAAATCTCAGTGCAGTAAAATGAAAAACAAATAGCCAAAAGACAGTCATCCTTCTCTGTTTAGAAATTTTAAAACATACTTCTAAATAATTTATGGGTCAATGAAGAGACTGTTATGTCAAAACTTGTGTGTTGGGGCTAACACAGTCTTTTAACTCATTAATTGCATATATTAAGGGGAAAAGACTGAAAATTAAGATCCATCTGTATAATTTTAGAAGGTAGGGAAAAAAACACAAGTCAGCAGGCAACACAGGAAAGATGAGCTTTCCATTCTTTGTAAATGTGTGGTAGTGACTTACCCCTAATTGACAACTAAAGGCACTTGACCCATACCTACACTACTCAATGGTTAAACACTCAGGTTAGACTGCCTTCAAATTCTGGTTCTATCATTTATGAGCTATGTGGCTATGGGCACACTGACTTCCATTGGCCTCAGTTTTCTCATTTGTAAAATAGGAATCATAAAACATGTGAAGCTCTCATCATCCTGGTATTTATTATCCAAGATTTTATAGGAAAATAAAATGTGTCATAATATGAAAGTATTGACTAATGAGTTACCTCTTCAACTGACCTCCCACTCAAGCACTTTGGCCGTTCCCATCAATGTAGGTCAGACTCTCACTGAGTGTACAAAACGTCTGCATTTTCAGATAATGGTAATAACCATTAGGAATCATAATGCAAATGACTGTAAAATCAAAATGCAAATGGTACAAATGATGCAAGATGTCATGATGTCAATAAAAGTGGAAAAATATTTGAACTACACACGAAGTCACAGACAAATAATTGGCAGAGTTAAAAACATGTTAACACCCCATGGGGGGAAAAAAAACCAGAACAATAATATGATAGGTATTTCAAAGAAGAATAATTTTGATATCAAAGTTCTGAGGAAATTCATGAAAAACTAAAATAATTTTGCAAAATCAACCCTCTTTACGATCATGCTGAAAATATAAATATAAAGTGAAGAATATTGTATTATGCAATCATGTAGTTTTCTTGGAAAAATATGCCTTTCCCCAAAAAAACCCATTTGAATTATTCTTCCTTAGTTTTAAGAATTAGTGCAAACTTACAGTTATAATATATATGTGTTGTTGACGAAAGATAACTAAACGTTTGTCATAATGTTAATCATTTTTAAAGATAATATTCTAATCATTTCCCCCCTGTAATTTGCCATGAAATCATAAATTCCACTTCAACTGAGATCTTTTAACTGGTTTTTCCCAGCATCAATTATATTTTGATAAGAAGGACCTCATGAACCTACATAGGAGGTTATTGTGAACCTTAATTAAGATAATTTATGTAATTACAATGTGCCTGGCCTATAGTAAGCATTCAATAAATATTAGTAATTAACTATCCTGTGCTAAGTCATCAAAAACTTTAAAGACCTCCATGCAGACTCTCAATGTACTTTTTCAACATTGTTGCCCAATATTGTCCTTCATAAACTTCAGATCTTGTCCAAACTAAACTCTTCTCCATCTTCCACACATCAACACAGTCCATCTCATATTCTTTCTTTGCCCCGAATATCTTTTCCCAAAATCTGCACATCTAGATTTTTCAAGGTGCAGCTTAAACACAATTTCTTGCAAAAGTTCTTTGCTAGCACTCAACTTGGAAACAATCTCTTCTTCCTTTGTATTATGTATTCTCATAGTAAAATGTATACCTCTGGGGTGGCACTTACCACATTTTCTCAAAAGGGGTTATTGATGTCTTGATTCCCTTACTCGACTGCAGTCTCTATTAAGAGCAGGTCCCATGTTTGAGTTATTTTATTCTCATAGCACCTTGAACTTTGATTGGCACATTATATCCATTCATCTACCCATTCATCCACAGACATTTATGGAATGCCAAAAATAGTCAGTTTTTAATTACTGTGTATTCATTGAGTGAATGAATTCAAGATAGAGCAGTTTATTAAGTGAGCATAATAGGAAATTTTCTTTTGGTACTTGCCTGCAAGATCTGTTCCCAATCTTTTCTACACTATGAGAACATACAGTATCCTGGATATGTATCGTTCCAGAGATGCACTTGAGGGAGTAGCATGTGTATTCATTACATCACATATAACCTTTTCAGGTTTACAGTCAATCTTGCTTGGAAGCCTGGTGTCATTTAAAAAGTACAGCAGTGTGCTGGAAGGAGAGACCATCTGAGCTGAGTACAGTCTGTGAATCCAAATACCCTATTTAAAAGTCCAAATATGAAGAAAGAGGATGTACTAAACACAAAATTTTCCTTCCAAGTGATTGAAAAGGGATGGTACATTGAAGCTTTGTTGGGTTTCGATGCATTGATTTTCTCACTACCTATTTTTCTCAGGTTTGTCAGGTACTTAAGAGTCTATTTCACGTTGCCGGTAGACTCCTTTTCCCATGCTTCTTAAAACTATTTATGATTAAATTACCCACATTGCTTCCAGGCTCTAATGATTCTCCTCCTGCTAAACCTGGTTTTTTTCTTTACTTTATTCTGTTTCTCACATCTTTATTTTCCATTACACTGCTTGTTTTCGGTATCCCCATCAATTTTTCTGTTTTTTGAGTCTCTGTACATTTGCATATTTGTTCATCTATTTGTTTATTCATTTAACATACAGTTACTGGGCACCTTCCAGCATCAAAGAGTGCTCTGGTCAGAGTCAGTGTCCCTATGCTTAGGGAGATTGCAGTCTAAAGTGGTGATGGGAGACTGGGGAATGTAATTTCACATGACATAACGAGGAAGCACAGGGTACCGCTGTGCATTTAATTGTGTAGGCATCTCTACCAAAATGCTGAAGAAGTACATTAATTATGGAGTAAATTTGATAGCTAAGAATTCTTAGAAAAATTGGTATTAGACTGGGATTTTAAGTCAACGATTGGTGAAAAGAGGAATTCCAGGTATACCAAGTAGAATAGCAAAGGCAGCAGGGATGTCAATTGCAAACAGGCTTAGATGGACATTATTTCTCAGTGTTGTCTATGGACCAACTGCATCAGAATCATCTAGAATGCTTAAAAAATATATGGACCTTGCCTTTAAATCTATTGACCTGGAGTCTCTGAAAGTAGGTAAAATCTGTCTGTAGCAAGCACCTTGGATTATGTATAGGCATGGCAAAGTTGGAAAGCATTATATAGAGTAAGGGAGCACTTATCTCTATACTACACAATTTAGCTGGGCACTTGACTGCCTAAAGACTATTTTCCCCAGCTTCTCTTGCAGTTCTGTGTGTCCATGACTTTAGATTCTGAATGATGGGTGCTAATGGAAGTGATATGTGTATCTTTGGAGAAATGTTCTAAAGAGACAGTATGCCTTTCTTATTTTTTTTTTAGATTTTTTTAACATCGTTATTGGAGTATAATTGCTTTACAATGGTGTGTTAGTTTCTTCCTTATAATAAAGTGAATCAGCTATACATATACATATATCCCCATATCTCCTCCCTCTTGTGTCTCCCTTCCACCCTCCCTATCCCACCCTTCTAGGTGGTCATAAAGCACCGAGCTCATCTCCCTGTGCTATGTGGCTGCTTCCCACTAGCTATCTATTTTACATTTGGTAGTGTATATATGTCCATGCCACTCTCTCACTTCATCCCAGCTTATCCTTCCCCCTCCCTGTGTCCTCAAGTCCATTCTCTACGTCTACATCTTTATTCCTGTCCTGCCCTTCCTTCCTGCTGATAGAATGTGGATGAAATGGCTGAGACACTGGCAGCTGACATAGACCATGAGATAAATTTGGGAATGGAAACATACATGACATGAGAACAAGATAGAATGCTCTGGGGAATTGAAACAATGGAAGCCATTCTGGACTGAACTATCCCCAACTTCTTAGACTTGAATGAAAAATACACTTCTGTCTTATTTAAGCCAATGCTGTTGGGGGGGTTTTAGCATCATAGTCCTAACTAATATTCTACTGCAATCTGCAAATCCTCCTTCCTTCCTAATGGTGTTCAAGTGATTATTTTTTGCTACTCCTCGAGGCATATAACACTGTTGACCACTCCTCTTCTTTCAAATACTCTCTCCTTTGGACTTCCGTGACACCATATCACCTGGGTTTTTATCCAAACTCTCCTCTGCCTCTATTTATTCCTTAAATCATAGCTCTCAACCATGGCTGTATATTGCAATCACCTGGGAAGTTTTGAAAGAATGTGGTGCCTAGGCCAGAGATTCTGATTTAATTGGTGTGGCGTGGGGTCCTGGCATCACGATTCTTTATAAGCTTCCTAGTGACTCTAGCATGCAGCCATGGTTCACAGACACTGCCTTCAGTACTGCTGGGCCTAAGGCCATTGTAGACTCTAGACTCTTATTTTCTGCTTTGCACGTTCACCCAGACCGATCTCATCTGCTCCTAGTTTCAGTAAGCATCTACATACTGATGACTTTCAAACTGATATCTTCTAGACCTCTCTCTTGAACTTCAGACCCATATATGTTACAGCCAATTGGACAGCTCCAATAGATATGCCATTGACAACTCATGATTATTGCATGCAATTTTAATTATTTCTTCACCCTCCCCTAAATATTCTTGTTCCTCTTCCTGTGTTTACTATCTGTGTGAATAGTTATAAGAGTTAGAAATTTCAGCTTCCTCCTCTCTTCCCCTCATTCTCTTAGTGACTCTATATAATCAATTGTTAACATTTAATTTCTACATTTTAATGTCTCTCACCTTCATTCACTTCTCTCCATCTCCACTGCCATTTCCTGGTTAAAGCTACTATTATTTCTTGCCTATACTGGTTTCTCTACGGAGTCTTGCCCCCTTCCAATCCTTCTCCGCAAAGCAGCTGGAGTGAACATTTTAAAACACACACCCAATCATGACACCTCTTTGCTTAGAACGCTTCAGGGGTTCTAAGGGTTCCATCCCTTTGCTTTGGGTTGGAAGCCAAATGTCTTTGTCTGGACCTCCAGATCCTTCATGATATACCCCTGCCTTACCTCTCTGAACTCACGGCTCATTATTCCTTTCCACCCTTATGCTACCGTATAGGTATAGGGGATTGTTGGTAGTTTCCTAAATTCTGTGCTCACCCCCCAGTTGTACTAAAATGTCCTGCTTTCTTAGCTGATTGACCAAATAGTTCCTAAACTTCCCTGGATGCAAGGAACTGTGTCTTTATTGCCACTTGTTTATGTAGGCTTTTACACAATGTCTGGGGTATAGTTGACTCTACAACAAATATTATTGCCTACCTTCTATGTTCTAAATGTCATGGAGCTTACATTGTGGTGGACTCAATTAATATTTATGCGATGAAAAAGATTCTTATTTTATATATAGGCTTGGAGAAGTTTGATAATTTACCAAGCATCACAGAAAAAAAAAAAATGTGACCAAGGCTATGTTTGAGCCAGGTTTGCTGGCTCCAGATCTCATGCTCTTCCCACACTAACATGTACAACTTCTAAACAAAGATGATTTGTGAAGAGACTATAATAAATATGCCATTTAAAGCAAACCCCTCTAGTACTTTGAAGTATTTTCTAGCTTGTCATGGATTTCCTGTTTTTTCTAATTAGTCTGTGACCACTAACTTGCTTATAAAACAGCATTCTGAGGTTGTGTTCATCTAAAAGCAAAACAGTTGGTCAATTAAACCAATTTGGTAAAAAAGAAATAAATTTCTTGGAGGGACACCAGTTTTCTTTTTAAATAGTTAATTTGGCATCAATGTGGGCATAGCCTTACACTCCAGGAATGTTTCCACCTCTTTCCATTTGGACTTGGAATTTGAAAGTGTGGCTTTTCTTGTGCTTTGCTTCCTCAAATTACACAAAAGATGAACTATAGGTCACCAGGACAGGCAGCTATAGGAACTAGATAAGTAAAGCAAACAAGTGGAGATGGTTCTGTGTAATAAATACAACAGCATATACATGATGATAAATGTATGTTGTGGTGATTTTGAAAAGAAATGCAAGACAATGTGGATGGAGGGAAGAGATGAGTGCAGAAATGGTTGACCAAAAAGAAAGAAAGAAAGGAAGACCATATTCTGGGGAAGAGAACAGATGAAATAGAAAAATTTCAGTGGATTCTACTTATGCTCAGTTCAGGATAAAGAGAAAACCTTATCTTGGGGTGGGAAGGTGACTACAGCAACCATCTTGAACTGGAGCCTGGGACTGAGTATATTCACTCTGCAAGGAATTTCCTCTACAGGTTGAGGAGAAGCAGAGGAAAGGGTAGAAAAATCCACTCCTAAGTGGAATGAGTCACACATGAAGCTCATTCTCAAACTTCCATGCAAGCTGTTTGCCCCAGAGTCACACCATTGGTGGTGACCATCAATATCTGGGAGAACAGCAACCCCAGATCAAGAAGGCATCATTGTCCTTTAGCACAGGGGCTGAGGGGTAGACTGAACCTAGATGCTTCCCAGAGGTCTCCTTTACCTAGAGGCAAGGCCTCAGAAATCTGAAAGGTAAAATGAAATATCTACATGGACTTATCAAAAAAATCATTTTTTTCTTTTAGCCAAATGGGTTTGGTTTTCTGACACTTTGAATCGAAAAAGCTAGGGCTTTTTCAGTTGCCTCTAAAACTTATAAAAGATTGTTCAATCTTGCTCAAAACAAGAGAAACAAATTGAAATGGAAAGACATGCCATTTTTCAACTATAAGATTAAAAAATCCAGACATTCAATAGCATGCTATGTTGGACCTGCTGTGAGGAAGTAGGTACCCTTATACATTACTGATGAAGTATAAGGTGTTTGCAATGTTTACAAAGGGCAATGTGGGACTATTTGTTAAAATTAAAAATGTGTGAACTTTTGCCCCAGCAAACCCACTTCTAGACATTTATTCTATTAATATATTTTCACATCTGAAAAACATCATATGATGAAGATATTCATTACAGTATTGTTTGTAACAATAAGAGATATGAATCAACCTCTTGAGAAATATGAATCAGCCCATCAAGAGGTTAAATAAAGTATAGCACATCCATATGGTGGAACACTATAAAGATGTTTTTAAAAATTCTAGAATTTTTATTTTGACGTGTTATATTTCTAAGGTACGTTGTTTTGCCAATCAATTAATTTTATGCTATTGCTTCTGTAAAAAAGGAAGAATATATATTCATATATATGTAAATCTCTGGAAGGATATGCATGAAGCTAATGAGTCATTACATATTTGAGGAGCAGGCATGGGAATTTAGCAGATGGGGGACAAGGTTAGAAGGGAGAATTTTTTTTACTGAATATTCCTTTATTCTTTTTATTTTGGAGCCATATAAATATATTACTTATTCAAAACTTCGGTAACTTCCTTTTAAAGAAAATAATAGCATCCAAACTAATTCATCGGAACAAGGATGTGTGTAGAGATTCTGGCACTGAACTGTTGATATATATTGTCCTATCAGGCTTCTTCCACTTTCTAGAATTTCTGGTCTATTGCAGTTCTGAAAGATCAGGGCTGCAGTGCCCAAAAGAAATATTCCTTGATTAAGATGGCCCCTACAGGACAAACAGAGAATTTTTTGTTACTTTGTTCCCCCTTTAAAGGGAGAAGAGTTTAGAACATATGCTTGGGGTTTCTCTTTGCTGTTGCTAGAAATAAAATTTTGATAATTACTGATGTAAGCACGGCAAACAAAGCCACTTTATAGAGAGCAGATGGAGATGGCAGTGTGCTGAAGAAGAAAATATACCTGGATTCTGATGCTCTCCTTGTCACTCATGCCAAAAGTCCCTAACCTCTTCAAGCCTTAGTTTCCTCGCTTGTAGATAATATTACCATCTTTATAAATGTGTTGCATTTAAAGCTCGCACCTGCTACAGGTCAGTGATGTCCAACCCCTAAACAATCTCAGGTCCCCCAAACTCACTCCAACAGGAACTGAGCTCAAAAAAGACCACGTCAAACAAAGAAAAACTTTCTAGAATAAAGAACCAGAATGGCCAGATTATCTCATTAAGGCACTCTAAGACATAATTTGGGTAATATTCTAGTTATCACTATTGTGTTTCCCATTTTCTGCATTTACAGTGGAGTTTTTAATCATAATTATATATTGTCCTTTCTCTGTCAGTGAATAGTCTGGGTATTTCTTGAGGATGATTGATGTTATGATTTACTATAAATTGCTATAATATTTTATGTACAGTAAATATAATTATTCACTATAAATTACTATAATTCTTGGGAGGAGCCAAGCCTAGATCCGACCAAGAATGCATATGACCTAGATATCCTAGATGTGAAAATTAGGTTGCCTTCCTCTAGCAAGGGAATGAGTGATTTTAGATTTTTCTGTAGATATGAGCATTTCTTAAGATGTATATATGGGAAGAAGGACAAGTATGGACATGCTGCATACCCATTTCAGTACTCATTCATTTTCCTTTTTGTTGTACAACTCCAATCTTCCTCAAGATAGGCATAACCCTAATCTCTGAACCTTAACCCTAAACTTCAATCCATATAGTGTGAGTAAAGTTGACTCTATCTCTGGCTCAAAAAGAAAAATTGACTCAGACCTGGACCATCTGTAATCTTTACACCCAAGAATATGAACATATAATCCAATTCAACTTAATAATAAGTGGATCTGGTCCAGAACTTTTTTTTTTTTTTTGTGGTATGCGGGCCTCCCACTGCCGTGGCCTCTCCCGTTGCGGAGCAGAGGCTCCGAACGCGCAGGCCCAGCGGCCATGGCTCACAGACCCAGCCGCTCTGCGGCACGTGGGATCCTCCCAGACCGGGGCACGAACCCGTGTCCCCTGCATCGGCAGGCGGACTCTCAACCACTGCGCCACCAGGGAAGCCCTGGTCCAGAACTTTTTGCTAAACTTGGAGCTGTGAGGTTATAAGTATGAAACTGCCAGGGGTCACCACATAAAAGAAGGCTGTCTAAGACAGAGAGGAGCTAGGGCGGGGTAGGGCTGGGGGAGAGGGAAAGAGAGAGAGAGATCTCGAAATCCTAGAATATCCATGTCCAGTTATGTGAATAACGAATTTCTTCCTTTTGCTTCAGTTTCCATGAGCTGGGATTTCTAACCTTGTAAGTGAAAAACTCTCGACTAAATACACTGGGTCTTCAGTAAATGAAAAGCTGCTTAATCTCACTTAAAATGTGGGAAATACAACCACGCAGACATACAAGTTTTCACCTATCAGATTTGCAAATGTCCAATATCTTGGTAATTCCCTGTAATTGATCAATTTATGGAGAAACAGGAATTATCATACTTTGTTGGTGGGAGTATTTAGATGATACAATCCACGTGGTAGGTAATTTGGAAATGTTTATCAAAATTACAAATGCATTTACCTTTTAGCTCAACAATTTCACTTCTAGGATTTATTCTACAACTACACTTGTATGTATACAATGAAGAAACATTTATTCACTACAACATGGTTTGTAATAGGAAAACATCAATGTAAATGTCCACCAATAGGGTCTGGATAAATGAAAAAATATGGTACAGCCATACAGGCGAATATATGAAGCTGTAAAAAAGAATGAGGAGGGCTTCCCTGGTGGCGCAGTGGTTGAGAGTCCGCCTGCCGATGCAGGGGACACGGGTTCGTGCCCCGGTCCGGGAGGATTCCACATGCTGTGGAGCGGCTGGGCCCGTGAGCCATGGCCGCTGAGCCTGCACGTCTGGAGCCTGTGCTCCGCAGCGGGAGAGGCCACAACAGTGAGAGGCCCGCGTACAGCAAAAAAAAAAAAAAAAGAATGAGGAATTTCTTTTTGGGCTAATACAAACTTATCTTCAACATATGTTAAGAAAAAAATTTTAAGTGCAGACATTTGTGTAATATATATAAACAGGCGGGAGAAAGGAAATATCTTTTCATATTTGCTTGTATGTGTATGGATGTCTCAGGAAAGAGAAAAAATACTGAGAGGAGTAGTTATCCATGGGGAAGGGGCAGTGGAACATGGGATTTAGGAGACAAGATTGGGAGGGAGATTTTATCACTGTATACCTTTTATTTTACTGTATTTAAAAAAATTCAGAACTACATAAACTCTTCACAAATGTTTTCAATGCATATTTTTTAGAAAGAAAGGTACAATAACAACACAGCAGAGTTCCGGAATTCTAAATTATATGTGAGGGGCCAGCGTGAAATGTCAGTCGCATAAATTGAAAGAGAAGGTTTTCTTCCACCTTCTAGAATTTCAGCTTTAAAGAGACCTGTGCTACACAGCTGAAAAGAGATATCCCATGGTAATGGTGGCACCTACAGGACACATACGGAACCTTTCATTTGTTTTTTTCTTTCTTTTTTTTTATTCTGAGAGTTGGTGGTCGAGTATGAATGGAGGTGGTGATTGATTTTCCCTTGGAGTTCCTGAACAAAAGCAGTTTACTAATCACTGTATATTTACTGTCAGATACACATGGATATAAATACTGTCCCTATCATTTACTGTCTGCATAGCTTTAGGCAAAGGCACTTATATCTTTTAAAAGCCATAGTTTCTTCACTTGTAAAATGTGGCTGATTGTGACCTTGTTATATTGTTGCTTACTAATATTTTAAGTGAATTGTGTCACCTCAGGAATATCAGTGCTGCCCTCCAAATGGCCTGTGGTTGCTCAATGCCTAAGGCAACCCCAGGCCTCTGTACCTGCATCAACAGGAGGTTAGATGCTAAATAAATACAGCCCACAGAAAAGGCTATGAGAATGCAGTCCTCGAGCCTCCCTGGCCAGCAAAGGAAGGGAGACTGGAGAGAGGGAGATTGAGAGAGGGGAAGAGTGAGAGAAAGAGAGAGAAAGCAAGTGAGGGCACCGTTTGAATCCTTGTGTCCAGGCATACTGGAAACTCTCGATTTATCCCTGATTTTTCAGTTGTAAAGACAATAAATCCCTTTCTCTAAAGCCAGATTGAGGGGTTTTTGTTTTTGTTTTGCTTGTAATTGAAAGACCCCTAATCATTTCTAATGCTGCATATTAAAAGTTGCTCAACCTCACTCATAATAAAACTATGAATTTAAAGTGAGATAGCGGTTTCCACCAATTATATTGACAAAAATTAAATTAAAATTGATCACATACTATGTTGGCTGAACTGTGAGGAAATATTTTATTTTACTAGTGAGAATGTGTTTAATCATCCCTAAAGAAGGTAAAAATCTATTTGTTAAACTGCAAATACATGTATCTTTGACCCAGTAATTACACTATTGTGTACTTTGTCCCACAGATATATATCCTCACCTGCAAAATGAGGCATGGACAAGGTTATTCAGTGCAGCATTGTTTGGAAATTCAAACAATAAGAATCAAACTAAATGTTCCTCAAGGGAGAATCAGTTTCATCCACACAGTGGAGGACTCTCTCTTAAAAGGAATAAATTTCTTTAGGAGTTGATAATGGAAATCTCTCCATAATATATAGCTATGTAGAAGAAAAGAAGAAAAAAAGGAACAGAAGAATGTGAATAACTGGCATTAAAAAGGGAGGGGAAAGAAATCTATGTTCATAGTTGCATACATATTAAAATCTCTAGAAGAATAGACAAAGAAAGAATACCATCATAAATGCTATGTAGAGGAAATTGGGGGATAAGAGACAGGGATAGAGGGAGATTTTTTTCAAATAAGATTTTTATGTACATTTAAATTTTTGAAACCTATAAATGTATAAGCTATTCAAAAATGAACTAAATATAATTTCAGGAGAAGGGAACCCTAACTTATATGTTGGAGCTATAGAACTCTAAACTCGTGAGTGGGGGTCCTTAGACTGAATTGTATGTAGACTGGACTCCATCTTCTAGAATTTCTGATTCTTTCCAGCCTTAAGAGATCAGGCTGCAGGGCTGGCAAGAAATACCCTGTGGTTAGTAGCGGCACCTACAGGAAACATAGAATATTTCAGTTTATTTCTTTGTGCTTTCTGGGAGGAGGAGGGGATGGGTGGGAGAATATCAGAATAGTTTAACAGGGCACAGGTCAGGAATGGTGATTTTTCTCATCAGAGTTGCTAGTTATTGTGAGCATAATTTTTCATATAAGCATATTGAAAGTTAGACTTAAGAGCTGGTTACAGATAGTGGGTTTGTCACTCACTATTTGATCCTCCCCGGCTGTATGGCTGTTGGTAACAGCACTTAACATCTCTGAGCCATAGTATTTAGTCTTGTAAAACAAGAAATATGCTATATATATCGCAGGTTAATGCCTCATGGTGTTTTTTAAATTTATTTTATTGAAGTACGGTTGATTTACAATATTGTGTTAATTTTTTCACAGCAAAGTGATTCCATTATACATATATATATATTCTTTTTCATATTCTTTTCCATTATGGTTTATTACAGAATATTGTGTATCATTCCCTGTGCTATACAGTAGGACCTTGTTGTTTATCCATTCTATATGTAATAGTTTGCATCTGCTAATCCCAAACTCCCAATCCATCCCTCCCCCCTCCCCCTTGGCAACCACAAGTCTGGTCTCTACATCTGTGACTCTATTTCTGTTTTGTAGATAAGTTCATTTGTACCATTATTTTAGATTCCACATATAAGTGATATCATATGTTATTTGTCTTTCTCCTTCTGACTTACTTCACTTAGTATGAGAATCTCTAGGTCCATCCATGATTCTACAAATAGCATTATTTCATTCTTTTTATGGCTGAGTAATATTCCATTGTATATATGTGCCACATCTTCTTTATGCATTCATCTGTCAATGGACATTTAGGTTGCTTCCATGTCTTGGCTATTGTAAACAGTGCTGCTATGAACATAGGAGTGCATGTATCTTTTTGAATTATAGTTTTTTCCCAATATATGCCCAGGAGCCTCACGGTGTTTTAGGAGACATATCTTGCTAGAGGAACTCAAAATCTGGCAAACAACAGCCTGTGATTATTTAATCTTTAAGGCAAACCTAAACACCCCAAGCCCATTCCAACAGGGAGAGAGATGCTTATGAGATGTACCCCACAGAAGGGACTTCCTCCTCCATAGTCTCCAACTCATAGGGGCTGTGGAAATACAGGACAAAGGTGATGATTCCAGATAACAGGCCAGAGCAGTCAGGTTAGCTAAGGAGCTCACATTACCTCCAGGTCAGGGACACCTTGCTCTTCCTGTCCTGTGCATCCTGGACCAGAGACCACTTTATGCTGTTTCCCGTTCTCCTCCTTACTAAATGGGCGTTTTGTTATTACTCTGTTCTTTCTCTGTCCTTTCATGTGTGCCTTTTGGTTATACAGGAACCACAGGTTGCTGGGCCAGGAGGAGCCACATCAGGACCTGACCAAGAAGACTGCACATCACCCAGAAATCTTGAACTTGGAGCAATAACCACATGAGTTGCTGTGCGGTTTCCCTCTGGGAAGGGGGTGAGTGAAGTTTCACAGCATGCAGTTACGGCTTCGTCACAATTACAGCATGGCTGTTTTTTAAGGGGTGTGTGTGTGTGTGTGTGTGTGTGTGTGTGTGTGTGTGTGAATAGAAGGGTATGTGGATGTTGAGCTGTCAGAGGAGTGGATTACCACACAAATCCGCAATGTTCACCAGCCAGTGCCTATCGATTCTTCTCCACATACACCACTTTGACCTTTCACTGGACAGCCAGAATCCCCACCTCTCACTCAATCCATCTAGTTTGGGGGGATTTGGGCTCTGTCACATGACTCAGGCCTGGCCAGTCAGAGCACTGCATCCCTTGTCCAATGCAGGTCTGTGAGCATGGGGCAATCAGAGCCTGTTTGAAGAGAGGGTCAAGACAGAAGGAAACTGAAGCAGGAGAGGAAGAGGGAAAGGAAGCAAGTGAGTGAGCAAGACAGAAAGAGAAAAAAAGAGAGAGTGAGAGAGAGAAATCACAGGCCTCAGTAACGTTTATGCCTTTGGATTAAGGCCCACTGGAAATTCTACATCTACCTCCAGACTTTTTAGTCATGAGAAAACAAACATCTTCTTGCCGAGGCCATGGAAGTTGGGCTTCCTATCACTTGCAATCAAAAGGATTCTAACTCATTTAAATCGCTCTTAAACCAAAAGAGGCTCAAACTCACTTATAATAAAAGAAACAAAAAGTAAAACTGAGATACCATTTTTTTCACTCTCAGATTGATTGGCAAAAATCCAAAACACACTGTGTTGGCCAAGCTGTGGGGAAATACACAATTTCATACATGGCTGGCAGGTGCATAAACTGGTATGAGCCCTGTGGAGGGCAATTTGGAAATGTCAGTAAGCATTGCAAATGCATATATCCTCAAATACTTTCAGATATCTTCACACACATGCAAAATGAACTATATGCAAAGCTACTTATTTTAGCATTATTTTTACTGGCAAAAGAATTGACTTACATACTCATCGCTAGAGACCTGAGTGGATAAATTTAGGTGCCTCCGTACAGTTACAATACTCTGAAGCTATAAAAAAGAGAGAGAGAGAGAGAAATTTTTATGTGTTGATATAAAAGATTTCCAAGATATAGCATTAATGGAATAATCAAGATGGAGAAAAAATGTTATACTGTGCTATCATGCAAAAGAAAACAAGGTAGTTTTTTAAAAATATGTTTTCTTGTATATGAATAAGACATACTCTGGAAGTACAAAATAAACTAATAACTGGTAACTTTTGGCATGGACTTGATGAAACGGAAGTTTTTTCCACTATATTCTTTTTACACTTTTATTTGTTTTTGAGCCATTATAAATATATTACCTGTTCAAAAATTAAATGAATTAAAAATTGAAAAAGTCCTAACTAGAACCCAGGAGCTACATACAAAACAATAAAAACAGGCTATGGATGCTGGCACTGAACTGCATAAATTGGATGCAACTTCTTGAATCCTTCTAGAATGTCTGAGTCTATTGCAGCTCTGAGAGTTGTGCTGCGAAGCTGGAAACAGATGTTCTATGATGAGGGTGGCACCTACAGGACAAACTGAGAATTTTTCCATTTTTCTTGTTTTTCATTATTTTCTTCTGACTGACAGAAATTTAGTAGTGCATGGAGGAAGAGCACTGAGAATGAATTTCCCACTAGAGTTTCTAGATATGAAGGTTTTGCTAATAATGATAGAGATATTGCAAACAAAACTATTTTAATATAAGGTACACAGGGAAGCAGTATGAAATAGAGGGATAAGTGTAGACTCTTCTGGCTACAAATATTGGCTTTGTCACTCCCCAGCTGTATGGCTTTGGGCAAAGCCACTTCACATTTCTGAGCAATAGAATTTACACTTATGAAATAAGAATAATAATACTTACCTTATGGGGTTATTGCCTCATAACGTTTTAAGAGAGATTCACAGCCAGAAAAACCTTAAACCCCACAAAGAGTAGCCTGCTATTGTTCAATCTCCAAGGTCATTCCAGGCCCTCGAACCTAATCCTTCAGGAAATGAGATGCTAAACAAATGCAACCCATAGAAGGGGCATCCTTGCCTAAGGTCACCACCTCAAATGGGGCCAAGGAAAATAAGGAGAAAAGAGAACCTTCCGGAGTGGCCACATTATGACTAACGAGCTCACTTCACTCTAGGGTCAGGGGTCTTAGAAAGTGTTCCAGGTCAGAGACCACTGTGGGCAATTTCCCACTTTCCTCTTTTTCAAATGGAAGGTTTTATTTCAATTGTCATTATCTCTCCCTATAAGTGTATAATCGTGAGTTATGGTTTTCATTTAATCACAGTTTGCTGGACTACAAAAAGCCATATTAGGACCCGACCAAGAAGAATACTCATAACCTAGAGATTCTGGATTAGAGCAATAACTAGTTTATTTATGAGTTTGAGGTTGTTTATCTCATCTCCTTCTGGGATGAAGATGAGTACAGTTTTTACTGTGATTAGTATAGCTGCATTATTTTGATATGGGTGTCTTTAAAGATACATGCATGGATAAAAGGGTGTATGGTCCTGTGACTCAGGCCTGGGCAAATGGAGCAGGACATCCCTCTGTCCACAGTGATAGCTCAAGGACAGGTACATAATACAACTGAATTCAGTGAAAGTCAGACATAGGTCTTTGTGCTGAGTTCGGAGTTTGAGGATGAAAGCCTGGTGCTGCCTGGGGCCACTACAAGAGGAGAGACTGTCTGAGAATAGAGCCAAGCAAAGGGAAAGTGCAGAGAGAGAGAGACAGAGACAAAGAGACTGAGAGAGAAAGATACAGAGGGACAGAGACAGAGAGGGGTAGGTCAGGTTTGGTGACATCCTTTGAGTCCTTGGATCAAGGCATGTCTCTAGATATACTCACTGACTTTTATGTGAATCTTATTTCTTCTCCGTTGCTTAAACCAGATTAAGCTGAGTTTTCTACCACTTGAAATTGAATGAGTTCTTATAAACTTATATGAAAAGATGATATATTCATTCATTAAAAAAAGAAATACATAATACAACTACACAGAGACAACACTTTTCGCCTACCATATTGACAAAAATCCAAACTTTTGATAGCACATGGTTGGACAAGCTGTGTGATAAAAGTCATTCACATGTAGGACTAGAGGGAATGTAAATTGCTACAATCCCTAAGTGGTGGGGAGATTAGAAAATCTATAAAAATTACAAATGCCTCTGCCCTTTGACCCAGCAAGTCCACTTCTATGAATTTATTGTAAACATACACTTGTACCAGAGAAAGACCTATGTTCTGGTTATTCTTTGTTTGCTTCTGCACCTCATCTCCATTTTCACTTTTTTTTTCAATAGAGGTTGACCTCTATTGAATGCTTCACACAGGTTCTTCTACCCTCTGACTTCTTTCTAGGTTGGATTAATGTATGGGTGGACCATCCGCAAGAGATTGGAAAGGAAAGAAGAGAGAGGTCAAGGTATGCGTTCCACTGACTCCTGTTTTGACAAGAGTGATTCTGGAAGAGCTTTTGTTTCTCTGTCACCACCACTAATATCAAATGACCTCTTCCATGGCTATGGCCATCACCAGAGTCTGATGCCATCAGTTCTTCCTCATCGTCCCTGTAGGCCAAGTGCTGATAACACATTTCTGCTGCAGCTGATCTCTGGGTATTCACCATCTCTTTTCAGTTCCCTTAACTCTACTCATCTGTGATGGTTAATGTGCTTCAACTTGACTGGGCCACAGAATGGCTAGATATTTGGTTAACCATTACACCGGCTGTTTTTGTGAAGGTGTTTTGGAATGAAATTAATGTTTAATCAGTAGACTGAGTAAAGCAGACTCCCTCTATAATGCGGGTGAGCCTTATCCAACCAGCTGAAGGCCTGAATGGAATAAAAGGCTGACCCTGTTCCCCAGGTAAGAGAATTCTCCTGCCAAAGGTCTTCGAACTAGAAGATCATCTCTTCCTCATTTTACAGCAGCTCCTGACCTTCAGACTCAAACTGGGATATTGGGTCTACAGATTTTGGATTTGCCAGGCTTCATAATCATGTGAGCCAATTCCTTGTAATAAAATCTCTCTCTCTCTCTCATATTTTAAGAGGGATGATGTATTACTTAGGGTTATATATTTGCCCTCTCTCTCTCTCTCTCTCTCTCTCTCTCTCTCTCTGGAGAACCCTAACTAATACATCATCCCTCTTAAAATATCTCCGTCATTAAATCCTCTTCAGTTAAACCCCTCAAGTATGCTATTTCTTTCCTGTGGGGGCCTTGACTAATACAGTAATTGGTATCAAAAATGGTTCAAGGATAATTAAAGAAAACTGGAGATACTATTTAGCTCTTTTAGACTAGCAAAGATGAAAAATACTAAATGGCTGTCAGTGATTTTCAGCAGAGGTTTGGATTATGAGGGAACTTTCACATTTCTAAGCTATTCATGTTTGTATCTTTTAATGCTTGAATTTTTTTTCTTTTCTTTTTTTAACATCTTTATTGGAGTATAATTGCTTTACACTGTTGTGTTATTTGCTGCTGTATAACAAGGTGAATCAGCTATACGTATACATTTATCCCCATATCCCCTCCCTCTTGCGTCTCCCTCCCACCCTCCTTATCCCACCCCTCTAGGTCGCAAAGCACTGAACTGATCTCCCTGTGCCATGCAGCTGCTTCCCACTAGCTATTTTACATTTGGTAGTGTATATATGTCCATGCCACTCTCTCACTTTGTCCCAGCTTACCCTTCCCCCTCCCCATGTCCTCAAATCCATTCTCTACATCTGCGTCTTTCTGTCCTGCCCCTAGGTTCTTCAGAACCTTTTTTTTTTTTTTTTTAGATTCCATATATATGTGTTAGCATATGGTATTTGCTTTTCTCTTTCTGACTTACTTCACTCTGTATGACAGACTCTAGGTCCATCAACCTCACTTCAAATAACTCAATTTCATTTCTTTTTATGGCTGAGTAATATTCCATTGTATATATGTGCCATATCTTCTTTATCCATTCATCTGTCAATGGACAGTTAGGTTGCTTCCATGTCCTGGCTACTGTAAATAGTGCTGCAATGAATAATGCTTGAATTTTAAAAAACAAGAAGGATATATTGTGCAACACCTGGAATATAGCTAATATTTTGTAATAACTATATTACAAAATATATTACATATTTTTATATTACATATATTACATATTACAAAATTACATATTTAAAGGGTATAACCTTTAAAAATTGTGAATCACTTTTGTACACCTGTAACTTATATAATACTGTACATCAACTATAGTTCAATTAAAAAAAAGAATACATTTTTTAAAAATGGCTCAAGGAGGGGCTTCCCTGGTGGTGCAGTGGTTGGGGGTCCGCCTGCCGATGCAGGGGACACGGGTTCGTGCCCTGGTCTGGAAGGATCCTGCGTGCCGCGGAGCGGCTGGGCCCGTGAGCCATGGCCGCTGAGCCTGCGCCTCCGGAGCCTGTGCTCCGCAGCGGGAGAGGCCACAGCAGTGAGAGGCCTGCGTACCGCCAAAAAAAAAAAAAAAAAAAAAAAAGGCTCAAGGAAACAAACCCTCAAAATGGGATTCCGAGATTCCATTGCCCATATCTTTGATAAGCTCACAGATATCCTCTCCCAAGGGCAAGTAGGATAATAGTAATCCCTGATATGTAGCAATATCATGATTACTCAAGATAGCCCTGTTGTAGGTTGCAGTACAAGTGGATGGCAAGGCAAGATCAAATGACTAAGGCTCTTAATTGCTCTGGCAACGATGGTGATTATAGTTTGTGGCCTGGCTGCTCCTGACTGCCTTGGAGAGGTTACAAAAAGGAGGAAAAATCTAAGCTTAAAGACTTTTTTTTAATATATAAATTTATTTATTTATTTGGCTGAGTTGGGTTTTTGTTGCTCCGCGTGGGCTTTCCCTAGCTGTGGCGAGCGGGGGACTCCTCTTTGTTGCAGTGCGTGGACTTCTCATTGCCCTGGCTTCTCTTGTTGCGGAGCACAGGCTCTAGGCATGCGGGCTTCAGTAGTTGTGGCATGCAGGCTCAGTAGTTATGGCTCGTGGGCTCTAGAGCTCAGGCTCAGTAGTTGTGGCACACAGGCTTAGTTGCTCCGCAGCATGTGGGATCTTCCCGGACCAGGGTTCGAACCCATGTCCCCTGCTTTGGCAGGCGGATTCTTAACCACTGTGCCACCAGGGAAGTCTCAAGCCTAAAGACTTAAACCTTCAAGTCGAAGAACAAGAAGAAAATCAAAAAGCCTCAATGCTGGCCTTAAAAAGATTATTTTCTACAGGGCACACATGACCAAAAATTAGGTCCAAAAACTAACCGTATGTGTAACAGAGAAATAGCACTATTTAAATGTTCAGCCTCTTCAAGTTATCCCAAGGCAGTAGTTAATGAGTGTGGGTGGGATTCTGAGACCTAGAATAGGAATATTTGGAAAACTAGACATGAGGCTGAAAATTTGGAACACTGAAATCTCCTTGGATCTTCCTTGTCTGAGTAAGCAGCCCAGCTCTTTCCCAAGGAAGCTTGGCTTTCCTTTCATAAATTTCCTATGTTGACTTAACTTGGGACAGTCACCTCACAAGGGGAGCCAGCTCTTCCCACACCCATCCTCACCATCCCTTATTTACTTCCAGATCCATAGTGAGAGGTAAATGCCAGCACAGCCCAAAGAGAGAAGAGTAAGGTCTTCTGCAGGAGGAGATAAAGTATACTTTTCCATTTGTATTAGCAGGAATCTAGGAAACAAACACAGGTATTGCTTCTGAGTGTGTTAGATGAAACATAAGGTTGTTTCAGGCCAAATGTTTTGATATGAATCCTCACAAAGGATTTGTGGTTTAGTGTGTTGGCTCAAGCACCTGGATGTGGTTCTCTGAAACCTTGGCAATGGGTCTTCCATGAGGCTGTGATGCTGGAATTTTTGAGCAAGTTGTACAGGGCAGACTTCAAAGGTTAAGTTGGTGAGAATGTTGAAGTGGATCTATTGTATTTATACGTAGGTTGAAGAGCCACCTCCCATCCTCAATCATAAGCAGCCAGAGAACTAGAAGACATTTATTTACTGAAGCATTAAGGAATGCCTTGAGGAAGGGAGCATCAGCATCTTAGAAAGCAACACTGATTTATTTTTTTAATTGAAGTATAGTTGCTGTATAATATTATATGTTACAGGTGTACAATATAGTGATCACAATTTTTAAAGGTATACTCCATTTATAGTTATTATAAAATATTGGCGATATTCTCCATGTTGTACAGTATATCCTTGTAGCTTATTTTATAGCTAATAGTTTGTACCTCTTAATCCCCTGTATTGCCCCTCCTCCTTCCTTCTCCCCACTAGTAACTACTAGTTTGTTCTCTATATCTGTGAGTCTGCTTCTTTTGTTATATTCACTGTTGTATTTTCATATTCCACATATGATGTCATACAATATTTGTCTTTCTCAGTCCGACTTATTTCACTTAGCATAATGCCGTCCAAGTCCATCCATGTTGCTGCAAATGGCAAATTTTCATTCTTTTTATACTGAGTATTATTCCTTTGTGATATGTACATATACCACATCTTCTTTATCCATTCACCTGTTGATGTACACTTAGGTTGCTTCCATATCTTGACAATTGTAAATAATGCTGCCATGAACATTGGGGGTGCATGTATGTTTTTAATTTTTTTAATTTTTTTAATTTTGAGGTACGCGGGCCTCTCACTGTTGTGGCCTCTCCCGTTGTGGAGCACAGGCTCCAGACGCACAGGCTCAGCGGCCATGGCTCACGGGCCTAGCCGCTCCACGGTATGTGGGATCTTCCCAGACTGGGGCACGAACCCGTGTCCCCTGCATCGGCAGGTGGGCTCAGCGGCCATGGCTATATAACTGAACTTAATGGATTGTGGTGAGGATTACGTGAGCTGATATAAATAAAGCACATAGAAAAATGTTATAAGTGCAAGATGAGTGATAGTGTGGTAAGAAGAATTTCTAAAAGATAGAGAGATTATCTGCATGGATCTGATCCAATCATATGACTCTTTAAAAGGAGAACGATTTCTCCTGCTGATAGCAGAAAGGGAAGTCAAAGGGATTCCAAGAGTGAGAAGGACTTGATGCCATGCCCCTGCTGGTTGGAATATGAGGGGCCATGTGAAAGGAATTGTGCTACATGTGGGATCGGAGAGTGGCTCCTGGCTGACAGCCTGCGAAGAAACCAGAACCTTAGTCCCACAACCCCTAGAAACTGAATTCTTCCAACAACCCAAGTAAGACTGGAAGCGGAGCCTCCAGGTAAAAACCCCACTGGGCCAACAATTTAACTTTGTTCTTGTTGGTCCTTGAGCAGAGAACCCCGTCAAATTCACCTGGACTTCTGAGCTACAGAACTGTGGATAATAAATGGAGTTAAGTCACTGAGTTTATGGTAACTTGCTATGGCAGCCTCAAAAAACAAATATAGATTGCTATTTTTATTATTGTTAATAAAAGATAATAAACAATAAAACTGGAATCAACCTAAATGCCCATCAATAAATAATTGTACCTTTGTACAGTGTTTAAATTGTACATTTGTACAGTTGTTTAAAAAGTGTAAAGAAGCTCTTTATGCACTACTATAGAAAGTTCCTATATATATGTTTATGTGGGGAAAAAACCCAAAGTACAGAATAGTCTATATAATAGTCTGTATAATATGCTACCCTTTGTGTAATAAAAAGAAGGAAGATTATAAATTTATGTGTGTGTATGCGTGTGTGTGTGTGTGTGTGTGTGTGTGTGTGTGTGTGAAAACTCTTTGGAATGATACAGGAGGCTAATAACTGTGGTTACCTGCTTTGAGGGGTCATGAATAAGAACTGGACAGATGGGGGTGGCAGTGGGAGGGAGATTATTATGTACTTTCTGATCTTGGTATCATGTAAAATATTCTCTCTTCAAAAAATTAGAAAAGTCTTTTAAAACAAGGAAAAATGCATATTAGAGCTACAGAACTCTAAACACATGGGTGGGCTTACCAATATGAACTATCAGCCACGTAAATTGACTTCTTCTATTTTCTAGAATTCCTGGTCTATCGCAGCCCTGAGAAATAAGAGCTGATGAGCAAGAAAGAGACATTCTATGGTTATGGTGGCACCTACAGGACAAAAAACTGAGAATTTTGGTTTGTCAATTTCAGTTTTTTCTCTGAGAAAGCTTGGAAGGAAGGAATGTTGAGCCCCCAGTGGAAGAGCTAAGCAGAAGTTTTAATAAGGACTGATGAAGTTATCTCAAAGACATATTTACACAGGTCACACCAGGTAGGAAGTGCAGAGTAGTGAGATAAGTACAGATTGCAGAGCCTCATACACTTGGCTTAATATTTTCTCTGTGTCACCTTAGGTAAATGAACTGCAGCCTCTCTGAGCATTAGTTTCTTCACATATTTAGTTTCTTCATACGCACAAACCTGGCCCTTTTGCACAGTTAGAGTAATATTAGAAAGAATACATGTACTGTGCTGGATATGAGGCCCGGCACATAGTTCTCATAGCCAGTAGCCAGTGTGTTCTTGTACTTTATGTATCCTTCACTGTCATTGCACTCACGAGGCTGACCTCCCTATAAGACTCACCCTGTTTCAACGCACTCCCCACTTGATGCATGTTCAGCTTTTCTCAACCTTTCATAAGCAAGCACATCACACCAAGCACAATTTAGTTTTCTTGAATCTCTTAATATCAAACCTGCATAGCCTCATCTCCCCACTTCTCACTGCACTCATGATTTGGGGTCATTTTTTTAAACTCTTGGTGTGTCTGTTTCATTTTTCTGGAAAAATACTACGAATTATGTTTAAACATTTTTTAACCTAACTGACACTAACATGTATTTATCCACGTAATAAAATGACATTTTCCCCTTCGGGACCATAATTAAACTTGAGCCTGACCTTTCCTCACCTTCAGGGTATAAAGGTTCTTCGGAATCTCTGTTGGCCTTATGTCTATATGCACAGCACCACATTTTTAGAGTGGTATGCTCTCGTATGTGTGTAAGGCTAAAGCAAAATAGAATCTGAGATCAAGAGCTGAGAGAAATTCATTAGTAATTTTATACCATGAATATATTTTAAAAGGTTTTGTAATTCAGTAAGTAGAAATATTTACTAGGGTAACAAACTAGGCAGGAATGATTATTTAAAGAAAATAAATATAGAGTTATGTTTAAGCCTAAAATAGAAGGAGGGTAATTCCCTGCTCCCATGATGTTTAGACCAACTAGAGAAGAGAAAACTAGACAGTAAAGGATGTGATGATTATGATTGAAGCAGTGCAGGATCCAGAAAGAATTAAGAAAAAACAAGGGTAGAAAGAATCATGTTTCTAAGCAGATGGTGCTGCATATCATAAATATTGTGATGAAGCTAATGACCCCAGGGGTTCTGGGCTGGTCAAATGATACTCTAAAGAGGCATTGCAACACTCCAGATGACGGGAATTACAGAGAGTGACTAGTCATGATTACTGGAAAATCTATGCTGTAGTGGACATAAAATAGGCTCAACCACAGAAAAATGAAAACATAATACAGCAAATATAGTAGTAATATATCATATTGATATTAATGATAAAAATTGCTAAAGAATTCAGGCATCAAATTAGAGAATCATAAACCACATGGCCATATATGGATGTCGTGTTCCTTGATATTACTGAAGTTAAAAACAAAGTGAGGGTTGACATTCAGGTACCATAAAAGTCACTAGACAGAGACAGTCATTACTGAAATCGATATTTACAGGATGGAAAATTAGGTGACCCCAAACAACAGTTTAAGAGCTAAACTGCAGAAAGATTATAGAAAAGCAAAACAATACTGATGAAACTAGGATAGCCTGGGCATAAAAAATACATGTAAAATAAATTGTTATTCAGACAAGTAGAGATGAAATGAAGAGCAGAACATTTATAAGGCAGGATCTCCCCAGGAAATAATTACAATTTGGGGAGCAACTAAAAGTACAGGTGGGGTGTAACGATATCCCAGTTGAGATAGGCACAGTTAGGACACAGACTGCTGAAAGATCTGGAGATTATTGCGTACCAGAGTAGACTTAGAGAAATAGAAGGAAAAAAGCACATAAGAAATCTATTAGAAAAGACAAGACAAGAAAAGAAAAGAATAGAAAGACACCCCCACACACACCCACTGCAGACTTTATTACGGACGTGAAAAGCATTATATGTATCTTATGGACAGGCAACCCCTGAGACAGAACAACAGACCATGTAAGGACAAATGGCTGTCATGCAGCCACAAAACAAAGAGCCTCTGCCATTCCAACAACCAGAGAGAAGGAATGAACTATCACAATCAAAGAGACCAGGGAAAAGCTTAGAACAAGGATAAAGAGCAAACCTAGAGCTCCAAACTAGAGACTTGGCATTGTTTTATCTTCCCATATTAGAAAATGTTTTTCAGGCTTCCCTGGTGGCGCAGTGGCCGAGAGTCCGCCTGCCAAAGCAGGGGACACGGGTTCGTGCTCCCGTTCGGGAAGATCCCACATGCCGCGGAGCAGCTGGGCCCGTGAGCCATGGCCGCTGAGCCTGCGCGTCCGGAGCCTGTGCTCCGCAACGGGAGAGGCCACAACAGTGAGAGGCCCGCATACCGCAAAAAAAAGAAAGAAAAAAAAAGAGAAAATGTTTTTCTATTTAATCTGTTAAAATGTAATTGAACTAAAAACGTTAGGATTACTAGATACGTGACCACAGGTATCAGGAAAAATGTTCTGGAAAATCAGAATAATTATCAGGAAATTATTATAAAAAATTATCAAAAAATATCAGGAAAAATATTCCACAGTTTCAGGAAAAATGGCCAAGTATAAATAAAGGAAAAAGATAAGATTTAAAATGTTTGGAAGAACCACATCAATAGGAGTTTTGGTCAAATGAGATCTAACACCAGCTAGTTGCCTTACTGGAATTCATGAAGTATCCCTTAATACCAAACTCTGAATGAGTCATTGGAACAGACAGAATTAAGAAATTACAAGATATTGGAGAAAACAAAATCAATTTAGCAGTATATATAGTTCTACTGGCGAGGCAAAATTGGTACTAATGACATTACTCACATTGAGTTGTGAAATGTCACATTTTTATTCCCTTGAATAAAGTTTATTCTTGTAAGTTTTGTAGAATTTATTCAGTGCTTTTATTGTGGGAAATTTTTCTAGAAATTTGACCATTTCATCTAGGTTTTCAAATGCATTGGCATAAAATTTTGTTGTTGAGGTGGCAGTAGTCATGGCATCTCAGTGGTTCCTTTTTGATAAGTTTTTGAAAAAATTATAAACTCACAAGAAGTTGCGAAAATAGTACAAAAAGGTCCTGTATACCCATCACCCAACTTGCCCCAATAGTAACACTGTACAATGTGAAAACTAGGAAACTGATCTTGGCACAATACTACTGACTAGATACAGAACTTACTTGGACTGCATCACTCTTTACATGTACTGATCTTTTTCTGTGTGGGTATAGTTCTATGAAGTTTTTTTTTTTTGCTTTACCAGATGTTTTTTTTAACATCTTTTTTGGAGTATAATTCTTTACAATGTTATACAGCAGTTCTATGAAATTTTATCACTTGTATAGACTCAGGTAGCTGCTATCACAGTCAACATATGGAACTGTTCCATCATACAAAGACCCTCCATTGTTCTACACTTTTATAATCATACCCCCTCCCTAACCTCTGACAGTCACTGATCTGTTCTCCATCTCTATAATTTTGTCATTTCAAAATTGTATAAATGGGATCATATGGTATGTAACCCTTGGATATTGGCTTTTCTTCACTCAGCATGGTTAATGATATTGAACATCTCTTCATATGCTTATGTGCACCCATATTCCCTATTTGGTTACGTGTCTGTTTCAAACTGGATTTGGTGGGTTTTGTTTTGTTTTTCTAGCTGCATTGTTTGTGTTTTTACTGGTAAACTCACAGAGTTCTTTATATCTTTTGGATCCAAGACCTTTGTCAGATATGTGATTTGCAAATATGTTTTCCCAATCGGTGGCTTATCTTTCTAACCTCTTAACAGGGTTTTTCACAGAGCAAAAGTTTTTAATTTTGGTGAAGTCCACTTTATCAATTTTTCTTTTATGGATTGTGCTTTTGATATTATATCTAAGAACTCTTTGCTTGCCTTAGGTCACAAAGATTTTTTTTCTGAAAGTTTCCCTCTAAAAATATTATAGTTTCACTTTTTACACGTAGACTTATGTTCCATTTTGAGTTAATTTTTGCATAAGGTGACAGGTTTGCATCAAAATTCATTTTTCTTTCTATGAGGGTTCAATTGTTCCAGCACAATGTGTTAAAAATGCTGTCCTTCCTTCATTGCATTGGTTTTGCACCTTCGTCAAAAATCTGTTGGCCGTACTTGTGTAGGTATATTTCTATGTTCTCTATTCTGGTCTACGATCTATGTGTTTATACTTCTAAAAACTTGTCTTGATTACTGCGGCCATACAGTAAGTCTTAAATCAAGGTATTCTGATTTCTCTAACTTTATTCTTCTTTTTCAAAAATATTTTAGCCAACTCCAGTTCATTTGCCATTCCATATGAATTTTTTGTTAAGATTGGACTATGTCTACAAAAAGATTGTAAGAATTTTTATGTGAATTGCACCAAATCAATAGATAAATTTAGGAATAACTGACATTTTTACTACATTGAGGCTTCCAATTTATGAACATAGTGTTTCTCTTCATTTTATTGGTGCTTCTCTTATATTATCAACATTATGTACTTTGTAGCATATAGTCTTGTAACTCTTTTGTTAGACTTGTGCCTCGTATTTCATTTTTTGAGAGATTTTGATTGGTTTTGTTTTTTTAATTTTGGTCACCAATTTATTCATTACTAATATATAGAAATATGATTGAGTTTTGGGTGTTGACCTTATATCCATTGAACCTGCTAAACTCACTTATTAGTTATAGGGTGTTTTTTAATGTAGACTAGGTCTCTAAAGACTATACCTGTGTGACAAATTCAGCCCATTGTCTGTTTTTGTAAATAAACTTTCATAAAAACATGCTAATTTGTTTATGTTTTGCCTATGGTTGCTTTCATGCTACAATAGCAAAGTTGAAAAGTTGTGACAGAGACCATTATGCCTATTTACAGCTGAAAATATTTACTATCTAGTCCCTTTCAGAAAAAGGTTGCTGACAAGGTTATGATGTGATATAGACAATCATGTAATATGCAAATAGAGACAATTTTATTTCCTCTTTTATAACCTGTATGCCTTTAACATCCTTTTCTTGCCTAGCTACACTGCTTAGGACTTACAGCAATATGTTGAATAAGAGCAGTAAGAGTGAGCATTCTTTCCTCATTCTCAATTTTAGAGGGAAAGCATTTGGTTTTTCACTGTTAACTATGATGTTAGCTGTAGGGTTTTGTAGATGCTCTTCATGACGTTCAAGAAATGCCTCTTTATTCCTAGTTTTCTGAGAATTTTGTTGTGAATCGGTGTTGAAAATTTTTTCAATGCTTTTCTGTACCAGTTTATATAATTGTGTGGGTTTTCTTCTTTACCTATTAATATATTGAATTACTTTCACTTTCAAGTATTGAACTAACCTTTTTTTTTCTGGAATGAATCTTACTTAGTTGTAATACATAATTCTATACACATAAGCTATAAATAGCTTATATACATATCTTATGTACATAAGATACAAAATTCTTATATATTACTAGATACAATTTGCTAATATTTTTTTACGGTTTTTGTGTTTGTAGTTTTCATGTTTTGTACTGTCTGTCTAATTTTGGTATGAGGGTAATACTAGCTTCATAAAATGAGTTGAGAGATGATTTCTCTTTTTTTATTTTCTAGAAAAGATTGTATAGAATTGGTGTTAATTCTTGTTTAAATGTTTGGGAGCAGTGTCCACAGACAACATCTTGGCCTGCAGATTTTTTTTCTGGAGCTTTTTAATTACCAAATTAATTTATTTGATAATTATGGGGCTCTTCAAATAGTCTGTTTCATCTTTGGTGAGTTTTTGTAGCTTGTGGTTTTCCAGGAATTGATTCCCTTCATTAAATGGTTGAATTTATGTGTGTACAGCCAATGGTAGGGTTTCCTTAATATCCTTTTAATATCTGCAAGGTTTGTAGTGATATTCCCTTTTTCATGCCTGATATTGGTAATTTGTGTCTTCTCTCTCCTTTTTCTCTGTCAGTCCTGTTAGAGCTTTATCAATTCCATTGATATTTTTAAGCAACCAGATTTTTATTTGATTGATTTTTCTCTACTGTTTTTCTGTTTTCAATCCATTGATATCCATTGTCTTAATTATTTTCTTTCTTCTGCTTGCTTTAAGTTAATTTTGCTCTTCTGTCCTAGCTTCCTGAAGTGGAAGCTAAAATTATTGATTTGAGACTTTGTTTTCTTTTTTAATATTAGCATTTAGTGCTAACAATTTCCTTCTCAGCACTCTTTACCTGCATCCCACACATTCATTTGGATATTTTTATTTAGTTCAATGTAATTTTTTATTTCCCTTTAGGGTTCTTCTTTAACTCAAGGATGATTTTGAAGCATGTGCTTAAATTTACAAGGGTTTGAAGATATTTCTCTTTTCCTTCTAATAGATTTCTAGTTTGATTTCATTATAGCCACAGAACATATTTTGTATGATTCCAGTACTTTTAAGTTTGTTGAGACTTGTTTTAAGACCAAGGGTATGGTCTTGGTGAATATTCCGTGTGCAATTGAAAAGAATTTGTATTCCTCTGTTGTTGGGTGGAGTATTCTATAAATATCAATTAGATCCCATTGATTGATGGCATTTTTCAGTTCTCCTATGTCCTTGCTGATTTTCACTCTACTAGTTATACCAGTTACTGAGAGGAGTGTTGAAGTCTCCACTTGTACGTTTATCTATTTCTCTTTTATAGTTCTGTCAGTTTTTGCTTCTTGTATTTCGCAACTTGGTTGTTTGGTGAAAACACATTGAGAATTGTGATGTCTTTTTGGTGTATTGACCCTCCTTATTGTGTAATGTACCACTTCTTTCTTCTTTGCTCAGAAGTCTACCTTATCTAAAAAGTCTACTTTATCTAATATTAATATAGCCACTCCCATTTTTTATTAGTATTTGAATGGTATACTTTTTCTATCATTTTACTTTTAACCTAACTATATCATTATATTTAAAATGAATTTCCTGTTAATAGCATATAGCTTAGTTAGTTAAAGTTTTTATCCAATTTCTTACTCTGTTATTTAAGTAGATATTTACATATTAGACAACATTATAATTTTTCTTTCAATTAATAATAATTTTAAAGACTCATAAGAAGAATGATATTCTGTTATATTTATCCATTTCATTGTTCTTGCTTTATTACTGATGTTCTAGGTTTTTTCTATTACTATTTTCTCTCTGTTGTAACAACTTCTTTCAGCAATTCTTTTAGATCAGGTCTGCTGACAACAAATTCTTTTATTTTTTTGCATCTGAGAATGTTTTTATTTCACCTTTTATTCTTGAAAGGTATTTTTGCTAGATATAAAATTCAGGGTTGATAGTTGTTTCCTTTTAGTAATTAAATATATTTTGTCACTTCCTGATGACCCCTGTGGGTTTTTTTTTAATTGAAGTATAGTTGATTTATATATTTTTAAATTTTATTGAAGTATAATTGATTTATAATGTTATGTTAATTTCTTGTGTACAGCAAAGTGACTCAGTTATACATATAACTGTATATATATATTCTTTTCCATTATGGTTTGTCACAGAATATTGAATATTGTTCCCTGAGCTATGCAGTATGACCTTGTTGTTTATCCAGCCTATATATAACAGTTTGCCTCTGCTATAATGGGAGTTAGGGATTAGCAGTGACCTCTATAGTTTCTAATGAGAATTTCTCTGTTACTTGAATTGTCATTTAAAATATGTAATTTCTCTCTGGATCTTTTAAGATTTTTTTCTTCCTTGTTTTAGTTTTCAGAAGTTTGATCATGATGTGTATTAAAATGAACTTCTTTGGGTTTATCTCGTTTGTGGTTTACTCAGTTTCTTGAATCTGCAGTTTATGTCTTTCACCAGATCTGGGAAGTTTTTCACCGTTTTGGTTAAAAAATTTCTCATCCCAACATGTTTTCCTCCCTTTTACTAGGACTCTGATGATACAAATGTTATACATTATGTTATTGTCCTGTAAGTCCCTAAGGTTCTGTTCATTTTTTTCAATTGCCTTTTTGTCTCTTTTTCAGATTGTGTAATTCTTATTGATCTATCTTCAAGTTTACTGAAGATTTTTGCATCTGTTCGTGAGAGGTATGGGTCTGTAGTTTCCCTTTCTTGTAGTGTCTTTATCTGGTTTTGGTATTAGGAAATATTGGCCTCATAAAATGAGTTAGGAAGTATTCCCTCTGCTGTTATCTTCTGAGAGAGATTGTATTGGTGTAATTTCTTCCTTAAACGTTTGAAAGAATTCACCAGTGAACCCATCTGTCCCTGGTGCTTTCTTTTTTGGAAGATGATCAATTGTTGATTAAATAGAAACAGGCCTATTCGTATTGTCTATTCTTGTGTGAGTTTTAGCAGATTGAAGCTTCCAAAGAATTTATCCATTTCATGTAGGTTATCAAATTTGTGGGCATAAAGTTGTTTATAGCATTCCTTTATTATTCTTTTAATATCAAGACACTCTGTAGTTATGTCTCCTCTTTCATTTCTGATATTAGTAATTTCTTTCCTTTCTCCTTTTTTCTTAGTAAGCCTGGCCAGAGGCCTATCAGTTTTATCGAACATTTGAAAGAGCCAGATTCTGGTATAATTTATTTTCTCTATTAATTTTATGTTTTCAATTGTATTGATTTTTGCTCTAACTTTAATAACTTATTTTCCTCTACTTATTTTAGATTTAATTTGCTCTTCTTTTTCTTAAATATACAGCCATACTTAGAAAACTCTAATTCTGTAATATGATGGTGTGTTAACCACTTAACTATAGTATAAAGGTTAAAGAAAAAGAGTATTAAGAACAACTATAGCTACTATAATTTGTGACAAATATACAATATAAAAAGAGGTAAGCTGTGATGTCAAAAATATAAAAGGGGAGGGAATAAAAGGGTAGTTTTTAATATACAATTGAAGTTAAGTTGCTATCAGAATAAACTGGAATGTTAATCTATAAGATGTTTTGTGTAAGCATCATGATACCCACAAAGCAAAAACCTGTAGTAGATTCACAAAAGATAAAGAGAAGAGAATTTTCATCATGGAAAATCACCAATTCATAAAGGTAGACAGCAAGAGAGGAAAAAAGGAACACTGAAACTACAAAATGGCCAGAAAGCAATTAACAACATGACATTAGTGAGTCATTACATATTAATAATTACTCTAAATGTAAATGATTGAATTATCTAATCAAAAGGCACAGAGTGGCTGGATGGATTAAAAAACAAGACCCAGCTATATGCTGCCTACAAGATACTCACTTCAGCTTTAAGGACACATATAGGCTCAAAGTGAAGGGATGGAAAAAGATATTCCATGCAACTGTGAACCAAAAGAAAGTGTGGGTAGCTATACTTATGTAAGCTATACTTAAAGTTACACTTGAAGCCAAAATAGTAAGAAGAGACAAAGAAGGTCATTATTTAATGATAAAGTGATCAACTCATCAAAAAGATATAACAATTGTAAATATATACACATGCAAGATTGGAGCAGCTAAATATATTAAGTAAATACTAACAGATCTGAGGGGAGAAAGAGACAACAATACAATAATAGTAGGGATTCAGTGCCCCACTTTCAACAATGGATAAATCATCCAGATGGAAAGTCAACAGGAAAACACTGGACTTGAACTATACTTTAGACCAAGTTGACCAAATAGATATATAAAGAATATTCCAACCAATAGCAAAGAACACACATTCTTTTCAAGTGCACATGAAAGCTTCTCCAGGATAGATCACATGCTAGGCCACAAAACAAGTCTCAAGAAATTTAAGAGGTTAGAAATTATATCAAGCATTTTTTCCGACCAGAGTGGTATGAAACCAGAAATCAATTACAGAAAGAAAAATGGGAAAATTGCAAACATATGGGGACTAAACAACATGCTACTAAAAAACCAATGGGTCAATGAAGAAATCAAAGAGGAAATCAGAAAATACCTCAAGACAAATGTAAATGGAAACACAACTTTCCAAAATCTATGGGATGCAGCAAAAGCAGTTCTCAGAGGGAAGCTTATAGTGATACAGGCCTATTCTCAAGAAATAAGAAAAACTCAAATAAACAACTTACCATCTAAAGGGATTAGAAAAAGAAGAACAAATGAAGCCCAAAGGCAGCATAATTGCAAAAATAGTAAAGATCAGAGATAAGAAGAAGTAAAATAGAGACAAAAAAAGGAAAGATCAATGAAAGCAAGAGCTGTTTTTTTTAAAAGATAAACAAAGTTGATAAATCTTTAGCCAGGCTCCTCAAGAAGGGAAGAAAGAGAGGGACTTCCCTGGTGGTCCAGTGGTTAAGAATCCACCTTCCAATGCAGGGGACACAGGTTTGATCCCTGGTCGGGGAACTAAGATCCCACATGCCACAGGGCAATTAAGCCCGCACGCCACAACTGAGACCCAATGCAGCCAAATAAATAAATTAATTAATTTAAAAAATGGTTTAAAAAAATAATCATTTAAAAAAAAGAGAAGAGGACACACATAAACAAAATAAGAAATGAAAGAGGAAAATAACAGTTGATACCACAGAGATACAAAAAAATCATAAGAGACTATTACGACAGTCATATGCCAACAAATTGGATAAACTAGAAGAAGTGGACAAATTTTTAGAAACATACAGCATGCTAAGAATTAGGAAGAAACAGACAATTTGAACAAACTGATCACTAGTAGTGAAACTGAATTTGTAGTAAAAATACTCCTAGCAAACAAAAGTCCAGGAACAGATAGCTTCACTGAGGAATTCTACCATACACACAAAAGAAGAACTTAAACCTGTTCTCAAACTATTCCAAAAAAATGAAAAGGAGGGAACACTCCCAAATTCATTCTATAAGGCCACCATTATCCTGATACCAAAACCTGATAAAGGCAGTAAAAAAAGGAAGAAAATTATATGCCAATATCTTTGATGAATATAGATGAAAAAATTCTCAATTTCAACAAAATATTAGCAAACCAAATCCAACAATTTATGAAAAGGTTCATACACCATAATCAAGTGGGATTACTCCAGGGGTGCAAGGATGGTTCAATATTTGAAAATTAATTGGTGTGATACACATTAACAAAGGATAAAAAAAAATCACATGATTATCTCAATCAATGCTGAAAAAGCATTTGACAAAATTCAACATCCATTCATGATTAAAAAAAAACCTCTCATCAAAGTTGGTATAGAGGGAATATATCTCAACACAAAAAAGGCCACTTATGACAAATCCAAAGCTAACTTCATACTCAACAGTGAAAAGCTAAAAGCCTCTCCTCTAAAGGAACAAGACAGGGATGCCAAAGCAATCTTGAGAAAAAAGAAAAAAGCTGGAGGTATCGTGCTGTTTGACTTTAGACTGTACTAAAAAGTTACAGTAATCAAAATAACATGGTACTGGCACCAAAACAGACACATATAGATCAATTGAACAGAATAGGGAGTCCAGAAATAAACCCACAAACCTATGGTTAATTAATCTGTAACAAAGGAGGCAAGAATATGTAATTTTAAAAGGACAGTCTCTTCAATAAATTGTGCTAGGAAAACTGGACAGGTACATGTAAACGAATGAGATTAAAACATTTCCTCACACCATATGCGAAAATAAATGAACAATAATTTAAAGACCTAAGTGTAAGACCTGAAACCATAGAACTCCTAGAAGAGAACATAGGCAGAACACTGACAACTTGTAGCAATATTTTTTTTTGATCTGTCTCTTAAGGCAGAAGAAATAAAGGCAAAGTAAACAAATGGGACCTAATTAAACTTAAAGCTTTTGCACAGTAAAGAAAACCATGAAAAAATGAAAAGACAACCTACTGAATGGGAGGAAATATTTGCAAATGATATGACCTACAAGCGGTTAATATCCAAAATATATAAATAGCTCATATAACTCAGTTTCAAAGAAAAACAAACAACCTGATTAAAAATAGGTAGAAGAGCTGAACAGACATTTTTCCAAAGAAGACATATAGATGGCCAACAGTGAAAAGATGCTCAACATAACTAATCATCAGAGAAATGCAAATCAAAACCACAATGAGATATAACCTCACACCTGTCAGAATGGCCATCATCAAAAAGAACACAAATAACAAATGTTGGCAAGGATGTAGAGAAAAGGGAGCCCTTGTACAATGTTGATGGGAATGTAAATTGGTGCATCCATATGGAAAACAGTATGGAGGTTCCTCATAAAACTAAAAGTAGAAGTACTGTTTGACCCAGCAATTCGACACCTGGTAAATATCTGGAAAAAAAAATGAAAATACTAATTTGAAAAGATCGTGCTCCCCAATGTTCATAGTAGCACAATTTACATTAGTCAAGATTTGGAAGCAACCCAAGTGTCCATCAAGAGATTAATAAATAAAGAAGATGTAGTATATGTATTCAATGGAATATTACTCTGCCATAAAAAAGAATGAAATTGTGTCATTTGCAACAACATGGATGAACCTGAAGGGTATTTTTTATGCTTAGTGAAATAAGTAAGACAGAGAAGGACAAATACTGTATGTTATCACTTACATGTGTTGTTTAAAAAGTAAAACAAGTAAATTATATAGCAAAATAGAGACAGACTTACAGATATATAAAGCAAACTAGTGGATACCAGTGGGGAGAGGGAAGTGGGAAGGGGCAAGAGAGGGGGTATGGGATTTGGAAATACAAACTACTATCTAAAAAATAGATAAGCAACAAGGATATATGGTACAGCACAGAGAATTACAGCCATTATTTTGTAGTAACTTTAAATGGTGTATAATCTATAAAAATGCTGAATCACTATGCAGTGCACCTGAAACAAACATAATATTGTAAATCAACTATACTTTAATTTAAATTAAATAAATAGATAAATCGAAAATCTTGTCAGACAAGGATCAGGAAGACTTCAAACTGAATGCAAAGAAGACAGTAAATAGTTGTCAACATCAATATGACAGCAATGTTGAAACTGTCTGAAAAAAAAAATTTTTAAAGCCATGATAAAATGCTTCAACAAGCAATCATGAGACTGCTTAAAATAAATTTTAAAAACATATAAAGCTTCAGGAAGGAAATGGATGGTCTCAGCAAAGAAATACAAATTGATAAGAGTAATCAAATTATATTGTTAGAACTGAAAAATACAGTAACAAATAAAAATTCAGTGGATTTTTATTCATTCAATGGATGAGCTCAACACTAGAGTGGAGAGGAGAGAGGAAAGATCTGTGAATTGAACAACTGAGATTACTCCAACTGAACAACAGAGAAAAGTAGACTTAAAAAGTAAACAGAGTCAGAGGGACCTGTAGGACTATAAAAGAAGAGGTAACATTTGTGCCAACAGAGTTATATAGAGAGAGGATAAGGAAGGCAGAGTTGAAAAAGTACTTTAAGAAACAATAGCTGAAAAAATCCTGAATTTGGCAATAAACGTGTATCTATAGATTCATGAAGTTCTGTGAACTCCAAACAAGATAAGCCTAAAGAAATTCACACCAATATACATCATAAATAAATTTCTAAAAACTAAAGATAAAGAAAAAATGTTGAAAGCAGTCAGAGGATAATGTCACCATACCTACAGGAGGAAAACATTCAAATGATAGTGGATTTTTCATCAAAAACCATGAAAGCCAGAACGAGGTGGCACCACACATTTCAAGTGCTGAAAGAAAGAATTGCCAACCCAGAATTTTATACCAAGTGAAAATATCCTTCAAATGGTGAGGAAATCAAGACATTCTCAGGTGAAAGAACACTAAGAGAATTTGCCACTAGCAAACCTACTCTAAAAGAATGGCTACAGGAATCTCTCTAAATAGAAACGAAATGATAAAAAAGAACCTTCAAATATTAGGAAAGAGGGACAACAACAAAAAAACCCCATGGTAAACAAATATATGGGTAAATACAATAGGTTTTTCTTCTCCACTGAGTTTTCTAAACTGTTTGATGGTTGAAGCAAAAATTATAACACTGTCTGATATGTCCTCTATGTTCAGAAAATATATTTTTTAAATTACATTATAAATGGGAGAGGAAAAGGGAACACAAAAGGAGGTAAGGTTTCTATATTTCATTTGAATTGGTAAAATGATGATGCCAGTAGACCATGATGGGTTATATACATATAATGTAATATCTAGAATAACCACTTTAAAAAGTATACCAAAAGAGATGCACTCAAAGACATGATCAATAATTCAAAATAGAATTCTAAAATTTGTTCCATTCACAAGAAGGCAGGAAAAAAATAGAGAAACAAAACAGAAATAAGGGGAAAAAAAGAGTAAACTGCTGATTTTAATCTTAACATACAAATAATTACATTGAAAGTAAATAGTTTAAATATATAATTAAAAGATAAAAATTTACAGAGTGAATTATAAAACATAACCCACTATCGTCTGTCTACAAAAAACTCACTTCAAATATAAAGATACAGACTGGTTGAAAGAATAAACATAAAAGATACATTATGCAAACATTAATCAAAGGAAAACAGGAATGACTCTATAATACCAGATAAGATAGACTTCCTCTGAAAGAACATAACCAGAGACAGAGAGGGGCGGTTATATAACAATAGAAGGGTCAATCCACTGAAAAGAGATAGTAATCCTAAATGAGTAGGCACCAAACAACAGAGCTGAAAATTATGTGAAACAAAACCTGAAAGAACTCAGAGGAGAACTAGACAAACCCACAATTATAGCTGCAGACTGTTACACACTTCTCTCAACAATTGATAGAACAACTAGACAGAAAATCAGCAAGATATAGAACTCAACAACACCATCAACCAACAAGATCTAGTGGACATTTAAGGAACAATCCAAACAACAAAAGAAGAATACACATTCTTTTTAAATGCACATGGAAGACATACAAATGTCCTGGATCATCAAACAAACCTCATTTATAGCACTAAATGCATACATTAGAAATCAGAAAAGAAAAAACTTAAATCAAATTTAAGCTCACCTCAATAACTCAGAAATAAAGAGAAAAATAAAGAAGCAGAGAAAGGTAAATAATAAAGATAAGAGCAGAAATCAGTAAAATTGGAAACAGAAAAACAATAGAGAAAATGAAACAAAAGTAGCACTGCTAATACACAGAACAATTTGGATAAATCTCCCGGAAATTATGCTAAGTGAAAAAAAACTTAATCCCCAAAGTTTACATAATGTGTAATTCCATTTATATAACATTCTTGAAATGACAAAATTTTAGAAAAGAAGAGATTAGCTGTTAAAAGAGGCTAATAGGGAGGGGGTGCAGGCAGGAGGAAGTGAGTGTGGGTATAAAAGGGCAATATAAGGGGTCCTTTTGTTGATGGAAATGTTCTGTATTTTGAGTGTATCAGTGTCAATGTCTTGGTTACTCTACTGTATTATACAGTAACATTTTGCAAGATGTTCTAATCGGAGGAATTAAGTAAAGGACACATAGGAGCTCTATAACTTTTTACAGCTGCATGTGAGTCTACAATTACCTCAAAATAAAAGTTTAACTGCAAAGGAATATATAATTATAACTCTCAAAACTCAATAATAATTGAACCAACTCCCCAATCAAAAATGGTAAAAAGATTTGAACATACATATCCATAAAGATATACAGATGGGAAAAAGGTACATGAAAAGATGTTCAACATCACTAGTCATGAGGGAAGTACTCATTAAAAGCACAATGAGATATCACTACATGCACATCAGAATGGCTAACGTTTGATAAATGACTGTGTCAAGTGTTGAGGAGGAGGCACAACAACTTGAACTCTCATCATTGGTCGTGAGAATGCAAAATGCCATAACCACTCTGGAAAACATTTTAATGGTTTCTTATAAGGTTTAACATCCTTATCACATAATCCAACAGTCCTACCCCTATGTTCACACAAAACTTAATCATGAATGTTTATAATATTTATTTATAATCACCAAAAACTGGAAGCAACCCAAATAGCCTTCAGTTGTGACTGCACAGTCAAACCATGTTACATCCATGCAGCAGGATGCCGTTGAAAATGAACAAACTCCTGAAAAAATGATGTGGATGTACTTCTAAGGCGTTAGGCTAAGTGAAAGAAGCTAACTCAAAAACTACAATACTCCATGATTCCATTTACATGACATTCATGAAAAGACAAAACTGTGGGGACAGAAAAATCAGTGGTGGCATAGGCTGGAGGTAGGGGAGGAGGTTGGACTAGAAAGTGACACAAGGGAATTTGGGGGGTGATGGAGGTGTTCTCCATCTTCATTAAGGTGGTGCTTACAAGATTGTAGGCATTTATCAAAGTTCATAGAACTACATACTAAAAATAGTGAATTTTACTTCACAGAAATTAAGCCTCCATAAACCTGACTTTTAAAAAAAAGTACACACACAGGGGCTTCCCTGGTGGCGCAGTGGTTGAGAGTCTGCCTGCCGATGCAGGGGACACGGGTTCGCACCCTGGTCCGGGAAGATCCCACATGCCGCAGAGCTGCTGGGCCCGTGAGCCATGGCAACTGAGCCTGCGCGTCGGAGCCTGTGCTCCGCAACGGGAGAGGCCACAACAGCGAGAGGCCCGCGTACCACAAAAGTAAGCACACACACAAAATTCCCTTGAGAGGCATTCCTCCCGTCCCCCAACCCAGCCCCAAGTTTGAAAAAGGCAAACTATTTCATTATTTCCATCTGTGGAGTGACTTTGATTTTTCAATTCACCCTTCCAACTGAGGATTTACCCATTGGGGTCCCAGCTTAATGCAGTGGGGGTGCTGTCTGAATTTCCATCTTAGGAAGTCCTGAAGGTTTGCTTCCTGCTCTGATGTCCTGTGAGACCACCAGCCAGAAAGCTGGAGGTCACCGTAATTCTGAGGTGCCCTTTGAGCAGGCTGGAGCCTCTGAATTCCTCACCTCTTTGATTAATTACCCTCTCCACTCCTTTTTGCTCTCTGAAATTTTCTGATACTTTCCTGCCTTCACTTAAAAATTTTCAGCTTTCAATTTCAGGAAATTAACTCTCCTGAACTAAATATTTATTTTTTAATATTTTATCTAGAGTTTTTTCCTAAGAAGTGATTTTTTAAAAATAGAACTATAGTATCCTGCACTTTTACTTCATAGCATTTACAAAAATTGCAATTAGCTAAATGCTATTTGAGCGCTTTTAAAAAAATATCTCTCAAAGACTGCAAGTCCAGGGAGACAAAAATCACACCTCTCTCAGTTTCATTCCCAGTCATGTACATTGACTTTTGCCCATAGTATGTGTTCAAGCTGAATGGCAAATTTACATTGTAAAAAGCACTTGTATATTTTAACAAACAAATTACTGATCAACAATGCACATCAGTATCATCACTTTAATCACTTATTTTATTCTGTCATTTCAGTTTCTGAGATATATTTTCTTTCACATACGAAAAAAATCATATTTATAGAAAATTAATTTCACTTGAGTGCATATGGATATATTTACCCTCCCTAAATAATTTCTAATAAGTGATTTTTTTAAACCATTCTGCCATTTTGCTAGAAATGGGTCTTTCCACATTATTAAGTAGGATGTATTTTGTCCGTGTAGTATAAGTGAAACAGCTGGAGATTGAAAACCAGGTTAGCACGCCTGTCTCCTGGTCTTCAATCTCCAGCTGTTTCACTTAAACTAACCTTGGCTCTGCTCTTTACTAGCTATGTAACCCCAGACAATTTGCTCTTCTTTTTGTGTCTCTTTCATTCCATTTAGAAATGAAGAAAATGAACTAAATGCTAAGTCCTCTTCACTTTAAAAGTATATACTACTTTGATATTGTAGTATATTAGAAAAACTGCTGGCCTGAAAATCCAGAATCCTGAGTTTTAGATTTGGCCCTGCCACTTTCTAGCTTTCTGCTTTTAGACATGTCACTTTACTTCCTGAGTCTTTTGTTTCTTCATTTATGAAATGAAAGTGCCACACTTTGGCAACTATATTTCAATACACTGTAAAAAAAAAAATCACAATGTACAATCTAAATATATACAAGTTTTATTTGTCAATCATACCTCAATAAGAATAAAATAAAAATTAAATTAAAAATAAACTTAAAGATAAATTTAAAAAACCAAATTGAAAGTGGTAATATTTACCTCACAGAATTGTGAAAACCGAATTAGATATTATTTATAAAAGTGCTTGGCATATAAAAGGTAAGTAATAAGTCTTAGGAGCATCCAAGTATATGGAATTAAATGATCTCTAAATTCTTTTTGTGTTCCAAAAATCTATGATATCAACCAAAGTCAGCTCTTAAAATAAAAAATAAATAATTTTTAAAAAAGGTTTTGCTGCAGTTCTAATATGAGCTCTCTAGAGGTCTCTGTTACCAAACAAATGAACATGTTTTACTGTTGGTTGCGGAAGTTCACAAACTGAAGGTTTTTTACACTTTTGAGGCAACATAATTTGATTTTCTGACCATATCAATCTTTTCTCATTCATGTTACTGAAGAGGCATCTTCTTCTAATGCTTGCTAGCAACTTTGTACTGGCAATAGATAAGATGCTATTTATAACCATAGCATAATTTTTTAAGGTGAATTTAATTGTCTCACTCCCTCTATTTCAAAAACCCTTATCCCCAGATATCACCCTATTTTTTCCAAACTAAGGTTATTAGTCAAAATAAATAATCAAACAAAAAAATGGAGAGGTGGTGGAAGAGGAAAAAAAGAAAGAAAAGCAAAATCCCAAGGCAATGTTTTTTTTAACCACTGCTACCCACAGAAGGCTATATATTTCAGGCTGTGCCCACATCACAAACACGTATTTAACTGAAAAGAATGTTTCACAAAGCAGTAGTTATCTTTACAGAGGGAGATGCACTTTTATATTTTCTGTTCTATCCCATACTTTTTAATGGTGCTTTAACACAGTAGTTAATTCCATGAACCACTAAGGGATGCCACCAGTGGTTTTAAAAAAAAGCTGTCTCAAGGGGTTGCAAAAACTAAAAAGAAGTGGTTTGGTGTACTGTGCAATATGTACTGACAGACCTCAAAAGACTGAAGTGACAAGTGAAAGTGGCAAACAATATGTACCATGTGATTCCATTTCTACAAAGAATGAGTATGCATATATACTTATTTAAAGAGGGTGGGTAGAATGCTGGGCTGGATTATGCCTTCTTTTCCAACCCAGGTTATAGTTGTCCATAAGGGAGCTTATATAAGATTTGGGAGGCAAAAGCAAAACAGCAGCCATTACTCTGAGAAGGTCACCGTGGTCAGATGTGTTGATGAACTGTGGGTCAAAGCTCCTTGTCCATCTGGTATTCCTGATCTCTGGCCCTATGTCTAATAGCAGCTCTGAGCTGTTCAGAAGATGCTTGGCTACGGATCCACAGGGAAGGAGTTACACAGAGGGAATAGCCTCCCATAGTCCCCTCCTGAGCCCACACTGTGGGTTGGACATGTCTGGCTGGCTTCACAGCTTTCCCTACAAGCTCCAGGGCTTGGCTTCCCCATCCCTGCTCCAGGCACCTGATCTCTGACTCCCCTTCCAGACTTTCACTTCCTCACTTCCAGCATTTTTGTAAGGTCTAATTCCTGCAATAAATGTCTTCTTTCCAAAATGTGCATCATGGTTCTGCTCCCATGACTGAACCCTGAATGATACAGATACATATAAATCAGTTGATAGTAGCTACATCTGAGGAGGAGAATAAAACTGATAGGAAATATAAAGGAGGATGTAGACTTTTCTTTGTAGATGTCTAAATCATGTCAAGTTTTACCATAAAATTCATTCATTTATTGCTTACATGATCCAAAGAAAGGAGAAAAAGGAAAAAGATGCTTTTAAGATACTAAAGCACACTCAGACACAGAAAAGTACGAAGTAGAAAACAAAACAAAACCACCATTTTCCAAACCTTCTAGAATGGATGTAAGTGAATTTATATTCAGATAAGTGACTATAAAAGTGGTAGTGAAAAAAACAAACAACTGATCTAGACTTTTCAAAATTTCAGTATCATGGGGGGAAAGTGGAAACACTGTTTGAGAGCAATGCTTCTCAATTCTTAAGGCACATTTGAATCACCTGGGGATCTGGTTCAAAAGCTGCTTCTGATTAGGTCTGGGCAGGGCCTGATAGTTTGCATTTCAAACTCCTTTCCAGGTGATGTTCATAATACTCATGGATCAGGCTTTGAGTAGCAAAGTTCAAGGAAACTAAAATGACATTAAATCCAGCGTTACCTGTGAACCTACGTTGGATATTGTTTCAGGAGGTCTGGGTGGGGGAGTAATAAAAGTATTTGGAAGACAATTAGGAAAATGAGAATGTGGACTGGATACTAGAAGATATTATAAAATTGATGTTAATTTTTAGGTGGACTAGTGTTATTGTGGTTATATGGAAGAATGTTCTTAGGAAAGGCATCCTGAAGTATTCAGGGTAATGTGTATGATGTATGCGACTTTCTATGATTTATAGATAAATTTCTCTTGCTGTCAGAGAGAGAAAGGGAGGTATATAGATATAGATATAGATATTTAATAGATATAGATATATATTTAATAGATATATTTATTAGATATATTTAATAGATATATTTAATAGATATAGATATTTAATAATTTACTTTTTTCCTAGAAAATACAGATGGGTGAAGAAACAGAGACAGAGAATGGTGAGTAAATGACCCCAAATTGCCAGCAGTGGAGGTGAGATGTGACTTGCTCGTTTGGAAATGATAACATTGCACTTTACCTGATCTCTGTGCTCCCGGAAAACTGCAGATTAAGAAATCCTCTCATCCTCTCGTGTTCTGGGAAAAGACTTACTGCAAAGAACACCCTTCCCCATATGACTTAAATAAGATGACCCCCCACCACCGCCTTGTTTACTTAGGACAAAGCCAGACACAAACCCTCGAAATTCCCATTCTTTGTCATAAAAGATTTGCTGAACTGTTTGTCCCCACTGAACAATTTGAACAAAATGCCCACTAACTTACCTCAACCAAACTTTAGTTAGGCTTCTGTCCTTCCCCAGAGCCCTGAAATTTGGCCCCAGGGGTTGCGCACTGGAATGTGGAATAATTTCTCCTTAACGACATCACCTGCTTAACTGTCTGATCATGCCACCTGCTCATCTACTCCCTTAGTTCCTGTCCTTTCTGGCCTTGTTTATGCCTCCCCATAAAACAAACACATCTTTCTCCCTGACCACTGAGATGCTTATAGATCTTAGGGTCAGGAGCTCTGTTCTCCCTATTGCGAAGTCTCCCTCTCACTGTTGCAGTAGTCTTTTTGCTGTACACGGGCCTCTCACTGTTGTGGCCTCTCCCGTTGCGGAGCACAGGCTCCGGACACGCAGGCTCAGTGGCCATGGCTCATGGGCCCAGCTGCTCCGCAGCATGTGGGATCTTCCCGGACTGGGGCATGAACCCGTGTCCCCTGCATCGGCAGGCGGACTCTCAACCACTGCGCCACCAGGGAAGCCCCAAATTTGCTTTTTATTTGACAGAAGTGTAAAGTAGGAGAGATACATTGATCTGCATAAGTAAGAAGGGAGAGAAGGAGGCAAAGACTGGGAGTTGCTGTGTCAGGGGAAATCTTGGAGCAAGGACACAGGAGTTCCAGAGGCCAAGTGCTACAAGGGAGAAAGGCCCTGGATGGGATCCTTATCACTGCCCAGGTGATCTGGTTTGTGGCTCTGCAGTATAACCTCAAAACTCTTGTTGTATTTAGTGTGACTGGATTCATTTGGAAGGTAGTGAAGGGGCTGATTTGCAGCAAGCTGGGTGTTTGGCTGAAGGAATCAGTCCAGTGGACAGTGGCTATTAACAATACCAGTAGATACTAGTTACTGAACACTTAGAATGTGCCAGGAGCTGAACAATGAACTTTACATGCCTATTTCAAATCCATACAACTCTTAAAAATAGGCCTCATTCTCCGATTTTACACCTGAAGGAACCACGTCTCTGAGGCTGTTAAATGGCTTTGCTGAAAGACACAGCTAGTGAGTGGGAAGTGACTTTCCTAGATTCCCTATATAAAAATGCTTTTGTTTGCAGTATTTCCATTGGTACTTATGCAAACTTCTTTGTCTAGCAATTCCGATGAGAAATCCATGATCAGCCGCCTTAAGCCATGCCCCAGGTGTAATGTTCTGCTCAGCAAAGATAAATAATTAGACAAATTCTCAGTCTGTCCTGCAGGTGTCACCCTTGCCACCAGATAGGTCTTTTGAGCTCTCAGAATTCATCTCTCAGTAGTGCAACTGATCAGAAATTCTTGAAGAAAAAAGACTGATCATGCCCTTTATGCAGTCTAGATTTCAGGATCACGACTCTCACACATAGGTTAGAGTTCCCCAGCTCCAATGAATTAGTTGAGTTCTCTCTTTTATATTTTCATTCTTAAGGCATTGCCTGTATTTTTGACTAGATAATACATTTTACATGGTTCTTAAATTGAAAAGTATAAAAATGTACACTGAAAAATCTCTCTTCTACCACTGTCACCCATCTGCCAAGGTTTTATGACCCAAACAGAAAAACTACTACTATTAGCTTCTTGTGTATCTTCCCCAAGCAATTGTACACATATGCAAGCAAATGTAAGTATATATTACTTTGCCATATTGTTTTACACAGTATTATACAAGCTTTTCTGTAACTTCTCCAGATTAATATATCTTATAAATCTTGTTAATTTTTTAAAAACTACATGATATTCCATTTTATGGCTCTATTATAATTTATTTAATAAATTCTCTATATTTTAGGTTGAGTTGATCTTTTGCCATCTAATAATAGCAATATTGTTGTTATTATTGTTGTTGTCATTATAGCAGACACTCTAGGTCTGGCACTGTTCTCAACACTTTACTTATATTAACCCATTTAAGCCAAACCACAGCCCTATAAATTATGTTTTTATCATCATTTTATAAATGAAGAAACAGAAGCAAGGAAAGGTCAGACGATTGACCCATGATTTCCCAGCCAGTCAATGATGGACCTAGGATAGTAAATAGAAGAAAAAGGAGGTTCATAATACTTGGGGGTTGGAGCCCATTGAGTCTACAAATGAGGGTAAGGCTGGAAAGGAGAAGCAATGAAGTATCTCCCACCACCACACAGGAGAGGACAATCTACCTTCCAAAGATGATGTTCCTGTAGGCTGGGGATTTCCAGGTCTCAGGACCTAGCCCATTGTATGGACATAGATGTGCACATTTGTGTCAAAGAAGAGGCGCAAGTAAGAACCTTTCTTTTGGGATTCAAAGCAGAAGAACAAGAAACAAAATGCATCAGAGGGCCCAGGGAAGTCTGCCTGACCTCACAGTGCTTCAAAAAGGGTATGGACGCTGCTGTACAATGCACGCCAGGCACCAGCAGCCAGCCTCAGTAAGGACACCACCCTCACAACATCCCTGTCTTCTACTCCATGCTAGGGCCCAAACGGTGTCGCTCTTTGCCTCAGGTTTCTCTTCATCCATGTCCCACTATCTACCTTAATTACTCTGGGATCTATTTTGACGACTGTCATAGTCCGTTCAGGCTACTAAAACAAAAATACCATAGACCGGTGGTTTAAACAGTAAAGATTTATTTCTCACAGTTCTAGAGGCTAAAAAGTCAAAAACACGGTGCCGACAAATTCAGTGTCTGGTGAGAGCTGGCTTCCTTTTTCACAGACAGCCTTCTTCTTGCCATGTCCTCTCGTGGTGGAAGGAGTGACAGAGCTTCCTGAGGTCTCTTTTGAAGGGCACTACTTCCACTCTTGAAGACTCCACCCTCATAACCTAATCACTTGCCAGAGGCCCCACCTCCTCATACCATCATGTTGAGGGGTAAGATTTCAACATATGAATTTTGGAGTGACACAGACATTCAGTCCATAACAATGACCCTTCAAGCACCTTGAACCTTTGACTTCTTGACCCCACCAACCTGCCTTATGCCACCTAAGAGGGACTGCTGCTAGCATATATAGTGCTTTTGGGTATATTAGAATCACAGCTGGATATATTATAAACTTGGCACCCAGAAAAAGAAAGCTGTTCCTCTTTCTCCCCTTTGGTCTTCATTTTTATGGAGTGAGCATGAGAACAACTTTGATACTGGCCACTTCTTACATGTGCAGCCTGGCAGCACCTTGCCTCAGGCCTGCCCCTCATACTTAACCATTTCCTGTTCAAGGGCTTTTTATTGATGCTGTGCTGCAGGAAGGTGGTGGGAAACTGCTGGACCTTCATGCATGTATAACTCATAAGTGACCTTCACTATTATGAGATGGGAGTCAGTGGATAAGTGTTTCTTTCTTTCCCTAGGCAGATTGTCCTGAGTTGCGTTTTAGGCAGCAAACTATATTCATTTTCTATTGCTGTTGAAACAAATTGCCACACACTGAATGACTTAAAACAACACAAATTTTTTGTCTTGAGAGTTCTGTAGGTCACAAGTCCAGTTTGGCTTGGTGGGTTTCTCTTTCCTGGGCTCCACAAGACCAAAATCAAGGTATCAGCTAGTTTAGACTCCTTTCTGTATGTTCTGGAGAGAATCTGAATGTAAACTCATCCAAGTTGCTGGAAGAATCCAGTTCCTGGTGGTTGCAGGACTGAGGTTCCCATTTCCTTGCTGTCTGTCAGCTGAAGGATTCTCTCACCTCCTGTGGCCTCTCTCCAGTCTTTGCATAGGGGCCCCTACATCTCAGAAACAGTAACAGCACGTTGAACCCTTCTCACACTTGGAATCTCCCTGATTTGACCTTTCACCACCTCTTTAACCTCTTCCTGTCCATCTCCAGCCAGGGAAAGTTCTCTGCTCCTAAGGGCATGTGCGATTAGATTGGGCCCACCTGGATAATCCAAAATACTCTCCCTATTTTAAAGCAACTGATTGGTCTTAATTACATCTGCAAAGTCCTTTCACAGTGGTACCTAGATTAGTGTTTGGCTGAATAATCAGAGGGTGGGTGTTTAGAGGAACATCTTTAGAATTCTGACTGCCATGTAACCAGTCACACATTGTGGTGGCCAACTTGATAATCCATCTTTGTGTTAGCTCTCTATCTTTACCTGCTTTGCTCTCGCTATCTCTCACCTTTGCTTCCTGGATCTCACTCCCCAGTAAGTATTGGCATTTAAGCTTTGTCTCAGACACTGTATATTGGGGAACCAGTATGCCACCATGTGGCATGGTGATAACCTCTGGCAGCCAGTGGCATTTTAATTGCTAAGGTTCTTATCTGTGATTTAATGGAGTTAGTTACAGGTGGAAAGTAAGATTTGGGGGATGATACTTTGGTTTTAGCACTTGAATGGTAGTGGAATAATGATAATCATATGAATTGTGGAGAGGGCTTTTTTTTGTCATGTCTTTAAATTGAGTTTTTAATTTTGAGATCAGTGTAGATTCATATGAAGTTGTAAGAAACACAGAGAAATCCAATGTACACTTTATCCCTCAATAGTAATATCTTATAAAAGAGCCAAAATATTGACATTGTCACAGTCAAATCTCAGAACATTTCCATTGCCACAAGGATACCTCACGTTGCTCTCTTACAGCCATACCCACTTCCCTCTCTCACCCACAGACTCCTTATCTCCTGGCAGCCACTAATCTGTTCTCCATTTCTACAATTTTGTCATTTCAAGAATGTTATATCAATGGAATCATACAGTCTATAAAATTTGGAATTGTTTTTTCACTTAGCATAATTATCTAGTGATTTATCCAAGTCATTGTGTGTCAATGGTTTGTTTCTTTTTTTAAAAATTTAATTAATTTATTTTTGGCTGCGTGGGGCCTTCGTTGCTGCATGCGGGCTTTCTCTAGTTGCTGTGAGTAGGCGCTACTCTTCGTTGCGGTGCATGGGCTTCTCATTGCGGTGGCTTTTCTTGTTGCAGAGCATGGGCTCTAGGCACGCGGGCTTCAGTAGTTGTGTCACGCAGGCTCAGTAGTTGTGGCTTGCAGACTCTAGAGCGTGGGCTCAGTAGTTGTGGTGCACAGGCTTAGTTGCTCCACGGCATGTGGGATCTTCCCGGACCAGGGATCAAACCTGTGTCCCCTGCATTGGCAGGTGGATTCTTTAACCACTGCACCACCAGGGAAGTCCCTGGTTTGTTTCTGTTCATTGCTAAGTAGTAGTTCAATGCATGGGTGTACCATAGTTTGTTTACCATTCACCCATTGAAGGATATCTGAGTTGTTTCCAGTTTTTGTTTTGATTTTTAATTTAGTATCATTGTGGCTAGAGGATAAATTCTCTAGTAATTTAACATTTAAATTGAATCAGATTAAAATAAATTTAACATTTAGTATTTTAGGTGATCCCACGGGATTGAGCAACCAGTCACACATAGGGGAGAGCCAACTCAATGATGCATCTCTTTTTCTGGTTCTTCCTGCTTTATTACCATTGTCTCTCATTCTTGCCCCCTGGGGCATACTCTCCAATAAGGTATTGGCACATAAGCCTTTTTCTCAAGCTCTGCTTTCTAGTAAAGCCAGGCTGAGACACATGTCATTCAGTGTTAGCCTATTTTGGTTGTTAGCATAATCTCAGAACCTGTTCTGTGTACTAGTGCTTATAGTCAAATAGAAGGTACGTAGAGGCGGGGAATCTGTAAAGGACCTTCAGACATTAGTTTAGATGTTTTTGTCCTTGGTAATTCCTCGGGGCCCAAAGAATACAGGAAATTATTATAAGTTAGTTATAAGTTAAACCTGCACTCTAAGAGAAAATGTACAGTATAGGAATTTAAAACAGGGCAACACAATAGGAAATTCATTTTAGAAAAATCATCCTGAGATAAATGATTTAAGATATCGTATCTTTAAATTCTTAATTAAAGATAGAAAAATCATGTCTTGAAATCTCTAGAGTTAATCATCACGGTTTGCATGAACTCTGGAGAAATTAGGATTTGGTAGATATCGTGAACTGAACAAAAGCTTAACCAATAAACTGTACTTTATTTAACAGACTGGCTGGCTGGGATCTTTGGTTTTATATAAGTTTACTGTCAGATACTCATGAATTCAGAGAATAATGAGAAGAGAGAAATCATGTCTGGTAGAATTTTCCAGTCTTGAGAGTGACTCAGGTATTTCCAAGGCCCAGCAACCTTTCATCAGCAGAAGGGGATAGAAACTATGTGAAACTTCTGATGTCCTCAGAAGGACTTTGGAGGAGCAGGGTTGGAACTGATCTTGATAAAGTTGCTGCTGCAACTTTGTGACATATGAGGAACCCACTGTTTCTCAACTGCGGATAAGCCCAGAGCCAGGGAAGATTTCTGAGTTCAGAATATTGAGAGCCTCTGGATCCTTCAGCAAGAGAGGTGGGAAGAGGTCTGAGAGCAGCCATTCTGAGCATTTGTGTTACATATTGAATTTTCTCAACCCTAACAATATTTCACATCAATGCCAATTTAGAAGTCTTGAAGTGGTCTTATAACAGCAGTACCTTCAAATAGAAAAAACCAAAGAATTAGCTAGGTTGATCCAGCCTGACAATTATATCTGCTACCTCCTCATAAATTAAAATTCTTAGATGTGAAGAAGTATACGGCAGTCAACTTTTAAGATTTATATGAATTGCGATACCTTTTATAGTATAGATGTATATCAAACCGCTGTGAATGTCCTTATGAGTGCCAAATTGGGCATGAATAGACAGCAATGGATAGCAGCTCAAGAAACTGAACTTTTTGGTCTTACGATTGGTCAAAGTTGAAAAACAGAAATGTAGGTGCTCCATTGCACTGCTGGGCTCAAATCTCTGATACTCTCTCTATTGCCATTTGGGATGGGAAAGACTTGCATCCTGAAGATTGTAGTATCTATCAGCAGCCGTGAATTCAGTAACCTAAAACTTTGACAGTCATCCCAAATGAGAGAGGAAGTCTGGCCAAGAGCCCAGCAAAAAGATTCAAGGTGACAGAAAGTAGTGGAGTCTTCAAGTGGGGAAACGGTAAATCTTCTCTAAAGGCCAGAAGCCTACTCTGGGAATGGCAGAAATTAACACTAATGAGGGTTTTTAGAAGGTATTGAATGCCTTGTGAATGGGCTGTGGAAAGCACTGGTACTTTCTCAGTAGTATCACCTCAGGGTACTTAGGAAATGCATGGCGATTGTACCTCTGAACTCTGGCTAAACTGAAGAAAAAGGGAATATATACATTACAATTCTGTTATGTAGCTCACAGATTTGACAGGAAAGTTAAAGACCTTGGCTCAGATCATGAGCAGGCTTCCAGCAACACTGGAAAGCAGACAACATACCCAAGGTTGTACCCCAGGGTCAAGCTTAGCCTTCATCATTCCAAAGAGTCTCAAAGACCAAAAAACTACAGTAACTCTTCATCCAGGAAAAAAAAAAAGACAAACTCATAAATATATTTCCTAGTTCATGAAAACAATGCTACTAAGAAGCTATTTCTCTAGTTTCCTTTTCAATTTCTTAAAGTTGCACCAGCTTTCCTTTAAACTCTGTTTATGACAAGGGAACAAAATAATAACTTCACTCTCGTATATAACTAAATTAAGAGAAAACCCCAAGAGGTTGCTACAGGACTATATAACACTGAAAATCAAATACCTGGTCATCCAGGAAAAGTGCCAAGATTTCAGGTGGGCATACCTGACTGCTAGGAGAGAGCCCTAACAGTAAACTAATTAGAATCCATGTTAACAAGTAAAAGTTGAAGTGCAGTCTGTTATGTAGACGCTTCTTACCCCTGCGGGAGTTGATAGAGAGGGAAAATACCTGGCTTCAGGACACTGACACCAACATCCATAACAGAATTGATACACTCTCGGTGAGGCCAAAGAGGAGCCCCTCTCACCTCTGTGAGGAGAAGTTAGAAGAGGAATGGTATCAAGGAGCAAGGTGAGAGTGATGTGGGGACCATGAACGCTCAACCTTGGGTAAGGATGGTATAACTATCACCCCAGCGAGGAGAGGAGGCCAGGCCTCTTCCATGGATCTAAATTTCAAGCTGCTGAAATTTAGACTTGTTGGACCTAATCAGTGTGATGCAGAAAAGCACAAAGAAAAAGGTGGGGCACTGTTGGAGATGGGTTGGTGGTTCAGATCCTGAAGCAGAGGACAAAGGACAGCTCCCTGTAAGGGGCAGAAAGAAATCTAGCGAGACCTAATCTGACCTAGGATAAGCTGGGTATGCCTCTGGAGGTCACTCTGCACCCTCTTCCTTCACCTATTTCTAAACCTTGAGTCAGACCTAACGCAGAGGAAGAGAAGGAAACTTTTTTAAAAGCAAAACCATGAACAAGAGTTAAGCTAAAATAAAATAAATTTAATTAAAAAAAAGTTATGCTAAGATGAGGTCAATATGGCAGTATAAACTGATTGATTTTTCACATGTACTCCATTTGCAGTACTTCACTCAGCCTCACCTCATCCGGAGTGGAGCTGGATGAACCCGAATGATTGACAGTCTGCTTTGCTAAAGGAACCAGATTCTGGGAAAAGGGGTCAAAAAGGTAAAAATTACAAATCACTGACTGAAGGAGGATAGAAAGAGAGATGTTTTCCCCAAGGATTATTAAGGCTCGGGCGTATGGGATAGCCCTGTCAGCCTAGATAAAAGATCATAAATATACTAAGTAGCTGTGAGGACAAATAGAAGAGAGTAAAGGAGCCACTTCCAAATTCCTGTACTCCTCTGGATTCCTATGGTATTGGAAGATACAGCGTTAATGTGAAATACAGAATATTTCTTTTCAGTCTATGTGTGTGTTTGACAACCAAGCAGCACAGCTGTTTAATAACTGACTGTGTCGCTTCTACTTCCACTATTAAGGAAGTTGTATTGGAATAATTGCCAGATATCCAACAGAAGATACAAAACATGCTTTTACCCTTCAGAGTATATGAGATTGTCTGTTTATACAGCTCCTGTCATCCTACATCTTACACTTGGTATTATTATTTTTTCCAAAACAGTTATTTGATTCTATTTTTGAATATTTAAAAATATGGTTCATAATATCTAGAAATTTACCAAACTCTAGCTTTAGAAGCTAAGGGGATGTGACATAGACAGCTGATTGTCCCCCAAACTCTAATCTCTCTTTTCTATACAATAGAGTTGTGGCTGGCCTCCCGTGGGCCCTACTAGAGACTACTTTTTCTAGCTGCTCTTTTAGCTAGGCGAGGTCATGTGACTGAATTCTTGCCAGTGAAGTGTGTATAGATGTGACCTGTGCTGTTTCAACATCTGAGCCTAAGACAGTGGGCTTGCACGTCACTTTCTCACTTCCTGCAAGCTATAGGTCCCTCACCTGTGACTCAGCTTCCACTCTGCTGATGAAGACCTGCTCTGACAAAGCAACAGGGTGCAAGGAACTCAAGTCTCTGAGTAAGCATCTTGACCAGAGCTACCTAGAGCCCCCCAGCCTGGAGTGCTCACTCTACAGATATAATGTGAGATTAATATACCTCCATTGTCTTTAAACCACAGTATTTTGGAACCATTTGGTTCTACTGCCTCAGCCTTTGACCAAGCTTATAACACAGTCACCAAGTAGAGTGACTTGGCAGGTGGGAATTTTACTTTCCTCTGATTTTTTATTTGTAAATTAGTAACCTAAATGATTGACTATATATTTTTTTCAGTTTAACAAAGACATTGAAAGTTTTTTATAGTCAGAAACTGAGTAGAGGTGCTTAGCACCTCTATGAATCTTGAGAACAGCTCTTATCAGATCATAGAACCATCAAATTATATAACCTGGGCAGGATTAAATTAGAAGCTTGGGATTAACAGATACACATTACTATATATAAGATAGAGAAACAACAAGGTCCTACTGTATAGTACAGGGGACTGTATTCAATATCTTGTAATAACCTATGGTGGAAAAGAATCTGGAAAAGAATATATATATATATATATATATATATATATATAAATAAAACTGAATCCCTTTGCTATGTACCAGAAACTAACACAACATTGTAAATCAACTATACTTCATATTTTTAAAAATTATATAAACTGGCTCTGAAAGTGATAAAAGAAATACACTGCCTTCAGTGAGGAAGTGACCTAACCAAGATCTCAAAAATTTGCTCCATAATAGGTATCAGAGTGTCATTATCTTTCTACCTGCCCCTACCAAGGGCATGTACATGTGGGGGAGGTGCACACAAACACACACACTCTCACGTGGAAAGGAAAGGCCCCCATAGTTAGGAATTTAAAGAGAATGATCAAAACTTTCCATAAAAAGGTCAAAGCTCATCACACAAATGAAAAAATAAAAACTGAAAAAATAAACGTAGAGTGAAGTTAAAAGTAGCCCTCTGCTAAGAGGCCGTTTTTAATGGTTAATTTCCACTGCCTCTAGAGAGTCTGAGCACGTTCTCCATTGTCTTTGCAATGGTTAATCATTCATAACCAGTCTCATGCAATTTGCAGATAGGATTGGGATGTTTTTCTTCCTTAACACTCAGTGCTACAAAAGAGTCCATAAACATTGTTTGCAAAGCTGACCATGTTTAGGATTCAGAGTACGTCCCATGATTTTGATCACCACCATTGGTAAGAATAACAAACTTCAGCATCGGTGCCTCATTAAAACCTTCAAAGGACCAGTGTGCAGCAAGGGGTGGAGTTAGACGGGCGAGGGAGGGTGACTGCAGGCTGCATATAGATGTGGTAGTGGGAGGTCAGAGACCCAGCTAAGCACCGCCCCAACAGGCTGCTTCAGGGACAGGAGCAGGTGGCAGGGAGGAAATGGCTGGGAATGAGTGCAGGGGAGGCCTCTGAGGATGCGAGTGTATTATCATATTCTGCTCATTTTACCCGACCCCTCATATTTATTGTCTTGGATTTAATGTGATTTGTACCACCAACTCCCCAAGTTTTGATTTCTATAGAGACAATTATCAGGACGTGCATGCATGTGTGTGTGTTACTCTAGGGTTGTTCTGAGGAACTCTCCTTCTGACATGGGATATTATTCTTTTTTTCCCTTCCTTTTGGTATCTCTTGAAGTAATTATGTTTTCCCATCGCCTTTTTGTGCAGCTTTCTTCCTTTAACACTAACAGCTCAACAGCTGCTACTGTTTTGTCTTATTCACCATCTCCCAACATCAGAAATAGAGAATTAAAACCAAGCAAGACAAGACAAAAACCAAATATCCGTGTAGACATGAAACTCTATAAGAACACAATTCTAAGAACATAATTCGAAATCATAAATAGTTCAGAAGATTTAATAATAAAGCTCACTATGTATGCGACGTTTTTCTAATGCTTCATACATGCTAACTCATTTAATTCTCAGGGCTGCCCAGTGAAGTAGGTACTGTTAATATCCTCATTTGACAAACGAAGAAACTGAGGCACAGAGAACGTAAGTAACTTGTCCAAGGTCAAGTGAATATTTATATGATTAGGCACCCTGGCCCAAATTCTAATTTTAAGGAGTCTGCGTGCAAAATCCAGTCATAGCAGTCCTGATAAAACCCCAAAGTAAGATACACGGAGGCTATATTGCAAGTGAAGCACTTGGGTTCTTATATCAAACATCCTGATTTAGGGTCCTGGCTTTACTCTTTACGTGCTGTGAGAGCTTGAACAAGTTACTTAACCTCACTGAGTCTGGGAATGATGATGATGAAATCTAACACATGGGAAAGAGCCTAGCGCATGGTAGGTGCTTGGAAGATACTTGTTGAATGTCAGTTGCCATAATAGAACAGCACATAGTGACAAGAGGAGCAAAATTGTGATTTATTAAAGCCAAGCCTGACTGCCTTTTTGCTCTTTCAACACCGCCTCATTTCTCCAACACTTGAGGTTTATGAATGTATCATATCCCTAAAGCATAAAATACACTGCTATTGCTTTGATGATTATGTTTCAACCAATGAAAATGGTCTCCCTTTCTCCCTTCTGCCACAAGTAGCATGCTCATTTACAGGATAGCCAAAGCTTTAAAGAATAGGTGGCAATTTATGAATAGTGGTTAAAATACTGATTTCCCCAATTTTTTTCCTGCCTTAAATAATGTTCATCCATAAATGATGCCTGATAGAATATTTGTAGAAAAAAAATCTATATCTGATTTGGAGAAAATGGCTCAAAATGTTGGTTCTGATTCTGACCTTAGGCATTGTGGTATGAGACGTCTATGTAGGATTTCACACAGGAAAAAAAAAAAAAGGAAACCTAAAGAACTGTGAAATTCAAAGGGCCACTGAGGCTATGTATCTAGTAAATTCTTGAACAGGACACTTTTATTTTCGTGAATGTGTCAACTCCACGTTATTTCTTCACAGATGGGTAAAATTCCTGGAATTCCACTGGAAAATGTTTAATGATGAATCTTGATGTTTGAAAATAAAAGCAAACCATAAGCTTCCCAAAGGAGATGGGAACATTGAAAAACTGTTAGTAAGCCAATTAACATCTATCCAATGTACAAAAGTGTTTGAAATAATAAGTGACTGTGTACTTTATCTTACACAAGAGCTAATCTCAAAGTTTACTGACTCCCTGTCTCTATTTTTTTTCTTTTGTTTTCTTTAGTTATGATTCTTTGGAACTTCTGTCAAATTTCCAACTTTTCTGGGAAATCTTCTGTCTCTCTTTTTTTACACTCCACTACAGAAATGAAACATGAAATATATTACTTGTTGGCTTTGTTGAAAATTACTTGGATGCCTATTTGTTGACCTGAAATATTTCAAAAGAGTTTTCTCAAAATACACATAGTTATCTATATTTGTAGTTCTTTGACTGTAAAGAAAAATAGAAAGATTTTCAGACTCTTGTTAACAATGGCTAATCATCCCATTTAGCATGCTCTTGTATGACCTTACTCCTATTTGACAAGTTAGAATGTTATGAAACTATTTGAACAGTTCAGCAATTTATCTCCATCAACCTGAGCCTTTGGTGAGGGGGAAAGTTTGACTTAAAAATGATGATATAATATTAAGAATGTCAAAGTAATGAGAGACATACTATAGCTTTAGGCAGCTTATGATATTTTATCTTCTATCACTTTTAGTCAATATGGTAAGAAAACCTTAACAAGAAAAGATATTTTAAAAAGAGACCGTTAAATATAATTTCACTAACAAAAGATTAAAAGTTGAAGTCTAATTTTCAAAATACTATGAAAAAATGTATTCATTACTGTTGTTAAATAGTTTCATGCAAAGTAAGAAAAGCAAAGCAAAAAGATGACCCCAAGGCTCAATGACAAATGGACATACAGCTAACTTTTGAAAATATTTATGAATCATCCTTTATCAACCTCAGACTGTTATTCAATATTTGAATACACATACATGTATATTTGCAACAATAACGAGTTCGCTTCAAACTATCAATTTGAAAATCTTTCAAAATATGGTAGATACAACCAAGAGGCAAAGAAATGCTCCACGTGAACCTTAAGATCTTGTTCTTATAGGAGAATATTAAAACATTAAAGGCTTTCTAATGTGTTAATTGGTTTTCATGCTAAAAACTTATTAAGTGGAAGATGATCTCTTTCACTACCTTCCCATATTTTACAGTTAGGCCATATTTTTAGAAATAGTCTGGCCAATAATGTGAATTGTATTATCCTTTTGTTTCCAAACTGGTCCTCAAACACAGAGCGCAAGGAGAGACTGAAGACAGAGGCCACTCCAGATTGGCAGGTGGCAGTTTTAATAAGCAAGGGAACTTACATATGGCATTTGTCCTGGCGGCCACAAGATGAGTAGATCTCCACATCTACCAGGCAGAATCTTAAAAGCTGATATAGAGCCCTTAACTGGATTCAGTCACATATTCAGTCCAGATGGCCTCAACAATACATTGCTCTCTCAAGGCTGTGTCCTTGAAATGGCTCCCACTGTGGGAAAAGTGAGCAGAATATGCATTCCAAGGACAAGGGACTGGGTGAGGAACCTACCATTGCCTGATTCCCTCGCTTCAGCTCTTGTGTCAACAGGCAGTCATGTCCTCTCAATGACCTCCTCCAACATACCCTCTACAAAGAATTTAATCTGAATACTTAGCAAATGTAGGAGAGCAAGGACCTGGAGGTCACAAGGGCACCCACTGGCCACATGGCTCTATCCTGTCATCCCTACCATGTGGGACACCTCCCTGGAGGATAGACAAGGGCAGTGTACATTTTCAGTTCCAGAGAAGACTGTAGCATATCATTGTAAGATCCCTTGGGAAGGATTCCTTCGTGGCTCATTGCATCTCGATGGAACCAGAGCGTCACAATAACCACCTAAGTGGTATGTGCCAGAAGTGGTGTGCAGGAAGAGCAGCGTGTGATAGTAGGTATTTATCCAGGAAGCGAGAGGGCACAGTCGTCTCTGTCCATCCTCGCTCCATCCTTATCCTGACTCCTTTTTTAGCACTTCATGTATCCACAGCTTATTGTTTCTAATGTCTAAATTGTATATCATACCCACTGCCAGATGATAAGATTTCAAGTACGTTTAGGGAATTTCAAAAGGAAGAAGGTTATAATATAAACCTCTATTCTTTTAAGTGACTGAATGCTGTTACTGGCCTATCCCTGGTATCTAACAGGCTTGTTGGAACACCTAATGCATATTCATTATAGAGTATTTAGAAAGTAAGGATAAATTCCAAAGAAAAAAGGTCCATAATCTTATCATCTAAAATAGCCACTGTTAACATTTTTTTGTGTAACCATTCAGTCTTTTTTCTATGCACATCCACATAATAATAACAATGTCTAACATTAATTTAGTGTTTACTTGGTGCTGATCACTATACCAAGTTCTTTATAAGCATCATCTCATTCAGTTCTTATTAAAATCTTAAGAGATGGGCCCTATTATGCCCGTTTTACAGGTAAAGACGTTGAGGCTTAAAGGGTTTAAGCAATTTGCACAGAATCTCACAGCTAGTGAATCATAGGCACTAGTCTTAACCCAGGTATGCCTGACTCCAGAGCCTATGTTCTTGACTTCAATGTAATCTGATTTATACATGCCTTTAATACTAGAAAATTGTATTTTATAAGGTGTGTTTTATAATCCCTCTTAAAGTATAACTCTATAATGAAGTAAGCATATGAAGGAAGAGGAGAAATGTAATATACGAAATTTGTATTCTAAAATACATAAAATATTTAGATTTCACTTCTCAAATGGTCCTGATATTCAGAGTTAGCACATGAGAAATAACAAATAATGAAGCACCGGTAAAAAATGCTCAGACTTTCTGGTTAAAGGCACATAGTATCAATGTATATTGATACATTGTAATTATTATACATATGTAATTATTTATTTTAAAAAACACAGATGACTTTTTTAAAGCGTTGGGAGAGCTATTAGGATCAATCTTTCCAAGGAGCAATTACAAGAACTATGAAAATATGTTTCTAGGAAATAATCTAGAGATGTAATTTACCAAAATTGTGGTTTAATTTCTTTTGGCAAGGTAGGTTATTTGATTCCTAGAAATAGAAATTTGAAATAACATGTAACGAGGTAGAACACAATGAAGAATGTAGATACTGATTTCACAGCTGGAAAAAATAAAGATTTATATTTAGACACTGATGGAATGTGAATTTAAAATGACATAAATAATTTATGTTTTATAATCATTGGATTTTCCTCCATACATATAAGTGCTTAAAACAATTTTTTTAAGATCCAAAGATTTCTATTTTTTTCTGTATAGATATTTTCATGGTTGTATTTAATGATTGATTGTTAAAAACATATGCATTTTGACTTAGCGTCCTCCTCAAAAGAAAAGCTGATGGAAGGAAATGTAAGGAGGAAGGGGAGGGGCAAAGACACATGGTGGCAAAAGTGAAGGAGGTGGAAGTATGGGTGATTATAATACAATTATATTACAAATATAGGTAATTATAGTAGAACTGGTGTTGTACTTGGAAGTTATTCAAAAAGCATTTAGAGAAATCTAAAGCTATACGGCAGACACCTCTGTATTCATTCTTCCAAAACTGAAGGCAAATTTTGTGTGTGTATTTATTTATTGCAGGGTTTTTGCACCTACTATATAAAAACATAAGCAATGTTCCTTGATGAAAAGTGTCCAGAAGACAAAAAGCAGGAGTTGCTTTAGACACTGGAATCACTGACTTCCCTGTAAGTCACTCTTTAATTTCTAATAAATCTTCAAACACTAATAATGCACCTGTTTCGGGACATCTATTATTGTTTTGATTTGGCACAAACAGACCAACTTCAGTCATATAATAGAAAAATACATAAAATATATCCTACCTGGTATATATCCCATACAAAACTGTGTATGACATTGGGCAGTGCTTTAGTTTCCTCACAGGTTTTTATTTTGAACATGATGTAGAGCACATATCATCCTAACTAGAGAACATTTTCAAGCATTTTTTCTTCTTTGGGACCCCTTCATTTTTAATAGCTGATTCGGATGGCTCACATTTCTTTTCTGTGTTTTTAGAGCCTTTGGACCACTGAGGTGGATTTTCAGTTTATCTCCTGCAACCAAGATATAATTAACTGAGGAATAACTTCCAGAGGAGATTCTCTGGCAGATGTGAGGGCATCTGGTGTACAAAAGTTCTGTTGGAACCTGTGTGAAGTGGGGCCCTAGGAGAGTAAGTCAGACAAAGGAGCCAGCTGAGGGACCCTGCCTGTATTCAGCACTAATGAATGACAGGTGCACAAAGGCAAAGGCATCTGTCTTGAAGGCTAGTAGTGACTCTAAGGTCTGACCTCAAGTCTGGTTATGACAAGATTGGACACTGAATTTAGAGGGTACAAAGCTCTACTTTTTGTACTTTTCATGCAGGCTAGATTAATTATGGCAAACTATAGCTAAGATTTATTGAGCATTTATAATTACATGCTAGGGACTGTGTCAAGTGCTTCACATGGATTAACTCATTGCCCCTTTTTTCCTTCTAGGAGACGTGGGTCTTCGAGGAGTCTAGTAACGTGTACAAATATATAAAAGCAGTAAGTGGTAGACAAGTTCACACCCAGACAGTCTAATTCCAGAACTGGGGAGCTTAGCCACACCACTGTCTCTCTGGAGGCACTAAAGCAACCTCCTAATGGCTATAGCAAGTTAGGAATTTGCCCATTATGTTCTTTGGTAGCCATTTAATCTGTTCTTGAAGACCTTCTTTCAAACTTTGAAGCAATAGCTAGATTAAGAAGTGAAACAGGTTAGTTGCAATGACCAGTTTATAATTTGTCGGGGGTATGTGGGAACTCTCTGTACTTTCTGCACAATTTTTTTGTAAACCTAGAATGCTCTAAAAAATTAAGATCTATCAATAAACATAAGGTCTATACCTCTTTTTGTGCCTGTTTTCTAACCTCATTCTCAAGTGCATATCACCATATGTCAAAATTTGCATCTAACTAAACACAAACACCCAGAACCTCTTCAACAAGACCTTCTGGATAACAAAAATTCTCAAGTGGAATGCATTTTCTCCTTCTCGATCTCTCATGGCAAATGTTTTTAATTGTTCTGCTTTTCTTAGTTTGCTTGGTATTAAAGCCAGTGGTGTCTTTTCTTTAGATTTTGAGTCTCTGGAATATAGAGACCATTTATTTCTTATTCATTTCCAGTCCCACACCCAATATCTGTACTATGCCTGAGTACATAATAAAAATAATTACAACTGCTTTTTACTGAGGGTTTAATTTGTGCCAGGCATGTATTTCAAGCTCTTCGTGATGAATACGATTGACAAATTTAGACCTTCTTAATCCTGGCCTGGATTTTTACAATGAACTTCCAACTGGTCTCTTCAGCCTTTGCTTGTTCCAGTCCCCTATACTTAGATACCCTCAGATGACTCTCCTCAAGCGTCATTTCCTGCTCAAATATCTGTAATCGTGGTACTCCATTGTCTGCTCTTCAGCATCTCTTAAGGCCCAAATCTGCTCCCCTATGAGTCTGTTATGCTCCAAAAAGCTGGCTCACTCAACATTTACTAAGTATACATAGTGCTTTCTCTTCTTTGGAGCTTTCTTTATGCCTGAAAATGTTCTCCCTTCTTCATTTCTACTGTTAAAAACCTTACCTACCCATTTCAAATATTATCCATATTCATAATTCTAATTTCCTCCTACAATCTCCCCCACTCATACCAGATGGGCTCTTATTTGAGTACTCTTAACACATTGTACGGCTTTGACCATTTCCTTATGGTTTGTCTTTAATTATATGTTGTCTTTATCTCTTTTTCCACCTTCAACTGGATTTTAACCTTACTTGTGAAAAGGGATTATATTCTCCTCACTTTTGGACCATCTGAAACTCCTAACATAACACAATGCTTTGCAGGTAGTGGATATTCATCAACCCTCATAGTGGAGAGACAGTAATACCAAGTGGGAATGTATAAGCTGTGAAGTCAGGTGGACACGGATTCTGACCTCAGGTGAATCACTCAGTAGCTGTGGAGTTCAGGCAAGGTAGTTAACTTCTTTGAGACTCAGATTCCTTTCCTGTGGGCGCGGCACTGTATCTGTTACATAGCGTTACTGAAAAATTTTAAAGGAAAATATCTGTAGAGTTTGACATGTTAAGTGTCTAATACACGGCAGTGGCAAGTATTTGTTTCATAGAACTTTTCTCCTGGAATAGTTTGAATTCCTTCTAACTAAAGACATCTTAACTCTCTTTTTTTAGCCATACTTATGCTCGCAATCATTTGTCAGCAAGGCAAAATTGGAACAAGGAAGGCCATTTTATAGATAGGTATGATATCGTATTCCCAATCAGATCTATATTTATTTTGAAAATACTGTAGTACTTGTCAATTAAATAAATTCATGAATATTTATTGAGCACCCGTTTATGCATCAAACATTGTAGATATTGGGGATACCGCAGTGAATGAGATATAGTCCTTGCTCTCTACTTTCATTCTAATGTGTACAGTGACCCCACAGATATCTAAGAAACATGATGAAAAGCTTACCTAAAAATGGTGCCAAACCTGCATCAATTAGAATCCCCTAATCCATTTCTGGGCCTTAAAACTCGGCTGTTATGGCAGCTTTGGGGGAGTCCAAGAATGGTTACCCAGATTTTTATTAAAATTTTTTTCTTTTTCATATGTGTTTTTTTAAAAAATTGAAGTATAGTTGGTATACAATCGTTCTGAACCAAACTTGGGTCTGCTTGCCCGCGCAGAGTAAAGCCAACCTACTGACAGCTGGTTGTGGTGAAGGAAAGAAAGGTCAGCGTTTATTACAAGGCACAATACGAGGAGTCTGGGAAAGCTAATGCTCAAAAAGCCTGAAATCCCCAATGGGTTTCAGCAAAGTATTCTTAAAGGCAAGGTGAGGGAGGGGAGCCCCAGGGTACCTGATCAGCTCGTGCACAATTCTCTGATTGGTTAATGGTGAGGTAACAGGGCGGTGTCACAGGGGTTAACCTTCGGTTTTGAGGTTGTCCTTAGGCGCCAATAGGCCTGGGGGCTGCGTGCTCTTGGTCGTTGAGTAGTTAACTAGTTAATGTCTTCCCCCTGGGGGTTTTAGCATCTCTAAAACAACTCAGGAAATGTGCATCAGATACTGTTACCTAGGCACTTCACAGAGGAGCTAAAACAGAGGATATGGGGGAGGGGTCTGTCCCTGGGAAGGCCCCGTTCGGTTCTGCTTGGTTACACAATATTATGTTACAGGTGTGCAATATAGTGATTCACAATTTTTAAAGGTATACTCCATTTACAGTTATAAAATATTGGCTATATTCCCTGTGTTGTACAATATATCCTTGCAGCTTATTTTATACATGATAGTTTGTACCTCTTAATCCCCTACCCCTATAACGCCCCTCCCCCTTCCCTCTCCCCACTGACCACTAATTTCTTCTCTATATCTGTGCGTCTGCTCCTTTGTCATATTCACTAGTTCCTCGTATTTTTAAGATTCCATATACAAGTGATATCACACAGTCTTTGTGTTTCTCTGTCAGACTTATTTCACTTAGCATATGGAGGATATTTTGCTATCCAGATTTTAAAAAGCTAGGACTTTAAGAAGCAATGTTGTGGAGACAAGCTGAATATATATTTTTTCCTCTGGGAAAAATTAAGGCTAAATCTATAAGTCTTTGTGCGTAACAGATGGATCTGAGCTTTCTCTATTTCTGTTTAAATAACCTAAAGTAGTTGTCAGGGAGTGAAAGTTGTTCCATGTCGGCAGGAGCTCTCACAACACTGAAGCTCTTCCGTTTGCAGCCACTTAGGCGAGTCCTACCGGTGGCACAGGGGTAGACGGATAGACCTCCCCAGGTCCGCTGCTGCCATCAGCCTCTGGGCCGGAGCTACCCCGCTCGTCGCGATCCCGGGTGCGGAGGGCCCTCCCGCGGGAGGAGCGCGGGGCGTGGAGGGCGTGGGCCGAGGGCGGGGCGAGCCGCAGACTGGGAGCTCGCAGGGAGCTGTCAGTGTCAGGCTCCGGAGAGGGAGGAAGTGCTGTAGGTCCCGGAGGAGCGTGAGCCGAGCGGCCGGCGCAGCGTGAGACAGCACATCCTGCGCGCGCCGGGACCGCCGCCCTCGGGAAGCGCACGAGCGCCGCCGCCGCCGGGGAGCCGTGGCCGCGCTCTCGAGCGCAGTTCCGCCGCCGCCGCCGCCGACCGCGTCCAGGTAAACGGGAGGGGGGGGTCGCGCTCCCTGGGCCAGCGCCTCCGCGCCCCTCCTCAACCCTCCCGCCCCCGGGTTGTCGGCTTCTGGAGCCGCTGGGCAGTAGTGCGGCCGCGGCAGCCGCAGCCGGACCTTGGCCTCGGCCCCCTCCCCGGGCTCCTGCATGCTCCGCGGCGCCCGAAAGCGGCCAAACCCCGCCCCCCCCACCTCCCCCGGCAGCGGCAGCCCCTTGCTGCGGCTCTCCCGGCTGAGCCAGGAGGTGAGGGCAGATGAGAAAGAGTGAGTAGTGGTGTCATCACCTTGTGGGCTGGGAGGGGCGTCCCAGTGCGCCCCGCCTCGGTTTTCTCCTGGGGAGCAGAAGGTTAGCGGCAGTGAAATCCGCACCCCTCAGGGCAACCAGCTGACGGCCCCCGAGGGAGGGGGGAGCTGCAGAGGGAGGGGAATGGATGCTGTTTGAGTACATTTTAAGCTGTCTGCAAAGCTCTTAGATGCTGTTGCTATCCGCCAAGTCGAAGGAAGCGAATATACTTCCAGCAAGGCATTAATTAAACACACGCAAGAAGGTGCCAGTTTCTCTCACTGCTGCAAAAAAAAGTGTGGCTGGGGGATGTGTTTTAGTAAACACCTTCGCGGCCGCGTGCCTCTCCTTCCCCCACTCCCACTACCGCATCGCTCTGGCCTTATAAATCCGTGCGTCGTCATCATAAGGTCAGTGACCCTGGCGACACTGATGGGAACTGAGTGTGCGGGAAGTCTCATGACTTGTAATAAGGATGAACAGAAACCCAGGATCAGGACAGGAAATTACTTAGGAAATTAGAGGCTCAGCAAACTGCAGCAGATGGAATATATTCGTTATCCTGGACTCGCCCGCATCTAGGTAAGGGGCAGAACAAGTAGCCAGCCATTTTCTTGCCTGGAATGCCTTTCAAATGAGCATTGTAGACTTATTGTAGTTCAGGGTTGTGCAAAATTGCTTCTGAATATTCCAGATTAGCAGAAAGCATAACCAACAGTAAGGCATGGTAGCTGCAGAAGACATCATATGGGTAATATTAGCACAGATAGGGGTGACTGCCTCTGTATACATTTTCACTGCGGAAATTATAGAGAAACACGTTGATCAGTATTAGTAAATTTGAAATTTGCACTCAGTGCAAGTTTCGGCATGGAAAAAAAGGACCCAAACTCTGCTCTTCTCACTATGTTTCTTAGTAAAATAAAATCGTACATTGCTACCACTAAGTCATCAAATGTTCTCTTCATAGGAGCCAACTCCCAGTCTTTCTTAAGGTTTGAGGATCCAGTGCTCCAAGAGCCATTTCTTTAAAAAATCTTCTAGCATCATCATTGGTATGTTTAATTAATATAGTTGGGGGCCCAATGCAGGCTTTTTTCAGCCTGTGCAGCTCTGGGCCCCATTTTTGGCCCATAACATCTTCCACATCTCTCTTTTTCTTCCCTGTGTCAGGCACTGATGCAGCTGCTTCCTCTCTCTTGGACCTCAGGGTTGCTGAGCTCCTGCACAGTGCCCTGGAGGAGAGGGATGGTTCAGCCCCTCCCCACACCCAGCCTTTCCTTCTCTCCTACTAGAAATAAGTCCTGAAGCTTTTTTGGTGTTACAGGTCTATATCATTAGGTACAATCACCGCTAGAGATATGGGCAGAGAAGATAAACTCAACCGACAGAAAAGTGGAGCAGAGTTCTCACAAGTGGTGGTCCCTGGCCCCTAGTTTCTAATGAACTGAGATAGTAAGAAGAAGTCATCAGGCATTTCTCATCATGTTTCATGTCTAAGAGGGGGCTCTATGAACTTTGTTCCCACCCCTCGTACTTCCCCAAAGATTCCTTCCAGAGTCTACATTTAATAAATGAGCCTTTTCCTTGACTCCAGTGCTGAGTCAAGTAATTCTTGGAGATAAAGCCTGGGTGCTGCTCTGTTCATATTCAAAACAACCATGTAGATGAGTCTTGTAAAATACATGCCAGGTTTTTAAACCCAGCCACGTCTCTTAGCACAGACAAATGTGTACAGGCTTCATCAACAGTTACATCAGTGGGCCACTCATCCTCCCTGGTCACCTTGTTTCCTTCTGTCACCTAATAGCATCAAATGTAAAGGTCACACACATGCATTGCAAACTTAAGTATATTCTTTCATCACCTTGTTCTCCCCATACTTTGCCCCATCAAATAAAACAAAGGTTGATAATAATATTCCGAGCACTTTAGCAGTGCTCAGTACATTTCCTAAATGTATTGCACTGCCTTTGCTGAATGTATTACATTACCAATACATTTACTAAAATGTACTGAGCACTTGACCAGGCATTGCACTTTAAACTACTTCTCATGTATTAACTTCTTTAATCCTCACAAAAACCTGATGAGGTAGATATTATTCGTAATCCTATTTGACAGGCAAGGAAACTAAGACACGAGGATGTCAAGTAACTTTCTGAAAATTGCTCGGCTAATAAGTTGTAGAGCCAGGATTTGAACCTGGGCAATCTGCCTGTACTCTTCTATAGGACAGTTTATATTGGTTAATTTTCATATATTGGATACCAGGCTCTTATGTTATCTCATTTCAATCCCTATATTAATCTTATGAAGTAGACATTATTATCCATATTTTACAGATGATGAAAAACTGAGTTAAGTGATATACTTAATACATAGCAGAGGTAGGATTCAAATCAGGTCTGACTCTAAAACCAGTAGTCATCCATTTTAGCTAGCGTTCCCTTTGAGAAACAAAAAAGCTGAGCTTGTCTGTTTCTTTTGGGTGTGTTGCCCATTTTCCTTGTGAGCCATTGCAGTTTCTTTGAAGCCTTAAGTGTAGCCATACTTTTTTGCCAGTTGATTGGTAGGTGTGGATGATACGGCAAAACCAACGTAGGACCATAGCTCTTTTGAAGTCAGATATTGCCTTCGTTCTGTCTCCTTAATGAAACTAGTAATTCCCCATAATACTTTGTGGATCTCAAATACCATGTAAATAGTTGTTCCACTGATCAGGGATCCCTTTTACTAGAAACTGTTGCGTCTTCTACATTCCCTAGAAAATGTGAGAAAGTATGTTCTTTTGGGGACTTTGCTGGGACCGTGAACTTCTAGGGTTCACTTCTTTTGAGAATTAACTAAAGTTAACTCCACTCTCACTACTCTGAAATTTATAAACCATTGCCCAGGTCCGTGTAAAAAATGAGTCCTCTTGACTGGGAGCTCTTCGCTGGTACCCAGTACTTGTTTCGTTTGCTTCTCTTTAGGAAGCCTGGCACCAGACTGTCAGCGTGAAGCTTACACTGTAACATAGACGCCACTACCCAGGTGCCAGCTGAGGAGCCACATGTTTATAAAGCATCTCCTGAGTCTTTGTTTAGAGGAGTCTTCTTTTTTTTTACGGTACGCGGGCCTCTCACCGCTGTGGCCTCTTCCGTTGCGGAGCACAGCCTCCGGACGCACAGGCTCAGTGGCCATGGCTCACGGGCCCAGCCGCTCCACAGCATGCGGGATCCTCCCGGACCGGGGCACGAACCCGCGTCCCCTGCATCGGCAGGCGGACTCCCAACCACTGCGCCACCAGGGAAGCCCTAGAGGAGTCTTCTTAAGCAGGAGTCATAGGCACCATGGAGGACAGGCATATGAGAGTTTTCAGGTGGTCATTGAACCCGATATAATTGATGCAAAATTTTATGCATTTGTGCTAAATGCAGCTCTCTAGGGAAAGACTGGGTATTTGTGACTAAAAAGAGATTAAGAACCACTGGTTCAAGTGAACTGTTTAGGAAGGGGGAGGAGCAGAGGCCATTCTGCTGAAATGCGTTGGAAACAAGGCAAACTATCCTGTTAGAACCAGCCAAGAAAAAATGTTCTTGGCTATCAGGACATTGCTGGTATTTCGCTACAGAGGCATGCTAGAGTGCCCAGGTCCAAGTACAACATATACTCGTGCATGCTGCAACCAGGTGAGGTCTCGAGGACCTCAGGCAGCCCTAGCACTGCTCGCCATTCATTAGGCACTTACCCTTTTCACACTTAGGGTTCATCGAATCTTCCCAACATCCCTGTAAGGCTGACATTTTTATCTGCATTTGACAAACAAGGAATCAGATGATTGGAAACATTAAGCCACTCGGTCAAGGCCACATGAGGCCAATTAGTAGAAGGGCTGGGTTTCAAATGTAGGTTGGCCAGAGTCCAAAGCCTGTTTATTCTCTTCCCAACATATTTCATTGTTTCTCTATGTGGGACGCCAAAAAGTACTGTTTAGTGTAGCTTTTTATTGTGGCAGGACAGAGTTCCTCAAGAACACTCTCCCATGCTGATAGGAAAAGCCTAAATGTGTTATCAAACGGGAACAAGAAAATTAGACATTTCTCAGCGTGGCAGAGGATAAGCGGGCCCTGCTTTCCCTTGAGGTGTGTGCTCATGCCCCACACATTTGATTCTCAGGTGTGCCCAGGTATCTTGCTGAGCAGCAAATGCATAGCAGTCTGCACCCAAGCCTAGAGAATTGATTGGTTGGTTTTGCCGGGGTAGCTGCAAGACTTTATTCGTTGCAAAAATGAACTTACTTCAGAGCTGAGTTGTAAGCTGTGCGGTGTTCTGGGGCTTACTCGATAGAGTGGCTTTGTCGTGATCTGGAACACTAACTCGGTACTTAGTCCTGGGGGACCTCTTTTTACCAGATGACCTACACGTCCTTTAGTTTTCGGTTCGTGTCAATCCGGCGATCCATTTTTGGGTACAGACCAGCTAATGCCATCCGTGTGGCAAACACATAAAGCAGAAATTGATGTTAGAGTCAAGAGCATTCTTTATAATAAGAATGAGTCCCAGGCACTGTAGAGGATGGCTGCCTTTGATCAGCAGACTGGCCTGGGAACAGACACCAGTGTGCTTCCTTATGCTTCAAGCTTTTTTCTCTCCTGTAGCCTCTGAAGGTTTTTAAAAAGTTTACTGCTCCCTCACCCCCACACATTTCAGGTTGGTATCTAACATTTTTATTGTTAGTTTAAAGAATCACAATGAATGTAATTTCCATAATATTGTAAACTTTGACATTTAAAAATAAAACGATGACATCATTCTTTGAATCCAAATTAAAATCTAAGTGCTATACCAACCTCTGTTTAAAAAGTACCTGAAGAAGCTCTTCAACAAAAGGGTATTTTTATACCCTGTGGTCAAGCATCACAGTAAGATTTGGGTTTCCTCTTTTTTTCCCCTGGTAATGGAGGTGGGAAAGGAGGCCCTGAATGATCGCACAACCACAGGTATGTTCTCTGGTTGGTCAGTTTTTGGAAAGCCTACAGACAGAAGTTCTGGATCTCGAAATTACGATGTTATTAGCTCATAACAACATTCCTGCATGCTCTTTAGAAAGCCTCAGGGATGCCAGCGGCACACAATGCCGGGTTGAAGAGCACATATTTATCTAGCACAGGTGCTGTGTGTTACAGGTCACTGCGGGGCCAGTGCCGGGAGTCGGGTCCATGGCCTTCGTCTGTGTGGCTCAAACTCAAGGTGGCAGGGCCAGAAAGAACAGCAGAGCCACTGGTCCCATCTCTTGCCCTCAGGCAGGTGACTGTATGGGTACTTGTCTTTCTTCTGTTTAGGGATTTACAGGAAGAGATCTGTCCATTCCAGTGTTTTTAGATCACTGGTTCTCAGCCAGGAGTGATTGTCCTTCCCAGGGGACGTTTGGCAACGTCTGGAGACATTTTTGGTTATCACATTTGGGGAGAGAGGGTGGCTGTAGGCATCTGTAGTGGGAAGGATCAGGGTGCCGCTGGACAGCTTACAATGCACAGAACAGCCAAGGTTAAGAAGCCCTGCTTTAGATGTTCTGGTTTTCTATTGAAATCTTCCCTGCTGTAATTTAAGTCCATTTCTTTGGTCTTCTACAAGATAAGAAGAGCATAACATTTAAAAGGCAGCATAAGGGAAAGGAAAGAAAAAGCCTGCTATTCCACTGACTGCCTCTGTGAGCCTCAGTTTCTTCATCTGTGAAATGGGGATAACAATACTTGGCTTGCAAAATTATTGTAAGGATTGCAGATAATGAGAGTACTGGGTCCAATATGTGGTACATGCTCAATGCGTGGAAGATACTTTTTATTATTCAACAGCCATGATCTCACTCTCTAGCCTTCTCTTCTCAGGGACTTGTGTGATCTTGCCCTGCTTTGAACCAAAGGTATGCTTTTAAAAAGTGAATTATGCTATGTACCTGCCTCCTTCCACTTCAAGACACTGGGCTCCCTGAGGCATCCTTTGTATCTTTCAGCAGAGGGTCTTACAGGTGGTAGATCTCAACGAGCTTTGTTGACCTGAAATATTAGCCAGAATAAATCCCACTTAATTTTCCTTTTATTATAAGATTTAATTCTTTCCCCCGTGGATCATTTTAACGTGTTCAGTAAAACATTCACTTCCTTAAATGTAGCCGCAATTGCACGTCTGGGCCCAATATGGACGTGGGCTTGGTAATGCCTAGAATTCTGGAAGCCTTGCCTTCCTGAATCAGGATCACATTGAACATTTCTGCTGGGGGAAGGGCAGTCTTGAGGAAAATAATCTTTCATTCTAGAAGTGACGTGTAGGATGGTTTGAGTCTTGTGTTTTCCTTTAGGAGTCCCTTGGTCTAATTCTTTTGATCTGGCTTTGATCTGACACTCTCTGAGCAGGGCAGTACTTGGGTTCCTTTCTGGGAGGGGGAGGGGAAATTTTGATTCATTTGTCAGATTTCTATTTTATGCTAATATCTAGAGTGAAACCAAGAGTAACACATGTATTTTAAATAGCTCTAATGAATAAATGATGACAATATTTTATATCCTTTGCCTATAGTTTCCCTTGTAGGGTACGGTTTTCCCGCTCTAACTTGAAATAGTACCCATTTCTTTGTTTGACAAGCTGGAGGTTTTAGTAATTGAAATGGAATGAAGTTCTCTCCTTTTGAAAGTAGTTTAGATCCTGTTGTGCACATATGTAAGCCTTTAAAAGTTGATCGAGTTGTTGAATGTTATAGTGGGCCCATGTGGAGAGGATGATCATGGGATTCTGTCTCAGAATCAGCTTGTGGGATTTTAGTCGTTGCTGGGTTTGGGTGGCTGAAAGGGTAGAAGGCCCTGTGGGGAATGTGTGTTTTGACAGTGTCCCCTTTTAAAATGAAGCGTGTCTCCTGTTTCACCATCCCCCCCCATTAGTATCAAAATAGCAAGGGGTTGTGGGAATTGGTGTGTATTTTGTGGGAGAAAGAATAACAGAAAACTTCTCTGCTTGTTTCCTTGAAAAGTGTGACTTTGTTCACTTTCAGAAGGTATAGGTTACCACTGGCTCCGAAAGAGGATCCTCTCTCTTTGAATGTTTTCAGGCTCAGAGGAAAGTGAGAGTCTATTTACCTAAGTTAAAATGCCAAACTAAATCTCCCAATGCAAATATGGACCACCCAGGGATTTTGTAAAGGCCAGGTTTGGGGTTTTGAATACAGATTTTCCTGCTTCCTCTTTTAAGCTTTTTAATATTTTTCGAATGCTGCTGAAAAGTAATTGGCATATCAAGCAAGGATGAAATCTCATATCTTTTGCCATGAACTTTAAAGGGGGGAATTGTACTCATTTCCTTTGAGAGCCCTTTGTTTTTCAAAATAAATATGAATTACTAAAATTTGAAGGCCAAATTGTAGATTTCAGTTTAAAGTAGATAGAAAAGTTGGGTTACAAAACAGTTATAGGAGAGGAGAAGGATACTCTCTTCAAATGTTCCCTTTCCCAAGTACATTGTGCCTAGACAGAGCCACTTACCTCAGTAAACTGGGTAGAACTTTGCTTTGGGGGATGGGTGAGGGTATTGCAAACATCACCTCAGTTAGAAAACAAAATTCAACTGAGTAAATTTTAAAAATCTTATTGGGGGCTTCCCTGGTGGCACAGTGGTTGAGAGTCCGCCTGCCGATGCAGGGGACGCGGGTTCGTGCCCCCGTCTGGGAGGATCCCACATGCCGCAGAGCGGCTGGGCCTGTGAGCCATGGCCGCTGAGCCTGCGTGTCCGGAGCCTGTGCTCCGCAACGGCAGAGGCCTCAACAGTGAGAGACCCGCGAACCGCAAAAAAAAAAAAAAAAAAAAAAAAAAAAAAATCATATTGGGTTTTTTTCAGCAAAATATGAATTGGGTAGCATCCCATCTAGCAGATAGAAAGGAGCTCTGAAGAGCTTTACAAAATGAAAGACCGCTGTAGGCAGAAGGGAGCAAGACAAGGAAGTTACTAGGGAAAGAGTGGATTGTTTGTGGCAAGGTCACGTTCCTTTAGGGGATGGCAGGGTCTGTGAGGCAGGTTACCTGCTTAGTGCTGATCAGTAATTCCGGATACACCAGTTTAAGTCTCTACACCCAGGAGAGGTTGAAACTGTAATTAAGTTAGGTATTAAGACTCAGTGTGGTGATGTGGGTTAGCACAAGTGACTCTGTTTGGGGCCTGTTGTCTCTCTCTCTCTCTTTTTTTTTAATAACAATTCCTGCCTTTTGATCAGACTCTTAGCTTTACTGAGAGATGTGATCAAAATTTAAGGCATTAGCACCACTCCCAGCTACCGCTCTGAAGTTCTCATGGTTTTTTTTTTACTCATCCTCTCTGTGGTATTCACAGGTCACAAGTTCAAGTTCACATTTTTTACACCGGTCATTTTCTTTGCTTCTTTTCTGAAATTCCAGTCTTAGAGAAATCATTTGCTTGGTGGTTGGCTGCTGCGAACATGCATTTAAAGCTTTTGTGAGAATGCATCGTGCCAGGGAGATTACTATGATTGTTATACACAGGACGATTCCCAATGTCTGGAGTGCACTTCAGAGCCATGGTCCTCAAGACCCAACTGATCAAAATCTGTTAAGTCAAAGAAAGACCCCATTGAAGTAGTCACTTTCTTAAGCCAACTGACTTGCTCAGTGATCTTGTATAGCTGAGTTTCAACTTCCCCAGAAGTGTGAATACGGGTACAACAGGTGGTGGTGACCATAGCACAGACACCTAGTTCAGCTAAAAGACAACCAAGGGCTATCCTATTATCAGGACCAACCTTGGCCAGAGAGTCTAAGGATTTTTCTTGGGCAGCTCTTGCTTTAGAAGTGGATTCTGCAATGTTTTCAGGAGTTAAGGAGAGATTCTTAATCATAGCTTCGTTTGTACTCACTCTGAACCAGGGAAGTAGGGACCTGCCAACAGAAGCAAATCCAGAATCATGAGCACCTTCTGGTAGGTCTTTTCTAACTCAATGATGTAAATTCAGGAGAGGTGACCAATGAGCTGTGTCAGTCTGTGAACAGTTAGGGGCGCAGTTAGGTTACCTAAGAGGTATTGCCCAGTTATATGCCAGCCATCCAGACACTCGTAGGCCCAAGGAGAATAATAACCACTACAGACAAAGGTAAATCCTGAGGGGACACAAAGCGCTCCCGCTAACGTGGCACTGTCGATGAATTCATTCGAAGGGATTGTTGCATTTACCCATTCAAGACAAGGCTCAGTTAGGTTCCCAGTGCATTTGGGAGGTAAATCTCCTAACCTGAAATAAAAAGTTGCTCTAAATTCCTTGCAAAAATGGGTGCTGCTGGTGAGATCTTTTCATCATTGGGGGAAGATCTGATTTAGATCATCATAAGAATGTGAGTGTGCAAATGTACTACAGTTTGTGTAGGTGTTTATGTCTAATTGGTCAAGTAGAGTTATCAGTGGAGAAAGTTAAAACAAGCACTGGCTATAAAAGTTGGACTCTGTAAGTGCCTTCTAAGGGGAGTCAATTATAGTTTGTGGTGACGTTCGGAATAGAAGAATAATTGGTCACAGGGAGGACTAGGGGGTCTCTAGCATCATGGACAGATCAGAGATTTTGATGACAAATGCAACGGTCTGAAAGATTATCCCCCTTCACAATGGCCCGGAAGATAACAGATGATGGCGTTATCTTTCCAGGCCAATGCCAGAGTGAAGGAAAGACAGGGAAGAAGAAAGGGGTATGAAGACTTGATCTGGTGTTTGGTAGAAGCAGTCTGTCTTGATGTTGGCTACTTCTCTTCCTAGTCAGTTTGGTTTGCAGGTCTCCAGTGTTTGTACAGGACCAGATACCAGGTGGAGCCTTCTTAAGCTTTGAGATCTGTACCCAGGGATCAGTGCCTTTTAGTTTTGCAGTGGTGTCAGCAGTCAGGAGCACTTGGTAAGATCCCTTCCAGCTGAGTTCAAGAGCTGTCTTCCTCTGATGATGTTTCCAGAATACCCAGTCACCAGGCTCCATACTGTGGCCAACAGGATCCTTTGAATTGGGATCTGGGAGAGCTTTTTTTAATCTGTTGGTGGTAAGGTTCAGCAGAAGACATTAAAGACTTACAATAGCTGGTCACGTTAATGTGAAATAACAAGGAATCAACAGAAAATTTGTACACAGTAGACACTGGCCTGCTGGTGACTATGTCACGCGCGGTAAGTTTATGTTTCCCAAAAGGGGTACTGCGAATAGTCAGCAAAACCAGAGTCAATACCTGAGGCCAAGGGACTCTAACAATTTGAGCAAGTTTGGAGGTTTTGAATTTGAGGATCCATTACTTCTCTCAACCTTGCCTGATGATTGAGCGTTATAGGGACAGTGACGATTTCAAGAAGTTTACAAGGTTTTGTTAAAGCTTATATGATTTGCCCAGTGAAGTGGTTACCCCAGTTGCTGAAGATTGTGGAAGGTACACCTCACGTGGGAAACACGGTTTCTAACAGTTTCTTTGCCACTGTGAAGGCATCGGCTTTGCAGCAGGGGAAGGCTTCAATCCATCCAGAAAACACACACACGGTAAGAAGAACATATTGATAACTCATGCTAGGTGGCAGTTGAATGAAGTCCAGCTGCAGGTGTTCAGAGGGTCCAGAGGGAGGAGGTTTGTGGCCTCTGGGAACAGACATAGTGTTTTCAGGATTATGGACCTGACAGGTCAGACACTGGTGGTAAACTCTTTTCATAATTTTATAGAAGGCCCTCCACCAGTGTTTATTCCTGATTTCAGTCATCTTACTTGCACCATGGTGGGTGAAGGAATGCAAAAACCGAAAAATGGGGTTTGCCAGGGAGTCAGGAAGAGCCAGGCACCATCTGGGTTTCCTGTAGCCCTGACCGGTCATTGAATTTACAACCATTGTTTGCCCGTCGTGATTTCTCTGACTCAGAAGCAGGCTGTTGCCTGTTGCAAGGATATCGGGGTGGCAAAAGTCTGGAACAAGGGCTCTTTTTTTTTAAAATTTATCTATTTATTTTGGCTGCGTTGCGTCTTCGTTGCTGTGCGCAGGCTTTCTCTAGTTGTGGTGAACTGGGGCTACTCTTTGTTGCGGCGTGCGGGCTTCTCATTGTGATGGCTTCTAGTTGACAGGCCGTGGTGTCACGAAATGGGATATTATTACCTCGAGGTCTTGGGGCTCACCTTCTTCAGGTGGGGGTAGTAACGTAGCAGGATTAAGGACCTTATAATGTTTAGATGCAATTTAGGTGGTGAAAGCAGAAGGATCTCATAGGAGGTTAGTCTCTTTGCAGAGAAATGTTGAGTCAATTCAGAATTAAGAAGACCTTGGACGATATGTGGAGTTTGTAAATACATGTCATTTCCTAGGGTTAAATCTGCTGAGGCTTCTGCTAACTTTGCAGCTACAGCCTTAGGAAGTTGGGATAGGTACGAGCAACTGCATCAGATTGTGTGCTGTAATAAACACTAGGCCTGTGCTTACCGTGTTCTTGTGTGAGCATTCTCCAGGGGTTGGTTCTCTCTCTCATGTACGAATAAGGGGGAAGGTTTTGAAGTTGGGTGGCCCTGGGGCAGGCGGTTCTTGCAGCACTTGTTTTAGTTTGATAAAGGCCTGCTCATGTTTATCTTCCCCAGGAAATGGTTCAGGGACTGAGTTTTTAGTGAGTTCCTAGAGCAGGAAAGCCACGAGAGAAAAATTAGGAACCCATAGTCTGCAATAACCAGCCAGGCCTAGGAATCCACAAAGGTGTCACTTAGGTGTTGGCCTAGGGAATTCTTGGATTAGCTTAATTCTTTTTGGAGACAGCTGGATTCCTTCAGCGCTTAGATTATGACCTAGGTAATGAGTAGTGTCTAGAGATAATTGTAATTTTTCCTTGGAGACTTTATGTCCTTTTTTAGCTAACTGTTGTAGCAAGTAAGTGGAATTCTTTATGGATGCCTCTTTGGTAACTGAATACAGCAAAAGGTCATCTATATTCTTACTGTAGAAGGGTCGATTTCCTAGGAACCTGGAGGGTACATAAATTTTGGTGGAACACTTGGGAAACATCAGAAGGGGCCTCAGTGAACCCTTGAGGCATGCCTGTCCAGGTATATTGTTGACTGTTCCAAGTAAAGATGAACAGATAGTGGCTGTTGGGGTCCACAGGGATGCTGAAGAAGACAAAGCTCCACAACAGTGAACCATCTTGAGTCTGATGGAACTTGTGACAAAGGATTTTGGGGAATGGAACAGCTGGAAAATGGGGAATCTCGTTAATAGCTTTCAAGTCCTGGACAGATCGCCATCCCCACCCATTAGGTTTTGGGACTGATAAGACCAGGTGTTACAGGGGCTGGTACAGGGAATGGTTAGCCCCTGTGTGAATTGGTCTTCTGTTATTGGTACGAAGCCTTGTGTGGTCTTAGGTTTTAATGGATATTGAGGCAGTTTAGGAAGAGGTTTAGTTATGTTTCTCCGAATTTTTATAGGCTCTGCACTTCTTATTCTCCCAGTGTCAGCGTTAGAGGTAGCCCACAGATTTTCAGGCACCTCGATTAAGTTAGAGGTCTTTTGCTGGAATTCTTCCTCTTCTGTATCAAGGACAGATTGTAAAGAACATAAAAGATCAGGTTCTGGTTGGTCAGGACATTCTAAGGTGAGGTCTCTATGAGAAGCAAAATTTATTAGCCCTTTTAATTTATAAAGGAGATTGCTACCTAATAGATTGACTACAACTGTATCACATAGCAAAAAGGAATGTTTTTCAGTGAAAGGTCCCAGAGTCATTTGTACTGATTGAGATAGAATTTTATTAGATACCCACTGTGGAAACTTCTTTTTCACTCCAAAACGTTTGTTGTCCTCTGGGGTTTAAAGTAGAGAGTGTAGCTCTGGTATCTATCACAATTTGGCAAGGTTTTCCATTAAATTTTAATTTCCCCTTGGCTATGTGAAGGAATTACTGGTGGCAGTTTACCAGAGAATCTGTCGGAGTCCTGTCAACTCTTGGAGGGGGCCCATATGAGGGCCCTGCTTTGGGGGAAGATATGAGAGAATTTAAGTTGATGTTGAAGAATTTTTACGGGATCAATGAGAGCAATCTTTTTTCCAGTACCCCAGTTGATTACAATTGAGACATGGATCCTTAGGCCAATGTTTTGATGATGGACCCTCTTGGAGGGTGCAGTGTGGGAGGCCCAGGTATTATTTTAGGTCTCTGGCCTTGGAACTATTGTAGTTGTAAAGGCTAATAGTTTGGCAGACTTTTGTTTACGGTCTTATTCCAAAGTCCTTTCAAAGTGCTCAGCAGTGGTCATGAGTTCAGTCAAACCAGTGACCTCCTGTCCTATTTTCTGCCTTTTTATCAATCTCCTAATCTCAGGAGATAATCCATTTACAAGTTGGGCAACTAGAGCAGGTTGGGTAACATCATATATTGTATGGAACCCAGGATGCCTTAGGAAGAGAGCTTCCAGCTGGGTTTTGAAGTCGGCCACAGATTCATTTTTTGTTTGCATGTTTGAATAACAGACCAATCATCGCGGGCAAGGAAGACTCTAGGAATGGCTATTAGAAGATCAGCTGCATTTTGCAAGCTTTTTCTGCTCCGTAAGGGGACCGTGATGAAGATCGAGGATCTCAAATATCATCAGTAGGGTTACGCCATCCTGCTTCTCGCATACAATTTTGGGCTTCACCAGGTCCTACCAGCATGTGCACGAGCTGATAAAGATCTGGCAGCCCCAGATCATAGGCTCCAATGAGGACTCTAAATACTTCAGAAAACTTTTGGGGATCCTCCTGGGTTTAGGAAATTCTCTAATTATGGTCCTTAGCTTGGTCTTTGTCCGAGGAGTGAAAGATACCTGGGGAGGATCTCCTGCAGCCTTGGATGGGTGGTTTATTTTAAAAGGTGACTGTCCAGGGTGGAAAGGCAGTTTAGATAGAGAATTAGAGAGCATGAACGCTCAGGTAAAGGTGGATAGAGGGGAGCGGTGGGAGTTGCGTGTCTTACTGTCTTTTAGGTACCTCTTGCATCTTTTTAAATTTTTAATTAGCCTTTTGCATGAATTTTTTAATGATGCTGTTTTGGAATCTTGAAGCTTTTTGGAAGCTTCTGCATACCAATTGAAATAGGTATCCCATTCTGTTTGTTGATTTGGGAACTCTTGCTTTCAAATGTACTTCTTAAATGAACAGTCAATCTAATTGGAACATTTCCTATCACGGCCATTGTAATTCTAGGTTGTTTTTAGTAAGATTTTGCAATTTTTGTAGATATATACAGTTTTCAGGACTATAGTTCTTATCTAGCACAGGAGTCTTCGAGTAAGGTAGCACTCTTAACAGCTTTTAAGTTCTCAATCCAGGCCCACCAGTTTTGCACCTTTTGGCTTCTGAGATTCCATTAGCAATAGCCTCTATCTGTATAAACGAGATAAACAAACATGTGCGCATTAGCACACCAGCAGCACCAAAGACATGTTCCTGTGGACTGGCCTTGTGTGTACCACCAGCAATTCTCAGTGTGATACTGGAGACTGGGGAAAGGACTGAATCAGCAGACCCCAACAGATAGTGACTGCGGACTAGGATTCCAAATAAATGAGGAATTGCAGACTGAATCACCAGCAGTTCCCAACATGGAACTAGGGATTTTAGTCAAATAGGGAAATGTGGATTGAAGCAAGGGTAGGGACTTGGGTTCCAGATGGAACTGTCTGCCAGCTGAAGGTGACCGGCTAAGCCCTGGACTGGAAAGTCAGTTAGATTGGGACCTCTGCACAAAGACAGCAGAGCTGAGAACTGAGAGGAACTTACAGCCCTCAGAGATGATGAGAAACGAGAATTCAGAGGATTTGTGGGTACCATGCCTGTGTTTCTCATCATCCCTGAAGCTGTGAAAAGTTTCTTTTGAATCCCACTGCCGCCACCAAGTCTGTTAAAAAACAAAATTCAACTGAGTAAATTTTAAAGATCTTATTGGCTTTATTCAACAATTCATGCATCAGGCTGCATTTCATTTACCTCACTAGTGCCGACCAGGTAATTCCAGATTGACTAGTTTAAGATTCTGCTCCTGGGAGGGATTGAAACTTTAATTAAGTTAGGTATCAAGTTTTGGTTTGGTGACATAGACTTAGCACAGGTGACTCAATTTTGGGCTTGTTGTCTCTTTTTTTTTTTAACACCCCTTGACAATGTCAACCCCACCATTGCCTTCCTAAACACTGGGAAGGTAGATCTGGGCAGCAAGTGGAAAAGAATATTTTGTAAACTCTTTGGGGAAAATTCAGAATGAAAGTTACTTTAACCAGGACACGTGTTCTGACAGCCATATGTTTAATAATGACAGTGCTTTCTTAGTCTTTACACCTGTTAAAGAAGAATTTATTCATAATACTTGTTAAAGAAATGGTAAGGCAGGCTTTATTCAGGGGAACTATGTGTCGTGATAGATATTAGGACCACTGCAATGGGGTTTTGCAACGGGGAGAAAGATTGTGCTCAACTCTGAATACAAGGACAGTTGGGAATTTATAGCCAAGTAGCCGGGGTGGGGATCAGTGGATGGAAAATTATTAAGAGGAAACATCAGGGATAAGGGCAGGGATTCAGGCTAAACGAACCTAATAGGATTCTTGATAAAGGCAGGCCAAGGTGATCTGCTATCACTTGGAGGTGGTGGGGGTGTGAGGAATCCCATCAGATAGCAATCAGGTGCTGGTGTTCAGATATCGCGGGTGAGGGATTCTGGCTAAACTGACTTCTCAGGACTCTTGCTAAAACTGGGCTCTTGAGAACATGCCCACAGACTGGGCCTAGTTGAAAACCACTCGGAGGAACCTGTCTAGGGTTTGGTCAAGGACAGAGTCCAGTCTTTGTGACACCCTTTTCAGAGGGCAGTCCCCAGCAGGCTTGGGTGGGGGGTGGTAAAGGAGGGTACTGGAAGCTGTCAACACCAAATCAAGGAAGGTGAAAAGTAACCAGAATGCTGGATCATTGGAGTGTGTTGGGGCCATGGGAGTGCACTGATAGGGTTAGGCTGCATCATGATTCAATAAAAAACAACTCCCAAACCTGAGCGGAGGAGCACGATGAAAGATTTTTCTCACTCGTGTTACATGTCTAGTGTGGGTCAGTAAGGGGCCCTGGTGACCACGTTCACTCAGAGACTTTTGCTGAGAGAGGTTTCATCTTGGTAAGTGTGCCCTAGTCCCTCACGTTTCATTAGCCAGAGCAGATCAGATGGCTGTCCTTGACTGCACAGGGGTTGTTAAGCCTGGTCCTGGAGGAGGGGAATAGGAATGTTTGTAATTAATCCAAATGACTGGAAGGGAGGGGCTTGCCTGAGTTCTGCCTACTGTGCTGCTGACCACATCCCTAGGCAGCTCACTGAGATACGATCACATGTGTAGTGGTTTCAACACCCAACTTTAGTAGCACCTGAAAGAATGCCCATTTAGAATATAAAGTGCATTTGAATGGTTTCAGCATCATCAGTGATAACAGGGTCCTGGAATCAGTGGGCTTAGAAGTCTAGATTTTATGATAACGAATAAAATAAATATGTGTAGGGGTGAAATGTATCTTCCTTCAGTAGTTTTTCAATTCCAGTCCGGAACATTCTTTAGTACTTAGGGAGTGGCAACCATGAGCCAGACTTGGTGCTTCGTAGGCACGTGAAGATGAGCAAGGTATAGACCTAAGGGACTGATGTCTAATCAGAGAAAAATAGGAAAGTTTAATATCCGTAACATAGGGTTTTATGTTATCACATATATCACATGATTATTGTATAAGGTAAAATGTGATAAATACCTAATAGAAGTATAACAGTGTAATGGAGGTTCAAACCAGGGAAGTTGTTAATAATTAAGTGAATAATCACTTCTTTGAATGTGTAGGCTTGACCAGACATCAGTGTTAACCAGGCAAAAGCATTAGTATTAATGTGTTATCTTCATTCTTCCTCTTTTGTTCTTGGGCCTGGTTTGATCCCAAACAAATTGTAACAGTGATTAAGAGCTAGTACGAGAGCGTGACCTCTGGGGCCAAGGTTCAAATCCCGGTGTCACTGCTTACTAGCTGCGTGACCTTGACAAGTTACTTTGCCTCCCTGTTCCTCATTTTCTTCATTTGTGCAGCAGGACTGATAATAACAGTGCCTACTTCCTAGTGTTGTGGTGAGATTGGAAAGAATAAATCCTACTTAATTTTACATTTCTTATAGGGTTTAAATATTTCCCCCTGGATCATTTTGGTGTATTTAGTACAAACACTGACTTCCTGAAATGTGTCAGTTGTTGAGTGTCTGGGCCCAGAATGAATGTGTGCTTGATAATTCCTAGGATTCTGGAAGTCTTACCTTCCTGAGTCCGGATCACGTTGAGCATTTCTTTCTGTGCTCAATAGATCAGGGTGAGTACGTTGTAAGGGCCAGATGGTCAGTTAGCATTTTCCTGGCCTGTGAGGCAACCTTAGTCCAGAGACCTGTAGAGTATCAAGTTGGCCTCTATTCTATTTTTTTTTTTTAATCAGTAATTTGTTCTTTTTATTTCTGGATAGTATTCCAAGTACGAACATACCACATTTTGTTTATCCATTCTCCTATTGATGGACATTTGCCTTGTTTTCTGTTTGGGGCTACTATGTTCATGTGAATTTTTAATTAATTACTCTCACGTGCCTATTTTAATTCTCTATTCAAATGAACTTTAACGAAAGTCACCCTCCATGGGTCACAGCATGATGAGAGAGGAAGAGGTACCAGCTGACCTTGAGGGTCCTTTCAGCCCTGAGGTCCTCTAACTCTAGCTCTTCTCTAAAAGCTGCTATCGAGCACCTACTTGCACATGGGTTATGACAGTGTTTGCTCTGAATTGCAGAGCAGAGAGTGGTTGTTGCCTCATAAACGGAGACGTGACTCCTGCACCTGTGAGTTCACCAACAAAGACAACAGGTCTTATTCAAGTACAAGAAACACACCCATTTCTCTTCACCAGATGACATATATTCACGAAGGAAAGATGCTCTCCTATTCTACCCACTGGAAGCAGCTTGAGAGAAGTTGACCTCTATTCTGATCTTGGAATTCAGGTCTGCCGAGGACACGTTTCTAAACTCCCCCCACCCCATGATTACCTCCACCACTCCAAAGTCATGTTACATTAAATGCGAATGTGATACAAATCCACTGTGGCTAAATCCTGGAGGCCTTCTGCTTGCTTGAGTCCAGAAAGTTAAAAGGTCCATGTGCTTGGGGCCAGCACCACAGGTAAAAGCTTGGTGAGCTAGAGGCTGGGTGTGGTGGGCGGGAGACTGTGCGGCTCATGTTGGCCAGTTCACACCCTCTCTCTCTTCTGTTCTGGCTCTCCTCTTCCCCCACTGCTCCTTGAATACAAAGTGGATGAATTTGAGGTGGTGCCGCTGAGAGCTTCTGGGCTGTAAGCAGGTGAAGGGATGGGCGTGGGGACCCTGTCTTTGGTAAGTAGGTATGAGGACACCTATCTATTGCAGCCCCAAAGGAGAGTTCATATCAGCATAATGGAGAGAACCGTTGATTGATTCAAGCTGTTCAGAAAAGAACTGGGCTGCCTATAAGGTAGTGAGTTCCCAATGCCCAGGAGAATTCAAACGTGCCACCTCCAGTGCAGATTTTCTGTGACGGGATTATTGCACCAATGAGAGGTCAGACCAGAGATTCCTCTGGTAAGCTCTACATTATTTTTTCTCCAAATTTAAGAAGCTCTGATTTTGTCTACTAGATAGAGCCTTGCATCACTCTCATCTCTGGCCAGGTTCTGCCATTCCCTTGGGGCCTGCGTAAATAAGACGGCAGGTGCCAGACTGGAAAAATAAATACGACAATCTCAGTCTACTTCCTTTCCCACATAACTGTTCCACTTGTAACATTCGTTCATTCATTCCTTCATTTAACAGATATTCCTTAAACTCCTGCCAGACATTGGGAATGCCGTAGCAGTGTGAGGCCAGGTTGAAGAAAATGTAACAGCTTGCGACAACCATTAAAGACAAACAAACAAACAAACAAAAAACGCTCGCACAAGTTGGCCACATCATCATGCATGTGAGGGCTCAGTTTTTCATTTGTTCATTTATTTGTTCTTTCAGTAATCTCTTAATGTACCCTGATGATGTTCCAAGTCTGAGCCATCCTGCCAGCAGAGCCTAGATAAATATGTCCATTCCAAGGCATTTGCCAGAATACCCAACTACCATATTCCTTTTGGAGTGTGAAGAACAGAAAACTACGCGTTTACTTGGGGAATAGTTTCCACCCTGAACGCTTATCTTATGCAAAGGATGTATTACAAATTGAGCGCTTCATTTCTCACTTTTTCGTTATGTACAGCAAAGGTGTGATGCGCAAGGAAAGTGTTAATTCTCCTTGTTTGCATTACTTAACACATTTGAATAGATTGGCTCGGTTTAACATGGAAATGTTTGATTTTTTTCAAGACCCTTACATATTTTAAAAATAAATATTTTTTTTCTAAAGTGAGGAAAGACCAAAGGGCAGAAACGGCTGACCTGGGTCAGTTAAGACCTGAGAGTTTTGCACCAAACACACATCTTTCCAGCTTGTTTCCCGTAGCACCCCTGCTGCCTTGGGGCCATTTGACCATACACCACAGTCCATTTGAACTGTTTGCCATTCCCCAAACACGGCTGCTGCTTCTTGCCCCTGTCATTTCATTCATGCTCACTCTCCTTCCACAGGAAATGCTTTCCCAGTTCCCATCTGACCCACATTTCCATATCCAGCTCTCGTGGCCCCTCCTTCTTGAAGCCCACTGTGTGCTTTGGTTCCTGCAAGCTGTCCTTCGTGCTTTAAACCTTTATCCTGTACTTGCTCCATTCTCCCTTGCGGTGGAGCTAGTGTTTTCAGAAGCTACCATATTATAAGCTTTTTGAGACAGACTCTTTTTTTTTTTTAGATAATTTATTCATTCAACAAATATTTATGGATAGGTTGATCATATAATTCACTGTACAAATCATGACCCTGCCCTTTTTTTCTCAAAAGAAATAAAATGGAAAATAGGAAGAAACAGAAGGATGGCTAATGTATTTAATGAACGCTTCCTAAGTCTGTTCCAGACACCAGAGATACAGCTGTGACCAAGACAGCCCAAGTCTCGGCTCTCAAGGGACTTTGATTTGGAGTAAAGAGGGACAGGTCATAAACAAGCAGTCAAAAAGTTAACCTTTAAAAGCAGATTTCCTTTGCTTATAGAAATTAGACATATTTATTATAGAAAAAATTAAATTCGTAGGCTCTTCTTGTTGTTGTTTTCTTCTTTTACATATTAGTATAATGGCAGTTAAGGAAAGTTGACTACTGGTGGTTAAGGAAGTCTAAAACCCAAACTTCCTGGGCTTGAGTCCTGCTTCTTCCAACTGGAATACTAATAAAAAGATTAAATGAGTTAACACATGGAAAAGACTTACAGCAGTGCCCGGCATATAGTAAGAGCTCAATTAGGAATATGTTACTTTTATTATTACCTGACAAAGGCACTACATTAATAAATCCTCTGAGAACCTGGAAATAAGACTGTTTTTACTGCTAACCTGTTGTCTCAAAAGCAAAGGGTAGTTTTCCAGGGCAAAAGGCTGTATTATAACTTTTTGCATAGATTAATATAGCTAAAAAATCAGACGTGCCGTTTGTTAGCCTTGAAAGCGTAAAGAAGGGAGAGGTACGTGGTAAATGTTGGTATTACCTATCCAAACACTCCCAGCAGGGAGGGTGTCTTAGCCTGGCAACTTAGCCCAGTGTTCCCCTCTGGGATTTTTTTTCCCCCAATTTTATTGAGAAATAATTGACATACATCACTATATAAGTTTAAGGTGTACGGCATGATGGTTCGATTTACCTACATTGTAAAATGATTCCAATAGGTTTAGTTAACATACATCATCTCACAGGTGCAATAAAAAAAGAAAAAAAAATTTCTCCTTGTGATGAGAGCTCTTAGGATCTACTCTCTTAACAACCTTACTATATAGCAGTGTTAACGGTAGTCTAGTACTTATTTATCTTATAACTGTGAGTCTGTACCTTTTGGTCACTTTCCTCTTAATCATTTGTGTAAGTCCCACAGCAGGCAGAGCAGCACTTTGCACTTTATAGGGACTCAGTAAGTACCCATTAAGTTGCATTAACATAAAGATACATTTTGTGGAGCCAACTACTTGGGTTTCCTGGCTCTTATTAGCAAATTAGAAAATTTCGTTGATCAGTGTGCTTCTCCCTCCTTTACAAATGTATGGGGATCTTGCTCAGATACCCAAGGTATTCTCGCATCCCCTTCGATCAGGTAAATCATCCCCCTTCCTTCCCCTCCGCCCCCTACTTCTTTCCTGCAAATGGTCACTATGCAACATGGGCTGCAGCGGTGGGGAGAAGCACGCTCTGATCTACTGAAGGAACTTGGGGTCAGATGATTGTGTGTGCATATGTGTGGGTGCATGCTCACGTGCTGAGAACGTGAGCAGGCAACACTCGTGGGCATCAACATTCTTATCTGTAGTCACCTGTCATGTTGCAGCTGTGGGGACAGAAGTGTGATCAGGGCCAGCCAGCAATCAGCTAGACAGACGGAGAGGCAGGATTAAGGTCTGAATCTTAGTTTTGAGGGTATAGATACTAGATTGTTCTTATGTAGCCAAAATCCTCCAGCAACTTAGTGACGAATTCACACAACCCAATGCAAGTGTAGGTTACGTATTAGGCTACAAACATAAATGCCAACTTACTGACTTGCCAGGAGAAACCTAACTTCTTCCCATGGGATCACTGTGTCCTTCCTTATAGGTTAGTATTCTGCAGTCTCCTGAGAACTTGGGTTCTTAGGCCCTTGGACTCAGAGGTCCGAGCTGGGTATGGTTGGGACAGTACTAGCCTGTGGGCATTAAGGGTTATCCTGAAGGTTAAGTCCAGAGGTAATATGGGCATTGAAAAATCAAGCAGATGGTATAATTATGTAGTGCATTCAAAAGGACCAGGAAGGGAGGTAGAATCTGGGTGTGGCAACGATACAGCCATTGAGGACACCAGATCACAGCAAAAGGGTTGAGAGGGAGGGTCAGGGAGCAGACATAGGAGAATCTCAAAGCCAGTGGAACCTTGACCCTTTTTATGGAGAACAAGGCTGGGAGGCAAGGAAGGAGCTCACTCAAAGCCAAATTTGTTCATTCGTCCAACAGATATTTGTTGTCTACTCTGTACCGATCACTATTCTGGTATTGGCAACACATTGGTGAGCAATACAGACAAAATCTCTGCCTTCATTGGAGCTAGGAGAAGGGGAAAACAATGAAAAATATTTAAATATGTTATAGGATATGTTAGGTGGTAATAACACGTAATGAAAAAAATAAGGCAATGGGAAAGACTTGGAGATGCGTGTGCGGTGGGGGGAGGGGTTTGCCCTTTTAAATAGGGTGACGAAGTAAGACCTCGATGAGATGAAACTTGAGCTAAGTTTTGAAGAAGCAAATCTTTTGGATTTTTAGAGAAGAAAAGTGCATCAGGCAGAAGGAATAGTAGATGCAAAGTCCTTGAGGCAGGAGTGTACTTGACACGCTTGAAGAACAGCAGGGAAACGTGCCTGGATATGAGATCAGAAAATTGATGGGGCTGGATTGGGTAGGACCACGGAGGCCATGGCAGGACTTGGGCTTCTACTCTGAGATGGGAGCCGTTGGAGAGCTTTATGCAGAGAAGTGACATAATTTGACTTGTGTTTTAATGAATTACCATTGCAGCTGAGAATAGACTGTAAAGCGGGGGGGACAGGCCCAGGGTAGAAGCAAGGAGACCGTTTAGGAGGCTTTTGCAATAATATGATGGAAGATGATGGTGGTTGGGATAGGGTGATGGCAGAGGAGGTGGCAAAAAGTAGACAGATTCTGGAAATGCTTGGAAAGTAGAGCCCAAATAATTTGCTACTGAACTGGATGTGGGATTTGACAGAAAGGGAAAACAGGGATGACTCCAAGATTTTTGGTCTGAGTTAACTGGAAGGCTGGAGTTGCCTTTAACTGGAGTGTGGAAGACCGAAGGTTGGATGTACATGGGGCCAGAGCACGGGGAGCAGTTGTCACAGCTGATGCTGCAGTGTAGCAGCCTGGCGCCATCGTGGTGACTCTCCTAACAGATGCACGGGAATGATGACGTCAACTGACTGGTCAGAGCATCTGTTTCCCTGGATGCACTAGAGAAAACCTGATAAATTCACACCCCCTTTTCCTGTCATTTAAGACTTCATTCTCCTTTAACTGTAACAGATTTACAATTGGTCACTGCTAATTTATGTGGTGGTTTTGCATTACCTTTGGTCAATCCTAGCTTTGATGTTCTGGCACTGTGTGACGTTTCGACTTGGGAGATGTCCTGTCTTTTAAGATAAGGACTAGTTTATTGACATGTACACACTGCTCTATTTAAAATGAATAACCAACAAGGATCTTCTGTGTAGCACTGGGAACTCTGCTCAATATATATATATGTATTTTAAATTTTATTATTTTTGGCTGCATTGGGTCTTCTTTGCTACGCACAGGCTTTCTCTAGTTGCGGCGAGCAGGGGCTACTCTCTGTTGCAGTGTGCGTGGGCTTCTCATTGCAGTGGCTTCTCTTGTTGCGGAGCATGGGCTCTCCGTGTGGGCTTCAGTAGTTGTGGCGTGCGGGCTCAGTAGTTGTGGCTCACAGGCTCTAGAGCGCAGGCTCAGTACTTGTGGCGCGCGGGCTTAGTTGCTCCGCGGCATGTGGGATCTTCCCAGACCAGGGCTCGAACCCGTGTCCCCTGCATTGGCAGGCGGATTCTTAACCACTGCGCCACCAGGGAAGCCCTCTGCTCGATATTATGTGACAACTTAAATGGGAAAACGTATAACTGAATCACTTTGCTGTACGCCTGAAACTATCACAACATTGTTAATCAACTATACTCCAATATAAAATTAAAAGTTAAAAAAAAAGATAAGGTGTAGTTTAACTTTCAGAAAGTGATCATGCTCTAGTCCCATTATTTCCAAATTCTTGGGGACTACCTACCATTATCGTCTCCCACACCCCTAAATGTTGTCACTCAAATCCAGGAAATCCCTTTTATGTCTCCACTCTGCTACTTCTCAAGGCGATGACTCGGGGGCAGAGGTCTACTTGCAGTGAAGTTCAGTCAAGGAACGGTCAGGAATGGGGGCAGCCTAACAGGCAGAAAAGGAGATAGATGTGTTCATGTAAGTTCCTCCTTACTTTGGATATTTTGTTACTCCTTAGCATGGTCTCGAAAATGGAGATATAATTCTTCTTCCACTTTAATTTTTTTTGCCAAAATTGGTTTTCTTCAACAGCTCATATATACAAGCCTGACTCCTATTTTCACTCAAAGAGACAGATGGTTGAAACTGATTCTAGCTAAATTAAAAAAAAAGAAGTCTTGAATTTAAAAAATGCACATGAGTATCAGAAGGGTTTAAGCCTTTAAGGACTAGTTGAGAAATCTGTTCTGAATACTGCCTCATTCCACTGAGTTATCCATTCATGTGCAGAATGCTGCGTGCAGACCAGGCTGGGGACTCTGCAGCCAAGCTTTTCAGATGGGTATTTGCTTTCTAAAAGGAATATAAAGGTTGTGCTGATGAGACAAATGGCAGACATCCAAATCCTAGGGTCAGTCAGCATTTGTGCTGACATGGCCTGCAGGAAATATGCCCTGGTCCTGCATTCCCGACAGTATTGATTTTCTGCACTCTTATGGGCATACTAGGGTAGCTGGAAAAGCGGGTTAATCTTTCTAAGTACGTCCACCTTGATGTGTTTGTGCCTTGAAGCACGCAGGAATTTATTTGGTATCTTTTTCACTTTCTTCCTCTGGTAGACTCAAATATTGCTGAGCTTGCTTTGGTCCTTCTGTGGAAGTGCTTCCTCTCCAGGGCCCTGCAAATGGATTGCAGGTTGCATGTGCACCCAGATATTAATCTCTTGGCCCTCATGATAGTCAGAGCCCGGGTCAGGCTCCTGTGGTAGTGAACAGCTTTCTCTGTTCACCTCAGTGTACTGTGCAAACATCACCATGATTTGTGGGTGTCATGCCATTGCAAAATATTGGCTGAGAAAAGACAAAGGTGGACACAAGTTTATAATTGAAAGTTTATTGATTTTACAATTGATGTAGCCCAATATATTTCAATCTCTTTTAACCCCAATTGACAATAAAAAAATACTATGTATATGTCACAATGCATGTTTGTGTGTCCAAAACCAAGTTCCATGAAACAATAGTTGTCCTTACTATGTTCAGTGTGCATTCTAGTAGTTCTAATATGTTAATCACAAACGCTGCTCCCTACGACTACTAACGAATTTGATTTTGTAACGTTATCAGTGGGTTGCAACCCATGTTTCAAAAGGCTGTGTGTATTACACGCTAGGGATAAATGATCTAGTCTTGTACTTGGTTGAATCCTTGGTAATTCCTTGCTGCCTCCAGAGAAGTTCAGACCTCTTTAAAGTATGGCATAGCAGGTCTTTGGCTGTAGGGTGACCAGCTTGTCCAGGTTTGCCTGGGACTTTCCTGGTTGAAGTGCTGAAAGTCCTGCATCCAGGGAACTCCCTTATCTCTCTGCAGACTGGGACGGTTGGTCACTCAGCCTTTGGGATCTCATCTCTGAGAGGTGAGATCCACATCCATCCTCATCTTCCTTCATCTTCTTTTGCGCTGAGTGTCCCATTTATATCCAGTTACTTGTCCCACAGACTGGCCATTCTCTTTCCTATCTCCCTGCTTTTGTCCATGCTTCCCTCTGCCTGGGAGGCACCCCTCACCTTCTGCTGTCCGCAGGTCTGGTTTTCCTCTGGGATGGTTTGTTCAGTCACCAACTCTGTGGAGCCTTCTTATTGCCTTCTTGTGAGCACAGTAGTGCTACAGACTGTGTTGACTTATAAGATCTTTAGTAGTCCTGTGTTTTCCTCAGCTGTCTTATTCTTTATCACCTGTAGAACAAACATGAGAAAGGAAACTGCTGACATAAAGTGGATGACAACGGCAGAGAAAGAATACAAGGGAAATAGAATAAACCAGTACAGATGTTAAAGCCAATAGCGTGGGGTGAGGGAAGACGAGAAAAACATAAAGACGTGGGCATAGGCAGTAGTTAAGAGCCACTGGAGACTTTGGTTTGAATCTTGGCTTTTCACGTGTCAAGTTGTTTGCTTTGGTGGGAGGGTAGAGTGTTACTTAGCAGGTCCCTCTCTATGTGAGTTTCTCCACTCATCATAACTTCAACCAAGATCAGTCGTCCTTAAAATTAGGTAGGCTTAATTACAAATTTGTATTTTGTAGTTAGTTTGGGAGGGTATTGAATGAAGTGGTTTGAAGATGTAGAGATATCTTAATAACTTATATTTTTAGAAGATTAAAAACAAATTGACTTTGTGAACATATATATTGAGAAAAATCTATTTTGACTTTATTATTTAAGCATTAAAATTTTCCTTCCCTTATTTTTATCAGTGTGTCTTTATTTTATTTCCTTTAGTATGATAGTTTAAATTCGTTCTCATTTGTGAGTTGCAAGAACCTCTGGGCAGCTTGAATTTGCCTGTATCCTCTATCAGGATAGAGTGCCCTCAATAGGCAGCCCTATTGGCCAGGGCTGTCTTTTTTTTTTTTTTTTAAACAAATATGAATTTACTACCTCCATGAATATTTGAAAAATGATAATATATGTATCTGAAACAAATAGATGTCATTTCATTTTAACAGGTAAAGATATGAGTGCACAATCTTTAGAGACACCAACATGCGTGGTGATGAAATTCACAGTGACCTTTTAGTATGTAGGACAAGTGATACTCACCTAAGTAGTGACCTTTACATATATATATATATATATATATATATATATGTATTAGTCTCTATATATATATAGACTAATGGTTTTTTTCTATTTATATAACATTTTTTAACATCTTTATTGGAGTATGATTGCTTTACAATGGTGTGTTAGTTTCTGCTTTATAACAAAGTGAATCGGCTGTACATATACATATATCCCCATATCTCCTCCCTCTTGCATCTCCCTCCCACCCTCCCTCTCCCACCCCTCTAGGTGGTCACAAAGCACCGAGCTGATCTCCCTGTGCTACGCGGCTGCTTCCCACTAGCTAACTGTGTTACATTTGGCAGTGTATATAAGTCCATGCCACTCTCTCACTTCGTCCCAGCTTACCCTTCCCTCTCCCCGTGTCCTCAAGTCCATTCTCTACGTCTGCGTCTTTATTCCTTTCCTGTCCCTAGGTTCATCAGAACCATTTTTTTTTTTAGATTCCATATATATGTGTTAGCATACGGTATTTGTTTTTCTCTTTCTGACTTACTTCACTCTGTATGACAGACTCTAGGTCCATCCACCTCACTACAAATAACTCAATTTTGTTTCTTTTTATGGCTGAGTAATATTCCATTGTATATATGTGCCACATCTTCTTTATCCATTCCTCTGTCGATGGACACTTAGGTTGCTTCCATGTCCTGGCTGTTGTAAATAGAGCTGCAATGAACATTGTGGTACATGACTCTTTTTGAATTATGTTTTTCTCAGGGTATATGCCCAGTAGTGGGATTGCTGGGTCGTATGGTAGTTCTATTTTTAGTTTTTTAAGGAACCTTCATACTGTTCTCCATAGTGGCTGTATCAATTTACATTCCCACCAGCAGTACAAGAGTGTTCCCTTTTCTCCACACCCTCTCCAGCATTTGTTTGTAGATTTTTTGATGATGCCCATTCTAACTGGTGTGAGATGATACCACATTGTAGTTTTGATTTGCATTTCTCTAATGATTAGTGATGTTGAGCATCCTTTCATGTGTTTGTTGGCAGTCTGTATATCTTCTTTGGAGAACTGTCTATTTAGGTCTTCTGCAGCCAGGGCTGTGTTGATTTAACTTTGCTGTGCAGAACATCTGGCCCCTTTATAGGGATGGTAGGCAAGGAGTCAAAGCTAAAGTTAGTCATGTCTGAAGATTTGCTTGTTATCAGTTATTTTAAAGATCAGCCCCACAGGTTACCCGAGAGTTGTTTATTTTTAGACACGTTCATTTATCATCTTGGCAACTCAGAGAAAACAGCTTCAAGTGCAATGGATGGCTCTGTTCTAAGCACTGATATTTTTACATCACTTTTAAGGAGAAAGCCCAACTATCAGCATGATGATTTATCCTCAAGGCATTTTGGGCTTCTAGATTGCTGAGTTTTTGGCTGAGATAATGGAGGGTGTCAATTATAAATTGAATGGATTTTGCTAAATAATCCTTTTAGAGTCAAAAAACAGAGATTAAAAATGTAAGCCAGGCAGGAGAACATTATATCAATGGGTATATGATGTACTGATTTAGGAAAAGATGGTATAATGGATGGTATAATGGCAATGCTAGGATTGTGGGTTTGATGCACGTGTCCTCATGGATGAGAAAAATCAATTCCCACCCCCACGCCCATGGAAATAAAGATTTGTTGCAGAATAAGGAAGAACTTTTCTGAGTTGGATCATTGAAAACCTTAGTGCACTCACCCAACATACTGATGATTAGAAAAATCCCAATAGTGAAATTGTGGAAAATCTCACACTTCTGTCGAATGGTAATTTAGCAGTTCAAGGGATATTCTTGAGCACTTACTGCTGGGCACTAGAAGTACAGAGATAAATTAGATGTGGCCCCTCCTTTAGAGGAGCTGTTGGTGTAACAGGAGGAGAGCATCGTATGAACAGAACAGAGGCACGCATAGGTGGAACCTGTGGTTCATGTCTCAGCAGGCCAGCCTCAGGTGCTCTAGGGCCGCCAGGGAGAGTGCTCGGCCCAGTCTTGAGACCGTAGGAGGTCTTTCTGGAGGGGATGTGATTGAGCCGAGAGAGAAAGATGAATAGGCATCATCATGTAATGAATGGTGAGAAGAGCATTTCTGGAATTTGCAAAGGTACAAAGGAAGGAAACAGCTTGGTACGTGCCAGTAAAATGTGAAATAGGGAGAGGAGGCCTCTGTGGATCGAGAGGTGGGCAATAAGAGCATCTTACGGGCCGTGATGGGGAGCTGGGACACATTTTGCAACTAAAAGGGAGTCATGGACATGTTTTAGGCAAGGGAGTGTACTCATCAGATTTGAATGACAGAAAGCTCATTCTGGCTCCCTGTGGAGGATGGGGAGGGTCATCGCGGAGCAAGGTTTGCACGGAGACAGGGTTGCAGTTGTCAGACGAGTGATGTGAAGGCTGGCATTGGGCTGTGTGGATTGGCATGGATAGGTGAGGGCAGGCTTGGAAATACTAGGTGTAAAATTGGGAGGACTGGTGAAAATTGGCTGGGGGCGGGGTATGGTGAGTTCAAGGATTTCAGGGCTGATGGAGGGAAAAACAGGATCGCGAGGTGGCATTGTGGCACAACATGGGCAGCACTTGGATGGGGCTGCATGAGAGGGGATTGTCCCTGATAGAAGGACACCCTCCAGGGGCAGCAGCATGGGGCCACCACCCACAAAGGGAAGAGGGAATCAGAGGGAGGCCATGTGTTCTGGTGGTGCTGCTTGGAGCAAGCGGGGGAGCCTGTGGATCCGAGAGCGCCGAAGGGCTGCTAAAGGTCTCTCATAGCCACAGCATTGTCCTATCTATGACTGGCAGATAGTGGGTGCAACTTTGCAGGGTATGCAAAGCAGAAGACCTCTAAGTGGCTAAAAATGTGCTGGTTTGAGCTATATTTAAAGCGGTTGGACGTGTAAGAATTTGTGTTTGATGCTGGTGGGTGCTCAAATCTAGTGGTCCTAGCCTGATAAGAAGTGAACAACATAGAGGCCAGTACACAGGGGCCATCTTTAACCCATTTATATAGCTGCAAGTGTTTACTGAAAGTCTACTGTGAGCTCAGTTGCAGGCTGAGGAGCCACTGTGCAAGTGCCGGAGGGAGCTCACATCAGGTCTGTGGAGAAGCTGCCACTTTGCACGTGCTCCCTGAGAGTGCTCGTTTTTATTTGCTTTGAAGTGCTTTCTAACCCCTAGGAGCACAGATACATAACCTCATATAAAGTGTAGTAGTGGTGGTAGCCTTCTTTGTTTGGCTTCTTTACTGGTACCTGGCCTAGGCAGGTGATACATCTTTCCCATCTATTTCAACCTGAGGTGAGGTGTTTTACAGGATCCTTTGTGAAAGGCCTCACTTCTTTCTTCACTCTAGTTTTCCTTGTGATATTGTCCAGAAGGCTCCCATCTCCTTTCTTCTGATTCTATTTTCCAGTCCCTTTTCTGCCCAGATTCTTTGGGACCCAATGCCAAAATATTTCTCTTCCAGTGTCCTAACTGTTCCGTCTTTAGTTTTATATTCTTTCAAGGATGGTCCTTGAAATGCTCATTTCCTAAGGACTCTTGATATCATCTGAGTGTTTCCCAAGGGAAGATGCTCTAAGAAATGAATGAATGAATCTCTTAATTGAGGAACAATTCCTTTTCCAAAGAGAAGCACGTTGAGTCTTTAAATGGATGGAATGCACTGTAGGGGTCAGAAATGACTCAAAATTTTCCAGAACTTTTGGCAAAGCTGACAATGGGTTTTGAGTCCTTTAAAATTGAAGAGCCCTCGTCTCTATTCTGTTAACTAGATGACAGGGTAGGTACCCTATGGATTGGTTTTTCTCTCTAGTATCATGGGCCTCTGTGCTGAGTGCTGGAGAGGCTCTCCTGTTTAATGCGCTGCAATTGCCGGTGCTCAAGTTACAGCTGAGGCAGTACAATTTGGGTAGCTTAGAATCTTGAAGTGATGAAAGTAGGGCTGGAGACACTATGCAAACACAATCTTAAATATAGCTCACAAACCCAAGAAGAGAGATACTAACAGCTTACTGTGGAAATATTGCCTGATTTCCTAGTCAAGAACCAACCCAACATGAATAAAATTAAGAGGAGCCTTGAAAACTCAACATAAATATTTAACTATATGTATATACGAAGATTTTTTTCCCTCCAAACCTGTTCTCTATTAACATAAATAGATCCTTCCTATGTAGATGAAACTCTTGTGGTGCTTGGGACTACCCAGTATTGGCTTAGAGGTGTGGCTGGGAATTTCAGAGGCAAAGTCTTTTCTCCTGTCAGCTCTCCCATGCAATTTACATTTGCTGCCACCAGGTGGTGATAGAGAGTGATTGAAAGTAGACTGATCAGGATCCACCGTAAGTGCCTTTTGTTTAAGAAGAGCTTTCTTGTGACTAAAGGGAGTGAAATCTTGAATAAGTAAACCCTGAAAAGGAAGCATTGTTTAATGAAAAATATTCAAGAAATAAAGAGTTTTGGTGTTTCCAGTTCTGACTCGACCACTTAATAGTTGTACACTTTAGATAAATGCAGCTCAGTTTCCCTGTTTATGGGTAAAATACTGGTACTGGATTATGTAATCTTTAAAGTTTCTTATCTTGAAACAAACATGTGTAATTGTAATTGTGAAAGCAGCAAAATTAAAAGAATAAAAACTTTTCATATAACAGAGAAGCCTTCACTTTATTAACAACCATCTTAGTTCACTTACTTCGCAAGGTGAAGAAGACCCATTAATTGTGTGTGTGTGTGTGTGTGTGTGTGTGTGTGTGTGTTATGGGGGGAGGAGGATGGGGAGTGAGAGACAGCTTCTTAGTTTGTCTTCCTTACCTATTACCTGGTGTAGGCAAGTGAGGAATAAGAAATCCTTCACACAAAGTTCTATGGAACCTTTTCTTCAAGGCCTCATCTCCCTAAATCCAGTCTTTCTAATGATGTATCCAGACGTCTTAGATCTTCCTGGTATTTTTAAATCATTATAAATATATTTCTAAATCATTGTAGTTTCTTGACTCTAATCTGAATTTTCTATGCTCAGTGATTTTATTCCTGTTATCTTTTACTTTTTCTTTTCTGCAAAAGAAGGCGCTCTAACCCCCTCTGTTTAGGTTGCCAATATAAACTCTTAGCAAAATTTTGTTAAGTAAATGTCTCTATAGACTTTAGAATCAACTCCATCTTATCAGAAGTAGATTAAGACAAAGTGTGGTTTGAGGATCCCTGTGAATCCCAAGATGTGTTCAGGGGTCTGTAAAGGTCAAAATTATTTTCATAATAATGCTAAAATGTTTTTTGTCTTTTCCACTGTATTGACATTTGCAAGGACTGTGTGAAAGTGATGGTAGGTCAAACTGCTAGTACCTTAGCATGAATTGAGACAGGGCACCAAACTCCTAGTAGTGTTGCACCTCACTGCCACACACTTGCAGCTAAAAAGACAAATAGTTTCACTTAAGAGTATCCTTCATGAAGTGGAAAAAAATACTAGTTACATTAAATCTCTAACCTTGAGCACACGTCTTTTCTGTGTGACAAATGGGGGCATATAAGGCACTTCTGCTGCTTACCAAAGTCCAGTGGTTCTCTAGAGAAAAGCATTTGTGCAGTGTTTGAGTTGTGAGCTAAATTAGCTGCCTTTTTTCAAGAAACACTTATTTTTTACTTGAAACTACAATCCATAGACAAACCATGGTTATTTAGGCTTGGTTATTTGGCAGAAGTTTTCTCAAAAATCAATGATGTGAGCTTGCCACTTCAAGAACACAATTGACAATATTTGTTGCTAATGATAAAATTTGAGCTTCAAGCAAAAATTAGAGTTTTGGGAAACTTATATCTGCCACCATGAGCTGTACAGCTTTACCATACCTAAAGACCCTTCTGAAGAGTTTGGTAATGATAGTACCAAATGTGATTTTTGGATGTTGTACAATGGAATGTGTCAATATTTGAGAAGTCTGCATAATTTTCTAAATAACCAATGCATAATGTTATAAAATCATACATGAATAAAAGATTCATTCAAAGTTTAAAACAGACCAATGGATTTTAATGTAACAAAGTACAAAAAAGTTCATTGACTGGTGTGGTTTCATGTTCAGATTGCAACTGAACTTTTGGAAACTGCCATTTGTTGATTTTTGGTGTAATATCAAAGAATATCCACAGTTACTTTGAGAGGCTATTCAGATACTCATTGTTTTTCAGAATACACATTCATGTGAGACCAGATTTTCTTTACAACTAAAATAGCACATCACAGCAGATTGAATGCACAAACACCTGTAAGAATCCAGTTGACTTCTTTTAAGCTAGATATTAAAAAGAGAAGTGAAAACATAAAAGAAATACCCTCTTCTTATGATTTTTTTTGGTCTTGGAAAGTGTGCCTATTTTTTCATAAAAGTTTTATGTTAAGTAAAAGGTTAGTGTTGTTATTATAGAATTATTAGGTATTTAAAGTTTTATCAGTTTTAATTTTTAGCATGGTTGATGTTAATAGATGTAACCCACATAAACAAAAGCTCTTTGAGGTCACTAATAATTTTTAAGAGTCCCAAGGGATGCTGAGACCAAACGTTTGAGAACTCATCTACAATATGAGTAGACGAGGCCTGGGCACCCCCCATGAGATGGATTTTATCAAAATGTTTGTTTTCCCAGTATACTGATGGCTGTACAAATTTAGCATATAACCCTCCCACATCTTTCACTAGCCAACTCCTGAGATTTCTCTCACCCTCTTTTTATTGACAGTGTGATATAGCTGTAAAAATGGTTGTGGTCCCATTCATCCCTTGGCCTCCCATCCAAGTGGAAGGAGGCAGCTATATTGTATAAGAAGCCAGGCAGGTGCAAGGACGTTGTGAAAGATCAAATTTCTTACATGTACCTAGTGGCAGATGAAAAGTTCAATAGCTGATAGTGAAGAGCTGACAGGAACAACTGTTTTTAGGCAGGAAAAGAGAACTTGTTTCTAGGTAGTTTTTTCAATGCGTCTGGAAGCAGCTGGGCAATGACTTAAACCTCCTAGGATTCTGACTTTAAGCTTAAAAATACATTTGCATATGCCAGCATTAGAAATGGAATCTCAGACTGCTGCCAACTTAGACAACTGAAAGGAAATAGAGATCTAGACGGTTGAAAAGCTAAGCCTCAGGAGGTTCTGTTGCTTGGCAGCTGTGTAAACAGAGCTAAACCCTTTGCTTCTCCTCTGTTAGACGCTTGGTTCTAAACAGGATCAAACCATCCCATGACCATATGTGCAGAAATGGAAATGAAGGTGATGGGTCGCATTGTTGGGTTCAAGAAAAGTCGAGCATTTTCCTTTCTTTATGGATGTGTGTGGAGTAAGAAATGTGAAGGAGATGCAGGGTGAATTGAGAAGAAAAGGGCAGGTGTGAGATGACTTCTGTTTTTACCTTCCTGAGTGTCCATGTTGTTCTCTCGTGTTTTCCTCCTTCCTTCCTCTCTACGTTCTTTCCTCTTTGAGGCTTAGGACCGTGAGACGTTTTTATGATGGAACAGCAGGAGTGACCCTCCCTGTAACCAACTTCTTAACTACAGAAGAAACCATTTCTCCATGTGCCTCTCCATCCTCTGGGGGAAGTGGGTAAGATAGGGGAGGATGCCTGCCTGGGACAGCTTGATACGTAATCCCTATGTTCAACAGAAAAATGGAGAAGAATTTTACTACTACTAAATGACTACATTTAATTGTTCAAAAATATTTTTTTCTTTGAGTCACATCTCTTTAACCACGTGCATTCCATTTTATAACCCATTTAGATTGAGAAGCATGCTATACCTTTAATGTATTTCTCACTGTAACTTTTTAATATTTAATTTATTTTTATTATGGTACGATTGACATAAAACATTATATTAGTTTCAGGTGTACAACATAATCATTTGATATTTGTACATATTGTGAAATGATCACAATAAGTCTAGTTTAACATCTGTCACCATACATAGTTATATAATTTTTTTTCTTGGGTTGAGAACTTTTAAGATATACTCTCTTAACAACTTTCAGATATGCAGTACAGTGTTATTAACTATAGTCACAATGCTGTATGTTACATCCCCATGATTTATTTGTTTTCTCACTGGAAGTTTGTACCTTCGCCCATTTCACTCATTCCCTCACCCCCAGCTCTGAGAACCATCAATATGTTCTCTGTGTCTATGAGCTTGATTTGTTTTGTTTGTTTCTTGTTAAAGTTCTTTTTAGGTTTAGATCCTTTGCAATGAATTTCGAGGGATGGTTTTGGATATTGAATTAGGGTGGAGTTGGGGGAAAGAGTTTGCTGGGTAAAAAAATAGTAATACTAATAATAATAGCAGAAAAAGAGGAGGAGGCGGAAGGGGAAGAGGGGCAGAAAGAGAAGGAGGAAGAGGACAAACAACTTTTCTTAGGTGTTTAATATTTGCCAGGCACAGTATTAAGCTCTTGACTTATATTGATTCATTTACTCGGATGATAACAATGGCAGTTTACTGAGCTCAAAGATGGGCTGAAACAAAAGATGTGAGAACTGAAACACTTGGGAGGTTGGATGGAGATGAGTCATAGTGAACAAGGGGATATAAGGTGAACCAGGGGAAAAGAGGGAAATCAGAAGTAGGGAGTTTAAATTTGAAAAAAGTTACAGTTGGGAATTAGGGTATGGAGTCCATACCCTAATTGAGATTAGTAGCTGTTGAGATTTCTGTTGTCAGGTAGGGGTAATTTGCAGGATGAGAAAAGAAAAAAAAAGAGGTGACATTGGATTGTACTCAGTGATCGCTGGAGAACTTGCAGGAGGGCGAGAGCTGAGATGCAGACGTGGGAGGGAATAGGAGCATGAATCGGGCAAGTGCAGGTAGGTTGTGAGAGAATGTGGGCAAAAGGAATGTCACCCTGGAAAGCAAATTCAGAACATGGGACTCTGCTAGGAGGAGAGCTGGGCAGGCATCATAAACAGTGCATCAACTGACCCCGCCATGGATGGAGCTGGGGCGAGACAGCTGTAAGTGTTCCTAAGCCCTGGTAGAGTTGAGCTGTAGTTGGCTGGTGGGTGGGAGAGTAGGTGGATGATCAGACAGGGAGGCGATATACACCTAGAGGTGGGTTTGATTTATCTACTTGACCCCTTGCCATTTGTAAATGAAATAGACCAGCTTTTTATGTGTGTGCAGCAAGTGAGCAATAATTAACAGCAGGTAGCTTTGACTCTTATTTTCTTAAACTGCGAGCACCAAAATTGCCTTTGCAATGACCTACATTAGCCCCAGGAAGCTCTATAACTCATGTCCTCCATTCTTTGTTCCTCGATTTGCTTTGTTTAATGTGCAGGGAGATTTAGTGGGTCAGACTGGCAAGCCCCCCCGGGAAAGCCTGTGGAGTTCAGTGCTGACACTGCATTTAGTGCCACTATTTAAGCCATTTCACTGTGTGTAAAGCCCATTCATTGACTCTAATGTGTACTTTCCAAACCCTTTACAAGGTGTTCTCTTGAGATTTCTTATTCTCCCAGGTGTTGATGCAAAGTGTCCAGTTTGGAATAGATCCAAAAATCAATAAGTGGAAGGTACTCTGTAGCTGTCTTTTAATGTTGTGCTTCTACTGCCCTTAAAAAGTTAAGTGTTATTTGAAACGTCACTATATAACATAATTTTTTTTAAAGTTCCCTTGGTGTTATTGTTGTTTATTTTTAAAATACTGGCTCTATGGCTGGTAACACCAACTTAAATGACCAACATTGTCAGACAAATCTCAGATGCCTTCTGGAATTAGGTTCTAGTTTTCTCCCGTCAGGTTTTTTGGTGTTGAAAATTACTGGCTAACAGTGTTTTAGTGGTAAATGTTACTTTTATCAGTTGTATGGCTTCTCTTGGGGAAAAAATCAGATCTAACTGCTTGGGTCCATGTTCTTCCATGTCAGCCATCAGATTGGAACCGAATAGAACTGCTTCCCGCAGGCAGAATGTTTCCTCTCTGGCTGGCCTCAGCCACTGCTTTGTTTCCTCAGTTATCTACTTGGCACCTGTAAGGACAATGAATTTGTGACTCAGGTTTAAATAGGCCTTGGCAGGAGACTTCACGCTCCATTCCACAGCCCCAGTCCCCATCCAGCTTCTCAACCCACCTGCAGTGTTGTATCTCTGCGTTCTTTCTGCTCAGAAGTCCTGTTGACACTTAAATTATGACACAGTGAAAGTTTTTTCATCACTTCCTTATTTGCCTTCTCTTCCCAGTTTCACTGACATCCTCTTGACAGTCTCAAAGTTGAATTGTTACTGAATCTTTCTCATGTGCTTCCACATCTAAAGGCTACCAGGAGTCACGTCTTCCTTCTTGGCTGGGCTCTCTTCAGTCCACATTCCCAGCACATTCTGTCTCTACATTCACCTACCATCCCGGTGCAGGTGCAGTCGACCCAGATAGATGTTGGCACCAGCCTCCCCGCAGCTTGCGTATTTCTAGTTTTTGCTCCTATCTGTTTCCCAGGCAGGGACAAGAATAGGCTTAGGCAAATTTGTATTCTGTGTTTGTTTTGTCACTTTCTCTGCTGATTTCCCAACCCTCTTTACACCCAATGGAACTCACTCTTCTGTATTTTCAAGCCTTTGCCACTTGCCTCCACAGGTCCATTCTTACCAACTAAAGTTTGTATTTCTTGACTTGGATTCATCTGCGTCTCTTGTACACAGCCTGCTGGTTCTCTCTTCTGCAGGCCTTTGTGTGTCTCTATCTCCCTTTCCTGTGCTAGTTCCTGACCTCCTTCCATATCCAGTTCAAATTCCACTTCTTCCTTAAAGCTCACCCTCGCCCACTCCACCAGATCTTGATTATTCTCTTGTTCTGCATCCCCTCTGAACTTGAACCTTGGCGATCAGTGGAGTGTAGTGGTGCAGAGCACGGACGTGCTTGAATTGACGTCCTTCCATGTATGGACTGTGCAGTCTTAGGTCTTGCTGAGTCTCCTTTATCTGAATTGTGAAAAAGGCATTCATAATAATATTGGTCTCCTCGGATTGTTGTAATTAAATTTGATAATAAATGTAAAGTATCTGGCACTCAGTAAGCCGATCTCTCAAGGAGCATTTCCAGCCACGCCACATGCTCACAAAGTTGAGTTATGTACTCCTTGAAGGAAAGAATCTGGCGCTGCTCATCTTTGTACTCGATACCTTAGAGAATGCCTAGCACAGATTAGACATTCAACACATATTTGTGGAAAAATGAAGAGCATGATCGTGAATAGCAGAGATTGATTATCATGAGCATTATTGCTATTAGTTCACAAATCTTTGCCATCACATTATGAGCCAGAATGTGTATGGTAGGACAGTAGGAACACAGTACACTTCCCAACTGTGTGTATTCATCTGAAAGTGTCTTAGGGTGACTGCAGGTTCTTGATTACCTTGTAAAGACAGTGACAGTAAGTTTGAGGATTTTTCATTGCTTTGTATACCTTTTTTTGCCTTCCCTCGTTTTGTCATCTACTCAGGGACACATTATATATTCATCATAGTTGCATACAAGTAATATGCAAATGAATACTCGTGACATTTATGGTTAGTTTTTTTTTTTTTTTTTTTTAACTTTATTTTAGGAATTTGGGTCAGAGAGGAGTTCTTCATGTCTCAGTGTCTCCATTTTCTTAGTTTCCAGTTGGGAGCAGAAAAGAGGCAAATATAATCATTGTGATTGGTGAGAATCTTCTCCAAACTCGTTTTATTTGAAATTTCTGGCACCATCACCACTAGGATCATCATCACCATTAACGTTAAAAATCTTGTTCAGATAAATGGTCCCAAGAGCTTGCCATGGTGTTGTCTCCTCATTCACGTGTTCACAAGTATCTTTTGCTTTGAAAAGGGGAAGTGCCAGGATAAGCAATGTTGCATTCAGTATGCAAATGAAAGTCTTATAGAAATAGGTTTGTACTGGAGATGAAATTAATTGTGACAGTTCAGGAGGAGTTTCACAGGAAAAGAAGATTAACATGTTAGGTCTTCAGTGGCTGTCTTCCCTGATGCATATAATATTAGGCAAAATGAAATCTCCATGTGCCCAGTCTCAGTGGAGGAATGTTTGTTGAGCCCATAGAAATTTGAGCAGGGCATGTGTCTAAGAGTTTATGACAGCCTATTTTCTTTTCTCAGTGTGGGGATGAATTGGTCCATTGTCGTCTAAATTGGAAGTCATGGTGATGGTTCTTTTTTGATTCTCTTATTAACTTTTTGTTTAGTTGTTAAGAAACTTGTACAGAAAGTGTGTTACTTATTCTGAAGTAAGTTGCTATTATTCTTCAGACCAGAATAGACTATAACACTGTATTTTTTCAAATATTTATGTATACGTGAAAAGGGAAGATTTTATATAGAGGGAGACCAGATCTGACTTATTTGATTCATCAGCAGAGGCTAAGGTATACAATCTGTTATTGCCAGAAAGTTCTATTTTCAAGCTTGATTTCCTTTTGAATGATTTTTGCGATGGTAATAGAGAGAAGTTGTTTGTGTATATTCACTTCTTTTCCTCTTTTGCTCCAAGGAAACCAACATGTCTGACAAAAGTGACTTAAAAGCTGAGCTAGAGCGCAAAAAACAGCGCTTAGCACAGATAAGAGAAGAGAAGAAACGGAAGGAAGAGGAGAGGAAAAAGAAAGAGGTAAGTACTGGGTGCTGGGGTGTTGGGGGGTAGGGGGAAAGGAGAATCACTTGATTCCGAGAGGCTGGTCAAACGGATAAAGAGGACCCTGTAAAAGAATGCTTTTACAATACCTGAATAACATGAGTGATGTCTACATACTGAAGAGTAGTAAAGTCATTGACATCTGCCATGTAGTGGCCAGGCACCACATAAACGGTAGATAGCATTTGGTCCAGAGGTCCCGAACCCCTGGTTTACCCCAGACTTGAATAGAACCCTGAAAGTGGCCTGTGATATCGCTATTGTTAGAAATTTCTTAACCTTTCTGTGTCTCAGTTCCCTGTGCTTAACATGGGAATAGCAGTGTGTTTATTTTGTCTGATCATGAGGATTTAAAAAGTTAATCTTATAAAGCACTTAGCAATACCTAGGGTATAGTTACTACTTAATAAGTGTTAATGTCAAGGGAAGGTTTTAAAAAAACTACTGGCCAGAACATTTTAGGAGAAAAATAGACAATGATGCCAGTGGATTACCATGATTTCTTTTCTTTTTTGTTTTAAAGTTAAAAGTATTTTCCATCAATTCATTTATTTTTATTAAAATTTTTTTTATTGGAGTACAGTTGTTTTACAGTGTTGTGTTAGTTTCTATTGTACAGCAAAGTGGAGTTCCCTGTGCTATGAAGCAGGTTATTAGTTATCTATTTTATATATATTAGTGTATATATGTCAATCCCAGTCTCCCAATTCATCCCACTACCATGATTTCTTAAATGTATATTTTTTTCAGGTAAATAAGAATCCTAGGTCTGGTAAAGGGAAAGCTGCATTCTTCTCCTTTGGTTAAGGGGGTGGATAGTACAGTAGACCCCGCTATGTGAGATGTTAAATCTAGAAGAGATTTTAGAGCCCTTCCATTAAGGCCCTTCTTTATGCCAACAAAGCAGCAGAAATCCAGAGGTGAGATGTAGCTTTTCTGCCTGCTAGACCCGAATCCAGGACCCTTGATTCCCAGTTCAGTGCCTTGCTGCCATATCATGGTTTTTTCTACTGTCAGAATCCAACAAATAGTTTATTTTTAATTCTCCAGTTCGTTGTGGTGGTGTAGAAATAGCCCACATCTTGTACAAAAACCAGATGCCACAGATATTTTTGAGTAGTTTTCTAAGAAGGAAACTACATACAGAGTGATATGCTTGTGTGTAATACAAACCAGAGCTGCTTCCCTACTCAGAGTTTTTCTCTTTTTTCTTTTTTTTTTTTTTGCGGTACATGGGCCTCTCACTGTTGTGGCCTCTCCCGCTGCGGAGCACAGGCTCCGGACGCGCAGGCTCAGCGGCCATGGCTCACAGGCCTAGCCGCTCTGCGGCATGTGGGATCTTCCCGGACCGGGGCACGAACCCGTGTCCCCTGCATCGGCAGGCGGACTCTCAACCACTGCGCCACCAGGGAAGCCCCAGAGTTTTTCTTTAAGCGAAAAGAAGAATGTGTTTTGATGCCTTACAAGCTAAGTGCTATTTCACACTCTAAGGCTGGGAGAACAAGGTAAAAAGGTTTCTAACAATTATTTTCCAACAAAGTAAAACATAATTGAAGTTGTTCTCTAGCCTTCTGATATCTTGCTTCTCTTGGTACCATTACACTTTGATTGATGTCATAGTTTATTTGTCCTTGACAGCGAGCGTAATGTTTTTCCTTCACAGATCTTTGCTATTACATATGCAGTCTTGAGTGAAGTAGAGGTGAGAATTGACAAGGAATGGCTATTCATTTCCATGCAAAGCCAAAAAAAGCATTAAGTTATTATGCTCCCTTTCCTTCAGATGTCAACACTTACTGTAGTTTTAAAGCACCTGTTATCCTTTACTAATAACCGGTTTCCTTTTAAACTGACATTGTAATATCCAACTTGAATTCCAAAGAATTACCACAAAATGCGAAGTGATGTGGGAAATCTGGTTCCAAATTATGCTGTCTGCTTCATCCTCATCATTTTACACATTTGGGGGGGAAATTACAGGCAAACAAGACTGGTAGAAACAGGCCACCCTTTTTGTTCCTATACCACGCAGCTTTGATGGGGATTTAGCTTGTTACGCAACAGACAGAGCCCTGGCAGACTGGGGACGGCAGGTGGTGGAAAGTGTGGAACACCTGGACTCTGGGCCTTCCTGGGCCTCTACCTAGTTCTGGAATTAAAGTTTTACATAGTCTTAGTTTCCTCATTTCTAGATTGACAGGGTGGTTGAGGCCTGACTCTGCTCTTTGGAGTCCCATGGCAATGTAGAATCCCAGCCTCCCCTCCCCAGAGTCTCTTGATTTGAAATATCTAAATAGGACCAGATTTGGGGATCCACTGCACTGCAGCATCCTGAAGGTGTGTCCCCGCTTTCAGTCCTGTCCCTCTACAGCCGCATCTCCCCCACAAAAGATCTTTCCTTGGGTCAGACTATGATGACTTGGTTTGTTCTGAGAAGCCAGTGTTGTCAGGCAGAGGCAGTAGAACTCAGTGGTTATGCAGAGGCTTTCAAGTTGAATGTGGCTAGGAAACCTGGCTCTGCCCTTCGCAGAATGGCCTTGAGTGGCTCTGGGACTTCTCTGAACCTGGTTTCCCTTCTGTAAAATGGAGAGAAGAGTGGGTCCTTCCTCAGGGAGTTGTGTGAGGATCCGAGGAGATGATGTAGAGCAGTGAAAGACGCAGAGGGTCTGGTTGGTGAGAAACAGCTGTTACTCTGCTCCTGAGATGGGCCCTAAATGGGGCCCGTAGAACGGCTGCATACATTCGTCAGGATCAGCGCTAGGGGGGCCATTATTCAAAAATGCCCCATTATTAGGAGGGTCTTATAATTCAAGGCCCCTACTTTCCTGGGATGATGGCATTTTGTAGCTGAAAGAAACCTGGAAGTAATCTCTTTTGATCCTTCTTTTTTCAAATGCTCTTATGCCCCTGGGGGCTAAGCCTCAGAAGTGGTCCCCCTTTATCTCCAGTCTCAGGAAGGACCCCCTCTTCCAGCCAAGCCAGTTGTCCAAATCAGAAACCTGGGGTCATTCTTTCACCACCCCTTCTCCAGCTTACACTGATCATGGGTCCTAGACAGGCACAGTAGCTCTCCCCTTTCCATTCCATCTCCTTTTTCCCTAAATCCACATTACAGGCAGACTCAGCTTCTTACATTACACCTTATGGGCCATGCTCTCTGTTGACAGGAAGTTTATGAACATTCTCTTCCCTTGGCTTTTGCTGTTCTGTTAACCATATGTCTTTCAGTTCTCATCTCAGATGTCTCTTCCTCTGGAAAGCCTTCTCTAATACCTTTGTCTTAACACATGACTGAGTTAGTCCTGTACCCTATCCTTGACCTTATCAAATTATTTAGCACCATTTGCTTGTTCATTTGTCTTTTTCTCCTAATAGAGCACAAGCTTTTGGGGACAGGGTTGTATTTTTTCATTACTGAGTCAATGTCCAGCACAGATCCTGCCACATAGTAGGCCTTCAATAAAGGGTTATAGAATTAACGAGTGAATGAATGAATGAACACCTAAACTAGTTAGGGCAGGTCTGAGATGCTGGTCACAGACATTCTTTCCAAGGACCGGAATTTTTTTTCTGCAAATTTCCTTGGAAGCTTCAGATCCCGAGTCTGTGGAATGCTCTAGTTAACTGGCCACGGTCATTGACTCCTAAGTTTAAGATTTTCTAGTTTTTGTGTTGTTTGTAGAGTTAGAAATAGCCTTAAGCTTATAAGTTTGATATTTTCAAACTTTATTTAGGCTTATATTTTAAATAAAACAAGTTTAGAATAAAAGGAAACGAAATGCTCTTTAATGCTAATCTGAGTGACAGTTTTTTGCCATGACTGAAAACTAGTGTGAATTGGGACCACCCAGGTTGGTTGTCTCTGCAGAATCCAGAAAACTGTGTACATGTATAACATTACACTCTCTGCGTCTTTGGATGTCAACTGCTTTCTTGGTTGTGGTATTACGGATGAAATCTGATTTTAAAATAAATATAGTGGTCACCATTTACGACACAGAGCCAATGTCATGAAAAATTGGCTTTAAAGCAATGAGGTGTGCTTAATGAGGCCACCCTGAAATTTCGTCCTGTCCTTGGCCGTCTGCCAAATTGCTGCAAGGTAAGATGGACAGAGGCTTCCCGGCCTTTCCTCACTTGTTCATCTAACAGCTGTGCAGCTGTCTTTGGAAAAATGACTGACAATTCTCAGCTGACAAATTTTCTTTCTTCACATACCCTCTCTGGGTCTCAGCTGTGATGCCTCTTCACAAACAGAAATACCATTTGCTGGGAGAGACACCGAGCATATTTTAAATTACTAGTATGCAAAAACTCCTTGTTGAGTCATTAAAATGTATTAGGACTCTGTAGTATTTACTTGGAAAAAACCAGAGGTTTCATGATTAGGGCTTGGTATAACTGCCTTGGATGAAGTAACACATTGTTTAGTTTAAGGTGCTAGTTGGTAACAGTTAGGAACTGCCTTTATTTCCAATAAGTCCCAGTTACCTAACTTTGCATTTTTCCTGGTCAACTTTGAGTGTTGATAGCTTTCCTAAGCTTCTGTTACGTCTAGATGGACATTTATCCTTACTAATATTTGTCATTATATTGTCTGTTTCCTTAAGAATTAAAAAAGTCAGAAGGCAGAGAATGAGTTGTAGAGACACCTTGTATCGTGGGAGTGACACATTGGAGGTGGAGTTCGGGTGTGCTATTTTTGCAGTGTCTGACCATGCATGTTGACACGCAGTTTATGTTCTAATATGTTTTTTGAATGCTTAATTATTAAAGTTAGGAGTTCCCTGGTGGTGCAGTGGTTAAGAATCCGCCTGCCAATGCAGGGGACACGGGTTCAATCCCTGGTCTGAGAAGATCCCACATGCCACGGAGCAACTAAGCCCATGCGCCACAACTACTGAGCCTGCGCTGTAGAGCCCGTGAGCCACAACTGCTGAGCCCATGCGCCACAACTACTGGAGCCCGCGTGCCTAGAGCCTGTGCTCCGCAACAAGAGAAGCCACTGCAATGAGAAACGCATGCACCGCAATGAAGAGTAGCCACCTCTCGCTGCAACTAGAGAAAGCCTGCGTGCAGCAACGAAGACCCAACGCAGCCAAAAATAAATATAAAAAAAAAAATAGACAAATTTATTTTTTAAAACGATTAAAGTTAGAATAAATTTTTAAAAAAAAACAGATTCTGTGCCTTTCTGCATAGGACATACATGACAGAAGGTTATAGATATTATGCCCTAAGTTTATTCAAAGGAAGATTAGATGGATCTTTTTCTGTTCACTGTACATAAGCTCCATTAGAATCTCTCGCGTTCATTACCACCGGCACTCCGTTGTCCTTAAATAAGTTTTTGTTGAAAGGATGAGGAAAAGTGGCTTTGTTCTGAGCACTGGGTCACTGGAAAGTTAGATGACTCCTCCTCACAGTGGTGGTGTAAAGGGGCTTACTGAATGGACTATAGCTGGTGGAAACTGCTCTGAATGGTGTGTAATTCTTAGATTCTATAGCTATAGAAGAGCAATTACCAAAGGCAGAATATTCATTCATTCAACACATTTTTTAATTGATAATTGTGCATCAACTGTGTCAAGCCTTGATCTGGATGTGTGGATACAGTGGTGAACAAAATAAACACGTTATCTGCTCTCAGTGAAGCTGACAGTCCAGTTATGGCTTAACTCTTCACTGTAAAACCATGCTATTCTGTATTGGCTTCCTGAGATGAATTTTGCTTATCTTCATTTTTTCATTTGTATTTTAGCAGTGGCAGTGATAATTCCCTTTTCTTTCATTTCCCCCTTTTCCTTCAGTCCTTTTCTTAACTTTATGGTATGTGAATACTGATATAGATCCTCACTCTGCAAGGTCCTTTTTCTTATCTTAGTTCTGTCTTTGCCTCTGTTGTATGCATAAGCTTTGGAACTTGCTAGTTTAAATGTTAAAATTGGGAAAGAACGTGAACTTTGATATCTTCCAAGATTAAACTGCCGCTTCAGAATTTTGGGTTATATGAGAGTGCCTGAATCTTCTAAGTATCCTCATTAGCCCTTATTAATCCCCATAATGGCAGTTTTCCCTCTGATGACAGGTAGACTTCAAACATATGACTGCATTTTAAGCCTGAGGCGAATAATAACAGAAGCCTTGAGCCTAGCACTATGTGCAAAGATGCATTTTACTTATAATTGGGGCGTAGGTTACCATCTGGGAGTAAGTCACGGTTGCATGAACTCTTTCTGCTTTAGATGCCACAACAGAAATTATGCTTACTGCTTTGAAATGTACTTTGCACTCCTGAAACAGGTAATGTGTCTGTTAGGGAGCCCAGCTTGCCCCTGGGGAGAAAGGTGTGTCTGATAACTGGATAATTGGCTTTTGACAAGCTCTGAGACAACTTCATGCCTGTAAACTCACAAAGCCTTGTCGTGAGGTAGCCGCACATCAAATAGGATGTTACCGTGTTTCAGATGTGGGGCAAATGCCTTGTCTTAAGTAGTAATTGTGTTACGAGAAAGAAAAGAGACCCGAGAATGCCCCCCAGAATTCCACCACTAACCTTCTTTAACCTGTATTTTGACTTGTTGCTATCCTATAAAAAGACAAACTGGATCTGACTATAAGAGGCTCAGATAAGATGTGTTTTTAAGATAGAACTTGGGGAAAGAATGTCTCTCTCCTAAATGATTTTTTGTTTTGTATTTTTCTACACGATAATTTTCTCCTTTGAGTTAATATGTATAATGGAAGCCTATGAAAATCAGAATTGGGCTTCCCTGGTGGCGCAATGGTTGAGAATCTGCCTGCCAATGCAGGGGACACAGGTTTGAGCCCTGGTCTGGGAAGATCCCACATGCCGCGGAGCAACTGGACCTGTGAGCCACAATTACTGAGCCTGCGCGTCTGGAGCCTGTGCTCCGCAACAAGAGAGGCCGCGATAGTGAGAGGCCCGCGCACCGCGATGAAGAGTGGCCCCCGCTTGCCACAACTAGAGAGAGCCCTCGCACAGAAACGGAGACCCAACACAGCCATAAATAAATAAATAAATAAATTTAAAAATTCACGACATATGTCAATATTTAGAAAAAAAAAAGAAAATCAGAGTTAAGCAACAATACTTACATCAGTATTGTTCACATGCTTTAATAAACATTTTAGCTTGGTTTATTTAAACCATGGTAAACTTAGATTACTGATATAATAGTGTATTGTACAGTAACAGATTTTCATAACTAGCTTTACTTTTTAGTCAGATCCCAATAATTCGTTGTTTGCATAATTCCAAACATGACCTATGAATATTACAAACACACTCGTCAAGAACTGATCATATGTCTTCCCAGAAGGGACAAGGGGGTTTAAAAAACCAGACAGAATTTTTTTTTAAATCACATCCCAGTTAGAAATATTTTGCCGTGATGGTTTCTTCTGAAACTAAGTGAGTAAAACTCTTATACCCTGTGATAGAGACAGGAAAAAGCCTTCAACCAAAGGAGAAAGTACTGGGTTAGTGATTATTAAATGGAGCAGTTACAGTGTTTTTTCATCCTTTATACACATGGTTATATCTATTTAGGGCTTTTGCCTGGTGTTTTCTGCCATGCATTTACCAGTTTCAGCCAGGAAAAGCATACCTTTAACTCTGTTATTCACTTTTCTTACTGGCATCTACTTTTTGTAGGCTGATATGCAGCAGAAGAAAGAACCAGTTCAGGATGACTCTGACCTGGATCGCAAACGCCGAGAGACAGAGGCTTTGCTGCAAAGCATTGGGATATCGCCGGAGCCCCCTCTAGGTACTTAAAAGTGCTTTGTGTTACTATTTCCTCAGATTTGACTTGTGTGGGATATACCATGTCCAGCATTTACTATTCTTTTACGTCTATTTTTGTTTTTATTTTGTAAGAAACGCTTTGGCTTATGGGTCAGATGTATTTATTTTTGGAATTGAGGGGGCTGGAAGGAAATAGGAGGTCACAGGTTGTAGAGTTGTTAGCAGTTTGCTGCTTATTGGCTGATTCTGCAGTCAACCTTCTCCACTGTGTTATTTGTTAAATGAGTTGCCACATGGTAAATACAAGAAATCTCGAAATTAAGAAAAAAAAATTGTTCTTCATTTTCATTGCTGAATCCCTGCCTCTCTCTGCCAACCTAAATACTGTGAATCTGGTTATGAATTTCATAACCACCACAGACATAGTTATTCCATGATGAAAATAGAATGCTCGATGGTAAATTTGAAGGAAAACTTAGAAGGGTGACAGATTAGCAGCTAATTAACAAGTTTAAATTTCTTTGACTCTGTTGTATATCTTGGTTTCATTGCTCATCGGCATTTTTACTGCAGCACCCTTCCTCCAACTCATTCACTCCTAGTTAATTATCCATGACCTCATTTTATCCAGGGTTTGGATATTCAACTATTTGTTTTATTTGTGTTGAAGGTAACTTGTACATAATGTGTTTACTCTGTCACTTAACTATATATCACTCATGTGATAAGTTATTTTATTTTTCTTTATCCATTTGCTTTCCATACATTTTAGAGTAATCCTAGGGTGTCTGTAAAACTACGTGATATCCAATATAGTAAAATGAAAACTTTAAAAGTAATACATATAAATAAATGCAGTACAGGTCTCCTTTTATCAGTGGTTTGTCTTCTTTTATTTCCATCATTGGCTTTTATATTAAAATAAATTTTCATGTATTTCCATAATTACTTAACAATAAAAATTATCCCATGTACAACAAAATGGCAAGTGTTTATATCACTATATATAAGAAAAAGAGCAATATATCATAAGCATACAAATTATTAAGTATTGCTGAATATAATTTAATACACACACACAAAACTAAAACACCATGAAAAGGCATTTTATACTCAACCTCAGTTTGTAGTAGGTAAAATCATATGTCTAACAATGATATAATAAACCCCAATAAGACGTTGATTACTTTGTTAGCTTCTTTGTGGTATGAAAGAGGTAAACTATGGGGTATTTGAGTGATGGACCTTCTTTGAGGAGCTGACAGATTTTTTTATTACTTAGTTGACAAGTGATATATATTAGACACTTTGCAATTATATTTTTGCCTCAAAATAGCCTTTGAAGTTCTGCTGCAATGTGAACACTGGTTAAACCCAATAGTAGAATATCTATTCTCCCCTAACCTGCATAAAGCCAGCAATTAAACCTTAAGAGCAAAACAGTTTAAACATCCCTAAACCATGACCAGATTCTGAACTATCCCTGCATCCCTGCCAAAGGGCCCTGGCAAGGGTGGACTCCATTTTCAATTTTCATCCATGTCTCCGACTGACCCTCTGACTTATTGCAGAGGGTAATCAGTGAATTAATTGTAGAATCACGTGAAAATTCCTAGTTACTTGACAGATCTGCCATTGTGTTATAGGATTTGGACAAAATAGTTAAACCCTTTACCTTATTAAATAAATAAAAGGAAATTGCACATGATTGAAACCAAATGGGAATCTACACTACGTATTGAAGTTTCTTTCTGCCCATATGGCTTCTTTGGCATGTGTGATACTGAGAACCCATTCTCATCTGGCCTGCAGCCACCTTGGCTATTTGGGGCAGCTTCTATCTGAAGGACATTTGGCTTGTACCTGAAGGATAGAGAAAAAAATACATTTGCATTTCCTTTAGTTTTTTTCTTGTATTATCCTTGCTCTCAGACTTTCAGCTTGCACTGACCTTGATCTTTGAACTTGCTTCTCCTGTCTGCAGAACGGCAGTTTGCTTATGTGCACATGGCAGTGCTTTCTAGAGCTGCCAGAAGCAAAGGAACACAATTCACAAACACAGTAAACATTACAACGGGATGGAACTGTTAATTAAGTGTAAAAATAAAGCAGCCTGGCATTTTGCTTTGTTTTGAAAGAGATTTTTAAATTACCAGGTTCAACATTTACCCTTTCTCTATCTGTCACTTAGTCTCTCACAGCAAATGCAGTTTATACTCCGTGGACAATAGATATCCCTCCAAGTGCAGACATACAACAGCCTTTGCTGACTCCCTGTGACCATTTAAAATTATTCAGAATCACTTATTTTATAATCTTTTAAAGTTTTATAGACACCTCATTTTATTTTTTAATAGGTCACATCTATACTAACAAAATAAAGTGGAGAATTAGAAGTATCTGGATAGTTCATGCTAGAGAGAGATTTGACTTGAATTATCTGGGTAACTGTTTTGATTCTCCATGTTACTTTGTTAAGGTGGACATGGCCTTAGAATCCCTAAGTTAATTCTGTCTAAATTCATTTCAAATTTTAATTTCCAAAATATGAAAAATTCACTTGACTTTCTTCCTTTTCTTTTCTTTTCTTTCCTTTTTTTTTTTTTTTCCTTATCCCATCTCAATCTCTCCTGGCCATACAACCACTTTAATTTGGGCCCATTTGTTTTGATTTGTTTGACGCTGCTCTTCCCCAGTGCAGTCGCTGCATTTTTTAACATGGGATACCTGTTATTTTCATTATTTAGTCCCAACCCCTATGTCTCCCTCCTCGAAATCAGTGAGCACTCCCAGTGAAGCTGGAAGCCAAGACTCAGGCGACCTGGGACCATTGACAAGGTAAGAATTTTCCCTTTACAAAGGCCATGGTGGGGTGTCAATAATACAAGCCCCCCCCCCGGCCAAAAAAAAGGCCTGAAAACCACATCATTCTGTTGTACACTGTTAAATGTGCATGCATCTTCAACGTATCAGTCATTTTATGTTTACGTTTATGGTGGCTTACTATTTTTGGTGGCATAGCATTGAATTTGAACCCTAGAAATGATAAACTTATATATTATCCTTCCGTGAATGGGCTAATTTAGCACCATGTACCTTGTTTCACAAACACAGACATATCCATTAGCTTAGGCCTACAAGAAAGGAGGGAAGGACCAAAGACAAATGGAATATATATCCAGCTTCTTCTTATTCCACTTTGGTTTTGGTTTCCATGAGAATCTTTACGACCAGAACACTGAGATGTTCTAACTCTAAATTTAATTTTTCAAAAGTCTTGTTTATTTGCTTAATAGAGTTGCTTAATTTGAGAACTGGGTCCCCAAAGTGTTTTTATCATCATTACTAATTATTATAATCATCAGGATTGACTGCTCTGATTTTGTCAATTGCCAGATTTTTATTACACTAGGTATATTCCAAGATTATGTAATTAGCTTCTCAAAGCGGATATAGACATTGTCTAATTTGACCACTGAGGGGACATCCAAAATGTAAAGATGTAACGAGAGAAAGGAGAAGGCTCATTAATATGCATGGAGTCATGGAAACTTTCTTAATCCAGGTGCCTTCAGCAGGATTCCCACGAGGGTGCCTATAGGCAGGTGATAGAGATGAGTGGGGAGGGGGCCCGTGGCAGCTGGTTAGCAGGCACACCCTTTATAAAGGTCAGATGTCTCCTCACAGCTCAGGCTGGTTGAGCTCAGGTGGGAACATGGACCCAGTTCTTCCACATCTTCCAATTTTTCATGAGAAGCTAAAAATGCAAGTGTTTGTGCAACAGTCTCCTAAATGTTAACTGTTAATGACTTTGTTAAAAGTAGTTGTGGGCTAGATCTTGTTGAGAGTTTGTGGCCTCTCTCTTTGACTCTTAATTTTTTAAAAATCATGAAATATTTTAATAAAATTTCAAATAAAAGAAACAATCATCCACAACACCACCATTCTGAGAAATCAGCCTTTGCCTTGTCAATGTACCTTTCAATCCTTGTCTACCTGTGTACATTTCTTGCTACCATATTATGTTCCTGGAGGAGAGGTATACAATTTTGCATTTTTCTCTGTTAACACATTATCACAAGCATTATGTTCTGAAAGTCCATTGTTTCCAGAAAAGCGTAGGCAATTTTGGTAGAGAAAACTATGGAAATGAGAATAGTATTAGCCTGTGCTGTAGGCCTGTTTTTTGCTTTCTGAAACCAACGTGTAAGACTGAATTGATCTCACCAATATCTGCCTGTTGGTGTGTTTCAGACTTGAGTGTTTTGTTTTGATAGGGCCTTTTGAAACCAGTGGACACTGCTTTTAATTTGAGAAAAGTGAAAGTAGAGACTTTTGTGGGTACCAGGCTGGTTTATGTTAGTTTATGTTAGCCTTTGTGATTTGGGGTAGCACACGTCTTCTCTCATCTTTTGCTTTGAACACTTCAAAAGGTCTTTGAGGGGGGAAAAAAAGTAATAATAACACAGCATGTACCATCTAACATTTATACAAGAGCAAGCACAATATAATCACATTCCTTAGGGGGTCGTTGGCCTGTCATTAAGTTAATATATTTGCCTGTTTCTGTACAACGATGGTGTTGTGTCAGTGATGCTTAGTGTCAAGGGGTGCAGTTGGCAGCATTAAATACTGTTACTGACTTCATAGTTGATGAGCCCTTTTGAAAACTTCTAGAGAAAGCTGACCTATGCTGTTAGCACTCTGGGGACAGCAGAAGTTATTCCTTCTGAGAGAACATCATTTCATTTCTTTCCCCTTCTTACATGATTTTTTAATTTAATCACTTTGGAAGAGGCGCTGTCTACTCCTACCCCACACAAACTCCAACTAGCTTCAGTTCTTTATAGGAACATTCTGGCAAGCGTAGGCAACTAGAAGTCAATGAGTATCTCCCTTGCTAAGTGCAGGTTTCATAGAAATGCAAGGAAACTGGCATTGAGGAAATGACGATTTTCAGAAAAACTAAGGATAAAATTGGCTTGAGACGGCATTAGGAATAACTTAGTAAATCTTGCCCTTGTTTTTGTTTTTTTTTTTTTTTTTTTGGCGGTACGTGGGCCTCTCACTGTTGTGGCCTCTCCCGTTGCGGAGCACAGGCTCCGGACGCGCAGGTCCAGCGGCCATGGCTCATGGGCCCAGCCACTCCGCGGCATGTGGGATCCTCCCGGACCGGGGCACGAACCCATATCCCCTGCATTGGCAGGTGGACTCTCAACCACTGCGCCACCTGGGAAGCCCCTTGCCCTTGTTTTGAACTTAGGAACATTCCGCCCAAATTTATGTTTTTGCTTCCATGAAATATATATGAGAGTTAAATTTCAGAAGAATGTTATATTTCAGTTTTTAAAATTCCACTTGGAATGTCTTTTTCTGTAGAAGAAACATCTTTTGAAAACAGTTACTATTAACTCTAACACTTCATAAAACATGAGGCTGAGAAAAAACTTGGTAATTCCTAAGAATGTAACTCTATAGTCATAAATTTGCATATTTGTGTAGAATTTGGACCTTTTGAAAAATGGAAAATCTTTCAGAAGATAACTTAGGAGTCAAATCAACATATCTGGTCCTACCTAAAGGGGCACATAAATTCTGTCATTCATTTGCCAACATTTCAAACCAAAACTACAATTTTCTTTTCAGAGCCAAAATTGGGAAACATTTCTTATATAAGCCCTGTAAGTGGTTAATTTGGAAATGGGCATACTTAATGTACCCTATTATAAAGAGAAGGTTAAAATAGTGCTTTAAAAAATCAGGTATAACAAAATTTTCTTTTATTGATTTAGTAAATTTTCTAAATTGAGTGAATAGAGTAGATATATCTAATAATTTTTCAATTATACTAGTGTGATTTAATTTTTAAACTTACAGTGTCATTATTTGTGTTCCAGTTTCTGCTTCTGTTATTATGGTCTGCTTCTCATTTACAACTTACATTTGTGGTACTTTTCTCTTTCTCTTAATTAGTTTTTGTAGAACCAATTAATCATTGTTCATTTAAATATACTGGACAAAAGAACAAGCTCTTGGGTTTCAAAAAAATCAATTTATTAATAAAAAATTTAAAAGACTAGTTTTACAAATAAAAGTAGATGAAAAAAATCCTAAACATACTATTTGCAACTGGAATCCAACACAATATTAAAAGGATACAATGTTATGCTTGGGATATTGACTCAAAAATTGGGATTGATTAAATAATTCAAGGATATTTTAGTATAGGAAAATATGTTACCATAATTCAGCCTAGGAAAAGGTCAAAGAGGGAAAAGTAAATACTGCAGTATATTCTGAAATGGTACTTGCAAAACTTAAACATCTAGTCCCATATTTTAAAACTTAGTAAACTAGGAATAGAAATGTTTTTCTCAATATGATAAAGAATATTAATTTCAAACCAACAGCTTACATCCTTTATACATGAGAGTGAAGCAGTAGCACTTTATAGCTCTCAAGCAAGAATGACTTATGGTTAGTTGAATACATGTCTCTCTTCCTCAGGGAATGTCAGGTCCTTGAGAGCAGGGAGTAAGTGATATTTGTGGTTGTATCCATATAGTAGGTATTCATTAAATGTTTGTTGAATGAATCAAGTATCCTCCTGCTTTTTACAGATCAGGGCACTGAGACACAGAGAGAATAAGTAATTTTCTCAAACTCACACAGGACATAGCTACAGTGCTATGTTTGAACCTGGGCAGGATGATACAAGTTTCCACAATCTATACCTCAACCCTACATCAGCTCTAACGACAATCGATAAAAGTGATACACAGCCTACTCTGTTAGGTTACTGTGATTAAACAAATAAATATCTGTTAAGCACTTGGAAAGGAGGCTGGCATATATTAAGTATATGTGAGTTTTAGCTATTACTGTTCTTTTTTTCGTACTTTGATTTAGCCCAGCCCTTAATCCCTAACCTTTAGGTATTCAACCAGAAATGAATCTAAGTGAGAATCATTCAGCCCACATTTATTCTTATTCACATGGATGGCTCACAGGGGACTTTGCACCAGGGCTCTTCTCATGTTTGGCTGAGATTCCAAAACTAAATTAGAGGCTGCACTGGCCTGTGGCAACTAGGAGAGTATTGATATCATAAAGTTTACTGTATACCAGAGCATAGGCTACACACTGTCCCAAACCTGATTCAAGAGGAAGACTTTCAAAAGGATTTCAAAGGTAAAACATGTCTTAATGTGATAACGTATTGTGCAATCTCTTGTTACAGTAACACCCATCCCGTAACCTCCTTAAAAAAACAGTCACAGGGGAGATTATTCATGCTTGTCTTTTGTGACAAGTGACATGGGGTGGACGGATAGTAATACAGTTGATTTTTATCTTCCTTTTGGACCCTCTGTAGCCTTAACACCATCACTAAGTTCTACTTTCCAATCAATCAAGGACACTCAAGTACCACCGCATTTTATTTTTAATAATCTCTTATTATTATAGAAAACAATATCAGTTCATTTTATACAATTAGAAAATACAGACAAGCAAAAATAGAAAAAAATCATATTCCTACAGAGAATATGCATTAGCACTTTTAATACCTTAGTGTATATTCTTTCACACAATATATATGTCATCATATATACGATAAATGATATCATACTGTACAAACTGTTGAACTTACTTTTCTATTCAGATATCTCTACTTTTCCATTTCAGTACATTTTCATCTTATCTAGTATCTATACCATCTTCAAATTTCCCCAGTTGCTCCCAGCATAATCCCATTATATTTAAAATTGATGCCTGTCTTTCCAGCCATCAGCACCTATTAACCAAAATGCTTATGTCCATAGATTTTCTCTAGAGAGGTGAAGCCCCTCCCAAGGGGACCTTAGATGCAGGAACAGAAGAAATGTCTTCTGAAACACTTAACAGGAGAACAAAGGTACAGAGTGGATTAGAGGTCTTTCAGGCTTCCAACTTCATGTGGACTCCAGATCAGAACTGGGACAGATGTCTGCAGATCCTCTCCCGTTCAGTTTGAACATTAGGTCTCTATATAGTTAATATTAAGTATGATGTTGACAAAATACTTTGGGTAAAATTCAGATATTTGATAAACTCTGCCTTTCCCTGATCTACTTACTGCCTAGTGAACTCTGAACTCACAAAGAAGGAAATTAGAATAATTTATTCATGGTCAGCTTGTGCTGGCTGCACCTGGTCACCACTTTTCTCTTGTAATTTGAGGAGAGGAAGATGTGCTCAGGGACCACCTGGGCTTAATGCCCGACAGAAAATCCTCAGGACTTTTTTTTTTTTTTGCTGTACGCGGGCCTCTCACTGTTGTGGCCTCTCCCGTTGCGGAACACAAGCTCCGGACGCGCAGGCTCCGGACGCGCAGGCTCAGTGGCCATGGCTCACGGGCCCAGCCGCTCCGCGGCATGTGGGATCTTCCCGGACCGGGGCACGAACCCGCGTCCCCTGCATCGGCAGGCGGACTCTCAACCACTGTGCCACCAGGGAAGCCCAATCCTCAGGACTTTTAACTTCATCCACAATTGAACTCCATAGGATTCCCTGGCACTACCTGAACCTCAAAGGATTTTTAACTCTTTTTGGTGAAAACATCACTATCTTTCCCTGATGAATCAGAAGCTAAAGGGAAGACTGTAAGGAGGTTTTAGTAAAGGTAGAAAAGTACAATTCAATAATGCAAAACCTTGGGGGAAATTTAATAAAGACGAGTAAGATTTTGTGCATCCAAAATTCCTTAAATGATCATTATGTAAAGAGAAGCCGACAGGATGCTACCAGCTAGTTGGACTTCAGGGAAGTTGAACTGAAATCACTGATTCGAGGCTGATTAAAAGTCAGTCTCTTTGGAAATCAAAATAAAGTGTACACTCTAGGGTTTTCTCTTTATGTAGCACATAGACTGATTAGTTAAAAATTGTTGATATCCTGTCACTCTGTCTCAGGCAGAGAGTGCTGTATATACCATCTGGTTATAGTTATAGGGTAAACATCTATTTTTATCAAGGGGTTGCTGAGATTTCTTCTAGAGAGACTGCCTGCTTGACAGCAGGTCCTCTGTGTAAGATTTGGGGAAAACACATCCTTGCTCTGTGATGGGAAGTCTTGCATTTCTTTTTGAATTCAGCTCAGATGGACTCCCTGTATGGCTTAGTGTGGCCTGTATCAGAGCTCCATGTTAGGGCTTTAGCCAACAGAGGGAAGATTCTCACACAGTAAAGGAAGAAAGAGGCTTTTTAAAAAGAGCCTGGTATGAGTGTGTATTGCACTGTTCCAGTTTTACTGCTGACACTGGAAAAAATCTTTATCATTGTCCTTGCCAGACCAAAGTAAGGAAATCATTGAGGCTGGGAAGTAGAACATTAACTCATTATTTAAATGTCATTCTTAATTAGTTGACATCACGTTAATGATTCTGACAGATTGAGTGATGTGATGGATTTTAAAACGTCCTTATTATTCACTGTATTACTTTTGGAAGTGGCACTTAGAGAAAGAATTTGGGGATGACGTTCACTGGAGATTTTCTGTTTGGCACTGTGCTCACATTGGCCCAAACGGTTTTCTTTATCTGATTAGTGACGAGTGATTTGTTTGAAAGAGAAGACATGTGAACAAGAGTCCAGAGAAACTGTGGGGCTCAGGGGAGCTCGGTATTCTGCCCTCGAGAGATCTCTCCACCTTAAAGAGAAAAGAAGAAGATGACAATTTGAGCTCCAAGGTGGTTGCTTCAGGGACTAACAAAAGTTGCTAAGTTCAATTGGTAGAGAAGGTAGCTGGACTTCTTTTCATTCTCAGCACAAACTAGCATTATGGTCAGCATTCTTTTCAGTTTTATGGAAAAATGATTGACATACATCACTGTTCAAGGTGCATAGCATGATGGTTTGATCTGCATGTATTGTGTAATGATTAGCACGATAGGTTCAGCTAACACCCATCTTCTCACATGGGTACAATAAAAAGAAAAGAAAGAAAAAAGAAAAAACATTTTCACCTTGCAGTGAGAACTCTTAGGATTTACTATCTTAGCAACTTTCCTGTATATCATACAGCAGTGTTAGCTTTAATCATCACGTTGTATGTTACAGCCCTAGTACTTATTTATCTTATAACTGGAAGTTTGTACCTTTTGACCCCCTTCATCTAATTCCCGCTCCCCCACGCTTTGCCTCTAGTAACCACAAGTGTGATCTCTTTTTCTATGAGTTTGTTTGGTTTTTTTGGATTCCGCCTATCATTGAGATTATACAGTTTTGTCTTTTTCTGTCTGACTTATTTCAATTACCATAATGTCTTCAAGGTCCATCCATGTTGTCACAAACAGTAGGATTTCCTCATTTTTTATGGTTGAATAATATTTCATTATATATATATGTGTGCATACCACAGCTTCTTTATCCATTCATGCCTTGAGGTCAGCATTTTCAAGATAGGCTATCCTTCTTCAGTGTGGAAGTGAGCCTGAAAATTCTCCTGGCACCATGTGGTGACATTATGCCATACAAGACTGAGTTCTGTGTAAGTGGCTTGGTAGAGATGAAGGGAGTTAGGCAGACATGCCCTGATTTATTCTCTCATTTTTTAATAAAGAAAATAAAAACTATTTCTTTGGGAATCAGCTTGCCCTCACAATTCACACCCATCTGCAGAAAAGGCAAGTAAAGACCATTCATTTGTTCATTCATTCGTCACATTCATTCAATAAATAGTTGAGAATTTATTGTGTGACACACAATAAATGCTAGTCCTGCAAGGAATACAAAGATGGAGGAATTCTTCTTACTTCTAAAGATCCCACTTCCAGTAAATTGACATATTTCATTTGAAGCCATCTAAGGAAATGTTTCTATGTAGTTACAGCTCTTAAATATTTGTACTCATAGAGATGAGCAATAATGTCATAAAGCATTATTCCCAGATCATCTATAATTAGCTTGTATATTCTTGTGGGACAAGTGCTTTTGATTCATTACTACCCTACCTAGAGTCTTGACACATATTAGGAACTAGGTAAATGATTATTGATGTGTGTGTTTGTGTGCACGTGTGTGCACGCTTGCACAGCTTGCAAAAAACTGAATAGGATGGGTGCAGGATGAGTGGAGAGATGAGGACCCAGGTAATAGCAAGGTAGTTCAAGGTTGCTGGGCTAGTTGCCAGAAGGTGGACTTTACTCAAGGGGACCCACTGGCAGTGGTTAGAGGACTGAGGCACAAGGCGAGGATTTCTCACAGAAGCAAGACAGAAATTCAATTACTAGGATCAGGGCAAAAAGGTAGGGTAGGACTAACAGTGTGTTTGTCTTCATGCTAAGGCCCCTGGGCTTTGTAACAGTGCTTATTACATCCTTTAGACCATCTTCAGACTTGGCCTTAAAGCGTGATACAGGGCTACTATTGAGGTCAAATGGGTTGTAGGTTGGCAAAGAGAACTGAAATAAGAGGTGCAGGTATTTCTCCGTTCTTGTCTCATAGAGACAAGAACTTGTCTCATAGTTATTTGTGAATGAGGTTATTGAGGACAAATATATTTAGAGAGCAAGGCCTTTGAACTGGGCCTTAAATAGTGCCTATGCTTTGGACAAGTAGAGGTGGGAGAAAGGACATTCCAGATAATGGGAGAGGCAAAAACAAAGGAAAATGGTGGGGGAAGGAAGAGTATGGGATGTAGAATGCTTGTGAAGGAGGCAGTATGAAAAGAGATCAGAGTCTGGGGGGCAAGTATGGCCTTGGAGATAGTTCAGATTCCTGGCTTCCATATCTGGTGGCTATCTATTGGATTTACATGGCAGCTTATTAAAAACACATACCTAGGGCACAGGTCTGAGTTGAGATCTAGGCCACTGCATTTTTATAATGCTTTCAAGATTTGCAGACGAGTTTGGGGGAACTATTGGTCTGATAAAAAGGACCGAAGGTCTGAATGAGGACTGTGGCAATAGAGAAGGAAAGGAAAGACAGATGAGACAAGGAAGGGTGAAATGGCTTTGGTGTTACAGATGGATATGTCCAATAAGCATGTGAAAAGGTGAGACTTGGAGTTCAAGGGTGATGAGGACGTTGGGATTATTTTTTGCTGAAGATACATGGACATCTTTGGGATCACCTACAGTTAGAGCATAGAGGTGAGGGGAGAAGAAATAACCCTGGTTGGGGAATGTCTGTCTTTATGGGGATGGACAGAACAAGGACCCTTCCAAAGTTACAGTGAGAGAGGAGGAAAAGAAACAAGATTTTTAGGGCCAGGAAGACTAAAAGAAATAACATGCTATGAAGGAGAAAATAGTCACCAGAATCATAGAGATCAAGGCTGAGAAAGAAGAATTAGCCTTGGGATTTGATAATTTGGAGGTCATTGTTATCATCATCGTCATCATTTTTGTTATTATTGCTTGTGTTATTTTATTTCCGTAGGCTGAGTTCCTGGAAGTGAAACGAGTCCTGGAGTAATTCTGTGTTTATGATTCTTGCTCCATATTGGCATATTGCTTTCCCAAAGAACTGTCCTAATTTAAAATGCCACCAGCAGTATATGAGCGTGCCCCAGCCGCATTGAATACTATCATTACAAATGACAGTTCTTTACTACTGCCTTCCAAGTATTTATCATACATCTCTTTCTTATAACCAAAACCAAAAAAAAATGTAAGAGCAAAGATATTCTTTAAGGGAAGAATATTAAGGCTGTCCACTCTGGAGTCTAAAAAAGATGGGAAGAAGAAACCACTAACTTGCTGCTGAACAGGAAGAAATTAACGACTCATCAGAGAACAAGGTTACACAAAACAGACATCATGTCTTTTACTCCTAAGTTATACTTTCAGCAGAGGGCCAGGGATTGTTTTGTTTTGTTTGTTTCGTTTGAATTTTCACTTCCCTCTATCCAATAAACTGAAACTGAGCAAATAATATTGGGCCAATGTAGGGAGAATTTTATTAAAAAGCTGGATAGTGACGAATTGTTAAAAGGCTTAAAATATAAAGTTCTGTTAGTCTTTTCATAGGTCACTGCGAGTTTGAAGAATTTTGGCGTTTGGCTTACTCTTTTTTTAAAGAAATATTGAAAAACAAATTTTCCCCAAATTATAAACTAACTGTTACATGGTAGGCCTTTTTAGATGAGATGCCAGAGCCTACATTGTGTGGCATGTTTAGGATCAAATAGGTGAATGATTATTTTCCATGGTGTGGGAAGCTCCTGTACCTAGAATTTTGAAACAAAGTTAGGAAATGTGACCTTAAACGGTGTGTCCAGAACTGCCGATCCAACCATGGGACCATAGAGCCATGATGATGCCAGATTAGGTGAGGAATTGTTGGGTTATTCAGGATCTGTGCAAATTGCAGGGTCCATATGAAAGAGATCCTCCCTTGGGCCCTCAGAGAGCTAACCTAAGACATCAACGTACAATTGATCAGAGCAGACAAATACAGTTCTTAAAAATAAGCAAACAAAACCAAGATGGTTTCCCAGACAGGAACACTGAACAAAATCTGATTGACAGAATTAAAGAAAGATTACATTCATCAAAACAGGTTCTGTTGGTCATCCCAAGAAATTGGGGGAAATGGAGGCTCTGGCAGAAGTTTGGGAGGTATGTCTAGTGTTGCTGACGAGTGTGGACATGGGCGTAGGACAGGGAGAAGCCGTAATAGTTAAACGTTCAGCTTCACGTGTTCTAATTCTAAAGATGCTGCTAAAGTTGCCTGGCTTCCCAGGAAGCTGGTCTTCAAGGGGAGAAGCCTTTGTCAGGCTTGTATAATTGCTCAGCCTGGCAGTCAGTTATCGTTCTCACGACAGATTGGTACATTGGCATCTAAAATACAACTTACTAGCTCTAGAAGTCTTATTAGAACTAGTAGACTAACTCAGCTGCCTAAAATAAACAAGGCACTGATGAAAAATGAGTTTATGTCCCAGTCCTGCTCCATCTTTCAGAAACCCGGTCGAATGGAATCTCTGATCTTTTCAAGAGGGAAGGTGTCTCCCTGCTCTGGCCTCCAAAGGATAATGAAAGTGTAGTCCAGTGCCTGGCTGGCTGGGACAGAATAAACACTCATTGAAAGGAAATCATAGCTATCATTAGTATTAATCTTTCTTACGGCATTTACTTATTTTTTTCAGCTAACGTTGACTGAAACTTTAAACTTTGCCAGGCCCTGGGCAAGTGATTGGAACTACTTTTTTCCTTGTATATATTATCAGTATGCATATCATTAGGTATAACTATTCATAGGTCTCATTCCTTTACTAAAATGTAAGATTCTTAAGTGCAAGTCCCATGTCCCACAGCATGACTGTGGTGCTTACAGGGCTTGTTTTACTTTCTGCCTTGTTCCGCGAAACTATTTATATGTTTTATCTCCCCATAAGAGTTGCAGTTTCCTTAGGAGTTCTTTTAATCCTCTAGCACAGTAGTTTACGTATTAGGCTCTTAATAGGAATTTATTGAACAATTAAATGAATATTTTTATAAAAATATTCTGTCCCTGCATGCATTGATTGGTCCATTCCAGAGAGGACTGATAACTAGAACTAATTACTGTAGTAAACAGGGTGATTTCTGTATGAAAATACTTTGTGATAATATATTAAGTTCACATATATTTACTTACAATTTTACTACTTCTTTCATTTAAAAAATAAACTACCTGGCAAGATTTCAAACTGTCCAAGAAGCTGTGGGGAAACCATCATTTTACTTTCAATGATACAGTAAGTTGATGATAAGATGGTTAAAAAGTAAGAACTATGTCAGTTGGTTAAAGAAAAGTTTTCCAGCTGGAGCAGAGAAAGCAGAAAGGCAGTTTAATAGTCATCTGACATTTTAACATATCAGGCAGAAAAGAACCCTAAAGGGCCTCTAGGCCTGCATCCTCCTTTTGCTAAGGACAGCAGCCTTTCCTGATGACACACAGTGGAGCCGAGCCCAGAACACAAGCCAGGACCCCTAGGCTGAGGTGAGGCCCTCTCCAAGGTGCTGCTATCTACAGGGAAGTTTTTCTGCAAGTTTGCACAGAAGGAATTCAGCAAACATTTAATACACATTCCTAGGCTACCCTCAGAAACACATTATTTATTCAGGGTACTGACTTCAAGTTCCTTTTCAAAGAAAAAATGCATTCTGCGTAAGTCTGACCACTCCACAGATAATAATGGGAAAAATGAGAAGAAAATTTAGCACACTTGATAGCATCCTCGGCTTGACTCCTTACCACACTGCTCGTTACTGGCAACGACGATGATTTCTTTTACTGGGGAACACATGCGTGACTGGGGTAGAGGGCAGGACTGTTGTGGGTTAGTGCCAGAGACCTCCTTTGTTGTTCTGGCTGAGTAAAATGCAAACTCCACACTGCTAATCGGTGGACTTCTGAAGTGAGTGATTCGAGAGAATCATCGTTTTTACTTCTTTAAGGATACAGTGAGTTCAGGTGAGCCGTCGGATAAATAACAGAATAGCTGTGACCACCTGGGAGCTGCCACATTCTTCACCTGCCTAGGAGGAACGAGAAAAGGCCAATAAAATCGTCCCATCAGAAACCTGAGGGCAAAGGAGCTGATCCCGTTCCTTATGAGGGAGTGTTTCTCACAGTGATCCAGAGCCAGAGGCTGCTCCTCTGTCTGTAGCCAAAGAAATATCCATAAAGATAAAAGGTTTGATCCCCAGTGATACGTGAACAGCAAGGACGAATCACTGTAATGGATTCGGTTACTTCCCCGATTTGAAAGGAGGTGACGGAATCAGCGTGCAGAGCCAGGGAGAGTTGCTTTCCTTGGACAGAGAATGAGTGCAGAGCAGTAGTTTTCACCGCTGGCTGCACATGCGAATCACCTGGAGAGTTTAAAAAAATCCTGATGCCTGGGTCCCACCAGAGACATTCTGATTTAATTGGTTTGAAAATGGCCTGGGCCTTAGGCCAGTCTTGAGTTAATCACTGGTTTAGATACTGATGTATTTGAGGATCAGTGATGCTTTCTGCCTGCTGACTAATGGAAGCAATAGTCTAGCCCCGTCATTCTCTAAAGGTGGTTTCAGGGTCAGCTGTTAGCATTACCTGGGAACTTGTTAGAAATGCAGATTCTCAGGCCCCACCCCAGAACTACTGAAACCAAAATTCCTGGGCTAGAGGATCAGCATCTGGTTTTTTTTTTTTTTTTTTTTTTTTTTTTTTTGCGGTATGCGGGCCTCTCAATGTTGTGGCCTCTCCCGTTGCGGAGCACAGGCTCCGGACGCGCAGGCTTAGCGGCCACGGCTCACGGGCCCAGCCGCTCCCGCAGCATGTGGGATCTTCCTGGACCGGGGCACGAACCCGTGTCCCCTGCATCGGCAGGCGGACTCTCAACCACTGCGCCACCAGGGAAGCCCAGCATCTGTATTTTAACAATCCCTCCAGGTTATTCTGATCCATGTTAGAATTTGAAAACTACTGATCTAAGTCCAGACCTTGCTACTCGAAGTGTGGTCCACAGACCAGCAGCATCTGCATCCCTTGGAGCTGTTAGAAATGTAGAGTCTCAGGCCACCCCAGACCTACTAAATCAGAATCTGCATTTTTAACAATGTTCCCAGATATCTGTGCATTAAAGTTTGAGAAGCATTGGTCTAAGAAACAATGGCCAATTTGTGTTCTCACTTCAGCTGTCATCTTTCAGTGCATTTAGGTAAGAGGACAAGAGCATGACCAGAACTAATAAGGGAAGTATGAAACTGCATTCCAATACCTCTACAGGAGGAGCTTAGGTGGGATCTTTACATGCGTGGGGCACTGACTCAAAGAAACATTGGGAGTAGTTACAGTGGATGTGGTATAGTAAGAGCAGCTACGGTTTATCAAATAATTACTTTGTATTTTATAGGTATAATTGCATGTAGTCCCTATAGAAATCCAGAGAGAGTCCATCCATCCATCCATTCATTCAAGTAATACTGTATTATATAAACGTGTATGCCACGCATGGGTCTAGGCATATATCCCTGTAATGTAGAGATATAGCTGCTCCTGTCATTACGAGGCTTAAGTCCAGAGTTAAACAACAAACAGTCATAAATAAACTGATGTATAATAAAATCATAGGTGAAGATACTCTATGAAGAAAGTAAAGCAGGATAAGAGAACGGGATGAAGGGTGACAAGGAAGTGTTGCTTGGGGTAGCGTGGTGAGAGAAGGAAAGCCTCTCTGGGCAGGTGACATTTGAGCCAAAAGACAGAAACAAGCAAAGGCATGAGCCACACAGCTCTTTGGGGGAAGAACATCAGGGAAGACACAGTGAGGGAGGGGGCAGCACTTAGAGATAAACTGGGGAGATAGCTACAAGCCAGGTCATGAATTGTCTCATAATTCATGGGAAATCCTCACAGACAAGGAAACTGAGCAGGGCTTCTCAGACTTCAAGGTGCCCACAAATCACATCACCTGGGGCCTTATTACACTGTAGTGTGGAGTCAGTGAGTCTGGGTGAGACCCGAGTCTTTGCATTTCCAACAAACTCCCTGAGACGCTCATGCTCCTGGTCTGTGGGCCACACTCAGAGCAAGTAAAAGGGTGCAGGGGTTGAGAACTTAAGCAACATGTCCAATGTCACACAGCTGGTAAGTCCCAGAGGCACAATTTGAGTCTCAGATGCCTGACCCCAAAGTCCCTACTGTCCATCGGTTGTCTACCAGGTAACTTTATGCCTGACTCACCTGTAACTACTTAACGTGCAGGGACTTTAAAGGTCCTGCCTGAGAAAGGTCCTTGTGTGCACTCTGTTCATGGAAGAGCTACTTATCTCCTTTTATGTGATGGAGAAATAACAAGGGAAATTGATAATTATTGGTAACCTTGGTAACTATTGATACTTTGTGCTATCTCTTGTGAAATATTTAGAAGGTATAAGATATCCCTGGCATCTTTAGAGACAAATGATATTATTGTTGGTCACCATCTTGGTGTAATATATAAATAAAAAACAAAATACCCATGAGCCTCGAAATCTAATGCGTTGTATTTGCAGTAACTGACCCGAGGAAGCCAGTTATTCTCCTGGTTCTGCAGTTGTGTTCTACCTGGCCAGACTTCCCCAGATGCTCCTGCTGTGGCCCATTCGAACCCTTGCATTTGATTGTCATCATTGCATGGGAGATGCTTGTTGCTCCCAGGTGTGACTGGGCTCTGGGGTATACATGAAGCAGTTTACATGCTGAAATCAATCAGGCTCCAGTGTAGAATGAAACAAAAGCAAAAAGGGTGTGTGTGAGTGGATGAATATTTGAATATTTAGCTCTGGGCTTCCTTCCATGAAAACAACCATAGCTTCCAATATCAAACAGTTGTTCAAAGGAAAGGACAGCCCCTCACTTTCTCTTGTCAATTGATATTCACGGGGTCTTCCTGACTCCTGGGGGTTGCCAGGGTGACAAAGTGGGGAGATGTTCTGTATATACATTGTATATGCCATTGCCTTGATGAATGACATGGTTTGGTTTGGTTTGTTTCCCTCCCCTTTTGTTAATTCTCTGTGTTCTTTTTTTCCTTTGTGCTGCACGATTAGGACCCTGCAGTGGGACACAGACCCCTCAGTACTCCAGCTGCAGTCAGACTCAGAACTTGGGTATATGTCTGCTCTTTTGTTACTCCTTTTATTATTTCTTTGCTACAGTTGTGTTGAAATGCTGGAGCTGTTGTTGCTCTTGCTTTTTCCCTCTTTGTTGAATTTCCAGTTTGATAAGTTTATTTCCTTCTGTTAGTTTTCCTTATGAAGTTATGCTTTGAAGAAAGTCTCTTTGTGGAAAGCACCACAAAAAGATGGCTTTTGATCTCCCCTTCTAATTCCTATGATTGCAAAACAGCCCTCCCCCAAAACAAAAATTACAAACATATCCCCACACCTCTGCTGCAAGGTGGGGCACGCAAGTTCTGTGACGGCAGAGATGATTAACTTAATCCTAACCATCCTCGCCTTGACTAACAAGTTACCTTAAGTTAATCCTTGTCTAAAATCGGTATGAAAATGTTGTATCTTGTTTGTTTCCTTTTCACTTTTCGGGGACTCACAGTTAGCATTTAATTTGAATCAAGTTTGAATGTATAAAGATTCCTGTTAAAGAAAAAGCAGATTTGTTCAATGCCTCAGTATTAAGAAACGTCAAATATTTGATGATGGGTAATGTCTCCTGCATCCTAAAGATCATTTTTTTTCAAGTGGAAGTTGTGTTAAAAGGTAGCTTCAGAATTGAAAAGTCATCCACAAAGAATAAAACACACAGGCATTTCCTAGAAACGTAGTTTATTTGTCTTATAGGGTTGGAGTTAGCTTATATTCACACTGGAGATATTTCCAGTGGGGTGCTTGTCCTAGCGGCGCTCAAGCTCAGGAGCACCGACTGTGTGCTTCTCCTTTCAGCTTGCTCTGGTGAATTCAGATCAGCCCGAAACCAGCCACGGTGAGGGTATTTACACCACAAAAAGTGGCAAATACTGCAAACCAGGGCTTGCTCCCTTTCCCTCAAGCCAGTTATTGAACATTTACCAACACGCCACTGGGTACCTCAGTATGTGAAAAATTTTATTACGGTATTTTCTGAAGCTATTACTTTTTCTTTCTAAATACAACCTAATGAATCCTGAAGTGGGTGTTTATTTATTTATTATTTATTTTGAATTTCTGAGATTCCTGCGTATGTATCTGTGGGTTTCTATCAATTTCAGTGCCTACTGTAGGCGTTCAAGGTTGAAGGGTCTCTGTATGTTAGGTTAAATGCCATCTGCCTGTGTCCTTCTATGTATGCAAAAGTTCTCTGCAGACTCACAACACTGCTAAGGCAAGGTAATATCCTAACACTTCAGGTAACTGATACACTTTTTTTTTAACACTACTAAATTTCTGGCTATTTAGTTATGTAGTTCATTGTATGTTTTATTTCCATTTGTATTATTTAAATAACCAAGAAGTATGGCTTAAATCAAGGTGAAAAACCCTGACTACATAGTATGTTACTATTCAGGAGAATTTCAGACTGTAGTTCTTCAATATTTCATTGTGTTTTTTTCTAAAAAAAGGGCTAGAACTGGCAGAGACTTTACCTTATGCACTTAAATTAACAGATTTTTTAGACAGATTGTGACACTGGTAAATTACACTTGCTTGTGTGGAACAGTTAGGAATTTTCCTATTTATATCTGTTTTCCCGGCAAAAACTCAGTTTTTTTTTTGTGAAGTTTTTTTTTAATGAAGTTTTTTTATGAAGTTTACCTAAGGCGACAAGAGTTTTCTAGTGACAGTTTTATTTCCTCTTCTTGCTCTTTGGCATGGGGTTAACGGGCTCTGTCATTTGATTTTTTTTAACAGCTTTATTGAAGTATGATTAATATTAAAGAAATGACACACACTTAAAGTATTCAAATTGATAAATTTTAATGTATACACATTCATAAAATCATCACCACAATCACGATAATAAGCATATTCATCATCCCCCAAAAGTTTTCTCCTGTGCCTTTTTCATCCTCGCTCCTGCTTCTCTCCACCCCCCAAACAACTGATCTGCTTTCTGTCACTGTCCATTACTTTACATTTCCTAGAATGTTATATAAATGAAATCATGCAGTAGGTACTCTTTTGACTGACTTCTTTTACTCAGAATAATTATGTCAAGACTCATTCATGTAGGTGTGTATCAGCAGTTGATTCCTTATTTTTGTTGACTAGTTCATTGTATGGACATACCACAGTTTGTTTATCCGGTCCCTTTTTTTTCTTTTTTTAACATCTTTATTGGAGTATAGTTGCTTTACATTGTTGTGTTAGTTGCTGCTGTATAAAAAAGTGAATCAGCTATACGTATACATATGTCCCCATATCCCCTCCCTCTTGCGTCTCCCTCCCACCCTCCCTATCCCACCTCTCTAGGTAGTCACAAAGCACAAGCTGATCTCTCTTTGCTATGCAGCCGCTTCCCACTAGCTATCTGTTTTACATTTGGTAGTGTATATAAGTCCATGCCACTCTCTCACTTCGTCCCAGCTTACTCTTCCCCCTACCCATGTCCTCAAGTCCATTCTCTATGTCTGCGTCTTTATTCCTGTCCTGCCCCTAGGTTCTTCAGAGCCTTTTTTTTTTTTTAAGATTCCATATATACGTGTTACCATACGGTATTTGTTTTTCTCTTTCTGACTTACTTCACTCTGTGTGACAGACTCTAGGTCCATCCACCTCACTACAAATAACTCAGTTTGTTTCTTTTTATGGCTGAGTAATATTCCATTGTATATATGTGCCACATCTTCTTTATCCATTCATCCGATGATGGACACTTAGGTTGCTTCCATGTCCTGGCTGTTGTAAATAGAGCTGCAATGAAAATTTTGGTACATGACTCTTTTTGAATTATGCTTTTCTCAGGGTATATGCCCAGTAGTGGGATTGCTGGGTCATATGGTAGTTCTATTTTTAGTTTTTTAAGGAACCTCCATACTGTTCTCCATAGTGGCTGTACCAATTTACATTCCCACCAACAGTGCAAGAGGGTTCCCTTTTCTTCACACCCTCTCCAGCATTTATTGTTTGTAGATTTTTTGGTGATGGCCATTCTGACTGGTGTGAGGTGACACCTCATTGTAGTTTTGATTTGCATTTCTCTAATGATTAGTGATGTTGAGTATTCTTTCATGTGTTTGTTGGAAATCTGCATGTCTTCTTTGGAGAAATGTCTATTTAGGTCTTCTGCCCATTTTTGGATTGGGTTGTTTGTGTTTTTGATATTGAGCTGCATGAGCTGCTTGTATATTTTGGAGATTAATCCTTTGTCAGTTGCTTCATTTGCAAATATTTTCTCCCATTCTTAGGGTTGTCTTTCGGTCTTGTTTATGGTTTCCTTTGCTGTGCAAAAGCTTTTAAGTTTCATTAGGTCCCATTTGTTTATTTTTGTTTTTATTTCCATTACTCTAGGAGGTGGGTCAAAAAGGATCTTGCTGTGATTTATGTCATAGGGTGTTCTGCCTATGTTTTCCTCTAAGAGTTTTATAGTGTCTCGTCTTACATTTAGGTCTTTAATCCATTTTGAGTTTACATTAGTGTATGGTGTTAGGGACTGTTCTAATATCATTCTTTTACATGTAGCTGTCCAGTTTTCCCAGCACCACTTATTGAAGAGGCTGTCTTTTCTCCACTGTATATTCTTGCCTCCTTTATCAAAGGTAAGATAAGGTGACCATATGTGTGTGGGTTTATCTCTGGGCTTTCTATCCTGTTCCATTGATCTATATTCCTGTTTTTGTGTCAGTACCATAATGTCTTGATTACTGTAGCTTTGTAGTATAGTCTGAAGTCAGGGAGCCTGATTCCTTCAGCTCCGTTTTTGTTTCTCAAGATTGCTTTGGCTCTTTGGGGTCTTTTGCGTTTCCATACAAATTGTGAAAATTTTTGTTCTAATTCTGTGAAAAATGCCAGTGGTAGTTTGATAGGGATTGCATTGAATCTGTAGATTGCTTTGAGTAGTATAGTCATTTTCACAATGTTGATTCTTCCAATCCAAGAACATGGTATATCTCTCCATGTATTTGTATCATCTTTAATTTCTTTCATCAGTGTCTTATAGTTTTCTGCTCACAGGTTTTTTGTCTCCTTAGGTAGGTTTATTCCTACATATTTTATTCTTTTTGTTGCAGTGGTGAATGGGAGTGTTTCCTATATTTTGCTTTCAGATTTTTCATCATTAGTGTAAAGGAATGCAAGAAATTTCTGTGCATTAATTTTGTATCCTGCTACTTTACCAAATTCATTGATTAGCTCTAGTAGTTTTCTGGTAGCATCTTTACAATTCTCTATGTATAGTATCATGTCATCTGCAAACAGTGACAGTTTTACTTCTTCTTTTCTGATTTGGATTCCTTTTATTTCTTTTTCGTCTTTCATTGCTGTGGCTAAAACTTCCAAAACTTTGTTGAATAATAGTGGTGAGAGTGGGCAACCTTGTCTTGATCCTGCTCTTAGTGGAAATGGTTTCAGTTTTTCACCATTGAGAATGACGTTGGCTCTGGGTTTGTCATATATGGCTTTCATTATGTTGAGGTAAGTTCCGTCTGTGCCTACTTTCTGTAGAGTTCTTACCATAAATGGGTGTTGAATTTTGTCAAAAGCTCTTTCTGCATCTATTGAGATGATCATATGGTTTTTATCCTTCAATTTGTTAATATGGTATATCACATTGATTGATTTGCGTATATTGAAGAATCCTTGCATTCTTGGGATAAACCCCACTTGATCATGGTGTATGATCCTTTTAATGTGCTGTTGGATTCTGTTTGCTAGTATTTTGTTGAGGATTTTTGCACCTATGTTCGTCAGTGATATTGGCCTATAGTTTTCTTTTTTTGTAACATCTTTGTCTGGTTTTGGTATCAGGGTGATGGTGACCTTGTAGAATGAGTTTGGGAGTGTTCCTCCCTCTGCTATATTTTGGAAGAGTTTGAGAAGGATAGGTGTTAGCTCTTCTCTAAATGTTTGATAGAATTCACCTGTGAATCCATCTGGTCCTGGGCTTTTGTTTGTTGGAAGATTTTTAATCACAGTTTCAATTTCAGTGCTTGTGATTGGTCTGTTTGTATTTTCTGTTTCTTCCTGGTTCAGTCTTGCGAGGTTGTGCTTTTCTAAGAATTTGTCCATTTCTTCCAGGTTGTCCATTTTCTTGGCATAGAGTTGCTTGTAGTAATCTCTCATGATCCTTTGTATTTCTGCAGTGTCAGTTGTTACTTCTCCTTTTTCATTTCTAATTCTATTGATCTGAGTCTTCTTTTTTTTTCTTGAGGAGTCTGGCTAATGGTTTATCAATTTTGTTTATCTTCTCAAAGAACCAGCTTTTAGTTTTATGGATCTTTCCTACATTGCTTTTTCATTTATTTCTGATCTGATCTTTATGATTTCTTTCCTTCTGCTAACTTTGGGGTTTTTTTGGTTCTTCTTTCTCTAATTGCTTTAGGTGTAAGGTTAGGTTATTTATTTGAGATTTTTTGTGCTTCTTGAGGTAGGATTGTATTGCTAAAAACTTCCGTCTTAGAACTGCTTTTGCTGCATTCCATAGGTTTTGGGTTGTCGTGTTTTCATTGTCATTTGTTTCTAGGTATTTTTTAACTTCCTCTTTGATTTCTCCAGTGATCTCTTGGTTATTTAGTAGCATATTGTTTAGCCTCCATATGTTTGTATTTCTTACAGTTTTTTTCCTGTAATTGATACCTAGTCTCATAGTGTTGTGGTTGGAAAAGATACTTGATACGATTTCAATTTTCTTTTCTTTTTTAAAATAATTAATTAATTTATTTATTTTTGGCTGTGTTGGGTCTTCATTGCTGTGTGTGAGCTTTCTCTAGTTGTGGAGAGCAGGGGCTACTCTTTGTTGCAGTGCGTGGGCTTCTCATTGCAGTGGCTTCTCTTGTTGCAGAGCATGGGCTCTAGGTGTGCAGGCTTCAGTAGTCGTGACGTGCAGGCTCAGTAGTTGTAGCTCGTGGACTCTGTAGCGCAGGCTCAGTAGTTGTGGCCCATGGACTTCGTTGCTCTGCAGCATGTGGAATCTTCCTGAACCAGGGCTCGAACGCATGTCCCCTGCATTGGCAGGTGGATTCTTAACCATTGTGCCACAAGGGAAGTCCAATTTCAATTTTCTTAAATTTACCAAGGCTTGATTTGTGACCCAAGATATGACCTATCCTGGAGAATGTTCCCTGAGCACTTGAGAAGAAAGTGTATTTTGTTGTTTTTGGATGGAATGTCCTGTAAATATCAATTAAGTCCATCTTGTTTAATGTATCATTTAAAGCTTGTGTTTCCTTATTTATTTTCATTTTGGTTGATCTGCCCATTGGTGAAAGTGGGGTGTTCAAGTCCCCTACTATGATTGTGTTACTGTCGATTTCCCCCTTAATGGCTGTTAGCATTTGCGTTATGTATTGAGGTACTTCTGTGTTGGGTGCATAAATATTTACAGTTGTTATATCCTCTTCTTGGATTGATCATTATGTAGTGTCCTTCTTTGTCTCTTGTAACATTCTTTATTTTAAAGTCTATTTTATTTGATATGAGAATTGCTACTCCAGCTTTCTTTTGATTTCCATTTTCATGCAATACCTTTTTCCATCCCCTTACTTTCAGTCTGCATGTGTCCCTAGGTCTGAAGTGGGTCTCTTGTAGACAGCATATAGATGGGTCTTGTTTTTGTATCCATTCATCCAGTCTGTGTCTTTTGGTTGGAGCATCTAATCGATTTACATTTAAGGTAATTATTGATGTGTATGTTCCTATTACCTTTTTCTTAATTGCTTTGGGTTTGATTTTGTAGGTCTTTTCCTTCTCTTGTGTTTCCTGCCTAGAGAAGTTCCTTTAGTATTTGTTGTAAAGCTGGTTTGGTGGTGCTGAATTCTCTTAGCTTTTTTGCTTGTCTGTAAAGGTTTTAATTTCTCCGTTGAATCTGAATGAGATCCTTTCTGGGTAGAGTAATCTTGGTTATAGCTTTTTCCTTTTCATTACTTTAAATATGTCCTGCCACTCCCTTCTGGCTTGCAGAGTTTCTGCTGAAAGATCAGCTGTTAACCTTATGGGGATTCCCTTGTATGTTATTTGTTGCTTTTCCCTTGCTGCTTTTAATATTTTTCTTTGTATTTAATTTTTGATAGTTTGATTAATATGTGTCTTGGCATGTTTCTCCTTGGATTTATCCTGTATGGGACTCTCTGTGCTTTCTGGACTTGACTGACTATTTCCTTTCCCATATTAGGGAAGTTTTCAACTATAATCTCTTCAAATATTGTCTCAGTCCCTTTCTTTTTCTCTTCTTCTTCTAGGACCCCTATAATTTGAATGTTGTTGCATTTATTGTTGCCCCAGAGGTCTCTGAGACTGTCCTCAATTCTTTTTTTTTTTTTTGCAGTACGTTGGCCTCTCACTATTGTGGTCTCTCCCCCCGCAGAGCACAGGCTCCAGACGCGCAGGCTCAGAGGCCATGGCTCACTGGCCCAAACGCTCTGCAGCATGTGGGATCTTCCTGGACCGGGGCACGAACCCGTGTCCCCTGCATCGGCAGCCGGACTCTCAACCACTGCGCCACCAGGGAAGCCCTGTCCTCAATTCTTTTCATTCTTTTTTCTTTATTCTGCTCTGTGGTAGTTATTTCCACTATTTTATCTTCCAGGTCACTTATCCATTCTTCTTCCTTAGTCATTCTGCTGTTGATTCCTTCTAGAGAATTTCTTATTTCATTTATTGTGCTGCTCATCATTGTTCCTTTGCTCTTTAGTTTTTCTAGGTCCTTGTTAAATGTTTCTTGTATTTTCTCCATTCTATTTCCAGGATTTTGGATCATCTTTACTATCATTACTCTGAATTCTTTTTCAGGTAGACTTCCCATTTCCTCTTCATTTGTTTGGTCTGGTGGGTTTTTGCCTTGCTCCTTCATCTGCTGCATATTTCTCTGTCTTCTCATTTTGCCCAGCTTATTGTGTTTGGAGTCTCCTTTTTGCAGGCTGCACGTTCATAGTTCTGTTGCTTTTGGCTTCTGCCCCTAGTGGGTCGGGTTGGTTCAGTGGGTTGTGTAGGCTTCCTGGTAGAGAGGACTGGTGCCTGTGTTCTGGTGGATGAGGCTGGATCTTGTCTTTCTGGTGGGCAGGACCGCATCTGGTAGTGTGTTTTGGGGTGTCTGTGAACTTAGTACGATTTTAGGCAGCCACTCTGGTAATGGGTGGGGTTGTGTTCCTGTCTTGCTAGTTGTCTGGCATGGGGTGTCCAGTACTGGAGCTTGTTGGTCGTTGAGTGGAGCTGGGTCTTAGGGTTGAGACAGAGATCTCTGGGAGAGCTCTCACCGATTGATATTACATAGGGCCAGGAGGTCTGTGGTGGTCCAATGTCCTGAACTTGGCTCTCCCACCTCAGAGCCTCAGGCCTGACACCCGGCCGGAGCACCAAGACCCTGTCAGCCACACGGCTGTCAACTTGGTACGAGGGATGCTTGCCAGTGAACTAAGGTGCAAAAAAGACACAAGGCATAAATACCTCAATCTTATATTTTAAGGTTTGTATAACTCTGTTGGGTAGAAATCCAGACTCGAATGAGAAACAGCACAGACCTTATGTTCCAGGCACTTTGCTCTGCTTTGATTTCCTTGTCCTCGAGGAGCACACAGTCCACAAAGGTATTGCGTGCGGTGCCAACTCTCTGGTTGCACTTATCCGGTCACTTTTTGGTGTACATTTGGGTTGTTTCCGGTTTTCCCCATTACAAATAAAAATGCTATGAGCATTCATGTAGAAATATTTTTATGCAGTATGCTTTCATTTCTTTTGGGTAAATATCACAAAGTATAATGGCTGAATTGTATAGAGAACGTATATTTAACTTAAAATGTCAAACTGTTTTCAAAGTGGCTTTACCATTATATACATTCTCACTAGTAGTGTATGTGAGCCTCAGTTCCTCCACATTCTCGACAACACTTGGTTTGTTGGCATATAACTGTTCATAGTATATCTTACGATTTTTTTGTTATCTCTGTGGTTGGTTGTTATTTCACCTCTTTCATTTCTTATTTTGTTTATTTGGGTTCTCTCTCTTTTGTTCTTGATGAGTCTGGCTAAAAGTTTATCAATTTTGTTTATCTTTTCAGAAAACCAACTTGTGGTTTCATTGATTTTCTCTATTGTTTCTTCATCTCTATTTTATTTATTTCCTGTCTGATCTTTATTGTTTCCTTCCCTCTGCTGGCTTTGGGCTTTCTTTGTTCTTTTTCTAAGTCCTTTAGATGGTAAGTTATGTTGTTTATTTGAGATTTTTCTTGTTTCTTGAGGAAGGTCTGTATCACTATAAGCTTTCCTCATAAAAGTGATTTTGCTGCATCCCATAGATTTTGGAATATGTGTTTCCATTTCCATTTGTCTCAAGGTATTTTCTGATTTTCTCTTTGATTTCTTCATTGAGCCTTTTTTTTTTTCTTTTGTGGTACACGGGCCTCTCACTGTTGTGGCCTCTCCCGTTGCGGAGCACAGGCTCCAGACGCGCAGGCTCAGCGGCCATGGCTCACGGGCCCAGCCGCTCCACAGCATGCGGGATCTTCCTGGACCAGGGCACGAACCCGTGTCCCCTGCATCGGCAGGCGGAGTCTCAACCACTGTGCCACCCAGGGAAGCCTGCCATTTTTTTTTAGTAGCATGTTATTTAGTCCCCTGTGTTTGTTTTTTTCCCATTTTCTTTCTGTAATTGATTTCTAGTTTCATATTGTGGTCAGAAAAAAATGCTTGATATAATTATATTCTCTTAAATTTGTTGACACTAGTTTTGTGGCCTAGGATGTGATCTATCTTGGAAAACATTCCATGTGCACTTGAAAAGAATGTGTATTCTGCTGTTATTGGATGGAATGTCCTATAGATTCCATTAAGTTCAACTTGTCTAGTGTGTCATTTAAGGCTATGTTTCCCTGTTGATTTTCTGTCCAGAAAATCTGTCTGTTGATGTCTGTGGGGTGTTAAAGTCTCCTACTATTATTGTATTCCTGGCAATTTGTTTCTTTATGACTGTTAGTATTTGTTTTGTATATTTAGGTGCTCCTATATTGAGGGCATATATGTTTTTTTAAAAAAATTTATTTATTATTTTTGGCTGTGTTGGGTCTTTGTTGCTGTGCGCGGGCTTTCTCTAGTTGCAGCGAGTGGGGGGGGCTACTCTTCGTTGCAGTGCACAGGCTTCTCATTGCAGTGGCTTCTCTTGTGGTGGAGCACGGGCTGTAGAGCGCATGGGCTTCAGTAGATGTGGCATGTGGGCTCAGTAGTTGTGGCTCACGGGCTTAGATGCTCCACAGCATGTGGGATCTTCCCGGACCAGGGCTTGAACCCGTGTCCCCTGCATTGGCAGGCGGATTCTTAACCACTGCCCCACCAGGGAAGCCCGAGGGCGTGTATGTTAACAGGTGTAATATCCTTTTTGTATTGATCCCTTTATCATTATATAACATCCTTCTTTGTCTTTCTTTATGGACTTTGTTTAAAGTCTATTTTGTCTGATATGGGTATTGCTACTCCTGCTTTGTTGCGAGTTTTGTTGGCATGAAATATCTTTTACCATCCTCTCCCTTTCAGTCTGTTTGTCTTTAGCTCTGAAGTGAGTCTTTTGTAAGCAGTATATAGATAGGTGTTGTTTTTTATTCAGTCAGCCACCTTTTGTCTTTTGATTAGAGCATTTAGTCCATTAACATTTAAAGTAATTATTAATAGGTATGTACTTATTTCCATTTTATTACTTGTTTTCTTGTTGGCTTTGTAGTTCTTCTGTGTTCTTCTTTTTGTTTCTTCCCTTGAGGTTTGATACTTTTCATTAGTTGTATGCTTGTGTTCCTTTCTCTCTGTTTTTGTGTATCGTAAGTTTTTGATTTGTGATTACTATGGAGTTCATATATGCTGACCTTTAACTATATGTACTTGTTTTAATCTGGTAGTCATTTAAGTTGAAACACATTTTAAAGGATCTACATTTTTTTTTTTACTCCTGTCTCCCACATTTTTGTTTTTGATGTCATATTTTACATTTTCATGTTTATCCCTTAACTGTTTATTGTAGTTATACTTAATGATGTTTAAAAATCTTTATCCTAGCTTATTTAAGTGTTTGATCTTTAGCATTTACTATATGTTTGCCTTTACTAGTGAGATTTTTTTCTTTCCTATAGATTCTTCTGGTTATAGCCTTTTCTTTACCACTTAGAGAATACCCTTTAACATTTCTTATAGGGTAGGTTTAGTATTGATGAATTCTTTTAGCTTTTACTTGTCTGAGAAGTTCTTTGTCTCTCCTTCAATTCTAAATGATAATTTTGCTGGGTTGACTATTCTAGATTGCAGGTTTTTCCTTTTCGGGACTTTGAATATATCATGCCCCACTCCCTTTTGGCCTGCAAAATTTCTTCAGAAAAATCATCAGATAGTCTTATGGGGGTTCCCTTGTATATGACTCTTTGTTTTTCTCTTGCTACTTTAGAATTCCCTTTTTTTTCTTTTACTTTTGTCATTTTAAATTATGATATGTCTTGGTATGTGTCTGTTTGTGTTCACCTTGTTTGGGACCCTCTGTGCTTCCTGTACCTGGATATTCGTTTCCTTCTTCAGGTTTGAGAAATTTTCAGGCATGATTTCATCAGATACGGTTTTGATCCCCTTCTCTCTCTCCTCTCCTTCTGGGGCCCCTATAGTGTGAATGTTGGTATGCTTCATTTTATCTCAGAGATCTCTTAAACTCTTCTCATTTTTTAATTTTAATTTTCTTTTTGCTGTTCTAATTGGGTGATTTCCATTATTCTATCTTCCAGATCACTTGTGCATTCTTCTGTATTGCCTAATTTGCTATTCATTCCTTCTAGTGTGTTTTTCATTTCAGTTATTGTATTTGTCAGTTCTGATCCTTTTTTATACTTTCTAGTTCCTTGTTAAAATTCTCACTCTGTTTATTCCTTTCCCTAATTCAGTTAGCATTTTTATTACTACTGCTTTGAATTATTTACCTGGTATATTGTTTATTTCTATTTCATTATTTATTTTTTTCAGGTTTTTTCTTTTGCTCTTTCAATTGAGACCAGTTCCTCTGTCTTATCATTTTGCTTAACTTTCTCTGTCTCTATGAAATTAGGTGAAATAGTTACCTATTGTAGTCTTGAAGGGGTGTCCTCATGTGGGTGTGTCCCTCTACTGTCTATGTGTGCCCGGTAGCTTTGGTTGGGAGCTAGATTCGATGTGAACACAAGTTATGTCTTTCCTCACGGTGTGCTGGCAGGTATCACCTTGGTTGGAGGTGGAGCTGGAGAAAGGGGCTTTGGCTGGGGTCAGGTGTGAGCCCGGGCTTACCATTTGCTCAGTGGTTGTCTCCACCCTATTGGGAGCAGGGTCAGGTCCCAACTTGCTGAGGCAGAAGCTCTGAGGGGTCAGGTCTGTGCTGGTTCTGTTCCCTTTCAGTGTGAGCTCTTCCTGCTCCCAGCACCAGGACTTCTGCCCCAGAGGGGAGCAGTGCTGGAACACGAGGCACCCGCGCAGGCTTTCGGTGTGATGGGGCACAGGCTGCAGCAGTGTGGCTCCAATACAGAGGTTGGGGCTGCTTCTGATGCTCTGCCTGTGCAGTTGCCAGTACTGGCTGCCCCCACCCTGCTCAGACCCTGCTTTGGGGTCTGAGTCTTCTTTATCCTTCACGTCCATTCTCTTCCCTCAGTCTGTACCACTGACACCCTGGTGTGGAGCTGTGCTGCAGGGCAGGCAGTGCCCGTGTGGGCCCTTCACATGTGTTGTGGCATGGGCTACAGTGTTCTGGCCATGACCAGAGGTCATGGGCTACAGTGGTCTGGCCATGACCAGAGGTCAGGGCTGCTTCTGATGCGCTGCCTGTGCGAGTGCCAGTAATGGCTGCCCCTGCCCTTTTCAGACGCTGCCTCAGGTCTGAGCTACCGCTGTGTCTGACGGCTGAACTCCCTCCTCAGCTGTGGCAGCCCTCGCTCCAGTGTGGAGCTGCAATGTGAAGTAAGTGGGGCTGGAGCATTAGCTTGGCTCAGGCAGGGGCAGGCACCCAGGGTAGTTGCAGTAAACCAGTCAGCTGCCTGCGCAGTTCCAGTACGCCTTCTCTACCTTGCTTTGGGAGTAAGCACTCATGCATGTGCTCTTCATGCTTCACTTGTCTGTGCTTCCCACAGCCCTCCTGCCAGTCCCATTGGCCCTCCAACCACTCAAGGGAGCTCATCTTCCCTGTGTTGGACCCCGGGGCTGGGGTGCCCAACATGTGGCTTGAAGAACTCAGTCCCAGGGAGGATCTCCACCCATGTAATCTCCCTTGTCCTCTGAGCCCCCTCCCAGGAGTACAGGTCCTGACCTGATGGCGTCTCTTCTTTTCCTACCCAGTTCCATCTTTCTTACAGCCTTTGTTGTACAGGAGTCTTTCTGCTAGTTTCCAATGAGAATTGTGCCACATGTAGATGTGTTTTTGATGTGTATATGGCGTGGGGTGAGTTCCACATCCCTCTACTCCACCATCTTGATCAGCCAGTTATCTTTGAAAGAGATTTAAATAATAAGGAAAATATCTTACGTATTTACCCATGTAGTCAATACTTTTCTGATGTCCTTCCTTGGTGTAGACCCATGTTTCCATCTGGCATCATTTTCCTTCTGTCTGGTAGATATCCTTTAACACTTCTTAGAGTTAGGATCTTCTGTTAAGGCATTCTTTTAGTTTTTATGTCTTAAACGTCTTTGTTATATCGTTATTTTTGACATATGTTTTAACTGAGTATAGAATTCTAGGTTGACAGTCTTTTTCTTCCAGTACTTCAGAAATGTTGCTTCATTGTCTTCTCACTTGCATTGTTTTTGACCAGAAATATGCTCTCATCCCTTTCTTTATTTCTCTGAGTATAATGTCTTTTTTTTTCCTGGATGCTTTTGCAGTGTTCTCTTTTTCATCGATTTTGAGCAATTTGATTATGATATACCTAGATGTAGTTTTCTTCATGCTTCCTATGCTTGGGGTTCATTGAGATTCTTGGATCATTGGGCTTATAGTTTTCAACAAATATGGAAAAATGTGTCCATTATTTTTTCAGAATTTTTTTCTATTCTCTCTTCTTCTGGGGACTCAAATGACATATATATGAGGTAACGAGGTTTTCCCACAGTTAACTTGCTCCATCTACTTTTCCTTTACTACCTGTGTTTTATTTTGGATAGCTTCTATTGATATATTTTGTCTTCACTAATCTTTTGTTTTGCAATTTCTAATATTCCATGAAGCCTACTCAGTAAATTTATAATTTCATACATTGTACTTTTCATCTCTAAAAGTTCTATTTGTGTCTTTTAAAAAAAATCTTCCATTGTTTCTACTCGAATTTTTAACACATGAAATACAGTTTTATTAACTAATATCCTCACTTGCTGTCCCATCATCTGTATTAGTTTTGGATCAGTTTCAATTGATTGACTTCTCTCTTCATTGTAGTTATGTTTTCCTCCTTCTTTGCATGTCTGCTGATTTTTGATTGATGTCAGACATTGTGAATATTACTTGGTTAGGTGTTAGATATATTTGAATTCCTATAAATCTTGAGATTTGTTCTGAGATACAGTCAGTTCACTTGGAAACTCTTTCAAGTCTTGTTTTTATGATTTGTTAGTTGGGACTGGAGCAGTACTCAGTCTATGGCTAATTAATTCTGCTATTGAGGCAAGACCCTTATGTGCATTCTATACAATGCCCCATACATCCTGAGGTTTTCCTGCCTGGGAACAGGTGGGTGGGAACAGGCACATTCCTGTTCCTGTGTGAGTGCCCAGAACTGTTACCTCTAATTCCTTCAGGTAGTTCTTCCCTTGGCCTCAGGTGGTTTCCTCAGATACATGTGCTGATCAGTACTAAGCTGAATCCTCAGGGGTATCCTTTGAAGGTGTAGGTTTTCTCTTTGTGAATTTTCTTTTCTCTGTTATTTTGTACTGTAAAGTCTAGCTGCTGTGGTCTCCCTGGACTCTTAGCTCTGTCTCCTCAACTTAATGAGTCTGCTGGATTTCACTTGGGTTCTCTCCCTGCATCACAGATGGCCTTAAAACTCTCAATGCAGTGAGTATGGGGAATTATAGGACTCATCATACGTTTCCCTGCTCTCATGTATCCCTTTACTTCATTGCTTGACCTTTAGTGTCTTGCAAACTGTTGTTTCATTCAAACTGCTGTCCTTTTTTTTGATTGTTTCAGGTGGAGGATAAATCTGGTCTCTGTTACTCCATCTTGGCCAGGAGCACAAATGTTTCACTTCTGTATGCTTTGTATGTTAGCTATGTGATCAGCAAAACAAGTGGCAACATAGAGGAATTAAGGCGAAAAAAAAATAGCTTCGAGAAAATTGTAAATCAAGTGTAACTCATCTTTCACCAGGCAGCTGCTTATGAAAGTACCCAAAATACTTTTATTTCTTAGGCTAGTATAATAATTGAGTGAATTGAAGGTGGTAGAAGTAAAAAATGAAATAATGAGATAAAAAGAGTAAGTTAAATGATCATGGGATAGAAAGTTTATATTGACTGGGAAGTGAATAAATGTCATTGAAATTTGGAGTTGCAATGAGCAAGTTTGAGGAAAGGGTTATATTTCAAATGTTTTTTGTTGTCTTATGAAGGGAACATACGGGCAAATGCCACCATGAGATTGCCGGTCTTTAGGGAGATGTGTTGAGTCAGCAAAAGGGGAGTCGGGGAGGGAGACAGAGATTCTCAATGATGAGCAGACATCAGTGAGTAATGAGAGTGTTTTGTGGCCCTTCACATCAAATTGTTGAGCTCAATAACATATAGGAATATTTAGTGGCTTCTGATTTTATTGAAGCCTCACAATTATATTTCCTCTATGTCTTAGTATATTAAACCCTTAGTAGGGTTTTTGAAATATTTGGAGGCAAAGCGAGAATGAGGAAAAACTGAAGCCGTGAAGGACTTGGCTGTTCCCTCCCTCAAGGAGGAACTTAGAGGTTCCTTCCCTCAAGGAGGAACTTAGAGGTTCCTTCAGTCCTTGGGAGACTTTGTTAGAAGGTGGTGGTGACCTCTTCTTCTCTCAGCCTTCTCTTCTGCCTCTTGTTTTGGCTGAAAGAGAGGGTATTACTCCTGAATCCACCACGCACCATCCCAAACTGCTGTGGCAGAACAGAGTGATCACTCTGTTAAGAATAGAAGTTAAACCAACTCTCTAAAGGCACCAGAAAAAACACATATCCTTCAAGATGGTGGTAGGTGTTTGAGAAAGTCTCACCTGCCAGTTCTAGAGGTCTTTTCATGTTTTCAGGTTATTTTCATTTGCCTAGCAGAACAGTAATAATCTCATTAGCCTTTGATAAAGTAGGCCTCTTTTGGCTTATTCTCCATGTTTTTTCAAATGTTCTTATGCATTATGTTTAGATCTCTGGTTTCAATTAATTTTTAAGGTTTCCCATGGACATAGTGCCTGCAATTTTCTTGAGAGTGATGTGGATTGTATTTTTATCAAACTGACAATCTCTGCCTTTTCAATAACACCTAATCACACTTTCTACAGAAATTAAAATATGAAATAGCAGTTTGGGGGTGTGTGTGTGTGTGTGTGTGTGTGTGTGTATCAGAAGGTAATGGTAAAATGCATTTCGGAATCTTTAAGCATAGAATGAATTCTGACCCATGAAAAACTTCAATAAATTGGTTTTAACAGATCCAATAAAAAGTTTGTCACAAGACAGGGAGAAAACACTTTGTTTACCTCTTATAATATTCCTTTATCAAGTCCCCAAATATTTCTTGAGAGCTGTTACCTGCTCGACTTTGTTCTCTACCCTCAAGAACCTTGAATAAGCAATTATGGGATATTTTCTGTTCCACACTTGCAGCTGGACTTTCATAAAACAATATTCCTTTTATTATTCCGTTTCAGAAAAATTAATATGGTCAGTTGGGAGGGATGTATGCTTATAGTTTGGTACTCAGTGACTTAAAGATTTCTGTAATTTTATAGCTTTATAAAGTTAGAAGTTACAACTTCTACAGAAGGATTTTCATAAATATCAAGTCAATAAAAGGCCAGTCTACAAAATTTTTATATCATTGCTGTCCTTTATATGCAATACTGGAGAAAACGCACTTCCTTACCTTCTGATCTTATAATTCTGAACTTTCAGTTTCCTTTGTAAAGTGGGCACTTGATAGCAGAACTCCCACCAATATTGCCAAGCTCTGTTATAACCATGACTGTTTTGATTCTTCTCTCATCCCGGGAGTTTGCAAGATTTACTTGTGTGATGAAGTTTAAGGCAGACCCTTTAACTGTGCCTGTTGACTGAGCCAGACTTGACATTTGCTTCTGTTCAGGAAAAATGGTTTAGCTGGCAGACTAATATCTCTGCACAGTAAGAGACAAATATCATCGAAATGAGATAAATACTTCCTCAAATGATTTTTTAAATGTGAACATAGAAAATGGAAACTGATCCTCCTTGAGGTAATTGGAAAAGGTCAACCATCAAGCTGCTTCTCAGGCCTTGGAGAAAAGCACCCACTCTGAACAGAAGGGATAAATTGTGTGTGAAGGGGCTTCAGTGCTAGGCTCACGTCCTGCGTGTGGTACCCCGTCTCCACCTTTCCTCCGTGTGGTGTCCCATTCTCGAATCTAGGAGCCAGTCCTCAGTATGTCACACCTAATTACACCAGTATACAGTGTTGGCGAAACAAGTTGACCTTTTGTCATTTTTAAAAACTTCTTTCGTATTTCATGAGTTTCTATGTCCTTAGGTCTCTATATGCTCTTCTTCTACGGATGCAGTATTTTCTCATGTGGCTCTAGGTGGGTGGTTGCCGGGACCACATTTTCTGCTTTGTCTTCTTTTCATAGCTTTGGTCTTAAACTTCATACAATTGGAAAACTCCTCACTATAAACTCATCCACTGAGGTACTCATTTTTATCCCAAAGCAGAACTTTCTCGGGATTCCCCGATGTCTTCCAGTTACACTACTTAACTTTCTTCCCATAAGGCATGAAGCCTTGATATAATCCCCAATTTATTCCTTTTCTTTCACCTTCCATACCAAATGAACTGCTTTAATTCTTTTCCAACATCACCAAACTACAGCATTTTCTTTCTGTTCCCAGTGGCATCACCACTGAGTGCCTTCTTATCACCCGGGACCACGTTTCCACAAATCCAGTAGTCATTCCCACTTTGATTTAGTGTTTTGCCTGGATTCTTTGTTTAGTTACTGAATCCATCCGGCCTCTGTTTGTAGATCCTTTCTCAGTTCCCCGTTTTCTCCACCTCAGCTTCTGAGGCCCCACGCATAGACTCTGGTCGCTCGTTTGTCAAAGGGGGAGACTGAGACTCCATTCTTCACATAGTTGCCTCACTTTAAATGTCTCTTTGAAGCTGTCAGCTTGTTAGTAACTTTCAGTAATTCCTCATTGTCTGCAGCATAAAGTGCAAGATCTTTAGCCTGAGATTTAAAGCCCTCTAATCATCTGGCCTTAGTGTACCTCTCTAAACTGATCTTCCACTGCTACTCAGTGTAAAACTTCTATTCTGAAAACCTGGTCTTTCAGGCATAAAATGTGAATTCAGTCTTTAGATCTTTGCATATATAGCGCCTCCTCCCTGGAGCACCCTCCTCATTCCTTTCTACGACTGAGTTCTGCCTATCCTTCAAGACTTACACCAGGCCTTTGGTTCTCAGTGCAACTTGCTTCATTTACCCAAACACATAGTGATCTTCCTATTATACTCTCCTGTCCCACTGATTATGTGAATTGCTCGTGTTGGCTCTTATTACCTTTCATTCTTACTTGCTTTTTGTTGTATATGTTCAACGTCCTCATCCTCTCTTTATTGTAAGGATCTGGCATGGTTCTGTGCTTCAGAAATGGTTTGTGGTTGCTGATAAAGATGTTGGCTGAAGTAGTTCCTGTGCCAGTCGTCAAGTCCTTTGTGGGTACCCACATAACATTTTTGGACAACGAAGAAAGTGGCACCATTATCACTTTCACTGTCTTAAGGGGCTCTTCTTTGAGAAACCTCAAGGAATTTTATAAGCAGCACCAGGAGAAGAAAGTCACTGGCAGCACCATTAATGTGTGTTGGGGATGAAATACGCACATGCAAATAAGCAGGAATAAAACCCAGCAGGGTTGAATCTGGACCCAGTGCAGACATTCTTTTATTCCTTGGCCTTGACCTACTTTGGCATCTGGCCAAATAACTCTTTGTCTCTGGGAACATCTGCTCCTGGTGTTATCTGCTTGACTTCCAGGTTTCTTCCCTGCTCCAGAGACTGCCCATTAGTACAACGACCCCTCTTGTTTCCTGGCTTCTGATCTGAGCTCCTGACTCTGCCACCTTACGGCCCACACTTCTGCCACCAGGTTTAACCAGTGTATCCTCAACATTAGAATTTCCAGTCACTGAACACTATGAGACTGCTATTCAGAGACCATTGTTGAGAGTCTTCGTGATTCACAATTTGTAAAATTGGAAGAGTTTCTTAGATGCTTGGTATATTCTTATTGTGGCTTTTCTTTGTCTTCACATAGGCTCTTGTACTGTGACATTAAAACAGAAATTCTAGTGTGAGGGTAGCCAGCGTCCCAGTATTGGTGATGGGTTAGAAGATGAATCATCCACTCTGATATACGTGCATCTGTGAGGATCAGCTGATGGCATCTGAAATTTCCACAGCAGCCTCTTGCTTAACACTTTAGTAGTCTGGAGCCAGATCTCCGATATTACTGGGTTCCCTTATGAGTCCAATAGAGATAGTACCGTAATATTAGTGCAGTTCCCTTCACTTATTTGAGTATGAAATGCAGGAACATCAAGTTTGCTGTATAGAATTCACTGTGGTCCAAAATTAGAGCATCAGAATATGAGTTGTATTGTGTCTAACTGATTCGGGAAGAATTTGATGATCCTAATGCCAGTGATGGATGACATGCTCAGGTGCTCTGAAGGCTTTCATGACCCCTGGGAAGCTCTCGGGTGATGAGGTGCCTCCTCTTGAATCTATCCTCCCACAGTCAGATTTGGCTACTGCTTGGGGCCCATGGGCATCACCAAGGAGCAGTATTCATGACAAAGCCTTTCTCTGCTCCCCTGCTCAATCTTGCCACTGAACATTAAGAAAAATTAAGCATGGTCAACTGGATATCCATATGCAAAAGAATGAAGTTGAACCCCCCTACTTCACATGTATGGAACATTAATTCAAAATAGACCAGAGACCTAAATGTAAGAGCTAAAATTATAAAACTCTTAGGAGAAAACGTAGCTGTAAATCTTTGTGACCTTGGGCAGTGGTTTCTTAGATATTTCACCAGAAGCACAAGCAGCTAATGAAAAAATAGATGAATCAAACTTCATTAAAATTTAAAACTTTTGTACTTCAAAAGGCACCATCAAGAAAGTGAAAAGGCAACCCACAGAATGGGATAAAATATTTGCAAATAATAGTATCTGATAAGGGTCTAGTATCCAGAATATATAAAAATCTTTTACAACTCAACAATAAAAAGACAAATAACCAAATTTTAAAATGGGCAAAGAATTTAAATAGGCATTTCTTGAAGAAAGATATGTAGATGGCCAGTAAGCACATGAAAAGATGCTCAACATCATTAACCATCAGGGAAGTTCAAATCAAAATCCCAATGAGATACTACTTCACACAAACTAGGATGGCTATAATGCAAAAAGACAGATAATAATAAGGGTTGACAAGGATGTAGAGAAATTGGAATCCTTGTATACTGCTAATGAGAATGTAAAATGGTACAGCTACTCTGGAAAACAGTGTGGCAGTTTCTCAACAAGTTAAACATAGAATTACCATCTAACCCAGCAGTTCCACTCTTAGATATATACCAATTCAAAAAGAATTCAGTTCCAAGAGAATTGAAACCATACACCCACACAAAAACTTGTACACAAGTGTTCATAGCAGCATTGTTCTTAATAGACAGAAATGGAAACAACCCAAGTGTCCACCAACTGATGGGTGGATTAAAAAGAATGTGGTATATCCATACAATGGGATATTATTTATCAATAAAAAGGAATGACATTCTGGTACATGGTATAATGTGATGAACCTTAAAACAAACTAAGTGAAAGAAGTGAGACCCAAAAGGTCATATACTGTAATATTCCATTTATATGAAAGTAGACAGAAGTAGATTAGTGGTTTCCAGAGGCTGAAGGAGGGAGAATTGAGGGAGTGACTCCCAACGAGTACAGGATTTCTTTTGGAGGTAACGAAAAGTTTGTGCAATTACAAATGTGAGATTATACGAGTTTGTGTATGTACTAAAAACCACTCAGTTGTATACTTTAAAGGGGAGGTTTTACAGTATGTAAATTTTATTTCAATTAAAAAAAATTAAGACAGCCTTGATCTTAAGTCTCTGATCAGAGAGCTCTGCTTTTTGATCCTTGCCATCCCAAACCAACCCCCACCCATATCTTTGTCATGTCAAAATCATTTTCCTGGGCTTCCCTGGTGGCGCAGTGGTTGAGAGTCCGCCTGCCAATGCAGGGGACGCGGGTTCGTGTCCCAGTCTGGGAAGATCCCACATGCCGCGGAGCGGCTGGGCCCGTGAGCCATGGCCGCTGAGCCTGCGCGTCCGGAGCCTGTGCTCCGCAACGGGAGAGGCCACAACAGTGAGAGGCCCGCGTACTGCAAAAAAAAAAAAAAAAAAAAAAATCATTTTCCTATTTAATTCTTAAAGGCAGCTTAACAGTAGTTTCTTTGAAATCTACTTGTTTTTTTTTTTTAAGCACTGCACATGTACGCATGAAACAGTGACTGCATATTTTCAGGTCACAGATGCAGTGACATCAGAAGCTGAAGTTCTGTTGTTCATGGCTTTCAAGGGAACATAGGTCTTTTCAAAAATAGGGACAAAACCAGGGACAAACCCACTTTGGTAGACAAATCTATGCTTTGCAAGTATTTATTCTCTGTATTATTGAAAATAATGTTTAAATATTAACTGCATTTTAAAATGTCAGTAAGGTTTCTCTTAAATTTTTCTTCATCTTTGAAATGGGAGAAGAGCCAAAGAGTTTATATTTATTAGAATTCCAACTGCTATGTATATGTTTCTCATCCTTTTATTTGGGAGTAAGTCTGTACAACCCGTAACTTTCTTCCACGTTGGTAGACTTCATAGACCATGATGAAGTCGCGTTTTGAGCTTCATCTTCCTTGGATAATGAAACTCTGAAAGTAGCTAGGAAAGTCACGCTAACCTTCTGGTGGATAGGCAAAGACATTACAAGTAAACCAGAAAGGGGAATGGAGACAGTGATTCGTGTAAGGGAGTTTTTTTCTTCTTGTGATGCATAATGTCTAATTGAGGGCAAGTGGACAAACCTGAGTGAATTAGACTATGCTAGTGGTGGATCATAGATCTCAACACCCTGAGCCCTGGCAAATAACCTTCTCAAACTTCACATACCTTCCATTTTTGTTCTTTATCAAGACCTGATTTTTCTTTTCGGAAGAAACATTTCAACTTTGGTGCAATATGGCTTTGCTCAGCCAGCTTGCTCAGCCAAGTTGACAGGACCAGTTGGAGAAGAAGCCTCTGGGACTTTTAGTGGGGAGTCCAGCCCTGGCCCAGGGAGATGTGGGCCCCACGTCACTTTAGGACCAGGCCAGGTCAGCGAGTAAGGGATCTGTGGTTCCATTGCCCGGCGTCTCTGGGATCCCCTGCCTGACATTTTAGTTTTAGATCTAGGATAGACCCTTGTGCCAGGCCCTTAATATTTTGCACACTGCAGTCTGACACTCATCCTCTTACCCTCTCATCTTTGTTCACCTTTGTTCCCAGCCTGTCTCATAGAACTTTGTAAGCTTGGTCAAGAGATATCATCTCTGCTCTGTGGGACTGAGGCCTCATCCTCTAAGCTGCAGGATGGAGAGGCCCAAGTGAATCTAGAAACAATGAAGCTTCTATGTCTACACTCTAATATTTCTAAATCAGTGGTGCTCAGCCTTTAGTGAGCGTCCGAATCACCGGTGGGGAAGGTGGGGGTGGGTAATTAAAACACAAGTTGCTGGACCCTATAATTTAATAGTAATACCATGGCTGCCATGGCGTAGATAATTGAATTCTCAATTTACATTTCTGCATCATGGCTTCTTTCTCCTCCTTGCATTCTTCTCTTCTTCCTTCCCTTTCTTCCTCAAACATTTATTTAGTGCCAGCTCTGTGCCTGACACAGAGCTAAGCCCCAGGGTACAGAGATAACTCAGGGATAAATAAGTAAGTTTCAGTCAAGTCAGACATGAGAAGAGGACAGTGACATGTAACAGGGGCTATAGTGGAAGAGAGAGAGAGAGAGAGAGAGAGAGAGAGAGAGAGAGAGAGAGGGAGAGTGAGTGAGTGTGTGTGTGTGTGTGTGTGTGTGTGTGTGTGTGTGTGTGTGTAGTGCCGAGGGATGAGCTTTGCAGGAGGGATGGTGGGACAGCGGAGAAGGTATCCCAGAGTCAGAACAGAAGAGCCTGCATGAAATTTAGAGCCTAATTAGAAGGAAAAGGAATTAGAGTAGCATTAATTCTACAATACAATGTGGCTTTTTCGCCCCCTCCTTTGCTAAGTAGTTTAATTTGCACTCTTGAATAAAAGAATTATGAGCTGGTAAGACTGAGCAAAAATAAGAAACACAATGCTCAGTGTTTGTACTTTTTTTTTTTTTTAAAGAAGATGTTGGGGGTAGGAGTTTATTAATTAATTTATTTATTTTTGCTGTGTTGGGTCTTCGTTTCTGTGCGAGGGCTTTCTCTAGTGTGGCAAGCGGGGACCACTCTTCATCGCGGTGCGCGGGCCTCTCACTATCGCGGCCTCTCTTGTTGTGGAGCACAGGCTCCAGACGCGCAGGCTCAGTAGTTGTGGCTCACGGGCCTAGTTGCTCCGTGGCATGTGGGATCCTCCCAGACCAGGGCTTGAACCCGTGTCCCCTGCATTAGCAGGCAGATTCTCAACCACTGTGCCACCAGGGAAGCCCAGTGTTTGTACTTTTAAAGAAAATAACTACTATATATTTCCTCTTGTAGACATAGTTATATGATAATTTTGTCAGATGATAAAATTGTAGAAGTATCTTAGGGACGCTCAAAGTCTCTATCACAGGTTTGTATGAATGGATAGATCCTTGATCAGTTGAGACGTGCAGACCCTAAGGCTGGTCTGGGAGAGACCCATAAGTGGGGACACAGTTGGAGAACACACCTAAGAGGAAGGTCTTTGCCGTGGAAGGGCGCCACCTTCTGCCAGACTTTCTGGAACAGCTAGGGCTGGGAACAGTTGTGTAGTACTCACACCACTTTAAGCAAAGTTTTGAAAACCGAGAAGTTAAAGGAAAACCAAATGGACGCTCCCAGGCAGCCAAAACCTACCCATGTGCCATACAAAGAAATTAGGAGTGTGATTCTTATGTTTTACTGTCAGAGATAATCTTCGAATCTACTGTTTTAGAAAATCAGTTTAGAGCATTCACAAATCTGCCTTCTCTGATTTTTTGAAACAAATATAAGCATTATTATAATCAGTCAAAAAGATAGAAGTAGAGCCGTCTACTATGTGCCAGACACTAAATTAAGTATTTTACAAGTATTAGCTTCATTCAATCTTCATAACAGTTCAAAGATATGTACCCATTTTATAGATGAGAAACATGAGGCTTAGAGGGGTTTGTCACTTGTCCAAAGCTTTTACATACCCTTCAGCTGGTAAGTGACAAAGAGGGGATTCGAACCCAGTTTCTGTGTGAGCACGTGGCTTAACCATTATGCTATGCTGCCTCACTAGTTGGTTTCAATTTGCCTTGTGGATTATCGAATTACTGATCAGCTTCCCGTTGTCCAGTGCCTATGGCTGGTCACCCAACAAGATAGGCCTACAGCTTATGCTTGCATCTTATTAGCAAGAGGCGCTGGAATCCCTGGCTGCAGGTATAGGTATTTCTTAACTGGACTGTGGAGATCTTTGGGCCTCACACAGATGCCCATGGAAGTCTAAACTCCAGGGTGATCTCTCCATGCCGGGTGTGACCCCATTTTGAATTGGTGGTGGTACATTACCAGCCCATGTTTCCTTTCCGTCTCTTTGCCTAAGATGAAGATGAACCTCTTGGGGCCTCAGAAAGATGCTCCAGGCTATTAAACAGCAGAGGGGGCTTTGTCTCAAGCAGTCCTGGGGTGTCTAGTCATGTTTTCTTTTTTAGATGCTTCAAGAGAGACCCATTTCAGGAAGAAAAACATACTTCTTTAACCCAAGAAGGACTTAAAATAATACCTGAATTTCTTGCTTTGAAACCTTGAGCCTTTTACCTTGTTTGGTAATTTTGTTTCTAGTATATTTTGTGTGTCTTCCCCTAATTCTGTGTGAGAAGGTTTGGAGGAAGTGCTGGGTCCCCAGCCTGACCCTCCTGTACGCTCTGTGGTCCAGACATCTGAGTGAGTGAGGCCCACATGGCCCAGGCCTGAGTGGAGCTTAGTGGGGCTGCAGAGACAGCCAGCTGGGCTTGTTTCTAAACCAGCCTTAGTTTGTTTGTATCTACTCTGTGCTCATCTTAGGTTTTACCTCAATTTTAGTGATTCATAGAAAAGAAGAAATTTTTGTTTTCCTAGAAATTGTACATGGAAATTCCCAGCTGTGGTATGCATCTTCTTTCATTTTATTATTACTACTACTGAAAAAAATACAGTGAGTCTGTGCCATTGCTAGTAATAGTTTAAAAGGTAATACGGAAAGGGTATGCTTCTATTGATCCTAGAGAGCTAGGGAATGTGGAATTGTGGCTAAATGGTTATGTTGCCTTTCTCTCTCAGAGAGACACACACATACTCTATTTCCTGGAAATTTTAAAGAAATATAGTAAAATATGTCCGATACTGATACTAAATCTATATACTAAAATAATGTTTCAGAAACTTTTAAAATATATATGTGTGTAAATTGTGTACATATGTATATATAACATGTACGTGGCATATGCATTCTATGTATGGGGTACGTAGACATTACCCATACTAATCCTAGTACTAAGAACTAGTAATATGTCCATTTTACAGTTGAGGAAACCGAGGCACAGAGAGATTAGGTAACTTATTCAAGATCACACACATAGTGGTAAGTGTGGGCTAGTCTTCTGTGATTAGCGACCACTCTGCTGCCTCCAGGAGTGGATGTTTCCTGGGTGACGCAGGAGGCACTTCAGATCTGGGGGGTAGCTCAGAGCTCACCATTAAGAACCTCAGGTAGGAGTTTGACTTGGTGGCAAAAGCACTGGACCAGGACTCAGGCCAACAGAATTTTCTCCCTGGTTCCGCCATTTACGAGTTGCATATACTTGGGAATGTCTCCTACTGAATCTCACTTTCCTCATCCGTAAAATGGAGATGGTGATAATCTGCCCAGAAGCTTCATAGCGGTGTCATGAAGACAGTTGACATGATGGATGTGAAAGACATCTGAAAATTCTTGATGTGCTCCATAAATATTCAGAAAGGATTTTTTTTACATGGTCACGGCTCATTTGGGAATTCTAAACTAAACCTTTATCACTCTTAGCCCAGTACCCTTTTCACTCAATTTGTGCTATGTCAACGTATCTTTAAACAAATTCACATGCTGATCTGTATTAGTTTCTTTTCTGGAGAAATGGGAGATGTTATACTCCCCCTTGGAATATCATCCTCTCCTTACTATTATAGAGAACAAATTACTCCACTAATCATCTCTTTTTTCTTCAGATTTGAGAAGCGTTACTTTTCTTCTGTCCCTCTTGCCTAAGGGACTAGAATCCTGTATTACAAATGAAAATTCCCTTTATAACCTTTAATCAAGAAAAATCAGAGTTGCTCAGAATGGAGGGGTCTCATTTGAAGTGGACAAGACCTGGTTTTGCAGATAGAAAAGCTGAGGGTCAGCCTGAGGGACCTATCTGACACCACCCAGCAGCACAGGGGCAAAGTGGGCCAAAACCCCAGTGTCCAGACTTGCAGCCCAGGGCCAGTTCAACTTCATGACGCTGCCCCTTGTACTGAGAAGCTGTGGGTATTTGGGGTTTGTTTGTTTTATTCCTGATAGATCTTCCGCAAGGAATGCCTTCCCTCTCTAAGCGTTTGTCCTTTGTTACTTTTAGACGAAGACTGCATAAGCTGGGTGTGTCGAAGGTTACCCAAGTGGATTTCCTGCCCAGGGAGGTAGTGTCCTACTCCAAGGAGACCCAGACTCCTCTGGCTACACATCAATCTGAAGGTAAACTATGTCTTTTGTTCACTTTCCATATGATCTCTGGAGAAATTGCCAGGGAGTTACATCCTTCTTGTTGATTTCATGTCTTACCATAAGACATCTTCACAGGACACGAATATAATGACACACCAAAAGCTTAAGTCTCCTTTGACTCTGGTTTTGGAAACGCTGGAGAGGAAACCCAGTGGTATTCCTCCAAAGGACCCATGAACTTTAAAATGGATAACTTAATGAGGCCACAGTTTGTCAACACTGTGTGAGGAGGGGGAAAATCACCAAAGGATAATGTAATAGAAACTTCTCTGAATTTTATTGATAAGAAGAGTGTACATTAAGATTCAGCATTTGCAGGAGTCAGCAAACTGTAGCCAACCACCTATTCCTCAAATTAAAGTGTTTTGGAATACAGTCATATCCAGTCCTGCATGTCTATATGACTGCTTTCTTGCTACGTGGTAGGGTTGAGTACTTATGACTCACATGGCCTGAAATCTTTACTGTAATCTGGTGCTTTTCCGAAAAACTTTGCTGACCCCTGACTTGCTTTGCCAATTCAGATGGCAACGCGCTAGAAGTTCTTACCACGATTTAAAAAGACTTTCCATGCGATCTCTGTGTGGGTGAATGGGAATTCACTCCATGCCTCCTTCGTGCATACCTGAAAATATCAAGTGGAAAATGTATGTGCAAATCCCAGTAAATTGTGAAAATACACTAATAAGAGAAGCTGAAGCTAATCAATCAAAATGCTTCCTAGAAATCAAAAATTACACCAAAGCAAAATCACTCCAAAGCAGAAGCAGGAGATGTGTGCGCTTAAAATAGGATAAGTGAAGGTTTGCATTGTTAGAGAATATAGCACTGTTTTTATAGCTAAGCAAATTCTCTTTTTACTTTGTTATTTTATTGTCTGGTGTGGTGAAGAGGATGTTAGCATTCTGGGTTCATTGCTGTTGTGTAGTAAATACTGAACAAAAGCCACGAAAATGAAAAATGATTCGCATTCCGTCCTTGGTTTACAGCATATATAAGCCAGTGGCACTTTGGTTTGTGCAAGTTACAGAGCTTTTCAGTTTTGGTTTTAAACACGTAACATCAAAAGACAAGTGAAATTGGATTCCTTGAAGTAGAGCGCTGTCTACAGGCATTCTGAAAACCTTTCTTGGGTAATGCTGTCTGGCGTGGTGATGATTCTTTGGTAGCAGGGCCTCTGTTTTTCACGTGATAAGAAATGAATTTTAGAAGCAAACAAGTAGCACCCTCTGGTGGTGAAATTTTAAACCAACTATTTCAATGAACTTGAGAACTGTATATTAATGTGGCAGAAAATACAAAGTTAGAAAAGCCTTTGGGAGTTCACCTAGTCTATCCTTGGGCCTCTAGGCAGATCAGGAAGATCATTAAAAATAACCTCGTCACCCAACCAAAACATTTGTTTGAGTTAATTTGCTGCCAGAGGTATTTGCAGAGCTGTAGCCTGAGGTATGTTTATTTAGCCCCAAATTTGACCCATAACATAAAGTTATACAACTGAAATAGGAGAAGGAGTGAATTATTTTTTGGAAATGTGTAGACTTTAGATATTGGAAATGGTACAGAAATATTTACAAGGGAAGATAAATTAAGGATGAAAAGGCATCAACTCTAAACTTTTAAACTGGAACACATCAAAAGGAGAAGCCTGGGCATTCCATTTTATTACTGCAGAGAGAGCTTGGGAGCCCTCATTATGCTGTGGTCCAAGCAGCATGAAAGAAGGAATTTATTTCTCAGCTCTTGGCAGAAGTTCTTTCTGTTTTGTTAACAGGACTCACAGAGGGTTTTTATGGTGATGGGTGTTTTGATGGTTCAAATTCCACAATACAGATTTGAACTCAAAGTGAGCTACCGTAGCTCTCGACAGTAAAGCAATCCCCGATGGGTTTAGACAGGAAGAACTTTGGATTTGAGTTCAGCAAATCGTCCTCTCAGCACAGATGATTCCTTGACCTCTGGCTGCCCGGTGTCGTCCAGCCCCTGGCTGACGGGGGTGGGTGCCCCATGCTTGCCTTTCACCTGCTGAGTGAAGTGGGGAGGCTCTACCACGTGGCGGGTTTGGATTGGCTTCCAATTTGGGAGCTTGGGCCATGGCAGTGTTTTTATGACGACCGCAGGCGTTCAGGGTCAGGAAACAATGAACTACTGAATTTCATGACACAATGAGGCTCTTGGATGGATAATACGTAAAGCTGTGGTGCGGATAAGATCTGTTTTAGCTCATTATTGCCCATGGTGTATGAAGGAACGCTGATCATTTTTGAAGTCATTATGTGACTATGGAAAATTTAACAATATTCAAACTGTTGATTTCAGAGCATTGATCTGTTCTACATCTAATGGAGTTCTTATGCATTCAGTTTTTGACATGTTCTCATTTTACTCTTGAAAACGAAAGGGAAGGTACTTTGGACTTGCCCAAGCTTAAGCTTCTCTTCTCCACTATGTACTATAATGAACATTCTCTTAATTTGTGATCGTAATGACCTGTTATGTATGAGAAACAGTCCAGAGAATGATTTAAGCCCTGTAGATTTAGGAATGAGGTCCGCACAAACACTGGTTTTTCAGTACAAGTTTAGATCTTCCCTCTCTGCTTAGGTCATTAGTTGCAGAGAAAGAAGGCTGAGAATAGGTAACAGTGATTTGGGGAGCAGGATATCTCTATCTTCAAAACACTTTAAACACGTGCTTCTTATTCCCAGGTCATAAGAAAGGAAAAAAATAATGGTTCCCTTCCAAACTACGTCTGCTTTGTATTATTAATATCTCGCTGGACTGACCGTGAGGTCCTGAGGTTCGTTAGGAAGCCAGTCTTCTGCATCTTTATTATAGTGGGAAAGTGACTGGCCCATACTAGGCTCCCAACAGATGCTGTTGAGTGACAAGGATGAGGCCAGACATCTTAGAAACGCCAGGTTCTGCAGTGGCCCCTAGGAAAATGAGAACTTCTTAACTTGCTGGAAAAATGTAAGCCAATCTGGAGGGAGGAGGAAGAAACTTACATAACCTGTTGATCATTTGAAGAGTTCTCTGATCTTCCTCTTCTCTTCGTGGTATCTTTTTTTTTTTTTAATTTATTTATTTTGCCTGCGTTGGGTCTTCGTTACTGTGCGCGGGCTTTCTCTGGTTGCGGCGAGGGGGGCTCCTCTTCATTGTGGTGCGTGGGCTTCTCATTGTGGTGGCTTCTCTTGTTGTGGAGCATGGGCTCTAGGAGGCGGGCTTCAGTAGTTGTGGCTCAGGGCTCTAGAGCGCAGGCTCAGTAGTTGTGGCGCACAGGCTTAGTTGCTCCGCGGTATGTGGGATCTTCCCGGACCAGGGATTGAACCCGTGTCCCCTGCATTGGCAGGCGGGTTCTTAACCACTGTGCCACCAGGGAAGCCCCCGTGATATCTTATAAATGGGAACTTAGTGGCCCGGTGTTGGCCACCCGCCTCCCTTGACTTCCCTCTTATGCCTTGTTTCTTACATCCAAGAGAGACCAACCCACTTGCATTTTCCAAGGCACCAAGGAGCCTCATGCCTCCACAGGCTTGTACTTACTGTCTCCCGCCTGGAATGCCATCTCTCCTGTTTGCCTTCCTTCCAGACCAAAACCAAGGGACAGCTCCTTGGTAGTTCTACTTATGATTGACGTCTCTCCTTGTACCATGGGCATAGTCCATCTTCCCCTTATCAAGCTATTATTTAATTTATTTAATATATTTAATTGTTATTTAAATGTCTTCCTTTTAGATTGGATCTCCTTGAGGGCAAGGTGTGTGTGTGTGTGTATTTTTTTTTTTTTGCGGTACGCGGGCCTCTCACTGTAGAGGCCTCTCACTCCTCTCACCTAGAGGAGTGTAGAGAACTCCTCTAGGTAAATGATGACTTTGTAGATGCTCCTCCTTTTTGTGAAGTCAGCCGTATCCAAGCAAGCGTTAGATGATTGGACAGAATCCAAATTGTACCCCCAGCAGGGTAAGTCCTCCAATAAGCCTCATCCTGTCATATTAGAGGCAGTTGTGAGAACCCCTCTGGGTTCTCCCTTCATGGTCCGCAGTTTAGAGACTAGAATAGTCACTCCTTCTACCCTGTCTTCATGCTGCCGAAAGGACTTCTAAAGACCGTGTATGACCTCCTTGTTAGTTATCTACACTTCTGCTGCTTCCCTGTCCTTCTGCATGAAGTGATGAGAGATCAGAATTAAGATTTGAGTTCTAAACTGCAGATAGTTGAATTCTAAGGCCTCCTACACCTTGGTGGTCCCAAGAACATAATTCTTTGATACAAAGTTGCCCAATAAAGACATCTACTGTAGGATCTAAGTGGAAATATTTATTTGGAACCTAAAGTTTGAAATCAGACAGTTCTTAGAGAGATAATTTCCCAATGGAAGCCAATCCTGAAACACCTGGAGATGACTTGGGAGAAAACAGAGTATGGTGTCATAACCTTGACTCTCCAACTGGATATCAGTTTCCTGGACCTTAACACACTTTCTCTGAACTTACTATTTAAAGAACCACCATGTGTTTTGTGACAATCCATGGTGGCATCTGAATGCAAATTAAAACTCCCTAGTGAAGATGACACACCTAATCTTTTTTTTTTTTTTTTTGGCGGTACGCTGGCCTCTCACTGCTGTGGCCTCTCCCGTTGCGGAGCACAGGCTCCGGACGCGCAGGCTCAGCGGCCATGGCTCACGGGCCCAGCCGCTCCGCGGCACGTGGGATCTTCCCGGACCGGGGCACGAACCCGCGTCCCCTGCATCAGCAGGCGGACTCTCAACCACTGCGCCACCGGGGAAGCCCCCAACACACCTAATCTTATTTTTAGCTTCTGTTTTTAAGATAAGAACTGACACTATTCCAGAGAGATAGTGACATCTGCCACAATTTGCTTCCTTAGAATATGCCTGCTATTTCCCTTTCGACACTTGGTTAAAGTTAATCCTCTCTCAGAACAAACTGTAGAGCCTCCAGGCCCATTGTTAACAAGATCAGGGATTTCAAGATCCTCTCCTGGGATATTAGTTTTCTTTAACAATGTTAATCTCATATCATCTTGGCAAGACTCTTGAAAGACAAAAAAAAAAAAAAGGGTGGGGGGCGATCTAAGGAACATAGACATTTCAGACATTACTTTTAAAGTATTATTTGTATCAAATAGACAAAATTTTCTAGTTAAAAAAAATTGTTTTCTCTATCTCTCAGCCACCTTTCTAGCTATTGGTCAGGAGAGCTTTCATGGTTTAGTTCTTGATTTATATTAGACACTAAAATAGATATTGGCTTAGACTGTAGCTGGTTTTGATATTCCAGAGGAGAAGCCTCAGGCTAAAAGTTAATTTATTTTTAAAAAGTACTTAGTGAGAGTGCCAGAGATGGTACAATCAAATCTCAGTCAAATAAGCTCATTTTAGCCTAAATATTCCTTCCAATAAAAAAACAAAAGGGTGCTTCATGACAACTCAAAATGAAACCAGAAATGTAATAAAAAGATAAAATGCAGAGCAAGACTTGCTGCCAGTGGGCACTGTCTTATTTACTATACCTCTGTAATCTACAGGTCTATAGAGAGGGGAGGGCCATTGAGGAGACTAGCCCTAGAGCATCCTGTGAACTTTAGGCTCAATATGGGATTATATCTTGGCTACAGTACTGTACTAGAAAACAAACTTATATTTTAGAAAGATGGTTTGAGAATTTTGTTTAAACATGAGTGAATCAATTAAACAACATATCACAATCTCTAGGCCACCAAGGGTTAATGTGCTTTGTAAACTCATGGCATTCAGAAGTGAAAGATTTTGCATAAAATAAAAACATTGTCCTTCTAATATTGTTTCGATGACTCCATCCCTTTAGTTTTTCATACAACTGGAACCTCTTCAGAGCAGGAAGATGAATAAGAAGCTTAACTGAAGCTAAGGACCTGGAAGCTCATATTAACACAAAAGGGGCTGTGAGATTTTTGTCTGACTCCAAGGCTCACACATTGCAGGTAGATGATCTAAGCACGTTTTACTAAAAAAAGAACTAATATCCAAATTATAGACCTAATATCAAGTTAATGTGTAATCATAGATCACTGATTGCTTCTCCCAAGTTCATTTACATATCCAGTTTCCTTGATCTCCAAGGCATCCCTTCTCATAGGTCCTCATCCCTGGTAACAGACACATTGATTCTGTGTATCACCAGTGCCTGCATAGTGCCTAATGTTTGGTGTGGGAATGAATGGATGACCTGGCTTAGGTCATAGAGTTGCCTCAACTGTTCGCCTTATGAGCCAGATGATGGAAGAAATGAAAGAGAAGTAGGTCAAAGAGTAAGACATGGGAGGAGGTGCACCAGAATTTATAGTTTCAGACACTATAAACTATGGTTAACTTAAGCAGGAAAGAGTTTGAGTAGAAGGATATTATGTAAATCACAGAATCAACCTGAAGATTGAAAAGGCAGGCTCAGAAGACAGGCAGAGAAGCTAATTGTCAAGAAGATAGCCCAAACTTACAGTACCTAATATTTTCAGTAAGTCTGTGACCAGTGAACCTAGGAGAAGCATGCCAAGCAGGGGGAAAACATCCAGGATAAGCAGTTCTTCTAGTGAAGACAATTGGATTCCCCACTACACAATAGAAAAAAGTGATCAACCTGGCTGGTTCTTCTTTTGAGATATAGTTCAATATTAGGAGTTTCAGTTGATCTCTGGTTGGGCAAGTAGCCAAGGCGTCTTGAGTTGGGGCAACTGTGTCCTTGTATGGCCTAGCTGTACATACTTGTAGCTATAGATACTTTATGAGTCCATTGAGCAAGTACTTGTGCAGCTGGACACAGGAGAATGACTGGCGTTGTAGAATAGAATGTATCAACTCTTCCACCTGATTATTAGAAGCCTCCTTCACAGTGCATAAATTTTCCAAAAAAAAATTTTACTGGAGTATAGTTGATTTACAATGTTAGTTGTAGGTATACAGCAAAATGAATCAGTTATACATATACATATATCCACTCTTTTTAAAATTCTTTTCCCATTTAGGCCGTTACAGCATACTGAGTAGTATTCCCTGTGCTATACAGTTGGTCGTTATTAGTTACACAGTGCATAATTTTTGATTGTACATAAATATTCTGTCACTGTCAGTCTATGTTGAAAGGTCCCACCATATACCTCTTTCCTAAATCTTTTGCCATTGGTAGCCTCTACGTGTGACCTTTCAGTCATTGCTCATGGCTTAGTTTTAGATAGAGTGTTTTCTCAGTCTACTCTTCCAGCTCAAGTGGGAAACGAGATATGCTGATCAAAACTCTTTTCATTCAAGTGGAATTGTAGTGGTTTTTCTTTTCCACTGAACTTTAGACCTACGCCTAAATGGAGGTGTCCTGTCAGCCGTCCATTTCTGGCTTTTGCCAGCCTATCACTTAGAAATTTCCAGAGTCCAGGCTCAAATGTTTTCAGACAGCTAGTCACCCAACACTTCTCTTTAGGCTGCAGGAGGAGTGGCATTGCCGCAGGAGGAGTGGCATTGCCGCAGGAGTAAGAACATGAGAGTGAGAGCAGCGGGCTCAGAGAGATTGCTTGTCACAACTCAGTATATAGTCCTCGCTGATGAGCAAGCTAGCGGTGGATCCACCTGACTTTCTGGCCAGATGGATCAGATAGCGCTCCAGTTCATAATGCATATTTTCCATAGTCACCTGGTATCTCTACTTGGGTCTGCTTGTTGGGCAAACCAACACCTAGCCCTCAAAAGGCTAGTAACATAGTAAAAGGGCTACACTGTTGCTCTAAAATCTAGGGACCTGTTTTGTGCTTCCCTTTTAGAGCTCTTTGATTTTCCACAGACCCTTTGCACATCATTGGATCTGCTGGACCAAAATTTCTAGGTAATATAGCCATTTAAAAGTAGAAGCCTTTTGAGTCACCTGGTAAATGGGTTGAATAAGTACATGCAAATGTTGAATATGTTACTTGCAAAAGCCAGAATGGCCCACCAAGCATGACAACTCTTACTATTAGAGAAACAAGATATTTGCCATGTACTTTGGAGTTTATGATCACTAGACCCTTAGCAACTTTCCTGAAGTAACAGATCTCTATATTTTCAAGTACTTTTCTCCCATCCTGTAGCCTACTTGTGTCTTAACAAGGTATTGAAGGTACCAGTCCAGCTTACTGTTCAGGTCTTGCTAGCATGATGCCCTGTGCTGAAGGTGAGACGATCAAGGCCTGTAGGTAAAGCCAGCTCTCTGGCTCAACCCTGATATAAGATGCTGAAGATGCAAAGAGAAATGAGGTGGGTCTTCTTTGGCTGTGAAGCAAGGCTTGGTATAGAGTGTGGCTTGGTGTGTGTGTGTGGGGGGGTACTTCCAGGCCTCCGTATACTCCTGTATATTCAATTTTTCATTATTTCCTGATCAGTACTATCACTTTCACATAAGTGACTTGGTAAGGCTGGAAATTCAATGGACTTTATCCAGGCATCCACAGAATTTTAAATTTTCATTTGAGTTTTGCAGACATTTATGAAGACATTTATCACAACCAGAGAAATGCCCTGGGTCTATGCCTTGAGCTAAAATATAGAGATCTGAGCTTGTCCTCTCTTCTTTAAGCCGTCCAGTCTCATTAGAAGCAGCCATCTCACCCTATAGCGTCTTTAAATTCTTCAGGCCGTTCACACTCTTCAATGGCAGTGATAATTTGATCCCTTAAATCCTTCTTTTCAGTGGACACTTCATTAAAGATCACTGCAGAAGAAAAATTATCTAGCGATTTGTTACGGCTGACAGCTTCCCATTCCTGAACTCTTGAGTTTTCATTTTCTTTAGCCCTTATTAGGGCGAATAACCAACACCAATTTCCTGAGTGACTGTCTTCTGATACTAATTTCTGATCAGTCTAGGTTCATGGTTGCCGACAATAGAAACGAACTCTGGTTAACTTAAACAGAAAAGGGATTTGTTGGAAAGATATTAGATACTTCATAGAATGGATTTTAAAAGTTAAAGGATTAGGTCAGAAATAGAAGGCAGCCCTAACCCCCAATGTGATTATATTTGGAAATAGGGCTTTTAGGCTAAAATGAGGTCATCATTCAGGCTAAATGAGGTCATCAGGGCAGAATCCTAATTTGATAGGATTGGGGCCTTATAAGAGGAGGAAGGGAGAGAGGTCTGTTTCTGTCTCTCCATGTGCACGCACCAAGCAAAGGCCGTGTGAGGACACAGCGAGGAGGCCTCCGCAAGCCAGGAAGAGGGCTCTCACGAGAAACTCAATTGGCTGGTAACTTGATCTTGGACTTCCCAGCCTCCAGAACTGTGAGAAAGTAAATTTCTGTTGTTTAAGCCTCTCAGTCTATGGCATTTTGCTGTGGCAGTCTGAGCAGACAGAGACAGCAGCTAACACAGCAAGGTGATGCCTCTGAACTTGATCAGCTTGATAAAGGCGACCTGGACCTCCTGGACTTCCTGTTGTTGGGCACTGCCGTTAGGCTCAGGATTTAAATTCTGTTGTCCCTGCTGCCTTGAAAACCTCTACTTCTCCCTGCACCTTGACGGTGCTCCCTTGAGCTTTAAAGGGGTCCACTAGGCAGGCCTCGGTTACATGCGCTGAATTAGCTGTGAGGGTCAGGCAGAGGAATAACTGCCCAGCCTGGCTTCCATAATATTAGGGGAGGCCATGACTTTACTTTGATCTATTTTGGTATACCCTGCTCTAAAAGAGGGTGTTTGGATGCTGGGAAGCCAAAAATATATATTTGAAAAGTGCCTGCTCTGGTGAGAAGCAAAAAGGGGAGGTAAAGAGAAAAATTTTATGTGTTATGTGCCCAGGGCACTCATAGACATTATTGTTCTTGCAGTGTTGCTACAGAATTTACTCAGATTACAAATCTGAAGTGCAGAGACAATGCAGCTCCTTTATCTTGTCTTCAGCTGTCTATAATACTATTCGCTATTAGGGGAAAATAGAAAAACGGTATGCAATAGACCTGAGTGCAGTCTCTTACTGTAAACAGTCTCAGTTGGTATGTTCAGTTAAAATTGACTGGAAGCGCTCCAACCCTCATAGAACCTCACTCTCACCTGCTTTTCTCCCTGAGATCATGGCCAAACTGGAGGGGAGAGAGAAGAGGTTACATGATCTCATGGCCTTGGTGGAGTAGGGAGGGATGAGAGGGACTCTGGCCTCGGTCAAGTCCTTGGCAGTATGCTGGCTGACATCTGCTTCTCTCTGCCCTGACCTTTATCCACCTGGGCACTGGCACCCAGTGCTGGTGAACTTGTGTCTGTTCTTTTTTTTTTTTTTTTTTTTTTTTTTTGCGGTACATGAGCCTCTCACTGCTGTGTGGCCTCTCCCATTGCGGAGCGCAGGCTCAGCGGCCATGGCTCACGGGCCCAGCCGCTCCGCGGCATGTGGGATCTTCCCGAACCGGGGCACGAACCCGTGTCCCCTGCATCGGCAGGCGGACTCTCAACCACTGCGCCACCAGGGAAGCCCGTGTCTGTTCTTTTGGCTTGGCAATGTCTCCAGGAATCATGGGCCATTTTGCTCTTGATGACTTGGTCTCTTCTCGGCTTTCATTCTTTCTAGAACTTGAGTCAATGCCCTGCCTTCTGTTCAACCCCTGGCCGGGAAGTCCATGTCCAGCCCAGGCCATGTAGTCCTTTTATCCACCACAGCAGACCCTGTGGCAGACTGGCTCTCCATTGAGTTTCCATGCCTCAGATGATCTGATGGAGGCTTAGGAGCGCTCACTGGTTCTTCTGTTTTATGCCAACCACTCCCAACAAAGCTGGGTCGTTGCCTTGTGGTGAACGAGACCTATTGCATAGTGGTCTCCGTAGATTCCCAAATAAGGAATGTGGTTCAGTGGTTCCTGTGCTCATCTTTTTTCTTGGTTTATTAACACTCCTCCCTCCCAATGCTTCTCCTCAGAAAGTGGAAATCCAGATGTATCTGAAAACTTATCTCTTCTTCTCCTCCCTGAATGCTCCTTTTCTTGCCACTTATCTAAAAATAAAGTCCCATGTTTAACTTCCCCCATAGATTGGGGAAGGAAGTGGACAGAAGGAGTGATCTTTATGGGTTTGTTTGTTTTTCTTTTTTGATATTCTAAATGGTAAGGAAAAGAAATTTGGAATGGCTTTTCTCCCTCAGTTAATCCTGACTCTCATCGTCCTGTAGGGTTCCAAAATCCAGTTTTTTGAGAAGGGAGCTGAATGTTACCTTAGCCATTTTATTTTCATTCTGCATCAAATTCTAAAGTCTCTGCTAGCAAATGAATGCCCTAGGTAGACTAGGCTGGAGATTATTATGTTCAGAAAGAAAAATAGAAAAGCACATTAATACTTTTCAAACATAACTCTCACTGCTCATCAAAATGAACAGGATATTGTTTTTGTTCATCACTCTTGATCAATGATAGAGTCAAGAGACATCAGGATTAAGGAACATTACAGTGTATAACAAGCCTTTTATTCCTTGGAGAAATACAACTGATATGTTGACTAAGTCAAGAAGTATATAAAGTTTCCATTTCCAGCATGGCAACATGGAGTGCTCTGTGGATCTGCTTCCCAGTAAAATTAGTGAAAATATTTCAAAAACCAAAACCAAAACACTCAAGTCTCTGGAAATGGTACCAATGGCATACAACAAATGAAAAAGCATTTATTTGAGAAAACTTAACTAAAACTTGGTAAGAACAGGAAGAGTCTGCGGTGTTTGAACCACAGCCTACTCCTATGCTCCCTCTTCCCAGTTCAGCTTGGAGCAAACTCTTCTTCAGGTGGGTGCAGAAAAGAACACAGAGCTGCCTGCCTCCCAGCTCCCAGTTGGAGGGCTACTGTATCTTTCTGGGAGGGGCAGGACTTTACAATCTCTGTTTCTGCCCCCAGATACCAGTTACAGAGCCTAAGCTTCAAGCAAGTGCAACTGAGAGGCGGATATTCTCTTCTTTAGCCTAGCCCAGACTTGAGAAATAGGGACTTTACCTTGGGGGCAGCATGCTAAAAATACCGGGGCCCTAATCACCAGCTCATGTGTAAAGCAGAGGTTCCTTTCAGGGAGAGGCAAGCCAGATACACCAGAGGCTATGGCAGGACCCGACTCTGCCAAGCACCCAGCTCCGAAAGCATAGGTGTCACTCAGAAGTATGCCACTGTCCCCTCCCCCAGCTCCAGAGCATTGGCCCAGAGGAAGAAGTAGGCCATAAAACTGAGAGGTTAGAATCTCTTCCCAAAGAAGCTGACTTCATTTGCAATGGACTGTGGGGGTATTCAAGCCTAATGACATCCTCAAAACAATGGAGGTTGTGCTATAAAGCAATTCAGAGTCAACTGGTAGATGCATACAAGATATAAGCTAAGTCATAGGTCAGGTAGTTTACTTGCCAGAGCCAGGGAGACAGACAACTAAGAAGAGCCTTCTTGGGATCAGACAAATCTCAAAAACTGAACTCAAAAACTATCTCTTTAAAGGAGCCTGAGTTTAATTGGATCAATCTGTGGAGAAATTTGTGTCCCAGGGCACTGTTGACAACAACAGAGCAATCAGCCAGCAATTAATGGAACTTAACTGCTGGGTGTGGTCAAGGACAGGGACAGTTAAAGGGACTGCAAAATACTGTCCTCCCAAGATGACTGTGCAGATGCCCAAGGCTGCACCATCTGAGGAGCAATATCAGAGGCTTTACACTATGGGGTGAGAGGAGAGAACAGACTTCACCAAAATAATCCAGTCACTAAACAAATAAACAAGCCAGTAACAATAACCAACCCCTAGGGAAGGGAAAGGAGATCAGTCAGTACCCAGACTCACTACAGTGTATTACCTAAAATAGCCAGTTTCACAAGGCAAAAGAAACTGCCTGTGAAAACAGATTAAAAACTTCAATATTTCATTAAATGGAGAATATCAGTAAAGAGGTAGAAATTATTTAAAAAAAACAAAAACAAATGTAAATTCAGGATTTGGAAAGTACAAAAACTGACAAGAAAGATTCATTAGAAGGCACAACAGCAAAAAAAGAAAAATGAAGAGATCCTCAGAGAAATGTGGGATACCATTAGACGACTCAGCATACATAATGGGAGTGCCGGAAGGAGAGGTGAGAGAGGAAGGAGTAGAAAAAATAGAAAAAATACTCTAAGAAATAATGTTTGAAAATTTCTCAGATTTGATGAAAACTTTAATTCACGAACCCAAGAGTCTCAACAAACTCCAAGTAGAATAAATGTAAGGAGTTCTAGAAAAGACAGATCGTAGTATAAATACTGAAAGCAGAAAGTGAAAAATCAATTTTCACTTACAAGGAACTCAGTAAGATTAACAACTGACTTCTCATCAGAAGCCATGGCAGCCAGAAGACAGTGGGATAACATATTTAAAGTTCTCAAAGAAAAAACTGTCAACCAATAAATGTGAACCTAGCAAAGCTTTCTTTCAAAAAATGAAGGTGAAATAAAGACATACCCAAATAAACAAGCACTGAAAGAATTTGCTGCTAGCAGAGTCACCTTATAAGAAACACTAAAGGAAGTTCTTCAGGTTAGGGGCAACTGAACCCAGATAGTAATTCAAATTCACAGGAAAAAACCAAGAGCACAGGTGAAGATAATTATGTAACCATAAATGACAGTGTAGGTGTATACTTCCTCTTTTTCTTCATTAACTGATTTAAGTAGCATTATCTAAAGTACTATACATATAATTATATTGCTGAGCCTGTAATATATGGAAATGTAATATATTTGCTAGTAATAACACAAAGGAAGTAGGTTGCAAAGCTGCATTTGGCCTAAGGAAATGACTCCAAATGGTGATTTGAATCCACAGGAAGAAATGAAGAGAACCAAATACGAAGGTTAAATAACAAAAGCTCTCCCCTCAACTTCTTTAAAATATATAATGTCATATGAGGTAATAATTATAACAATGCATTGTGGGCTTTATAACATATATAGATATATGTAACAATAAGAGCATTGAAAGGAGAAAGGGAATAGAGCTATATAGGTATAACATTTCTGTATTTCATTGAAATTGTTAGTATAAATCTGAAGCAGACTCTGATAAGGTAAGATGCATATGGTAAGCCCTAGAGCAACCACTAAGGAAATAACTTTAAAAAAATTTACTGGGAAAAATATTAAAAATTAAGGTGTTATATTTGAAAATATTCACTTAATGTAAAAGAAAACTATAAGAGAATAATAGAAGAACAAAAAACGACATAAGACATACAGAAGACAAAAATAAAATGTCATCTATAAATCCCACTGTAGTATATTAGTGAGTGGTGGGATGGGGTTGGGCGTGGGCACCTTGATGAAACCAAATCTGCCAGATATGGACCCATAGGGGTCCTGGCTGAGAAGATACAGATACTGGACAAGTGCGGGTGATAGCGGAATGTAGTAGCAGTACAGGCAAGCAAATTATAACCAAAAGAGATAATGCAGTGGCCTGCAAAGAGATGTCCCAGGGTGAACTATAGCACCAGGAGGAAAATGTAGTTTACAGTAGAAAAAGGTATTGGGAAAGTAGTAGGGGGAAAAAAATGGAGAAAATCCTAAGGTGGCAGAAAATATGGCCTGTGAAAGTAGCATAGTGTCAAGAATGTCTGAAGGGAGGTGAAAAGTTCTTTCAAAATGACAGTATGAAGTTATCCAAAATAGAAATATGTTTTGTCTTGAGAGTCAACTGAAATCTGTTGGTAGTGACTAAGTGGATTGCTGTGTTGAGAAGGATTCTGAGACTCCATTCTACCTCATCTCAATTAAAGATGTCTTCTATGGGCGTGAGATGGGAAGTAAGCATGCCTTTTGTTGGCAAACACTGGTTAAAATTATCTTTAAAGAGTGTCAGGACTGGGGCAATGAGAATCTCAGAGTTGCTATCTTTTACATTTTATTATATATATAGGCTATGGAATAACTCTTTTGAGTACCTTGTTATTTAAAGAAATTCTCCTATGTATTATTTTCCTTTGCTGATTTCCTATGGTCTACAGTAACTAGCATTAAAACTCCTGCATGAAGAGGAGACTTATATTTGGGGGATAGTGAGGAAGGGAAAAACAATTTCAGGGAGGAGGAGCTGCAAAAGTAGAGGAAGTGACCAAAAAGTAGAAGGAGAAGCATGGTCAGCTCTCGTGGCATAAAGCAAGAAAGAAAGTTGTAAACAAATAACTTGCCAAGGGCATGGAAATGGGGGCAAGAGAACTCCATTTGGTCCCCATACATTTTAGACAGGCTGAGGGGTTGAAATCTGGGACATCCAGTTGAAGGCATTAGAAATTCAACCATATGAACTGGGTTTCATGAGGGAGGAGGTACTGTATGAGAGAAATGCCCACCTTTCCCTTATTCTGGTTTCCAGGAAGAAAGATCTTCCCTCAGAACTCTTGATTCTTGTGCCTTTCTTTTCTTCTCCTAATAGAGGTAGAATTGTAGGAAGGTTGGTGGACAATAATTGGCCAACATTTCTTGATTGGATGGAACTAATTTATCAGTGGTCCTTAGGAGGGGAAATTTGACCTCTTCCTACTACTGTCATCCTCACACCAGTTAGAGGTAGTGACATATGTAAAAGTGCTGGCTCTGTCAGATGTGAACTGTCCCAGGGTCTAGAATCTGGGGGAAAGGTGCAGCAAGTTACACCTAGGTTACAACTACCAGCATATCGTTTATCAGTATTAATGATGATAATTTGGGCTTTATTTGTTTTGTCTCTTGTTTTATCTCTCAATTAATTCAGAACTTGGACAGGAAAGAGTGGTGCTATTAATCTGACCCTTCAAGACCCCAGCATCTTGGTACATAGCCTCAAAATCGTATCCAAGCCTCCCACATAAGAGAATTCCATCAACTGAATGCATTTCCTGCCCACATCTGATGTTTCCTTCACTATGAAGCTCAGTTAGTTTAATACTCCTGGCCTCTTGCCACCCCTTTACTCACTTCACCCTGCCCGCCCCCCAGCCTCCCTCCCCAGAGGAGGTACAGTGACTTGTTTCAAGCCAGCTGCTCTCTCTTCTGGGGGAAGCAAGCATACCTGTAAGCATACAAGTTACCTTTTGCTCCTCTGTGCCTTTGGTCATACTCGAGTCACACTCCGCTGGGGAGGCCTGTCAAGTCTGGTCTTACCTGTAAGTGGGTGAATAAATCTGCCTAATTTAGGAGATCAATTAGCAGGTCCATTTGGCTTTCTCAGTAAGCTTTCTCACTCAGTCTTCATCAGTGATGAAAGTGTTACTTTGGCCTCGCTCCATTGTTACGTTTGCCTTATTTCTCATTTGGGTGCAATTTATTCAGTCCTCTAAGAAGCTCAGCAAGTATTAGGAAAATCATGGCAAGGTATCAGTTCTGGAGTGATCAAAGTACTGAAAATAATATTAATGATAGTAGGTAGCTAGACAAAAAAAGAGTAACTGATGTTAAGGGGAGAGGTTTACTTTCTAGCTACGAGAAAAGAGCTCATTTATAGAAGTGGATCTCAAGGTCAGAGTGGAACCAGTAGTAAAGTCAACTTAATGTTGGCCCCTGAACTTCTTTTAATTCTCCATAAATGTGTGTCAGTGCTGGACCAGTGTGGTAGGACTAACCGTGCAAATTAGAAAGTGGTTTGTGAAGGCAGGGATCCAGGGAGGTTGTTATGCTTGATGACTTGTTAAAAAAAACAAACAACAACACAAAACCCCGATCATTATTATCACAGAGTCCTAATGTGAAATAAGATTTCCTATAAAATTGTCAGCACAGGATTCCAGTTTTGATAACAAGTCAGATGATTTTGTTGCAGGAAAACATGTATCTGATGGAGAACCTTTCCTTTTCATAAAATAAGGCCACTTTTGGACTGTGGGAGAATAGTCGATCTCATTTAACAGCCTGAAACTTGTGAAATTTGTTTTCTTGTAGTCAGTAGTGCAAGTGGCTGTTCTCACTGTGAGTTTAGCATACTGAAGGCTCAGGACGGTTTTTTTTTTTTTTTTTCTGGTACTGGGAAGAAGGCTTGAGACTTGGCTCAAAGAAAGTGAGGATAACTTTTAATCTTCTCTGCCTGGTTGTTCTCTAGTGTCATTTGGCAGGTGCTGGCAGCCCATTCACACTTCCTGATGAAGTAAGCATTTGGGGACAGGCATGTGGTCATGCATGCATGGTACACTGGATAAAATCAGTTCGAGGCAAGACACAAAATATGATGAAATGTATGTGAACATAATGAAATGTGTACGAGTTTGTAATTTATTAACTGTTCACAGGGGGTAAGATCTGTTTTGTGCATCATGGATCTTATACTTCCCATTGGTTCCATACCTGGCTGAGGACGCCCACATTAGCATGTGTTTTCCTATCTTCAGGGATACCATTGTAATTTCCTCCCATTCCTGTTTTCTCCATGGTAGCCTCTACTGACAGAAGCATCGTCCTTCTCTTAAACCACCATTTTAATTTGTTTGGACATCAAAAAAGTCCTATCTCCTTTCAGCCCTTTCCGTAAAAGGATGTTATGAAGATGAAATGAGAAAATGATTGGACGATGCCTTTCCTTAAACTATTATTTCAGTGATAGACATTGATTTTGCTGCTGGAGGCCTGAAGGAATATATATGTGATACCAATTCTCCCCTCCTAAAATGGACCAGGACAGTGTTCTGGCCAATACTGGGGATTTCTTAATAATGATGAGTTTTGGGATGTGCCTGTTTTCCCAAGAAAAAGAGGACAGAGTTTCCATATTTCTTAGCGCACCTGAATAGAGAGTTTGAGCAGCTGTTTCCTTCTCTCCTCAGTTCATGTGCAGCGGTAAACTCAGCACAGTCATCTAGCAGAACTGCATAGTGTCCCAGTCATCTTCAGGTGCTCCAGACAAGCAGTGATTTGGGCTGATGGAGGGATTCTTGGGTGGGCTGGTGGTGATGCGTCTTCCAGTAACCATTACTAGAAGTGTCAGCCTAGGTAAATTCACGTTCATCTGGGTCCATTTTATCTCATTTTGTTTTAATTTAACCCAGATCTTGAGATCCAAGTGTTAATGTTGAGCATTAGTTTAGTGAGGTACGGTGAAACTTGAAAAGGAGGGAAAAAATGTTCCTTACAGAGACTGAGGAAATGGGACTTTTCCCCTCCCTCTCTATTTTGGTAATCTTTGGCTTGGCATATTTGGGTAAGAAAATGAAAGGTTTGCCTACATAGTTGAAATCTCTCGTCATATTATATCATCTGAAGCCTATTTGTATGTTGGGATCATTTTATTTGGTTTTGGTTAGACATAAAAGTGTTCTGTGGTCTCCTCTTTTTTCAAGGCCTTCTGGCTTTCAGTAAATTGAGTGATTTCATCCCTGTCCGGGTTTCCTAGTGAAATCTTGTATTTTTACTCAAATTACTTGATCAATTAGTTATGTCAGTTGCCCAAAATGTGCCTTTTTATTAATAGCACCTTTTATCAGCTCATTGGAATTAGACATTGCAACCATGGTCTGAAGCTGGCAACATCTTGCAATAATTTATAAATATTACTTTAAAAAATAGCATCACAATTGCTCATTCGTGAACTTTCTGGATGTGTCCCTGTGTGAGAAATTGCATTTGTGTTATTATTAGTTCTGACAAACTGGATTAGGTCTTGGCTATTGTTAAGTGGTTCTATCTGCCCTCAAATCTACTGAGAGACATAGCATTTCTAATGAATTTAATTAAAACTGTATGCGGTTTATAGAGTTGCCTGTAGCCAGTATGCCATTCTTCTTGACTGAATGGAGTTTCTGCTAATGTGTAATGATGTTTTATATGAGAGAGGTTTGAAACTGCTTCATAGTAGCCCCAAGGTAGTTTCCGTGGAATGACATGGTGATGAAATACTAAAATTTAAAAAAACACTTTCTACTTAAGTGAGTCATGTTTACACTAACTAATGTATGCATAAGTGTGTTAAATATGTTTGTTGAAGCTGTGAGAGACATGGGTTGTATTTCAACACCAGCAATATGTTCACAGTGAAAGATTTTTAAGAAATTCAAATCTGGCAACACTTTGGGAGATCTGCTGTATGTATTATTCTTTGAAGTATATAAAAAAATACCGGCCATTATGGAATTTCCTCTTAAAATTTAGTTCATTTGGCCAAGTGGTTTCAGTGATTCTCCCCTAACAAATAAGAATTATATATAAAGAAGGTTCTCAGCATCAATTTTAAACATAATGCTGGAAGATTTTCAATGATAGAACTTAATGTCTTTTTTTGTGTATTTAATGTCTTTTTAAAATATAAAGACATCTGCATTTTCTTAATATTTTTAAAGAATGAATTGTTTAATAAAATTTTATGGAGGGTGTCAGTGAAGCCCTGAGATTTAATAGACTCAAATTCTGATTCTGGAAATTGATTTTTGATGGTAACGATAAGAGAAAGGCAGGGAAGAACACTCATCTTGACCCATTGTCCCCCCATGTTTAGTCCTTGAAAATGGTAAAATACTACTGAGGAATGCAGTCTTTTATATCATCTCTATTAAATACATAATAAGATGTTTGATGATTTTGTAGAACGCAGTAGGGACCGCAGTTAGAAGACTTTGTAAGATTGCAGAGAGGAAGTGGTTCCATGACCATGGGAATCCAGGACTGTGGTTTCTTGAGAAGTCAATGAAATGGACAGTTGGCATGAACAGTGAAGAGAGGTTAAAAGGATAATAAAGGCAAAAACAGCTTACAGGCTGCATACACAGCACTGTCCTCTGTTACTTCTCTGAGCCTCAGTTTCTCCAAGTCAAGAAACCTCATAGGGTTGTAGTGAAGATCAGATGTAATTCATGTAAAAATAAAATTCCATCCAAAATGCTTGATATACAATACTTGTTATCAGTATTCATAAATCTTAGCTTAAAAATTACCATTTTCACACATTCTAACTAGATGTCTTAATGTTTCCGTGAAATATTTCACACATTTATTCAATATCACCAAATATTCTTTCACTTCTAGAACCCCTTTATTTTCTCCAGACCTGAATGGCATATTATTTTAGAATTTTTGTTCTGAGACATACACCTGGTCTTAGCTTCTCAAAACTAGAATCCTTTTAGGTAGCCATATCTCTTTCCAAAATCTCGTTGAGTTATAGGAAGAAAGACATTAAAAACTATTTATTCCTTGCACTTCATTTTGTCCCCTAATTTTTATGAAAATAATTTCTCTGTGAGCTTTCAAAAGTCATATTATGAATCCTAATTTTAAGATTTGGGTGACATTAATTAATAGTAGCAGCTACCATTTATTGAGCCCCTCCAACTTGCTAAGCATGACATGCTCTCCACATCGTTTCTCTACAGTCCTTGCTCCTCTGCCAAACAGATTGCATTATTCTACATTTTATAAAGTAACTAAGATTCAGAGAGCTTAACTTGAGGACAAATAACCAAGCCAGGACTCATACTCTGCACTTCCTAACTTTAAGCTTCTTCCCGTGGTATCACTGTGCCTCAAACCAGATAGCCTCTTTCCATTTGAAGAAAACGCATTTTTTTCAAGGCATTTTCAGGGTTGTCTTATGTTGACTTTAGTGAATTGACCAACAGTGCTGCTTGACTGACTGCCCAAACCCTCGCCAAGAAGGCAAAGTAGAAAAAAAGGTTGAGGAAACTCCAGACAATTGAGGCATGATAGGCAAAAAGGTACCTCGGTCTCACTGAAGAACATATGGAAGAGAGCAGCAATAGTCACAAAGAACAAGTGGGAAACATGCCCTTTATGAGTGATGGTATTCTGTTTCCATGGAAACTAGACATGGAGGAGAGAGTGCCCATTTCTATTTACTCAGTCTGTAAGTGTTGAATGTCTATGACAGGGCAGCTTTCAACAAAACATAATTCAAAAAGACAGCTCTGATCATGCCACCTCCATGCCTAAAAACTTTCCATGACTTCTGGCTATGTGCAGAATGCTATGTGAGCATAGGGGGCCCTCCAGAATATGACACTAACCTACTTAGTCAGTCTCATCTCCCACCCTCCACAACTCAGTCTCCATGCTCTGGTCCAGTGGTTCCTAACCTTGGCTGCATGTTAGAATCATGTGGGGAGCTTTAAAAATATACACATGTCTGGGCTTCACCCCCAGGAATTCTGATTTAATTGTCTGGGGTGGGATCTTAAAATCTCTCCAGGTAATTACAATGCACAGTTGGGATTAAGGATCACTGCTCTAACCAAAGGAGATTCTGAAAACTATTTCAGCCTCCCGACTCTTTTTCCTGAGGTTTTTCCCTTCTCTTGAAATACCTTTGCTCTCTTCTTCCCTTCCACCTCCTCTTCTGAACAACTACATCTTTTAAATGCTTCCCATCCTGTAAGGCCCCTCTCGAATGCCTTGAAGCTTTTCTTACCCCCTGTCCCCTTTAATGGAATGACATCTCTCATTTAAACTCTTTACAAAATGTGCTTGTGCCCCTATTATAGCATCTATATCTCCTATCAAAACCTCCTATCACCCTTCTTCCTGAGCAGAAACTAGTTTTACTGATTTCTTTGCACTGAAGTCTTAATTAAAAATTAAATACATATATTTCAAATATTACAAAAAATCTTTACACAGATCCTTGGAGAAAAGAGTTAACATCATCCTCCCGTTTCTGATGATGTCTGTGTTGAGTCCGAGACTAGACTCAAGGTCTATCCCATAACAATGAAAGTTTTATTTTAGAGTGTGTGAGCCCCCGATAGGGTACTTAGAATGGTGTATGGGCCTGCTGTGTTATTCTCAGGAAAGCTTCCGTGGTTTTAATCAGAGTATCAAAGGTACCCATCTATGATCCATTGACTTAAGATTTACTGTTCTAGAGAATAAATCTTCCTAACTCAGCATGCGGTGATGACAGTGGTCCCGTTTGCTGTTCACTAATGTTTCATTTCTCTTTCTGCCATGCTAGCATAGCTTTGGAACACCCAGCTCTGTTTAGGTTGAATGCCTTCATGAAATTATCATTAGTCTAAAGACTAATAAAGCACAGCATCTGTCATTTGGATGATTAAATACTTTTTAAATAAAAAATAAAATCACATTAAAGGTGCTTTTGTTATTAGTCAGAAAAGTATGAATTTCCAGCTTGACTAGATGATAAAAGAATAGTGGCCCTGCCATTGTCCACCAGTAACTCACAGGAGAAAAGTGCTCACATGCATGTATGAGTGAGTGTGTGTGTGTGTGTGTGTGTTGTATGAGTGTTTTGCCAAAATATAGTTTTTCTTGGCCAAAAATTGCCGAAGACCTGGTTGTCTGCAAAAGGGATAAAATTAATTTCAGTGGGCCACCTCTGAGTTTCTTATGTTTCATTATTTGTTGCTGAAATATTTAGGACTAAAACAACAGCAATCAAAACATGACTTAGTAGCTGTTAGAAGTAATTTTTCTATTCCTGGGTACAACATAGCTAGAAAAGCATCTGTCTTCTCAGTTGAACTGATTTGTAATTCTAGAATGTAAGGGGAAAAACTGGAAGGACCTCCACTTAAATCTGTAATTTTGGTAATTCTGAGGTAATATGATGTAAGGAATTTTGATCGGTGCTCAGTTCAGCATGGGAGATCTCCTTTCAAGGAATGAGAAATGCTTGGGAGCAGTAGTTGGAGGGAGTTACAATTGGAGTTTGACCTGAATAAATAGAAACAGCACACGAGAGACAGTAACTAGTGAACCTAGTAGAAATTAATAAGCTAAAGATATGGGTTAGCAATATATATATATTCACATACATGTTTACATATATATATATACACATATATATATACATATATATATATATTTAAAAATAATTGCCAGGAATGAACATTAGACTTAATGAAGTGAAATACTGATGTGCCTTCCTATGAAAAAAAGCTAGCATTAAAATTCAGAATTTCCAAAATCCAAAATTAGCAGGTGATGATTCACATTTTAAAAAAGGATCTTTGCTTTATATAAAAAAAATCTACTGCAGTATTCCATTCAAAATACCTCTTATAGTATGTTTAAATTGTCATTTGGTTAATTCCAGTGGTTCTCAAACTTCAGCATGCATCAGAATCACCTGGAGGGTATGTTAAGACCCAGGTTGCTCAGCCCCTACTCCCTTCAGAATTTCTGATTCAGAGATTTGAGGTGTGTTCCCCAAATTTGCATCTCTAACAAGTTCTCTGGTGAAGTTGATGCTGCTAGGTTGAGAACTTCTTGTTTATTAAAATTCCACCTGAACATAGCTTTAAGAAGCAAATCTATAATGTAATAGAAGGTACACCTGCAAAAGATTTTTTTAATGGGTGTTGTGGGCTAAATTGTGTCACCCCCAAAATTCAGATGTTGAAATCACCTAACCTCCAGAACCTCAGAACGTGACTGTATTTGGAGATAGGGTCTTTAAAGAGGCAGTGAAATTAAAATGAGGTTATTGGGGTGACCCTAATTCAATATGACTTAATGTACTTACAAGAAGAAGAAATTTGGACACAGACACACACAGAAGGGAGACCAGGTGAAGATACTGGGAGAAGACAGCCATCTACAAGGCAAGGAGAGAGGCCTCAGAAAAAACTAACCCTGCTGACACCTTGATCTTGGACTTCTAGTCTCCAGAACTGTGAGGAAATAAATTTCTGTTGTTTAAGCCACTCAGTCTATGGTACTCTGATATGGCATCCCTAGCAAACTAATACGGATGGTGTACTTCAAAAAGGAATAGCCATTTAGAAAGCTTATTTTACCATTTTGTATTTGGTCTAAGGAAAAATCAGAACGAGCAGTAAAGTAAGAGAAGCAAACAGAGAGAAATGTAATCATAAAAGTGCTTGAGGGCTTCCCTGGTGGTGCAGTGGTTGAGAGTCCACCTGCCGATGCAGGGGACGCGGGTTCGTGCCCCAGTCTGGGAAGATCCCACATGCTGCGGAGCAGCTAGGCCCGTGAGCCATGGCCGCTGAGCCTGCGCGTCCGGAGTCTGTGCTCCGCAACGGGAGAGGCCACAACAGAGGCCCGTGTACCACCAAAAAAAAAAGTGCTTGAATTTGGTTCACCCTTTCTTAGTTTCTTAATAATCTTTATATATTTTGGCATAGTAAGTTTTGAAAAGGGAGGGTTAAAAAAATAACTTCCTGGTTCTGGCTACTAAACACTAGCATATTTTAGAACTCTCTCATAGCAGGCTAATTTCCAAAGTAACTTACCTTTATTCATCCTTAAGGACTATGATTTTCAGAGAAAAAATTCACCTATTATATGAAGATAATTGGAGAACTATGTATAAGGGAGTATATTAATTAGCACTTACAAATGGACTTGTGACTTGAGAATGTCTTGTTCATTTCTTGATCTTTTTCACTGGTTTTATAATCAGCAGGGAAGGACGGGCAGTACATGATGTCTGTTTAGGAGAAATATCAGTGATACTATATGAAAGGGTCCTTTGGGTATCAGACAATTGGGTTTGTAAATGTCTAGTCCTTGAAGAGTTTAAAAATGACACATAAGAAACATTACTCCCAATAACTCCCTTGAAGTTCAGTGTAATAAGAAAAGTTGCCTGGGCTTTAGAGTCTCATAAATTGGCTTAGCTAAGAATATGAGCTTTACTCCTGTTTCCGTCCAGCGTCCATCACATCGCTGGCACTCCATGAATGTCAGCTTCCAAGCATACAGATTTAGGTATCAAAGACTGCTGATGGGGCAAAACCTAGAGATCTAGGAAATACCGAAGAATAGCACAGCCAGGCTCAAAAGATTTGTTTCTTTGACCTGCCAAAGCTAGTAATATCAATGGAGAATATAGTTAATATAGACAGATGTCAAACAAAGCCAAGTGGCAAGAACAGGAAACAAAAATATTACATGAAACAGCAATGTGCTGACTGGGTTGGGACTTGGAGAATTGGGTTTGGAATCTCTTGAAGCAGTCTGCCCTATGAAGGGTTGAAATAAAGATTTTTGAAGTGAAAGGAAAATTTATTTGGTGCCTCTGTGGATAACCATTTGCCAAATAATGTAGAATGTCTGATGAAGCCTGGAGTTTTGTCTTCTGCTGTTGCACGTGAAGAAATTTGCTCACTATATAACATGTTGTGATTACCTGCCTGTCCCTTATCCATCCAGACCCAGCATCCTTGGAGACCCCAAATTTTTAGCACTACAAGCATAGGGTGTACAAGTATGCCTCTTCTTCTAAATCTCATCAGTGACCATCTCTTCAGACATTCTTCTAGGTAATAATGATGTAAGAATCCTATCTTATTCTACTTAGGACCTGAGGGCTTCATAATGAAATCAGGGCTGGCTGGCCCTGGAGAAGGACTCCAAGTTCAGAGTCAGCTGGAGAGGGAGGCTAGAGAAACCATCTTCTGCACTCTCCCCTTCATAAGGCAGTGATTTGCAAGAAGAGCCAGCAGAAGGCACTAAGCCTCCACAGTCTATGAAGTCTTGGCTGCTGTGCTAATTATAGCAGAAGCTGGGCCACCTCAGGAAAACTAGGGCTGGCAATAGTTTGCTAACTGCAGAGGGCTGCTTTCTCCGGCAGTTCCAGACACAGCATGTAGGGGATTTAGATGAGACTAGAACAGGAAGACCATTGGCTAAGAATTGCCCGGTGAAGAGCTCTGAGCCCTAAACTAGTGTCATTTTAGCTAAAAGGAAGGTGTTCATGGAGAAGTGTTCCAAGTTAGAGAACATCATAAACCTCACAGCAAAATATAAGGCAAAGAGGTAAACTGGACGGGATTGTTAATATCAACATTAATAACAATAAATGTGGTAATATCATCGAATGTCATACTTGCTATATGTTAGCTCTTATACTCAGTACTTTAAATTCAGTGTTTCATTTAATCCTCGCAGCAACCTTATGAGTTAAATACCATTATTATTCCCACTTTCAAATCAGATAGCTGACAAAGAGAAAACAAGAAACTTGCCTGAAGTTACACAGCTACTAAACACTTGGAACTGGGTTCGCACACAGCTCAGTCTGAATCAGTATCTCATACTTTTTCCACTAAAGCATATGGCCTGTAAACAAACACAGGAAAGGCCAGTGAGAGATCAGAAAGCAAGTTGCTTATTATTTCATAGTAGGTTGCTGCAGGTTGTGGTTACTACCAATGGCCGTAAGTTATTATACCTACCCTCCAGGAACCTAGAATGTCAATCCACGATGTTTCCCATCAATTCTGTTTGTTGTATTTAGCCTTATACAAAACCTTAAAAGTAAAGTTTGCTTTGTTTATATCCAACTGAAGGTCTTACTTCTAAATTTCTAAAACCTGACATATGTCAAATGTTAGTAAATATTGCTACGTGTACTGACTGTACTGGTATAACATACTGAGAATATTGAAAATTACTTAGAAGTTGGATTTTGAAATACGTGTCTGATGCCATTGCTTCTAACTTGTAAGACCAATATGGAGAATCTGTAACTTTTTCATGTTATTAATGGAGGTGGCTACACCAGGACTTTATCAGTTAAGAAGGGAAGAATGTGCTAGAGTCCTTGAAATTTTAGGAAAAAGGGAAGCCTTTAATTGAGTGAAGAAAAGTAGAATTTGAGTTATAACCTCTTCCATGGGCCATTTATGAGCACACAGTCATTAACATCTATCCCCAGTTTCCTAAGCCGGAAGCAGGAAAGGCAACAAACCAGAGAAAGTTCTGAGCCCCCTTTGAACTTTATAGAAAGGCGCTTTATAAATCCTAGGAAAATGAATTTATGTTATAACTTGTCTAGAGTGACTGAGTTAAAACTCTTTTGAAGATAGAGCCTGTTTGAATACTGTGTAGAAAATCACCTCTCCCCCGCCCCCCCACAAGCTGTATGGACCACTCTGGGTGGACTTGCTTCTTGCTCATGATTTCTTTTCTACATCCTTTCCCTGTGACCTAGCCTAAAAGTATTAAGAAATACACTATAAAGAGAAAGGAGACCCAAAGGGCAGGAAAGAAGAATCTAGCTCTTTGTCATGAAATGAAATGAGTACTTATACCTGAGTGTTGATTAAACAAGATTTTAATTAGCAGTGGACAGTTGTGACTTAATTGGCAGGCAGATCTGCTTTCTGTGCAGAGGAATATATTTGTATGTGTCCGTTTTTTTTAATGCATTCCAAACCCTTACAGTTAAGTTGATTTCTTTTCCCTGTAATAATAATATGCTTTCAGTAGCGTGTCATTTTCTTTACCCTTGTAGAGAGATAACGTGCAATTAGGCAGTGATGTCAGCCTCTAACATTTTGGTGTAAAATTTTGGTCACACCAAAATACCAGGCTCCTTAACAAAGCTGGCAGACATGTCTTTTGGCAGCAGCTGCTCGCCATGTGATTTAAAACTTCCTGTCACTATAATTGATGTGTTTTTATTCTTTCCATTTCCTGAAGCCTGATCAGAATTAAAATTGCTGTTGGAATTTCCTGTCAAAGCAACTCATTTATTCACTGAGCTCTGTACTTTGATTGGACATTGCCTTCAACAACAGTCAGGTGGAGATTGCTGAGAATTATCCTCTCCATGCAGGTTTGACGGCCATGCACACATCTGCAAATATACACAGATTGTCTATCATGTGGTAAACTTGTCCTAATAAAAACTCCACATACAAAATGTTAGTGATTTAAATGTCAAACATGGCCACCTGCTGGGGGCTCTGGGTTTTGTGTTAATTTAGGATGTCCCACAGAGTTTTCAACTGATGGTCTCACTGTTTAATTTGGATTCTTGTTCCAAGACTCCGCGGTATTTCTGATCTGTCCCTGGTGTAGATAACATGACTAAAATTCTTGAATTTTCCTAAACCCATTTCTCTGTCTTTGCTGTGCTTCATGATCATGAGCTATTTACAGATAACATCTTGAGGTGATTGGGTATGAAGGATGAGTGGTTCTATACTATACACTAGCAGGCACTTGCTCACAGATCTGTGGACCAAGACAGCTACAAAAATTCAGGGTGTGGGTAAAAGAGTAGGCAGTGGAAGGATCTACATTGTGCTTTGTTGTTGTTTTGTTTTATATCTGAAAGAAAAATCCAAAAAAAAAGCCTTTGCAAAGGAAAGAATCCCTGATTTGCCTCAGTCTGAGATTACACAGAATGAATTATTTATTTACTTCTAATTCGTGAATGTATCTTCTTTTTAAAATGACTACTTTCATACTGAGGCACGTAAAAGAGAAGAAACTTTCATGGAATTGAAGAGGAGATTGATTAAATTCAGTGCCTTGAACAATAAGGACTGTTTCTCTTATCCTGGTGATTAGGGCCTAAGATTTCATCCTGGGAATGGGAATCTCTTTTAAAAAAGTATTTATTGAAAACAATGTGGCTACAAATATGCATTTTTTTTTTGTCCCCAAGTAAAGGGAGGCTTTTAAAATTTGTGATTCTCCAAGCACTTTTAAAATATTTTACCTTCCAAGAATGTAAACTCTACAAGTCTGGGACTTTGTTTTGTTCATTGCTTATTTGTATCACTTAGGACAGTGCCTTACAAATTATAGATACTCAATTAGCATTCATTAAATAAATGAATGAATTCCTTTAGACTTCTAAAGTGTCAAAGTGATGGAGAAGGGACCATGTTATATCTGGAGGCACAGAGTCCCCAGTCATAGCAACCATTCTCTGAAAAAGGGATCCCAATCCTGCTGGTGCATTAGAATAACCAAGGGAGCTTTAAAAATGAAAACCTGATGCCTGAATCCCTCCTTGGGCTATTAAATCAGAATCTTCTGTTGGCTATTCTTCAGCTAAAATGATGTGAATGTCTGATGTAAGCCTCTCCACACACCAGGCACCCTTGAGATTGAATCCTAGGCTTATTCCACTCCAGACTGCTGGGTCTGATCTGTTGGTCCCACCAAGCCAGAAATCATTCAGGATGTTTTTAATTTGTAAATTGGAGGCTCTCAAACAATACTTGAAAAATGAAGATGGGAACAGCAATTGGTGGAGAGAGCAAAACTGTTCTCTTAGGCACATTGTGAGATGAAACAACAAACCAATTGAAAAATCACAGGTAAAGTAATGATGGTTTAACATCCACAAATCAAAGTGATATACCACATTAACAAAATTAAGGATTAAAAATCATATGATCATCTCAGTAGATGCAGAAAAAGCACTTGACAAAATTCAATATCCATTTGTGATAAATGCTCTCAACAAAGTGGATATAGAGGCAATGTACCTCAACATAATAGAAGTCATATATGACAAATCTACATTATATGACAAGTCAACATCATACTCAATGGTGAATAGCTGAAAGCTTTTCCTGTAAGATCAGAAGCAAGACAAGGATGTCCACTCTTGCCATTTTTATTCAGTGTAATATTGGAACTCCTAGCCAGAGCAGTTAGGCAACAAAAAGAAATAAAAGGCATCCAACTGGAAAGGAAGGAATAAAACTGTCACTGTGTTTCAGATGACACAATATATGTAGAAAACCCTAAAGATTCCATTAAAAACAGACTCCATTAGTTAGAGCTAATAAATTAATTCAGTAAAGATGCAGGATACAAAGTCAATACACAAAAACCTGTTGCATTTCTATACACTAATAAACTATCAGAAAGAAGAGTTAAGAAAATAATCCCATTTACAATTGCATCAAAAAGTATAAAATACCTAGGAATAAATTTATTCAAGGACATGAAAGACCTGTATATTGAACACTATAAGACATTAATGAATCCAAAAAGAAGATATAACAATTATAAACATATGTGCACCCAACATAGGAGCACCACAATACATAAGGCAAATGCTAACAGCTATAAAAAGGGAAATCGACAGTAACACAATAATAGTGGGGGACTTCAACACCTCACTTATGCCAATGGACAGATCATCCAGACAAAAAATTAATAAGGAAACACAAGCTTTAAATGACACAATAGACCAGATAGATTTAATCGATATTTATAGGACATTCCATCCAAAAACAGCAGATTGCACTTTCTTCTCAAGTGTGCATGGAACATTCTCCAAGGTAGATCACATCTTAGGTCACCAATCAAGCCTCAGTAAATTTAAGAAAATTGAAATTGTATCAAGCATCTTTTCCAACCACAACGCTATGAGATTAGAAATCAATTACAGGAAAAAAAACTGTAGAAAAACACAACCGCACGGAGGCTAAACAATATGCTACTAAATAAGCAAGAGATCACTGAAGAAATCAAAAAATACCTAGAGATAAATGACAATGAAAACATTATGACCCCAAACCTATGGGATGCAGCAAAAGCAGTTCTAAGAGGGAAGTTTATAGCAATACAATCCTACCTCAAGAAACAAGAAAAATCTCAAATAAACAATATAACCTTACATCTAAAGGAACTAGAGAAAGAAGAACAAAGAAAACCCAAAGTTAGAAGAGGGAAAGAAATCATAAAGATCAGAGCAGAAATAAAAAAAGTAGAAACAAAGAAAACAATAGGAAAGATCAATAAAACTAAAAGCTGGTTCTTTGAGAAGATAAAATAGATAAGCTTTTAGCCAGACTCATCAAGAAAAAGAGGGAGAGGACTCAAATCAATGAAATTAGAAATGAAAAAGGAGAAGTTACAACAGACACTGCAGAAATACAAAACATCATACGAGACTGCTACAAGCAACTCTATGCCAATAGAATGGATAACCTGGAAGAGATGGACAAATTCTTAGAAAGGTATAACCTTCCAAGACTGAACAAGGAAGAAATGGAAAATATGAACAGACCAATCGCAAGTAATGAAGTTGAAACTGTGATTAAAAATCTTCCAACAAACAAAAGTCCAGGACCAGGTGGCTTCACAGGTGAATTCTATCAAACATTTAGAGAAGAGCTAACACCCATCCTTCTCAAACTCTTCCAAAAAATTGCAGAGGAAGGAACACTCCCAAACTCATTCTATGAGGCCACCATCACCCTGATACTAAAACCAGACAAAGGTACTACAAAAAAAATCACAGACCAATATCACTGATGAATATAGATGCAAAAATCCTCAACACAATACTAGCAAACAGAATCCAGCAACACATTAAAAAGATCATGCACCATGATCAAGTGGCATTTATCCCAGTGATGCAAGGATTCTTCAATATACACAAATCAATCAGTGTGATATACCATATTAACAAATTGAAGAATAAAAACCATCTGATCATCTCCATAGAAGCAAAAAAAGCTTTTGACAAAATTCAACACCCATTTATGATAAAACCTCTCCAGAAAGTGGGCATAGAGGGAACCTTCCTCAACATAATAAAGGCCATGTATGACAGACCCACAGCAGACATCATTCTTAATGGTGAAAACCTGAAAGCATTTCCTCTAAGATCAGGAACAAGACAAAGATGTCCACTCTTGCCACTCTTATTCAACATAGTTTTGGAAGTCCTAGCCACAGCAATCAGCCACAGCAATCAGAGAAGAAAAAGAAATAAAAGGAATACAAATTGGAAAAAAAGAAGTAAAATTGTCACTGTTTGTAGGAGACATAATACTATACATAGAGAATCCTAAAAATGCCACCAGAAAACTACTAGAGCTAATCAGTGAATTTGGAAAAGTTGCAGGATACAAAATTAATGCACAGAAATCTCTTGCATTCCTATACACTAGCAGCAAAAGATCAGAAAGAGAAATTAAGGAAATAATCCCATTCACCATTGCAACAAAAAGAATAAAATACCAAGGAATAAACGTACCTAAGGAGGTAAAAGACCTGTACTCAGAAAACTCTAAGACACTGATGAAAGAAATCAAAGAAGACATAAACAGTTGGAAAGATATACTATGTTCTTGAATTGGAAGAATAAATATTGTGAAAATGACTATACTACCCAAAGCAGTCTACAGATTGAGTGCAATCCCTATCAAATTACTAATGGCATTTTCCATAGAACTAGAATAAAAAATCTTAAAATTTGTATGGAGACACAGAAAACCCCAAATAGCCAAAGCAATCTTGAGGGAAAAAAAAAATGGTGCTGAAGGAATCAGACTCCCTGACTTCAGACTATACTGCAAAGCTACAGTAATCAAGACAATATGGTACTGGCACAAAAACAGAAATATAGATCAGTGGAACACGATAGAAAGCCCAGAGATAAATCCATGCACCTATGGTCAACTAATCTATGACAAAAGTGGCAAGGATATACACTGGAGAAAAGACAGTCCCTTCAATAAGTGGTGCTGGGAAAACTGGACAGCTACATGAAAAAGAATGATATTAGAACACTCTCGGGCTTCCCTCGTGGTGCAGTGGTTGAGAGTCCGCCTGCCGATGCGGGGGACGCGGGTTCGTGCCCCGGTTCAGGAGGATCCCACATGCCGCGGAGCAGCTGGGCCCGTGGGCCATGGCCGCTGGGCCTGCGCGTCCGGAGCCCGTGCTCCGCAGCGGGAGAGGCCACAGCAGTGAGAGGTCCGCATACTGCAAAAAGAAAAAAAAAAGTAGAACACGCTCTAAAACCATACAAAAAATAAAGTCCAAATGGATTAAAGACCTAAATATAAGGCCAGACACTATAAAACTCTTAGAGAAAAACATAGGCAGAACACTCTATGACATAAATCACAGCAAGATCCTTTTTGACCCACCTCCTAGAGTAATGGAAATACAAACAAAAGTAAACAAATGGGACCTAATGAAACTTAAAAGATTTTGCACAGCAAAGGAAAGCATAAACAAGACAAAAAGATAACCCTCAGAATGGGAGAAAATATTTGCAAACAAATCAATGGACAAAGGATTAATCTCCGATATATACAAACAGCTCATGGAGCTCAATATTAAAAAAACAACCCAATCAAAAAATGGGCGGAAGACCTAAATAGACATTTCTCCAAAGAAGACATACAGATGGCCAAGAAGCATATGAAAAGATGCTCAACATCACTAATTATTAGAGAAATGCAAATCAAAACTACAATGAGGTATCACCTCACACCAGTTAGAATGGACATCATCAGAAAATCTACAAACAACAAATGCTGGAGAGGGTGTGGAGAAAAGGGAAACCTCTTGCACTGTTGGTGGGGATGTAAATTGATACAGCCACTATGGCGAACAGTATGGAGGTTCCTTAAAAAACTAAAAGTAGAATTACCATATGACCCAGCAATCCCACTACTGGGCATATACCCAGAGAAAACCACAATTTACAAACATACACGCACCCCAATGTTCATTGCAGCACTATTTACAATAGCCAGGTCATGGAAGCAACCTAAATGTCCATTGACAGATGAACGGATAAAGAAGATGTGGTACATATATACAATGGAATATTACTCAGTCATAAAAAGGAACAAAATTGTGTCATTTGCAGAGACGTGGATGGACCTAGAGTCTGTCATACAGGGTGAAGTAAGTCAGAGAAAAACAAATATCATATATTAACACATACTTGTAGAATCTAGAAAAATGGTACAGATGAACCGGTTTGCAAGGCAGAAATAGAGACAGAGATGTAGAGAACAAACGTATGGACACCAAGGTGGGGAAAGCGGGCGAGGGGAATAATTGGGAAATTGGGACTAACATATATACACTAATATGTATAAGATTGATAAATAATGAGAAGCTGCTGTATAGCACAGGGAACTCTGATTCACTTCGCTGTACAGTAGAAAGAACACAACATTGTAAAACAACTATAACCCAATTAAAAAAAAATAGACATTAATGAAAGAAATTGAAGATGCAAATAAATAGAAAGATATTCTGTACACATGGATTGGAAGAATCAGTATTGATAATGTCCATACTACCCAAAGCAATCTATAGATTCAGTGCAACATTTTAATCAAAATTCCAGTGGCATTTTTCACAGAATTAGAACAAATAATCTTAAAGTTTGTATTAAACCACAAAAGGCTCTGAATTGCCAAAGCAATACTGAGAAAGAAGAACAAAGCTGAAAGCATCACACTCCCTGATTTCAAACTATATTACAAATCTATAGTAATCAAAACAGTATGGCACTGACATAAAAAACAGGCACATAGATCAATGGAACAGAATAGAGAGCTCAGAAATAAACTCACAAATATATGGTCAATTAGAAGAAAACATAGGCACACAGGCAGTAAAGCTCCTTGACATAGGTGTTGGTGATGATTTTTTGAATCTAATACTAAAGGCAAAAGCAACAAAAGCAAAACTAAACAAATGGGACTGCATCATGCTAAAAATCTTCTGCACAGTAAAGGAAATCATCAACAGAGTGAAAAGGCAACCTGCTGAATAGGATAAAATACTTGCAAATCATATATCTGATAAGGGGCTAATATCCAAAATATATAAAGAACTCATACAATACAATAGCAGAAAAGTAATCTGATTTTAAAAAATGGGCAGATCTGAATAGACATTTTTCCAAAGGAGACATACAGATGGTCAACATGTCATGAAAAGATGCTCAACATCACTAATCATCAGGGAAAGGCAAATCAAAACCACAATGAGATATCACCTCACACTTGTTAGGATGGCTGTTATCAAAAAGACAAGAAATAACAAATGTTGGCAAAGATGTGAAGAAAAGGGAACCCTTGTGCACTGTTGGTGGGAACGTAAATTGGTGCAGCCACTATGGAGAACAGTACGGAGGTTCCTTGAAAAATTAAAAATAGAACTACTATATGATCCAGCAATTCCAGTGCTGGGTATTTATCCAAAAAACAAAAACACTAACTTGAAAAGATATATGCCCCCACCCCCATGTTCATTGCTGCATTATTTACAATAGTCAAGATATGGAAATAACCTATGTGTTCACTGATAGATGAATTGATAAAGAAATTGTGATATATAATCACAATTATATATATATATATGAATAATGGAATATTATTCAGCCATAAACAAAGAATGAAATCTTGCCATTCACAGCATGGATGGACCTTGAGGGCGTTACGCTAAATGAAATAAGTCAGACAGAGAAAGGCAAATACCATATGACCTCTCTTATATGTGGAATCTATTTAAAAAAAAAGGCAAGAAAACCAAGCTCATAGATACAGAGAACAGATTGATGGTTGCCAAAGGTGGGGGACAGGGGTTTGAGATAAATGGGTGAAGGGAGTCAAAGGTAAGAAAAAAAAGTATGACTTTATTTTTTTTTCCCCCAAAAATTGATCTCTACCATAAAATCACTTGATAGTATGCTATGTGGCTAGTGTACAATTTACATTAAATGTCAATGAGAAAAGCTTGTAACTCCATTTTCTATTTTATCCTGTCATTAAATATTAATCATCTTTAAAAACTGACATCTAATAATTTAAACAAAAATCACTTAAAATTTAAAATAACCTAGCAAAAGAAGAACAAATGGAATTACTTGCTGTAAGTTAGATGACAATATTATCTGGGATGTGCTCATGGTATCTGTTTCCATTGCTATTGTACTTAAGGCATTTCTTCTCCATTGATAGTTCACTTCTGTGAGACTAGAACAAAAGCTTATTTTGCCTGCTTTTTTTCTATTCGTTTTTGTAAAAGTATATCATAAGAAACACACAGGTTATTGTTTAAAATCCAATGTAATATATTGTGATGTCAACTATTAATAAGTATGGAATATAAATTACACACACACAAAGGAAAATCACAGGTAAGGATAACCTGACATGCGGAGTGTGTTAGAAACTACCGCTTTCATCTGAGGTCTTCAGTGTGTTAGAATATTCAGGGCAGAGGGAAGAAAAACTACATCACTAGTTTTTTGTTTTTTTTTTCCTTAGAGCAAGTTTTGAATATTCTATTTTTTCTATGAATATCCCCCAGATATTTCTAACTCCTCATTATTATCTGACCTCTGCTCCACCTCTGTATCTCACTCACTTTCTTATTCCCAAAAGTTCTTGATTTTAGAACAGCTTGCAGAAATAGCAGGTAAATGATATACTGTTTTCATGGTAAGGGCTCATCTGTATTATGTACACAGAATATATCTGTTCCACAGAGCACATGATTTTGCTCTGACAAAGATCTAGAAAGAAGGTACATATGCGTTTCCATTGGCTTCTCTGGACACGAGCTTGGGAAATTCATCTATAGAGCGTGCCTGAGGCTACATGGATTGGGAGGGTTATTCTACTTTATTTCTAGTAGTACTCCATAGCCTGTGTTCAGCATACCCACTGGAAAGGAATCCGAGTTTGTGTTTTTCTTCAAATTTCCCTTCCCTTTTAATTCTTGTTTCCTTCTTATGACATTCTGCTGTTCTGTGCCACAAACCATTGCAAAACAAGCCATACAAGAATTTTGCCTCCTTTTTGGCTAGGGTAGAAGGCTCTTTGTAAACCACAAAGCCACATCTCCAGGGAACAGTAGCTTTATTAATATAATAATCACCATCATCATGGACCAGTTACAATACACACATTGCTTTAGAAAGCAAAATAAGGACAACCTGGGGTTTGCTGGAGAAGCTGCACTTGAGGTTAGATGTGTACAGTTAAATTTGGAGTCAAGCTGAGGTCATTGCTAAGGAGATTTGGAATTGGAAATCTGTGTGGAAAATGGTTGCCTCGTGGAAGCTATCCACTCACCAATAAAACTCATTTTGAATGATATCAGAGCAGGAGAAATACAAGGGTTTTAATCCCAAAACAGACTTGGGCTTTTCTTAAAGTCTTGGTTTATTTGGAAAGCAGGTTCTATGGTATTTAATCTTTGCCATCCATCCTCCATTTCTAAAAGAAATCCTAGTAAAAATGGAATGAAAAGTTTTATTCATACCATGGATCTTCCATGGGAATTTCAATGTAAACATATAGGGAATGAGCTGTACATTGTTAAAAGAATATCAGTTTATACTTCACTCTGGGTCCCTCCAGAGAAACTGAGTGTATTATTTTCCCCATTTTCAATTGGTATAAAAATATTAAATATTAAAAGAGTCTTTAATTTCCTCTTTGGTTGTTTCTTGGATGTAGAGGAGGGAGAAAAAGAAATGAAGTGTGACAAACAAACTTGGCATCCTCTCTTTTTAAGCAACCACGTCAGGTTGGATGCAGATGACTGGTGACAGAAGAGCCAGCCTAAGTGTGCTGGAGCCTCCGGGAAAGGCAGACTGCTGACATGGCAGCAACTCTGTTTCCAGCTGATTTTAGGCCTAGATAACTATCCCTTTCAACTTAAATGGTGCTCTGCAATAATTGACCAATGCCCAGTCGGGTTGGAGCAGAGTTCTTTTGGAACCTGTTCAGACCAACTTTGACTGCCAGTGGAGCGCTGGGCCAAAATCAGACTAGTTTCCTGGAGCCTGAGGTATTATACAGGCTGTAGTCAAAGGGACAGAGTTCTCTGAATGTTTAATAGAATGTACTGTTGCATCTGTTTGCTGTTTCATCTACCGTACAAAAGAATAATAACAAACAAATGAGAGCTCTACTGTATAGTCTTCAGTAGTCTTCAGGCTGAAGTAGGATATATACTCAACATCACTTCTAATAGCCCGTAAGTTCAACCAGTCATTTCATTTTACGAATAGTTTATACTTTTTTTCTGGGCAGCCACCACCCCTCATCAAGCAGTTGCTCTTGAACTGTTTTCATTACATTGCCTCTATATGGACCCCATATCCTCCTTTTAATATGAAGCTGGCTTTAATTGACAAACGGTACCATTTTGAAGATATTCCATTCTCTGCAACAGAGTTGCTTACTGATAGCGCTTACTGATGGAGGCTGTGGAACCTGGAGGACACAAGTGGACGAATGAAGCCTTGCATGGTTAGATGAGGGCCACCATTTGCTTCAGGGTTGGTTAAACACCTGGGTGATTTGGGCTAAAAGACCAGTCATTTCTTCATTCTGAATTTATACTAGAAATTACTGCTATATAGATTTGGCCTCAGTGAACAATGAGAACTGATTTCCCTGGTGAGCATTTAGGAGAGTAAGCAGTGAGAGTCTAGACTGATTCTCCAGCTCTGGTGGACCAGTGCATAAAATGGCCAGCTTCTCTGAATCCATGCAAGCTGCCAGGTGGTTTGTTTAGAATAAGCAGTGCAAGCTTTGGTTTTTTTAGCTGCTGTCTGCAAATATTGGTATTTAAAAATGGCCCTAAAGTGACCAAAGAAAGTTGGTGAAATTCAGGTGGCTGCCTTTTACCCTTCCCCCCAAATGATTGTGTTTAGAGTATGAGCCCAGGGGATAATTGCATGCTGGCTTCTTGTTCTCTCACAGAATATTTTTCTGCCATTGAGAAGAACTGACATGGTTAGCATGTAGAAAAATACATGGAATATTAAACTAAAATATGTCTGTCTAGGGATCCATTTAGTTCCCCCCAAATAGCTCCTTTCTTTGTGAAGGCCAGTATGTTTATATATATTTTAAATGCCCCATTTGCTACACTGGTTTTAGCTTCTTGTTAGCATCACTTCTTGTTAACATGATGTTCTACAGCACAAGGCAGCTGGAGAAATGAAACATGTGTTGAAGAATTTATGCAGTGTCCTTAGTTCCTCTCATTAAGAGAACCAAGCCTCTAATAGGTGCATATTATAAGTTTGGTGTGTTAAGCAGTATGTTATAGCCATGCTTGACAGGAATCTTGTTTACATTCATATTATATATTGGGGAAACCATCGCATTTTAAGAAACATGGCATTTTTAAAGTAATATTTATACTGTGCCTCCATGCAGGGGAAACTTAGTCTTCTAAAAACATGATATGTTTTAAATCCACTTGTCTCCTCTTCCTGAGGAAATATTCCAGGGGCTTTCTCCCCAAAGTAGGTAGTTCAACATGTTCTTTATTTAGGCTATTAGAATTACTGCCAAGGAAAAACCCAGCTGCATGCCCTCAGTTTATTCAAACAATGGGCCATCTTATTTCAGTTTGGTTGAATTCACATGTGAAAATTTTACCGCACTGTTCCTTCACGGAGAACAGTATGAAAGCTATCTTTCTAGTTGGTTCAGTGTTTTTGTTTATAAAAAAGCACTGACTATTTCCAGGCTGACTCAGGGACCTTCATTTATGTCAGGAGCATTCTGAAATTGTTAACGGACATGAGATATCCCAGTGGCGCAGTCCCACTTGTAGTGCACAAAATTAAAATATTCCACAGCCATATCTTGGTAGCAAGTATTCTTTGCTACCTTTACCCCCACTGAGAAGAAACTTGAATTGTGGGACAATTTAATTAATAGTTAGTGTTTTGGTAGTAAGGCTACTGAAGGTGGGAAAGAAGAACACATCTACCTTGTCTCATTTTCACATTTTTTGAGCTTTGTTCAAACTGTCTTTCCAAAGTGCTTTGCCCTATTTTACCTTGATGCTTTAAACCTGTATGGAAAAATGTTCATTTTGAAGAGAGAGGCACCTTGTATTTTCTGAAGCATTCTTATCTACCCCTAGCAGAGAGTGGCAAGGCCAGTCATACCTGGTTCTAGCTGAGGAGTAATCCATGCCAAGGGCTGGAACCCAGATGAAGTAAAGATGAAGAAAAGAGAGAGAGCTATGATAAAAGGTGGAACCACAAACAAGGAGGCAGACTAGAGGAGAGACTTAAAAGTTTAAAGTGTTGCAGCCCATGGAAAACTGGCCTTCCTGTGAATGTCCTGTCAGAACAAGAAATATCATTTTATTCCCACCACAATTCACAGTTTATTGTGTGCGTCCCTTTTCCAGACCTCGCTAAGTGCTTCGTATCCCTTATTTGATTTTTATCTTTGCAACAACTCGGTAAGTCTGATCACTCCTCTTTGATAGATAAGAACCTGAGGCCTAGTGGGGTTGCCCAGCTTGTCCAAAAGCACAACCAGTAATAGTAGAGGCAGAATTTGAATCCTTCTTTGTTTGACTGAAGAATGGGAATATGCATTCTTGGCAAGGGGCGGTTAGTTGAATGTCAGAATGCAAGGCAGTAGTGGCAGTTCCTGTGGGAGAATTTGGCTTAGGGCAGAAGGCAACGCCCAAATTGCCTAGAGACAAAGGCAGCTGGAGAGTGGCAGCAGGGAGGTCCTGAGGATGTGTTGACAGATTGGCAACATTTTGTGGCTAGTATGAAAGATTTTGGGTCCAGTTTTGCCTTGCTATACTGGAGACATAGATACTATTTGGCTGATAACTGGGTTTGGTTAGCCCTTTATTTTAAAGCATGTATAGGACTTAGGCTGCCTCACATCTGGCAACTACCTTACGGTACAGTGTCATAAACGTCCGAATCCACACTATATCACTTCCAAAGTCCTGTTAACAAGGACCTGGACTGTAGCCAGACCTTAGGCTCCTGATCCCCAGGTCCTCTTTCCCTGGCCATCTATGGAGGATGGAGCCACCTGGGTTTAATGGCAACTGCCTAATAGACTGCTGGAAAGAGGAGGAAGTAATGTTTCAAGAATATACAACAGTGAGCCATAAGCGATGTGCTTTGCCTGGGGAGAATTTTGCAAACAGTGGTGACAGATATCCAGCATTGAGAAATTGGTTGGATTATAAGAAAAATGGCAGGAGACTGGAAGATGCAAAGATGCATTATCAGTCAGTGACAGGCACCAGATACAACAGAACATTCTTTTTGGATTTAAAAGTTGATTAAATCTAACTAGATTTAGATTCAGGAATGTACTTTTTGTACATAGAAGCGTTCAGTGTGATCTTTAATCTTTGGAAAATCATTTTCTTAAAATCCTAAATCCCTGAAAAGACTTTTTTAGGAATATATGTATATACTGTGTATGTGTGTGTGTGTGTGTGTGTGTGTGTGTGTATACATATTCTAAAAAGTATTTCAGCCCAAAGAAGGAGATATCTGCCTACCTCTTGAATCTTTGCTTTTTAATCCATTGGCATGATACTTCCACATTGATTTCCCCAACACTTCTTTGTCACATCAATGTCCTATTCAATAACTTTCAGAACTTTGAAATTGCCTGTTGCGTTTGACAAGGCAAAATTTCTTATCATTGAAATCACTTTTCATAAACCACTTTCAACCTACATTTCAAGGTTCATTTTTACAGTTTCCCTATAAAAGTCAATAGTTTTAAACTATTTAAATAGGTCAATTTATTGTTTCTGACCTTTGTTTAAAATGCTATTTTTGCTTATAATGGCTCCACTATTTTCTTTACCTAGTGGATTGACAACAGGAGTGTAAAGTTGATGGCCTAGAGTCATAAACCAGGGCAGGCAACAGACAAGGTGTAAGTTGGCTTGGAAAGTAACTGAAGTTGCAAATAGCAGTTAGCTGGAGAGTGGTTGAAGTAAAGAGGTTCATGTGTTACATGTGCAGAGACAGTAGGACAGAACTTGGTCCACTGGGTCAGAAATTAGTATGGAATCAGTCAGTACCTTGGATAGCTCCCAGGACTAAAAATCTGAGTGCTGAAGGGTTCTGTAATTTGAGTTGTAGACCTACTCAGCTGTGGGCCCATACTCTCTGGGCCCTTTTTCTTAAAGAGGCCACTTTCTTTTTTCTCCCAGGCTTAGCAACTATAGATTCAGAGATTCATTCTAGTATTGGCCCTGCTTCTGGTCTGACTTGTGCCTCGCTGTCTCATGGGGTTCCTGATCATATGAAGGATTTATTTCCCACTTCATTGCTTGAGTCATTCTCTGGGGGCTCTGTCTTTCTTAAGGGCAGATCTTGGGACTGGACTCCTGCTAACGCTCCATTGTGTCCTAGTCTTTTCCTTTTCATTGATGACATTTCATCATCCTGCCAGCATTGTGAGCGGGTTAAAATTTTGCCCATCCTCCAATGTTAAGCCCAATCTCACCTTTGCTTCAGCCTCTCCACAGACCAGCCCAGTGTAAAAGGACCTCTCCTTTCTCTCAACTCGATCACTTTGTAGTCTTCACCACTCACTTCAGTATTAATATATTGTCTCTTATAAGCTGTGTTTTAATCTTCCTATGTCTTAATCTGCTTGTTACTTAATCTTCTTCCTTGAGCTGTAGTTTCCACATTTGTAAGTGGGAAAACTGCATATGATAGCCATGAAAATTAAATGAGAGGTAGGTAAAAGGTCTTGATCACTTGATACAGAGAAGCTCAATTCTTATGCCTTTTCCTGTTTTTTTCACACAGATGTAGCTCCTCTTCTATTTTACTGAAACGTTTCTGATGGTTTTAAAAACACTTTCTTTAGAGGTTTTCCAACATGTGCTCACAGTGGGTCTCTGATCATGGTGAAGGATTTATCTTCTACTTATTCCTATGTAAGAAACAGACCTTTAAGCTTTATGCTTATATTTGGGGGGGGTGGGCAGGGTAACATTTATCTTTTTGGGAATCGGGGTGAAATGAATTCATTCTTTTTTCTTTTATTTATAGAAAGCCACCTTATGAAGCAACCTGAAAGATCACAGTCCACTAGATCTCCAAGAAAATAAGATGCATGTGCCAAACACAGAGCCCTTAAGACGTAACAGTGGGCAATCCAGTCTTTCCGTAACTTGCAAGGGGCTAATTCTCAGAGACTACTAAGGGGGGTGGGAGGAAGTCTCAGTAGAATAAGCCTGAATATTTATGAAAGAAAACCAAAGCCTTTTAGCTGGGCTTCCATCCCCTTAAACAATACCAGTCACAGAAATGTGGTTTCATAGTCATTTAAAATACAGTTTACAGAGGAATTAAGCTAAATCACTTAAGCTCTCCAAGCAGCTGTGCTTCCCAGCTTCCTTACTGAGATCTGCTTGCAGAGCATCTCCTTTGAAATCTGCAGCTCACTCAGAGACAGGGCTGTTGATCTCTGAGCTACTTGCTTTATCTTGTCCCATTCTTCTCAGGTAATGCAAGAACAGTGGAAAATATTTGGATAAAAGCACATGTTCTTGCCCCACGTCTTAGTGTTTTAAGGGACATTGTTCTCATGAGGTTACGTAAGTGAATATCTGATAATGAGTTAAGGTCATGTAATGAGTGCTTTCGTAAGCCATCATATGATTCCCAGCATGACTCCCTGCATTTTGAGAAGAAATGGCAGGCCTTCTGTCGTCCAGGAGAGTGGGCTGGCACTCAAAACCTTCTGCAGTTTGCCTGCCTAACCTCCCCTCAACTCCCACACGTGAGCCCTGTGCTCCAGCTAGTCTGGCCTCTTCACTCAAGTCGGCATATGTTCTTTTTCCCGTGCCTGTGGTCTTGCTGTTCCCAACTCTTCCATTGCTTTTCCCTCTGTTTAATTTTCCCCAACTCTAATCATTCCATTGCTCAAAGCCCAAGCCCTATATCCTCGCATGGATTTCCTAGTCTTCCCTAGTCCAAGTTCATGTCCCTGTTCTCTGGCTTTCACCATGACTGTGTCAGTTTGGTCCTTGTTCTGTGAATTCTTAATTAGAATGTAGTCTACTTGAGGAAAAATGTGTCTTTAACTTTTTTGTCCTAGGAAATGTTTTCTATATTCAACACTCAGTAAATATGGTTTAACAGAATTATCAGGTAGAAAATTAGAAAAGCATAGGCAAATTGAGTTCAGTTTTTTTAAACAAGATATGCTTAAGATGAAGAGTAAAAAAAAAGGAATGAAAGCAGTCTTGAAAAGTATGCAAGTAAAAAAATTCAAATAAATGTGATCTGGAGATTTTTGTAATGGTGGAATATTTTTTACTTTCTATAATTTGTATTAATGAATACAGAATGGTGTTGGGTCAAGTCAGTTAAACGGTCTGAGTATCTTATTTTATTTTTATTTTTTTAACATCTTTGTTGGAGTATAATTGCTTTACAATGGTGTGTTAGTTTCTGCTTTATAACAAAGTGAATCAGTTATACATATACATATATCCCCATATCTCTTCCCTCTTGTGTCTCCCTCCCTCCCACTCTCCCTATCCCACCCTGAGTATCTTATTTTTAAGGAAGAAAATAATGAAATATTCTCCAACCTTGTTAAAGCAACCACACGCAGGGAGAGTGTGTTTCTGATAACTCTTCTGAAGTTTTAATATGAATGTACACACTTTTGTGTATAGTTTCATAAAACAAAAAAGTATTTGTTTATTGGACTATATCATTGAGAACTCTAGTTCAGCAAGTAAGTTATTTTTCCACACTTCAGCCTAAAAGCAAGCATTTAGCAACCAAATAGTGATCTACAAATAGATTTGGCATCTATCCATATTATATTATAACCTTAAATATCTAATATTTTAAAAGCATTGGTAGGCACTATCGATGAGAGATAATGAAAGGAGTTTTGGGGAAAGTAAGGCAGCCTTTTGTGTCAGAAAGCAATAAAAAAATAACTGACTCATGGTGTTTCCACAGAAGGAAGTAATACACCAAATGGCTAAATATTACTGGTTAAACAACTCTTCAACTCTGATGTTTGTAGCAATTTTCTAACTGATCTGTAGGATTTAGGCCAGTGATCCGGCCTCTTTTAGGGGGTGAAAGGTTTTCTTCCACACCCAGATACAGGAGGGCATCCACAACCCTTGAGGGTTCTTAAGCAGCCCAGGAATCTAGGATTCCTGGATGTGATTCTCCTTGGTATCTGTCTTATAAAGAGTCTGCCAGGGTTAAATACCGTAGTGAGCTGCAGGGGACTCCCAATGGAGTAGTACTGGAAAACTAGCATTCTGCACTATCAAGAGTCACTAGTAAAATGTACCTTGTTAAATGTGACCTTGACTTTTAAAAAACCAAAAGACTTCTTTTAAGACAAGACATAAACTGCATTACAAGAGAGGGAGTAGGGGTTGAGGGAAGGTCTATGGCACTGCAAGGGCAAAAAATTAAAGAGTAGGGCATAGCTCTCCAGACAGTGGACTGGGGCTGTTACTGGAACAGAAAGAAAAGGGATGATGCAAGGAATGATGAAATACCAAAGAGACTTGGAATAAAAACAATTCTAAGTGAAAGGGAAAGAATGGCAGGACAAAGGTTCGTGGGGAGGAGAAGAGGAGTTCAGTAACAAAACAGCAAAGTGAGCACAGCTGAAAACTCTAGGGACATTTGGGGTGGGGGGAGTCGAGCTCTAAAAATATCCACTTTTTTTTTTCTAGTAGGAATGAGGATGTTTTCTAACCACATCCTTGGCTGTAAGAACCTCATTGCAGATTGCATATAAGACAAAGATACGTGCAGATTCAGTTTGTCCCTTATTTATTTAATACGTGTTTATTGAGCCTCTTCTACGGGCCTCCCTGTGTGGGAGTTGGGGACACAGGGTGGGTGATACTGACACGCTCACATTCTCTGCTGTCCTGGAATGTGAACGAATTTGGATGCTGAACCATGAAGAAGAGAGGAAGGAGAACCAGGAGACCAGGAACTGGTAGAAGGAGAGGTGCAGCTGGAGTGCTTTGTATAAATATAAATAAATAACAGCACTCTCTTACCACCCCCCCCCTTGCCCCAGCCCATGACTTCAAGTTGCCCTTGAAATCAAATCTAAGCTCCTTACCATGTCCTTGAAGGCCTGCATTGCCCGATCAGAGCTCTGCTCTCCATCCTTATTTCATCTCTCTCTCTCCCTTGCTCACCATCACCCATCTTCACGGGTTGCTGTTCTGTTCCTCCTGAATGCACCAAGTCCTTTCCCAACTCACGGCCCTTGTCCTGATTCACCCCACCCAACGTACCCTTTCTCTAGCTCTCAGAATGGCCCACTGATGTTCATCCTTAGGTCTCATCAGGACAGTGATCTCACCCAAGTGTTGGGTACAGCTGGAGCTCAGCCAACAGTTAGATTTATGGGGGCAGACACAGTATAAAGAGCAGGCAAACAAAACTGGATAATCCCACAGTTGTCAAAAAATTAGGACCCGGCGGGATCTTGAAGCTAGGGAAAGCTCACAGGTGTGGAGGTTTGAACTTGTCAGTGACCAAAGCAAAGTAATCTGAAGCCGTAAGTAAAACAGGAAAGAATACTCTGAAGCAAATTCGAGCGAGCATCAGAATCACCTGGAGGCCTTGTTAGAGCCAGGTTGCTGGTCCCGTCCTTTGACCGTCCCATAAGCTGCCAGGTGGAGCTGATCTTTGAGAACCAATACTCTTAAGAGGGGGCTAAACTACCATTAAGAAAAATTAGAAAAAATATATACAGCTAATGTTTCAAGGCCACTGAAACTAGTTATGAATCATCTATAAGGAGACCTCAGAGGTTCTAAAGGATAGCCCTCATCTCTAGGGCAAATTCCATGAACACGTAATCCAGGCTGTTTTTAAGGCTTCACGTTTTGCGCTCATCATTTGGAAATCCTGATGCTGAGAAAGGAGCGGAGAGGCAGTTTTAGAACGAAGGTGTTACTTTGGTTTGTTCTGTACCCCGTAGCGTGAAGACGTGTGCCTACGGGTGACACGGAATCCCTCCTGTTCACGGTGTGCCATGCCTGTGGCTCGGGTTGGAAAGTGCATCTTTCCTGCCTCTTGATTTGCAGTGGTGTGAAGAGTGCAGAATAATGAGACTAGTCTTGTTTTCATCTTGTGAAGATTGTTTCACCAGAACATCTCCCTCAGGCAGCTCTCCAGCAGAAGGAACTGTCCTAACCAGGCACACGATCTTGCCCCTCTCTTTGGACCTGTGTGAAGTGAGGTGCCAGCCAGCTTTGGAGGCAGGAGCCTTTGTCTATGTCAAGACTCTCATTAGCACCAGCCCTCATCAGGGGCTAACATCCCACAGCTGTTGTCCTTCCTCTGCCTTTGGATCAGCTTCTGAAAAGTAGGAGGATCACCCTGAGGGCAGGAGATCTGTGGGGCACAGACTAAGCTGGATTTCCTGTGTGTTCCTATTGTGGCCATGGGTTGGTTTCATGGATCCTTGGAAATAATAGCTACTCCCCCGTGTTCACGAAATGAGAACGAGTTTTGCAAATAGACGGATATTATTTGTGAGTTCTTTTGAAGTTGAACCTTGACCTTTATTCCGTAAGCTGACCCTTGCCTCCAAGTAAGGTAGTTATGATGTGAGAACTTGAAAGGGAGGGAATGAAAAAGAGTAATGAAAAAGAGCTTCATAAGGGATGTCAAGCGTGGCCAACACACAGAATTAAGGGAACAGTATCCTAGCCGATCTTTGGGGTGATGAGTTTGACTTTCACTCTATTCACAAATAAAGCGATGGTTTATTAGCTCAGTTGTTTAGAGCTGTGCTGCCCGGTATTTCTCACATCAAAATTACAATATTTGTGTGGCACACTGGGGTAGAGGGAGGAGGTAACCCATCTTCATCCCAGGCTGAGGAGGTCAGTAGCTCACAACATGCTTGTGAGTCACACATGAGCCAGGAAGCTCTGATCTTGGGCAGAATCGGATCCACTTTCCAGCCTTTCGGCTTTGACTATGTCATGGCCAAAACTATATACACTAACCCAGGCGGCACCGGCTTGATAGGTAAGAAGGCTGATAGAAGCAGCTGACCTGTCACTCCTGGAAAAAAACAAATCAAAGTACATTTTATCTTACGGCCACTGTGAATCATGTTTTATTTCCTTAACCCACCAGGAAGCTCTGAGCCACTTCTAGCAGTTGGATAGGATGTGGTCGCTGTTCTTGTCCATGGCTTTATTATTTCCTTTCATTAGAACTTCCCTGGTTTTGTAATTTGGTTCTTTTTATAAGCCACTTGAAATCCTTTGTGTGGGTTGTGGATAAAAGAGGGAGCAAATAATTAAGAAAACTGTATACACACACCTTGCCAATATTGGGTCAGTCATGTCATTTTTGTATGCAGACAGAATATTTTCACCTATTAACATTGGCAACCGAATATGATATTAGTCATAATATGAAATGATGTTCTTTTTTAAGTGTGATGATCAATCTGCAAGATGAGAATGATAATTATCCCTTTGAAAACATCATATGGTCACATTAATGTTGGACTAGCATTTCAAAATGAAGATACCTGATAATTTATGAGTGTGTCCACTGGTGTGCAATTTGAGAATGAAGTCTGCCTGTCAGGAATTGGTGTTTGCATTAATTCCTCTTTTCCTTAGATTCCTTATGAGGTCTACTCTGTATTCTGTCCTCTGGGTGCTGGCTGTGCCTGCCTGCGGCATGTGGTTTTGTAGCCGATAGCAGTGTTGTTCAAGCAGCCAGAAGTCTGGTGATCACATCTTAAAAGGGAAACTGAGCAAATAAAATCACCCATGCACTTCTTTTAAAGTGACTCACTTGTTTTCTTTTTCATCAGAATGAGATTTTTGATTCAAGGGAAAATCTTGCAGCATTTTATTTGCTACTCTTCACCCTCTGAGATACATTGACCCTGAAATGAGTGAGCTCAGTTATATCCTGAATGAGACAAGTGAATGCACTCTGTCCTGTGTGCTATCATTTCCTTCCATGTCAGTTAGATGGTTAAGCTCTTCCTAATTCAGAGAGCATGAGATTTTGGCAGAGTCACAAAGAGAGCCAAGGAGAACACACACACGATCATAGCAGATATAGTAACAGCTACCATTCGTTGAGCACTTACGTGCCAGAAGCCTTGTACGTGTTATCTCCAATACAAAGATGCTGACAAGTATTTGCAGATCAGGCACTGGAGTATCAGAGAGGTTTAACTAACATGCACAGTCACATAGCTAGAAAGAGTTGTGATGCTGGGATTTGAAACTCCATATATCTCCAAAGCTTTTAATTTTCGATTTAATTTGTATTTTAAGTTATTAATGAGTATCTATGTTTTATTTCTATACACTTCTGAAAAAGCTACTTTTGAAGCAATATATTGGCTACTAAGTGGAACCACATTCTGAAGGAGCTGGGTTAGACCAGATAATCCTTTTGTGCCCTTACGACTGTAAAATTATATAAACCGACCTGCCCGAGAAACTTTCAAAACATTCAATGTATGTTCTTGAATGCCTGCTGTCTACTGGCCTCTGGCAACTTGCAGTCAAGTAAGATCAGTGCATTCATAGAACAGAATTCCTTTTTGTCAATGAAATGAAATCAGAAAGTTTCACTTTACAAGCCTATAAAATTATATAAGACTAATCCCCACATGAACAAAATCAGAATATTTGTACTTGTCTGCTTTTCAGTTAGGTTAGAATATTTCTTTGCTTTAAGTTGGCATGTGTCAATAAAAAGGTGATTCCCGCCCCCCCATTCCAGCTCACAGGCAGAGAAACAAACTGTGCTTGGTAGCCTGTTCATTAGTGTGTGTTCAACAACAGAGAACAGTGAACTCACCAAAATGAAAGGAGATTGATTTGTGAAAGGAGATTGATTTGCCTTAGAGTAAATAGCCAGTTATCCCCACTGTAAGAACCAGTGAGTGGGCTAAGCTTTGGGAATTGATTTGTCTCTGGGACTATATGCTCAGTACTATAACATTGTCTCTGAACTGCCTAACAAAGAACACTTAGAAGTCATACCGGTCCCCATATTTTAAATATTTATTTAAAAGAAACAAGCCGCAGATGGAAATGTTTCTAACTAAAAATTATCTTTCTCAAGTATAAAAACATTTCTCAAAATCAAATATTTCCCATATAAAGTCAGTTAGCTGTGGGCTTTGGGACTTTATTTCTATTGCCAATAAAAGCTTCTGATTGCCGAGCTTTTCTTTGCCTTAAATTTGAAACTGGAGTATGTAAGCAGAGCTTAAATATGAGTGGAAAAACTGGCTCAAATTATGTGAATTTCATAAATATCGCTGTGTGTTTATTTGTACAGTTTCCTCTAAAGGAGAAAATTTTGTTTAATATTTGGATCTGTTTATTTATAAAAACGATAGAATAATCAGTAGACATTTGTATTCTATTAGAAATACGTTGTTATCCATTTTCTTTATGTATTTTCTTTTCTAAGGGTCTAGTTTTCCTGTATCTTATGGTATTTACTTGAACATTTAGAAACAGCTACAATTTCACAGTTAACCTTCAGTATGCAAGTATGGATCATTTTCCAAAACATGTCTGTACTCTTCCCTTGAACATTATATCCTGTGTCTCTGAAACCCACTTTTGCCGCGTTGCCCCGTGTTAGATCCTGGACACTGCAGAAATACAGCCAGCAGAGGGCGTTGCCGGCTTACTTTTTAAAGAAAACGGCTCACTGCCTGTTTTCAGCACTTTAAAAAACATATATGGAAATTATTTTTCTTGAGTCAAAGTAATCAAGATGAGAAAACTGTCTTAAATTTGTCAAAATTGTTTCTTCATGTCTTTTGCCATCTCATCTCCCCAAAGGCATCAATAAAAGTGGGCAATTCGTTTTCCTTCACACATCTACAGAGCCCTTAGCTGACCCACCGTAAGGATGAGTTCAGGGCAGCCGGGTGTGATTATCTAATTTTTCCATCAGCTTGAGGTTCTTATGTGAACGTTCTATTCATAGAGAGCCAAAAGAAGGGGAAAATAAGAACCTGTTTACACTTTCACTTGCCAACTAGCCTTGCCAGTTATCCCCTGACCTGGTACAATGATGAGGAAATATCTGTGCCACCTTGGCCATCCAGGGTGTGGACTGGGGAGGGGGTTGGAGGCCTTGGTAGGGAGAGGTCAGTGGGAGGAGGGCACGATCTTGTAGGCTCAGAGGCATTCTGTCTTCTGGGGGCGCCCCCTTACGCACAATGGCCATGCTCAGGAGTGATCTGGGAAGAGACTTACCTCTCCACCAGCACCTTCATCCTTTGAGATGAACTACTGACAGTCCCTCGATATTTTATAAACTGCTATGCAAACACAGGTTCAAGTCAAAATTTCTACCCAACTCTCTCCCTAGTCTCCTTCCAAAGAAAATGCTGTACCTAACCTTTTCCGGCAAAGAAATCCTAGAACCTCCAACACTTACATAGGCATCTTCTGCAGGACCTCCCCTCACCCCAGCCACCCGGGAACTTTCACAAGATGTATAAGATGTTATGGAGAAATAGAAAATATCGAACTGCCACCGTAGTCACATCTGCGATTCACCTTTACGGTGGTGTCAGCCAGTGTCAAAACATCCTGTTAAAGTTCTTGGTGAACCTGAACTTCGCTCAATGTGTTTTTTCTTTGCCATATGGGCACTGGGACTCTATGTCCTTCATAGCTGGTAGGTGCCACTTTTGGCTGGCCCCGTAGCTGGCTGCCGTCGACCATCCTTCCACAGGATGAAAAATGTCTTCCATTAGCTAACGGCTGTGTTCTCCATGAAGCATCCTGCCCCTTGTCCTGGGGCTGCAGGAGAGCATCAATCAGGTCCCTTAGATGAGGCCTCAGAAGACCAAGGGAAATTTGTATAATCCTGAACTGTAAATATGGGTCCAGTGGTTGAGGTTTTAGATTTGCACATTTAAAAACGTCTATTTGAGTATCTAAAGTAAACCTTTATTTTAAAGAGAAGCTGAGGCCCAAGCTGAGGCTCTCTGGGTGGTGTTCAGAAGGTCAACTGACCTTTCTGCCTCTGGTTCCCTTTCTTCAAACCAAAAAAAAAAAAAGGCAGAAAACCTGACTTTTCTGTTTCGTAGGAGAATCAATCTAAATTGATTCCCAGGGAGAGGTCTAAGGTGCTCCCACCCTTCCTGGTGGAGACAGAACAGCTCTGGGTTCATGAGGGAAATTATGGAGGTGTGGATGGAGAAAGGCAGGAGCAGGTGTGTGTGTGTGTGTGTGTGTGTGTGTGTGTGTGTGTGTGTGTGTGTGTGTGTGTGTGTGTGTGTGTGTGTGTGTGTGTGTGTGTGTGTGTGAGCAGGGGTGTGTGTGTGTGTGTGTGTGTGTGTGTGTGTGTGTGTGTGTGTCTTTTAGCAGTTGGCTTTTTTGTCATGGTTTGCTGCTGTTGGCACCGTTAAAAGCAGTCAGGCTGAAAAAATTCCTTAGGAAGAAGAATGAACTAACTTTCTAGAGGTGAACAGAAGGTTTCTGAGGCCTTGGGGGACATTTACGTAGCGCTGATTTTTCTCTATGCTCCTTTGTATTGCTTATTTTAAATTCTTCATTGTTAGGACAAAGCTTTTGTTTGCCATCTCCCCACTCTCACATTTTTTCCTTTAAACAAATATCATAAATGTTTTCATTTGGGGGACAGCCTAGAATTCCTTGAGTTCATGCCTTTTCCATCTTAATAGGCAATGTACCAGAATTTAAATCTTGGGAGATCTTCTTAAAGAGACTGCTCTTAAAACCTTTTTACTCTAGCCTTAAAAGACCAAATGGTGGGGGCTTGCTTCCCTGGTGGCGCAGTGGTTGAGAGTCCGCCTGCCGATGCAGGGGACACGGGTTCGTGCCCCGGTCCGGGAAGATCCCACGTGCCGCGGAGCGGCTGGGCCCGTGAGCCATGGCCGCTGAGCCTGCGTGTCCGGAGCCTGTGCTCCGCGACGGGAGAGGCCACAATAGTGAGAGGCCCGCGGACCGCAAAAAAAAAAAAACAAACAAGTGGTGGGACACTGAGAAAGCTGTTACTTCTGCATAGTGCAGGCAACCCAGAAATATTCATGAAATGAAAATTTAATTACTTCAGGCTGATTTTTTTTCTCAATCGTAAACTCAGAATTTTGATATATATTCTTATATATTTATATAGGCCATACATTCTTGTTTAATTAGCAATTAATTCTACCAAAATACCTAAATAGTATTTTCTACAAGTTACACTATCCCAAAGAAGTAAAATAAAATCCAGACATGGAATTTGATTATTGACCCAATGTGAGCAACCTAGAGGGTTTTTTTCCAAAGAAAGGGAAAAAAGCTAGTTCTGGATTGTCTAGTTAGAAATAGGCCATGTTCATTTCAGCTCTAAATGTCACATGATTTCCATTCTGTTTTTACAAATACAGGTTAATTCCACAAACATAGGGTTAATTAGGTTTCATATTTATATGTTTCATATTTGTAAACATTTAAAAATCAGCTTCTTTGCATAGCCAACACTCCACAGGAAAATATGTAAAACAAAGTAAAAGAGAAAAAGTTACAACAGTTACAAGAAAAGCTGGAATGGTCCATTGTCTTCATTCTGAGGAGTAGTTGGGCTCCAGGCAAGAATCTGACAGTCTACCATCTAAGGAACAAACTCAATGTCCTGTTTGTGTGAGCCATCGAAACCAAAGTTAAGAATCTGGGTTTGACATTTTAAACAGTACAAAATCAATATGAAAATTGGCATGTTCTTCCCATATATAATTTGGGGAAAAATATTAAGTGAGAACAGGGAAGATGTAGTTATATTTTTAAAAAGTAATATTTAGGAGCAACATTTAGGAATGGAAAGAGCTCCCAATGGCCAAAGCTGGAATAATTTGAGCAGCAAAATAAATAGTAAATTGTTGGATTGGATTGGATTAGATTCATAACTCAAAGTTGAGTATTGGATTATAACTCAAAGTATAAAATACGTATTCATAAATCCATAACGATGTAAATAAGTGATGGAATAACTAAATAGTTAGGGAGAATAGACAAATCTCCCATACAAAAGAATCCCAAATAATTTCTGTAGATACTACATCTTCAAGGAAGTAGAGAGTAACCCTTCACTCATCGCGGGTTATGCACAGTAACCTTCTTCCAAGGAGTATGGTGTGGAGGGGGAGCGGGTGGTAGTACCCCAGCCAGGTGATCAAGGTCAACACCAAGAGTGATAAATCATATTGATAGCATGTACCCCTACTATGATAACACGGGAATGACACTTTATTTCTGTAGGCTTCCTCCCCCAAACACATAATCCCAGTCTAATCATGAAAAAACATCGAATTCCAGGGGCATCCTACAAAATACCAGACCCTATTCCTTGAAACTTTCAATGTTATTAAAAACATGGAAAGTCTGTGAAACTGTCACAGTCTGCGGGAGCCTAAGGAGACATGATGACTAAATGTAATGCAGTAATGTAATCCATCTCCTGGATGGGATCCTGGGGCAGAAAAAGTCATCAAGTGAAAACTAAGCAAATCTGAATAAAGGGTGGACTTTGGATAATAATAATGTATCAAGATTAGTTCACTAGTTGTGACAAGTGACATATTGATGTAAGAGTTAACGATAGGGAAGACTAGTTGGGGGTATCTGAGAAGACTCTCTACTATCTTTGCAACCTTTCTGTAAAACTGAAACTATTTTGAAATGTAAAGTTTTTAAAAAAGTAATCCTTATTTTCATATATTAGCCCTACATCTCAATGTAATTATTTTCCTAACTCTGGGTTGATTTTTAAGAGATGACTTTAAATTGGATAAAACATGTTCTCCAAGCTTTACTACTTTATGTATTTATAATTGTTAAAGGTGCCATTTGTGGAGCTATGAATATCATGATTGCCTTTGCTTATAAAAGACTCAATATTCTACTTTATGAAAAGTGTTTATTAGGGACCCAAGGTATGAGAAAGTTTGCTCTCCATAGTTAGGACTACCATGACCACCCACAGGGGAGGGAACTCTGAGTAACTTAGTGGTGAGGGGCCACTTTAGCATTCAGTCAAGAGTTAGATAATTTTCAGTGGATCGTTTAGAAATAATAATAATCAAACGGTCTCTCTCATTCTCTGCACAATCCCTGCTAATATGATAGCTACCTTCAAAAAATCGTTTATATTATAGTCATTATCAAAATTGCACTGTATTTTCTTGCATTAATAAGTACAGTGTTTTAAAAAGAGAGTAAAATATATTCTTTTTGAGATGAAGTAATGAATTTTTCATCCCCACATTGTAACTATTCATAAGAGATGTAAAATTTATCGTGGCTATTGATAAACCTATCAAAAAATTTTGAGGCTTTATTATGTCATAACTATAAATAGCATGCTATTGTGACTGCAAAAAGTTCAACTATATTACACATCTCTAAACATGCCATACATCTGTAGGACAAAGAGGCATTTTCTGGGAGAGCTCTTTTGTGTGGTCCAGTGGTCCCATTTCACATGCATTATCTTCTTTGTATTCAGAGGCTACCGCCTTTCACTGTTTCCATTTTAGCGTTCAGCTGCAGACTGGGACAAGGGTTTCTGCCTACAGTAATAAACACATGGTCTGGGTTTCATCCTTTAAAATCTTTATGGGATCTGGGAGCCTTTGAGCAGCCAGTGGGCTCCCTGGTTGTTCTCTTGTCTTCAAACACCTTGGTCATCTTCCATAATGAAATCTCAGGAGCAGAATGTGCACCATGTTTATGAGTGTGTTAACTGACCAGTGACTCACGGGGTTGTCACAAAACAACTGATGACAAATATGTCATTTGCCATCTGTAAAGCAACCCTGTCACAATATGGTTATGAGCATTGTGATCCTACAGTTTCCTTTCCTTTAACGCGGTAAATCCTTGATTTAACTTCATGTTTTAAACACACACAATAATTTAAATTCTTAACTAGAACACACTTGAATTTTCCCGTTTAATCATTAAAAAGGCAAAACTTAATTTCATCAAGTGCAATCAAAGAATTTTTCGTAGTAGCAATTAAAAAATATGAAATGGGAATTTCAATGACACAGAATTGAACAGCTGCTATGTTATATTTTTAATCTTCATTCAAATCAAATGACAAATCAAATTTTTCTTCAGGAATTTTTTTCTTTTCTTTTTCAATATAAGTCAGTCAAAAGGTGGTTTCAGTGATTCCAAAAGCTCCTTAAACATGCTCCAGTCTATTTTGAAATGTGTTTCAAATGTCCCTCCAAAGTGAGTAACCTTTATATCTCTATAAGACACAGAAGGCAAAACTCTTCGGAGAAGGACTGATCGGTTAGCTTGCTTTGGCATGAGGGAACAGCCAAGTCTACTGAGCTGTTTAACTAAGGAAACCAAAACCTATCTTGCCTGGCCTGTTGTTCTTACTGCACTCCATGTGTGGCCTTTACAACAAGAGAAAGTAGGAGCCACACATGAAGTTCAGGCCCTTCTCACTCCTTCCTATTTCCATGCTAGGGGAGAGGGGCTATTTTCGGGATACCCAGACTTTCCCCACAATTTTATGTGTAAGACAGCGAGCTGGGACATATGTAGCAGATAGATATATAATTAACAAGATGGTCTATTTTTCATTCCATGCACGAACACGCTCCCTCCAATTTTCTTCCTTGATTTCTAGGTGTAGAAAAGCAGCACCCAGGCAAGCCGGGGCTCCAGGTTCTGAAAAATGTTTAAATACCTAGAAAAAGTGGAGCTTTAATTAATTAATTAATTATTAATTAATTAATTTATAATTTAAAAAGCCTTCTTCGTTTCCCTATATGTGTTCTTTCCTGACGATAAGATTGCGTTATCGGGTCTTGAGCACCGTTGTGTCTAAAGGCTCCCATTTGATTTATTTCTTCTCATCAAACCTCTCTCTTGACTCTAATCTCATAGCAGATTTTTCTTAAAGTTTAAGTTAGTCTTTTGACTTCAGAGTTTAAATTTCTTCAGGGGCCTTTTATTTTCCCACCTTTTTTCTTGATTGGGTCAGGGGGAGGGGCGGCAGTTGTTCAGAGGCTTAGCTGTTCCTACACCAGGCAGGTCTATACATAGTGCGACGTAAAGGTAAATCTGTGTTTGGGTCAAGACTTCAGCCCACCATTCTTTTTTATTTTTTATTTTTTGTGGTACGCGGGCCTCTCACTGTTGTGGCCTCTCCCGTTGAGGAGCACAGGCTCCAGACGCGCAGGCTCAGCGGCCATGGCTCAACGGGCCCAGCCGCTCCGCGGCATGTGGGATCCTCCCGAACCGGGACACGAACCCGTGCCCCCTGCATCGGCAGGCGGACTCTCAACCACTGCGCCACCAGGGAAGCCCCAGCCCACCATTTTTTAAAACTTAGAGTCAACTGAATAGTAAGGGAATTGCTTTATTTGAGATTTGAGTAGAATTTATTTGACTAAGATTGAGTAGGACAAGAACTTTGACTTATTCAGTGTGAAAACCAAATGACTACTAGGACATAGCTTATCAAGCAATCTGAAAGATTCATTAATAGTATTTTTTTTTTTAAAGAGAGATTCCTTACATTGACCTTGTAAATAGTGTACCCAAAGGAAGTAAAATGTTGGAAGAAAGCCAGTGACAAAGAACTTGTATTTTGTTTATTTTGCCATCTATGCCTCACAAGGTTTCTTGTGACGCTTAACGAGACAGCGTAAACCATGCTTTGTAAACAGAAAAGGACTATCCACTTGTAAAGTGTTATTATTATTACTAAATTATAGGTTGTGTTATATGGAGGAAGACTGTGCTTGAAGAATAATTTTTGTGGGGTAACAGCATTTTATAGCTTATTTGCAAAGGTTCTCTACACAGTTAAAACAATGGTATGCCATTATGGGGAAGAAATTTAAACTCTCATATCTGTTCATCATTTTTTAAATTGCCTTGAACAAGATGCACGCATTTGGAAATTGTGTAACTTCACTGTACAAATGACATTTGAGTGAAGGGGGAAATTATAATGACGTATTACTAATATATTTTTAATTCAGGTTGTGCATGACAGTTATGTATAGGAACTTTTAAGGTTGGCATGATGGCTATCAGGAATTGGCACCAGGATGGCATGGAAACAATTTTATATGTTCCTCACCTTTACATTCTTCACATTGGGCACCACTTTACAACTGTGTTTGCCAAGGAAAAACAAGAGAGGCTCATTGCTTTGCATTTGGGGGCTACTGTTGAGAAAAATTTTCCCCATTAGAATACGGTGTTATCAAGCTTGTTAGAGAGTGCACGTGGGCATTGAATGGATGATTTCCAGAGCATCTCCCATTTCTTTGCATTGCTGTGTTTATGAAGTGAGCATAGTCGTCGTGAGATCAGTCTTCTGTGTTTTGCATCTTGAATTGTCCTTATATTGCTTTGGTGGTCCTGATCCACATTTTAATCTCTAGATCTGTGTTCCTTCTGATACAGTAGCCACTTAGGCATATGGCGCTATTGAACACTTGAAATGTGGCAAGACCAGATTGAGATGCACTCTAAGTATAAAATACCCACTGGATTTTGAAGACTTGGAGTGAGAAAAATGGAAACTATCTCAATAATTTTTACATTGGTTACATACTGAAATTATAACGTGATGAATATATTAGGTTAAATAGACTATATTATTAAAATTGATTTCATCTTTTGTTTTTAATTAAAATTTTTTGTTTTTAATTTTGTTTAAAGTTTTAAAAAAATTAAAATTACATCTGTGGCTCACAGTGTATTTCTGTTGGATAGTGCTGGGTCGGAGAGTAACAACATTTTTCTGCTTTTGATGAGAATGGGGAAAGAAGAAACGCATTAGGTCAGACAGAAAAAAATGTTCAGTGTTCATTAAATTTCAGCTCAGTTTGATGGAAGGCTTAGATTTAGATCAAGTTCTGTTGTTTCAAAGATAAAACTTGGAGCTAGCTGATGGGGAACGCTAGTACGGCACAGTGGTTCAGCTTGTAGCGTCTGGAGCCAGGGTATCTGTCCTATCCTGAATTGTGGCAGAATCAGCCCAGATGGCGTGGGCGGGAAGAGGGCCTACATCTTTGACCCGTTCCAAAGCAGGCTCTTCTGAGTCCCTCAGTTGACTCTAATGCAGCCTTAGCCAAACCCGTGTGACCACTGCAGACTCTTATACATCATCAAAGAACAGCCCTTCGATCTCACAGCTAGAGTGCAATTCAGCTTAGACTTTGGCAAATGAAAGTCTCAAACCTAATCCCTGGTGACTTAAGGTTTCTGTTGGTATTCACAAAAATGCCCTTTGCTTGTCCAATATGGATTGCAATATTTGCTTTAGATGCTGCTGCCCATCCCTTCTTTCTGAACATGTTCATTACCATTAGGATATTCTGGGTGGCTCCTAGGGTTCAGATAAGTGGGGACAAGAACTTGCCAATCGGTTATCAATGTCTTGAGCTTAAAAATACATGTTTGGATTTTCACCAGAGTGAAAATTGGTGTCTAATCACCCCCTTTCCACCTCCCTTTTGATGAAAATCATCAAAATGTGAGATGAAAGGATCTAATGGGTTGTCTGAATGTTTTTTCCAGCCCCGTTGGAAATGATTGAGGCATTGGTTCTTCAACATTTCCTCTGAGAAAGCAATTCCAAAGGTTGGTGTCAACTTACAGCTTAGTAATGGACTAATACACATTATCCTGTATGCAACTCTAAATTATAGCCTGCCAGCTGTGATTCTGGAAGTTTGGAATAGGTTCCTTCCCAAGATTCTAAACAGAAATGGCTTTGAGTGTTGTGGGCATGGGTCTGTCTAACCCTTCTAAAGGCAGCATGAATGCTGTAACATTTCTATTGATTTTTAACATTCAGCTCTCTAGAAAATAGAAAATAGCCAAAATTTGACAGGCACTTTACAAAATGATCTGATCTTTCGTAGATGCAGAGCAAAAGCTGTATTCACAAGTGACATTTGTGCTTAAACTTGGAACATACCTTCCTTGTTTCTTCTTCTTTTTTTTTTTTTTTTTTTTTGCGGTACGCAGGCCTCTCACTGTTGTGGCCTCTCCCGTTGCGGAGCACAGGCTCCGGACACGCAGGCTCAGCGGCCATGGCTCACGGGCCCAGCCGCTCCGTGGCATGTGGGATCTTCCCGGACCGGGACACAAGCCCGTGTCCCCTGCATCGGCAGGCGGACTCTCAACCACCGTGCCACCAGGGAAGCCCTCCTTGTTTCTTCTTATGCCTGTTTTATTACATGGAGTGGAATTGCATTTTTCTAGATTTGAAATATACTTTGAATATTATTTTATCTTCTTTAGTTTTTCTTTTTATCATTTAAATATTTATGACCCCAAACTCATAAAACGGTAGTACAAATTTCCAATTAAGTTATTTGATGTTTAACTTGATGTATAAATCAGAGAAATCCAAATTTAAACAAGGAGCAACACTGCACATATTTAATTGTCAAAGATAATTCCCAAGGGTATGGTTGAAGGGACTCTCTCTGGCATTGCTTCAGGATTTAAAATTGTCACAGTATTGCTGAAAGGCAGCTTGGTAATACTTATCATTATGAGCTTTAAAACAATGTACAAACTGAGCAGTTTCCTTTCTAGGAATTATTCCTGTGGGAAGTAATCAAGAATGAGAGAAAAGATTTAACTAAACTACAAGAATTCTCACTGCCGCATTGTTTAAAATATTAATAATAGAAGAATCTGGGGAAAGGGCATATGGGTGTTCTTGGTACTATTTTTATTTTTTAACTTACATGCTCATTTGAAATCATTTCCCAATAAAAAGATTTTTTAAAAGCCAACTCTCAGATAAGAGGCAACAGAGGATAGCTGTCCTTATTTACTGCCTTCTGAAGACCAGAACTGATGCCAGCGGCTTTTTTAAATTTCCTGATCGCAAAATTAAAAACCTAGAAATATCTATTACTTGGGAACTAGTTACATAAATTAAGATGCCTGCATATGATGAAACACTTATTTAGCTTAAAAATGACAGCTTATGATATACTTTTTTTTTCTTCTTTTTTTGCGGTACGCGGGCCTCTCGCTGTTGTGGCCTCTCCCGTTGTGGAGCACAGGCTCCGGACGCGCAGGCTTAGTGGCCATGGCTCACGGGCCCAGCCCCTCCACGGCATGTGGGATCTTCCCGGACCGGGGCACGAACCCGTGTCCCCTGCATCGGCAGGCGGACTCTCAACCACTGCGCCACCAGGGAAGCCCGCCTATGATACACTTTTAAGTGAGAAAAAAATAAATAAAACAGGTTACAAAATAAACAGGTTAAAAAATGTATGTGAATGTGATTTGATACTGATAAAATAATATCTATTTTATACATATGCAGAGGGAAGACTGAAATGATTATGCCAGAGTATTAATGGTAGTTATATCTGGATGTTAGAATTGTGAGGGTTTAAAAAAATCTATTTATTCCTTCTGTTTGAGAAGGTGCAACAACTTTGGGTCATAGACAGTTTCCTGAAACTCTTTTTGAGTATATTCAAGTTTTCCTCCTCCCTCTATATGTGGTTAGATGAATAAAAGGTACATAAAATTGTAGTAAGGATAAAACACAGGCGAGGGATATAAGGAATTACTTTGTGATTCAAACCAACTTTTCTGTCTAGTAGTTGCCTTAATAGCTACCTTGTTGACCTTGATCTTTTATGACCATAATGATCCACCCACCCGCTCCTGACATGCTTTCAATGTAGATTCTATTTGATGTCATTCCCCTGACATACTATCTTTAATTGACTGCTCAATGCATAGCCAGATATGGACTGTGCTGTTCAAAATACTTCTTTCATTTGTTATGGTGCTTTGGAATTGTAATCTGTCCTCTCATATGCTCAAAACATGTGACAGTACTATGACATTTTTGTAAAAATATTTCCACAAACTCACCTCACAAACAGACTGTTGTAGTTTAATGGTTCTGTTTAAAGGTTATTGTATGTGAATCTTTCTAGGCTAAGAAGCAAAAAGGTATTCATTTTTTTAAATGACGACATGGAAGTCTTGAAACATCTAATACAAATTAATTAACTCTACAGCCATTTATATTAGTATATACACACACATATATACACCTAGCAATTCATCCAATAGATATTTGCCCTGTCTTCAAGAAGCTTACAGTCTAATAGAAGAGGTAAATGGCCATACAGCGCAAGGTAGGACATAATAGTCTCATGAAAAGGAAATCTAAGTGCTAAAGAAGTATCACAAAAGAAGAGAGAAATGTTAGGAATAGGATCATGGCAGGGGTAGCATTTGTGTTGGGCTGGAAGGACATTATTGGGCTAACTGATAAAATTGCATACCAATACTAGATTAGTTTAAAATATTATATTAATATTAAATTTACTGAATTTGATAACTGTTCTGTGGTATGTGCAAGTATATCTATTTAATTAGGAAATACACAAGTATGTGGCAGGGGTGGAGGTGACAGAGACAGCACAAATAATTAAGTAAATGGGATAAAATATTAACAGTAGATGAATCTGGGTAAAGGGCATATGGATGTTCTTTGTACTATTTTTATTTTTGCAACATATCCGCTCCTTTGAAATCATCTCCCAATAAAAAGTTTTTCAAAAGCCAGATTTCAGATAAGAGGCAACAGAGGATAGCTGTCCTTATTTACTGCCTTCTGAAGACCAGAACTGATGCCAGCTGCTTTTTTATTTCCCAAAATGTGGTTCATTCTAGTTATTTGTTGACTTCACCAAACCACCGCATAATTTCACACAACCCAGGATGGAGGGCAGCGGCGTCTGTTTTGCGGAACCCGAGGCCTGAAATAGCAGGAGGGCTGTGTCGTGTGGAGGGGTAGAAGCCGTGCCCGCCCAGCCACATTTGGCTGCTTTGAGCAGTTTGCTATCAGACCCTTCCTTGTGGAAAACACAAACAGGACAAAGAAAATGGAGAGTCTGACTTAGAAAACAAAGCTTTCTGCCTTCCATTTGAATATTGCCTTACGTCCTCCCTCAGGATAGCACACATTTCTTTTTTTTTCTCGCGGTACGTGGGCCTCTCATTGTCGTGGCCTCTTCTGTTGCAGAGCACAGGCTCCGGACGCACAGGCTCAGCGGCCATGGCTCACGGGCCCAGCCGCTCTGCGGCATGTGGGATCTTCCCAGACCGGGGCACGAACCCGTGTCCCCTGCATCGGCAGGCGGACTCTCAACCACTGCGCCACCAGGGAAGCCCAGCACACATTTCTTTAAAGACATTTCCCAGATGACACTCCAGTCCCTTCCCTGTCATCATTATTAAATTGGAGCTTCAGCAAAAGCATGCCAAGTCCTCACCTCTGGTCTCCAGATAACGTCCTCCAGGTAATTTCTCAGTGTGGCTCAGACCCGAGCTCTTCACATACTTCACCGTCGCAAGCCACCTCTATTCAAGAAACACATTTTCCAGGGTGCTACAAATTTAAAGATCCCTCAGCAGGGTATGAGGACAGTGAGAGTGAGGGTGTTCCAGGAGAGGAAAGCAGCCCCACCTTAGCTCGAGGAGCTAAGAGCGGCAGCCGGGAAGAGGTGTGCCCAGTCCCCCGTCTTTCCCTGCTCCCAACGGGGAGCTCCAGGAAGCAGAAACACTGAAGTTGATTCTCTTGCTCAGGCTGGGAAGCATGGAAAGACAGGATGTGGAGGGAAGGAAATCATCCACAGCCTCTCCCAGTATCTCCAGAGTGGTCACTTGGTCACTAGAGAAGCTGCAGTCCTGACCGAGGTGGGTTTGCAGCTGTCTTGAGCCTGCCCTGTGCCCCAGTGCTGCACAGGCTGTGAGGAGAGAGTCGGTGCCTGACAGCCGAGGCTGGTCCCCATGCAAAGACCTTCACTGAGCAGACAGGCCTCAGGGTTAGACCCGCCAGGTTCCAATAGTGACTCTGCTGCTTACTGGCTATATAGCTCCGGGTGGTTAGCGAGCCTCACTAAGCCTCAGTTTCAGCTTCTACTAAATGGAGATAATGAGAGTCCCCAGCTCGTACAATTGGTGTCAGAATTAAATGTATCAGACTATGCATATCAAGTAGGAAGCGGACGTGGTGGTTATCACCATTTTTGTTGTGCTTGTCATGAGTATTAATGTTTGCAGCCTGGCCTCTGTCCTTTCTCCTTCCCTTCCTTCCCCAGACTTACTGGTGTTGCACAGTTGATTCAACTGTCTTTTAGAGATACGGCTCCTTTGAGGATGAGAGCCTTGCAATTGGATATGAGTAAAGTGCTCCTTGAAAAACTGTGAATTACTCAGCGAATACATAAAGATGAGCACCCCGGGTGGCGGGGTGATTGTTGTTTTCTAACATGATGTGTATCCTGCTCTTCCATCATCCCCCCAGGCCCTGAGTGCCAGTGGTACCCATGCCTAGAATGCCTTTGCCCTTTACTCAGTGCTGACTGAGCTCGTCGCTCAAGGTTGGCCCGGTGTCACCTTCTGTGGACGCCCCTCACCTTGAGAGCAGAGGAAATCACTCCCGTAGTGCCGTTCACCTAACTCTTTAATAGCCCGGGCCATACCAAGTAATATGGTTTTGTTTTTTAAACTCATCTCCCCTACTTGACTACATTTCTGGAGGATAGAGATTATTATATTTATCCTAGTTGCAGCATACGCTGCTCAATACCTGTTGTATTGGGATTGTTTGTTGTTCTTATACATTCTTTGAAAGCAGAATAAGCATACAGAATAGTGCCCACATCAAGAATATACAGCTTGATAGTTTTACAAAGTGAACATACCCAGGCAGCCAGCCTCCAGATGAAGTCTTAGGAGTAATATCAGGAGACAATTAGGAGAAATGTAGAGGTTCACCTTTAGTCTCTGCTCCCCCAAGATTTAACTACTGTCACGCTTTCTAACATCATAGATTAATTTTGCCTGAATGAACTTTCTACAAATGTAATCATACAGTATGTACTCTTTCATGGCTAGCTCTTTTGTTTAACATTATGTTTGAGATTCATTCATACTGTTGTGCTTGGTTGTGGTTCATTTTCTTTCACGACTATATAGTATCCCACTGTGTAAACCTGTTTATTTATTCATTCTGCTGCCGAAGTTTCACTTGAAAGTAACTGTTTTGTGAACTAATTCGAATACGGATGTCTGCCTCTTAAGAAACATTTCACAAGGAAGGGATGACAGGACAGAAGGTTAAATTTATGAATGCTAGAAAGGCAGCCCTGATTTCCCACCCTTTGAAAAGAGCAGTGACTAAAGGCTCCTGGTTTCCAGAGCTGACAAGGTCTTTCAGAAGCAGGATACCTCGGTTTCCCGGCTCATGAATTCTTTTTTATGTTCTAACCGAGCTGGTTGCAAAATTCGTAAAAATCAGATAGGGCACTTTTGGGCAGGATGGCATTCCTGGGATTCTGTTTTGCTGTTAAATATTGGCATACAAATATATAGCTAAATGTGTTTTACTAATGATTGTGGTGGCATTAATTGTAATTACTTGTCAGTTTAACTTGCTGCTGGTGTCTTAATTTCCAACATGTCTGAAAAGGTTTCTGAAAGGATTTCACTAGCAGTCTTATAAGTCATTTGTCAATAAATGATGAAAAGGTTTGGCTGTTTATATTTCGATGTTATCGTTTTAATGGGCAACTGTCTACATGCCACCCACCACAGAAATGCTTTTTCCTCCCTTTTTTTTTTTCTTTTTCTGAAGAAAGTGTCTAAGGCGGAGGGAGGTCTCGTTGCTATGGATATCTGAAATTTCATGTTTACATTTGAAGAGGTAAGCTGAAACCTTCGCTATTTGGTCTCCACCTGAGTGGCGTTCACATTCAGAAATTACAAGATTGTTATTGGCTATCTCGAGCTCAAGGACGTGGCTGAGCACTGGCAGTCAATTAAAACGTGGCTGGCTTTCAATATCAGAATTATGCAGCCTGTTTTTGTAGGATGCCCCTGAAGTCTTCACTCCCCTGCAATGTGTTTTTGATGTAAAAAGAAATATTTGAAAAGGAAACATAACACAGGGCAGCTTGTCCTCATTTACTGCAGAGGTTGGTTGCTCCGTGAGCTCTTTAGAGTGGGATTCTGCCCCAGTGTTCTTTGTCCTTTAGCTCTGCAGGCTCTGGGCTGCCATACTTTAATGTGCCCCAGAGAGCTGATAAGAGAACAAAGCCTTGGCAGGAAGATTGCTTCATGGGATGTTTATTGGGAAGAGCTTAGAAAAGTTTGCCAAATCAGAGTATTGCTGCTTTAAGTGGCAGGTGAAATGATTTTTATTCTTTTAATTATTTTTCTTATTCTTCTAAAATGTCTTTAATTATACAATTCATGAATACATTCTCAATGTAAAATCAAAATCTAACAATGCAGTTAGAGAAAAATATCCCCTTGACTACTCCTCATCAGTTCTGGTTTCCTCCCAGTAGATAATCCTTTCATTAGTTAGTATGTATCATGCTAGATCAGGGGCCAGCAAACTATAGCCGAAGGGCCAATTCAGCTCCCTGCCTGTTTTTTTTTTTTTGCGGTACGCTGGCCTCTCACTGTCGTGGCCTCTCCCGTTGCGGAGCACAGGCTCCGGACGCGCAGGCTCAGCGGCCACGGCTCACGGGCCCAGCCGCTCAGCGGCACGTGGGATCTTTCCAGACCGGGGCACGAACGCGTGTTCCCTGCATCAGCAGGCGGACTGTCAACCACTGCGCCACCAGGGAAGCCCTCCCTGCCTGTTTTTGTAAATAAAGTTTTATAGGAGCACAGGCACACCTATTTGTTTACATATTGTCCCTGGTTGCTTTCACACTGTGATAGCCGAGTCATGCATCTGCAGCAGAGACCATGTGACCCACAAAGCCTAAAATACTTACTAACTGCCCGTTACAGAAAAAGTTTGCTGACCCCTGTAGTAGATATTTTTTCTTTAGCAGTTTTATATATTTAGAGTAATAGGAATTTTATATGCAGTGTTCATATATACATATAATTTTGTTTATTTTTACATAGATGGTATCACATATCACATTTGTTCTATTCCTCACATTTTTTCATTTAACAATTTGCCTTCATGATCAGTCATCCATATCGAGACATGTTGCTCTATCTCATAATGTTTATTTACCTGTTGCATATTGTCCATAGTAGGACTGAGTTAAACTTATTTTATTACCCTCTATTGGTGAACATGGAGCTTACTTTCAGTTTTTTTCTTTTTTTCCAGCAGAAATTAGTCCTTTTATTTTATTTTTTATTTTTTTTAACATCTTTATTGGAGTATAATTGCTTTACAGTGGTGTGTTAGTTTCTGCTTTATAACAAAGTGAATCACCTATACATATACATATATCCCCATATATCTTCCCTCTTGCGTCTCCCTCCTTCCCACCCTCCCTATCCCACCCCTCTAAGTGGTCACAAAGCACCGAGCTGATCTCCCTGTGCTATGCGGCTGCTTCCCGCTAGCTATCGATTTTACATACATTTGGTAGTGTATATATGTCCATGCCACTGTCTCACTTTGTCCCAGCTTACCCTTCCCCCTCCCCGTGTCCTCAAGTCCATTCTCTAGTAAGTTTGCGTCTTTATTCCCGTCCTGCCTCTAGGTTCTTTATAACCATTTATTTTTTTTTTAGATTCCATATATATGTGTTAGCATACGGTATTTGTTTTTCTCTTTCTGACTTCCTTCACTCTGTATGACAGACTAGGTCCAAGAATGCAGCGATAAAACCTGGCAAAAAAAGTCTTTATTCTTCCCAACCCATACTGGAAAGTCATACACACAATATAGTAGCACATTTTCACAACAGAGAAGTTGCATGGTAATCATGGCTAATATAAAAGAAAGGGGGGGTGAATTAACTCGATCAGGGACTTAAACATGACAGTGGGCAGTACTCAGGACAGATGTTTTATGTTTCCCATTGCTAGGCAGTACCTACCCTGGGAAAAGGCTGAGTGGAACTGAACGACATAAGAGGGCATTAGAAGTGTCCTTAGGTAGGGTGTTTGTAAGCTTGCCCTCACTTGAACTGTAGCCTGAGAAAATGTCAAGATTACGGTGTATGTGTTAGAAATATGAAACCATTGAACATCAAGCTTCTAGGAACCTCTACAATGATAAAATGAGCCCCTTCAGTTTTAGATGAGGGCACTGAGCCCCACAAAGGTTAAGTGATTTATTCAAGGTCATAGTAATAGGTTTTGATCATGACTTAGCCTATCCACTGACTCCAACTCCAGTGACCTAGAATTGAAATACCTGATTTTCAAAACTCAGGAAGAATAAGACTTACAGCAGCACATCACTGGTAGGTTTTATACTTTGACAGCGTATTTGTATTTGTAGGCTTTTCAAATACATGATTTAAGACTGAAAATTCATGTGAGAGTAGTTTTGTTTCTGATAAAATGTTAGGTGTCATCCCTTCGGCCATCACAACAAAAAAAGAGTCCAAACTGATCCGTGGCCTAAACTGTTTGGAAGTTCTTGTTCCTGACAATGTCAAGCCCTTTGTTTGTGTACATTAAGGTCTCATTGGAAAAGAAATAGATATCCTCAGCTGAAGTCATTTTAGCACATTGATGTGACTCAGGGTTAATCCAATACAGAAACATAATATTTTCTAGACTTCTAAGGAAATCATTGCCTCTAGTAAAGCAAAAATAAGTTGATGCTCATGTGAATTAACATTTTTGGCAGCTTAGAAATGACACCAACATCTGGCAAAACCTGCATTTGCACAAAGACATGTCTTTCAAACATGTCACAATTTGTGTTCATAATAGATACACCATTTGAATCTAAGCTCTTACAGAGGTGACATGAAACTGCACTAAAGGTAGTGAAATGTTGGGTTTTTGTTTGTTTAATTTTTGTTTTTTCTTCCAGTTTTATTGAGATATAATTATACAGCACTGTGTAAGTTTAAGGTGTACAGCGTAATGATCTGACTTACATCATGAAATGAACACAGTAAGTTTATGAACATCCATCATTTCATATAGTTGCAAAGTAAAAGAAAAATTAAAACAATTTTTTTTCCTTGTGATGAGAACTGTTAAGAGTTCTTAACGACTTTACTGTATAACATACAGCAGAGTTAATTATATTTATCATGTTGCTCATTACATTCCTAGTACTTATTTATCTTATAAGTGGAAGTTTGTACCTTTTGACCACTTTCATCCAATTTCCTCCCCCCACCCACAATCCCCCATCTTTGGTAACCACAAATCTGATCTCCTTTTCTATGAGTTTGTTTGTTTGTTTTGAAGTATAATTGACCTACAACACTGTGTTAGTTCCTGTTACAGAACATAGTGTTTCAATATTTCTACACATTCCAAAATGATCACCACAATAAGTCTAGTTATCATCTGTCACCATACAAAGATGTTACATTATTATTGACTGTGTTTTCACACTGTACATTTCATACCCATGACTCTTATATTTTGTAATTGGAAGTTTGTACCTCTTAATTCCCTTGTCTATTTCTCTCATCCCCCTCACCCTTCTCCCCTCTGGCAGCCACCTGTTTGTTCTCTGTATCTATGACTCTGTTTCTGTTTTGTTATGTTTGTTCATTTGTTTTTTAGAGTCCATATATAAGTGAAATCATATAACGTTTGTCTTTCTCTAATTTTTTCACTTAGCAAACACTTTTTTTTTTAAACCTCACATAATGAAATCAGGCAAATATTTAATGTTGACGAGACTCTCACCTTTAAGTTTCTCTTGCTATAGCCTCTCATGGCCTTTTCTTCATTATTCTTAGCTAGATTTATTTTGAGCCTGGTGGTAGTAAAAGAAGTAATACGAAATACCCAATACTCAGAACCACCTATTTCTTAATTCATAAGTTCAGTCTAGGGTCACCATTGGTGCCAGTGGAAGATTTGCCTAGAAAACTGTCACGATCTGTATTCTTTACAGTAGAACACAAGAGATTTTTGCCACTGATAATTGTCTTTGTTTAAGTGCCAGTAGTAATTGCCTGGTTGTCTTGGAATAGAGAAAAAGAGGGCAATGACTAGAGCAAACTCTGCTCTTCAGTTTCTTGGCCTAGAAACCGTGGGGAGATAGAGAAAACAGACTGAAAACAACCAGCTATGGTTAGTCTCAGTGACTGGAAGACGTGAAACAACGTTGGACACTTTGTCAGATTAATAGATGGTCACTAAGTATTTCTAGAGTTCCTGTAAGGTACATTATTAGGTATTAGGGGGTATGTATTAAATTACAGACAAGAGCTTTGTTTCCTAAATTATAGCCCTTACTAGGAAAAGCAAGGCAAACAAACCATAATCAACATGCAAGTAGGAATTTCTTCTTAGTAGGGTGAGGAACAACACTCGTAAGGCTTCATTATTTAAAACTGGCTGAACATACAAAATAATGAAACAGCTCACTGAAAACCAATCAGTTACATATCCACAAATAAAATGGTCTGATAAATAGTTCTTTCTTATGAACACAATTATGGTGTTGTTTTGGCTACCTGTAGACAGAGAATGAAGGCAACCATTCATAGAATAAAACCAAAGTTATAGAATCAAATACTGAAGTCATAGAACGAAGAACCCCCAGAACTGGAAGGGACTTTAAGGTCACCTAGTCAAATGCCAATATCATCAAAAATATTGTCCACTTGGTGGATTTTACTTATAAATTTTTAAAATCCCAGCCTGACTTCCCCTTGCCACTCCTTGAATTTTTAAAGCCTTCACCACACACCATCACTTGAGAATACACACCCTTTTTAATATTAGCATAAGAAAAATATAAGAAGGTAAATATACATGAAACTACAATTAAAAAAAGTACACATAGCGTCTCAAAGTTTAAAAAAAACTGAAGTTCTTTTTTGTTTGTGTTTTGAAAAAAATCTCAGCTGAAGTATACGATATCACAGATAATCTATTCGTCCTCCCCATTAAAGGAGCTAATCAGATGTGACCACATATACTCCAAATTTGCCATGATGCTCTTCTCCAGTTACTAAATAGGCAAGCAAATATTAAAGTCAAGAATGGTGTATGTGCAATAAAAAGTTATTATAGGGAAGTAGTTACTGTGAAATTAGTGAAGTATATGTGTTTGCTGTATAAAATAAGGAAGCTAAAATGATTCGAGTATATACATGGCTGATATGCCGAGAAGGAAAGGGAATTGGTTGGGACACCAGAATGCCAAAATGGTAGCTAAGTTGTTAGCAAAATTATTTCCCTGGACTTGCCTCAATAATAGTCACAGATGGCTACAAGCTAAACAGTTCTTCTTAAAAATAAGATACTGGAATGTTCATAGACTCTGGGAAGTTGGCATTAAGATAGTGTCCAGATTTATAGAGACAACCACAGAAGGATGGGTTTTCATCTGTAGCTGGTTTTTCAGGTGAAATGGGGTGTGTTTAAAAAACGTATACCCAAAGCAGAGGCAAAAACAAATAGAAAAAAATAATCTGGAGGAAAAAGATATTCAAGCAACAGAAGAAAATTACCAAAAAAGGGTGCTATAAGTAATAGATTTTGAGCACTAAGACATCATTCTACCCTAAAAATAAGAATAAGATGATGTGAGAAAAAGCATGGAGAACAAGAAAGAATTTTATAAATTAAAAATACAGTAGTTCCATGAAGAAAAAATTGGACATAGCCAGAATATGAAACATTCTATAAGAATGGGAGTGTCTACTAAAAGTGACTGTTATTTTAAAAATGGTATGTGTGGGAGGGGTGGAACAAAGATTAGGGATAGGGCTTTATTAGGTTAAAAGATTCTAAAGAGGCATAACAACCAAATTCAGTGTGTGAACCTTTATTGGATCCTGGTTCCAAAAGAAAGCAGCTGTGAAAGGTTTTTTTTTTTTTTTATTTTTTGCGGTACGCGGGCCTCTCACTCTTGTGGCCTCTCCCGTTGCGGAGCACAGGCTCTGGACGCGTAGGCTCAGCGGCCATGGCTCACGGGCCCAGCCGCTCCGCAGCATGTGGGATCTTCCCCAACTGGGGCACAAACCCGTGTCCCCTGCATCGGCAGGCAGCCTCTCAACCACTGCGCCACCAGGGAAGCCCTATGAAAGATATTTGAGGGACTGCTAAAGATATATGCATATAGATTGGATATTAGACAATATTGGGATATTATTATTAATTTTTTTGGTGTGGTAATGGTATTATGCTTAAAAGGACAATGTGCTTGTTTTATGAGATGCTTGCTGAAGTAATTTGGAATTAAGAATTAGGAAAGTGTAATGATATCTGAAACATTGTAAAAGGTTCAGCAAAATATTAAAACAAAAATAGGCAAAATTTTCATTACATTTTACTTTTTCTTTGTGACAGCAATCCATTTTCAATGTAGAACAAATGGAAAATGTGGAAAAACAAAAAAAGAGTGTTTACAAACAACCATAAATACAACTTATCCCAGCATTGCTAACACTTTGGTGTTATGTGTATATATAGCTTTTATAGTATGTATTATGTACTAATATATTTATAACATATGTATACATACGTAACACACATACATATTTTTGTTTTAGTAATATAAATATATTGTCTTTTCACATTAAACATCTTGACCATATAATATCATTTTGATGGTTGAACATAGCGTTGCACTGTATGCATGAACTGTAATTTATTGTTCTCATCTCTCGTGAAAGGAGTTTTACTTGTTATTACTCGGGTACTCCTCTTCTTCCTTGTGCCTGAGGCTTTCCTTAAGTGTGCTTAACTTAGAGTACGTCTGAATTCCCTCTTGGTGAGACATTGGCAGTTTGTTATGTTTTCTTATCATATATGCTGTCAATGACATTTTTCTCTCATTTACATTAGCCTAGAAGGGCAAAGAGCATTTTTATCTAGACTGGTAGATCTTACACATAACAAATTGGCTGCATGTCTTTGCTCACCGATACTTTATTTAGCAGGCTAATCTGATAAATTACCTATTTCTCAAATTATAATAACATTCATGGTGGTGGTGAACTTGATAAGGTTTCTGAGTCTCCAAAGACAGAAGCTGATTGCTTGCGGCTACATTGCAGTTTAGCTAATGCAATAAAGGATTGCTTTTCATAGTGAAAAGATAAAGACTGGGGGTAAAAGGGGTGGTTAGCGTATTAGGGAAAATGTGGAATAATCACATATGGCAATTTATGGCTTTGGGATGTAGAATATTTTTATTGTAATATCCTCATTTTAAATAAGGCCACTTGGCATCAAATAGACTCGGCTTCAAATAATGGCTCTGCTGCTTTTTAACCTTGACCAAGTTACGATTCTCTCTGCCCAGTTTTCTCATCTGTAATACGAATCTTGAGGTATGTATGGAAATCTCATAGATCTGTTATAAGGATTTAATGAGGTCTATATTAAAAGCTTTTTGTCAACTATAAAGTGCTAGTGATGGTGGGGGAGATGTGGGTTGTAGCAGTAGCAAGAATTAGTAGCAATAGCATAAATAGTAATAGTATCGATAGCAGGAGAAGTATTAGTAGTGCGTAATCCTACTGAGACATTTATATTTTAAGACAAGTTCCTTGTGGATAAAAGTTGGATCTTAATCAGATGCATTTCAGATAGCGTCCTTTCACTGTAAATAATTTGTATATATTTGGAAGTAGAGGGGAAAAAAGAGGTATGCTTACAAAATTTTATAATGAAAATTAATGTTTATTCCGTATTTTATTATCTGGAAGGGATTTTATTTTATTGTAAAATGCAATAGCAGTTTAATAATAAAGTCTTCTAAATAAAGTATTTCTGCCAAACTTAAAGCATTTTCAGTCTCTACTCAAGATTCCTAATTTTGCAATAACTATTTCTTCAATTTAAATTCATATTTGTTGTCATTCTTGAGTCTTGATTATAAAGGAGAAATTGTACTCCTTTTAAGTAAGTGTTCTGAAAGAGCCATATGTAAGACTAGCTGTCTCATGTGGTAAACTCACTTCAGAATATCCTTTTTTTTCTTCATTTTAAAAGATACTTTTGGGAAATAGACACGTTTCCAAAGCATTAAATTGGCACTGTTCTTTTTCTTAACATTAAACGTCGGGTATCTTGTAACCCAAGAGACATATAATACATGAGAAATGAACACGTCTTTTCATAGTGGAGAATTAGTGGAGTAGATGTTTATTTTGTTGTTTTTAGTGAAGAATTAATGGGGTGTATGACTCATTCATTCATTCAATAAATATTTAGTAAGTGTCTACCCCGAGCCAGGCCCTATTCTAGGTGCTAAGGACACTATAGTGAACATGGCAGGCACAGCCCCTGCCTTCAAGGAACTTACATCTTGGTTGGAGGAAAGGGGAGAAATACAATAAATAAGTTAAACAAGTAGAGTATGTCAGATGGTGATTGGGTGTTATAGAGGAGAAAAGAACAGAGTAAAAGACATAGAGCTAGAGAAAGCCAGATGGAAGGAGGGTGTTCTTTTGTATACGATAGATAGCAAAAACATCACTCATCTGCTAAAGTTAGAATGGAGGCATGGAGAAAGGAACAGAGACAGCCCTGGATTACTGGAGGGAATGATTCCAAGCAGTGGTGATGCAAAGGCTCACCATAAGGTGCAGGTAGCAATCTTAGTGTCTTTGAGGGACAGCCCAAGATAACTGAGTTCTCTGAGTTGCAGTTTCCTCTGTGATCAAAATGGAAATAACAGTACAGTAGGGAAGGATGGTTTATGAGGATTAAATGAAATAGTGTGCGCAAAAAGCCCAGCACATAGTGAGTGCTCTGTCAGTCTTCAGTGCCTTTCTTTTGTAAATGTCTGTTCATGTTGATGTATGTGCTTGTCTGCATTATTATAGTCTCTCTTCCTTGAAAGTGATGTGTCTTTTAAGCACTAAGGCCAAAGTCATTACCAAATTTGTGCTACAGAAAACACTAAGGCAACCAACTGTGTTATACAGTAAAGACATCCATGAACAACAACTACGTGAAGCATGTCTTCATGCTTCACTTGTCTTTCTCAGGTCCTGCCACTCTTAGTCCACCCCAGAGCCTCCTGCTGCTGAGATCTTCTCCTATAGATGGCAGGTTTTGGGGTGGGCTATGCTCAAGAGGGCTCCAGACCAGCTCCGTTCCATCCATCCCTAGGAAATTCATGCCTCCATAAAGGGGGGTGGGCCAAATTCTCCATTCTGTACTCCTTTAAACCCTGATCTCACTCTCCAGTTTCTTCTTTTCCAGCTTAGGCAGGCACAGGAACTAAGGCAGCTGAAATGCTATACATAAAAGAATAGGAGAAATTTAGGAGCAGAATGGGGGTTTACACCTGAGAGGGAGAGAAGAGAGAAAAGAATGTAGAAGAACACTTCTCCAAGTATTATGGCAGTGTGGCTTAGAAGTTTTTAAGACTAGAAAAGACCAAAAAGCATCTTCTAAGAACAGAAAAGACCAAAAGTTTACATTGCTGCATTACACATTCTTTTCATCTCCTGAAACCTTCAATAAAGTCTTCTACAAAACAGGTCCTTGTATATGGCTTCGTTTGGGTAGTAGTTAAAGAAAAGGGGTGAGTTCCATTTGCGGGTCAACATCAGGGCAGAAATGAATGAAAAGCCCTGTGATTAATAGTAGGGGGAGAAAGAACTCTGCAGAGGCCGGCAGCAGGAGCCAGAGATGACCATCTCTTCATCCTGGAGAAATTCTCAAAAGTCTCTCAAGGGCATTGAGCGTTTCAAGCCAATAGTATACTGATCTTCAGGAGGAGGATAACCTCAGTTGACAAGCACATGTGCATGACACCTGCATTGGACAGCATTCCAACAAAGACTCTGAACTCTCGGGATGGTAATATGAAAGTCAGGCTGAAACTGAAATTCTGAGAGGGCCTTTGGGCGGGCCAGATGATGGATACAGCAGACAGGAGATGTCCATATTTGTCAGTGTCCTTGGATGGACCAGTGCTCCTATCATTCAGCATATTCTCAAACTGCATTGCTGAGGTCCCAAGACCACACTCAGCAGTGGCCCAGTGGGAATGGCTTAGTTAACTTCAACAATTCACTGGCTTGGTCTTGAGTCAACATCTTTGATTCCTTACAACAGAAAGGGAGTGATTGGACTATTTGTGTCCAGGGCCATACATCATTTAGCTATAATATTAAAGCCAACATTTATTGAGTATATGGTGTGAGGAAAGGCTTGTGCCAGGCTTTTACCTGCATTAAGTCATCTAGTTCTCACAACTCTTTGAGGTAAGTACTGTTATTGTTGTTCCTGATGAGGAGGCATAATTTGACCCAAGTATAGGTTTTAGGAAACTGGAACACATGGAATAAATAAGAGAACTAAGGGGGAATTTTGTGAGGAGAAATGGGAGTTGAAGAAGCAGCCAATTCAGCAATTGTTTTCCATTTTTCTTTATTATTGTTGATTTACAATAATAGTTTCAGGTGTATAGCATAGTGATTCAGTATTTTTGCAGATTATACTTAATTATAGGTTATTACAAGATAATGGCTATAATTCCCTGTGCTATACAGTAAATTCTTGTTGCTTATCTATTTTATATATAGTAGTTTGTATCTGTTAATCCCACACTCCTAATTTGTCCCTCCTGCCTCCCCTCTCCCCTTTGGTAACCACAAGTTTGCTTTCTATATCTGTGAATCTGTTTCTGTTTTACATATACATTCATTTGTATTATTTTTTAGATTCCATGTATAAATGATGACAGTTTTTGTCTTTCTCTGACTTATTTCGCTAAGCATAATATTCTCTAGGTCCATCCATGCTGCTGCAAATGGCAGTATTTCATTCTTTTTATGGCTGAGTAATATTCCTTTGTAGCTATGTATACACCACATCTTCTTTTTTATTTTTAATTTTTTAAATTTTTAATTTTTTATAGTAGGTCCTTGTTGGTTATCTATTTTAAATATAGCAGTGTGTACATGTCAATCCCAAACTCCCAATCTATCCCTGCCCTGCATCCTTTGCCCCCGGTAAACATAAGTTCATTCTCTTAAGTTTGTGAGGTTATTTCTCTTTTGTAAATAAGTTCATTTGTATCATTTTTTTTAGATTCCGCGTATAAACGATATCATATGATACTTGTTTTTCTCTGACTTACTTCACGTAGTATGATAATCTCCAGGTCCATTCATGTTGCTGCAAATGGCATTATTTCCTTCTTTTTAATGGCTAATATTCCTTTATATTTGTGTACCACATCTTCTTTATCCATTCCTCTGTCAATGGACATTTAGGTTGCTTCCATGTCTTGGCTATTGTAAACAGCACTGCATTGAACATTGGGGTGCATGTATCCTTTCTAACCATGTTTTTCTCCAAATATATGCCCAGGAGTGGGATTGCTGGGTCATATGGTAGCTCTATTTTTAGTTTCTTAAGGAACCTCCATACTGTTCTCCATAGTGGTTGTACCAATTTACATTCCCACCAGCAGTGTAGGGGGGTTCCCTTTTCTCCACACCCTTTCCAGCATTTATTGTTTGTAGACTTTTTGATGATGGCCATTCTGACTGGTGTGAAGTGAGATATCATTGTAGTTTTGATTTGTGTTTCTCTTATAATTAGCAGCGTTGAGCATCTTTCCATGTGCCTCTTGGCCATCTGTATGTCTTCTTTGGAGAAATGTCTGTTTAGGTCTTCTGCCCGTTTTTTGATTAGGTAGTTTGTTTTTTTTGATATTGAGCTGCATGAGCTGTTCGTAAATTTTGGAGATTAATCCCTTGCCGGTGGCATCATTTGCAGATATTTTCTCCCATTCTTTAATAGCAGATAGCTGTTAGCTTTATACAGATGCTAGTGTCTGCGTCAGGCTGATAGGATGATGATGTAATTTCATTTACATCTGTCTAATGTTTCCTTTTGGACCATAAAGTCTCCCAGTTCATTTCTTCTCAGGTCCTAGGTCTTCCTCTGTCTTTGCAATTCTGCTCTGCATGGGAGGGTATGTAGCCCACTCCAGGCAAGAGTGAGATATGATGATGATGAAAGTTGGGAACAACTTGGGCTTTGTGGAGAAATAAATGAGGCTTGCATTTGAGTAAAGATCAAATTGAGGTGAACCAAAAAGAGAATGTGGTCAAGGTAAAAGAATTTGTGTTTAAAGCAGGTGTTTGTATTGTACTTAGGCATAAAATGTGGCTCTGGAGATCCATTTCAGGATCTGGTCTTATAGTGTGCATATAACTCTTCTTTGGAATTTATATATTCACTTATGCAAGTGCACTAATCCTTAGAACAACTAGCTACCCATTACTGCCCTAGGTGGGGCTGCTGAAGGGTTGGGGAGTGGTGCATACACCTTCTGGAAACACCATCTTTGGAGAAAGCTAATTTACTGCACATTTGAATGTTTGGCTTTCAATGGCCATTAACTTAAGCCTGACTCCCAAGAGTGGCTGGCTTTTAATGAGGAACTGCTTTCCTGCAAGAAAAATTCTTAAGATTGTTGGAAAAGGGAAAAGCAAATTCCGTGGAATTGTTAGAACTGGTAGATGAGGTCTGTTCACTAGCCTGACTGGATTTCCTTTAAATGCTAAGATGAAAGTCATTTAGCATGGAGCTCTCACCAGAGAGGATTTAAGAGGTTTTTGTTCTTGTTCTATACTACTGCCAGGAACTATAATTAGCAGGTAAGTGTAAGAGATGGAGATGTAGTTTTTTCAGTTGACATAAATACCCTCCTCTTTTAAAAACCTGCATCCATCCTAACCAAAGTGGACCTGAATAGTGGAAGTCCATATGGACAGATGTCTTCTATAAATCCACAAACAGTGCACCTGTTAGTTTTCTTTTGGCCTGAGGATTAATAAAGGGCCTTGGACTGGTTTGCCATTAATCTCTCACCTTTCTTTTCTTTTTTCACTAATCTTTTCTACAAAATACTTTAACTGGCATGTTAGAAATCCTTGATTTTTAGATGTGCTCACTTTGAATTCGTTCCTTTTTTTCCCCCTTGGCAAATGTTTATCACACTCCTAGGCAACTTGCTATTTCTGTCATAGAAAGAAGTGTCCCATAAAGGAAATGGGGAAAATGGTTGCTTAGAAAACGTAAGAGTCCTGTGAGACTTTTATATTTCTACAAGGATGCTTATTAAAAGAGCATTAGGGACATATAATGGTAAACACTTGCCATCCTTAGAATATGAAGATGTTACTCCTCACCCTTTTCAGGCATATTTTGAAAGTTTTGTTTTGCTTTGGTTCACTTTGGGTTTTTTTTTTTTTTTTGGTGTTTGGTTTCATTTGCTTACTTGTTTTTTTCCCGTGAACATGAATGGATTTGCATTAACTTATCCACATCTAATTCTTTTGACCAAAACTATACTTTCGTGCGGGAAAATCAGTGAAAATGCTTCTTGATGTACCTGTTCAATATGTGCCATTGAGTCTCATATAAATAAGTAGCTTATGTTGCCAGTAAAGAATGATGAACCATGAGTTTCCTTTATTATTGTTCTTGTTCTGACATCTGCAGCTGTCACAGCAGAGTTTGGCAAAACTGAATTAAGAGTCATGACCAGAGAGTCAACAGGTCAGACTCAGATGAAGAGACAAGTGAAGGATAAAGAAGCAAGGCTTTGGTCAGTTGGGAAGGGTACCAATGCAGCTACACCCATCAAACAGAAGTGAAAATCAGGACCAGTTCAGCCTAGAAACCAAAACAAAAGCAAACCAAAAAAAAATGGCCAGCAATAAAGACCATAACAGTTAACCCAATATAGAATAATCGTGACACAATAAAGGTTCAAATCGCCTCTACCTCAGGGTATGTGAAAAATTCATTACCTGTTGCAAAGCATCACTGTTTCTTCTAGTCTTTCTCTCCCTGAGCCTTGTCTCATAACTCTTCAAAATAAAATGGTCTATGGAGCTAAGAATGAACGGGGTTGAATAAAATAGACCCGTGTTTTTTGGTGACAATGATTATACCTTTTAAAGTTTTCATAACTAGCACTTTACTGTTATCATTATTTTCTGCTCAGTAGACAGCACCAGTTCCAGAAGTTTTGTGATATAATTGAAATTGATTTTTTTTTTTTTGCTAAGCAGCATATTTGATATTTCTTCAGTGAGGCTCCAGCTCTCCCCCCAGAGCCCGCCCCAAATCTGTGGTGAAGAAAACATGACTTCTCTCCATCTCGTCCTTAACATAGCCTTGGCTTTCCTCTTCACAAAACTGTTAAGGCTTTAAAGGTCATGGACAGTATTTACAAAGGCTAATTAAGATGTGCTATGGGAGAGGCAGCGATGCTTTTGTTTTTACAGTTATGATAAAACCAGGGGGTGGTCCAACTGAGGATCAATATGGGGTAGTTTTCTCTGAATTTGGCTTTTGAAAGTTTGCTTGGAACCCGCGAGGTTTTTTGTTTTGTTTTTCTTTTTCCTTTTCCTCACTACCAGTACTTGTCTTTTACAGTTTTAAACAATGCATCCAATATAACCTTTTTATTAGAGGTTAGGTTTAACATATCTTTTCTTACGACACAGTCTTAAGCTCATGCTTTACCCACTTTTCAAATGCCTCCAGCTCACAAAATGAGAAGGAAAATCTTTCCGTGACATGGCAGTATCGACTGCACGCCTACACAGCAGATTTTCTCTGTGTTGTGGGTTTGTGCAGCAAAGAGTTGCAGTTCTGAAGGGTTCCTTGTGTACGTGCTTTCATGCTTCTCGCCTTGGAGACTACACCGAGCGGAGGTCAGGAAGGACCCCACCCTGATGCTTTTTTTCTGTGTATGTTTCTCTGTGTTTCTCCACAGCCTCATGGAACATATTCCTTTCAGTTTCCCTCAGAATCATTTATGTTTCGTTATTTGAAATTGGAAAAAAAAAAAAAAGCAAATTGACAAACAGGGTATTGGAATTGGTCACCTATTTGATTCTGAAATGGTGCTCTGTGCTCCAACTGAGTGAGTCTGATAATAGAGCATAAGAATCTTTCTTACTGTTTCCTCCCTCCTTTTCATCTTTCCTTTCATCTCCCATTTCTCTCTTTCCTTGTCTCCTTTCCTCCTTCCCCATTCTAGCTGTTTTAAGGCCAGTTTGCCCCCAGATCGCCCACTTATGTTCTTTACCTCATGATGGAATCTTTTCATCCTTCTGACTCTCAGATTTGTTCCCAATCGCTGTAAATGCATTTATCACTTCTGACATAAGGTGGTAGATTTTTTTAGCTTATATTTTCCTCCCCTTTGCAACTCCCTTCCTTCACTAATGGCGGAGAGTGACAACTAGTGATTAGAGGAATCTTGAAAATGCCACTGGGAACTCAGCAACAAGAGATGCCTCATCAAGATGAAGACGTGCATTCAAGCCCGGATCCCTAGATGTCCCCTCCTCCACTCCTTTTATCCCCACTTTACTAGCAAAACCTGAGTAATCTCTTTCTATGTCCTGACCTGGAGATTCTAGCTGAAAACCTTCCGCAAGCCCAGGGGTACGCACTACCCCGCTCAGTGCTCTCTCCCTAGCAGCCTGTTTTGAAGCAAATGCTATGTTATTTCTCTACCAGGGAAAAAACCTTTTTATGTAAATGGAGATATAAAATTTGTAGATGCTACATAATAAGCTTTAAAGAAAAAAACCAACGTTTCAGTGTATTTCCACTTTGCAGCCCTATTTCTCTTTCCCGTCCTTCCTCCTCAGTCCTTCTTTTAGTCATCGTGTTGCCCTTTCTTCAGTTTTGGCCTTGCTGAGGTGTGTGGTTGAGTTCAGAGCGCAAGCTTACGAAATGATTGATCACATCATACCTTCAGGGTCTGCTCGTCCAGCAGAGCTCTGTTTAAAGCCTGGCCGCAAAACTACTCTGGTCTCCACGGGGCAGAATTGTGCTGGTCAGAGCAGCCAATGGCCTTTGTTAAGCACTAGCATGAATTATAGCAGTTGGTCCATGTCTTTACAAGTTCATGCATTCATTCTGCAAATATTTGCACGTACCATGTGCCTGGCTGTTCTAGCTTTGAGAACACTGCAGAGAACAAAGCAGACAAGTGTCCTTTCACACAGATCTTCACATGTTACAATACATTTTCATAATCTCTTGGGCAATGGCAGTTTTTACAAGTGACTCTAACATCTTTTAGAAATAAAATCCCAAAAGTTTTAGTGGCTGTGAGTATTTTGTTCAATTTTATATATCTTTTTTTTTTAAGCAATAAATGCTGCAAAACTAAAGTGAAATACTTTTGTCTCTTTTTACGTTAGTGGAACAGCTTCTTGCAGTATGTGTTTTACTTTCTCGTCTTTCCCCATTGCCTTGCCCCTATCCAAAAAAAAAGGCAAAAAAAAAAAAGAAAGAAAAAGAAAAAAGAAACATGTTTGGATTTTCACCACCTGGTTATGGTTAGTTCTTTATTTTAAAATCGCTTTCAAAACAGATCAGACATTACACTGTTAAAAACAATTTTCACTGTCGGCATTGAATATCATACTGTGCTTGTAGTAATAACTGATAGATATCTAGAATAATCTTCAATAGGACTGAGACTATAAAGAACTGTCAATCACCGAGTTTAACTTTAAACACAGATGATTTGAATTCACGTTAGCAGCGTGAGGAAGCCAAGAAGATGGAGTAGTGCTGGTTGGAGAAAAGATGATAGGATTACCTCTGCAGTTTGCCTTTCTTGCTGGTTGTTTGAGCCACTAAATCAAGGCAAAGTTTATGAAAAGCCTGTGGCTGGGGTCTCCAACTCTTTATTCCTGCTGAGTTTTTCCTCTTATAAATCTGCCATCAGACATAAGTGCTTTACTTGTGACTTAATTCTGTGCAAGCACAAACACCTAGGTTCAACACTTCGGCCAGGCGGCCTTGACTGTCTTGAGAGCAGCAGAGAGCCCATTAATTTGAGCTACTGCAAAGAAAAGGGGTTCACATGCTCTCTGGTCACCATTCACTTCTCTGGCTGGCAAGAGGGCAAGAGCACTGTGGGTGCGGAAAGAAAACATGAACTCCAAGGCAGTCATAGGGCCAGAACATTGAGGGCTAGAAGGGAGCAGCTGATTAGGGGGGAGGGAGTGGTAGGGCTTGTGGATTCAGATGTGTCATCCTTCTAGAAAGAAGCAGTTCCACTCTTTTCATATTTTTCATGCCACCTCTTTTTAAAAATTGGTCATTTAAAAGTCAGCTACACGTACACGCTGTCCAGACTGGGAGTCACTAGCCACATGAGGCTGTTTAAACTTAAAATAATTAAATACAGTTTCAAATCCAGTTCCTCCATTTTCAGTAACCTTACTCCAAGTGCCCGATAGCCACGTGGGGCTCGGGGCTACTGCATTGGACAGCACAGACAGGACATTTCCATCACCACAGAAATCTCTCTTGGCCAGTGCTGGTGTAGATGGTGTTTGTAGAATGTCTCTTGGTCTCTAGCCATTCGACACCTTTACCTTGATCAGATACTTAAAAGATATAGGCAGTAAGAGCCGGATGCTACAATTTAAGCATGTTTCCATCTCGCATGTTCTGATTTTGTATCTTCCTGTTAAAGATTCATGGATAATTACTTTTTTTGCTGTCCTAAATGTCTTTGAATATCTATATATCAGTGCCTTGTAACATGTGCTTCCCAGAGGGTCTAGTCCACAAACTGTTAGTTATCAATCTACAGTGAGGGAGGGAGAGAAACTGAGAATATGCATTTAGACATTTTTGTAAGGATTCAGCATTGCTGCGACATCCAATCATTCATCTTGATTGTATTTTATGAAAAGATCGGTCTGCGACAGAATAGAAATTTTTAAAAAAGAAACTGGCCCGGGCTTCCCTGGTGGTGCAGTGGTTGAGAGTCCGCCTGCCGATGCAGGGTTCGTGCCCCGGTCCGGGAAGATCCCACGTGCCGCGGAGCGGCTATGCCCGTGAGCCATGGCCGCTGAGCCTGCGCGTCCGGAGCCTGTTGCACCACAACGGGAGAGGCCACAACAGTGAGACGCCCGCGTACCACACACACACAAAAGAAACTGGCCCTTCACCACACAGAGTTAAGAAGCAAAGATGTATGAAAAGTTTCGCCTTTGGAAACACAGTTCATCTAGGAATTTCAGACAGGACTAGCTTAAATGAAAGGAGCAAAAGCTCAATTCAGAGTAAAAAATATATTAAATATGTAATTATTTGGCGTAACTGTGAACATAATCTGTAGTAGTTTTCTCATTCACTCTTCAATGTGTATTAAGGATGTTAGTGCTGAATGCTCTTTTCTATAAATCTAGCTCCATTTTTTGTATAACCGTCTCTATCTCAGGGAGCTTAGACCAGAAGAAGGGGAGCGGGTGCCTGTTACCGAGAGTAATGTGGTGCTTGTTTATTACACTTGGCCAAGTTGGGAAGATTTGTGCTTTAGCTGGGAACAGTCACTACTATTTGAAAAGTATTACAGCATTTGAATTGAAAAAGGAGATACATGACTGTATCTCAGCACAAAGGAGACATTTCTCTGTGATGTGAGCTGATACCTTATAACAAGAGGATCCTCAGCCTTGTCCTAGTTCCATCCCTGAGTACCTGGTCACATCTCAGTGCACTCGGCAGAAAGACCATGCATGTGCCAACAGGCATGGCACATGCATGTTGAGTTGCTAAGTAAATAATATGTAGCATTAAGTGCTTATTTGCTAGCTTCTCTGACTGCACCCCGAGTTCTCCAAGGAAAGGAGTTATATTCAGCCACCTTTGTCTTCCTCAACTTGCACAGTGGATGCTCAATAAGAGTACACATTTAATTGGCTATTGGAACTACAAGATGCTATTAAAACACACATGTTAATGAGCAGCTCAGTCATTGAGTTCATTCAGTGTGCTACCAAATTACTACCTTGACATTTTCTTCATCTAGTTGTTCTGTAGTCCTGGATGGATTGGATTGAGTTTAAGTTCCAGCTAGGTCAATGACTTGTTACATAACCAGAAAAACCCTTCTTCTGGGTTATTGCTATTCCTTACCTCTAAAATGATAATATTGGTTTGCATTAGAGATGATATAATGGACAAATGATTGTAAATACTGTGAAACAAGGCTAAAACAATTACTGCATGAAATGTTACTGCCAGCAGTTAGGCAGTATTCATTGGACCTTTTTGTAAAACTTTCTAGTGTCAGAAGAAGTTGGGAGTTGCTGCTTAGATTTTCAGAACGGTGGCGACTTCCTAAAACCTGGTACTTGGAATGTGAATCTCAGTGCAATCTGTTTGCCTCACCCCACTCCTTTATTTCTTTGATTCACAAAAGTCCCCCTAAAATCAGTACTCTTTCCCCAAAGAATTAATTGTTCAAGCTGTTTATTGTCTGCTGCTGCTTACTCATTGATTCAGGATTTCAGAGTTATTCATTGTCCAGAAGCTCCCACTCGCGGGGGCTCGGGTCTTGTCTGGGAGTTCTTGACTGGGGGCCCTATCACTCCAAGAAAGGAGGAAGCTGAAACCTTGCAAACATGTGGGTCTTCTCTCTGCCCACTACCTTGCATGAACTGGAGGTGTCAGAATGGGGAAATGACTCTTGCAGCCTGAAGCTTTCATCTGGTTGTAGCAGTCAGGAGCTGGAGGCTCATTTTGAGCAACAAAATGTTTTGCTAATCATGGAATTTACAGGAAAGGATACATAGAGGAGTAGGTGCTGAAAGAAGTGAAGTTCTCCATCCTCAAGATCATAGAACTCATCCTTCTGGCCTTGGTCTCTAAGCCACATTCACACCCACATCAAATATCACCATTCATGAGAGCTTCTACTGGGAGAAAGAAGTATAGTCTGAGTGTTACCCAGTTCATCACAATTGCAGATGGATATCTTCAAAGAGTGAGTGGATCTGGATACCATAAACCAGAGTTTTTCAACCTCGACATTACTGGCATTTTGGATTGATTAAGCCTTTGCAGTGGGGGGCTGTCCTATGCATTGCAGGGTGTTTAGCAGCATCCCTGGCCTCTGTCTACCAGGTTCCAGTAGCAACTGACCCCAGATGTGATAACAACCAGAAACATCTCCAGACATTGCCAAATGTCTCCTGGGCTGGGGGGGGGCGGGGGGCGGGCAGTGGGCAAAAACACCCTGAGTTGAGAACCACTACCATATGGAGACACTCATAGGATTCCAGATGTGCCGCCATTTCTCAGTAAGATTCAGTAACTTTCTTCTAGGAGTCTCTGGGAAAATGATTAAGGAATGTATACATTATGTCATAACCAAAAAGTTTATATTGTATAAGCACTCACTTGTATGAGACACAGTTGAGTTCTAAACAAAGCAATCAAACTCTTTTCTCTAGACATAAATTTTCTAAGCTGATCAATGACAGTTCTTGCCATATAGAGAACCTGAAGATAAATCATATTAAAAACACATGAGTAGAAATTAATATTGATGCTGTCCTAAAATGTACCGTAAAAGACTTGTCTGTTAATTCAACATGCAGAAATCTTTATTGAGGATTTACTATGTGCCAGGCATTTGACCAAGCATTGGCAATCAGAGACAAATAAAACGTGGTTGCTCTCCTTTAGGAGTTTAGAGCATAACTGAGGCAGACATACAATCATCAATTACAAATAATACATGGCTAAGTTGCTCTACACAGAGGAGAAGCAGCTACATCAGGTGTCAGGGGAAGCATTCTAGAGGAGGTGAAGTTGAAGCTATGAAGCTATGTTTTGAAGGATGAATAGGAGTTAACTGGAAGAAGAAGTGAACAAGGACACCCCAGGCAGAAGGAGCGATGTGTATGAAGATTCAGACAGATGAAGCCACACAGTATGGAGAACTATGAGAGGCTCTGAATGCCTGGGCAAAGGGATCCTATGGGGCAGGAATGTAAAGTGAAGTGAGAGAGTCCATGCCACAACCTGCAGGGCTTTGGGTGCTGAGCTGGAAGCCACGGTGGAGACGCACTGGCAGAATTTTAGCAGGGGCAGGACAGGGCCTTTTGGCAGCTCCTTTCAGCAACATTGTAGACCTCAGACCAGCAACAGAGAGTCCAGTTAGGAGGCAGCAGCAGTAATTCAGGAGGAAATTAATAGGGACCGATATCAAGGCATGGTTAATGGGGAGTGGGAGGAGGAGATCTTTTAGAGATTAAGCAGATCAAATCTGTCAGCTGATTGGAGATAGGAACCTGACACAGAAGGGACATTTCTGATGGATCTCAGGCTTCTAGCTAAGGTGGCTCAGTGGCTGGTCCTCAATCCCAAAGATAAGAGAATCCAGGAAGGAGAGAGGTTTGGGGGAGAGAACAATGAAACAGCATGATGGCCTGGTTCAAACCTTGAGTTCTGAAATTAAATTCGACCTGGTTTATATCCCATTTCTCTTGTTTACCAATTGCATGAACTTGCTTGGACTCAACTTCTCCAGGCCTTGGCTTCCTCACATCTTAAAGGAGGGCTGATAACAGTACTTACTTGGTAGGTTATTATAAGGTTGAAATGAGATGACCACCAGGAAAACTATGCCTAGCATTTAGTGAGCGTCAATTAATGTTAGCGACAGCGTGCAGAGTGTCCTTCAGGACTTATGCAGCGCAGCAACTCTGAGTCCACGCAGTCCAACCTCAGTTCAGAGCTTGTGCTCCTAACCATTCTAATATACTGCCTCCTGGGGGCAAGTGCACCTAGATTAAACGGTTGGAATATAGCCTGCACGAGGGGAGTGGTGTGATATAAGGACAGCAAACTAGCAAGGGTAAAACCACAGGAGGTTGTATATGCCAGGCTAGGGAGTTTGGCCTTTATCCTGTGTGGGGAATGAGGAGATACTGGGATTTTAAGCAGGGAGATGATATGTCCCAGTATTCATGTCCCAATAATCACTTCAGCAGCAGTCTGGAAGGGCTGAACTAACACCATAGGAAAGGGGTGGTAGAAAAGCTCCCACCGGCCTTCTTTATTCTAGTTTCCCTCTTAAGTGTATTGAAAACTCAGTTTGTCAACTTGATTGGCTTGCTTTGATGTAAAGGGGAGGTAAAACAGTGATAGCCACTTGAGGTGTTCCAAGCATATCAGCATGAAATATCCTTTTTCTTAGTTGTTCCCTACAGCTGCAGATAATGTGTGTCCAGGAGGTTTCACTTTGCCTTAAAAGGCCAACACTCAACACTGCAAAGAAGGGAAGGACGTGCCTTTGCAAGTGGATAGGAGCGGCCAAGCCCATGGGAGCACAGTAGGCTCTGATCCAGCTACTAAACTCTGTTCGGCACCGTCTAGACCTGTTGGAGTGATTTGGTCTAATTAGCCTGTCCCGAAAAGAATCTTTGAATTTTGATGGCCCATAGTTGTGCTAGCAGACTGCCCTCTGCCATGCATGGGCCCTAGGAGGGAGGGTTGGATGGCCCGCAGTGGCTTGGCCAGAAGCCACAGGGTGCTTTGATGACTTTGCATAATTTAATGACTTCATTCAGAAAGAGAGATTTGGAGTTGAGAAATGGAATAAATAAATGAGGTAGTAGCCATCTTGACAGGTGAAGCTTGCTGAGGGCATGTCAGATAATCCGCTGCTGAAACACATTTCTCCTTCAAGTCTAGTTGGAACTGGGGCTTTTCTTTGTCTCTGGGACAGTCTTGCTGCCACAACATGAGGTGTGGGGAGAGCAATGGGAAGAGAGCCAGCAAATCTGTATTCTAATCCAAGCTTGGCCATTAGCTGGCTGTGTGAACTTAGGGAGATTTCGACTATATGGATGGCAATAGCGCATCCATTAGGTGAAAAGGCTACACTAGATCATTAGGAGGGAGGAGAAGGAGGAGGGGGAAAAGGAAGAGGAAGAAAAGAAGAAATTTCTACTTACCTGTTTTTTTAATCTAATTCTCTGAGCATCGTGCTATGTGGTTTACACACACCGTCCTTAAATCTCACAATACTTCCATAGCTGTCTTTATGGATCTTTTCAGCTGTATGATTTTATGAGTCTGAGTTAATGTGAAAGCTCTAGGAATAAAACGGAATGGCAGAAGATGGAGACAAACTTTTCCTGTGTAATAGGAGGTAATGTTTTAAAACCTTGAGGCTGCCTCAACAGTGACCGAGGACAGGAGTAGGGATTGGCATGTGTGGTGGAAAAATCGATTTCACTGGAATACCATGATCGAATCGTGGTGGTCATGGTTTTGGTTCTTTCCCCCTGGTTGGTCCACCTGACGACTGCATTACAGCTAGGGCTGAAGCAGTAGCATGTCCAGTACATGGCTACCATACATTACTTATTTTCAATTTGTTACCCAGTTCTCTCTGCTCCATCAAAACTCAAGGCCTTAGCCTAGCTTCCAAGGTATCTATCACATATCTTCCAGCCTTGCCACCATTCTTGTCCCTTGCTCCCTTCTCACATGGCTTTTCTTCCCTTACCCTTGAATGTGTGCTCATTATCTTCTGACTTTACACCCTCCTTCATCATGTACCTAGCCTGATTCAACACACGAGTAAGGAGTCCCTTTATGGGTGAATTATTAGACAGAGAGCTGGTAGTTCAGAGAGAACTTAATTTAATGCTCCCATGTTTATGTACCCTTAAAGATGGAAGTACAGGGTGCAGTGGGAGCCCAGAACACCTAACCTAAATAATATAGATGCTAACACCCTTTCCCCTACCCATCACACTCTTACCTGTCCTTTAAAGCCAAGATCATGCCTGCAGTAAGCACCGACTCCACCTAAATGCTTAATGATCCGTAGCTTACATGTGCTGTCTGTCTAGTGTCAACAAGACTTAGAGCCTTGGCACCTTGAACCCTTATTTTGTATTCTGTTATTTGAACTGTGCTCGCTGCTTTACACGCATCCCCCAATTCTGCCACAACCCAGCAATAACTGTCTCTGTGGATCTTTCCCGCCCTTTGTTTCTATGATGAGCCCTAACTGGAATGTCTCCCTTCTTTTTTCTGTTTCATAACCTTCTTCCTACCTCACACGTTTTTGTGCCATCGAGAAGCTGTAATTATTACTACAATTACCCTACCTTAATAACTAACATGTAATGAATGGCCCTTTACCACTGACAAAACATCTCTATCTCCATTATATCATTGTTCCACACGACAACTTTGTTATATAAGTAGCACAGAAATGAGCATCGCTGCTTTACAGATGAGAAAATAAATCTTCAAGGAACTAACCTATCTTTCACCTATCGTATAGCAAATGGTCATGAATAAGACCATGTTTTCCCTATGCTATCTCTGGGGAAAATATGTAGGTAATTTACCTGCTGCAAAATTTCTGATGGGAAAATTGTTCGCTTGAGTCATGACACTGCTAAGTACCCAGGGATCCTTAAAAAGCCTCTTTTGACATGAGTTAAAGCAACGTGAATTCACAATGCTGCTTCTCAACAGAGCTGAGAATCAATTTGAGAATCAAATAGCAAATGTGTGTGACTCTACTCATCCTGCTACTTATCCTGGTATTTAAGGTTTTTCCATTACTTCCTCTACTGAACTTCCTGCCATTGTGTCCATCTTTCCATTGTTCTGTACTCATACATGCTCTTTCTTCTTCTGGAATGATACTCTGCATTCCCATCTCTATATCCTTGTGAAGACCTCACCACTCCTCAAGACCCAGCTCAAATTAAACTCCTTGAAAAATCTGCTTCCCTTTCGTCTCTCCCTGCCCATACTCTCCCTTGAGAATAACTTTACCCCTGTGGAATTCCCAGAGCAGATCTCCAAGCATTCTCTCTTCTGATATAGATATTTACATACAGTGGCCATTTCCCTGCCCAAATGCCAGACCCTTGAGTTCAAGCATCTCTCTTGATTCATTTCTGTGGCCCCATAAGATGGAGCTTATGCCTTGCGCGTGGTAGCTTCTCAAGAGCATGTGTCCAATTGTAATGAATAGAAGCATTATTATTAAAGGGGGCAGTTTAGGTTGGGTGAGGACACCCAGATGAAACTGAAATAGCTGAGAACGGGCAAAAAAATTCAGGACTGCATGTCCTAAACACTAGACTATTTTTCCATTCTGGATAGGACAATAATGGTCATTATTTTTGTTGTCACGCTTTCAATCTCACACTCACATTGAGCCTTTGAAGTGAAATCTCTCCTAGTACCACTGAGTTGGTTCTTCTGTTTGAAGGGATATTCAATAGAAAGTTATGAAGTCTCTGGTGAAGTGCTGCTCAGTTCATTCTCGAGAGATTCAGATTCTTTTGACCAACTTGATGTTTCAACAGCTTGAAAAATGAAGGAATGAACCATGTCTGTCTAGACTGACCAGAAAGTAAAAACAAGGGGCACTTTGAAATCTGTGAATCTGACCACAACTGAGAGTTGTACTTAGTCCAAGTAACTGGAAAAATCAGTTTCTTGGATTAGGCAAATGCCTCCCTTAAGACTCTCAAACTGCTAGCTTTCTTCTTTCATAATTAATAGAAAATTATTACATTGACAGACAAGGGACTTCGTATTTGAGCCAATGGGAAAACTTGATGTTGAAACCAGGGGAAATAATTTAGCCCCAAATAGAGTTGTTAATGCCAGGATAAAAGCAAACAAATGTGCTAATGATCTTCCCTGAGAATTGGACTGTGATGAATTTTGATGTATTTCCAGATGGAAAATATATCAGTTCTCTCGGGGGTGGGGGTGGGACACCAGAACGAGAAAATGCTGAAATGGAAGTCAGCAAAGAGCACTCAGAAGATCCGTTTTTCATCTTCTAGAGAATGAAAGTGCTAAAGAGATAGAAAATTCTCATTTCAGGGAACCAGATCTGTGGGGTTGTAAGCATCCATAACAAGGTCGGGGGAGGGGGGGTCCCCGATTTCCGTTACAGGGACTGCCATCACTCTGCGGGCTTAAGGAATTATATGTTGTTGGTTTCAACATGCAGTGCTGCCTTGCTGTCCTTTTGTGCATTCAGTCATCTTATGGTCCAACACATATTCATTGCCACCTACCACCTACCCAGCTATTTTCTAAGTGCTTTGTGTAGAGCAAAGAAGAGACACAGTCACTGACATTGTAGAATTTCCGTGCTAAGTAGCCGGAGACGGACAATAAATACACACATAAGTAAATGTACTAAATCAGATCGTTATCAGTGCTGTGAAGTTTTTTAAAACTTAGGATGAGGAGGAAACAAGTGCCGTGTGCCAGCTCAGAATGGGCTGAGGCATGTTGCTCTGTTACGCAGGTTGCACAGGAAAGCCCTCACAGCCGATGTGGCATTTGAACAGGGACTCTCAGAAAATCATGAGAAAGACGTGAATATTTGGATAAAGAGTATTGCAGGTAGAGGGGACAGCAAGTATAGAAGCTATGAGATATGAGAGTTCTTGGCAAGATCAGGAAAAGCTGGAAAGCTAGCTCAGTTGAAGCAGTGTTGGCAAAGGGCAGAGTAGCCCACTTAGTAAGAGATGGAGCAGGGCACAGCCTGTAGGCATAGTCTCGTACTGGAGGAAACGAGATTGTTCAAGTAGACCTCCCTGCGGTAGGTGGGAACACTTCTGAATCTACACATGGATTGTGAAGCAGCCCACTCACAGTGCCAAAACAATACTGAAACTGGGATAGGCAAGAGAAGCTGGGGTCTGTGTGAATGAATATGGGTGGCAACTTTTTTTTTTTTCAACTGTGCTCCAAAACTGCTTTGCCTCTTCCACGACGTTTCCTCTCCACTGGCTATGCTTATTCTTACCTCCAAACCCATTGAGACATCTCCATCCTTCACAGCTTAGTCCAAGCAACTGGGACAGTGTAGACACAGTTGAAACAGAATGGAATTTGGTACGTCAAAAAACTTGGGTTAAAAAATCTGCCTTTATAATTTAGTAGCTGTCTGACTTCCAGAAACCTATTTAACCTCTTTGAGTCTCAGTTTCCTCATCAATAATAATAAAATGTTCTTTAAGTGTCTTAAGCCATTAAAGAATCATCATTAACCAAGGAGGACAATTTGTAATCAGTAGATGAGAAAACTGAGGCACAAGGGGTTAAGTAAGTAGTCCAAGGTTACTACTAAATGGTAGGAACAGGATCTGAACTTGAGCAGCATGGCAGCAGGACTCATGCATTTAACCCTATGCTACCTTGCAGGCTAGTGTGCATGCTAAAAGAGATCATGAAGAGAAATAGAGGGTACCTACACAGTAGGTAGTCAGTAGTTACTAGTTCCTGACCAATCATACTTTTTTGGTTGCCAGTGATAGAGAAACCAACCCCAAATTACTTAAGCTGAAAAAATGTTTGTTGGCTCTTAATGAAGATAAATCTAGGCCCTAGATTCTAGGGACATGCTGGCTTCAGCTACTGCTCAATTTAGGTTTCAAACTGTTACCACTATCCATCTCTTGGCCACGCTTTATTTATTTATTTATTTGGCTGCGCTACACAGCTTGCTGTGTCCCCTGCAGTGGAAGCACAGAGTCTTAACCACGGGACCGCCAGGGAAGTCCCCATGCTTTATTTATTGATTCTTTTCAAGTTCCATATGGGGAGCCAGGACAGCTTTGGTTCCATTGTTAGTATGACACCCAATCCAATGGAGGAGAGGAGTCCACTTCCTTGATGGTTAGAGTAACCACGTGTCCTGTTTTGGCTAGAACAGTCACAGTGCAGTATAACAGAGAAGTCCACTTCCTTGTGGTAGGGGTGACCACACATCCTGGATGGCCCAGACTGTCCTCGTTTACACCTGCCAGTCCTGCTTAAATAGTAATTGTACCTCCATTCCCTCTGAGAAGTATCCCAGTTTGGACAGTAGATGTTATGGTCACTCTACTGATAGTCCAAAGAGAAATACTGAGATTTAGTCTCATTGGTCACTGCCTCAGATACAAAGTGTTCCTCTAAATCTTAAGAAGGATTTGCTTAGCTGAGAGTGGGGAGGGATGGGTCCACCAAAGAAGAATAGAGAGACTGTTAGTCAAAGATGTGACTTGGTGGGTTCTGGGTGGTCAGAGCCACAACATGCATTGCAGTTCCCTTTTCTTCCTTTATACTGTTTGCTTCAAGTTAGCAGCAAGTTAAGGAAGTTTGGGAGTTGGAAAACAGGAGTTTGAATCTTGACTCTATTCTTCCTCTAGCTCTAACCTTGTTGACCATCTTCTTTTCTAAGCCTCATGTATAGAGAGAACTCTATACACGAGTTGTTAGGAGTATTAAATAAGCTAATGGAATAAAACCTTTACCACAAAGCTTGGCATATATGATTCAGTGAATTGTTAACTGTTGTTTTTCCATGATGCCTAGAACAGATCTGAGCATACATTAGGTAGTGAGCAAATACCTAGTGACCAGTGATCAGGACACCAAACAAAGTAAAGGACCATGAGCCTCACAGTGACTGTAGGGACTCGCTGGGTAAGTTTAGAGAAGAGTTGCTGGCAATGACGATGAGACCTAGTGATCAAGGACAGGAACCTTAAAATGTGAAATTGAGTCAAGAGATTTGTGATCCAGTTAAAACATTGGAGAAACCACTGAGAAAATGTGCTTTTTAGAACACTGGGGAAATGACATTATTAACATTTAAAACAGCCAAGAATATTTACTTAACACCCATATTGGGGCAAATAAATATGAATAATTAATGCATCCTAATCCCAAGAAGTTCAGAATTTTGGATGGAGAAGAAAACTCAGACATGTACAGGGATGTGCTTTGCTTAACATAAAAACATATACATAAAGTAGAGCATGATAAATGTCATACTTTTAAACATGATAGTTCTTTGATTGGATAGAGAAAGTTGTTAAGACAGACTCAAGTGCTAGGAAGGGTTAAATGAGGAAGAAATCCCTTACAACAAGGGTGAACAGGAGAGATTTGGGGAGCTGGGTTGAAGTATAGATGGATTTTACATGCGGGGAAGGTACAAACGTATTCAAGGCCTTGAATATTCCAGGCAAAATCCTGCCCTTGTGCTTTTGCTTCCTCTACCTAGAATGCTTTCTCCAGCTATCCATGTAGCTTGACCTCTGAGTTCCTTGAGTCTTTTCTTCAAATGCCACCTCTCAGTAAGGACCTCCCAGCTACCTATGTAAAATTGTGATACCCACCACCTCCCTGTGTTGCTTTTCTCTTTAGCACTTGCAGCTCTCTAATGTACTGTAGACTTTACTGGTTTATCTTGTCAATTTTCTGTCTCCACCACTAGAATGCAAGTGCCATGAAGACAGGAGGTTTTGTCTGCTTTGTTCACTGCTCTAATTCCAGCACCTGGAATAGTGCTTGACACGTATTAGGTGCTCGTATTTTGTAAAGGGAAGGGAGGGAAAGAGTCTGCCTGAGGGAACAACATGAACCAAAGGACAGATAGAATGTGGTAGTTTGTGCAGCAATCACAGTGTCAGTGTCAGCTGACGGGAGTGTGTGTACTGACAGGGGTGAGAGGGGGTTAACACGGTAGAGGCAATTCAGCAGGAAACACATGTTGGAGTCAGACCCTGGAAGACTTGGAGACTAGGCCAAGGAATCCAGCTTTTATTCTGCATGTCATGGAAACTATCAAGGGCCTTCACTGGGAAATTTATATGAGCAGAGTTCTGTTTTTAGAGCATTAATCTGACAGTGTAGATTGTCATACACTGTCAAGGGTAGGCATAGAGAGCAGCTGGAGGTAAGAATGCTAGCTAGGAGACCTGACAGTAAGCCACATGAACAACCATGGTGCCTTTACCAAAGAGAAGGAGGGAGAAAAATGGAGAGGACAGAGGCAGTTGTGCAAGTGAAGGGGATACAAAGAGGTAGAATTAACAAGATTTGATTCTCTTGTTAACAAAAAGGATGCAGAAACAGACTCACATAGAGAAGAGACTTGTGGTTGGGAGGGCGGGAGGGGGAGGGATAGACTGGGAGATTGGGGTTAGTAGATGCAACCTATTACGTATAGAATGGATGGACAACAAGGTCCTATTGTGTAGCACAGGGAACCATATTCAATGTCCTGGGATAAACTATAATGGAAAAGAATATGAAAAAGAATATGTGTGTGTGTGTGTGTGTGTGTGTATAACTGAGTCACTTAGAGAACATGTAATAGTGGGATGACATCTATGTGCGGTGGTGGATGTGATGACTGCTCTGACATTAAATGTCAGAGTTGACAGGCTTAAAGATGAAAGGTACCATGTTTTCCTTATGAACAGTCTCTTTACAAGCAAAATAATGTTTCTAAATGGTTTCTACTTATTTTACTCTGTTTTTACTAGCTAGAATAACACAGCAGACATTTTAGTACCTGGAGTCCTTGAGATTTACTTTTTCTGGGACATATCTATAGTTGCTGCTGAAAGTTAGGTATGATGACATCCCTGTCCCTGTGACCCCAGTGTTCTTTTTCACAAGCCATGCTCCCACTGAGAGGAAGTGCAAAATTGCACATTTGAAGAAGTGAGAGAGGAAACAAAGAGAAGGGTATGGGATTGTCCAAAATCAAAAGTAGGCAGCAAAAGGGATTTAAGTCTGGAAAAGAAAGTTAGGAGTCCCTTCTCCCTCTCCAAGCAGACAAGAATTGCATTTCCTAGTGTTTTGAATTATTGCCCAAAATGTGTGTGTGTGTGTGTGTGTGTGTGTGTGTGTTTATGCCTCTGTACAAATAAACCTAGATATAGAATATAGAACCCGTGCCCTGTACAAGTCAAGGAGTCCCTATTAACTTAGAGTACAATGGGAGTGCTCTTTCTGGAGTTGTGCAATGATGGTTCTGCTTCCAAGGATGCAGAACAGAGGACCGATTTGAGGAGTGGCTTGGCTGTTTGAAAATCTTCCTCCCAGCTCCTGCACCATTAGAGATTAATTTATTGGGGTTACCATTCTCTAATCCATTAGTATGAATTAGTTCACTCAACTGATCACGGCTGAAAGCTCCATGACTTCCCGAGAAAGCTTAGGAGATGGGGACCTGAAAAATATAAAAGAATAAAGGGAGGAAAGATGCGGGGGGTGGTTTCTGGCAACAAATCTGGCCTATTTCATACACAGGTGAGCTAAGGACTATTCTGCTCTGGGCAGCGCTGGAGAATTAACTGAAGTCAGCTCGTGATTGGCCTTAAATGTTGAGATGCTCTAGGAAATAGGGAGCCATTGATGGTTTTTAAGGAGGAAAATTTATGGAAATAGAGATCAATCACATCTTCCCATCCACAAACATCAAATGCTGAAGTTATCCATGGGCTCCTGCCTGGACATCTCTAGAAGGGCATTCCCTTCCTGGTCTCTGTCCTTCCACGCAAGCTGACTAATCCACATCAACTCAATTCAGCACATATTTACTGCACACACATTATATATCAGCACAGTTACAAGTTTCAGAAACAGCTGCTAAAAAGTACCATTCTCTGGCTTCCTCTCTTGTTTTGAATATTTTCTTTCATTTCCTCCCATTTGCAATGCCTTGTGTGACATTCCATCAGGAAGTAAACTTTCCAAGTACTGTCATGTTAGAGCCTTAGGAGAGAACTGATGTGGCCTAGAGTGTTAACAGGAGTGCTCTGTACGATGAGAAATGTATGTTTTCTTTACTCTGGCCAGATTTTTCTAGACCAGAAAGTGAGGGTTTTTTTAAATATTAGCATGTAGTATATTTAACAAAGTGCTTACTGAAAATCCCACAAAATATGTCTTTGCCGCATATTTTTAAAGTACAGAGGCGCTCACCTTGGTTTGTGTAAGCATTCAGTGGTGCATGCTATACTTTATTTTGGCCGCCGTGATACGTATCGGGAGGGTGCCTCTCCTTGGACTCCTGGTGAAATTGGCAAACTGTACATGAAGCTGGTCCAAGGATAAGGTGACTTGAGTGAGTTCTGTACGGGAGCCCTCACTGTCTGCTGTACAAACACATGTCTACATTCACAGTACGATTCATCACGCCTACTGGCAACTGAAGCCAAATTCTTATCATCTGTTTCTTGGATTATGGCTATAGCTTACCTTCTAACTGTCCCCCTTATTCCAGGCTCTCCCACTCCCCTCCAGCCTCCATATTCTTAAACAAAATCAGACCTTGTCTCTTGAATTTTTAAAAGCCTCCAGTTTCTCTGCAGGGCTGGATGGCAGCAATAATTTTCATCAAAGGTCAGACCGCCCCTTAGATATACTAGAATATACATAAAGAGCTGGCTGGGAAGGAGATAAGTGAGGTTTCAAAAGTCATATTTAGCATCTCCAGTGCCTTGAATTCCTTTTGAAAATTTAAATAATATTTATGGATTAAGTGAGATGTATGTTTATTAAAAAGGGGGGATACTGATCTCCAGAAAGAAGTCCAAACTTGTTCTGTCATTCGAGGTCCTACATGGTGTGGTTCACACTACCTTTCCAGAACAATCACGCATCTTGCTCTCGCTAGAGTTCGTACTTGACGTTGATGATACAAACAAGCGTGGGTCTTTGAGGGACTTTTTGTCTGGTTCTGGAGATAAATGCGAAACCTAATTTCAAGTGGTCTTGCCTGTGTTATCATAGAGATACAAGGGGGAACAGTGGAAGGGGTCAATGTGTGGAACAATGGAAGGGGTCAACAAATCTGCTTGCGGGGAAGTGTTAAAGCTCCAGAGATGCGTCACAAAGAGTTAGTAATAATCACCTCCTGGACGTTGGAGGGAAGACCAAGACAGGCAGAAAAAAATAACGCGCATTGACTTCGAGGCATGTACCTACTGGGATTTTGGGTGATTGTGCATTGTCCAAAATGCAAACTGAGGTAGAAGAGACAAGAAGTTATGGGGTTTTTTACTGAAATTTATAGGAAACTTCAGAATTTTTTTTGGTGGAGAGAGGATAAACAGATGTATTTTTTAAATAAAAATGAAACTACTAGAAATCCAGAGCAAGACTGGTAGTAGTAGAAAGAACAGTCAAAAGGCTATTGTACTACTCCAGGAGAGAGATGGCAATGGCCTGGATGAAGGCAGTGCAGAAAAGACAGAGGTGGATTTAAGACAGATTTTTTTTTTTTTTTAAATCCAGTTCCCTAGCCACACTAGTCACACTTTATTTATTTATATTATTTTTGGCTGTGTTGGGTCTTCGTTTCTGTTCGAGGGCTTTCTCCAGTTGCGGCGAGTGGGGGCCACTCTTCATCGCGGTGCACGGGTCTCTCACTGTTGCGGCCTCTCTTGTTGTGGAGCACAGGTTCCAGACACGCAGGCTCAGTAGTTGTGGCTCACGGGTCTAGTTGCTCCGCGGCATGTGGGATCTTCCCAGACCAGGGCTCGAACCCGTGTCCCCTGCATTGGCAGGCAGACTCTCAACCACTGCGCCACCAGGGAAGCCCTAAGACAGATTTTGGAGGAGGAATTGAGAGGACTTAGAGACCCCATAAGCTCTGATGGAAAAGATGAATTAAAGGTGGTACTGTGATATACAACTGTGAACCCATGTGTAAGGTGGTACCATTAGGTGTGATGGAGAATGTAGTCAAAGGAGCAGATCTCAGTGGAAGGTGGCAGTTCTGCTTTGAACATGTCAAGTGTGAGGTGCCTGGGGGACATTCATGTTGGAATGTACAATACAGAATCTGAAGCCTAGAAAGGATATCTTGGCAGGAGACATCCATTTGTGGGTGATGATGGAAGACAGATGTAAATATTATCCAGAGTGGCATTTGATATGAGAAAAGATGAAGCCAAAGACAGAACTGTAAAGAATATCTTCATTAAGGTGAATTATTTTTTAAATCGAAAATAAATTTTAATTTGAGAGATTAACTGTGTTTTTCTATAAAAAATTTTAAATATGTTATAAAAAGAATCCCTATCTGAAATAGTCATACATAGACTTATATAAAAGTGACTAGGTCATTTGCTCGTAAGTTAAGTGCAATACATCTAAAACACAAAAAACAAAAAAAGAGCTTTTGTATCTCGCCAAGTCTGTTCACCAACAGTAGCACAGTAGTAAGTTGGATTTGGAATTGACTCTGTGTTCTTGCCATCCCTTTTATCTTTTGGAAGCTAGCGTTCTATTCATTTCTAAGCCACTAATTATTTTATCAGTTTCAACATTCACAATTTTTCACATTAGAATTGATGTATGTTATAGTTTAATTAGCAGTAATCAGTTTTCTTAGTGGTGCATAAAGTAATTGTGTATCTTACAGTCTTTGGCCTGTTCGATTCGAAGTCATATGGTAATTGCTTTGTTCTTGCCCCTTTCGAGAAGGATGTAGTGAAATGGCCCACTCTGCTCCCTGCTGTCCTTCTCCCCCTGACCTGACTTAGCGGTCCTCCATGAGGCCACAGCCCCCTTGTGAAAAGCCAGGAGCAGGGTGTCAAGGGCTCAGGCCAGGCACTCGAACCCTCTTATCCTGGGGTTTTGCAGGCCCTGAAAGAGCCAGGGAAAGCGAGAACCCACTGACCTCATAAAACCCAAGCCCTTCTCTTCACAGAGGGCCACCCCATATCACCCGGGATTCTGGTTGCAAGCAACAGGCACCGAGTCCAATGGGATTTATTGGGAGGAAATCTGGTGCTGACACCACCTCTAGTGAGATTTATTGGAAGGAAATCTGGTGCTCACAGAATCGACAGGAGGCAGAAGGAACAGGTTTGGAAAAGGGCAAGACCAAGGGAACCCAGACCGTGGAGCTCTGGAGTAGTCTGGCCAGGATGTCAGACACTGCTGCATGTTGCCCCTCGTTAATCCTAACTGTCCCCTCAGCTTTGCCTCCTGGCTCCAGAGACAGAGCCCCTCTTAGGAGCAAAGCCCCTGTTAGGACACTGCCCAGATCCTGCCTGTGTCCTGGTCACCAGGAAATGGAGAGCAGGAAAATGTCTCCCCAGGACGTCAGGAGAATAAAGTAGGGTCCAGCAAGGCGCCAATACAACAGCAGTGCAAGGGGAATCCCGCCCCCCCCAACAAGACAGAAAGGGATTTTGATGTTGTATTGCCAACAGTGACGAACGGTCCCCTGCACTTCCTTTCCAAAGTCTCAAATGTGTGAGGCCATCAGAGCAGCTCAACACTCAGAGGACTGTGGCGTATTCCAATGGGTGACATTGACTTCATTCTCAGCCACTCACTGGTGGAGGAAACTAACCTTTTGGGAGCTCATATAAGGGGTGAGGCCTTGCACTAAGTGTGTTATGTGTAATTGCTGCCAGGCATGCAATTACTTGTGTTTAGACATTGAGAAAATCTTAAGGAAGGAGAAGTGATGAGCAAACTTTTTTCCAACTAGAGAGAAAGAAGGCAACAACTGCAGACGGTAGAATTTGGGTGCTAAATAAAATAATGTCTAAAAGATGCTGTTGTTTGAAATTAGCCCCTTGGGCTGACAGGCAATTAACTTCTGCCGGTAGTTTACTTTCTCTTGTGTACCTGGTACAGGAAACTGTACATGGGTGGTGATTTTTTTCCCCCCAATCTCAGAGGAAATGTAACCGGGTAGGAACTAAGTAGCACAACTCATATATCAGTAGTCTGTAGCGGTTCTACATAAATCCTTTTCTTTAAAGTTATTTAACTGTTTTGAAAATGGTTTCAACAGAAGTAATTCCAATTGCACCAGAAAGGAAACCAGAGTCTTAAAGAAAAATATACTCTCTTTGCTGAGCAAGGCAAACATATCAGTATGCAGAGAAACAAACCAGTCTCTTGTGTTTTATTTCCTTAACAAATCCACTGAAACACTCACGTTCTGTCTTTAAAAGGTTGATAGACAAAGAATTCTGTGGCCACTCAAAATTAATGCCTACAACTGGTTTGTAACTACTTTAAAAAGGCAGGTACTGTTTTTTAAATTTATTTCTCTTTTATTCACAGTATCTCATTATGGGACTTTGCACATATTATAAGAACTCATTGGAAAAAAAAAAAAAGAACTCATTGAAAACGTACTCTCTGGGCAAGTATTTTGTATTTAAAGAATTAGATAACCTGCTATTTCCCCACCTACTTCAAAAATAAACTAACACACTTCTATCACAGTCTAGCCCTTTTTATTGCCAGGCCCTTATAGAATAATATGTTTCCTAAAAGCTCTAAGGGGCGCTTCTGTCATGATGTTGCTTTTGATTCTTCCAGGATTTTTTAAAACAAAAATCCTTATAGCTGCAAAAGGTGAGAGCTTGATACTATTCAAAGCTGACTAGCCAAAGTCATTTGGTGAAACTGACTTCGTTTTAAGAACTAAAAAATGTGAATTTACAAACTAGGTGGTTCTAATAAAAAGCACAATTGTTTTCCATAGTCAAATGAGCTGATAATAAAGTAATTTAGACCTTGACCTATTCCACCCTTTGGGTCTATGGAGTGAGATGGAAGAATCTATTTGTTGTTAGTTTTGCTTCCCCAAGATCTTCCCGTGGCTCACGCCTTAACTCCTTGAAGATTTTGCTCAGTGTGGCCCTTCCTGACCACTCTATTGAAAATTTCACCTCTTCCTCCCCTTATCAGCATGCCAGATGTCCCTTTTCAGCTTTCTCTGTCCCCATCCCACTTACCTGACACAGTGTATGTTTTGTTTATTTGTTTGTTTGCAGTTTCTCTCCCCTAACTCATGGAAGCTCCGTAACATGAGCACAGAATTTTTTTTTTTTTGTCTATCTTGTTCCCTGTCCTGTGCCTGGCACCTGGCACATAGTAAGGGCTCAGTAAATATTTTCTGACATACAAGCGAAGGCAACATTTGTTTGACGGTTTCTCTGTATGGATGTTTGCAACTCTCCTGGTGGTTTAAAAAGCAGTTTCACATCAATACTTTTGTTTATTCTCACAATAAATTTGTGTTTTAAGACAGGGTTATTATCCCAATTCAGCAGATGAGGAAAAAGGCCTCAGAGAGTTTCTACGAACTATGTAAAGTCAGGGGCTGGCAAGTGGTAGACTCCAGCCTTGAACTCAGACCAATTACTTCCCCTGAAATGTTGCTCCCACGCAAGCTGCGAATCTGTCTGGCTGAAGGAATACAGCAATGCTTTGTAGTAAATGTTGCTGGTCAGGTCTCAGGAGAGTGTATTCCACAAAGTAAATAAGAATAGAGTGTGGGTGTAGCATATATAGTTTTGATAAATACAGCAACCCATCTGTTTAGCTCTCAAGGGTGTGAAACCTGACTTCTCCTCAGTTGAGTGTTACATGCGCTGACCTCCGGGAATTGGGAGAGTGAACCACGCGATGTCCACCTCTGAGAGCCTCCACACGCCCCTCCTTACCCTGCAGCTGAGCAGCGCACCTGCTGTGCTTCAGGCTTTTCTCCACGACATTTCTGTTTCATGACAGCTGCGGGTAGGGAGGTAGTGTGCGTAATGGTTAAAGATCAGATCGGATCAAAACATGCAGAACCAGACAAAACTTGAAGCTCAACGCGGTTGGGAGTTTCTTTGGGGGGAATTACTGTCTCCTCACCTATAAAATTAGGTGGGTAGTACCAAGTTCGGATAAATAAATTAGATGATACAAGTAAAGCATTCATCACTGCTTTAGTTGTTATTATTGTATATCTCATTATCTCTTCTACTAGATTATAAGATCATAGAAGGTAAGGCACGCCACTGACTTTATTAGTTTGCTAGGGCTGCCATAACAATGTCCTATAAACTGGCAGTTTAAACTGTAGAAACTGAATGTCTCACAGTTCTGGAAGCTAGAATTCCAAGATCAAGATGTTGGCAGGGTTGGTTCCTTCTGAGGGCTATGAGGAAGAATCTGTTCTATGTCTCTGGTGGTTTACTGGCCAGCCTTGGCACTTCTCAGCTTGTAGAAGCATCCCCCAGTCTTCGCCTTCATCTTCAATGGCATTCTCCCTGCATGTGGATCTGTGTTTAAATCTCCCCTTTTTATAAAGACACTAGTCATGCTGGACTTGGTGCCTGCACTACTCCAGCATGCCCTCATCTTAACTAACTATATCTGCAATGACACTATTTCCAAATAAGGTCACATTCTGAGGTACTGGGGGTTAGGATTTCAACATACAAATTTGGGGAGGGGGACACAGTTCAACCCATAATGTGGGCTTTGTCACCTTTGCATTTGTTGTATTTACTTGTATTTAGTAAGTGCCAGGGAACGGCTGCTGAATCCACTGGATTTAAATACTTGTCTCTAGAAGGTTCAGAGATGGAGCTACTTCCCAGCAGATTAGTGGTCTTTTGAAAATTGCGTCTCCATCCAAGGTTTACCAGAAGAGGAAACTTCCCTTCCGCTAGTGCCTCACTGGGCTTTGTGTTAGGTCTTTGGGTCAGGAAGATACATCATGTCGAGGTGAATATTTTGTTCAGGACCTTCCAAGCTGGCTTTTAATGGGAAGATAGCAGAAATATCTTTATATATAAAGATTTAGATGTGTTATTTATAATTTAACACGTTAAAGGTCTATTTGTCTAAAGATCTGGGTAACAGTGTACTTTTCAAAATTTTAAGTGCACATTTTTGTCTCACAGGTATGTGTTAGTAATAATGCATTAGTAATAACTGTGTTAATGTGTTCATAATAATGACAGTTTTCCTCAAAAGTGTTTTACATTCTTTCCAATATGTATTTAGTGTGATTATAAAGTAATGATGTTGGTTCCACAATCTACACACATGCATATAGATTACTGTATTTCAGTGTCTAAATTGCAATACTATATTTACATATCCATATTTTTAAAATGGATATTCCTTCCTCAAATCACTTGCTTAATATAATCAAGAACTTTTACAGCTGCTTTTCAGGCTATACATATTTGTTTGGGCATTTAAATATGCATATATAATGCATTCTCTAAGTGGTTAGAGCTGAAATTTTGAGTTACTATAAATCTCAGGATTTATTGTGATGGAAATGGGACTCTCCATAGAGCTTTGGATCTTATAGAACATCTGTAAATATCAATATTTATTGAATGAATGGATATATGAATGAATGATGGGGGTGGAGGAAGTGAAGTCATTTCTTTTAAACTCCATTTGAGCCAATGAAATCAATATAATACTTGAGTGAAGGTAATATATTTAGAAACCATGGAAGCAAGTTTTAATTTTTTATACTGTTTTATTCCATTAAGTTGGATTTTCTTGTGACACTTTGTCTTGCCCTTCCATCCTCTACACTGTGACTGATGATTTCAAGCACTCTGCACTGAAAGGGACCTCCAAGAAAGGCAGTTTGGCAGGAGAGAGAGAGTAGGAGCACATTTGCGTAGGGCAGGAAGGGCACTGTAACATCTGGCGGTGGTGGCCGACTGGTACCGTTTGTTAGTGCTCATTAAATTCACATTAATGCATGAACTGCTCTGAATGTGTAAATGCCATTTCAGGTTGGTTGCTTTCTTCCAGGCCAATGGCAATGACTTTTGGGGCCCTACCCCAGATTGTTTACTTGCCAGTGGCATTTGACCTGGGGTCAGACCTGTATTTAACCCTTTCCTGTAGGTCAAAACCAAATTAATTTGGTGAGAATGAAATTGGAAATGAGTCGTCTGTACAGCAGGTGTCCCCTGTGGAGAATGTGCTACAGGTGGAAACATTTTAAGATCTGTTCCTGGCCCATCTCCGAAGAAGCTTCAGAGGTCAGAGAGGCAATTCCAAGACATCCCATGTGGTGAGGGCCTGGAGATGGATGTAGCAGGTGCCGACTCGGGGCGGTTTTCTCAGAAGCGTGGGGTACTTTCAAAGAGGCCCTTTTTGGAGATAATGTATTCATGTATTCATGAACGTATATCTTGGGCATTCATCGTGGACTGATTTACTTAGAAGCTGCCCTAAATGATTGGAACTTTACCCTCTGCCCCTACCTCCCACCATCAGCCAGACGCTTTGATTTGAAGGAAAGACTATAATGCATTTTTCTCTTTCTTTTTTCTAGAGGATGAGGATGATGAGGAAATGGTAGAACCTAAAGTTGGCCAGGATTCAGAACTGGAAAATCAAGACAAAAAACAGGAGGTGAAGGAAGGTATGGTGTGGGAGCTAAATTGCGTCATCATTTTATTGCTGTCTTTTTAACCAACATAAGGGACTATAGAGGTAAGGAAAAATTAAACGTATACCTCCTGCGTGGAAGGTTTTCTGTGATTGATCAATACATTACATTTAGCAACATAAACTGTAATCCTTTATTTTTTTGACTGACAGAAGCAAATAAAACACGAACCATCCACAAGTCCAGTCACATTTCCAGTAAAATTATTACTAAATAGCAGTAAAATAAGACACTTGTTATCAATTGACATGTTATCTAGTTCACGCCATCATATATTCCTAATGATAACAGTAGAGGAAAGGAGCAGGTATAATCATTATGTCACTAAATTCTGAGGTTTATTGGTGTGATCTACAGAGAAACATTAACCGTGATCATCACTATTAACTATACTATTAAAAGTTTTCCTCCACACTCTGCCCATATCAGAAGGAGCAGCCTTTACATGCTCCAGTGATGACAATGACTAGTACTTATTAGGGGCTTAGTAGGTACTTGGCTCTCTCCTTAACACTCCAGAGATAATATGTACCCTTTGCAACATCCTTTTGAAGCAGATACTATTATTTTCCCTATTTTATAGGTAGAGAAATAGGAAAAGGGAGGCTTAAAAATGTACCCATGGATACATAATGTGTAAGTACACGATCCAGGATTTGGAGTTGACTCCAAAGCCTATACACTTGCCCACAAAGCCGTCCTCCTGTAATAGCACTGGATTTCAAAAAACAAGAAAGCAATAATGAAAAAAGAAAAGAAAGGGAAAGGCAAGAAATACTATAGCTGATGTTTCCCTAAAAATCTAATTTTGTGTCCCTTTGAGATTTTCAGCCTATGGAGAAAAAGAGAATTTTGAGATTGTCATTCTTATTGAGAAATGGAGTGTCCATGAGAATGGAGTGTAGATTAAAAAGATTCTTCCATATTTCCTACTAAATGTCCCAAGTTTAGAGCAACACAAGTCTAATTAGAATTTCATTTGATTTTTAAATTTTCGATTTGCCCGTGGCTCTGGCGAAGTGCATGGCACATGGTTGTCCCCGGGGACTTTGTAGGAGTGGTCATAGGGACTCACTTCAACCTGCCCAGGCACTGAGTGAGGTGGATTACTGTCAAGTTCTAGGGTACGGCTGTAGGCAGGCAGTAGATTCAGCACCTTTAACAGTGGCGTCCACAGAAGGCACAAGTTCCTCTTTCTGAGAGATTCTAAAAGGATTTGATTGAAGCAAGTTCACATTTAAACCTCCTACTAAGAACATGTATATATATATATTTTTTTTTTTGCAAAATATCCTGAAGATGTACTGGGTGATAAGAAGCCAGGGTGTATTTTGTGTGTCTTGGCACGGATTCCCTCCTGCCCCCCAACCCCAATCTCCAAATTCTCTTCTCTGGCAAAGCATTGCAACCTCCTTCTTAAGTTCTGAGCAAAAACACCCTCCAGTTTTAACTCTCACTCATGCTTCATGGAATTGATTAAAGTCCTGTTAAAAGTCCAAGAGAAGTTTGGAAGTGCATTTCCTGTTACTGCCGCGCTGTGCATCTTAAGTCTCTATTAATGGCTTTTCTGCAAATTAGCACATAATGGGTTAAAAGCATGTTTATGTTGGCATCAAACTCTCTCTGGCTATTTTTTTTTAAAGCAAGACAGTATTTTGCAAACTTTTTAAAGAATCTCTAGCAGATACAATCGTGGCGCCATTCATACAGCTGCATGGTAGTCAGGGCTGTGTCAGCACTTCCATAGGAACCCTGAGTTTCAGGGATTTATTACTTAGCCATAAACATTTGCTCTGGGCTGAAACTTGACATACACAGTTTCAAACCAGGGAACACATTTTTGAGAAATCTGGCCTTTTTTGGAGTTAAAAAAAAAAAAAGTGCTGAGGGGGAGATGGGAAAAAAATCAGTGCTCACTAGCTTTTGACATTTTTGCCCATGTGACATCAAAAATGCATTAAACAGTAAAGAAATATGGGTTTGATTTATTACTCTTCTCACTCTTTTTTCCACATCAGAGTAGGGAAAACAGCAGGTAGCTTTTAGCTTTTAATAAAATTTTAGGAAATTTCTATATGTGAGTGTCCTAGTATCTTCATGTTTAGAGATTTAAAGCGACAGAATTGGAAACGTGACTCTTGTAAATGCACATTAACTCATAAACCTCACATTAACTTCAGAGAAGGACATCATTCTTTATTAGTTTGGTTTGGTTTTCTTCCTCTTGTTTTTGAACTGATTTCACTGTAAAATTCAGTAAGAGCTACTGTCCCTATTTAATCTGATTGAATATTTAAGTTATGTGGGTTTACTTATTTATTTTTTAATCTTTTTGACATATTCTTGAAAAATATTTAAAAGATGCAATTTTTATATTGAAATTTAAAGCTATATCATTGAAACAAGGCAAGACATTTCTGAAATGGATATTTTAAAAATTACTTTTGACCTAAAGATGAGATTGTAAGATACTCAATATAAATTGTGGATTCCATTACAGATTTTACATTTTTACAGAGAAAAAACATCCAGGAACTCTAGAAATCAAAAGATATAGTGTCTAGTAAATAGAGTAAATCAAAAAGAAATTGAAAAAGTACACATTCAGGTCAATAAGAAAACTTAAGAAGCATAGCAAATAGGATAGAATCAACATGAGAGACACATAAAAAAGTATTTTCATGTACAGTACCAAGACAAATTAACATTTCTATAATAAAAAGAATTAAAAGTAGACCCTAAAATAAAATTCATACTAGATTTTAATTTTGCAGGCCATGAATTCATAGAATTAGGCAGTTCTCTAAACTTTGAGTTTCATGACTCTAGTACATTGTTTTCGTACTTCTTATTCAAGCTAAATATAACTGTTCAGGTAAATTTTGGTAAGTTTGAAAATTGTGCTGTCATTGGCTCATATGTAAGTCATATCCATGTGTACTACTTTTCCTGAAGAATCTTTATTTCTTAAAAAAGGTCACTTTAAATGCATAAAATATTGTTAGCTCTTGGCAGAAATACTCCATGTTGCAAAAACAAACAACAAACCTGCTATAATAGCAATTTCTGCTTAACTTGTAAGAAAAATCAAACATTATCATTGCCGTTGTTTTGCGCTGTTACGCCTGTTGCTATTAAATTACTTCCTACCTTTTTATGCAGAGAAGATGTTGAAAATAATTCTTTAGGTTCCAGGGATAGGGAAAAGCTGAAGAAACAGAGATTTTAGGGAGAATTTGGGGTCTCCCCTGGAGTAATACAATTCTGATTTTAATTGTTTATGCTTATATTTTAAATTTTGTGGACTCCATTAATCAACTAATTTTTTTTTCATGAAATATGATGTCTGGAGAGGTTTTACCTCCAAATACAGATTTTGGTTGTGGTTCCTGGATACTCCATTATGTTTTCATTACATTGTAATAACACATCAATTTAAAGACTTTTAAATATGAGAGGTTTGGGGTTTTAGCGAAAATAACTATAGCTCTGTTTAACTCCTAAGTTGAATATTGTTTATGACTTTTAAAAAGTACTCATCTGCACATGCATCTTATTATTTTGTGCTAACAAATCATGTCATTTGATCCCTGTTAGACATCAAAGCTTAATATAAAATATGTTCTTTGTTTTGCTTCAGTAGCAATTTAATTTCAAGCCAAATATTGTATTGCCAAACATAATATCTGGAGACGCTACTGCTTCACTTACCTGAACTTGGCCTCTGCAAATACACTTTGATCAGCCATTTATGTTTCTCTTAGAGAAGAAGTTGTATGTCTTGAAAGCTGAGATCAAAATGACAGTAAGCTACAGGGAAGAAAAAGATTACAGAAAATTACACAGGAACTGTTTTTTGTTCAAGGTAATGGACCTGTAAGGAAATATACAGGTGGAATACAAGTAGCTCAAAAAGATAAACAGAGAATAGAATAGGTATTTTTAAAATGTAAAAACAGGAATAAAGGGAAAAAATTCCTATTTCTCTGCTTAATTTCAAGTGTGTCTCAAGTCATACATCAGCAGTGACAAAAGCCGAGTGAAGGTTTTAAAATAAGACATTCTTCTTGGTCCTGTAGCATCCTTGTTTAGTGAAGTTTATTTATTTATATAACAGTACTGACCAAAACAAAAGGACCCTAGCGTTTTCCCCTTTACCTAGTTACATTTAGTAGTTTTACTGTTTTCTTGAACTTATATCAGGGTGAAAAAATTCAAATGCCTAATTTATGGGTGTTTTAGAAAGTAGACTAGTTATATATAACTGCTAATTATTGAATGCTGAACTATTTGTCAGTATATTTAAGTCTTAAACCAGACTTAAAGTTTAGGTATCTTTGCCTCATTTTATGGGTAACACTGCGGCTTAGAGAGCTTTCATTGATAAAAGAATCCAAGCTAGCAAATGGCGGAGTAACTCTTGGATTCCAGGTTGGTTTTGTAGAGTTCTTGTTATTTACAGTTTACACATTGCCCACTTCACCATTTCTCAAACTAGTGTCTGTGCAGCATTGCTCAGCAGATGTTGATGGAGGTTTTTGGAGAGTCCCAATACACATGGGCACATTTAGGGCACTGGAAACTTCAGCAACAAAGAAATATTTCCGGCTATGTTTAGGGCTGCTAGAAACACCGGGGTGAGCTGTATTTGGAGATAATCTTCTGCTGTAGTGGCTGAATCATGTTTTTCCACTTCTCAAGGTGTGAATCAACTACGTCGTAATCATTCTAATTTCTTGTACAAATACAGACCCTGGAGTCTTTCCAGACCTCTCTGCCTTTCAGTCTGGGGCAGGGGAGGGGAGGCCAGAAGGGGAGAGACATTATGAACATTAAAAGCTTGAGATCTACTTCCATGGCTCTGCAGGAGGGCTTCTTGACGGTTCAGATTTCTCAGGACAGTGGCTTCAAGATACCATTAATCAAATCAAATAACATTTCCATAAAACATTATGCTATAGGTGGCTATACCTAAATGATTCCTCTGACCATGTGGCCAGGTAGAAATCGGTCCTGGTTATGAGGATGGTTGTGGAAGTGTTTAGGAAATCCTGTGGGTGAGTCATTCCACCAGGGACCCCTATGGTTTTAATGCACTACCCTCCTCTTGCAGCTTAAACTCCAGGAGCTTCTGGTCCTACTGGAAGGGTAATTGATCAAGCATTTATTGAAGTCTCTCTGCACAAAAGTTGCACTGGGGTTCCTGAAGAACCACAAAGGTTCAGCTGACAGTTTCTGCCCTTAGGGATTTCTCACTCTGGGGGAGTTCCTAATCCTTCCTCTATAGTTTTATGTAAACCCTGCTACTGAAGGAACAGTTTATATAACCTAATCGTGACTCTGAGGTGAGCTGACTTTCAGACACTATGACATATTGCTAGTTACTTAATCTCTCTTTGCCTTATTTTGTATCTTCAAATTTAGTCTTATAAGCTTAATCATGCTGGAAAAGTAAGGCATAATAACAATTATGAGGTGTCTTATAGCATTTATTTGTTCCATGTGTTTGTTTAAAAGCAGAAGATATCTTGGGTAAAGGTGCGTTTGGAAGGACATGTTTCAGTTTTTGAGGAGAATCTGTATAGCAATCAATCAGCCTTATCAAGTAACTATCTACAATAAAATGAATTTATCAGTAGAAAGAGGAAAGGTGCTATCTAGATCATATTATAGATAGTTCTTAATTATTTAGTATGCGCAGCTTTACAATCTGTTATACATGGTTTTATAGATTTCTCTATTATGTACTATTTGAGCTGTTTTTCAAGTTCAATTCTGAAGAAAATAACGTTCAGAACTCATTGTTAAAACACACCAATCATTTTCATTTGTAATATTTTTCAACTCTTCAAAATAGTAATTAGTCCAGATATGAAATCTTTTTGTAAAATTGTCAGTGAAGACATCTGCAAAAACCTTTGATGTGAATTTAAGAGTAATTTAGAATTAATATTAACAATGGTTTATTTCACTGTGTCTTATCACTCTTTAGATAAGCAATGTCTTTCAAGAGTTGGATTCCTCTTGAAATGTTTTAATTATCCCTTTTTTTTTTCTTTCCCAACAATCTCTTTTACATAAATAGCTCCTCCAAGGGAGCTGACAGAGGAAGAAAAACAGCAGATCCTTCACTCAGAGGAATTTCTCATCTTTTTTGATCGGACAATACGGGTAATTGAAAGAGCGCTGGCAGAAGACTCCGATATCTTCTTTGACTATAGTGGTCGAGAGTTAGAGGAAAAAGATGGGTTAGTTTCTTGTGTGCATTTAAAAAAATACTGTGATAAGTTCTCTGTTGATTCTAAATTCACTTATGTTTTGAGTAGGCAAGTTCCAAGCCTAACAAATCAGAGGAGTATGAAATTCCAGAGCTGATCTTGCTGAACAGCTTTGACTAAGGGCTTTGGTTATGACTTCTGGCTTAGAGTTTCCTTGTAATTATCATGTGCTTCCATGAAATGCTTTTGAACTTGATATCTGGAGAACAGCCCAGGTGATAGAGACTGGCAGAGTCATGTACATTGTCCTCTGAGAAAACATAAGCAGCAAAAGGAGATTTGTGTTATATCCCGTAGATCTATTTTTGATGTCTAAGCAAACAGGAAGCCGAAGAAAATAAACATGAGATATGGGAGACCTTAACTGATGTGGGAGACAGCAAACAGAGACTGGCAACTCTTTCCTCTTTTGATGCCATAAGATTATGTGTATATGCCTTTTAGGAGATACAAGTGCCATTTACTTTCAACTAACCATTAGAAGTAAATGGCCCCAAATGACTTGCCCCGTGACTGCAGCATATGTATTACGTTCGGCAGGGGCTGTCAGCCATCTTCGTGTGGATAATTGGAGGCGCTTTATGAGCTCTGTGAGAGATAGAGCTGGTTTTTAGCCACCAATTTCTTTTGGCCAAGAACAACATGAAAAGATGAGGTTACCTGCCTTTTTCATTAGACCTGACATTTTACTACTTCTAAAATTCAAATACATTGTCAAAGGCCAACCTGTCATCGTTGAAGATGCTCAAGGCAATGTAACCGTGGCTCTGAAAACAGTTTCAAAAGGGAGTTCTAAAAATGTTCTAAATAGTCGACAGCATCGTTAGACTCCATCAAAGAGAATAATATTTGGAATACATGTGTTATATTTGTTTTCTTTTAAAAAGCCATTACTCTATGGCTCAGTTAGTTTTCTGAGTCCTCTTTCCCTCTGGGTGCCTGGCACAGTGTTATACTGGGTTCCTGGCAGATATTTGGGTGCACGTACCTCTTGCCTGAGTTTGCAGTGGTGGAGCTGAGGAAAGGTTAGCAGGGGGGAAAAAAGTCATGATAAGTCAGCTGCTTGGAGCCCAAGTACCTAATCTGAGGTCAAGTCACCCAGTCTGAACAAGAACTATATAGGACAAGTGATACAGGGTGCAAAGCAATGGAATGAAGCAAATGAACAGAAAAAAAAGGGTGAGTGTGGAAGAATTCCTGAACTGAAGCCCAAGGAGTATAGGCAGCTTTTTATGCAGATCCCATAGATGCTGACACAGAACAAGTATGACTCAATTTAAACACTCGGTCTTGTGGAGCGAATGCACGACCAGTGCAGAGTTCTTCAGAGGAGGTTTTGCAGCCAGTTGAATATCAGGCAAGTAAACAGTAGCCAAAGTGTAATCTTCCTCCACCCAGGTGATATTTTGGTCTATGTTAAGTACCTAAGGTGTTTGGTGAATCCCTCACTCCCCAGCAGGCCTGTCTCACGGTGGAACTTTTCACTTGCTGTTGAGCAAGGAGGCAACTGCCACCTTCAATCAGAAATTACAGGTAAAGAGAAACATGCATATCATTTCCGGTCTAAGGCCAGATAAGGTGATATTGATACCAAAGACTCTCCAAATGTGCTGCGCTTCCTTGCGAGCTGGGAAATTTCTTGTAAACTCTGATTTAAGGCCGAGCTTGTTAGGGGGAGGAGAATGCTTTAGAACTGCTCAAGATAGGAACCTGAAACAAATCTGACATTTCACACCAGGCTTGGAACAACATGTGGGAACCTTTTCTGGGCCAGGTTAGAGAGAGCGTTGCAGAAAGGAGATCACCTTTAGTTTATTTATGATCAGAGTTTGCTGTCTAAATTGATGCTTTGACTTTAGAGAGTATTGTGCGCCATGCTCTTGCCATTTCATTCTTTCAGCATGAGCACTAGAGATAAAGCCCCGTTTTGAAGCATCATATTTGTCTTTGATGTTTAAACCCTCCTAGGGATGTCCAGGCTGGAGCCAACCTTTCTTTCAATCGTCAGTTCTACGATGAGCATTGGTCCAAGCACCGAGTAGTGACTTGTATGGACTGGTCTCTCCAGGTAAGAATTGTTGCTGGGATGGGACAAACTGGACTTGTGTTCTCATGGCATTTGTATTTTAAAAAAAATAAGAGAGAATTGCTCCACTATTTTGGATGTGTTCACTAACTTGCAATTTTTTTCTATGCCTATTGGTTTTCTTTCTCATTTTACTGAAGTTTCAGTTTAAAATTTGCACTCTATTATTTATACACATTGAGTACTTACTAGGGACCAGACGAAGAGCCAGGCCATTCTGTCCATGAAACTGCTCTCGCTAAGGTCACCAATGGTTTCCTACTTGTCAAATCCATGTGAATATTTTTAAGCCGTAATCTGCCCTGACCTCTCTTTGTCATCCAGCTTTGTTGACTTCCCCATACTTCTAAAAATATTATCCTTCCACTGAGTTCCACAACTCGACTCTCTTTCAGTTTTCGAACTCCTCCAAGACTTCTTTTTCCTCTCCTACCCTCGTGGTCCTCGTGGTCATGCCCTCAACCTTTACTCTCCTCGACATGCTCTCTGTGGGAGATCTCTTCCACTGCTATGGATTCAACCACCACGTGGGCAGCCTTTTTCTATCCCCCGCCCAATCTCCCTCCTGAATTCCACTTTACACACCAGACAGATCCATTCAGGTGTCCCAGAGAATCTCAAACTAATCACTAACTCATTATTTCCACATGTCTGAAATCCTTTTTTGCTTCCTCTATTCTATGTTAAAGCCATCACAATATACCCAAGGACCTAAAGCAAAACTTTTGTCATTAACATTAGAAACTTTCACTCCCTTATCTCCTAGACCTGGTCTGTCACCAAGACTGTCCGTTTCGCCGCTCATATATTCATCATCTTATACCTGTAGTACTGCTAACCTTCTTGTGTTCTTTCTACATCCAAACTTGTCCACCTATAGTTTTCCCTGTAGACATCTAGCCAAATAATATTTCTAAAAATGCAAATCTGATCACTTCACTCCCTGGATTAAAACTTCCTATTGCCTGCAAGAAAAAAAAAAAATCTAAACTCCCTAGTGTAGCATTCATAGTGAAAGCAGGCAGATTTACCAAAAGCCAATTGAATGGCCTACTCAATTAGTGTATAATTTACCCGGCACTGAGTAGTTAAATAATGCACATAAAGGCACACAGCCTAATTGTGGTGGGGTCAGAATATGAACTCAGGTGCTCTGACTCCTGAGCTCACATTCCTGATCACCATGCTGCGTCCCCTCCTGTAATGACAATGACATAATAGCAATGAGGGAGATAGGGATGATAAGTACCGGGCATTTATACACAGTGCAGTTTCTGTTTTCTTACAGTCTATGCTTTTGTTGGGAATAACTGCCATGGCTAGCTTTTAATTTGTGTGTCTTACATACTAAGCACTGTACCAGCTGCTTTGGAGGCGTTGTCTTATTTCACCCTCACAACATCAGGTGAGGCAGCCACTGTTACTATTTTAATTTTATAGCTGAAGAAATTGAGGCTCGGAGCAACTAAGTATCTTACTAACCGTCACTCAGCTAGGATGTGGTACAGCAGGGCTTTGAACCCAAGTCTTTCTGCACTTCCAGGCATATGCTCTTTACCAGTGCCTCCCACAAAGGGCTTATGAATCTGAAACCAAAAGAGGTTCTAAGGGCTGAGTGACGTAGGGCGGAGAGCGTGCTTTCAGGATTCAGTGGAGCTTGGAGTCTGTCTCTGGTTGGACAGGCCATCTTGGAAGACTGGGATTAGACAAATGGAGGGGAGAAGAGTGTGTTCTAGGCAGAGCAGTAAAGCAGGTGACGTGAAGAGCCCCATCTAGTCATGCTGAGAACAGGAACACTGAGAGGAATGTAAACCCCTGCAACCAGACTGTCAGCAGCCGCAAAGTGGGCAAGTGATCTCTCCCCTTGAATCTCTTTTTACATCCAGACAAGAGAGCACGCAGGGCATGGTCGTGCAGAGGCTAATACAGGCAGGGTGTGCCCAGCCACTTCCCGCCAGTGCGTGGGTGCTCTGTGAGCACGCTCGGGTGTGTGTGCAGAAAGCAGATTCCAAGGCTGAGGAGACATTTAGCTCGGCTTGTTCACTTGTTCAGAGTCTGGAAATTACACAGGAACCTTACCTGACGCATTCCTCAAAGGCAGGTTTCACTGATAACTCTCCCTGAGGAGGCAGCAGGGGGCTCACCCGTGGGGCTGGTCCCTGCCTGGCCTCAGCGTGTGGTGGGCCGTATTGCCTGTGGATAGGTTTGTTTCCACACAGGGTCTCGTGTGGCGTTTTTGTTACGGGAGGTGAAACTGGAAAGGGCAGAAACTCCTCCATAGAGAGACTGCATCTGTTTTTCCCCATTTTTGTGTAACCTGCCATCTACACTGTGGGGAAGGGGTTTGCATTTCTGAAAAATGTATTTTCTTTGGAGCATAAGAAACAGGAATTAGAGCCCTTACATCATAACAGTTTTGGGGTTCAAAGGACCAGGTTGACATACGTATGGAATGAAGAGACTTTCTGAGTGAATCTACGTGCAATCCAATGATATTAAGAAAGAAGAAAAGGATAGAGGCATAGTCTTAGCGTCTAGTAGAGGCGTGTATGCTTAGGATGATTATGAGTGGAACAGAATGGAACAGAGGGGAAAAAAGGAAGAAACGGTAAGATTCTTGCATAGCTTTGCTGTGACCTCTTGTACTTCTTAAACAAGAACACTTTAACTTTGCGATATTTGCAAAATATCCACCAAACATTATTCCTTGGAAGACATTTGGGTGCTTGGGGAATTATGTCAACTTTGCTATTCACTGAACATTGTTTAGCACAGGGGGTCAATAATACTGTCCACATATCACATGACAGATTTGGCAGACATATACAAAACCAGACTTATGATCTCACTCCCACCATGTATATTCCTCTCATATGTAAGTTGCATCCACTAACCTTGGAGTCATCCAAGATACAAAGCCAAGTCATTTTTTTTTAATTGAAGTAAAGTTGATTTACAATGTTGTGTTAATTTCTGCTGTACAGCAAAGTGATTCAATTATACATATATATATACATTCTTTTTATATTCTCTTTCATTATGGTTTATCATAGGATATCGAATATATAGTTTCCTGTGCTATACAGTAGAACCTTGGTGTTTATCCACTCTCTATATAATAGCTTACATCTGCTAACCCCAACTTCCTACTCCATTCCTCCCCCATCCCTCTTCAAGTAATTTTTGATAACTCATTTAATTGCAAAACCCAATCAAATTTACGGTAGCAAAAAGACCCCCACTGTGATCAATTCAAATCCACTTACATGTGGAGTTGATACCTACTTTATGTCATGGCCTCCACTTTGTGCTTATATTAGGAAATAGCTTCCTAACTGGTCTCCCTGCCTCAATTCTCTACACTGTTGAGTCATTGTAAGTACTTTTCCAGTTTACTATTTGTGAAGATTACTTATTTGCTCTCAGCGTCACCTTGAGCAAATTACCTTTTTTTGGCTTAAGTTTCCTCACTCATAAAATGATAATCATACCTAGCTCACATGCTTATTGTATTAAGTGAGTAAATGTATTTAAAACACTTCGAGTTTTAAAACTGTCTAGTATATAAAAAATACTCAATAAATGTTAAAGTAGTAGCAGAATTAGTAGTATTAGTAGTTGCAGAGTATGTCTCCCAGAGTGAAGTCTAAAATCATTAGCCTGTACTCAGTGACTTCTGTGAGGATGCCCTGAGGCATCTGCAGCCCTTGTATCTTTTTCATCTCTTCGTATCACCTGCCTCCCAGCCAGGTGCTATAACCTGCTGTCTCCTGAATATGTTCTCCACTGCATTAGTCAAGAAAACTTTACCCCTGGCTACCTTCAGGAAAAAGGGAAATTTATTCGAGAGCTGCTAGGGTGCTCAGGGAATCCACGGAAGAGATGAAGAACGGGGACTCAGGAGTATAAATCTGGGCAGCTCGAGAGGCTCCACCAATAAGATGCTTTCATAAGCTGACTCATTTGCCAGCCCATGCGTTCTGTGTCTCAGCTCAAAAGTTACAGTAGCCAAGTTAGAGAATGTGATTGCCCCAGCTGGGTCAGGTATGAACCCTGCAATGGATTAATTGGCCCTGGGAAGTTAGACACCTGTGTATTGAGGTAATCTCCAAAGATTGGGAGAATCACTGTGAACCAGGCAGACACCCAAGAGAGATTTCCTGCATCAATATTTACCTGGCTATACAATATTTACCCTCGTCTATACTCTCCTCTCACTTCTCTCCTAATCACCTAGCCATTTAACAGGGCCCAGTCAAGTCTCATTTCTTCTCAGAAGTCCTTTCCAATATCTCTCCCTACCATACCCCATTCCAACTAAAGTAGTTATTTTCTCCTCTGTGCTTTGATAGAACTCCTTTTGTCTCTCCATCTTAGCATGTTCTGCTCTTACATTTGTGTTGTAGTTATTCATACATGTGTCTCACCTCCCTCTGCTAAGTGATGAGCTCCTATAAAGCAAAGCATGTTACTGTTGAAATTCGTGTCCCCCATTTTACCTGGCACCAGTGCCTCTCATATGCATGGGGGGAGGGGGCACTTGACGCATGCCACACTGGGCTGGAAGGGACATGGTCTTTGAAACCAAATAGACTTCAAGCAGGGTCTCACTTTATCATTTATTAGCAACTTAACTTGGAACAAGTTCCTTACCCAGGGACCCTTGGCGGCTTTGTCTGTGGAAGTGGGAAAACCATTGCTTACTTGAGAGAATTGTAAGGATCAAATGAGTGAACATGTTCCCCAGCCCAGTGTCTGGCACATAATGGCACTTAAAACATGTTGGTTCCTTCCTCGCCAATAAATGTCAGATTTTATTTCTTTATAAGAAAAAGCAGCTTGAGAGCAGATCTGGTAATTTCCGGGTAAAATTCTCCTAGGTTAAATATTAGATAATTCAGCCCCGTGAGTAATCACAAACTTCCTAGTAGGTAATATTCCCTTTAAGGTAATAATTTTAACCTTTAAAGTTTCAATAATCGTGCAGAGATTTACTACTTTTTATTGGAAAATAAGAAAATATGATTAGTCATGTTCAAACAAACATACTAGAGGAGACTTTGAAATCACAAACACTTTCAAGAGATAAGAGTTAATCAGTATCTTTAGGCCTTTTGATCCTAGTTACAGATATTTCACCAAAAGCATTTCACTGGTATTTTACAGAAATTCTCCCTGTTTTCTAAAGGAGTTTTAAACCCAATAATGTAAAATATTTTTTTAATGAAAAAAGAAGAACTGCAAGTGGGAGCCAGCGATGAGACCCAGATGTGAAGCTGTGGGATATTATTCCAGACACATCTGGCTGTCCATTGGCCACTGTGGTAGTGGTGTTGATGTTTATAGAGTTGCCTTTTCACATGTGACATAGTTAAACTTCAGATGGGCAGTCTGGAGACTTCTGTGTTTATCTGGATGTTAGTTTCTTTGAATGGGCTTCGAATCAAAGGCCTTTCTTAACAGGCCTTTGATTCATCCGCTGAGGAGTGTTTTCTAATAAAGAATGATTACTTTCCCCTGGTGGCCACATACGTGTGTGTCGTTGTAGGCTTATACTTTCTCTGTACCAACTGGCGAGTTGTAACTCTCTGCAGCTTTCTTAAGTTGGGGGAGCTCAAAGAATGACTACAATCACATAGACTTAGGTTTAATTATTTTTGATAGAAAAAAAGTTGATGTTCAAATTTATACAGACAATCTTATGTTAAATATATGCAGTGTAGTGAAAAAGAAGGGAAAAATTACCTGTGAGCAAAGACTGATATGATCTGCTATAATCCTGATGCTATTTTTAACGGAGCTGCCTTATGGGAATCCCAGGTAGGAATGACATTTTCATGAAATGTGCTCTAACTCCTAAGTACCTGCCATGAGATTCAGCCTCAGTTTATTTATAACACTCAGCATAGAGTTCATGTACGGTGAGCAGGTATTTCTACTCACTGTAGAGTCCTCTTTGTTATTTTACTACTTGTGTTTCTTTTACTTGAGCTTTTAATTGTTGGTGTTATTTAACAACAAAGGATTAAAGATAAGGTCTTGCCGCCGAGCACAGGGTTACTAACATAAGAAAGAGCATTTGTAATTCAACAGATTTTGGCACAAGTTATTGTGCTAGGACTTACTGTACTCTGGATTCAGAGGTCAATAAAAAGTCCCTATACTCAAAGAGCTTACAATCTAGTAATAGACATAGACCAGGAGAAGCCGTAATACAGTTTGACAGGTGCTTTAATAGGGGGACACACATAATTGCTAAGGGAGCTGCTGAGAGGCAAGGAGGGGTGGTGGATAGTTAGATAGGATTGTCTGGAGGACTTGGTGCCTGCATCGAGTCTTAACGAATAAGTTAATGATGTAACCAACACAGAAGAGGCATTCCAATGAGAGTGAGTATCAGACTCGTGGTACAGTGGCTGTACCTATGAACCTCAGAACTAGCCCAGTGAGGCTGGGTCATAGAGTGGGGTTGGGAGGAGGGAGGGAAGGTTGTAAGAGATTAAGCAGAGAAAGTAGAAAATAACAGATGATGAAGGATCCTGTATGACCTGGATTTTATCTTGAAAGTAATGATGAGCCATTAAAGTATTTTAAGCAGAGGAGTGACTTAGCCAAATGTATGTTTTGTAAAATCATATTGACAAAGGATGAAGAGTGGAGTAGGTGAGGGGAAGGCATGGCGAGCCTGGAAGCAGGAAGCCATTTAAAAAACTGTTTTCATCCAGACAAGAAATTCATTTAGGAGCCCTCTGATCTTAAGGATAGAAAGAAAACATGCATTTGAATTACCACTGAGGAAGTAGTGAAACACAGTATATGAAGATGAGAAAGAGGGAGGAGTAAAAAATGAACGTGGGGTGTCTGGCCTGGACAGCTAGGTAATGTCAGTGCAAAGCACTAAAGGGATGAATGTTGGAAGAGGGAATGTTGAAAGAGCAGTAGGTTTTTGTAGAAGGCAACAAGCTCGCTTTCCTATGCACTGCATCTGACGTGTCTATGGACAGCCTTGAGAAATCCCCAGTAGCTGTAAAATCTGCACCTCAGAGAGAAATCAAGCCTAGAGATAAAGATTTGAACATTGTCAATGTATTAATGCTTATTAAAGCTATTGATGAGTTCACCCAGGGACAGTGTGTCGATAGAGACAAATAAGGGCAGAACACAGCCCCCCTTGGAATATAGGTAATAGAAGAAACTGTAGGGACTGAAAAGAGTGGTTTGGAAGAAGATCAGGAGAGAAAGATGTCATGGAAGCCAACACAGGAGAAAGGAGGGAGTAGCCCAGATGTCATATAACCCAGAGAGATCCAGCAGAGCATGCAGTTTAGTGGTCATTGGTGACTATGGCAGCACACGTGGAACGTTTGTTGGGAGTAGAAACCAGCTTGCAGTGGGTTGAGACGTGAAGTTGGTATTAAGTATGCCACAGCTTAAAAAGAAAGTTCCATTGAAAGTATGTAATATAGCATGTGTCTGTTGGAATAAGAATGTTTTCCTTGTGTTGTCATCTTGGCATAAGCCATCCTTGTGACCTCTTCCATCCAGTACCCCGAGCTGATGGTCGCTTCCTACAACAACAACGAAGATGCTCCCCATGAACCAGATGGAGTGGCCTTGGTTTGGAACATGAAGTTTAAGAAAACCACACCAGAATACGTCTTCCACTGTCAGGTAGGAGTCAGCAATGTAAAAAAAACTCATATCTCCTGTTAGACCAAATATAGTTCATGCTGCCTCGCATCTGTTTTATGTGGAGAGGAAGAACTGAGTTTAAAAATGGAATTGTTGACAACTTTGGAAAATTCCCCCACAGTAACCTAATGTCTGGGGAAAGTGGCAACCCTCTGCAAACAGTTCAGAAGCCTAGTTGGGGACTGTGTGTCATTTTCTTTCCATTTAAAACAGCCCCCATGAGGATGAGTTTCTAAAGACCTCGCACTTAGGAAGAAATCCGGGTGTACCACTTCCTCTGCTTAGCAGGAACGTATGCTTGCCCACGCTCGTGGACACCCTCAAAACAGTACCATTTCAAGTTCCCTCCTCTCTCTGAAATGCAGTTCAATGGGATTTTTGCCAATTTTAAGTTTACGGGTGCCATCTTGCTTTACAGGTAATAATACTTTTGTAGCCAGTTTAAGGGAAGATTTATCACTATCTTTCTTGAATTGTTGAGAAATATAGATACTGTTTCCGGTTTGCAACTAGTCTGGGATATTTTACTGCTTGTATCTGCTGACACATTGGTCTTCTCTTCCATTCAACACAATACAGGCTGAAATTATGTCACAGTTGCACACACTCGGCTTTGCCCTGTTGCCACGACTCTGCTGAAATAATAGGCCTTGGTAGTGGCCAATACACCAACCCCTTTATTAATGCCCCTCTCCTGTGATTACGCACAGGAAAATGCAAACAAACGGTTTAACTCAAAGTTTCAGTTCCTCAAATATTATGATTCAGAGGTCCTGAGTGGCAGATTACTCTGAAAACAGATACATTAGTTGAAGAGGGTGGGTAAACCTGTTGATATTTGGAAGCTTAGTGCCATTTTATATCTAAGAGCTGAGTATCTTTTTGAACTAAAATATGTTTAGACTTTAGAACATTATCAGATATAATTTGGGGAACAAGAGCTGCTGGAGTAGAAGTCCCAGCTTCAACCTGATTGAGTAACCTCTAACTCTTACCATGTTTTTCTAATTTGCTATCTTAAAAACAAGAAGTCCTGGTCTGCATAGTAAATAACCTTTATTTTTTGAACCTTTGAAATAAGAACAGTTTTTTCTTTCTTTTTTTTTTAGATTATCAAATTTGTCAGTCTGATATGCTCTTTCTGTAAACATAGAAGCACAAAATCCTAATTTTATTCAGTTTAAAGAGTTTTGCTGAATTACCAAGAAAATACTAAAAGGATTATGGGATAAGCAGAAGCACATTTTTTGAAAAACAGTGCCATTTAAGCTAGTTTGATATTGTATAAAGCATATATTGAATTTTTTTAAATTTAAGAAGTGACACTATATTCTTTTGGTCGAAGTACGTAATGTTTATCATAATTTAAATATTTTATTATATTAACTGACGAAAGGTAGCCTGTGGTAATAACAATTTGATAACGTGCTTAATATTCACAACACTGCACAGCAGCAGGTCAGTAGGAACTAATAATGCTGAGTGAAGAGGCAAATTCCAAAAGTCTTCGGAATTAACTGGAATTTTCAAATTATCTGTTTTATCACACAATGGTTAATACAAGTATTGACTGAAAGGAGCATTCTTTCATCTCCTGGTATCTTTGGGATCATTTACTAAAAGCTTCACCAAAATGCATTTAACCTTATTTTTAGTTGCCCCCTTAAATGCTCCTATATATGTGTTTTAGAAGATATACCCTTGATTTTTTTCTTTTTTTTAAAGTCAGAAGTACGCTGAATATCCTAACAAAAGATGCTGACTAAACTATCTCTGTATTCCCCAGATTCCTACTATTATCTTCACTTCATCTGGTGACCAGAAGCAGCTGGGGGTTCTAAACTCTACTAGCATTCTCACTGAGAAAGGGGAGAATTCTAATACTTTTAAACTTTGGGGTTAAGTGACATGTGCAAAGGAGCAGTCTACTGATTTAAATGTTAATCACATCGAAATACCTTCACACCAACATTTAGACTTGTATTTGACCAAAAAACTAGGGACTGCAGCCTAGCCAAGTTGACACATAAAATTAACCATCATACCTGGATTTCACCTCAGAGCAATCCAGGAAACTAATACCTTTCACAACTCCTAAAGTCCTACTGATTTCAGATCATTTTGGGCTAATAGGCAAATATACCTGGAGTGATCAACTTTGAAATTATTAGACCTTGAGTGGGAGCTTTCCTAAGAGGTGAGAAAAAAACAATAGTTTGAGGACATGGGGAATGTCTCTGTGACATTGATCTCTGAAAATAAAAAAGATGTTAACATGTTTTAAGAATCTACATTCATCGTGGTAAGCTCCCATAACTCCCTGGGTGAGAAACTGTGGCTCAGAGAGGCCATGAACCCGGGCAGGTGCCCGTAAATGGCAAAGCCAGGATTGAAGTCAGCTCATATTTACTCTGAAGCCTGTGTATTGCCTCCTGCTGCACTAGTCAGGAATTCAGCCAGTTAACACCACGCAGGTGTGTGGCATGGGGGTCTGGGGAGAAGTGAAGAGAGAAAAATGGAACAGAGATGTGTTCTCCATCTTACTTGATCATTGCAATCACCTGGGCGACTTTAAGACCTCCTGATGCCTGCCTTTCATCCAGAGATTCTGATTTAATTAATCAGGGGCACAGTCTGGTCATGTTTACAAAGCTCCCAAGTGAGTTGAAGATGCAGCAATAGTTGAAAACCACTGGAATGTAGAGGAGAGATGAAGAAAGGGGATGATAGGTGATGAACCTAGTTGGCTTCTTTATTTGGAAGTATGGCCATCATTCCTTTTTCCCCTTTGGCCCAAACTAGAGTGGCGTTTTTTGCCTTTGTTACTCTGATGCCTTCCCACCTGACCCTATTTGAGAAATTTCCTACCAACTCCCTTCCCCCTCCCGCTTCACCTCACGTGGAGGAGGTGGAGACCTCCACGCCCCACCCCTCCTCCCACACATACTTATTTCCTTGAGCTCACTTATTGGTGGGATCTGCTTCTGTGGTGGTCAGAAGACCCAGAGTTGTTTTTCCAGGAGTGGACTCAAGACCCCATTGAACACGACACAACGTGCATTGGACAGTGCCCTTTCTTTTGGGATAATGACACACCTTGCTGTAGTTGATCTCCGTGAAGTTCGGATCACCTCCAGGTAAACACCAGTGGCTGCCAAAAGAAAACAAAAGTGCCGTGATACCGAGTATGACTGAGCTGTTGGGAGGCCAAAGCAGGGATAACTTAGGCAGCCAGGGAAGATGTAGGTGACTTAGTGGATGTTGGTGAGGTGGAGGGAAAAAGTAGTAAGAGCAGTTTGGTTACCGTGCACTAACCATGGTAGTGCAGGGGGGAATTTGGAGAGCCCACAGAACTAAAATAGACATGAGAAAAACCAAAACCGCCGCTCACTGACCTATCACTTTTCTTCTTGTATCCTTCCTGTTGGTTGGTGAAGCTTATTTACTACAATTGGTCCTTTCCAGACATTATCTCACTGAACTTGGGTAGAATGAATGTGCTGCCACATTCTCCTATGATGTTGCAATAATTTCAAAATTCGTTTTCTTAGTAAGAAAGAGGACTGGAGGTGAGGAGCTACGGGTGCCTTATGATGTTATCATTTTGGAAGAATCACATTAGCTAGCCATTTCTTGCTGATCTCTTGATTCTTCATATTTTTCGCCAAGTGTATAGTTGCAAACAAATCCTATGGCTCAGAAAAGCATCGTTTCAGGCCCTAGAAAACAAACGCACAAGACGCAGCTATCAGTTCCGTTTTCCTTTGCAAAGACTGACAGGCTTTTAGCCTAACGGTAAAAAGATTGCAGGAGGAAGGCTCCTCTCTCTCTACTGAGAATATAGCAAGGCCAAGTACCTTCCACTTTCGTGGGCAGTTTTCTGTCTTTACTAAACTGAATGTTTAGTGTGGGCTCTGGTCCTGCATTTTCTATTTTCATTTCAATGAGAGCCATCCGTACTTGGAAAACATCGGCAACTCTGCATAGAAATCAGCCACTCAGCCCCACCGCACCATCTGGCAGTGCTCCTGCTGTCTTCTGTAGTGGCTTCCACACACTGTCATTAGATTATGTGTCTGACCACCCTGCATTGCTTACCCTGGTGTGGTCTTTCTCTTTTAAATGCAATGAATAGAATCAGAAATATATATCTTAGAATTATCTGCATTGAGGTAAGTGGAAAAGCTATATTTAGAGGCTTGGCTTGGTCAGAGGTTTTTATTTTTTTCCTGATTTGGTTTCTTTGTTCTTGGCATTCGCTTTTTGAGGATTATCTGACAATGACCTGAAACTGACACAGACCTGAAGCTCTTCTGATTTCGGGGGTGGGGGGGTGGGGGGGGAAGCAGAATGTGAAGTGAACGAGCCTCATTTGTGCCAGTGTTTAAAATCCTCAGCTGACTTTTCCCCCTGTGTGTGGCTTCGCTTCTCATTAAGATTCTATAAAGGTTACAGGTGAGATTGCAGCTACAGCGTTAGCCATCCAGTACTCGGTTTGGTGTGAGGTGCCTGCTGACCTCATCATCCCCACCCTTGCTGTGAGGAGTGATGGGAACCCGGGAGAGAATGTGGGCTGCTGGTGAGGGGAGTGGACAGAAAGGCAGGACTGGCAGCTCTGTTCCTAGCGGACCACACTGCTGAGTGACCCTGGGACAGTTGTTGAGGCATTGTTGTCATGTCGTGGAGAGAAGACTTCCCCTAGTCTCTGGTGGAACTGTGAGGTTTATTGCATTAAACTTGATTTCTTCTCCCATCAATTTTTGTTCCTCCCCCGGCTCAGACTGTGGGCTATAATCTAAACGAACAGAACAGCTATGGACACAAAGATATAAATTAAATGAATTTTCCTAGGTATATTATGACCAGCGAAGTGTTAGAATTTGACTTGAGGATTCTTTTTTTTTTTTTTTGTGGTACGTGGGCCTCTCACTGTTGCGGCCTTTCCTGTTGCGGAGCACAGGCTCCGGACGCGCAGGCTCAGTGGCCATGGCTCACGGGCCCAGCCGCTCCGCGGCATGTGGGATCTTCCCAGACTGGGGCACGAACCTGTGTCCCCTGCATCAGCAGGCAGACTCAACCACTGCGCCACCAGGGAAGCCCTGAGGATTCTTTTTAAATTAAAGGACAGGTAACATCCTTACGGCTTGACTCTGATTTTTTTTTTTTTTAAGAAGTCATTTTCTAAGCTTTTCTCTTCAATGTGGCAAGGAGTGATTACTCCGTAGAGGTCGGAAAAGAGAAGGGATGAATGAATGGAAAGTTCTTTGACAACTAGGGTTATGTATTCAATATGAGTTCCTGGGATGACAAAGTGAGGGCACATGATAGGTGCTTAGTAATTGCAGAATAAACTCCACAGACAAGGCCGTGCTAAGTAATGGAAGACCTAGTTTTCAAAGGCAATGCTGGGTGGACTGCAGGCTGGAGAAACCCAAAAGAGGAAACCTCACTGTTGTTGTATAGATTGTGATACACGTTTCAAAGTACACAATTATGGATAATTAAGGAATACATGCAACAATAAAGGTAGAATTAAACTCTTACATAAAAGATGCAGGTTATATGGATCAGACAAGAAGAGCAGCACAGCAGGGCTATTTTGCGTCTTTAGGAAAAAAGAAAAGGGAGTTTACACGTACATGCTGAAATGAAATGCAGACACTCGGAAACACTTTTTTTTATGCCGATTGAGTATGACTGGTCCGACGAGGCTTGAGCTAGACACTGATTGTTATTAAACCAAACAGCAGGAACTTCTTTTTCTGTTTTGGCTCAGGAAGCTGGAAGCAGAGAAACTGCCTTGCCAGCTCTCATTCTTTATCTGCCTGCTTTCTAGAATCTTCTCCAAAAATTAAGAAGAAGCAAAACTGATCATTGGGACACACCTAGGGAGATTAGAGTTAGCAGCAGCATTACAGCCAACAGGTTGTATCAGAGACGATTCCTCATCTGGAAATAGCAGTGAGGGAGCTGTGTACCTGACACGTGACCAAGTGAGCTATTAGATGCAGGGGATGCCATGAGAGTCCACCTTTGAACACATTGTTTTTAAATTCAAGCTGAAGTTTAACATTATTACAAAGCTACCTAAGACTTAAGAGCGTTTGGTCTGCCCCATTAATGTGCAAGGGAGTTGGAGGCACAGAACCCAACACTGAAGATTTTATTCAGTTCTCGAAATGCCCTTCCCTCCTCTTGCCGTGCCCTGTGCTAAAACGGTCTGAACTGGGCTTTCTGTGGTTGTGCTTCATCGAGGAATTGCCCAGTAATTATTGATGCTGTGCATCGAGCTCCAGACAACAGCATGAGCAAGGTTTCCGGCCTGTCACTCCCCTTGTGCTCACCACCCTGCTACCTGGCCATTGACTGAGGTCACAAGAGCTTGGTCTAAGGGAAATGGGTGTTTTCAGGGGTCTGGGTTGAATACCAATGGGGTTCTCCTTACCTCTTAGGATTATTGTGAGGATAAAAGAGATAATATAGGTGTGTTAGTCTGCTCAGGCTGCCATAACAGAATATCATAGACTGGGTGGCTTAAACAACAGAAAATAATTTTCTGACAGCTCTGGAGCTGGAAAGTTCAAGATCAAGGTGCCAGTCATTTTGGTTTCTGGTAAGGACTCTCTCCCTGGCTTACAGACCACTGCCTTTTAGGTATGTCCTCACATGAAGATAGAGAGTGAGCTCTTCTGATGTCTTAATACCATCACAGGGGCTTCACCCTCATGACCTCATCTAAACCTAATTACCTCCCAGAGGCCCCATCTCCAAATACCATCACATTGGGGATTAGGGGAACATAATTCTGTGCGTAGCAGTAGGTGAATATGCTTTGAAAAGATAAAAGTATTCTCTTTACACTTGGTTGTTTCCCTATTACCGCATTTTAGTCCATCCCATGGCAGGAAGCTTAAACTTTGGTATTCTTATTTTCCTTGCTTGAGTATTTTGCAAAGCAGTTTCACCTAACTTAGATTCATTCGTTCAACAGACATTTATGGGGTACCCAGTATGGCCAGGTCCTCAAGCAACAATAGGCTAGAGCTGAGAAGAGGCTGTCCCCTCTCCACAAGAACTCTTCAGTTTGCCCCCATCCCTGCCATGCCCTAGTTGTTTTCTAACAAGTACAAAATAATCTCAGTATTTTGATAACTGGTACTGTTGTATCGGTACACATGGCTGAAGTAGCATCCTTGCTATTTCTGCTTCCACCGTGTACTGGGTACAGATGCATTTGCTTCCATGCCTTAATTACTTACACTGATTGTTTGCCTCAGGCACAGGCTACATAACGGAACCCACTGGTCTCTAACATAGCTCACATGGCTGCACTGAATTCTGTATAGACTCGCTGGCCATTTGCCACGCTGGACTCACTCTGTAGACCTTGAAGCAAGAGTAAGGAAGATGGGGCTGACCAGTGTTCTACTTGCAGCTAAGACTAGATTAGCATCTCTGTTAAGAGCTCTCTCTCCTAAAGACTTGGGTCCAGGCCCCCCAGGTGGGGCTTCCATCTTCCATCCTCTGAAATCTCAGATTGTGCTTTTCCTTTATCCTACATTTTAGGCAGGAGCAGGTTTAAATTATACCAGGTGGTCTAAAAGGAAAGAAGTCTCAGAAAGGCAGCCCTGTCCCTCAGAGGTGTGGGTGTGGAGGAACCCATTCCAGGAAAGGAAACAGAAGCCAGGAGTGGACTCTCATGGTACCCCAGATCATGTTAGCATCTGCCAGGAGTGTTCTAGGATGCCACCACCTCTGAGTGAGTGCCTGTGCGTTTTTTTGGCGTCCTTACATTCTAGGCACAGACTCACTCTGGATTTCAGGCCATCTACTTCTAAAGAATAGACATTTTTCCCCGTTATAAACTTGCCCCAAACCTTCTACTTTGTGTCTAATTTATTTCAGACAGTGGCTCAACAAAAAAGCTGACCTTTCCATTCTTTAACTTTTGAAATTATTTGAAAGCATTATTATCAAAGAGAATTTGTGGAAGGAGAATCATCCTTACTTCCGGGGAAAGTTTTTTTTAACCTTTGTTGTGACAAGTGGTCCACCCTTTGCTTTTAGCATGCTTACATCTGATTTATAATTTTTTTTTAAAAAATTTATTTATTTTGCCTGCGTTGGGTCTTCGTTGCTGCGTGCGGGCTTTCTCTAGTTGCAGCGAGCGGGGGCTACTCTTCATTGTGGTGCGTGAGCTTCTCATTGCGGTGGCTTCTCTTGCTGTGGAGCACGGGCTCTAGGCACACAGGCTTCAGTAGCTGTGGCACATGAGCTCAGTAGTTGTGGCTCACAGGCTCTAGAGCGCAGGCTCAGTAGTTGTGGCACATGGGCTTAGTTGCTCCGTGGCACGTGGGATCTTCCCGGACCAGGGCTCAAACCCGTGTCCCCTGCATTGGCAGGCAGATTCTTAACCACTGCACCACCAGGGAAGTCCCTGATGTATAATTTTTAAATGATGTGTTCATTAGTAGCCAAAGAATTAAACGAGATGTTGCTTTTCTTAGGTGAAAGATTTAGCTTAGTCAATTTTTTATTGTAATCTCATAAATGCATTGAGTTTGTCACATGCTACAGATCATTGTTGCCATAATCATTTTATATTTATACTTTTTGTAGTTGCTCTTCTCTAAAGTTGATAAGTTTTCTCCTTTTGACTTGTTTTAAAAAGTATTTCCAGCATCTATGTACAATAAGGTGTGTTCTTTGCTTCTTGAGAACGCTGTCTAGCATTATGTTGAATAGTTGAAGTTAAATGTATTCCTTATACAAAAAAACCCTTTATTTCTTTAAAATAAGTTTGTTTTAAATATGGTCTTCTGGAAAGAGAAAGGGACAAGAGCAAAAAGTGTCTGCACGCACACACCCAAGACTCTAAAATCCTAGTCAAAAGCTATATTTTATAAAAGAGAATTATAGTAATGTTGATGGTTTGCCAAAACCTCAAGCAGTGACAAAATCCACAGAGTGTCCTGGAAGGGATGCCTTTGCAAAACCATGCCTCTCCAGATGGTTTGGATTAGAGATGTTTAAAAACACATGGCAGCATTAGTTTGGTTTAGAATTCATAGTTAATTCAGTAGATAAAATAATGCAAATTTGAAACCCTAGCCTGTGTATCAGAAAAATCATCAAATCTTATGATTGCTCTTAGGGGAGGTTGGTATGTGATGTGTTGATTTTTTAAATGATCTAATTGAAATAATAAAATTAAGAAGGAATAAAAAAGATTGAAAATACAGGAGTCTAAGGAAAAACTTTTCTTCTCTGCAGAATATTTATTCCTTTAAGCTGTCATATCCAATCAATTTGTATGGGATTCGACAGCCAATTGTCATTTCCTGAGATAAACTATGTAAAGAGGTTGTGTTACAGAGGCAGCATGAAAAAAAAAATGGAGAAAATAATTCCAGAGCATGATGCAGAGAAAGACCAAAATGTCCTTAGAGTCCACAAAGTGTGGCCAGGATCCCCTCACCTTGCGAAGAGTAACAGATAAGCAGCTTATGCACAGGTTTTCCCTTGGGCTTACTCAGCTTTTCCCCCTGCACGTACTATTTCTAAAGGAAAGTACTCTTGGTCTACATTATAGTAAAGTATTTTGCTGTATATGTGGTTTTTAATCTTGGTAGGGACTCTGTGTGAACAGTGATGTCGCACACTGTGTTCTCTGGCACGAGATGTGTAACAGTTACCCCAGGGCCCCAAAAGGCTCCATCACTAAAAGCCCGGCTCCTACTGTCCGCTTCCTTATGTCTAAAATCAGCAGTATCCTACCCTCTGATCCCACAGCTGGGCAGCCGGCAAACAACTTCTGGAAAAGAACTTCTGTGTGGGAACGAAATTCATTTAGTGATGTCTGTTACCATGTGTGCTACCTGCAGCACAAATAAAAGCATTCAGCTGTGTTAAAATTGGCACTAGAAGAATGTTCATCCAAGAGCCTTTCAGAAAATACAGGACAAAGTTTCTACAAAAATAGAGCCAGAAGTTTTCAAACAACAGTTGATGGGCTTCTAAGGGCTTGCCCTTAAAGGGGGCTCAGTGTTTCATTCCCCCAGAAAGGAACACGTTTTGGCATTTTCTAGGTATAAAAACTAGAATTGTGGCTTTTAATGTCTGGAAAGAGCTCCACAATCAAAGCAAATGTGCTCCTTTAGCCGCAAAGTAGACACACACACCCTATACACACATACAAAGAAAAATGTCGGAGAGTGGGCAGATCCTGTGAACAGAATCTGTGTGGGCTCATGGAGATTTTCACAATTAATTTAACTTTGTTTTAGCAACAGAGACATTGTATTAGCCAATCTTAACTACTGATCCAGAGTTCTGCATCCATACTCACTTAATATTCGGAACCAGAGATTGTATTTTTGTTTCATCTTCTAATAGTTTTTTTTTTTTTTTTTTTTTTGGCGGTACGCGGGCCTCCCACTGTCGTGGCCTCTGCCGTTGCGGAGCACAGGCTCCGGACGCGCAGGCTCAGCGGCCATGGCTCACGGGCCCAGCCGCTCCGTGGCATGTGGGATCTTCTTGGACCGGGGCACGAACCCGTGTCCCCTTCATCGGCAGGCGGACTCTCAACCACTGTGCCACCAGGGAAGCCCTTCTAATAGTTTTTTAAATAGCTGGGATTTGCCTTTCCATTTCAGTCCGGTTACCATTATAAGATAGGCTAACCGTGTTCTGCTGTATTGGGTGGGGAGGGGATTGGTTTTCATTTTGTTTTTCGGGTGTTTGTTTCTCATATGAGTTAATATTTTGTCCACGAGATCTAGCAATATGTAGAATTGTAGAATCTGAGGGTTTGGAGATACCTTCATGGTTTTCTGGACCAGCCACCTATTCATGCCTGAATTCTCTTGAATGGTTCCTTCTTCCCCTGCCAAGTCATCATGTTGCCTTGCTTGAACATGGCTCACGCTCCTGACCCAGGGCAGACCGCCCCGTCTCTGGCCAGTGCTGCAGTTTCCCAGTGAGCTTGCTGCAGAATGACGTTCCACCCTAAAGGACTGCTCGTCACAGACAGGCAAAATCACCTTGGAATGTCAAGGGAAGCAAGTCCGGGAGTGGGGCAGCAGGCTTTGGTTTGCTTTGGGAGTGGGAAAGCACTTAAATACAATACTGCCTGTCCTCCCCCTGCCCCAGCCTTCTCATGTGTCTCTCCATCTTTGTCCTCACCTGCTTCCTTTCACATCGTGTCATCAAAGGCATTGACAACATGTGTCAATCTTATTGCCATTAAAATTCTTGAAAAGACTTCCCTTTGGAGGAAGGTGCTTAGGAAAAGCTCTCCCTGCTGCCCACCAACCGGGTTGTACCTGTGCTCTACCTCCTTCCACCTCCCCCACCTGCCAAGCCACACTTCTGATCATGCCCTATACCTGTTTCATGGCACGCGCAGGCTCAGCGGCCATGGCTCATGGGCCCAGCCGCTCCACGGTATGTGGGATCTTCCCAGACCGGGGCACGAACCCGTGTCCCCTGCGTGGGCAGGCGGACTCTCAACCACTGTGCCACCAGGGAAGCCCCACAGCACTTTCTTTAATATGGTCAAATTGTGAGGACTTGCTAAATTTCAGAACTCGATTTCACCTGATTTTCCCCTTTAGATAGCGAAAGTTGCTATGACAGGCTTAACACAGACCTCCTGCCTTCAGAACATTACAATATGTTCTCCCCTTTGTAAGAGGGACATTTGAGCCAAGTTCTATAAAACATCACCAATTCGGACAGCTTGGAGAAAGGAGGCCAGTTCTTAAATCACATATGGCTTGCTAGAGGAGACCTGGATAACTAAATGAATTTTTTGAAAAGCTAATAATCATACCCTTCAAACTATCCTTTGTACAAATAGTAATTTTCATATACGTTAGGTCCTCTGATATATCTGCTGATTTGGGGCATTGTTACTCTTGGTGTTAATATATTTTTATTTCTGTATGTGATAACCTGAACTAGTAAACAAACATTGGGGGCCTGATTGCTTTAATGAGCAGTTAAAAAGGTTTTGTTGTTTGTATATGATGGTTTATATTGGGCACATATGAAATGCTTGAGGGACTTAGAAACTGTTTATTACCCCACACTATTCATTTCATTAGCAAGTAGTATTTTTCATAGACAGTATAAAGGGAAACCAGTTAGCCTCTATTATTCTGTAATAATTTCACAGCTAGTTAGGTAGTTCTTGTGTTCTAGAAACAATGTCTTCTCAGACCCATATTATTTCAAAACCCTTACGGATATGTTGTCCATATCATGGAAACTTATCCTTAGAGAGCCAAGACTGTTGAATCTTGCCTATCAGTGGAATGAATTCAACCCATAAGTATCTTACATTGCTGCTCTCAACTTCAAAACTCCTCTACAGCAAGGAAGGATATAAATGAGCAAGAAAATCATATATTGCTATTCTACATAGTTCCCACTGAAAACCTTTAATGAGTATAGATGTGGGTAGTTCATATCAATAATGTTTGGGAGCATAATTCTGAGAAAGCAGAGAGCTGCAAAATATGGTACATTGGGGAGAATGAAAGTGCAGAAATAGGGCAAGTCTTTTCGTTTTTACCTGCAGAATACAATTTGCCACACCCCTCGGTTGATGGCAGGTCAGCCCAAAGAATAGCACTATAGCACTGTAAGCATCTGTACAGCATATATTTTTTAAAAGACCAGTGGGGGCTTCCCTGGGGGTGCATTGGTTGAGAGTCCACCTGCAGATGCAGGGGACGCGGGTTCGTGCCCCGGTCCGGGAAGATCCCACATGCCGCGGAGCGGCTGGGCCCGTGAGCCATGGCCGCTGAGCCTGCGCGTCCGGAGCCTGTGCTCCACAACAGTGAGAGGCCCGCGTACCGCAATAAAAAATAAATAAATAAAAATAATAAAAAATAAAAGACTAGTGGATTTTTGCTGCCTAGTTCACATGCATCAAGGTAAGAAAGATGATCCCTTGGAAAACAGGCAATATCAGTTAAAACAAAGTTTGGTATAAATGCTAAGACCTATATTAGAATTTTTTATGCCCAAAGCCTGATTACTTGGAGCCTGAATTCTATTCTCTCTCTCTGGCAGTGAGCCTGAGGGGCCACGATCCATTTCACTAGTTCAGCTAGTTCAGTTACCACCTGTGTTCCAACAGTGAAGTCAGACCAAGAGGAAAGGCAGCTCGCTGGGCTGCTCAGATCCGTATCCACTCAAGCCGCTCTATTTATTATTCCACTAGGGAATGCTCTGCCCTTGAAGGCTGATCCGATGAGGGTGGGATCGCAGGCAGCAGGTATGCCATGAACAACAAACCCATATTTTTAACATATGTTTAATTTGAGTAACTCTCCTCCTTTAAAATACCTCTTGATTTTAAATCCACATCCTGATTTGCCCACTCTTGTTACCATTTTCTGCTGCCTGTTCTGAATTAATCCTTTGAGGTGGTCATTCCCCGGAAAGAAAAAAGGAAAATGAGAACAGAGATGCAAAGTTGGGAATGTGAATGAAAGAGAATGGCAGAGGGAAGGGGATCATTAAGTAGAGTCTGTTTTCATGAGCTAGGTTTTCTTTGAGCTGTGGAAGACAGGAGAGGTAGAGGAAGAAGAGAAATACAAGGAAAAGGCACTCAAAAGGTTATCCGTTAATATCCCTACTGAAGAATGGAAATCATTTTTGCAATAGAGCTCAATTTACAAAGATTATTTTCATTCTCCGTCGTGCTTCATCTCAAAGAATTGATATAATCTAAAAAGTGGTTAAAATTATTAAAATAGTTTCCATAGCAGAAAATTAAATGATTTTACTAACTGTCAAAGTCAGTGTTTAAACTGAGATAATTTGAATTATATTTTATATAGTGATCATGTCACTGGGATGTCTAAACATTCTTTGTAAAAGTAATAATCCCTGATTCTGATTTTTCATCAACAGAAAACTGACTAAAGGTTAGAAATATTAGCCACCAACTGCTGTTATTTGTAAAACCTGCAGCGAAGGCTGCTTTTCGTGAGGAATTCTGAGTTAATAATTCCCAGGTGAAGAATGTATTTTAACCCTTTAAGGAGGCTTTCTACATTTTTCTCAGGTATATTTTCAGATCATGAAAGTCCTTCAAATACTTGATTTAGATTATATTTTAAAGTGCAATAGCAATATCTTATGCTATTAAATATATTAAAGTAGCAATATATTATGTTGCTTGATGTCATCAAATTCATTGTCCCTATTTCTGTGTATTAATCTACCTACCTATCAAATCCCGGGTTTTTCTAAGCCACACCAGACTGGTTAAATGAGGTCTTGTTTATAATATAAACTGTATTTCTATAATTCTCATCCCATCTGCAATTTGAGATTTCCAGGTTCTTCAAATTCTCTCACTTTTTTTCTGGAAGCTTCTAGAAGTTGCAAGTATATGCATGAATAAGGTTCCACAGACTGCCTGTGACGCTGAAGGCAGCTGGCTGGAGCTCCAGCACCCAGGCCCCACCACCTTCCCCTATGCTCTGACCCCATCAAACATCTCAGGGGTGGCCCTCACTCCCTCCAGCGTGAGCTTCACAACCATGTGCTGGTTTCTATTGCTGCAGCATCATTGTTGCTGCCATGCTTCAGGGCCCTGAACAGCCCAGTGACTTCTAGAACTGAAGCCCGTCAGGTCAGGGCATGTTCCGTAAAGAAGGAGACAGAATGATTTTCTCCCCTAAGTGTGTATTCTTTGTGTCAAGGAAGCCTAAATATGGCAAGCTGGTACCCCACTCTCTCCAAAGTTCCTCATATATACAGTCTTTGTATTTTACCAGTAGCACCCTAATGCCAATAGAGTTCTGGTGAACCTGTCCCCATTAATCTGCTATTCACAGCTACCCAAATGGTGAACACTGCTTAGGCTGAAACCTGACCACCTGTTTTATTTTATTTCAAGTTTGAAATACGGTCATCTTCAATGATGGGACAGTCTGCATTTTTATGCAGAAGAATTCAACAGACACTTACCATGCCTAGCACCATGTAACCTGCCTATGAGGAATTTATCCCTCTTCGCCTGGGTCACTAGCAAAAGTGAGGGATCTGAGGTCACTGCAATCTACAAAACTGAAATAATTGGGGCATATTTTACTCAGAACACTCCCACCGTGGTGTCACCCGACTTAGGACTTAGTGTGAAAGTGGAGTGGAGATAGGAATGGTTAGGTTAGTTTGTGGAAAAGGCCTTTGGAAATCTGAGCTAGCTCGCCTGAGGAGGGAGGCGACCTCACATGAAGAATACCTACCTCCTACCTCAAGATCCTGCAGATGGTTTGGGGATGGTTGGTGAACCACAGGTATTCCTAAGGCTGGTTCCTATTAGACAGGGAAAGCTAGAAGCCTCGCTTTTCCTCATCCTTGCTGAGGAATGAAACCAATAAAGTCAGTTACTATTTAGACAAGTGAGTGAGTGCTGTTCATTGGGGAGAGAATGTTCCTGGGGAGGGACTGACCAATAGAGGCCACTGAACGGCTTTTGGGGCAGGGGGAGGGCACAGCTAGAGAGCAGTTCAAGTAACGCAAAAATCAATAGCAACTCTGTTAACATCATTTAAGTTAAATCTACCTAAATCAAAATCATAAGGAAAACCTTGCCTTTGCATATAAATATATGTGCGTATATATATTTTTTGCATGTATATGTGTGTATATGTATATACACACAGTCGTGCCACAAAGAAAACGTGTAGTTCAAAATCTGGCACAATGACTATACACAAGACTGAATTCTATAGAAGAAGAGTTCCTAAGAGAAGTTCGTATTGCCAGATGCTTGGCATCATGTAGTCAAAACATTTTGAATGTGTTTTAAAACAGTCTTCCAGATGTGTGACAACTTGTTGGTAGCTATATAGCCCTTGTCTACATTTTGGAAGGGGGTGTGTGTGTGTGTGTGTGTAAAACTGAAGTCGTTTATTCAAGTTATACAGGAAAACGAAACTCCTATTGCCTCTTCGGTCTGATTGCCTTAGAAGAAAGTTTAATTTTTTTTCTTTTGGCATTTCAACCAATTTCTTCAACTCTGCATTTGACCTGGCAAATGTAGACGCCGAACTTTCCACAGTACCTTGTATTTGCCATATGAAAGGTATTATTGCTACCAAGTTATGACATTTTCGGACTCTAAAGCAGCTATTTATTTAGAAATTCAACTTTATTTTGTGTTTGTCTTGCTTCTTGAGAGTAAATGTATATCAGTTTTCCCAGTTTCTTTGCATTTTAAAGCTCGTGTTTAAGAACATGGAATTAAATAAGGAAAAAAGAAAATGTATTACAGATTGGTTTACCTTTGAACTAGATTTTCCCATAGAAATTCACATTCTTCAGTGACAGCTATGTGCTATGTTAAACCAACCTCCGGAGGTTTAAGTGTGCAAACAGTAGGTGCTAAATCTTCTTTAAAATGAATGAATTAATTTTTGGTTGTGTTAGGTCTTCGTTGCTGCGCCAGGGCTTTCTCTAGTTGCGGTGAGCAGGCGTCTCATTGCGGTGGCTTCTTTTGTTGTGGAGCACGGGCTCTAGGCACGCGGGCTTCAGTAGTTGTGGCTCACAGGCTCTAGAGCGCAGGCTCAGTAGTTGTGGCGCACGGGCTTAGTTGTTCCGTGGCATGTGGGATCTTACAGACCAGGGCTCGAACCCGTGTCCCCTGCATTGGCAGGCGGATTGTTAACCACTGAGCCACCAGGGAAGTCCTGGTGCTAAATCTTTAATGACCTACTGGAACTGCAGGAAGAATTGCTCAGGAGAATTTGCGTCTTGTGAGTCTTGTACAGTTATTTCCTCTAGGCCACAGAGAGACATTCTGTTTGTACTTAAGATAATCAGTAAGTAAATCTGTGGACTTTGATATAATTTGGTATCTTTGCCAGGTTTAAAAGAAGAGAACGTCTGGGGTATCAAATTCTGAAGTGTTGTTTCACATCAATCTAGTTCTCAATACTTATCTTTCTATCAACATGCTTAAGTGCAGTGTTTGATTTCCAATTATTCCCAATTACTCTTTAACACCAGTTATATATGATACATTGATAGAACTGGGAATAGGGCAAATATTGAGTTGTCATCTCTTTCTGAATGCTACAATTAAGTTAAAGATGACAGGGTTTCTGTAATTGTTTTGATTAAGAACTGGTAAAAGTTTGCCCAAGTGATAGCCTAACAGGCATAAAATGTCAGTTGCTTTAAAACAATTGAAAAACTTCAAAATGAAAATATGTAATTGTCCATCACTCAAGTTCCTTTAGATAACCTGCCAAAATCACCCTGAAACTTGACCTGCATTGGGGGAGGAGGGTTGGGTGACAGTTGGACGTAGATTATTGTCATATGTTTAATGCTGTGAGGACAAATTTGAAAAAGTTTTGACAGACGGTGTCTGAATCTTGATATGATGGCTGGTAGCACCTCTAGTGGGAGAGTAGTTCATTGATCGTGACTGAGATTTGAAGGATTCATCTTGGAGGAAGAAGATGGGTGACTCAGTGTTAATAATGACAGAGCTTGGGTTTTTCCTGGTAGGATTCCAGTATGCTCTGTGCATCTTTACTCCTGCCTGAAGATTACCACCTCCTCTTTTTTGTTGGTTGATCTGTCTGAAATGGTAATTGGAGAAAGGAGTTTAGTATGAAATGGGATGCAAGGGAAGTGGAAAGGCTATATCTTTGTGTGACAGTGAGCAATTCACGTAACTTGGTTGGGAAAAATCTGTCACAACAGATTATGTTCTCTCTACCAGGTGAAAGAGAGTTGGATAGAACCACAGTACGTTTTTACAGCCAAAACAGGGTGAAGTGCACATAAACTTGAATGAGCATGAAGCTTGCGTGTCTGGGAGGGATCAGAAATGTCCAGTATACCTGTGACCGCGACTTTGGCTAGTGATGAGCCATGGAGATTACCTAACCTTATAAATAATTCAAAGTGTTTAGCTTACCATTTTCTCAAAATATTTACAAGTTGATCAAATATTTATTGAACAATGTGGTAGGCAGAATAATGGCTACCTTCTAATACCGGAAAACTGAGTGTGTTACCTCACATGGCAAAAGGGACTTTGCAGATGTGGTAAATTAAGGCTCTTAAGAAGGGGAGATTGTCCTGGATTATCTGGATGTGCCCAGTGTAATCACAGGGGTCCTTATAAATGAAAGAGGGAGGCAGGAGAGTCAGACTTAGAAGGAAATGTGATGATGGAAGGAGAATCAAAGTGATGAGATGTGAGCAAGACTCAACCAGCCATTGCTGCTTTGAAGGTGGAAGGTGGCCATGAGCCAAAGAGTGAGGCTGCCTCTGGAAGCTGGAAAGATGGCCAGGAAACTGTTTCTCCCCTAGAGCCTCTAGAGAGGAATGCAGCCCTGCCTCCCCCTCGATTTTAGTCCCAACCTCCAGAACTCTAAAATAATAAATTGGTATTGTTTTAAGCCACTCAATGTGGGATAATTTGTTACAGCAGCAAAATAGGAAACAAGTACAAATACCTCCTAGTCCTCAGGAAGTGCCTTGGGCACAAAGCACAACACAGAAGAGAGAAGCACATCCCCTGCCCTTGGGAGTGAAGCTTACAAGTTCAACATGCCCATTTTATTTTGCCCATGAAGAAATGAAGCCCGATAGAATTAACGTGATTTTCACAGAAAATCATCTTGATTACCAGTCCATGGATCTTTACAGAACAACATCTGTATCCTATGAATAGGAAAAAAACAATCCCATCCTGCCCCTCCCGCACAAGTTTTGTGTGTTACCCTACAGGCTGCTGTCCTCTGACCAGCACAACAAACCATTTAACCCCAATCTAATCTCTTTTATTTGTGAAGGATCTTCTATAGAATAACAGTCCTGCTTTTGCATTCTGAAGAGCTGGGACTCTCTAAAGTCAGGAAATGAAGTGGAGGTGGCCTTTTCTCTAGGGCAGTGGTTGCTAACCTAAATGAGGAAACTACTTCCGAAAGGAGGTGGGTCACACAGCTATAGTCCCAGGCCCTGCTAGAACTTGAGTTTCCTGACCCCTTTTTCAGTCTCTGCCCATTTTCCTTACAGACTCTAGGGTGCCTAGATCCAGCTGCTTTTTCAGAATCTGAACTATGAATCGAGTCTGTTTCACTAAGTGACTTCCCAGCGCACTGTGTGGATTATGAAAGGAAATTAACATAGAAAAACTGTTGGGAAAGGAAAGGTGCTCTTGCTGCAGTGTTTGGAGGGTCTCACTGTTGGTGTCATGTTCAAGTGTAATAGACAGCCAACAACTGTGGATCTAATCAAATGGGGCCAGAAGCACATAACTTTTCCGCGTGGAGGAGCTATAAGAAGCATTCTCAAGTTTTGGAGTGGTGCATGTGAAAGGAATCAGGCGAAAAGCATTCAAAGGGAGCTGGAAAATCAGGCTTAGAGATCTTGTTTTTCAGGTCTGTTATAGTCACTTTGTGAAGTACTGCAGACAATTCATTATAATTTATCACACTGATACTCTTAGATTGGATGAAGCCCAAACACAACTGAGTTAGATGCATATTAAATTACCTCTTACTTAAAAGGAGGGTGGTCTCACCAGGGCAGGATGGAGTTCATTAGCAGCCTGAGAAGCTTTTCTTAACTCTTCATTAGCTGGTTTCATATTGTTCCTGGTTCTCCAGGACCATGGGACACCTTTCGTTTTTCAACTCTTGGAAAAGTACACTGGGTACTGTGTGAATCTTAGAGCCACCGGTTCCCAAGACAAAATACTCATCATCACAAGTCTGTAAACAAAACTCAGATTACTGTGAAAACTGCTCCTATTCATTACATAAAATCATTTCTTTTTTACCTTTTTAGGGAAAAGGAGAAAATATATTGTCCTTGTGTTTTGGTTTTTTTTTTTTTTTTTTTTTTTTTTTTTTTTTTTTGCGGTACGCGGGCCTCTCGCTGCTGTGGCCTCTCCCGCTGCGGAGCACAGGCTCCGGACGCGCAGGCTCAGTGGCCATGGCTCACGGGCCCAGCCGCTCCGCGGCATGTGGGATCTTCCCGGACCGGGGCACGCACCCGTGTCCCCTGCATCGGCAGGCGGACTCTCAACCACTGCGCCACCAGGGAAGCCCTTGTGTTTTTTTATTTACACACTCCATTGTGATAATTGACTGACACACATTGAGTGTACTCTGTCATATGTGTTTGAGAAGTATGGTCACATTTCTTCTAGCTGACCAGTACTATCACCCATAGAATTCAGTGAAGGACAAGGTTCAGACAGAATTCTATTGACAGAAGGCTTTGACTGTGCCTCCAGATTCTTTTTCCGGAACTGAGAACTTCAAACTCCAGGTAAATGGCCTTTAATTTGCGCATTCTAAGTCTTGAGAGATAGGATTTTTCCCCTGGGGGACAAAAAGGACAGAAAAATCTCAAGTGCTGTAAATTTAATCATTTGATCCCAAAGGAATTTTTATTCATACATTTTTGTTTGTCTCTGGGTTTGTTTATTATTTGTCCGTCTTTGAAAAACTAGCTCAGGTTGAACAACTGGGAATTGATACCCATTTATCCATTGGTCTTCTAAGTATACATAAATGTTATGTTAAAAGAGGATTTATCTCCGCTTAGAAAGGAACCACCAGGACAGATTTCTGTCCCTTTCCACACTCTACTCACTCTCAGTCGTTGGGTTTCTTGTTAAACATCAAAGAATCTTTAGTGGAAAAAAGCACTGGTGTAGAAATTGGGGGATGGGTGAGACTTGGGATTGGGTGACAGTCACAAAAATCAGTTTACCCTTGTCTCTTGCATTGATCTTTTAGCAAGCACTTAAACTCAGTTTTTTTCTAGTCCTTTTCAGTACTTCAAAGTAGCAGTTTATCAATAGAACCAGCAAGCTAGACACAGTCCTAAGAGGTCATCTGGTTCATCTCCCTGCCTTAGGCATAAGCATATCTAAGTAATTCCAGGCAGATAAAAAGAGACAAAGACAGCTTCTGCCTTTGTACCACATTGCTTCTTGGCTGTAGGACCTCACTTTTCATTTGCTTCCCTGAGATCTGTATTCACCATATAGTTTCAATGTGAGCAAGCACCTCTTCTTGACAAATTCTTTTACCTTCTTAAATTTAGAATAATCCAACTGATTTCATGAACCGTCACAGCTGGCAAAAAAACCACCACAGTAACTCAAAAAAAAAACCATGTCAAGAGCCTCTGCGTAGTGGAACACTTTAGTCTTTTTTTTTTAATGGTCCCCCTGTAATTTTTAACCTAAGTGGCTTGGTAATGATCTAATGTGGGATGTCCCATGACTCCTTGGGTGGATCCTCCAAATGTAGATTTATTTTATCAGCAGGGGGTTGTCGAGTGACGTATGAGACTGCATTTTCTTCCTCATTTTTGGACCTCCTGTAGCACAAAACCTGAATCCTACAAATTCAGAAAGAAATTGCCCACAAAGCAAGACACAGATCTGTCATGCAATTGTTTTTAGACCTTCTTGCCAGTACAGTAATTCTGAATCCGATTAGCCTATTGTTTGTTTGTTTGTAAAAAGAAAAAAAAAAAACCTGGTAACTGAATTCTGTTGAATTTTACAGCTGAAAGCCATTGTTGACTTTTTTATATAGCCAAGGAAGAATTCATAGACGAAGAAGCCGGCTCTTTTTTTTTCGTGACTTACTCTATCGAGGAGGGAGTAGGAGGCAGGAAGCAGGGGCGGGGCGGGGGGAGACCCATATTCCTGAATGCTGTGTTTGCCCCCTTCGAAAGGACTTAGTACTTTTTCGAGAGAAAATAAACTTAATTTGTGGCTACACTTTAAGTAAGATGGTTTGATGGTAAAAGTGGAGCAGTCCCAGCCCTGGATTTAGAGAAGTCGTGTGGCTGAATCCCTTAGCATCACTTTCATGTGGTTGGGTGAGCCATTCTCAGAAACCCCAAGCATTTTTGAAGATACTAAACTGGAAACAGTCACAATTCTTCCCTCCCTTTTTGCTATTAATCCTTCATGTTTTAACAAGCACTAAAGCTGATGCTGCCTACACTCTTTCCTGTCAAATTGGAACTCTTTTTCTTCTCTCTTGAATAATCTGTTCTCTCTAGTTCATACTCATGTAAATCAAAGGGGTAGATGTCAACACATGCCATATCCAAATATCAATTTCCTTTTTTAATTAGGCAGGATTTAGACATTTGATTTGAAGAAAGCTGGTGCTTTTTAACATATTAAACAACCATATATTCATCTCTTCCTATTCTTTTTTGTCCCTTTTATAAAGCAAAATTTTGCTTTCAGCTTACACCACACCCCTATTCCAGCTTAGGCATAGCAACCTGGGTTTCGTATTTCCCGAAAAGGAGACGCTAAATGGTTAGTAAATGTTTGGAAGTCTAGACTGAAAAAGCTTGTTTGACCTGAGCATGTTTCATTGAGCATTACTGTCAAAAAATGGTGCATCTCTCCACCTTGCTTTATTCACAGTAAAGTTCTGAAATAACCTAACGTATACAAATTGAATGTGGGTGTGTTATAATCCCCTCTCACCAACTGATCTCAAACTCTTGGATTTGTTGTTGTTGTTGTTGTTGTTCAAATGTTCTCTAAGACCTAGAATATCTATGTCTAGGCCTAATTACAAGGAAAAAAAAAATCAAACCAAATTGACGGACATGCTAGGAAATACCTGACTGCCAGTACTCCTCAAAGAAGTTAACATTATCAAAACTAAGGGAAGTCTGAGAAACTGTCCCAACCTAGAGAAACCTAAGGAGACATGATGTCTAAATGTAATGTGGTGTCCTGGATGGAATTCTGGAACAAGAAAAGGACATTGGGTAAAAACGAAGAACCTATGGATAAAGCTTGGCCTTCAGTAATATTGCATCAATATTGGTTCATTAGTTGTGACAAATGTTCTCATACTCATGTAGCAACAGGGAAGATGTTAACATTAGGGGAAACAGCCTGTGAGGTGCATAGGAAGTGTACTATCTTTAGAACTTCTCTGCAAATCTAAAACTGTTATAAAAAGTTTATTAAAAAATTAAGAATGATAATTTTTGTGCTGACTTCTCTACAGAACTCTTACTAGCTGTGAGGATTGACATAGGAGTGAGAAACACTTTTCCTTTTACAAATAAAGTTTCTATGGGAAATAAACTTTCCTTTTACAAACAAGGAAATAGAAATTTCCTAGTTGTTCGGCAAAGTAACACGTGGGTCATATCTAGTCTGGCACCTGGCACAAGGAAGGTTTTCAATACCACTGTGTTTGATAGTCCGAAGCAGTTACTTCCTAAGAGTGGCTTGGCATTTTGAAGAACTTGTTACCAAGACTCTCCATCTTGCTGTTGGGTAGTTTTTTAGCTGGAATGTACACACACACACAAATTGTGTGTATAGGTCTCATTTTCACCTTGAATTTTTGGTATGTGTCTTTTTAAAAAGATTTTATTTTATTGACGTATAGTTGATTTGCAATGTTGTGTTTAATTTCTGCCATACAGCAAAACGACTCAGTTATACATATATATTCTTTGTCATATTCTTTTCCATTATGGTTTATCACAAGATATTCAATATAGTTCCCTGTGCTCTGTAGTATGACCTTGTTGTTTATCCATCCTATATATAATTGTTTGCATCTGTTAATCCCAAGCTCCCAGTCCATCCCTCTCTCTCCCCGCTCCCCCTCAACAACCACAAGTCTGTTCTCTATATCTGTAAGTCTGTTTTCATTTCATAGATACGTTCGTTTGTGTCGTATTTTAGATTCCACCTATAAGTGATATCATCTGGTATTTGTCTTTCTCTTTCTTAGTTCACTTAATATGGTAATCTCTAGATCCATCCATATTGCTGCAAGTGTCATTATTTCATTCTTTTTAATGGGTGAGTAATACTTCATTGTATATATGTACCACATCCTCTTTATCCATTCCTCTGTCAGTGGACATTTAGGTTGCTTCCATGTCTTGGCTACTGTAATAGTGCTGCTATGAACATAGGAGTGCATGTGTCTTTTCAAATTATAGTTTTGTCAGGATATACGCCCAGGAGTGGGATTGCTGGATCATATGGCAACTCTGTTATTTGGTTTTTTTTAAGAACATCCGACTGTTTTCCATAGTGGCTGCACCAACTTATATTCCCACCAACAGTATAAGAGGGTTCCCTTTTCTCCACACCCTGTCGACTTCTTAAAGAGGGCCATTCTGTATGTGTCTTGCATTGTATAGATCTTTAAGAGACTCTCCAGGTACAGGTGAGGATGGAATACACCTCAAAATTTTCACTGATTGTTGTTTCTGAACTTTTTCCTTAACACAGGGCATCCCTTTCTCTTTTTTTTTAACTTTTAAATTTTTTTATTGAATGAAAGATTCTTTAAGATCTATAGTGCTTTACAGTTTTTAGAAGTTTCACACAGATGATTTCATATAATCCCATAATAACCCTTTCTTCCTCCTACCTATATATTGCCCTCTACCCACTGGTAACCATTAGTTTGTTCTCTGTGTCTGTGAGACTGTTTCTTTTTTTGTTTTATTCACTAGTTTGTTGTATTTTTTAGATTCCACATATAAGTGATATAATACAGTATTCGTCTTTCTCTGTCTGACTTATTTCACTTAGCACGATCCTTACCTTTCATTTCCAAAATGGGACCATTTTACCCAAGAGGATCCCATCTCCTAAGGAACCTCTTATTTTAAAAATGTATGTGTATTTCATATTTCCTGAGTTGAGAAGAATGGGTTCCTGTGTCTGTGTCTCTAGGTAGGAAGTCTCTTTTGTTCGTTAAAGCACATGGGGGCACTCTCCCCTTTTCACAAGAGCTAATAACAGTTCACATCATTATTTAGGGGTATGAACACTCATTTAAGAAGGTTGTATTGAAATGGCATTTTTGATTTGGCTGCATAGTGATAAAGTGAAAACAAAGCGTTTTCTCCCAAAGCAGTGACAGTGAATGCAGAGCTTATTAGTAGTGACCCAGCTGGTTTCCAGCTGTTAGCTGTTCAGTAGACTCCCATGAAATGATTATTTGGTTGCAATCAGTTCTCAGCAGGAAGAACCCACCTCATGGTAGGTCTCACCACAATTGGTACTAATTAGTTCTGTTGAGTCAGGTGGTCGATCTCTATACTGGCAACAGAAGTCCAGCTGGAAAGGGGTTGGAGACTCCACGCCAAGGCCACTGTAGCAGACGGCAGCCCAAAAGCCCTCTCTGCCCTGTAGGGATGCATGAGATCGTCTGTGATCATGAGTCCCACGTCCCATGGCGTGAAGTCAGAAGGGGGAGGATTGTATATCTCCAAGAGAAAGTGCACCTGCATTCAGTTCAGATGCAAGGTTTCACAGTATATTGACTTCGAAATCAGCCAGGCCATAGTTCAGATTTGAGCTTTGCCACTTAAGCCCATGACGTTACTTGCCTGAGTCTGGGTTTTCTAATCTGAAGAAAAAGAGGCAAAATTACCCACCTAATAGGACTGATAGAGAGATGTATACAGCGTGCTTGGCACTTAGTAGGTGCTCAAAAATTTGGAGTGCCCCCACAAGTAAATAACCATGTAATCTAGTGTGACAGTGGTAATGTTCATTAGCCCTCCTAATACTAAACAAGAAAACTCTCAGGTGTTCAGTGTCAGCTTGGAGCATGATGCTGAAGGCAACTTGGGGACCTAAACCTTTAGTGTCCCTCTCAGTGATCTCTTTCTAAGAGCCTAATCACTTAGGAGGGAAGGGGAAGCCAGGAGAGATGTAAAAAGTAGCAAGTCAAATGGAAGGAAATTAAGCAATGGCACTTTGGCAGAGGAACTTTTATTGTATCTTATGTGTCTCAGTTGGCCAGGTTGTGCAAATGGGTGCATGACCCCATGAAGGAAACATCCCAGGCATGGCCTACACGGATGCAAAAGGAGATTCATCTCACAGTGACTTTCAGCCATACTCAACTAATTCATTGTTTGCAGGTCCTCCAGATTTCTCAGTGACACAAAGCACAGACCTCCAAGCCTCTTCAAATTCTGATTCAGTAGATCCAGGCTGGGACCCAGGAATCTGTGTTTTTAATAAACTAAGTACTTATGTTCAGATAAGTTCCAGAACCATTGCTTTAAAACAGTACTGTTCACTTGACTGCACGTGGGAACTTCCTGTGCAATTTTAAAAAGTCTTGATGCCTGGGTCCTACCCCCAGAAATTCTTATTTAATTGGTATGGTTTGTGGCTTGAGTACTGGGGAATTTTAAATAGGTCCTCAGATGATGCTAAGGTACAGGCAAGTTTGGAGTAACACTGACTTAGAAAATAGCTTGAGGGGTCCATGCACCTGCAAATGATGAATAATAATCAGATGTAAAGTCGCACCACAGATAAGTAAGTCCCAGCTCGACTCAAAAGTGTGAAATATGGGGCTTCCCTGGTGGTGCAGTGGTTGAGAGTCCGCCTGCCGATGCAGGGGATGTGGGTTCGTGCCCCGGTCCGGGAGGATCCCACATGCCGCAGAGCGGCTGGGCCCGTGAGCCATGGCCGCTGAGCCTGTACGTCCAGAGCCTGTGCTCCACAACGGGAGAGGCCACAACAGAGGCCCACGTACCGCAAAAAAAAAAAAAAAAAAAAAAAAAGTGTGAAATATGTTAACATAAGAAAAATCCCATTTCAGAAATCTTTCTGGAATCAGCGTGTAGATTATCCCATTGCCCTAGAATTTTGTTGTATTCAAAAGTTCTTGCACCGAAGGGACTAAGATTTAGAGCCTAAATTTTCCTAAATTGGCAGTGCTTGCAATATGAGTATGCCTGAATAATAATGTGGCATGAATCTCATCTTGGCTTTCATTGTAGAGTTATCTCTGGTGCTAACATTTCACAGTTTCCTCCTCTTCCTCTTCCTCGTTACCCAAAGTCAGCAAATTGTCAGGACTTAGAATTGCCGTCAACAACAGGAGCTATAACCAAGCATGAAGATCCGTTAAACCAGAGAGACTCAGTGTCCCAGGAAGGAGCAGAGGGTTGTCAAAATAAGGACTCCAAAGAGTTAAAACATGTAACAAAAGGTGCAGTAAAACTTCACGGAGACAATTTCTCAACCTAGATCATCAAGGCAGGACCTAGCATTACTATCAGAACTGCTTAGAAAAGATTGGTTGAGCAAAATGAAAACATCTCTGGACCTTTGTTTTCTCTGGAAGTGTTTCTTCAAATCACAGAAGTCACTTCTAACTCTATATAGGGGCATGCAATATTGTTTATCGTCTTTAAACTGCATTACTTAATTCAAATCTTGCAACGGCCCCGAGGGAAGAGAGGCAAAGAAAATGCCTTGTTTCTAGGCAGGGCAAGAACTCTCGTGCTGCTGCCATGAATTGAAAATTCAGGCGTAGAATGAGACCTCACTTCAATTAGGATGGCTACTATAAAATAAAACAAAAGCAGAAAACATGAATCAGCAAGGGTGTGGAGAAATTGGAACCTTTGTGCATTACAGGTAAGAATGTAAAATGGTGCAGCCACTATAGAAAACAGTATGAGAGTCCCTCGAAAATTTAAAAATGGAATATGATCCATCAATTCCACTCTCAGGTATATACCCAAAGGAATTGAAAGCAGAATCTTGAAGAGATAATCTGTATACAATTACAGTATTTGTAAATATTGTATATTTACAGTAACGTTATTCACAATAGCCAAAAAGTAGAAGCAACCCAAGTGTCTATTGACAGATGAATGGATAAACAAAATGTGGTATATGCATACGATGGAATATTATTCAGACTTAAAAAAAGAAATTCTCTTATATGCCACAGCATGCATGCACTAACACTAGTAGTGCTACCTGGGTATAATGACACCTTTATGACATGCTAAGTGACACATGACAAATGTCACAGAAGGCACTCTGATTCCATTTACATGAGATTCCTAGAGTAGTCAAATTCATAGAGACAGAAAATAGACTGCTGGTTGCCAAGGGCTGAGAGGAGGGTGGGAATGGGGGATGCGTGTTTAATAGATACAGAGTTTGAGTTCGGGAAGATGAAAATGTTCTAGAGATGGATGATGGTGATAGCTACACAACAATGTGAATGTACTTAACGCCCCTGAACAGTACACTTAATAATGGCTAATAATTTTATGTTACATGTATTTCAGCACAATTTTAAAAATAAATAAATAATTTGCAAATGTGCAAAAAAATTAAGGCTTAGAGGATGTATACAACTAGTAGGTATCAGAGCAGGAAGTCAGGTCTCGAGATTCCAAGTGTGTCAACCCTCCCTTTCCACCTCCAGAACCTCTCAGGGAGTAGAAACTGAAGAAGCTATTTGGGGGAAGTAAAGAGAATAATTATTTCAGGAAAGCATGGTCAAAGTAGTCCAGACAGTTGTCCTGAAGATAAGAAATAAGGTTGTTAAGGTTCATGAGATAAGGACCATGTCAGCACACCGACTTTTCTGTTGTTGTTGTTGGAAGAGTTTTAATTATGGATTGAATTTTTACTCTTTTTAATTTTATTTTCTTTCTTTATTTGAAGGATAGTTGATTGACAGTGTTGTGGCAATCTCTGCTGTACAGCAAAGTGACTCAGTTTTACACACATGTGTACATTCTTTTTTTAATGTTCTTTTCCATTATGGTTTATCCCAGGAGATTGGATATAATTCCCTGTGCTATACAGCAGGACCTTGTTTATCCATTCTAAATGTAATAGTTTGCATCTACCAACCCCAAATTCCCAGTCTACCCCTCTCCCTGCCCCCTCCCCCTTGGCAACCACAAGTCTGATCTCTATGTCTGTGAGTCTGTTTCTGTTTTGTAGATAGGTTCATTTGTGCCGTATTTTATTTTATTTTTTATAAATTATTCATTTATTTTTGGCTGTGTTGGGTGTTCTTTGCTGCGCACAGGCTTTCTCTAGTTGTGGCGAGCGGGGGCTACTCTCTTCGTTGTGATGTGTGGGCTTCTCATCACGGTGGCTTCTCTTGTTGAAGAGTATGGGCTCTAGGCGCGTGGGCTTCAGTAGTTGTGGCTCACGGGCTCTAGAGTGCAGGCTCAGTAGTTGTGGCGCACGGGCTTAGTTGCTCCGCGGCATGTGGGATCTTCCCGGACCAGGGCCCAAACCCGTGTCCCCTGCATTGGTAGGTGGATTCTTAACCAGTGTGCCACCAGGGAAGTCCCATTCGTGCCATATTTTAGATTCCACATATAAGCAATTTATATATATTTTTAAATTTTAGAAGTTTTTAATTAAAAAATTTTTATTAAAAAAATCTCGATATAATTCACACATCATAAAATTCACTATTTTTAAGTGTACAATTCAGTTTTTTGCGTGTATTCAGAGTTGTGTAACCATCACCACTGTCTAACTTCAGAACATTTTTATCACCCCAAAAAGTTGACCCAGATCCATTAGTAGTCATTCCCCATTCTCCCCCAACCCCCATTCCTGAGCAACCACTAATCTTCCTTCTGCCTCTGTGGATTTGTCTCTTCTGGACATTTCATATAAATAGAATCATACAATATGTGACCTTCTGTGACTTCTTTCACTTAGCGTCCTTTCAAGGTTCATCCATGTTATAACACGCATCAGTAGTTCCTTCCTTTTTATTGAATAATATTGCATTGTATGGTTTCACCACATTTTGTTTATTCCTCAGTTGATGGACATTTGGGTTGTTTTCACTTTTTGGCTATTATCAACAATGCTGCTATGAACATTTATGTACAATTCGAGTAGTTACATGTTTTCAGTTATCTTGGGTACATACCTAGGAGTGGAATTGCCGGGTCAGATGTTAACTCTATGTTTAATGGTTTCAGGAACTGCCAGGCTGTTTTCCAGAGTGGCTGCCTCATTTTACATTCCTACCAGCACTGTATGAGTGTTCCAATGTCTCCGTAGCCTCACCAACAATTATGATTTTCCTTTTTTGTTTGTTTCTTCCCTTAGCTTTCCTGAGGTATAATTGACATGTAAACATTTAAAAATTATAGCTATCTTAGAGGGTGTGAAGTGGCACCTCATTGTGGTTTGCGCACTAACTTTTGTGTACTCAGCACACAGCCCAGGTCTAGGGACGCACAATACTGAGATGCACGAAAATTCCAAGGGATTTGAAGAAAGGTCATTGGAATGAGTGGTTTCTGATCTCCCAGAAATCAGATTTTAGAATCAGCTGCTTTACATTAATTTTTTTTAAATACAAACTGAGTCAAGCAGTAGCAAGCAGGCTAATTCAGCTTTTGCTCCTGCACACCCCATTACTAATGGGGTGGTAACTTTCATAGATGGTTACTCGTAGAGTTTAGAAGAGTGACGTGTGTACCCTAGGATAGAGACTTAGGCATAGGAAAAGAGAGCTCTGAAAGAGGAAAGACCCTTTCCCTTCATCTCAATTAAAGTTAAATGCCCAACTCATGACTCATGTCTTGGTTTTTCCACCTTCACAACCTTCTACATTGTCAGATGCCTGGTGCTGCCTGATTGCCTGTAAGAGGTGTTTTGACAGCAGTGTTCTCCAATTACATTTGTTTCCATTAACATAAGAAGTATCTTTGAGGGTTTCTTAGGTACTTGCAGAAATATATACTAGCTCACTAGTAGCCAGAAGCATCTGATCTGTCTGCCTCACAACCCTCTGACAGCTAAGCATTAGCTTTTAGACAAATAAAATGTCAGCCACCATTAAACAGCATATGGCAACAATATGGCCATTCCCTCTCAAGGATTAACTTCTCCCCAGAAGAGATGGTACTTGAAATAAGAGATGCTTTTGAATGCAGGGCCCCTATCCCTCCTGCCCAGGCATGATGGCTGGGGAGCGGGCAGAGTGCTACACACAAAAGGACCCGGGCGACCAGATCAAATGTGAACCTACGGCACCAGCTGCCCAACCAGCAGTGACCAAAGGCTGTTTGCCCTCGGCATCTGGGTCTGTGGTTAAGGGAAAGTACCATCCTTAAGCTGGCCTGGATTAACTCTATAAAATAGAAAACAGCCCCACAGCCACTTAAAGAGGGCTCGGGGCCGACTGGAATTGAATGCAGTTGGTGTGCAGTGCGAGGAGGGAGACGTGGAGAATGGAGCCTCCGCCCGGCTCGTCTCTGTGGAATTCCCTTAGTGAGTGGGGTGAAATTAACTGCCTGGTCTCGAAATAGATGACGAGAGCGTGGAACCCTGTTCTAGTGGGTCAGCTCATGTGCAAATGGCCATGTGGCAATATGGTTAAGGAGGAGGGCTGCCTTTGCACCAGGGAGTCTGTACAAGATTAGAAAATAAACAGTTTCCTCAGGAGCCTCTGGGTGCCCACGTCTGCGGAGGACACCAGAAACTGTCAATAGAGATAGCCTGATCCTCCAGACGTAGTCTCACCACCTTGCTTGTCCTGGTTTGGGGGAACTATAGTATGTAAAATAATCAAAATGGCATGCTCGTCCTATTGGAAATAGTGGTTCCTCATGTAATAATGTCTCTGTGTTACTTGTATTGGAATATAGACGGTCAAGCTCACCACTTTTACACGAAGCTTTTAATAGGAGCTTATCATATTTCTGGGGCCTGATTTGACCATCAACATGGCCACGTAAATGAAATCACTAGCTGTGTTAAAACAGTTCGACTGTAGTCTCGGGAAAACTTACTTTGATTAAACCGTCAGCATTGCCCCAAAATTCTCATCGTCTTTATCGTTATTTTTCCACTTATGTAAACTACTTGATTTGAATGTTTAAAGGCCATATGTTATTTTCCAAAATAAGTTCAAGGCTCTAATTTTTTTTTTTTTTATTTTGCGGTACGCGGGCCGCTCACTGTTGTGGCCTCTCCCATTGCGGAGCACAGGCTCCGGACGCACAGGCTCAGCGGCCATGGCTCACGGGCCCAGCCGCTCCGCAGCATGTGGGATCCTCCCAGACCGGGGCATGAACCCGTGTCCCCTGCATCGGCAGGCGGACTCTCAACCACTGTGCCACCAGGGAAGCCCTCAAGGCTCTAATATTTTAAAGAGAAAAATAAAATAGGTAAAAAGTTAAAACTACAAACTATATAGATATGTATTCTTACAGAGCCAAGAATAACAAGGGTAGGGAAGCTTCTTGTTTCCAATTTGTTTGTCTAAATTGTATTAATCATGTAATGCTTTATTATGACACTGAATAACTGAGTGAATACAAAATTTTAAATGCCCAGGAGAGTGATGAAATTTTTAAGATAGCATTAGTATTATTAATGTTTTTCATAGAATATGTCTTCAGAAAATGTTAATATGAGAACAACATAGAACAACAACTGTTAAATATGAGAACAGAAAGCCACATGTTTTAGTACTGTCAGTCACTTTTTCTGGAATGCGTTTTTACTCTTTACCCAATAGATATAACTGACAGGATGATATCATCCTTTGCTCTTTATGCTGACAGTCAATAAATTCCATGACAATTGGCAACAACAACTAGATCAGTAGCTGTATGAACAGTGCAAGGTTGCAGGGATTTTTCTAAGACACTTTACTAGTCGCGGTTTGATGCAGACTTTCCAAATTAGAAGAGGAGCTGTCTCTGTCAGGACTGTAGTTGGGGGACTGTTCCCATGTGTCTAAAGTAACCTAAACATTTGGATGAAAAATTAAAAATTCAGTCAATCAACCAAGTGTTTGCTACCATTAAATCAAACACCAGGGTACTTTGAAACATCTCAAGAAATGACTAAATTCTAAACTTTACATGTAGATAATTGTGATCATACTGCCTTAGAGTTTCCATATGAATAATACTATGTCAAATGTGGCATACCCTAGAGATCTATTTTTAACATTTATACATAGTCTATAATACATAGAATATTTACTATAATTAACATACTGAGCTTAAAAAAATAAGTGCAATTGATGAATCACAAATTCTCCATCATTTCTAATCTTCCAGATATAAAATAAGTATTTCTACTCTTTTTTCCTCATGGAGGTATCGTAAAGATTGGTTTTCAGCAAAACAAAGTAGACTCTAATGGCAGAACTCTGATGCTCCAAAGTGGTGTTACTCTTTTTTTTGAGCACCAATTTGACTTTTTTTAATTAAAGTATAATTGATTTACAATGTTGTTTGTTTCTGGTGTACAGCAAGTGATTCAGTTATACATATATATATATATATATTCTTTTTCATACTCTTTCCATTATGTTTTATTACAGGATATTGAATATAGTTCCCTGTTCTATACAGTAGGACCTTGTTTCTTATCTATATTATATATAGTAGTTTGTATCTGCTAATCCCAAACTCCTAACTTATCCCTCCCCCACCCTTTTCCCCTTTGGTAACCATAAATTTGTTTTCTATGTCTATGAGTCTGTTTCTGTTTCGTAATAATTTGACTTTTTATCAAATGTAAAGAGAATTCTGAATTCGAGATGGGGGTGCTTTTCTGACATTTAACGTTTTTTGAAATGATTTAGTTAGTACTTAGCACTGTGTGTTTAATGAATGAATGCAGAGTGGACACACTAATGAATGAAAAAGTAGGAATTAAGTTCTCACCTTGTGGTGTTGGATTCTGGTTGATCACCAACTATGTATTTCTGTTTTGTAGAAATACCTCCACTGTTTTTCTGTAGTTTAGTCTCTTAACAAACTATGTAAGGTTTGGAGCAGTATGTGCTGAGATTTAAGTGAAACACAAAAGCAATTAAGTGGTTTAATTCTGGATTTTTCAAATTTAATGACATTCCTTTATATCCATTGGAGAGCTTTGGTAAATTCAATTGTTGATACCACCTGGATAACTTCAAGTCTTTCTGACGTTTCAAAGAAAATGTCTCCAACATAGCTCAAGCAGAAAAAGAATTTCATCAATTGAAAGCTCAGAATCGTTTCTGTGAGATGTGTAAAAACAAGAAGCTGACCAGCATTATTTTCTTTTTCTTTAATTCAGTACCATTATTGAGAGTTATTCTTGAACTTTATGAAAACCAGATTGGGGCACAAGCATGCTCCCCTTTGAATCGTGCTCAAGGAACTGGAATTGAGAATCATTCAAACTAGGAAAACATGACATTGAAAAATAGTCTACGTTCTTTATTGTACTTCAGAGAATCTGAGACTCTGAGTAGGAGCTAGCCTTAGGCTGATAGTAGAGCTGACTGGTTTTTTTTTTTTTTAATGGACAGTTAGCTTCCCAGTCACAAAGAGGTTATCGTTTCTTTTTCAATGACTTCTTCGCTTTACTGGCTTAACAGTTAAACCGTTGATCCTCTCTCTGTCTCTGTCTCTCTCTCTGTCTCTCTCTCTGCTCAGAAAGCAGTGATTTCTCACTATTGCCCACAGGAAACAGTCCACACAGTGCCTGACATTCAAGGTCCACTCTTGTCTGGCCCAGGTGAACCCTTCAGTCACATTTCCTACTCCCTGCTTCTTCCATGCTTCTTCCAGCCACACCAGACGGTGGCTGTTCAGCAGCCTCTGCTTTGGAGCCTCCAGTCTTGTCTTCCCATTATCCCATCTCTCAGGGATCACCGTTTCTTTTCCTCTCCACTTGCTGAACATTCCACATTTACATCAAGGGTGATGCATTCCCTTTCATGAGTTCTTTCTAACCATCCCACCCTTTCCGCTCCCCTCTTTTTTCCCCTCTCCTAGCTAAACCAAACCTTTCTCACCACCCCCCTCCACGCCACACACACACACACACACACACACACACACACACACACACATACGCTCCTGTGACCTAGTCATGGCCCATATCACCTTCAGGGCTGCTGCTTGTGTGTGCAAGTTGTGACCTGCATAAGCATCTCAAACCCAAGGGACAAGTGAGGACAAAAATCTACCTTCCTCCCCACTTGCCAAGGCGCACGCCCACGTGACTATGTTGTACAGAGAGGCACCTTTTTTTATTCCATACAAAGGTATGGACTAGCATGTAGGGACCAGCGGCAGCATGTTCATCGAACGCATGCTTTTTAGTTTTCTTTCCTAGGGCACGGGTTTGTCGAGGGCAGTGACTACCTTTGTATTCTCATCATGCCTGGTACAATGCCTTCCTTACACATAAGATCACTCATTGAATTTAACTGAAAGGGTGAAATGTGTTTATTAAAAACAATTACTTTTGTGTATAAATGCAGCCATGTAAAGCACAACAGGAGTCACAGTGGACTTCTTAGCAAATGTGGAGCAGCCAGCTTGTCTGATTTTAAATGTATCATGGCTCCTGCTCAGCTAAGTAATTTCCTATAAAATGTAGTGCCCGGTAGTCTTCTGTGGAATTTTAGAAACCACATTCATGATGCTATGACAGGCCATGGCAGAGTTGGACTGAAATCCATTTCTGACTGTTAAAATAGGCAAAGAATAACATTAAGAATTGTCTGAAGTGGGCAGGATAAAGGTCAGGAGAATGCCCATGGGAGGCGAGGGAATTTGGGGCGGAACCAGTTGGATCAGTCTGAGATCAGTACACTTCCTAGAAGTCTACATTAAGCCAAAAAGAAAAAAAAAGTACCCAGCCTCAACGTCCTCAAAGCCTTGCCAACACTGTACACGGATGCAGACATACCCTCAAATAAAGAATTGTTTTGTAAAGGCTAATGGAGAATTAATATTAATTCTGATGTGATTTTATTGATAAATGGGAAATATCCACAAACCCAAGCTTTACAGACCACAAAACATGATGTACGTAAGATAGGGTTTATGCCTATTTGATGACGTGGCCGAGACTTCAGATTTCAAGTTTCAAGGAGTAAACATCGGCTAACCTCTCCAGGGAAATTCTGTGTCTGTGTACAAAATGTCCTACATGCTCTGCACTTAACATTTGCTTTGTGTTTTCCAGGATGTGCTGAGTTTATGTGATGAGCAGTTTTTTTTCTTCAGGAAGAAACAAGCCTCCTCTAACCATTTCACACGATACCTTTCTCCTCTTCCCTCCCACAGTCCTCTGTGATGTCAGTCTGCTTTGCTCGTTTCCATCCCAATTTGGTAGTTGGTGGGACTTACTCGGGCCAGATTGTCCTGTGGGATAATCGCAGTCATCGGAGGACGCCAGTCCAGCGGACACCCTTGTCGGCTGCTGCGCACACAGTAAGTCAAGCCTTTGTCACATCCCGGTCAGCCATCCAAGCCCTGAAAGAGGGGATAACTGACAGAAGTACGGCTGTTGTTACTAACTCCAACTTCGAAGTATCTAACTTACAGTGATTGCTTTCTGAGTGACTAAAGGAAAGCCGAGTGGAAAGTAGATGAAGGAAGCACTGGGTTTAGAGGACTCTTAACGATCTACAAGTTTGAACACATAGAAAGGATCTCTTTGGATGTCCCATAAAGCTACAGGGAGGATAGCTTAAAACTAAAAAATGCCACAGGAAGAAACCTTGGAAGAAGCATCTGTGAAATTGTTTTCCCAAAGAAAGTCTTCACATTTACATTATAAGGTGGAAACTCATATTTTCAAATAGACCATAAAGAGTAAGCGCTTTCTGTCTAGGGATGGCATATGGGACTTTTGCCAACAGGCCTTTTCCACTTGTGATTTGAGGGAGTGCTGTGACTTTAAATTCTGGAATGCATGGTGTAAGTCTCAACGATAAAGTCTACAGTGACAGTATAATCCCTAGGGTTAAAAGTCAACATCTCAAAACCATTACCCATAATTTAGCAGAAGAGTTTCAGTATAGTGTTCGTAAGACGACTAGTCTGTCATTTCCTTTAAGAGAATGACAGGTGTGTTTAGCAATTGTTAGGAGGAATAAGAAGACAGGCACGTCTCCATCAATCTCTGCTACCCTGACATTCAGGGGAATTGATGTCCTTTCTCTGAAATGCCCAAATTATGCCCAAGGATACAGCTCTGCTATTGTTTCAATTTCCTTAATGTGGTTGCCTCATTTGTTTCATCTGCTGGCCTCAAAACCATCTAGCTTTGAAAAAGAACTGCTAGCTGCTTTAGCCGAGACCATGAAGAGGAAAATTCTTCCACTCTTGTAAGATCGACGATGGGAAATGACAAATACCAAGTCAGCCTTAATTCTGATTGACTTGGGCCTAACACACATGCAGGTGAAGCTAGTTCTTGGGAATCTGGGAAAATTGCTCTTGCCTACCCCATTTCTCCAAACTAATAACAGAAAATTGTGACCCAAGAGGAGACGGGCTTGATGCAGGTGTTTGCTCAAGGAGCATGAAGCCATTTCTTGGCCCTGTGTGTATATCTGGTGCGTTTGTGAGCGTACCTCCTGAAATTTCAAAAAGTTATAAATCCAGGTATCAGAGCGTTTAGCACGAAGCTTTTGGGGAGAATCCAAATGCTGCAGGGGCTCTTCCAAAGTATTCATCTCTTTTCTAAGCAACTTAGGATGTGATCTTCACAACGAAAATACTGTTATTATCAAACAGAGTGACATTATTTCTGTTAGAAAATAAAATAACAGGTTTTTTCTCTTTTGCTGTGTTTCGTTGAATCCACAGCTCAAAGAGCACAGTTAATTTTGAGACTTGTCTTTCAACTTCCACTCATGCCTGGCTCATTGGTACCAGGATCAAAAGTGGTTAAGGAAAGAGAGTCCCACCACAGATTACTAACTAATTTCCTTTCACACCCACCACACATATGCATTTGGGACAACAGGAAATCCTAATTAAAGCAAAAACCTTCTGGCGTACAGTAAGTTTATTCCTAAAATAAATAAAAACAATCTGGCTTCTATACTGGAAAAATGAGCGGTACCGTTGCTTTTTTCTTTCCGTTAAGCAGTGTTTGTGTGTGTGTATAAGTAGGCATGCCCACGTGTCTGCTTCTGTTCTGGTTTCTTTACATCTCTCTTTTCTTTTAAACTGAGTTTTATTGCTCCTGAAAGCACAGGCCAGTAGTACTGATTAAAGCCAGGGAGGGGCTACCACACACATTCCTTCTCAGGGCATTTGCTCTCTACGTCCTTCTAGATGCCTTCTTTCCCTACTACAGTACCACCCTTAGGAGTCCCGATCCATTAGGGTTTTGGAGATTTGTGTTGATGCTCTGTGGTTAACAGAAGAAACCCTGTTGGACTCTTGCTAAAAAACACTAGGCAGATTTGGGGCTCATAACAATGTTTGGACCTTGCTTTCTCATTCTTCAGTTTACTGAGTCTGCCATTTTCAGGCGACAATATGTCTCATCCATTCTTCCAGTTTATTTGCATGCAGAGCTTAGAACGCCATGTGACTCACCCTTGAGTTTGTACTCTGCTGTACGTTCCACATACACCAGAGACTTGGGAAAAAGCATTGTCCACAGCCCCACAACCAGTCAGTCCTTTTGGTATTTAGAGACCTGATCAGAAGAATATTTCGTTCCAAAGCTCTGCTGTACTTACCACTGTCCAGATCTACTAAAGCTGATCCATTTGAAGGTTTCTGCAGGAACGTGGTGTGAAAAAGACATAGGGACTTGGTTGACTCTCCATCAGCATGGGTAAAATAGGTGATGCAGTTGCCAAAACAAGTGTAAATCTTAAGATGCATTAATACAGGCGTTTTTTTTTTTATCACATGAGAAGCGACAATTCAATGCTCCCTGTATTTCTGTATTCAGTTAGTCAGAATGTACGTAGACGGTTATGTTTCATTCTCAGAACTTCACTGGAAGGGGAACTCGGACAAAATATAGCGTATTCAAAAGAGAGTGTCCAGGTTGGGGAAGGTATTGAAAACCAGGTCCTCAACGCATTTGAAGGAATTGGTGATGATTAGTCAGAGCAAGACAAGACTGGGGGGAGGAGGGGTAATATAAGAACAATGCATACGTATTATTTGACTTGATGTATATGATGTCAGAGGGCACTTCACTGAAAGTATTTCCTTGAGCTTTCTTCATCCCCATTGGTAGAAGGAGGAACTGCCCAAGAATTAGTGCTAAAACTGGCTAAGAAAGGTGTTTAAGCAGAGTTTGGACCACCTCTTGGGAGAGGCAGATGAACAGCTATACTTATGGTTATTACAGTTCCTTCTGACCAGGAGTTTATATGATAATAATAGTTTGGGAACCATCCTTCATATAATATCAACTTTGCAATATTAGAGATTGTTTCATTGTTGTTGTGGCTAGGTATTATGGACAGTAACTCATCAAGAGAAAGACTCAGACTGTCAGCTATTTGCACAGAGAAGCATCGACTAAGTTGTGGTTTGGCCACTGATGGCTAAGCTGCCTGAAATCTAACCCAAATTACTGCTACGTTGTGCTTCTGCTAACCTTGCATTTAGTATTTAATGTGCAGCTGCAAATGATTTTAGCCTACCATTGAGGATTCTACAGAGTAGCATAACCTTCTTGCATTATGACAAAAGGTTAGAGCATCTTGCTTATGATTCCTGGGATGTTTAAGTGACCTTTCTCAAGGCCCTGGCCAAACCTAAGCCTCCGTACAACCCTAAACAATATTTTGAGAAATAAATCTATCATTATCCTAGGTTTTACAGCAACATAAAGAAACCTAATTTAATCTTACTAGGTTCCTTGTGCCAATAATTTCCACCACCAGTATCTCTCCCTCAAATCAAAGAGGCTGATGAATATTAACCACTTTTTATAAAGCATGGTAACAAATGTCTGGCACTGTGGCTATCACGCACTAAACTCCAGAGTTAGTTAACACTCCTTCCAAAAGGCAGTTGTTCTACCCTTTTGAAGACTGTCTTTTTCCGTCACTCATGGTGAGGTTAGAAGCCAGACTATGTGGTGGAGCCTCATTCAAGTAATACACATTCACCTCCCTGTGCACCTTCTGTCCCATCAATCCTCATTTGCTCCCGTTTGCTTCAGCTCCACTGTACTGCATCTGACCGAGCAAGGTGAAGCTTTCTGAGTATTTCCACTACGACGTGTTGCTGCCAGAGCTTTTAAAAAGAAATCAGGTTCAAATCAAAAGTGGCAAATGACCTGAGGCTTGTATTATTGTGGGATTATGTCACTCCTTAATCCTTGTTTTAGAGTAATGTGTTTGACACTCAGATGTAAGCATTTCCTCTTGGATCAGGGTTTGATCCTCCATGTTTATGTTTCTACAGCATCCCGTGTACTGTGTAAATGTTGTTGGGACCCAGAATGCTCATAACCTCATCACTGTCTCTACCGATGGTAAAATGTGTTCCTGGAGCCTGGACATGCTCTCCACTCCACAGGTGGGTTTGTTTTCCCCTACACATAAGAGCATCTTGGTTAAAAGAGATAACCTGCCTAATGGAACAGAGTTCCTAAAAGCCAAACTCTCACATCCTATAGGACCTAAAATCGATGTGTGCACTTGAAAGAGTGGTGCCTGTTTTCAGCAGCCTCCTCTTGAAGCCAAACCCATTTCCTTTACCGCAAATCATGTAATTATTGCAATACGTTAATCCTTAGGTCAGTTTCAAGTGAAAATGAAATAATCCATTTTAAAGCATAGTAATTATGGAAGTTGGCTGTGGTAGGAATTGTACTTACCCTACAGTATTGTTAAACAAATATAAACGGGGTTGGAACTCAGCGGAGCGATCCCTGATGGGTCCTTGCCTTGGAGAAAAGGTATCCCAGCAAAACAGAAATCCAAGCCCTTGCTTGTATCTGTAGCCTAGACAACTGCCTTGTGTGTTTGAAGAATTTGTCCAACCATCTGTTTTCTCCTCTGGAATGTTTCTTAGGGTGGCTCCTGCCATTCCTTGCTCAAAACACAAGAAGTTGAAAATGAAAAAGTTCCAAGGTTTCCAAACTGCTCCTGATTACAGTAATGAGAGCTAAACAAAGGAGCAGAAGTGCAAGAGACCATTGGGGGGAGTCATCTAAATGCAGCTTTCAGAATATATGTATGTACACTCACACGGAAGACACCACTTATATCCACAGATAAATACACACATATCCATACTCTTTCCACATTTCTTGGGGAAAAAGTACTTCACTGTCCTCCAGCTAAAAACAGAGAAGAATTTCCTGCTATAGCCTTTGACAATGTGAGGAAACATCAAGAAAATTGTAAAGATATCTAGGATATACTTCTCAATTTTAACATTCCTATTCCCTTTCCTGGAATAACAATGCTGGAATGTCTCTGTCACAATTTTAGAAGACATTAGAAGTTTCAGGATACATAAGGAAATGTGGAAACTGAAAGGAACCTCGCTATAAGTTTCCACAAAATAACAGATGAAGAGAATACTAAGACTAAAGAAGTTCTTTTTATAATTTTAGTGTGGGGGGAGAGCTAATAAGTTCCTTACAATTTAAGTTCCTCTATTTTTGCCGATGTTTAACATTTATACAAGTTGGGAGTTGTGTGTGGGTATTTTATAGCTTTGTCTTAAATTTCTCAGCAATATGTTGTTTTCTTTTAAAAGCAAACAGATATGAGTGAACCCTCTAATTAGGAATTTTTAATTGCCCATTTTGCTGATTAAATGTGTGTTTGTTTAGGTTAAAGCCAGTCGTACGGGGGCTACATGACCATTTTTATTAGTTTTGGCATGCCCGCAGACGCCTGTCTCTGTACAGAGATGGAGCATTTCGTGGCATGGCTGTGGATGGCAGGCAGACATGGGAACAGACAACAGTTGCCCTATTCCCTCTCTGTCCCAAGTGGGTGACCAAGAGACTGTACCTTCCCTCTGCTAATTTTAGCCATGGAGCAGACCCCCGGTTGGTCTAGGTTTCTGTATTACACTGTCACAGCATCCCCTCACTAAAGCACTCGCTGCGTCTGGATCTCACAAACTGCAGGCATGTCACATGACCACGTGGTCTGCACTTCCCAGACTGTTAGCATGTGCTTCCGATTTATGGACTCCTTAGCTGCGATGACTAGGTTTATTTGTTTGCATAAAAAAAGACTAAACTTCCAAACAGAATGACATGATCCCCTAGAATGTTGTTTTAAAGTTACTTTAGGTGCACAAAGCAGGCTGTTTGATGTAAATAGCCAGAAATACTCAAGGATGTTAGTTATACTTAACTGTTCTTCACTGTCGTTAAACTTAATTCAGCAGAATGTCTTTTAAAATACACTTGAATTCCCAATTTTGAAAATCATTTTAGATAAAATAAAGACTCTCATTTACCATTTTAAAGACTTATTTAAACATCGTCTTTTGCAGGCTTAGAGCCTACACACCCAGTGTCTGCCCTTCATGAAATCTAGTCCCTGTTGAAATCTGGTTTTTATGACCTGAGTGACAACTTTCTGGTTTCAGTCCATGGAGGACACACACTCCTGCTTTGACAAACGTGCTTAGTACATCTGATATTAATACAAGTGTATTCTCACGAACAATTGATGTTGAAAATGTTTGTAAATATAAGGGTATTGTGTGTTGTATTAAAGCCTGGGGCTGACAAGTGTAACCATTACAGTATTATCTTTAGTTTCTGCGCCATTAGTTTCAAAATTGTCACCTGTCATCTCTGCCTGACTTCAGAAGCAGCACACACACTGATGAAATACAGCCGGCCTGAAACCAGAGATACACAGAAGCATGAATGTCAGGGGCAGTAAAGCGTGCTTTCTGGCACAGCCGGGGTCTTTCGTAACGCTGTGTGAAAAGCAAACAGGCGATTTAGTCAAATGATTTTTCCGTGCTATCTTTGGCATGGCAAGGAGTTGACAGAGGGGATGTAACCACGCCATGTTTTGGTAGGAGAGCATGGAGCTGGTGTACAATAAGTCCAAGCCTGTGGCTGTTACCGGAATGGCTTTCCCAACGGGAGACGTCAATAACTTCGTGGTTGGCAGCGAGGAGGGTACAGTCTACACGGCCTGTCGTCATGGAAGGTGAGTTTCTGTTTTCTTACCAATGACGTGTTCTTCATTTCCAAAAGTCTGTTATCGCTTTCTGGATTATAACCACCTTGCGTTGTGAGAAAGGCATTTCTGAAGAAATGCAAATCACAGCCTCATGTCTTCACGATTTTATAGCATCCTTCTGCTCTAAGGATGCCATTTGTAAGCCTTTGTAAGGCTTTAGCCATTTGTAAGCCTTTGATGGTTCACATTGCCTGAAGGAAAAAAGTCCAAGCTTCTTAGCATATCATAGAAGATTCTTGATTACCCTTGACTACCTGCCCCTTCCCAGCCTCAGCCTTCAGGCTCCAGCCACGCACCCATCCCCCAATATGGCTGATCCCACCACACCTCTGTGAGTTTGTACATTCGGTTTCTCCCGCTGGGTCTGGTATTTCTCCCATCTTGGCCTGGTTAATTCCTTCTCACCCTTCAAGAGCCAGAACAAAGGTCTTTCCACGCTGAAGCCTCTCTTGACTCTCTTGGACAAAGAAAATCATTTCGCTCTTTATGTTTCCGTAGCATTTTCATTCCCTTTATTCATTCATTCTTTCAAGGAATATTTCCTAAGAACCTACCGTGTGCCAGGCACCACCATGTCATAAGGATGCAGTAGGGAACAATACACACCTGGAGTTCATATTCTGGTTGAGGGTGAATGACAGTAAAATAATAAACAGGTGAATATGTGGTGTAAGATGATAAGTACTATGGAGAAAATTAAAGTGGAATAAATGCGATAGGATTACAAGCTGTCAGATAGGTTTGTTGTTTTATATATTTTCGTATCACTTCTACATTAGCATTCATCCCATTTTATTTCAACTATTCAGTCATCTGCCATTTTTCTCTTACTAAACTATTTCCATTTCGTCATTGGTTTCCTGCCTGGTGTGTGGCACATAGTAAGTGAGGAGTTAAAAATTTATATGGGGAATAAAGAATGACAACAACCAAATAATATAGAAAAGTGCCTTAGGGCCCTTCCTCTCAATCAGAGGCTGAAATAGTATGAGATACATAAGGCAGAATGAAGATCCCAGGTGATAAGAATCCTGTCTTGGTTGAGAGATTGGCAGATGCTCCTGGAAAAATCTCAGGAAAAAGTGGAACTCGATAATTTAGACTGGGTTATAAAATTACATGTAAGACTTAATGAATGGACTCACAGCTTTTGAAAGGTTCACTGTGTTCACCTTGGTGTGTTATTTCTGTTTCACTTTAGTAGTTCTAATTCAATTGATTTTTCATCTCTTGCACTCACCACAGGCTATTTAGATTGAACGAGGAACCAGAAATTGTTCCAGGTTCATACTCCAGTGTATTTGTGATTTGTAGAAATAACAGGCATCCGTGGCTCAGCTATATGATTTTTTCCATTCACACAGTACAGGCTGTGAAGTTCCTACTGTGCTCTCCACAGAAACAAGCAGTATTTTCCCTGCTCACATGAGTAAAAGATGACTAGGAAGATGTGCCTCATAATTCCATGCCCAATAGTCCTACTTCATAAGTATTGGCTAAAACCACACATCAGTTTTATGAAAGCATAGAAAGATCTGATAGAGTTGTTCATTCATGGAAACGTTCACTGCACAACTGCTGTCAGCAAAGTGCATTGCTAGATGTTGCCAGGCATGCAGACATCATTTAAACCTGTTCCTATCTTCAAGAAACTGACGATGGTGGGAAAGGTAAGCACACAAACATCTGCAAGACGGGTAGAATGTCGTAAGTGGCATGAGAGAGGCACAGAGAGCAACAGTGGGCCAGACAGACTCACAGGTTTATCTACATACTTTTTAGAATCGACAGGGCACAGGTTCAGTTGACTTAACCCAAGGCTTTAATTATCTGTGAGGGCTATAGAACATGTTCATTGATAACTTTCAGATTTTAAAAAATTTTCTCTAATGTGAATAACCATTTACATGGTGAATATTTTTGTTCTGTGGCTATTGTCCTTTTCGAACACAATCAGAAGATGCACTGTGGTTCAAAGGAAGGGTACCTAAGGTACAAACCACAAATCATTTTACAGTGAGCTTGATTTTGCTTTTTACATTGGTCCATCTATCTGAAATATAAAATACAGATCTCAATAGAGTTGTAAAGTCGTAGGCATTGGGCTTCATAGTGATCTTAAGTGGGTCACATAGGGCTACAGGGGGGAGGTGCGAAATTTCTGTGTTTCACCTAACATGGAAAAGGTGCAAATCCACTTCCATAAATTAAATAAGTTCTTTATTTTGCACCCTATAAACCCTTTCAGGATGCTGTTAAGAGCAAATGGAGTCTCACCAGGGGCCACTTCAAAGATCAGTTCCTCATGTTCTCTAGGACAAATGTAAATGATCACGTGTGGAACTGCTGTTAGCAGTTTGACCAGGCATAATTTTTGAGTGCCTGTTACATGGAACACATGCTGCAGCACTTGGCTCATGATTTCAAATTTTCCTTAGCACACTGACAGTTACTGGTGCTCCAGAAGCCTACATTCTTTAATAACTTAATGCATTCTCACTCTTTGTGACATAATATATGGATTCCACAATCCCTCTGTATTTGTCATATTTATAACCTTGTGCACATGAATTTTTAAAATACAGCATTTTGGTATATTTTCTAATTGGGTGTGATTGTGTGCAGACTGTTGTGGGATAATAGGGGCTGGGAACAATCCCAGCTTAGTTAAATAAACGACAAATGTCTGTGGATAATTTTCAAACTGTATCGCCATTTCTCAAATGTGCTCCTGTTGGGGAAAAAGGCGTAAGTTTGCCTCTTTCTTTGCTGTTTTGTTCAACAAATGTTTATTGAGCACTTACTGCATGCTAAACAAGGCACCAGCCCTTACAGAATTTACATTTAGCGGATTTGTAAATTACTCTTCTGCTTTCAGTGAAAACATTTTCTCCATATGACATTTAAGTTATTTTGCCTATTATTTTGTGGTGACAAGGGTTTCCACAAAGTTTTACATTTTCAGGTATGTCAGCTTAGTTTAAGAACTTTGTCTCAAAAGGGTAAATGCGTGTATTCAAGGATATATGGAGTTTTATAGCCAATAGGCTCCCTGAAAGGAGTTAAAATGGGAGTTGTGTCAAAGTCACCACAAGAGTAGAGTCATCTTATTATAAATACGAAAGCTTTGAGATCTGAGTGTACAGTCGTCCCCTGGTATCTGAATCCACGAGGAATTGGTTCCAGAAGCCCTTGCAGGTACCAAAATCCGAGGATGCTCAAGTCCCTTCTATAAAACGGCACAATACAGTCAGACTTCCATATCGCGGGCTCCGCGTCTGCGGTTATAGAGGACCGGCTGTATGTGTTTTGCATCAAAGCAGCCACAACCACAGTGATGGGCTTTGAGGCACTCCTGAAAAAGGATTAAATGATAAAAATTTGATATTAACTTCTGAAGGTTAAAAAGATGGTATCACCCCATATTGTCTTTTTAGTCACTAAGAGTAGTTTAGCATTTATTTCTCTCAGGGTAACTGAAAGTGGTTTCATGTCTGATGGTTTATGGCTGTGCTAAATCATGGAGAAGTAATCACGCAGAAACAAGCCTGGTTTTTGTAAAGTAATCAGTGCTTTGCGAAGGTCACTGAAACTCTGCTCTTGTGTGGTCTTTGTGCAGCAAAGCAGGTATTGGGGAAGTCTTCGAAGGCCACCAAGGGCCAGTGACAGGAATTAACTGCCACATGGCAGTGGGCCCAATCGACTTTTCACACCTGTTTGTCACGTCGTCGTTCGACTGGACCGTCAAACTGTGGACCACAAAGGTAAGAAAACCTTGATTTACATTCCCAGGAAATACATAGGGGAAGAGGACACTTTTGTCTCCTGGGAGTAGTGGTAGGGAACCTTTAGTCTCTTCCAGGAGACCTGGCATTAGGAATTTGTACAACCTTCTGGTGAACCCGACCTGCCTCAGAGCTAGTTAAGCCTCACTTTCTCAGTCCGTTTTATCTATTTTAACATATATAAGTAATACTGGAGAACACTCTAATTGTAAAAATTCAAACAATGCAAATAATGATAAAACAAGTCCTCCTTCACCAATACTAAGCCTGCCCCTGACATCGCCTTCATTGCCTTCCATCCCAGGTACCCTCTGCTATCAGTTTAGTGTTGAGTGTCCAGAGCATTGCAGTACTTACTCACATACATCTGTACCTATGGAAATACAGGACTTGGGACTTGGGTTTCTTGGTTTTGGGTTATTTTTGAGTTTTTGATGGTTTTTAAGCTAGTAAATGGCACCATCCTATTTGTGCTTTCACAAGTAATTCTGACCATGTTTGGGAGCAAGAAAAACTAGAAAAAGCCACCTGGAAGGAAGGTGCAGGAGTCCAGGGAAGAAATGACAGTGGCTTAGATCAGTAGTTTGGAATGGAGAGACGTAGATGGATTTGAGAATCATTTATGAGGTAAAAGCCACAGAAACTGGTGACTGATTTGATACAAGGAAGGTGAGAGAGGGAATCAGCAGGAAGAAACCCAGGTTTAAGACTGGGGCAACTGGAGATCTGTGGTGGCATTCATTGCGGTGGAGAACACCCAAGGAGGTGTATGTTGCTGAGGAGTGATGTACGGGTCGTATTTAAGGTGGCTGGGAGGCACAATTCACAACGTTCACTGCGCAGTTTGATAATTGGGACAGAAGCAGAGGGAGCGCTTTGGGCTGCTCATACGGACCTAGTTGCAATCAGAACGTTTATTAAGTCCAAGGAGTGGACTTTAAAAGAAATGCTAAAACCCAATGCAGAGAAAGAGAAATATTTAGGAAATAAACAGGAGAAATGGAGGTAGAAAAAAAAGATTAAAAAGTAACAACCCAAGAAATAGGAAAAAATTAGAATTCTTTGCGTATAGGGCTTCCTGGGTATTAATGGAGAGGACTGTGTCAAGATGACAGAATTGGCTGTTAACTGTATGAAAAACAACCACACTTAGAAATTCAAACTCAAACCAAGCTGAGAAACCTCAACTATGAGACTGACACAAATCCAAAAGATAACATACTCTGTGAGGAGACGGAAAGAAAACAACCATTCTAATACATTGTCATTGGAAATGCAAATGATACAACGCTAATGGAGGGGAATTTGGCAATATCTGAAAATGATGAATGCATATTTGCTCATTGACAGCAATTCCCGCTTCTAGGATTCTATGCCAAAGATGTACTAGCAATAAATAAGAAAAAGACTTATGCAGAGGGATATTTGTTCAAAGACTACCTTGAATAGCAAAACATTGGAAAAACCCCAAAAGTCCATCAGTAGGACACTGGACAGATCAAAAGTATGATACATCCACATGAAGGAGTACTATTCAGATGTAGAAAAGAAATGAAGATGTCCATATGCTTATTATGAAGTGATCTCTAGAATATAGAGGTCACTATATTTTTAAATGAGAAACGTAAATAGTATGTTGTCACCATTTAATATTTACTTATATATTTTTTAAATTTAATTTTTATTTTATAGTTGATTTACAATGTTTTGTTAGTTTCAGGTATACAGCAAAGTGATTCAGTTCATTTTCAGATTCTTTTCCCATATGGGTTATTACAGAATATTGAGCTGGGCTATACAGTAGGTCCTTGTTGATTATTTTATGTAAAGTAGTGTGTACACATTAATCCCAATCTCCTGATTTATCCCTCCCCCTACCTTTCCCCTTTGGTAACCATAAATTTGTTTTTGAACTCTGTGAGTCTGTTTCTGTTTTGTAAATAAGTTCATTTGTATCATTTTTTTAGATTCCACATAAGTGATATCATATGATATTTGTAGTTCTCTGACGTCACTTAGTATAATCATCTCTAGGTCCACCTGTGTTGCTGCAAACGGCATTATTTCACTCTTTTTTGTGGCTAATATTCCATTGTATATATATGTACCACATCTTCTTTATCCACTCTTCTGTTGATGGACATTTAGACTGCCTCCATGTCTTCGCTGCTGTAAATAGTGCTGCAGTGAACATTGGGGTGCATGTTTCTATTCGAATTATGATTTTCTCTGGATATATGCCCATGAGTGGGATTGCTAGATCATATGGTAATTCTAGTTTTTGTTTTTTAAGGAGCCTCCATACTGTACTCCATAATGGTTTTACCAGTTTATATTCCCACCAACAGTGTAGGAGGGTTCCCTTTTCTCCATATCCTCACCAGCATTTATTGTCTGTAGACTTCGATGATGGCCATTCTGACCGGTGTGAGGTGATACCTCATTGTAGTTTTGATTTGCATTTCTCTGATAATTAGCAAAGTTGAGCATCTTTTCATGTGGTTTTTGGGCATCTGTATGTCTTCTTTGGAGAAATGTCTATTTTGACCTTCTGCCCACTTCTTGATTGCGTTGATTGGTTTTTTTTTTTTTTTTTGATACTGAGCTGCATGAGTTATTTGTATATTTTGGAGATTAATCCCTTGTTGGTCACTTCGTTTGCAAATATTTTCTCCTATTCTGTGGGTTATCTTTTTGTTTTGTTTATGGTTTCCTTTGCTGTGCAGAAGCTTTTAAGTTTCATTAGGTCCCATTTGTTTATTTTTGTTTTTATTTTCATTACTCTAGGAGGTGGATCCAGAAAGATATTGCTGAGATTTATGTCAGAATGTTCTGCCTGCGTTTTCCTCTGAGTTTTATACTGTCCCATCTTACATTTAGGTCTTTAATCCATTTTGTGTTTATTTTTGTGTACAGTATTAGGGAGTGTGCTAATTTCACTCTTTTGCACGTAGCTGTCCAGTTTTCCCAGCACCACTTATTGAAGAGACTGTCTTTTCTCCATTGTATTTTCTTGCCTCCTTTGTCGTAGATTAATTGACCATAGGTGCATGGGTTTATTTCTAGGCTTTCTATCCTGTTCCACTTATCTGTATATCTGTTTTTGTGCCAGTACCATACTGCTTTGATGGCTGTAGCTTTGTAGTATAATCTGAAGTCAGAGAGCCTGATTCCTCCAGCTCCGTTTTTCTTTCTCAGGATTGCTTTGCCTATTCAGGGTCTTACGGGTTTCCGTACAAATTTAAAAAGTTTTGTTCTAGTTCTATGAAAAATGCCATTGGTAATTTAATAGGGATTGCATTGAATCTATAGATTGCCTTGGATAGTATAGTCATTTTGACAATTTTGAGTCTTCCCATCCAAGAACTTGGTATAACTTTCCATCTGTTTGTATCGTCTTCAGTTTCTTTCATCAGCGTCTTATAGTTTTCAGAGTACAGGTCTTTTGCCTCCTTAGGTAGGTTTATTCCTAGGTATTTTTTTATTTTTGATGCAGTGGTAAATGGGATTGTTTCCTTAATTTCTCTTTCTGATCTTTTGTTGTTAGTGTATAGAAATGCAAGAGATTTCCGTGTATTAATTTTGTATCCTGCAACTTTACCAAGTTTGTTTATGAGCTCTAGTAGTTCTCTGGTGGCATCTTTAGGATTTTCTGTATATAGTATCATGTCATCTGCAAATGGTGACAGTTTTACTTCTTTTCAAACTTGGATTTCTTTTATTACTTTTTCTTCTCTGATTGCTGTGATTAGAGGACTTCCAAAGCTATGTTGAATAAAAGTGGTAAGAGTGAACATTCTTGTCTTGTTCCTGATCTTAGGGGAAATGCTTTCAGCTTTTCACCATTGAGTATGATGTTACCTCGGGTTTTGTCATATATGGCCTTTGTTATGTTGAGGTAGGTTCCCTCTATGCCCACTTTCTGGAGACTTTTTATCGTAAATGGGTGCTGAATTTTGTCAAAACCATTTTCTGCTTCTATTGAGATGATCATATGGTTTTTATTCTTCAGTTTGTTAATGTGGTGCATCACACTGATTGATTTGCAGATATTGAAAAATCCTTGCACCCCTGGGATAAATCCCACTTGATTATGGTGTATGATCCTTTTAATGTATTGTTGGATTTGGTTTGCTAGTAATATTTTGTTGAGGATTTTTGCATCTATGTTCATTAGTGATATTGGCATATAAGTCTCTTTTTTTGTGATATCTTTGTCTGGTTTTGGTATCAGGGTGATACCTCATAGAATGAGTTTGGGAGTGTTCCTTCCCCTGCAATATTTTGGAATAGTTTCAGAAGTATGGGTGTTAACTCTTCTCTAAATGTTTGGTAGAATTCACCTGTGAAGCCATCTGGTCCTGGAGTTTTGGTTGTTGGGAGTTTTTTAATCACAGTTTCAATTTCAGTGCTTGTGATTGGTCTATTCATACTTTCTATTCTTGGTCCAGTTTGGGAGATTGTATCTTTCTAAGAATTTGCCCATTTCTTCTAGGTTGTACATTTTATTGGCATATAGTTGCTTGTAGTAATCTTTTATGGTCCTTTGTATTTCTGTGATGTCAGCTGTAACTTCTCCTTTTTCATTTCTAATGTTCTTGATTTGAGCCCTCTTTTTTTCTTGATGATTCTGGCTAAAGGTTTGTCAATTTTGTTTATCTCTTCAAAGAACCAGCTTTTAGTTTCACTCATCTTTTCTGTTGTTTTCTTTGTCTCTATTTAATTTGTTTCTGCTCTGATGTTTATGATTTCTTTCCTTCTTCTAACTTTGGGTTTTGCTTATTCTTCTTTTTCTAGTTGCTTTAGGTGTAAGGTTAGATTGTTTATTTGGGATTTTTCTTGTTTCCTGAGGTAGGATTGTATTGCTATAAACTTCCCTTTTGAGAATTGCTTTTGCCACATCCCATAAGTTTTGGATTGTTGTGTTTTCATTGTCATTTGTCTCTAGGTATTTTTTAAAATTTCCTCTTTGATTTCTTCAGTGATCCATTGGTTGTTTAGTAGCATATTGTTTAGCCTACACGTTTTTATGGTTTTCACAGTTTTTTTTCTTGTAGTTGATTTCTAATCTCATAGCATTGCAGTCAGAAAAGATGCTTGATATGATTTCAGTTTTCTTAAATTTATCAAGGCTTTCTTTATGGCCCAGCATTTGATCTATCCTAGAGAATATTCCACGTGCACTTGGAAGAATGTGTATTCTGCTTTTGCATGGAATGCTCTATAAATATCAAGTCCATCTGGTCTAATGCGTCATTTAAGGCCTGTGTTTCCTTACTGATTTTGTGTCTGGATGATCTGTCCATTGATGTAAGTGGGGAGTTAAAGTCCCCCAGTATTATTGTCTTACTCTCGATTTTCCCTTTTATGGCTGTTAGCATTTGGCTTATATATTGAGGTGGTCTTATGTTGGGTGCATATGTATTTACAATTGTTATATCTTCTTCTTGGATTGATCACTCGATCATTATGTAGTGTCCTTCTTTGTCTCTTGTAACAGTCTTTATTTTAAAGTCTACTTTGTCTAATATGAGTATTGCTACTCTAGCTTTCTTTTGATTTTCATTTGCATGGAATACCTTTTTCCATCCCCTCACTTTCACTCTCTATGTGTCCCTAGATCTGAAGTGAGTCTCTTATAGACAGCATATATATGGGTCTTGTTTTTGTATCCATTCAGCCAGTCTATGTATTTTGGTTGGAGCACTTATTCGTTTATGTTTAAGGTAATTATCGATATGTATGTTCTTATTGCCATTTTGTTAATTGTTTTGGATTTGTTTTCGTAGGTCTTTTTCCTTCCCTTCCTCTTTTGTTCTCTTTTGTGATTTGATGACTATTGTTGTGTTTGGATTGCTTTTTCTTTTTTCGTGTGTATGTATCTATTGTAGATTTTTGGTTTGTGGTTACCATGAGGTTTTGATATAGCAGTCTGTGTATATACAAGTTTGTTTTAAGTAGCTGGTCTCTTAATTTCAAATGCATTTCCTATATCCCACGTTTGTTTTCTCTTCTCATGATTGCTGGTTTTGATATCATATTTGTTTGTGGATGATTTCCTACTTTTACTGTATATTTGCCCTTACCGGTGAGCTTTTCTGTTCATAATTTTCTTGTTTCTAGTTATGGCCTTTTCTTTTCTAGAGAAGTTCTTTTAGCATCTGTTCCAAAGCTGGTCTGGTTGTGCTGAATTCTGTTAGCTTTTGCTTGTCTGTGAAGCTGTTGATTTCTCTGTTAAATCTGAGTGAGAGCTTTGATGGGTAGAATATTCTTGCTTGTAGGTTTTTCTCTTTCATCACTTTATTTTTTTTAATTCATTTATTTTTGGCTGCATTGGGTCGTCGTTGCTGCACGCAGGCTTTCTCTAGTTGCAGCGAGCGGGGGCTACCCTTCGTTGTGGTGCGCAGGCTTCTCATTGCAGTGGCTTCTCCTGTTGCGGAGCATGGGCTCTAGGCAAGCAGGCTTCAGTAGTTGTGGCATGCAGGCTCAGTAGTTGTGGCGCACGGGCTTAGCTGCTCCGCGGCATGTGAGATCTTCCCGGACGAGGGCTCAAACCCATGTCCCGTGCATTAGCAGGCAAATTCTTAACCACTGCACCGCCAGGGAAGCTCCCTTTCATCATTTTAAATATATTGTGCCACTCCCTTCTGGCCTGCAGAGTTTCTGCTGAGAAATCAGCTAATAACCTTATGGGAGGTCCCTTGTATGTTATTTGTCGCTTTTCCCTTGTTGCTTTTAATATTTTTTCTTTGTCTTTAATTTCTGTCAGTTTGATTACTGTTTGTCTCAGTGTGTTCCTCCTTGCGTTTATCCTGTCTGGGACTCTCTGCACTTTTTGGACTTGGGTGACTGTTTCCTTTTCCATGTTAGGGAAGTTTTCAGCTATTATCTCTCCAAATATTTTCTCAGGTCTTTCCTCTCCTTTCGGGCCCCCTATAATGCAAATATTGGTGCATCTAATGTTGCCCCAGAGGTCTCTTAGACTTTCCTCATTTCTTTTAAGTCTTTTTTCTTTATTCTGTTTTGCAGCAGTGATTTCCACCGATCTGTCTTCCAGCTCACTTATACGTTCTTCTGCCTCATTAATTCTGCTATTGATTCCTTCTAGTGTATTTTTCATTTTGGTTATTGTATCTCTGTTTGTTCTTTAAAGCTTCCAGCTCTTTATTAAACATTTCTTGTATTCTCTCAGCCTGTGCCTCCATTCTTTTTCCAAGATCTTGCATCATCTTTACTATCATTACTCTGAATTCTTTTTCAGGTAGTTGCCTATCTCCACTTCATTTAGTTGTTCTTCTTTATCTTGTTCATTCATCTGGAACATATTTCTCTGCCGTCTCATTGTGCCTAACTTTTTGTGTTTGTGGTCTCTGTTCCTCAGGCTGCAGGGTTTTAGTTCTTCTTGCTTCTGGTGTCTGCCCCCTGGTGGGTGAGATTGGTCCAGGGGCTTGTGCAGGCTTCCTGGTGGGAAAGCCTGGTGCCTACTCACTGGTAGGTGGAGCTGGGTCTTGTCACTCTGGTGACAGGGGCAGGGCCATGTCAAGGGGTGTGTTTATAGGTGGCTTTTGGCTCAGGACAACTTTAGGCAGCCTGTCTGCTGATGGATGGAGCTGTGTACTCACCCTGTTGGTTGTTTGGCCTGAGGCATCCCTACACTGGAGCCTGCAGGCTGCTGGGTGGGGACAGGTCATGGTGCCAAAATGGTGACCCCCGGGAGAGCTCATGCAGATGAATTTTCCCTGGGGCCTCTGCCACCAGTGTCATTGCCCCCCCAGTGAGCCACAGCTGATCCCCGCCTCCCCAGTAGACCCTCTAAGACCCACAGGTAGGTCTGGCCCAGGCTCTTATGAAGGCACTACTTTGTCCTGGGTCCCAGTGCACATGAAACCTTGTGTGTGCCTTCCAAGAGTGGAGTGTCTGTTTCCCCCAGTCCTGTGGAGCTCCTGCACTCAAGCCCTGCTGGCCTTCAAAGCCAAATGCTCTGGGGGCTCCTCCTCCCGATGCCAGACCCCCAGGCTGGGGAGCCTGACATGGGGCTCAGAACTCTCACTCCTGTGGGAGAACCTCTGCCATGTATAATTATTTTCCAGTTTGTGGATTGCCCACCTGGCAGGTATGAGATTTGATTATACTGTGAAAGCACCCCTCCTAGTATTTCGCTGTGGCTTCTTCCTTGGCTTTATGTGTAGAATATCTTTTTTGGTAGGTTCAAGTCATTTTTGTTGATGGCTGTTCAGTCAACTGTGATTTTGGTGTTTTCGTGAGAGGAGTTGAGCTCAAGTCCTTCTATTCTGCTATCTTGCCTCCTTCCCTAAATTAAATATCTACATATACAGTTTTAAAAGTTGGAAAGATGAACCACACACACACACACAAATGATTACTTAGAGAGAGACTGGAGGCTGAAATGAACAGCCATACTTCTTTGAATATACCTTGGCAGTTTGGTTTGAGAACTATGTAAATATTTTACGTAGTTATAAAACAAAATAAGTTTTACAATTGGTTCTTTTTCATTGAAGTAACATGAAATCAGCTTAGGTGTGGCTCAGATTGGATGCAGAACCTTACAGTGTGGGACAATTCTAAATGACTTCAAAACCCTGCATTTTTGACAATACATTCCAAACGAGATATATTTTAGGGATAAAAAGGACTCCCCTCAAAAATCTTTAACTACTTCTAGTACTCATATTGCTGACGGTCATATTGTTACTGTCTCTTATACTGTTGCATTTGTATCTTGATATCGACGTTTGTGAGAGTTGATGTCATTGAGAATTCATATTAACAGCAGGGTTGAAAGGAGATGCAAATACACAGAGTTAGGTAAAAACGCTGTCATAATCCTAAATTTGAGTTGGACCTATCAGTAAGAACTCATGGTGTGTGTTACCTCTAAATCCAAAAGAATACATATTCACAGCTCTATCTACCAAAAAGGTTTAGAAACAAATGACCAATCCAATGGCATTTACTCTTCTGGGGTCCAGATTGTGCTTTCTAAATACCAGTTCCACTAAAAGAAACCAGAGATCCTGGAAGAAATTACTGATTCTAGATCTGGAGCAGGAAATGTAGAAAATGAGCTTGGAATATTTCATCATAATAGAAAACAAGGAAGCTAGCAAACGCTATGAATTTCTTGTCAAAGAGTTTGGAAGCCAAGCTGAATAAGCTTTTACTGTCTATAAGTAATAGATTGAGTTCATAATGATACTGAAAAAAGAAAAATAAAACCTCATTGGTCATCTTTGGAGAATATCAGGGAGACCAACTGATTATTTTAAAAACTAATAACTAGGGACTTCCCTGGTGGCGCAGTGGTTGAGAATCCGCCTGCAAATGCAGGGAACATGGGGTTCAAGCCCTGGTTCGGGAAGATCCCACTTGCCGTGGAGCAACTAAGCCCATGCACCACAACTACTGAGGCTGTGCTCTAGAGCCTGTGAGCCACTACTGAGCCTGCGTGCCTAGAGCCCGAGCTCTGCAACAGAAGATGCCACTGCAATGAGAAGCCCACGCACCACAACAAAGAGTAGCCCCTGCTCACTGCAACTAGAGAAAGCCTGCGTGCAGCAACAAAGACCCAACAATGAAGACCCAATGCAGCCAAAATTAAATAATTTATTTTAAAAAACAAAACAGAGCACTAATAACTAAAGCAAAGAATCAGTCATTCTGAAAGAGTCAAAGATTTGTTCTGTCTTTTCTGTGATTTGTGTTGCAGGGTTACTAAGTAGTTGATGGGAGTAGTTTTTCTTTATAGACATATTCCAGCTATTATGGGAAGAAGAAATGATAGGATTTGAATATTATCATTTTGCAACCACTAATGATCTAAGCAATGGTTATTGCTGATAACGTCTTAAAAATAGAAACCACCTTCATAATTATGGAAGTATACAATACCACCTTTGAAGTAGGCTTGTCCCCCAGATCAAATCTGAATCTTATCAATCTACCAGATCTCTGAATTTAGAGGCAATAGGAGATACAGATGCAAAATGTTAAATAATACCACAGGGATGCAGTCAGCCAAATCCAGACTGGGGAAATCTGTAAGACAACTGATCTCATTTCAGCAACAAAACCAAAAAATTTTTTTCAAGGAAAAAGAAAGAAATAGAGGTGGAAGCTATATGCCCAAACAAAATAGAACAAAACAAAACTTGAGACATTTCAACCAGTCTCACAATATGGATCCTGTGTAAGATCTTGATTCAAGCAAACATTCCATTAAAAAATTAGAAGGCTTTTAGGGAAATGTGAATATTGACTGAATATTTGTTGATAGAGATGAATTATTATTGTAGGTGTCATAATGATATTGTGATCATTTTAAGTGGTTTGACCTTGAAGGAGGTACACAGAAATATTTACAGAAGAAGTTACATGATGTCAGGGATTTGCTTCACAATAATCGTTTGGGAAGGGGAGAGCTTGTGGTTGTAGGTGAATAGGATGAACCATGTATTGATAAATATTGAAGTTGGATATTCTATTTCTAAATATGTTTGAAATTTTCTATAATAAAACTAAGAAGGCAAAAGAGGAGGGAGTGATCAACAGTAACAAATACTTGAGAGAAGTAGCATCGAGACTGTCACATGTTCCTTGTATTTAGCAACTTGACTGATGCCCATGGCAAGTACAGTCCCATTGGAGTGCATTGAGAGTGGAACACAGATTAAGGAGGTAAGGAGTGAGAGGAAAACAGGAAGTGCTGAAGAAAAATCCAGAAGCTTGGCTACAGGGAGAGGAAGATGGAAAGTGGAGAGAGGGTTTTTCTTCTTCTTTCTATTCTTTCCTTTTTTTTTTAAGACTGTAGAGACTCTTGAGGATATTGCTGTTGTGGAAGAGCCAGTAAAGAAAAAGAGTAGGAAAAAACCTGTAAGCATAAGGCAGAGAGAGGATCCCAAAAATGTTGGAGTGAATGGGATGCATAGCATAGGCAGGGGGTGAGTTTTGCATTTGAGCAGTGACACCTTTTTCTGGTGTAACAGAGGAACAGGAAAGGATGGGGGCAAATATACATAGGTGTGTAGGTTTGGTGGATGAAAGCAGAGAGAACTCTCGATTTGATTCTGTTTTCTCAGTGAGGTAGGAGATGAAGTGTTCTGCTGAGTGGGAAGTGCTGAAGGGAGCAGAAGGGAGGTGCTGAAGGGAGCAGGTTTCAGTTGGTCACAGAAGAGAACAGAAAGGGCTGATGAGGGAAACAAAGATGGACTCGGGCAGTGTGGAGGACCCAGTTGGGTTGGAGACCAGGATGTTTTAGTGGCATCAGTCTTCAGGGCTGACTTCCTCTGAGAGAGCTTGGCAGCACAAATATGGACAGGGATGAGATGGGCAGTTAGTTGGACCCTGGGCTGGAACTTTGCCATAATATGATGGAAGGACAACAGAATATAGGATTTGGAGATGTGGACAAGACAGTGTTTGATGTTAGACTAAGGATTCTAAGCTGGAGCAGGAAGGAAATGAAAAGAGAAAGAAAGTAGTACTTCCCTGGTGGTGCAGTGGTTAAGAATCCGCCTGCCAATGCAGGAGACATGGGTTCAAGCCCTGGTTTGGAAAGATCCCACATGCCGCGGAGCAACTAAGCCCGTGCGCCACAACTACTGAAGCCCACGTGCCTAGAGCCTGTGCTCTGCAACAAGAGAAGGCACCGCAATGAGAAGCCCACGCACCGCAGCGGACAGTAGCTCCTGCTCGCCGCAACTAGAGAAAGCCCACGCACAGCAACAAAGACCCAACACAGCCAAAAATAAATAAATTTTTTTTTTTTTTTTTTTGCGGTACGCGGGCCTCTCACTGTTTTGGTCTCTCCCATTGCGGAGCACAGGCTCTGGACGCGCAGGCTCAGCAGCCGTGGCTCACGGGCCCAGCCGCTCCGCGGCACGTGGGATCCTCCCAGACCGGGGCACGAACCCGTGTCCCCTGCATTGGCAGGCGGACTCTCAACCACTGCGCCACCGGGGAAGCCCAATAAATTTTTTTTAAAAGAAGAAAGTAAAGGGATTAGGGGGGTTGGAAGGCCCTATAAGATCAAAGAACATTATGAAGACAGTAATTGGGTAAGAGAATTAGTAAATTTTTAGAAATTGTTAGAGTTAGTAAATTGTTAGAAAATGGGATGTTTGGATTTAACATTTCACAACTGAAATAATTCCAAGTGATTAAAAAAAAAGGGGTCCAGGATGTGGTCATGTCTGTAGCTGAAGTCCAGTGAAGTTGTAGTTCTCTGGAGATGAGGTAGTCACGGAAATAAAAGGTCAGGGTTCTAGTATGCTGTGTGCTTTGAAGTGGGCCAGGATAATAATGGCAAGATAAGAATAGAGAAGAAGATGGTGACCCAGGTGCTAAAGTCTTCAGTGAATTAGGAAGAGAGATCAAAAGAGGTAAAAGGTGGTACAGACAAGTGGCCTGAGCTTAAAAGAAGCAGGACTTTTTCCTGGAGGGCTGAAGAGCCATGAAACAGCCCTGGAGAGCAAGTAAGAAGCTGACTGTCTGTCTCACTGTTGTGAAATAGAATACGCCGTGATGAACAGCTTCTACTTGAGGAAACGGCACGGGAGGTGATGGGTTTGAGACAGGCAGTCAAAGAAGTTTTCAGTGAGAAGGCTGAGAATGCAGGCACATGACTTTACTATGGAATGAGACACGGAGGGCATGGTGGAAACATCTGGAAAAGAGGGGGAGCAGTGAGTGGTTGGTTCAGGTGAAATAAGTACTAATAGAGATTTCTAGAAAATGCTATGAGAGAGACCACCAGAATGAGGAGGAAAGATGGAAAAAATGAATTCCAAACAGGATGCTAATTTTGCAAATTCTAGTGAGGATGGCATGAAGGGAGAGGGGATTAAAACACATTACATTGCCCTCCCCCCACCAAGTTTCATCTTTAAACCACAGACAGGGAAGGCTTCCCACTGAAGCAGAAACTTCATTGGAGTAGTTTACCTGGCAAACCATGGACCAGGTTGCATTCCTGGGAGCTGGATCAACAAATGTGCAGCTGTTTTCACCTAAATGGCTGAAAGCAGGTATCCAGTTAGGAAATGACATGCAGTGAGGCTGGAAAGATCAGTGTATACTTGATTGTGTAGATTTATTTTTATTTTATAAACAGTGACACCTCACTTTATGAATGAATCAAAATTTAATTTTAGGGAGTTTTCGATGCAAGGTGATTTGGAGGGGTCGGGGAGGAGGGACCAACATTTATTGAGGTCATAGTGTGTGCTAGGCATTGTGCTAAATGTTACATACAGTGTTACATACGTTAGTCCACAAAGTCCTCACAGTAAAGTTATGAGTAGATAGTATTATTCCATTTTATAGAGGAAAAAGGCAGAGCTTAAATAACATGCCTGCTGTGCTCAGTGAGAAAGTGGGGAAACTGGGATTCGAACCTAGGTTTGTGTGACCCCCTAACATGTCCTTTTCCACACCAGCATACTAAGCCTAGAGACAGGAAATCCAGTTACAAGGCCAGTTAGATCATCCCGGTGAGAGCCATGATGTTGGCAGTGGCAGAAACAGTGAGCTTGTGCAGGAGAACACAAGTCTGAGAGAGAAAATCAAGCACACGTAATGACCAACTGACTTGACAGGGGAGTCAGTGACGATGCTGATGTTTCTGCCTTTGGCATCTGAGTGAAAGAACGGTGGCGCCAGTGACTGAGACAGGAAATAGAGGAGGAGAAGCAGGCTTCAGTTGGGGTAGAAAATTAGCTGAAACTTTCTCAAAGGTAATTGCAAAAACAGCAGCTCAGGGGCAAGAGTGGAGTTAAAACTACAGCTATGACAGTGATCAGCATATAGTTAGTCATTTACTCCAAGGGAGAAAATTATGAATAGACTGTGGATGGAAGATGACAAGGGTGTAACCTTGGAGCTGATGATGCTGCAGCATGAGGAGGAGTACCCAGATCAAAAAGGCAAGAGGGGGCTTCCCTGGTGGCGCAGTGGTTGAGAGTCCGCCTGCTGATGCGGGGGACGTGGGTTTGTACCCCGGTCCGGGAGGATCCCACGTGCCGCGGAGCGGCTGGGCCCGTGAGCCATGGCCGCTGAGCCTGCGCGTCCGGAGCCTGTGCTCCGCAACGGGAAAGGCCACACAGTGAGAGGCCCGCGTACCGCAAAAAAGAAAAAAAAAGGCAAGAGGAAGGTGGTGTGGAGCTCAGTGAGCAATTTCCGTGGATCCTTGAGGACAGATTGTAGGTGGCAGCAGAGTGAGGAGGGAAGACAGTAGATATCGAAAATACAGACTGCTCTTCCAGCCATTAGGCTGTGAACTGAAGGACATCCAGTGGTGGCCAGCAGGGAAGGCTGGGCGGAGGAAGGATTTGGTTATTATTCTTTTTGAGAGACTTGAGCATGTTTGTGGCCTGAAGAGAAGGAGCCACTGAAATGTATAGATCAACGGTGGATGGTTTGAAAAATCGAGAACGGTGATATCAGGTGCCCATGCAGGGTTGGGGTGTGGAGAAAAGGCAGGGCACCGGAAAGACTGGAGAAAAAAGGTTTATGGATAGATTCAGGTAATGGTAGCGGAGGGGGAAGCAGAGAATGACAGAAGGTCCCTATTTTCCGGTGAAGTCAGAGACACTTTTACCTCTGATGGGAAGTGAGATGTGGCAGGGAGAGCGGGGAGGTTTAGATCAGGTCCTGTGAGAGATGAGACAGGGCCCTGACTCCAGAGGATGTCATCGCATTTCACAGGTGATGTCTAATTTCAGTTTTACAAGAATGCTAGGAATTGTGGAAAATTGTCATTGATGAATCTCTTAGGTCTTCAAAAACCTCCTGACTCTGACATTCCAAACTGTCCACAACCTGTCCCCAATTTACCATAGCAGGTTGGCAAATTCAGGAGTGGGAGATCTACCACTTGTCTACAGTTCTAAACCAAGGGTTCTCAAAGTGTGGCCCCTTGATCAGCATTAGCTGGGACTTAATACAAATGCAAACTCTCTGGGCCCCACTCCAGAACTTTGCATCAAAAACCCTGGGAGTGAGGCCTGGTAATCTGTGTTGTAATTAACCCTCTACGAGATCCTGATGCTGCTAAAATTTGAGCTGTGCTCTAAAGCAATGTGAAGTTCTGTTTCAGATTCTCTATCCTGCAGAGCCAGGGAGGGGGCGTGAGGGGGCAGTTCAGTTATTTTCAGGGGTCTCTCCTTTCTCTTCAAGGTTGTGTTAGGGACTAGAGAGCTAGTTCAGGATTCAGGCAGGAGAGCGAAAACCAATGTCCCACTTCCCAGCCAGGTTTCATGATATAATTAGTACCTTACGTGTTCTGCCCAGAGCTTTGTACTGTAAATATATTTGAAACCCCAAATTAATCATAACCTTTTGTGGTGATGTACTGGGAACAATGGTTACACTTGATACTCTTGACAACATTAGGTGGGGTCTTTTCTCCTCTTCATAATCTGAACACACATAAAATTTAAAGGAAATGGTAGCAACACCTCCTAAAATTATTAGTCACTTTTGCAAGACTATGCCTGAACATAACCTTCTTTATATTAATAAAAAGAGCAAAGTGAAAATATAAATATTGTTTTGAAAATACTGGAAATCAAGGCTTTTGGTTTTTGCTTTTTTAAAATTCTTGTTGACAATGAGAATTTTCAGATAGGTGTAGAGCAGAGAAAGAAATAAGATGGGTAATTATTTTTTAGTTCCTTCTGACAATAATGGTTACCTTGCTAATCTTTATTTTAAACTCATTGGATAACTTAGACTTCTTTAATCATTTAAACAAAGGTGAAGAAGGTTATGGTGGAGGCTTTCTCGATAATCGAGTTAGTGGTACCCTCACACTGAAGATCGTGTCTTAGTCTATTCAGGCTGCTATAACAAAATACCACAGACTGGGTGGCTTATAAACAACAAAAGTTTACTTCTCACAGTTTTGGAAGCTGGAAAGCCCAAGATTAAGGGCCAGCATGGTCACATTCTGGTGAGGTCCCCTTCCTGGTTCATAGCCAGCACAATGTCCTCACTGATGGAGGGGCCTGGGGAGCTCTGTGGAGGTCTCTTTTAAAAGGGCTCTAATCCCATTCACAAGGGCTCCACCCTCACGACCTAATCACCTCCCAAAGGCCCCACCTCCTAATACCATCATGTATGGGGATTAGGATTTCAACATATGAATTTTGGGGGGATACATTCAGACCATAGCAGATTGCAAATTAAATAACATAAGGAAGAATCCTTAAGTCAGATTTTTAAAGTGGCTTCGATATAATACTTTGTGCATAAAAATAAGTACTGCGTAGCTCATAAAGGATACCCCCCAAAAAAAAGGTTTAAAGGAAAACCAAACAACAGGGAAATTTGACAACACAGACATGCATTTTGTACATTCTACCGACCAAGAATTTATATTTCTAACACAAAGATAGTATTAGCAAAGAAAATCTGTATTCCAGGGGAGAATGTGATGCTGGAATTAGCACCCTGAGTGAAATGAATCTAATCTTGATGCCTGTAGCAAAGTCCATATCAATTCACTTTGCATAAGTAATGTGATTGCCAAAGAGACAATAGCACTTCACACACTTTTAGAAGAAGCTATGATTTTGAAGATCAAGACTAAAAAATAAAATTCCTCTGCACAGGATTTTAGAAATATTGTAGTTAAATTAAAAAGTATATTTGGAGGAAAATGCAGTCATTGTCAACTCTCTTTGTGATTTGAAAAACTAATATTCCCGTTAACTTTATGTATGATTCTATTTAAATTTGGGGGAAAGCCTAAAGAAAGAACATTATATGGCATATTTTTGGAGGTTTGGGCTTCTAAACATTCCCCCAGGGCTTCCCTGGTGGCGCAGTGGTTGAGAGTCTGCCTGCCAATGCAGGGGACGTGGGTTCGCGCCCCGGTCCGGGAAGATCGCACATGCTGCAGAGCGGCTGGGCCCATGAGCCATGGCCGCTGAGCCTGCGCGTCCGGAGCCTATGCTCCGCAACGGGAGAGGCCACAACAGTGAGAGGCCCGCGTACCGCAAAAAAAAAAAAAAGCATAGTAGTAAACATTCCCCCAAAGAGTGATTTAGCTCATGAACACCAGATAACCACATTGCTTATAGAATCTTGAAAAGTTTAAACGATTCTTTCTAGTTTCATTAGCTTAGTTGACTTACTAAGAGAAAATAAGTACAGTTGATCCTTGAACAACATGGGGGTGAGGGCCACCCACCCCTCTCGCAGTTGAAAATCTGAGGACTGCTATCTCTGCCTCAAAGCAAAACAAAAAAAAGGAATTTTTGATAAGTGACTCACCCAAGGGCAGAGAAAGCTGAAAGTTTGGATAGAATCAGGACTCAAACCTTAGTTCTTTAGATTCTACATATTGTGATCTCTAATTGAACACAAACTTTTCCCCACACTTAGTTAATTGAAAGATCTGTAAAATGAAAATACAGGTGCAACATGTGTAAATGTACCCACACAGTTCAAACCTGTGTTGTTCAAGGGTCAATTGTAATTGCATGTTAGTGACAGAGGCATTGGACGGTTTTTGGTTTTGGGTTTTGGGGGGTTTTTTGATCAGAAATTTAAGGCAATATAATTACAGGCACATTTTTTAAAGCATAGGAATGCAACCATTTTTAGTAGTGAGAGGAGCTTTGTTTATCACCTTAATTATCAACATATTTTAACCCCTTGTAAGAGGGGTAAAGGAAATAAACTATATGAGCCTGGCCTCAGTGGATAAAGCGTAGAAATATAACCATGTGTGGTAAACAGTTTTGTTATGGTCGGCTACCATATAGGCAGTGGACGGAAGAGTCCAAATAAATAGTAGAACAAACAATCAGATTTGTCCCAGCCAGGGTGTGGGACAGGGCTTGGAAGATACAGAGTGTAGGTGCTCTACCTCTCCATGGGGAGGCCTCCCATGGGAGATCTTCCCATGTGAATTCCCACACTTAGCATCGTGTCCCTTTTCTCTATATGCCTGACATCTCCTTCCCTCCAGCTTACTGGGGGAAAAAAAGCAAAACACAGATACCCGCCTTTGACCGTGTTGTCCCTTTCCAATCCTGTTTATCTTCTGCCTTTGTTTTTCCTACCAAACTGCAGTTTTACCTCCTACACTGTCTTTGTGCCCATGATCACCAGCAAACCTGCTCCTTCAGATTGCCCCGACATCTTTGCCTGTTCCAAGGTCATTTTGCCATTTTCATTTCCTTTCATGACTTCGCTGTTTCAATAATGTTGATTAGTCCCTTGGAAAATTCTTCTTTAAATATATCAATGAAGCTGTTTTTAAGAGAACAGTAAAAAACTGTATACTTAAGTCTATCCTTGATGATCCTTTTAAACAATAAAAAAAAGGCATTGCCTGAATAATTCTATTGACTATCAACCCCTACCTTTTATTGTATCTTAGCACATTAAATTTCCCATCCATCAAGAAATGCTGGAATTGATGCTTAGAAATAAAGTATGAACTCTTGGCTGGATTAAAACATCCATTATTCCTCTCAGCTTTTCTGTTTGCTGAGGTTTAGGATAATTTTTTTCCTGTACTGTAGTTTAGGGGCTGGACAAGTTATGAGTCTTTGGACTTTTTGTCATTGCATCCAGTTTGGAAAGTTTCAGTGGATTCCAGTTAAACATTGTGTTAATATTTATTTTGGTCCTGGTACAGCTTCACAAGGATTTGGGTTCTTGATACTATTCGTGTATTTGCCAGGTCAGCCCCTTCCTTTAGACCTCAAAGGTCTCGTTTCTGTCACTTGTGTTGATAATATTCTCTAAATCCTTCCTGCACTAGAACTTTTGGTCTCTAAAATGCAATTCCTTTATGTTGACTGGTCAGGTGTAGGGCCTGACTTAACCCATGTGTCAGTATGTTGGTATTTGATGTGGATCCTGGACAGCACCCTGGGGTGCAATCATCCAAGAGCCTTTCCGGGCACACATTTGATTGATGGAAATCACTGACTTCTTCGGAGTGTATCTTGACATTGTATAATCTGTCCTAGCAGTTTACATACGTCTCAGTCCTCTAAGCTTTTAACGAAGCAGTGACTCTGAGAACAAAATTTTCTAAGTGACTGAAGGGTGATGACTTTGCACAAATTTGAAAGATAATCTTCAATTTTCAAGCAATCCTGTGAAATCAATAAATATCACCTATTTCACATTTACATCCTCTGCCAGGGTTAAAATATAAGATGACTATCTTGGCTGGGTTTTTTCCCCTCCTAACTACTAGAGAGGAATGATCATTTTAATTTTTCATGAGTAAAAGAAATAGGAAAAATTTTGTTTCTAAGGAACAACATTGGTTATTACCTTTAAAATGGATTCGTTAACAATGATTAGGTGTTATAATAAATGTTAAATGTGGCTATATTGTAGATAATGCAACGATAAAAACAGCTGTCTTGCTCCCTGAGTCCCGTTTAGTATGTGTCGAATTTCTACCCTTTCTCTCTAAGACCGTGAGCTCCTTGAGAGTAGACCCGTGTTATTCCATCTGTATCCCCATAGTGCTTGGCACCTGCTAAGGCACTTAATAAAATATTGAATTAATACATGGATGAATAATCCCTGGATCTTTTAAAGGTGTCCATTAAAGACATACTGGAGCAAATATTTAGTTAGCAGTGGTTTTGAGCAGTAAAATTCATAACCATAACTTATAAATATAATAATTAGAAAACTGAGGTTAAGCCCTAAAAATCCTATTAGGAAATATTTAAGAAACTATAATTTGGGGGAGAAAATCTAAGGCAACCATCTAGGGGTAGAGTGACCTCCTAATATTTTTCTTACAAAGTAGGTGATTAGAATTCCAATTAGTTTGTAAGAATGATCCGAAGAGAGGGGCAACCAGAGTGTGTGTCCTTACCCGCCCCTTTCACTCAAGGTGGTGAGTATTTCTTCAGGTGATCAAGGGAAGAGGTTCCCAAACAAGCCTGACAGTCGTCCCTTGGTTCACTGCTACATGCAGGAACACTCTTTCTAAAGATACCTCTGGGAAAGTCTGACTCTTATGGGAAGTGATTCTCTCCAAAAGAAGGGGGCTCAGCTCTTCTCTAAATCATAGTTTATAAGAGAAATTCTTAACTCAAACTAAAGCAGTGGGGAGGGGATAGAGAAGGAAATGCAGTAAAGAAGCTTCTCAAAGTAGGTGACATCCAAGGTGAGGTTTGAAGGACTTAGGTAAAGGGAGAAAGGGAAGGGAATCCAAGCAAAAGGAACAGAGTATTCAAAGTCAGAGGCATGGAATAGTCGACACTCTAGCTGTGTGACTTTCGGAAAGTTACTTAACCTCTCTGTGCTGCAGTTTATTCATCTATCCAATGGGGATTAAAATACTACCTATCTCATAGGGTACTTGTGAAGATTAAATGAGTTAGTATACATAAAGCTCTTAGAACAGTGCCAGGCACAGGGTAGACACTATGAAAGAAGTAGCACTACTGTCATTACTATTAAATAGTGTTATTGTTGCTATTGTTGTTATTTGGATATGAAAGTGTAGGTGAACTGGAGCAGTGGGTTCAAGGTGACTGGAAGGGAATAATGAAAGGGTAGCAATTGAGGCAAAAAGCGGGGATGAAAGGCAGTCTGTGGTGCCATGCGATAGAGTGTAGACGTTCTTCTGGAAATGACAAGGGCAATGGCTTATAAAGTGGGGCCTCATTGCCTCTTGTTGTCATACTGAGTGAGACTGGGCAGTAAAGACATCTCACCTTCCCCTCAGGATTTTGAACCACAGGGTCAACCTCATGTTCTACATCTGCTACCGCTTCCTCAGATTACCAGCAATACTTGTGTTTCACATTACCCCCTGGATTCAGCCCATAGATCTCTCTTATCTCAACATTAGTTGGTTGAATTATTAATATACACTCTCACCATTCTACCACATTCAGTAGTAGCACCTCGAGTGACCAGAATGTTTACTTTTGCAGCCCTTCATGGGACTCCCCTCCCAATTCACTACTACACTGAAATATTCAGATGAAGCCCAATCATGATGATAAAGACTATAATGGTAGTAATCATCGTAATAATAGAAGTTGCATTCAACTGCATACTTCCATGTGACTGGCATTGTACCAGTGATATCAGGTAATACTAAGTATATTTTTGTAAACATACTGCCACGTGACCCCTTAATGGTCTCATCTGACCTTTCTGCTAGCTTGATGTTTACTTGTTCCTCTGTGGTATCTTCAACTGGACTTTTCTTTTTACCAACTTATTACTGTTTTTAAATTTTTGAGCCAAGTATACATTCTTGTCCTTGTCCTTCTTAGCTCCAAACTACCCTGTCACCACAGTCTTTTCACACCTGTCCCCTGCTTCCCACTGAGTCCTGACCTCTCAAAGGTGATTTAAATATGGCAAGCTAAAGAAAGCACATGTGAGGATTTTTCTTAGTATATTCTAATATCAGTTACTTTTACAATTTCTGGGTTATTTCTTTAACTTGTCTATTTAGTATGTATTGATACACTCTTTCTCAGAGAAGGATATTTCTTTGGTCATCCTTATCCTGTGTCTCATATATGTTAGTTTGCCAGTATTACACACAATATAGGATGAGTAGAATTTGACCATTAGGACAAATTACTACTGTATCAACTTGGGACAATACAAATTGGGAGATTGTTCTCATTCTTCTAGTACTTTGTAAAGAATAAATAAAAGTTTTGTAGAGGAAAAATAAATATAATTAATCTTTGGAAACTCTCATTTTTCCTTCCAAAGTAGAGTAACAGGCCCTCTCATAAATTCTGGGGAAACAGACCTCAGTGTTTACTACTGGAAGCTCACCAGTGCTGTGGAAGTTTCTGGAGAGGAATGTTGTGGAATTGGCGGTAGAGTGAAATAGTTTTCTCTCCTGTCCTCTGTTCATTGGCTTGAACTAAACCCAAGTCAAAAGTCAGAAGCCTCTTATAAGTTGTCATTTTCCTTCTCACTTAGGACCTTCCTTAATGATTAAAAACGTAACTTTTAAACCAGATTTCCCCTTTACCACTCTGCCAGGCCCAGCTGCGTTAAGAGCTGTAATGGGTCCCCAATCGAGGAGGCTTATACTTGAGACTCTTGGCTTCCACCCACCTATGGAACCTAATTTATGCCTGATTGGCTTGGTTTTTCTCTCTCTCAGTTGCCCTCCTTTAACAAAATTTAGTAAATGAACTGAGGTTTGCTAGTCTTTTGCTGTTAAGACCGTTTTTTCAGTATTGCAATCCATGGACTGCCAACATGAAAGGTGTGTGTCTTTATATGTCTGTCAGTGTGTGTGTGTGATCTTGTTTCTTCTTTTTAAAGTATTTTGTGTGTATCTAGATCTGTACTAAATTAGAACAGGCATGCGCTCCTTTAAGAATGCCCTCCCCAGTCCCCCAGAGGAGGCTATTTGAAAAAATAGTTCCTTGAGAGCAGAGAATGACCATGTCTTCTTTATCAAATTTATGACAAATTTTTAAATTTTTATTTATTTATTTTTTTTTACGGTACACGGGCCTCTCACTGTTGTGGCCTCTCCCGTTGCGGAGCACAGGCTCGGGACGCGCAGGCTCAGCGGCCACGGCTCACGGGCCTAGCCGCTCCGCGGCATGTGGGATCCTCCCGGACCGGGACACGAACCTGTGTCCCCTGCATCGGCAGGCAGACTCCCAACCACTGTGCCACTAGGGAAGCCCCTATGACAAATTTTTTACCTATTTCTCTGAGGTTGGTCTCTCCCCATGCTCATTCTTCCTACATAATCCTCTTCCTAAAATAAAACACACCTTTCATTATGTAATCTCCTACAATACGTAACAGTGTTTGTATTCTGTGGAATCTTAACAGGCATTTTTTTAAAAAGGCAGGGGAAGAGGTTCCATGATTTAAAAGCAATACAGAAAGAGTTAAAGTGAACAAGTATGTTTATCGGAGAGGCCTTTTTAACTTATCCTTCAGGAATGGGCTGATTTTTGCCATGCAAAGGTCCCCAAACTCATCTGGGTATGGGACTCATTTTTACCCAGGCATAGTGGGAGAACAGTATTCCTTGGAACATACCTTTGGAAACTCTGATGGACACCGCTCTACTTGCTCTCCTAATCATTTCAAACACCTCAACCTGCATTTCATGGTTTTCTACTGGCTTGGACAAGCATCTACCCATTAGTCCCGCAAGTTCTAAATGCACTTTTTCCAATTTGCATTTTCCAGTAATAATGTCAAACAATTAAATAAAAATATCAGTAAGTACAGAGATATTAATGAACTTGAATTTCTAGAGAGAGGAGAGAGAGAGAGGCTGAAAGGAAGGAAGAATTAAATGTCCAGAAATAGTATTTAGAGATGGAGGCGTGACAGGCTCTGAAAGCTATGCAAGGAGCTTTCCATGAAGACAGGTACGATGCCAGCACCACTTGGAATAATGATTAAATAAATATACCACTTATTTTCTTATAAACAGTTTTTATGTCCTTTATAGAACCAAAGTCCGTGGGCGGGAAACAAGAAAGGAGAGCAACAAGAAAATATGGCTTAAGTCATAGAAATCAGACCTGAGGAGTACTTTACAGACCCCCTATTTAATTCCCTAATATTACAGGAAAGAAAACCAGTGTGTAGAGAGAAGTGATTTAGATATTCTTTTAGTTGCATATTTTTTCCACCTCACATTGATTGTAATTGAGTCAGTTAGAAATAAGTGCATGTAAAAGAAATGATTTTAACATTTTGAACTGTGCACCTATTTCTTTTTACACACACACACACACACACACACACACTGTATTTTATTTGTACAAGAGATAAATAAACTGACACCAAGCATTGTAAATGGATGACCACAACAAAAGCAACAATGATTGCAATTACCAAACATGAAACACACTCGTACTATGTCATAATATTGACATTCAGTCCAGGAATCCTCCACTGTAACAGCTCCTTTACTTTGCAGTGAAAATTGAATTGTATATTTTTTGCCTCTGAGCCTTTGTGGGATTTTTCTTTTTTTTTATTCAAACACAGTCACAAAAATTATAATCATCCTCATCAGTTCACTCAGTCCCATGTAATTAATTTTTTTTCATCTTGATCTTTTGCTAGCATTTTTATGCATTTATCAGTTTTCCATTAGAGTTCTGAAAATGCTGATTCATTCAGTTCAGTAGTACAGTCAGTTACCAGAAACCTGTACTTGTCGGAGTCTTTTCCATGAATTCCTTGAAGATGAAACCCTTTTATAGGAACATTTTTGCAAAAGCATCAGAGTACACCAGAACTGTCTGTAAATGACAAAAGACTTAAAAATGACCACGGTTAAAGATTTGATGAAATTTCATAATAATGCAATTGACAAGGAAATTTAGTTGTTCCTGAGATATACATTTTAAAGTAATAACTAGAATTATGACTTACATTATACCAGAACATATAAGATTTTAGAAATTTCATATAATGTCTGAAACATTTATATTAACATATTTCCATACAAATAACCCAAAGAAAGTTTAGTATTAGTTTGTGTTTGTTTGTTTGTTTATACTGCAGGTTCTTATTAGTCATCACTTTTATACACATCAGTGTATACATGTCAATCCCAATCTCCCAATTCAGCACACCACCATCCCCGCCCCCCTGCAGCTTTCCCCCTTGGTGTCCATACGTTTGTTCTCTACATCTGTGTCTCAGCTTCTGCCCTGCAAACTGGTTCATCTGTACCATTTTTCTAGGTTCTACATACATGCGTTAATATATGATATTTGTTTTTCTCTTTCTGACTTACTTCACTCTGTGTGACAGTCTCTAGGTCCACCCACGTCTCAACAAATGACTCAATTTCGTTCCTTTTTATGGCTGAGTAATATTCCATTGTATATATGTACCACAACTTCTTTATCCATTCGTCTGTCGATGGGCATTTAGGTTGCTTCCATGACCTGGCTATTGTAAATAGTGCTGCAATGAACATTGGGGTGCATGTGTCTTTTTGAATTATGGTTTTCTCTGGATATATGCCCAGTAGTGGGATTGCTGGATCATATGGTAATTCTATTTTTAGTTTTTTAAGGAACCTCTATACTGTTCTCCATAGTGGCTGTATCAATTTACATTCCCACCAACAGTGCAAGAGGGTTCCCTTTTCTCCATGCTCTCTCCAGCATTTATTGTTTATAGATTTTCTGATGATGTCCATTCTCACCAGTGTGAGGCGATATCTCATGGTAGTTTTGATTTGCATTTCTCTAATAATTAGTGATGTTGAGCATCGTTTCATGTCTCTCTTGGCCATCTGTATGTCTTCTTTGGAGAAATATCTATTTAGCTCTTCTGCCCATTTTTGGATTGGGTTGTCTGTTTTTTTAATATTGAGCTGCATGAGCTGTTTATATATTTTGGAGATTAATCCTTTGTTTGTTGATTCCTTTGCAAACATTTTCTCCCATTCTGAGGGTTGTCTTTTCATCTTGTTTTTGGTTTCCTTTGCTGTGCAAAAGCTTTGATGTTTCATTAGGTCCCATTTGTTTATTTTTGTTTTTATTTCCATTACTCTAGGAGGTGGATCAAAAAAGATCTTGCTGTGATTTATGTCAAAGAGTGTTCTTCCTATGTTTTCCTCTAAGAGTTTTATAGTGTCTGGTCTTACATTTAGGTCTCGAATCCATTTTGAGTTTATTTTTGTGTGGTGTTAGGGAGTGTTCTAATTTCATTCTTTTACATGTAGCTGTCCAGTTTTCCCAGGACCACTTATTGAAGAGACTGTCTTATCTCCATTGTATATCTTTGCCTCCTTTGTCATAGATTAGTTGACCATAGGTGCATGGGTTTATCTCTGGGCTTTCTATCTTGTTCCGTTGATCTGTGTTTCTGTGCCAGTACCATATTGTCTTGATTACTGTAGCTTTGTAGTATAGTCTGAAGTCAGGGAGTCTGATTCCTCCAGCTCCGTGTTTTTCCCTCAAGACTGCTTTGGCTATTCAGGGTCTTTTGAGTCTCCATACAAATCTTAAATTGATTTGTTCTAGTTCCTTAAAAATTGCGATTGGTAATTTCATAGGGATTGCATTGAATCTGTAGATTGCTTTGGGTAGTATAGACATTTTCACAATATTGATTCTTCCAATCCAAGAACATGGTATATCTCTCCATCTGTTGGTATCATCTTTAATTTCTTTCATCAGTGTGTTATGGTTTTCTGCATACACGTGTTTGTCTCCCTAGGTAGGTTTATTCCTAGGTATTTTATTCTTTTTTTGTAATGGTAAATGGGAGTGTTTCCATAATTTCTCTTTCAGATTTTTCATTAGTGTGTAGGAATGCAAGAGATTTCTGTGCATTAATTTTGTATCCTGCAACTTTACCAAATTCATTGATTAGCTCTAGTAGTTTTCTGGTGGCATTTTTAGGATTCTCTATGTATAGTATCACGTCATCGGCAAACAGTGACAGTTTTACTTCTTTTCCAATTTGTATTCCTTTTATTTCTTTTTTTTTCTCTGATTGCCATGGCTAGGACTTCCAAAACTATGTTGAATAATAGTGGTGAGAGTGGACATCCATGTCTCGTTCCTGATCTTAGAGGAAATGCTTTCAATTTTTCACCATTGAGAATGAGGTTTGCTGTGGGTTTGTCGTATATGGCCTTTATTATGTTGAGGCAGGTTCCCTCTATGCCCACTTTCTTGAGAGTATTTATCATAAATCGGTGTTGAATTTTGTCAAAAGCTTTTTCTGCATCTACTGAGATGATCATGTGGTTTTTATTCTTCAATTTGCTAGTATGATGTATCACATTGACTGATTTGTGTATATTGAAGAATCCTTGCATCCCCTGGGATAAATCCCACTTGATCATGGTATATGATCCTTTTAATGTGTTGTTGGATTCTATTTGCTAGTATTGTGTTGAGGATTTTTGCATCTATGTTCATCAGTGATATTGGCCTGTAGTATTCTTTCTTTGTGACATCCTTGTCTGGTTTTGGTATCAGGGTGATGGTGGCCTCATAGAATGAGTTTGGGAGTGTTCCTTCCTCTGCAATTTTTTGAAAGAGTTTGAGAAGGATGGGTGTTAGCTCTTCTCTAAATGTTTGATAGAATTCACCTGTGAAGCAATGTGGTCCTGGACTTTTGTTTGTTGGAAGATTTTTAATCACAGTTTCAATTTCATTACTTGTGATTGCTCAGTTCATATTTTCTATTTCTTCCTGGTTCAGTCTTGAAAGGTTATACATTTCTAAGAATTTGTCCATTTCTTCCAGGTTTTCCATTTTATTGGCATAGAGTTGCTTGTAGTAGTCTCTTAGGATGTTTTGTATTTCTGTGGTGTCTGTTGTAACTTCTCCTTTTTCATTTCTAATTTTATTGACTTGAGTCCTCTCCCTCTTTTTCTTTATGAGTCTTGCTAATGGTTTATAATTTTATCTTCTCAAAGAACCAGCTTTTAATTTTATTGATCTTTGTTATTGTCTTCTTTGTTTCTATTTCATTTATTTCTGCTCTGATCTTTATGATTTCTTTCCTTCTGCTAACTTTGGGTTTTGTTCGTTCTTCTTTCTCTAGTTCCTTTAGGTGTAAGGTTAGATAGTTTACTTGAGATTTTTCTTCTTTCTTGAGGTAGGCTTGTATAGCTATAAACTTCCCTCTTAAAACTGCTTTTGCTGCATCCCATAGGTTTTGGATCATCGTTTTTTCATTGCCATTTGTCTCTAGGTATTTTTTGATTTCCTTTTTGATTTCTTCAGTGATCTCTTGGTTATTTAGTAATGTATTGTTTAGCCTCCATGTGTTTGTGTTTTGTATGTTTTTTTCCCCTGTAATTCATTTCTAATCTCATAGTGTTGTCAGAAAAGATGCTTGATATGATTTCAATTTTCTTAAATTTACTGAGGCTTGACTTGTGGCCCAAGATGTGATCTATCCTGGAGAATGTTCTGTGCATACTTGAGAAGAAAGTGTAATCTGCTGTTTTTGGATGGAATGTCCTATAAGTATCAATTAAATCTATCTGGTCTGTTGTGTCATTTAAAGCTTCTGTTTCCCTATTTATTTTCAGTTTGGATGATCTGTCCATTGGTGTAAGTGAGGTGTTAAGTCCCCCACTATTATTGTGTTACTGTCGATTTCCTCTTTTATAGCTGCTAGCAGTTGCCTTATGTATTGAGGTGCTCCTATGTTGGATGCATATATATTTATAATTGTTATATCTTCTTCTTGGATTGATCCCTTGATCATTATATAGTGTCCTTCCTTGTCTCTTGTAACATTCTTTATTTTAAAGTCTGTTTTATTTGATACGAATATAGCTACTTCAGCTTTCTTTTGATTTCCATTTGCATGGAATATCTTTTTCCATCCCCTCACTTTCAGTCTGTGTGTGTCCCTAGGTCTGAAGTGGGTCTGTTGTAGACAGCATATATATGGGTCTTGTTTTTGTATCCATTCAGCAAGCCTGTGTCTTTTGGTTGGAGCATTTAATCCATTCACGTTTAATTATCGATATGTATGTCCCTATGACCATTTTCTTAATTGTTTTGGGTTTGCTTTTGTAGGTCCTTTTCTTCTCTTGTGTTTCCCACGTAGAGAAGTTCCTTTAGCATTTGTTGTAGAGCTGGTTTGGTGGTGCTGAATTCTCTTAACTTTTGCTTGTCTGTAAAGCTTTTGATTTCTCCATCGACTCTGAATGAGATCCTTGCTGGGTAGAGTAATCTGGGTTGTAGGTTCTTCCCTTTCATCACTGTAAGTATATTATGCCACTCCCTTCTGGCTTGTGGAGTTTCTGCTGAGAAATCAGCTGTTAACCTTATGGGAGTTCCCTTGTATGTTATTTGTTGTTTTTCCCTTGCTGCTTTTAATAATTTTTCTTTGTCTTTAATTTTTGCCAGTTTGATTACCCTGTGTCTCGGCGTGTTTCTCCTTGGGTTTATCCTGTATGGGACTCGCTGCGCTTCCTTGACTTTGGTGGCTGTTGGCTTTGCCATGTTAGGGAAGTTTTCAACTAGCATCTCTTCAAATATTTTCTCTGGGCCTTTCTCTCTCTCTTCTCCTTCTGGGACCCCTATAATGCAAATGTTGTTGCATTTAATGTTGTCCCAGAGTCTCTTAGGCTGTCTTCATTTCTTTGCATTCTTTTTTCTTTAGTCTGTTCCGCAGCAGTGAATTCCACCATTCTGTCTTCTAGGTCATTTATCCATTCTTCTGCCTCAGTTATTGTGCCATTGATTCCTTCTAGTGTAGTTTTCATTTCAGTTATTGTATTGTTCATCTCTGTTTGTTTGTTCTTTAATTCTTCTAGGTCTTTATTAAACATTTCTTGCATCTTCTCGATCTTTGCCTCCATTCTTTTTCCAAGGTCCTGGATCGTCTTCACTATCATTATTCTGAATTCTTTTTCTGGAAGGTTGTCTATCTCCACTTCATTTAGTTGTTTTTCTGGGGTTTTATCTTGTTCCTTCATCTGGTATATAGCCTCCTGCCTTTTCATCTTGTCTGTCTTTCTGTGAATGTGGGTTTTGTTCCACCGGCTGCAGGATTGTAGTTCTTCTTGCTTCTGCTGTCTGCTCTCTGGAGGATGAGGCTATCTCAGAGGCTTGATGGGAGGGACTGGTGGTGGGTAGAGGGGACTGTTGCTCTGGTGGGCAGAGCTCAGTAAAACTTTAATCCACTTGACTGTTGATGGGTGTGGCTGGGTTCCCTCCCTGTTGGTTGTTTGGCCTGAGACAACCCAGCACTGGAACCTACCTTGGCTCTTTGTTGGGGCTAATGACAGACTCTGGGAGGGCTCACGTCAAGGAGTACTTCCTAGAACTTCTGCTGCCAGTGTCCTTGTCCCCGTGGTGAAACAGAGCCACCCCCTGCCTCTGCAGGAGACCCTCCAACACTAGCAGGTAGGTCTGGTTCAGTCTCCCCTGGGGTCACTGATTCTTCCCCTGGGTCCCGATGTGCCCACTACTTTGTGTGTGCCCTCCAAGAGTGGAGTCTCTGTTTCCCCCAGTCCTGTTGAAGTCTTGCAATCAATTCCCACTAGGTTTCAAAGTCTGATTCTCTAGGAATTCCTTCTCCCGTTGCTGGACCCCCAGGTTGGGAAGCCTGACATGGGGCTCAGAACCTTCACTCCAGCGGGTGGACTTCTGTGGTATAAGTGTTCGCCAGTCTGTGAGTCACCCATCCAGCTGTTATGGGATTTGATTTTACTGTGATTGTGCCCTTCCTACCGTCTCACTGTGGCTTCTCCTTTGTCTTTGGATGTCGGGTACCTTTTTTGGTGAGTTCCAGTGTCTTTCTGTCAGTGATTGTCCAGCAGCTAGTTGTGATTCTGGTGTTCTCGCAAGAGGGAGAGCATGTCCTTCTACTCTGCCGTCTTGGTTCCTCCTCCTGTGCACCTATTTTTATTTGAGTAGTGCTGGAATATCTTGCAATTTTCTCTTGCTTAATGATGCCTCACCCTATTGTCATAAAGCTATTCATAAAATAATTTTAATCATCAGGAAAAAACCCAGCACTTTAAAATAATGTAAATGTCTTTTAATGTATTTGTTTGTTGTTTCCCTCTTTTTATTGAGCTATGAGCTTCTTGAGGTCAGTGGTCATAGTTCACATCTATTCTATATTCCCCACAGCTTTCAGTCAGACTAGTAAATGGTTAATATATAACACAGGCTGATTATCTTATTGAGCAATTACATATAAATTAAATTAAGCCACTAGCAGTAATGTTGCTGATGAATGATAGGATAAACTCTGAAGTTTTATATTTACTGCAAATTTATTTTAATCCTCATTCAGGTGCCCCAGTGACTGAAACATAACTGCACCCCAAACACAAATGGACCTGCAAAGACACCTCTGTCCATTCTTAATTGATATTTTTGACAATCGCGTTCTCCGCTTATCACCTCTTTTCTACTCCATTGATTTTTGCCCCTTCTGTCCAATCAGTTGTACAAACATGAACACATGAGTGTTTACATATCAATCTACATGTCATCATTGCGAAACATGCAAGAATGTAATAACAGTCTAGAATTTTTTTTCATATTCACACAAAGTCCATAGTTGAAGGTTCATTCTTAGTATTGTACATTGTATGGGTCTGTACAAGTATAACATACAATCATAATTATAACATCATACAGAGTATTTCACTGCCTTAAAAATCCTCTGTGCTCTGCTTTTTCATCCCTCCCTCCCCGCACGCAACTCCTGGCAACCACTGATCTCTTACTGTCACCATAGTTTTGCCTTTTCCAGAGTGTCCTGTACTGGGAATCATATAATACATAGCCTTTCCAGATTAGCTTCTTTGACTTGGTAAAAACGCATTTAAGGTTCCTCTGAGTCTTTTCATGGCTTGATAGCTCATTTCTTCTTATCACTGAATAACATTGCCTTGATATACTACAGTTTATCACTTCATCAGGACATCTTTGTTGCTTCCAGGTTTTGGCCATTATGAATAAAACTGCTGTAAGCATTCGTATACAGATCTTTGTGTGGGCCTTAGTTTTCAATTCCTTTGGGTAAATACCAATGAGTATCATTGCTGGATTGTATGGTAAGAATATGTTTAGTTTTGTAAGAAACTTCCAAAGTGGCTGTACCATCTTGCGTTCCCACCAGCAGTGAATGAGAACCCCAAGGAGTCCCCCATCCCTCCCCACCAATGATTAAATCTGCTGCCCTCCAGGACTGTTTGACCAAACTTGCTCTAACAGAAAATGTTTAGGGCAGTGAAACTACTCTGCTACTACAATGGTGGGTACATGTAATACACTGGTCACAACCCATAGAATGTGCAACACCAAGAGTGAACACTAAGATAAACTATAGACTTTGGGCGATAATGATGCGTCAGTATAGGGTCATCGATTGTAACGAATGTCCTGCTCTGTGGGAAACGTTAATAACGGAGGAGGCTGTGGGGCAGGAGTATACGGGAACTCTCTCCACCTGCCTCTCAATTTTGCCATGAACCTAAAACTGCTCTAATAGCTAAAATTAAAAACACAAATAAAAAACCATCCCATATGTGGAAAACCAAACACTTCAGGAATGAAGTAAAGGTATATTTTAAAAATTAATTTTTATTAGAATATAGTTGACTTACAGTGTTGTGTTAGTTTCAGGTGTACAGCAAAGTGAATCAGTTATACATATACATATATCCAGTCTTTTTTAGATTCTTTTCCCATATAGGTCATTACAGAGTATTGAGTGGAGTTCCCTGTGCTATACAGTAGGTCCTTATTAGTTATCCATTTTATATATAGTAGTGTGTTTGTGTCAGTCCCAACCTCCCAATTTATCCCTACTCTCTTCCTTTCACCCTTGGTAACCATAAGTTTGTTTTCTACATCTGTGACTATTTCTGTTTTGTAAATAGGTTCGTATGTACCACTTTTTTAGATTCCACGTATAAGTGATATCATGTGATATTTGTCTTTCTCTGTCTGACTTACTTCACTCAGTTTGACAGTCTCTAGGTCCATCCATGTTGCTGAAATGGCATTATTTCATTCTTTTTTATGGCTGAGTAATATTGCATTGTTTATATGTACCACATCTTCTCTATCCATTCCTCCATCGATGAACATTTAGGTTGCTTCCATATCCTGGCTATTATAAATAGTGCTGCAGTGAACATTGGGGTGCATGTATCTTTTTGAATTACGATTTTCTCTGGATATATGCCCAGTAGTGGGATTGCTGGATCATATGGTAGCTCTATTTTTAGTTTTTTGAGGAACCTCCATACTGTTCTCCATAGTGGCTGTATCAATTTACATTCCCACCAACAGTGTAGGAGGGTTCCCTTTTCTCCACACCCTCTCCAGCATTTATTGTTTGTAGACTTTTTGATGATGGCCATTCTGACCGGTGTGAGGTGATACCTCATTGTAGTTTTGATTTTCATTCTCTAATAATTAGTGATGTTGAGCATCATGTCATGTGCCTCTTGGCCATCTGTATGTCTTCTTTAGAGAAATGTCTATTTAGATCTTCCACCCATTTTTTGATTGTGTTGTTTGTTTTTTTGATATTGAGCTGCATGAGCTGTTTGTATATTTTGGAGGTTAATCCCTTGTTGGTCATTCTTTCTCCAGCAATAGAAAGCAGCAGCGTGAGTAAAGGCTTGAAGGGCAGAAGGGTTCCAGTGTGCAGCGGGGATTGTGAACCCAGCCGACTGGCTGGAGCAGAGGGTTTTGATTAGGGGACGAGGGGGAAAGCACATTTGGAACGCGTGGTCCTGCCATTTCAGCACTGATCTGCCCCAGTGGGATCAGATGGTGGTATTCATAGCCCTGGACTGTCTTGTTAGAGCCCTGGCTCTGGGATCTGTGGCGTGGAGGTACTTTCTTGATGTAGCTGTTTGTACTGAGCCTGTCACTAGCTCAGCAGGAGGTAAAAATTACTTGACAGTCTCTCCTGGCTCTCACCCATCCAAAGCGTGAGGGAGAGTAGGGGTGTCAGAGTGGGTGGGCATTGGGGAGAGTCCTTAAGAGCTGAAGCGTTCAGTGAGGGAGAGTGAAGGGCATTGAGAGGCTTACCCACATTCTGGGGCACCCGTGCCAGGCAAGCAGCCCCACCCCACCGTGGGGTCCCTGTGCCCTCCACCCCCCCCCCATAGTTGACCTTTAATCCAAAGTGTTTGGTTCCATATGGAAATCTCTCTCTCTTTCAATTTCTCTCTATCTCATTTTTTGCGCACACACACAATTATTATCAAAAAACACTTTGGAATTTAAACTCTCAGCTAGGGATCCTTTTCCTAAACAAAAAGCTACAATTTAATACATTTCTATCGGTTCCCTATTACATAGCAAACGGGAACCACTCGCCGTATGCAGTACAATCATTTAAGCTCATTTGACTTCTAAAGGCGAGGGCGATAACATTTTGGATTTCATTTTTGTTTGTCCTATAAGAGTATTGAGTTTTGGCCAAAACCCCAGGCCCTGGGTGAATGTGCTTCAGACCTCACTTTTTGTCAGGAGGCCAAGTGGACTTGGGAGAGAGGGTGGAGCTGTCTGTTCAGACATGATTTTTAGTTTTACCCTTTGCCTCTGGAGCCAGGGCCCTGGCCCGCATCCAGCGCACGAAGAGAAGATTATGGTATTTTCTAGGTAATTTTAAGGAGCACAAACCCAAAGTAAAGTCAGGTGGTTTCACGTCTGCACTGAATTTTTCATGTGAAGGATTTGTCCTGATTCGGGTTTTCAGAGCTGTATTTTAAGTGATGAAGGGAACTGTATTCTTCTGGAGACAGGCATGTTTTGGTTGTTTGCTAATGACCTCTGGTTTTGCTTATGGAGAGTTTTGTTAACAAATGGAAATGTAGCAAAATAAAACACTCTCTTTCGTACTTTCTTTTTTTGCTTCCTTTTCCTTCTTTCTTAAACAATGGGAACGCTTGCAATAAGCTGTCAAAACCAGGCTATAGATATTAGTTATTGTAGCATCATTAATACTGTGTAAAAATAAATTAGTCACTTTGGCAATCAAACACATTCTTGTGATCTCCTGTCGGTGCTTTTAAACAGAGCCTTCCCCTGCTGTTTGATAGATCCTATTGTTAAGAGAAGAGGCTGTAGAGATGTATTCAAAAATTCTTTGAAATTTCTCCAGCCTCAGGAACCCATTCAGCAGGAATTAGCCTTTAAGGAGGCTGATAAGGAGAGCTCGGCAGGGGCCTGACTGCTCTGGAGGTGAAAGGTTAACCCCAGGGCCTGGGTAAGAGGGCTCCGCTTTTGGACCCATGTCGTGCTCAGCTACCCTGCCTGCTTGCCTCGCCTTTTCCTGCCCTCTCACCCCATCCGCACCTCACCCTCCAGCTACCTTTTCTAAAAGAAAGGGACTTCAAGACGGAGCCTGCAGAGGGTGACAAAATTAAACCAAAATAAACTCTCATCTCAAGCACAGCAGACTTTGTTTCGGGGGCGGGGTGGGGGGGGGAACAGCTCTCTATCCAGGCAAAAGTGACAGGCTGAATCAGGCAGAATTGTCATTTCTGGTTCACGTTCAATTGGGTCCCTGCAGTGGTTGGGCGTGTTGGTATCGAGGCAGCATCGAGTTTTCCACTCTGTGCCCTCCTCAGTTGTCCCAACAACATTGCAGAACTGGAGGTGCGAAGTAAAGCGAAGTTGAAAATTAAAAAGAGGCTCTGCTGCCTCCAGAGAGGCTTTATATTCACCACAGGCCCTTTCCAGTGGAAGACACAGTAAAGCACAAAAGACTGCAAAAGAAACAGCATTCTGCCTTGTGCTCTTGGGGGCAATTCCATAAATGCAGAATCATAGGATAAATTTGCCCATGTGGGTGTGCATTAGAAGCCAAGGAAAAAAAGAGAGCCTTCCTTCTCTTTTCCTTTGAGAGCTATATTAGTTTGCTAGGGCTGCCATCACAAAGTATCATAGATGGGGTGGTTTCAACAGCAGAAATTTATTTCCTCACCGTTTTGGAGACTAGAAGTCCAAGATCAAGGTATTGACAGGGTTGACTTCTTCTGAGGCCTCGCTCCTTGGCTTGCAGATGGCCGTGTTCTCCCTATGTTTTCCCTCTGTGCATATTTGTGTCTGAATCTCCTCTTCTTAAAAGGACACCAGTCATATTGGATTAGAGTCCACCCATATGACCTCATTTAACCTGAATAACCTCTTTAAGGAGGCTATATCAAAATAGTCACATTCTGAGGTACTTGGGGTTAGAACTTCAACATATGACTTTTGGGGCCAACACAATTCAGCCTGTAACAAAAACTAAGGTTATTTCATTATCACAGTTGACCCTTGGTTATGGACAAAGAAGTTAACAGTAATGAGCTTTTCTTGAGGTTCTTTCACACACACCCCACCCCTAGTGCCTGAAGGGCTCCAGTCCCTCCAAGGCTGGCTCCCAGGGGCAGTAAAGCCCTGAAGGACCCGTGGATGTTGAGGGAAAGTTGCAGGAACAGTTGGTGCATTATGGTTAATGTGAGAAGTAACTGTGTTTGTTTGTTTGTGTTGGGGTTTTGTGGGGTTTTTTTTGCTTCCTGCAGGACTTTAATACATTTAATTTCCAGTTGCTGGCATTTGTGAATGTGATTTTTGCATGAAAATCATGGACTTATATTAATAGATTCATCTTTAAATGCCTGGATTTATAGCATAGAAGCTTCTTCCACAGTTCAGAAGTAACATAAGTAGTTATCTCTGCAGTTTTTTAAAATTAATTTTTATTGGAGTATAGTTGATTTATAATGTTGTGTTAGTTTTTGCTGTACAGCAAAGTGAATCAGTTATACATATATCCACTCTTTTTTAGGTTCTTTTCCCATATGGTCCTTACAGAGTATTGAGTAGAGTTCCCTGTGCTATACAGTAGGTCATTATTAGTTATCTATTTTATATATAGTAGTGTGTATATGTCAATCCCAATCTCCCAATTTATCCCTAGCCCCCCGCCTTTTCCCCCTTAGTAACCATAAGTTTGTTTGCTACATCTGTGACTCTATTTCTGTTTTGTAAATAAGTTCATTTGTACCCCTTTTTTAGATTCCACATATAAGTGATATCATATGATATTTGTCTTTCTCTGTCTGACCGACTTCACTCAGTATGCCAATCTCTAGGTCCATCCATGTTGCTAAAATGGCATTATTTCGTTTTTTTTTTTTAATGGCTGAGTAATATTCCATTGTATATATGTACCACATCTTCTTTATCCATTCTTCTGTCAGTGGACATTTAGGTTGCTTCCATGTCTTGGCTACTGTAAATAGTGCTGCAATGAACATTGGGGTGCATGTATCTTTTTGAATTATGATTTTCTCTGGATATATGACCAGTAGTGGGATTGCTGGATCATATGGTAGCTCTATAGAGAAGTAAGTTTGTTGATGCTGAATCCAAAGACCTGTTTCATCATTATCACCGTGTTCAGAATACGTTTATTAACTGGTGCAGGGTATCTAGTCACTGTGTGGTGCTGATTTGGATTCAGGCTTTCTATGGTCAGTACAGCATTCTCTTGTTTTCAGGCATCACTCTTCTTCTCCAGACAAATAAACATGTAAGGATATTCCATGAAAAAGCATGTTAATCTCCTTCTCAGATCAGTATCTCTCTCTTGCTCTTCCTCTTTTCCTCTCTCTCTCTCACACACACACAGACACACACACCAATTGAAATGTATGTATGTGTTAAAAAGAATCTCAGGTACATACTAATATTTTACGTCCCAGGATAAGTTTTGTTTGTTTGTTTTTTGCGGTACGTGGGCCTCTCACTGTTGTGGCCTCTCCCGTTGCGGAGCACAGGCTCCGGACGCGCAGGCTCAGCGGCCATGGCTCACAGGCTCAGCGGCCATGGCTCACGGGCCCAGCCGCTCCGCAGCCTGTGGGATCTTCCCGGACCGGGGCACGAACCCGTGTCCCCTGCATCGGCAGGCGGACTCTCAACCACTGCGCCACCAGGGAAGCCCATGTTTGTTTTTAATGAGGTAACATTCATCAGACATTCAATTCCCAATACCCTGTTCCTGTAATACACAGGAAGGCCTGACTAGATTTCCTACTGTCCAAGCCTAATTTTTTATTACTCTTTTTCATATCACCTTCCTCCACAAAAACAGTCCCCTATGTCTGGTTCGTTGCCAGGGGTTTACAAACATGCTGAAACCTTTGCCGTGACTGGGTAGTCTTCATCAGAGTTTACATTTAAGGTAGCAGAGTGGGGGGAAAGGTTTAAACTGAAGTGGCATGCTAGAGTAAGAGCCGAAGGAGGATGCTGAATCAAAAACCCATCAGGCAAAGTGGAGGCTCAGCCCTGGGGAGACTAAGAAAGAATCATAAGCCCAAAGAATCAGGGGAAAGTTCAAGGCTCTGCTCAGAGGTGTCAGGCAGAGATGGGACTGCACCCAGATGCTGCCTGCTTCAGCATCCACTTTCAGTGCATCTTGTCTACCTCAAGATGCAGTGTTTGCCAGGCTCAATGCCACGTGTGAGATATAAAGCCACATAAGAGATTGTCCAAAATGTCAAGGATGTTACATCAAAATGGCAAGTGGGTGGTCTTAAATAAAGAAGACAGATCTAGATTCAAACACCAGTAATATTAGGATCCTCTTAGAGGTTTGTGGTTTGTGATTGGATGGGTTGGCTTAAAGTATCACAGGCGTGTCCGAAAATTATTCTTTTTTAAAAAAATTAATTAATTTTTGGCTGCATTGGATTTTCATCGCTGCGTACGGGCTTTCTCAAGTTGCAGCGAGCGGGGGCTACTCTTCACTGCGGTGCGCGGGCTTCTCACTGTGGAGGATTCTCTTCTTGCAGAGCACGGGCTCTAGGTGCGTGGGCTTCAGTAGTTGTGGCTCACGGGCTCAGCAGTTGTGGCTCACAGGCTCTAGAGCGCAGGCTCAGCAGTTGTGGTGCACAGGCTTAGTTGCTCCACGGCATGTGGGATCTTCCCGGACCAGGGCTCGAACGCGTGTCCCCTGCATTGGCAGGTGGATTCTTAACCACTGCGCCACCAGGGAAGTCCCGGCATGTCCAAAAATTTGGATTACCTTGCCAAGCCCCTTGAAGAGCCAACATGCGTCCAGACCAACCACTGCCATATTTCCCAGCCACTCCTCAACCTACCGTCTTAGCCTTTTGACACTTCTCTCTCCAAGACCATTGGTAAACCCCTAATTTCAAGTGTGCTGGCTTTTTAGTACTCATCTTGTATCATACTGTCTGCTGCTCATTCTTGCAGCACTCTCTCCTCTCCCTCAGCACCTCTCGTGAATGATTGTTTGGCACAGGCTTCAAGCTTGCCCCTCTTTCAATTCCAGACCTACACTTCGACTGCCAGCTTAAGTGTCACCTCCAGAGACTCAAATGTACCATGTTTAATATACAAATCAGATCTTCCTCCCCTACTCTGCTGCTGCTTCTATTTTCTATCATTGAAAACCCTTGCATGAATGTTAGACATCTCTGAACCTGTTTAGCACATAGCACAATGTTCTGCACATTTATCAGTACATATTTAATAAATGAGTAGCTTATTGCATTAAAAAGTCTTAACTCTATACTCAAGACTATTCATAACATGTCCTTACCTCCGACTCTATCCAAACCAAAACTATTGCCTATTACTCCTTAGGACAAATCCTCAGAGTCCACTGGGCTTTCCCCACTTCTCACCTTCCACCTGGGCATTCCATGCTGATGTCCACAGCCAGGTCTTTGTATGCTTTGCTTCTCCCCAGCCCCTCCCCGCCGACTGGCTTCCTTACCATCTGTCAAAGTCTATGCATCTTTCAAGGCCGGTCCCATCACCTGTCCTAGATAATACCTTCCTTGACCACATCAGACTAAGGTAACCACCAACATGCCATCCCTCCAGTCTCCGAATTCCTCTGGCACCTGACATCTGTACCACAGAATTTAGCACCTGGCTGCCTACTTGTTCGCTTTCTTTGGTATAAACAAACCAGAAAGCCAGTCTCTCTTCCAGGGATTCACAGACATGGTAAATTCCTCCTTGAGTTTTTCCCAAGAATGTGTCTTTGAGGAGGAATTTATATTCTTTCTTTCTTTCTTCATATGGGGAAATCTACGTACCTCCTTGTGACACGATGTGTTTTCCCCTATGTCTTAGTTATCAGGAAATTTAGAGCTGATTCATTACCAGATTGTGATCATCAGGATCCTAGTATTAGCTGTCTATTCTATCTGCCTCTGTTGTGTGTTTATTCTTAATTTTGCAGTATATTTAACTTGTAAGACAACGTAAGTCCTTTTGGAACAAAACGAGAAAATAGGCTCCCAAGTGAACAATTTCTTCTTCTTATTTCATAATTTTCATTTTCCTACCTGGATTTCAAGTCCTTATGAACAGTCAGATCTTGTATTTCTATTGATTTCTCCAAGTAGGAAGCATATGGTAGGTCCTCAATAAATCATTGTTGATGGATCAATACTTTTAGATATCCTAAGTGAAATAATGTACTTTGTTAAGGTAGGTTAGATTATTTTAAGCTGTGTTGGAAACACTTCCTAAAAATTACATAATTCTAACAAAGGGCCCTGAGTATATCTATTTCTGCTAGCATTTTGTTAAACGTTTAAAATATCAGAAGAAGGAAAACACAATAAAAATCAAAAGTTAAAGATTTGGCTATTACAGTATCTAAGCATAACACTTAACACAAGCAAGAAGATTAATGAAATCAATAGTTTACTGCCATTAACACTGACCGATGACAGAGTGCATTTTTTCCCACAAGCCCAAAGCCCTGCTAGCTGCCTCTGTGGTAAACAAGACATTCAGGTGGTGTCTGACTTATTTTTTCTTCCCTTATCCTCATTTTCACTCCCCCTTCCTAATATAAGGTAGCAAACATTAAAATCGGCTTTCAATAAACTACCTGTGCCAGTCACCAGATTCTTTTCTTCCTTTTTTTTTTTTTGGCGGGGGCTGGGGGGGGAAGAAGGGGGTTCCTGTTCTAAGCTCACCCAGGGAGAATACTTTAACTTTGAAAGAAACCACAAGAATGTAATCATCAAGTCACAGCCAGACGTAGCCTGTGTTCATGCTTCCTGTCCTTTCACCCCTGCCCCAACCTGAGCCGCCCCCCGCTACCCCGCCAAACATTCACCCACCAACACATAACTATAGCTGCTAAATATTTATACAGCCATGTGTGAATAATCCATATAAGTGCAAACACTTTTGAGACTTAAAATTCACCCAGCTGACTGGGCTTTATTGTTGTGCGAGAAGGGCTTGCTGAATCCTTTCTTTTGCTCTTTTAACCAGAGCGGAAATGTTTGCCTTTTCATTTCACGGCTATGCTGCGTGAGTTGCCCTCCCCAGCCTTCTCCTTCTAAGCACTAATGTTTGAAGAGAGAATGAGAATAACAAATAACAGATACAACTATCTACACAGTTATGAGATTCAAAGATACCTCCACCCCCGCCTCCTGATCTAACCCGCATGTCATGTCTGATGTTGGAAGGTAAATTAAAACTCATCTCTGTTCCCCAAAGGAGCTGTGTTTGCATCAGACCAACGTAGCTCCGTCTTGGGCAGCCTCATATGACCTCTTAGCCTTGCAAATCGTCCAGGGTTCATAATTAATACTAGGTTATTTTCCCATGCCCATCTTTAGTATCCTGAATCACCTCACCTCATGCTTAGCTGGTGTTTCCATTTTGAATAGAAGTTAATTTCAGTTTGGTTTAGGCAAAATAAAATAAGGTAAGCAAATCTGTTGCAAAGCAGGAAGCATATCAAATGTATTCCACGTCTGAACTGAATGTTTTGAACTTCTGCTTATGTGGGATTCTCTGTGCCCGTTCTCTCCACCGTTAAAATAAACACAACTGTCAGCTATCCTACTCCTGAATATAATATAAAGATACATTGCATTTAACACCAGGAGACTCGGGTGCAGACCCACAAAAAACTTGCCTTGACCCTTTGAAAATGTGCCCTTCACATGTAGGTAGGACACATATATAACAATTGAATGTATACGATATACATTCGATTGTTGAGCAAGTAGAATGAAGTATTTAATTACTTAGACAATTTTACCATTAGATTTTTTTTTTTTTTTTTTTTTTTTTTTTTTTGCTGTACGTGGGCCTCTCACTGTTGTGGCCTCTCCCGTTGTGGAGCACAGGCTCCGGACGCGCAGGCTCAGCGGCCATGGCTCACGGGCCCAGCCGCTCCGCGGCATGTGGGATCTTCCCGGACCGGGGCACGAACCCGTGTCCCCTGCATCGGCAGGCGGACTCTCAACCACTGCGCCACCAGGGAAGCCCACCATTAGATTTTAAACCTGGGTATTTTGGTATGTGACTTCTCGAAAAGAAATGAAATTTGTACAGCAGGTTCTTATTAGTTATCCATTTTATACATATTAGTGTATATAAAATTCAAAAAAGACATGAAATTTGTCTAAATGTTATATTTACTAAATGTAGTGCGACCACTAATGTCAGATTAGCTCTGAGAACTGGCATGTGTTTACCTGGGGAATTTAGACATAAGTTATGAAGGGAGAATCAAGGTGTAATCCATGGATCTAGGTTTATAACTTTATCTTTTTAAATTTTTAAGAATTATATGTTTGTAAATTTATATATTTATATATATATGTATGTATATAATTTATAAATATATATTAAATATAAATTTGTTTACAATGGGGAGAGAGTTTATAAGCCAGATGCTAGAGTGGATGGAGGTGGACAGTTTAAGGACCAGAGTGGAAATATTCTGCCACTTAATCTACCCACTAATAAAATGCAGTTGTGCAGTTTAACCCGCAATAGGAACAAATAAATAAAGCTGCTTAAGCCTGCAAATATGTCTATACTGGCTCCGCCTTCTAACTTTTCAAGGCACGGCTACAACCACACTTCTAGCTGCTTCTAGGTCCAGCCCTAGGTCATCCCTGTGCACCGGCTAATCCTTCACACCAGTCTCCATCCCGTCCCGCCTGCCTCCTAATACAGGCTCTCATCCACCTGAACGTTATCTTCATATCGAATGTTTCTTTCTCTAACGTCATGTTGCATATGAAACCACTTGGCCTTGGTAGCAGTAGAATTGGGGCAGCAGTAACCAAAGAGGGGCTCTTCTGAACTTGCTTGCTTCCTTCTATAGCCACAGAGTCTGTCAGAGACAGACAGTCAGTCCAGAGGATGGCCACCCACATGGTACCAATGAGCCAACTGTCGAGTGACCGTCTCTGCCCTGCCTCCACTCAAATAAGCCCGGAGGCAGAACTTACCAAAAGAGCCCTAGCAGCTGAGGTGAATGCAAACAGCTCAATTCAGAAGAGCACCCCTGCTTGCTGAGTGTCTTCATGAGGATTCTGTACAGATTTGTTTCACTAAAATGCCTGTTTTAAAGGAGAACCTTTAGGTGGAGCTGATATGCATAAAACTCGTGCCAGTGTGGGGAAATAACTCCTTTTATGAATGAGGGAGGCAAAGCTGGTAGCTTTTTCCGTGGCTTGAAACACTCAAACGCTAGTCAGAACCTGTGAATATGTATCCATTCTTTTATATGGATTTATCCCCTTTATTGCTGGCGCCTCCTGGATTAGAAGGATTCTTCCATGCAAATAAGCCGTAGAGGAAGGTAGTGCAGCAAAGAACACCTTTTATGTGGCTTCAGTACTTACTTAGCAAAACTTCTACATTTATAGAGAGGCAAATGCTAAATTCCTGGATTTCTATAACCTTCTTTGTAATTCTTTTAACTAATGCAAGTTAAAGTCCTTAAATGTATTTTTGGTTAATGTACACAAACAACAAACAGACCCACTGTACATCTTCTGTTAAGAATAGCTCATCCAAAGTGTTTATGCCTGATTCTGAATTTCTGACCATGGTAGAAGCAGGTAAAGATAGGATTTGGGTATCATGAGTATTGTTACAATATTAGCCACAGAAATTAAGATAAATACAGGATACTTTGTGCTTTAGAAAGACACTACATTAAGTTGCAAATAATGTTTTCCAGCCATAGTACCAAATTCGCAGCACTTCTTTTGGGCCAAGAAAGTTGGTGGTTTGGTTTGGTTTGGTTTGTGAGTTTGGGTTGGTTGGTTTGTTTAAGCACTTTCTTTTTATGGTAGAAGCATCCATTTTTGTGTGAGCTTGAAGTCTGGGGGTCCTTTGGTGGTTTTTTAAAAAGTGATATTGTGGTCTCACATTTTAATGTTTCCTGGAAGAACTAGCTGGCTATTTAATTACTTCACAGGAACCCACATGACAATTTTTGAAGGACATTTTCTTATTACTCATTGTTTAGTATTTTGGTCATCATTTTTCCCCCAACAAGATAGAGTTTTCAAGGTAAGATTCCATTTGTTTTCCTTTTATTTCAGAATAAATACATAGAAATTCTACTGTTAGTTGTCCACCCCGACCTGACCTACCCATGAAATACCCCCTTCCCCACTCCCCCGTCACCAAAAGAAAGGTCCATGGTTTGGGCAGGCATTTCTAAGTTGGCTTTGAGAGCTAATCATTTACAGGCAAATGCAACCTCAAGAACCACAGTGTTTGGAGGTGTTAGGAGGCATTTTAACACAAATCTTCCTATTCACCAACCTGCAAAAAAACTAAAGCCCATTAGGATGCCTTGAGCTGCCTGATAGGAGGAAAAAAAAATCATATAGAGGAATATAAAACAAACACTATATTCCCTGGATGTGACTTTGGTACATTTCTAACGTCAGAAACAGAAATTCACCTCTCATGAAATCATTTTACAGTTAACTGATTGGAAAAATACGCAGCTCTAGTCATTGTCAGAAGTATACTTATAAAATCAAAGCTCAATCCAGAGATCGTCTTTATGGTAAAACGTTGATGGATGTTGTAACAGTTCATTTTTGAACAGAGTTCACTACCTGCCTCTCTTTTGTAAATTTAATAGGCTTTACCCCTTCTCTGGTCAAATAGGAGGTCTTTTATTACTTTTATTATTTCAGTTTTTCTCTCTGAAAACTACCCTCATACATCTTTGTGTATTTTGGTGAAATACAAAGTAAAAAAGAATCACTATGATATGAATTCCACAGAACATCAAGGAAGATGGCTTTAATTATAATACTTAGTTTTGAATAACTCTTTGTTAAACTTTCACATGCTTTATTCCACTCAGCCCTTACCACAGAACAGAGTCATAGAATCACAAAGCCAGTGGGAACCCTTGAGGTCAATTGCTCTAGCTTTCCATCTTACAGATGAAAAATAAACTTCAGATCCAAGAATGTTAAATTCAATTTCCCAAGGTCTGTAGTTTTTCCACTTTCTCCTACTTCCTTTTCTATGCTATACTCCTTGTGTTATCCCCATCTATCAGATGAGTCCCTCACCCAAAGTTGTATAGACATTCAGTGAACTTGAACCCGGATCTTTGCCTCTTAGCATCATTTTATTCTGCTCTCTAATGCATGGCCTGCTTTAATCTCTGCTGGCTAAAGGCCTATTTCCATCCTGTTTCCTAGTTTTCAGGAAAGAAAGACTTCTGTTAGTGTCACAGGGTGCTGAGGGTGCCTGGAATTGTATGGGTAACACCTTCAGGATTATTAATAACCGATTCAGGAAATGAAACATTGTGCATGTGATAGTTTTGAACTCTTTCTACAAGTTACAATGTGCTTAGTAAGTACTGGTTGAATTGACGGGGACAGCGAAGTGGAGAGGTAACAGATCTTTTGCTCTTTCTGTAAAGACCGAAGACCTTCACTGTGTTTCATAGAGGACCACACGGTTCCAGCATATAGAGGATGTGCTTAACAGCTAGAAAAACCCGAGAACCAAATCCAACACCACCACTTACAACCTTCGTGGCCTTGGGAAAGTTACTAACTTTCTTGAACTATAATTTTCTCTTCTGTAAATACCGTCTACCTTACAGAGATTTTATGCGGATTAAATTAGACAATGTGTGTATAGAGTCAGGCACACGCAAGCACCCAATAATGTACCCTTTCCTGCCCTTCAAGTCTGTCTGGGAGGTGACTGGTAGCCTGCTTCTCCACTCTGTCTGAGAATCAGGGCATTAAAATCACACTGGTCGGTGTCTGGATATTTTAACATTTTGGCACAGTTCTGGAAACCCGTCTAAAACACAGGGCGTCGCAGCTTTATTTCATTGGCATGTGTCACACATGCCGTAGTCTGCGTTACAAGGCAGTTTTCCTTTTTGTTCTCTAACGGGTCTCTGATATCAAACAGGGCATCAGAAAAGAGAACACGCAAGTGAAGGGGTTTGTGTCTAGTGAAATTTGATTGTCTTAAAAAACGCTTTCTACGGTAACACATAGTGGAATGATATTTAATTTACTAAATGGCCTTGAGTATTTTGCAGGGTTAATATTTAAAATCACCAAGCTTCTGTATCTTTAATATATATAAATGATATTATAGGATCCTCCTCAAAAATCATTGGTCACATTTGCCCCTACACGCTCCACCTTTTCAAAACTTGTAGTGTTCTAAAATCGGTGATAATGCAATAGCAAGCTATAACAACTTTGTAGATACAAACATATGTTTCAGAATTCAAAAACAATCTTTAGACCCTAATGCTTTTCATATATTTTGTTAATATTTCATGATATATATGTAAATTATGAAATGTTTTATATTAAATGTTTGAGACAAATTTTCAGTGAGGTTTTCAGCTTACCCTCTGAGTCCCAACTAAGATAGAATGGAAAACTCCTCTATTGAAAAAACTGCACTTCATATTCAGAATAGCACTGCTTACTATTGTAAGAGTGGCATTAGCCTATGCCTATAGCATGTGCCGTTCTAAACGTGGGAACTGTTGCTTCATAGATGTCGGTCCCCTTGGTTCCCCCAAAAATGCCTTCAATCTCCACCAAGACTTCTTCATCCTGTGAATTTATCAAGGTTAGAGCAAAGCCTTTGAAAATATAAATCCTTCTCCCTGCCCCAAACATGCACAATCTGTAGCTTAGCATTAACTTGCACAGTGACTTCAGTCTTGGAGGTGGGAGGTGATAAGGGGGCTGAAGAAAACCTAGGGAATAATAGCATTTCAATACAATACTGTTAAACACGAGAAAATTGGTTTTTGGTAAGATGAACAAAGCAGTTATTTCCAGATGTTTAAAAAGTAAAATCTCCAGGATATACTGGAGTTTTGACCAAGTTTCTTCAAAAGGAAGACACCAAAAGAAAAAAGGAAAGAAATAACACTAGAGATTAGCAGCGTAATTTGAGAGAATTAACATATTGAATAATATCAACTCCTTAGAAGATGACTGTTTAAAGCTAGATGGTTTTCTAATTGATCAAAGCAAGGGGACTGAAGATGAGTTATGTGTATTGAATGTATGCGTGCATCTATGTCTAGACCTCTGTGTACTCAGTTATACTATCAGCTGGGATATTAAGAGAAGATACTGAGAACTGACTTTTTAAAGCATGTGTAAGTCTTTTCTACTCTTTGATTTTAAGAAAAATGTGTTACTCATATTCTCTAACAAATAGTGACTAGCTAGCTACAAAATCAAGAATTTGGGGCAGGAATAATCTTCTATGAAGACTTAGGATTTAATATTCACAAGTAGTCAGTCAAGGAGCAGCTACTCCACCCTGCCTTTTTTTATATTAATAAGGAAAAAAGATGATATAATCATATTAATTTAAGGTCATTGGGTATTCAGATTTGCTGAAGGAAGGTAGTTTGAATCACCTCATCCAAGCAGTGAGAGGAAGGAAAAAAGCTACATAAATAGCAAATAGGCAGATAATCTTAGCTCCAAATTACAGTGCACATATGGGATATCATGAACTTTTTGGCATAAAAGAGGTATAGGGTATTAAAATACAAAACTATAAGGCTAAATGTCCATTTAATTCTTTTTGAGATCTCAATGTCACATGTTTGTTTTAGGTACTTCTTAAACTAAAAATAAGACCACACACACCACCCGCCCCACACATACAATGTCCCATCTAAAATCTTCCGTTGCTTTAATAGTCTTACAGTTGTGTTCACGTCTCAGCAACGCCAAAGCAAGATAATTCCTGGAAAGAGAAATCACGTATAGTCACTACCTTAACAAATTTTTGCATTAGGTTTAGGCTGTGGGAGTTTATTGTCTTCCCGTGATTTTTCTCACCTTGATTTCAGCACACGCATTTTGTGCATTTTATTTTCACTCACAGTACATTTGGGGAGTTTGCTCGAATATTTGGAGCTGATTCCCCACAGATACATTCTTTGAACATTTTCTGCAGAAAGTATTTGATTGTTCATATTGTATGTTACCGTTTTTTGATCTTATTACTCTGGCCTGTACAGGCATTCAGCTGAACCCATGAAAGGAGTACAGACAGCTGACTGGATGAGGAAGACATTGGGGGAAAAAACTCCCATTGTTTAGATTTCTGTCAGAGGATATAAGAATGCTTAATTTCTTTTATCTCTAGGGCTTTCATTATCATTTAAATTTCATTTTACATTAATTGATCAGGGATTAGTAAAGCCATTATGCAGAAATTAGAATAAGACAAGCCAGATGGAATGAATAATTCATGAAGTCCAATTACGTTTTATTTCTGGTGTACTTTCAAACTTGCCTCTGACTTCTCTGCTATTTTGATGTGACAATATTCACAGGAAATCAAGAGTGCCATTTTAAGTTATTGTATCCCTCCGAAGGGGAAGCATTTGTAGGCAGTAGGGGTGTGCTAGTGCATTTTCCGCAAAAAACACCGATTTCAGGGCTCTTAGAAATACTGAGTAATCTAGAAAACGTGGTCCGCCTCCTACGAAGGTTCAGGGGCATTGCATTGAGCCCCGCCAGTCCACCCGATTTGGGTGAACTGACCCTGGAGAGAGAGACCAGAGACTCAGAACCGCGGGATTTTTCACCTCCCAGAAGAGCTACAAATCCCTTTAAAGTATGTATCCCCATCCCCGCCGCAGAGGAGCCATTAAAGTATAAATTTGGCCTCAAGTTGGATTGGAGGCAGAGTTGCAGCTACAGAAAACGACCGCGAGGTGGCAGGCGTTGCCTTCAATGCCAAGGGTTCTGGGTCTCCGGGACCGCCGGGGCTTCCAGATCCTTCCCCGCGGGTCTGATCCCGGCAGGCAGAGCACGCCTGGGTTCGGGCCCTGAGCGGCTCGCAGAGCATAGCCCGGCGAGATCTCCGAGCTCCTGCGCAGCCCCGGCCACCTGTCTGGAATGTCTCGCACGACTGTGTCTGAAACCGCCTTCCCCCGCCCGTCCCAGCCCCCAGCCCCTAGCCCCTTAAGAGTCCCTCCCCGCCTCCCCCGCCCCCTCCCCCCACCGTATTTACTTATGCCAGTGGACAGTTCTAGTAACATTAAAGCTGCGGTCCACCTTCTCGAGGACTTTCATCTCGGGAAGTTTTATGACACTTTGTGAATGTGCAAAGTTTTTAATTAGGCTCGCTAGACAGCCCGAGGCAGCCGCAGCGCCACAAAGTCTTCACGGTCTCTCTGCTTTACAGCACAACAAGCCGCTCTACTCCTTTGAAGACAATGCAGACTATGTGTACGATGTCATGTGGTCCCCCGTGCATCCCGCGCTCTTTGCCTGCGTGGACGGGATGGGGCGCTTGGACCTCTGGAACCTCAACAATGACACAGAGGTGAGCGGCGGCGCAGGCGCCGGGCCGGGCGGGCTGGGAGGGGGGAGCCGTCGGCCTCTCTCCGTCTCCCCCTCTCTCTGAAATGGCCTTTTTTGGACAGACCCTCCAATTGCAGCTGGGCTGCCGACCCCCCATTCTCCGCTGCTGTGCAGGGTATTGGCAGATGCGTTGGCCCCAAATCATTTAATCTCACTTCATCCCTAAACCGTGGCGGAATCTTGGACAATTGACGACCCTTCTCTGCAAAGAGCAAAACCATACGTGTTCACGCCTTTTACTGCGGGAAAGGACACTCGGGCATATTTCAGGGTGTTGAAATAACTCTATTGGCAAACACTTGGAAAAGTAAGCTTTTGTGGACTTTGACTTGAGATTGGGCTTTTAAAAAGGGCTATTCGCCGGTGTTTGCTACTTGCACAATTTCTGTTTTAAATCCATAAAAGATGATTCTCTTGACCGTTTATGTTTAGATCTACTCTCCATTTGAAATTTACAAGGTGAATAATCCTTGACTAAGATACCGAACTCACAGACTTTTATAAGTTTCAGACTCTGAACATGTATGTTAAACTCAGTATTTTTTTAATGAGATTTTAACATGTCACATTTACAGTCCTTCACAAGTGAAAAATGTTTTCAAAAAGCAATTAACACTAGGAAATAGTCTTTTAAAAATTTTTGCTATATATATTAATGTTTTAAAAATTATGCCACGTATATTTTTCCTTTTTTACACTTTCTCAAAATTATTGACGTGCTAATTCAGATAGCAGAGTTTTTGGTTGGGTTTTTTAAACGTGAATATTAAATGTCCTTCAGTTTAATACAATAAAATTGTCTCGTCGTCGTCTCCTGGTCTGTGATTCAGGGCAGCTCTCCATCAATAGGAATGGACAGGTAAGAAGAACAAGTGCTGAAAACTACATGTCAAGTGGAGAACGAGAGAGAGGTCTTTTGAAGTGTTCTGAGCAGGAAACAGCTCAGCCTTTTTAATTAGGCAGCCTACAGCTGGAGGATATGAGGAGGAACAGGCTCCCCTAGTATTTTTTCTGGGAGGGGGCAGGGAAATATCCTTCAGGTGTTATTATTGAGTCATTGTATCTTGCAAGATTATATACATCTAAAACCACTGCCAAATAGTTGTCTTTTAAAAAAACTTTCCATTTACGTCTTTTTTTTCCTTTTGGCTACCAGAAGTGTATGACAAGGACAAGAGTTATGTAATGAAGCATCTTTGGAAATAAAGGGCATGAATACGTGCAGTGCCCATCATTTCAGATGTTGAAATGTTTATAACATTACTGCTTTTATAGAAAGGTGTTATTACTCTACGATGTGATGGTTTCCCAAAGTCTTTCATCACCGTTGATTAAAATCATATTGTTTCTATCTGCTAGAATAAACTCAATTCACTCTAAACAACCAAAACCACATTTTCCAGATTGATTTAGGAGACCCAGTCAGAAATCAGATTTAGTAGAAGTGAGTTCAGGTGATACTCAACTATGATGTAATGGAGTGTTCTACCAACTCCATAGTAATTCCTCTATAACTCTTCTCGTTTAGTTTTGTGTTTTAATCGGCTTTTTAGGTAAAACAAAATTAATATCTCAGCATTGCCAAACGTGTTCTCCCTTCCCTCGCTCTAGGTATCAAGAGACAACCACATAAGTGTTTTATTGTTAACCATTTTTAAAAATGGTTACTTGGCATGCAGATCGTTTAGTTTTGCGGTGATCGTAGTTCTGCTTTCACAATAATAGTAGATACGTTGAGTCTCATTCAAATCCAGTAATGAACTGAACACTTTTTAAAACACTCATTTTTGCCTTCTATCAAGTTGAATAAGATTTTTCAAATATTTGTCCGATTAGGAATTAGATTTGTTTAAAAAAAAAAACCTGAAGTCTTAGTGTTTCTTTGTCCTTGTTCAAAATACTGTGCTTTTAAACCAAGTTATTCCGACTGCTCCTATGCAAGGATAGTTCATATTCACCTACTTCAGTGTCACCTCTACACAATGTAGTAAATTATGTATATACATCCTGTCTTTGCAATTAAAATGATTGAGTCTTTAAAAAAAATATGAAAATATATCCGAAACTGAGATACAAGAGTAAGAAAGCCAGAGACAATATATGGATTAGTTTCATTGTAGATTCATCAACTTCTGAAAGCTCATTACTGGTCAAACTAATAAAATATATTTTTGTCATTTTCTTCATGCATTTGATAATTCTTTTAGCACATGTTATAGACTGTGATAGCCTTTTTTTTAACCACTTATAATATCTATGAAAAGATATTTTTAAATGGTTAAAATACTAATTGTTCCAGTTTGCTACTTAATTCCAAATAAATAAAATTCTTTAAAATGTTTTAGGCATAATTTAAAATGTATCCAAAAAATCACTTTCTTTTGAGTATTATATTAAGATTAAATACTTTTTATTCAATTTTTGAGATTGTTCACAGATAAAATCTGTTATTAACTAGCGTTAGAGAAAGTAGGATCCTGTATGATCTCTCTAAATTATGGAGTTAAAAGTTAACTCTGAAACTCTATAGCTGAATCGCAGATTTCTTTGCTGAGTAGCACACTAATAATAAAGTGCATTGACAGAATTATGGCCCAAACTAAATTCACATTGTTTTGGCCTTTAAAAAGTTTGGTTAAAAATTCAGTCTCCAGCACTGCACAGCAGGTCCCTTTACTGTAGAAATTGTGTATTAAAAAAAAAATGAGCTGGGGACTTTTGACATTTTTGCTGTCAATTGACATACAATGATTTAAGCAGGTAAAAGAATTTTTATTGATTTCAAGATTAAGTTTAAACATAGATTCTTACATATGATGGAGTTTTTATTGCTATTTTAAAGATAGGTATTGGGTGAATAATATCATATAAACAGATGGTTTCAATTCCCTGAATAGCAGAATGCCAGGGGAGCTAAGGCACAGTACATGTGGTGTTTCCATCCTAATAGGACATGTTTATTAGACACAGGTCTTAAAACAGTGGCATAAGATGATGTTGGTGGCCCTCTTTTCACTATATATTTTTTTTCCTTTTTTATTTTAACATTTACCTTTTTTCATTTTTAATGGGCTATTGTCATTTCCTATTCAACTTTCTTGTAGAAGGCTTGGAGATCTGATCTATCAGTTATAAACTTCCAACCTTCAAGATGAGTGTTTACACAACTGATGATGAAAAGAGGGGCAGACCCACTAAAATTCTTTTTCCAAATATTAAGGTTCTTGTAACAAATACTGCAGGTTCCATTTCAGCACCTCTGGTTCACTTTAATAATGTTTAATATTGTAATTATCAACATTGTCAGATTTCAGGTGTTTATTAAAGGAGATGTAAGGCCTTTTCTACAAGTAAGTGCTACATTCTATCAGGATCTCACCCTGAGGACATTTTCAGAGTTATGGAGAACTTCCTACACCTTGGTATTGCTAGGAGGAAGAAAAAAGGTGGCGGGGGGGGGGGGGGGTGAGAAAAGAAAAAAGAAAGGAGAACTTGCAGTTTTGAAGTTTCTCACCTGCTTGCTTTTTCTTCTTCTGAGCATCCCCTCCCTGATGAGGTTTTGAGGGATCAATACATTTTTTTCCCCTGAAGACCCTTAATATGACTTTTTTCCCACCATATACCCCATTCCGCCTTTTAGAGTATCCTTAATCTTGGTAAATCCTGAAATCTCCCCCTCCATTGATCCATAAATCATGACCTGATCAAGAAGTATCACATTTAGCTGCTGTGTTTGTATGTTGTTTGTGCACCCTGCATAATCGGAAGAAATATTTATGTCACTCACTGCCCATTGACTGTGGAAAAAGACTCTCCTTCTTTTCCTTTTTTTGTGAAAGTGTCTCTTCTCTCTACTCTTTAATTCAGTGGAGCATATGATTTAAGAACAATGAATCCTTTTCACCCCTGCACAAGGTATATATAGTACTTAATGCACATGCAGGCAGTGGTGGCTCATCCAGTTAAACGTATCGTTGTGAATTCGTATATTTAAGTTCATATTCAGAGATTCTTTGTCGTAACCCCTTTGGCAGGTTCCAACAGCAAGTGTGGCCATTGAGGGGGCATCCGCCCTAAACCGTGTTCGTTGGGCTCAAGGTGGCAAAGAAGTTGCCGTTGGGGACTCAGAAGGCCGTATTTGGATCTATGACGTCGGAGAGGTACATGTTATTTGGTTTGGGTGTTGATTTTGTTTTTGTTGTTCAGTGTTTTTGGTTTTGTTTTTGCTTGTGTATCTGGTTTGAAGACCTAGTGAAATTATTGACAGCACCCTGTGGGCCCTGAGAGCCCTCTCGAGTGCGTTTGCAAATTTCCATTGACTTCGGTGGGAGTTTAGTGAGACTTCCTCAGGGCCTAATTTGGTCTTCCGCGTCCACGCACAGGGCCGTGCGTCAGTTAGCGATCGGGCTTTCAGAGCGCTGTAGAATTCCCAGCCATCCTGTGATGGAGCATGGCGCTCCCCCCCCCCCCCCCACTTCATGAAAATGAAAAGTTTGCCAAATTCATCATGCGAACATTGAATTTGGAATTTGTTGTTTACTTTGAAAAGTCAAGCTTTAGTTGGTGTGTTCAATTAAAAGGTATATACTATTACTCTTTAATTAAAAGTAGCCAATTAAAAAAGCTGAGGTGAATCAGAACTTCGTATCGTTTTCATGATATTCAAAGTTATTATATGCAGTGTGTACTTCTCCGGTTTATCCTGTTATATGACATGTAAAGTCATTCTGAATATCATGGTACATATCAAAAGAAAAAACTACATCTTTTTTTCCATATAAATCTCCTTGAATATTCATACTCTACTTAATGTTACATTATCAGTCAATTTTACAGAAGCATATCTTTGTTTTTACTCTATGAGAAAGTATTGACAAAAACCTTCATTTTGGTTAAAGAGTTTTTTCTTAAAGACAAAGAAAATATTGAACTTTCAAGCAAAACAAGAGTGTTGTGTAAATTGTTTTCGTGTAATATGAATCTAACATTTGCATTCCGGGGGGAAATATGCTGCATTTGTGTATATAATGTCCTAGCCCTTGGGAGTGCTCTTTGAGTGCCTGGTGGATGGGCATAGCTGATCACACTGCGAAGGGTTCTTTATGGTTTCATCAATGAGCTTTCTATAATTTTGGCAATCCTAGATGGTTTGCTCTACAATGGAACTTTTGATGATGCTATATGGTAGAGTTGGTTGTGTTGAAACAAGCTGGATGGTGTTTGTGTGTGTGTGTATGTATGTGTTTTAATTCGGCCAGAGACAGAAATTAAATGACTTCAGAGATGGGAGTCTTCTGTTTGGGGATGTACAACTCTAAGGAGAACAGCTAGAAGAATCTCTTGTTTTCACTGCGTGCCGTCTATTTCATTAGACTCCCCCCCCCCCGCCGTCCCCCCGCTGCCCCTCAACTACTCCTGATGTCATAAGCTGAGTCATTCTAACAGTGACAAAGACTCTGTTAATATTCATCCCCAGTGGTGAAGATGCAAATGGTCCAGTGACTACTGACCATTTGGAGGTAGTTTGGAGTCTTTGAGAAAGAGAATACCCTCTGAATTAAAAATATTGCCAATATTTTTAAAGCAATATTTTCTTCAATGAATATTTAAAATCAGTGCATCTTTTTCATGGTCTTCATCATCATAAAACCAAGCAACAAAAACACTTATTCTACATTGGTTCATTTATTTAAAAATTTAAAAGGTAGCAAAGAAGGAGAATATAAAGAAACAAAAGGTTTCTCTCCTCCTTTCCTTTGTTTAGAACAAGTACAATTGTAGGAGAGAAAATAGGTATGTGGAGACATGCTCAGAGACGAAATGGTAGAAAATAGGTGAAATTTAAAAACTCTTTTCTCCACTTCCCTTGCTTATACATAACGTCCCTTAATTCTCTTAAGATTATATGCAACATTAATTGTTTTATCCAAGAGGGCTGAAAAGCAGAATAGTCTAACAATCTGGTTTATTTAAAGTAAGGCATTTTGAAAAATCTGTATGCTGACCACAAATAATTTGTGGTCATATATTCATATATATGTAATATACATTCACACACACCACCTCTAGGCAATAAGAAAATACAACATAACATATATACAGAATTTTCTGCAATAAGGTGATTTTATAGCCATTGGACAACATTACTTGAATATGACTCATACTGGGGGAGTATGTATGATTTTGTAGAAGTTGCTTTGGCTGATATATGGCTGCTAAAACTTCTTCCTAGGTTGTTGTCATCATTTCTAAGTTGTAAAGTGTTGTCATACTCATATTTCTCCTATCGTACCAGCAGATCAGGCTGGTTTTCATTTTAGTATTATTGCCCTTACTTTTCTAAGGGACATTACAGACTATGGAAATGTCTGCAACTCTAGGCCAGTCTCACCTGTTGTCTGGAGTCTAGACAGGCTATAGAAAAAAATCTCTGTGACATATAATAGGCCCCAAAATTTGTAGGGTTGTTTATCCCTACAAATTCACTACCGGGGGGAAAAAAAAACGGGGGGGGGGATATACTCTTTCATTGAGAGTAGGTAATAATATAATCTTCGAGCCCTTTTCTGAACGACCGAAAATCAGGATAAGCTTATACGTTTGAACAGTTCTTTCTGTATTGTTTGATAAAAAGTAACCTATAGCTCAGAAAAACTCAGACTTTACAAGATAATTTTGTTGTAAGTATAGTTTTTCTCTTAAATTTGTAAATGCCTTACAAACATATGTATATGTATTTTGGGGGAGAAATTAAGGGGTCCTTTTCTGTTTCTCTTTGCTTGCCCCTGTAGCCTGTTCTAAGTCTCTGAAGACCAACTCTGTAGAGGTTCCACATTCCTAAAAGGAAAGACAACTCCTCCAGCTGAGTTTAGCTGAAGCCCACTTTGGAGAGATGGTAGCTCATAGGCAAATGCTGCCATTACTGTAATTACTATTGTCTCGTTCACTAAACCTAGACCTGACAGAGCACAGCTGTCCTTAGAAGGGCACCCCCTAAACAGTGCTTCCCCAGCCTTCCTAATCACCTACACTGCAGAAAGCCAGGTGGAGCGCCTTCACGGCAACCTGGCCCATTTAGAATTTGAGGTCAAATCCAACGCTGGTGCACGACTGACGAGAGGGAAGGGGTTTAAGCAGGAAGTGATTTTAAAAGGAAAAAAATACAGAGAAAGAAAAAATATGTCACTGAGGATCAGATTGCCAGGAGACAGTGCTACCATTATCTGTATCCAAAACTAGTCCTCCAGGCCCCATTAAAACAGAGCCCATCACCAGGGTCACGCTGGCCTTTGGATAGAAAACCTTGCTTTGTGGAACCCTCTAGGAAGAAGATGGAACACTTTTAGATAAGCCTTACAATACAATCTGTATCAGGAAGTAAATGGTAGTTTTTAGAGGACACTTTGTTGCTCCATTTTCCTCGGGACCTCAGTACATAGAACTGGTGTCTGTCTACCGGAGGACATCTCACATTCATTCTCCCATGGTTTACTTGACTGAGACCTCCGTTAGGCTGAGGAGATGGGAGGAGGGGGCAGCAGGCTATCTTTCGTAAGGTCCTGTTTCAGAGCGAGGCTGGCTTCATGGTTGTCCCACCTGTGCCGTCTTGCAGGGCCCCGTGCAGAGGAGCCCTGAGCTTGGTTTAATGCTCTGTTGTCATTGTCTTCCAACTGTTAAGACATTTTTCAACAAGGTGCTCCATGTTTCCATTTTGCACTGGGCCCCTCAAAGTCTGTATTCCCTCCTGTCCACAAGAGTATTGCTTTCAATACCACTCACAATGCAGATTAGAAATTAAAAATTTTGGCCTTGACCTAGACAATCAGGAAGGAGAAATCTTTATAGAGCTATGGTTAAATGTAGTGCATGCCATATGATATTATTATTACCTATTCCTTAAGACTATTCAAAAATGTTGGATGAGAATAGCAATGACATTATATTCTAAATATCATATTTGGATATTTGGTGGATATTCTAATTTACCTCCCCACAACCCTCTTTTGATCACATCATAATTTTAACTGAAAGTATAATAGAGTTTTGGGAAAGATCTCTATGATGCCTACTTTAGGTGGAGTCGAGAGGGGCAGCCTTTCTCTGTGCACCTCGGTGTCAAGAACCTCCTGATAGAGGTTCTGTGACTCCTGTGACTGCCAATGGAGAGAGCTCCATTCAAGTCCAGGTAGACGTGCCTTCCTGTGAGACCTCACACTCAGCCAGAAGGGCGCTGCGGAAAGGGACTCTGGTGTCACAGTCGTTAACAGTCGTCTGCCTCATCTCCTGTCCCAGCCGAGGCTGCAGCTGCTGCAGGGAGTCCCCGCACAGTGCGCCCATGATCATGCCCTCCTCTCTGTTGTCCTCCATGACTTTTAAGATGATGGCAGAGAGCAGTGGCTCGAATCCAGATTTACTGATGCAATTTATTATGAACTCCTGAAGGGGTAAACAGAGGATTGTGTATGAGCTCACTGAAATCACCAGATTGAGTCTGTCCATCCTTTTTTTTTTTTTCTTTCTGGTACATTTAAATAGCAAAGGCATGAGTAATATCTCAAGGTCTACGACTAAGGAGGTAAAATATAAAACAAGTGTTTTCACGTAGGCCACATGATGCTTTGTTTATATAGCATACATTTTTGGTTGTTTGATTTGAGCATTGTATCTGGAAAATATACTGTACACGTTTATTTTCACAGATAGGGGTCTATTTTCTTTGCAGAGCAGGTGCTTAACTCCCATGAGCGTAAATGGAAGTTATGTGAATTCAGTGAAAGACAGAGAAGACCCCTTTTATTATTTGGCTATAATTTTAATTCTATTCATGCATCTTAAAAGTTACTTAAATAGACAGTGGTTGCATGCACCATTTAAATTTTCTAAGATCTACACTTGAAAATGAGCCTAGCTCTTGAATAAGTTTCCAGGATTTTGCTCCCCAAACTGTGGGATGCAGTCTGTTTGTTTTGGAGCTGTATGATCCCATTAAATTAATTGAAAGATGGGTAAGATAACAAGTCAGAAATTAACTACAAATATAACCTGAAAATGTTGAGTGTATTCTTCTTCAGAATACACTCGGAGACCTGTTCATCATTGTTGGATTTTTAAAAATGATGTGTGAACACACATATTCTTAAGAATTAAAAATAAAAATTACTCCCTGCTGTGGCTCTTTACCGAATAGCGAGCTTTTCTATTTATATATACGTACGGAGCTGGTTTTACCAGCACATGGGCCAGTGAGTATAGAATTATTCACGTGTCCTGATGACTGATCGTCAGCCTAGCTACCTGTCTTTCTTGCAGATGTGTTTTATAGCAAGCCCGTTGCCATTTTTAATGCTTCATTGCTGTCACACAGATGCAGCTGTCATAAATATCCCCTAACAATATGTTTGCTGCTTATCTGAATTAGTTAGAATGCTGTTTGCAGCACCAGTTGTGAAAGAAGCAGTTTATCTTCCACCTCCTATTATTTCTTTTTCCATTAACCTCTTCTAGAGAAGACTGTTTTCAGTTGTGATGAATACTCATAAGTTTCAAATCCCTGATTGTTTTTACAGTAGTCAAATGATAAAATTCCAAAATCATTTCAGCCTAAAGTAGAATCTGAAAAATAAAATGGCAACTTAAAAACTAATTTGGGAGATGAATAAATCTTATCGTCCCAGCTTTATTTGCTTGGTATCCCATTCACTAATTACCTAAGGAAATGTGTATTAGTCTCTAAAGTTTAACCCTGAGCTTTGGCAACATTTCATATAGCTTGTTTGAGATGACTCTTTGGGGCCAAAAGAATGGCAGTCATTTTATTACAAATTTTAATAAACACAATAAATTTGACATTTGTCAATGTGTTAAAAAGGCCTTGAAAATTTTTTAGAAAGGAAAAAGGCAGGAGAAATACGAGAGATCAAATGCAACTGCTAAAACCGTAAGCATGAATTTAAATGTTCATTTTTTAAAAAGATTTATTATTTATTTACTTTTGCCTGCATCAGATCTTAGTTGCTAAATGTTCATTTGAATATATTTTAAAGCTGAAATTAAAAATTAGAATGAAAAGTTTACTTGGATTCCCAATAGGAAAAATGACCTGTGCAATATACTGCAGAATGATGGTCAAGGTATGATAATGTAAGAGGACTATTAAAATGTGCCTCAAACCATTCTCATAGCCAGCTAGAATAAGAATAAAAGCAAAGAGATTCCATGAGCCATTTTCCTTGCAGCTTAAATAGCAGTTCTACGTAGGAGCACCTGATAAACTGGAAGTACTGGGAGTCAAAAAGGGTTTGAGCAAAACACAAAATAAATAACAATACACGTATGGTTCTTAAGTCGATTACACGGAGGCAATAATTGTTTGTTTTGTGGAACGATTTCATGTTTTCCAGTAGGACAGTGCCTACATCAGTTTTCCACAGGAATTTGTGCTCTAAATAATCCCCCTCTGTGGGGAAGGGGGGAATGCAGAACACAAAATAAGGTTAAAGTGAAATTTGGGGGTTGATTCAAATAAGAGTTCCTTAATGAAAAAGAACTGCACTCGAAATCAGTCGATTTAATTATTGTGCTCTATGAAAGCCATTATCCCCTGCTGATGACGAGCCTGATAGCATAGCTAAGCTCTGGGAGCCTCCAGAAGAGAAGGGCAGAGCTAGGCTCAGCTTACCAGAGTCCAGTTATAATCACCCAAAACACTTGTGTTTCTCATTAAATGAGTGTGGCCGTAAGTTGCTAGACTCTTGAAGGTCTTTTAAGTAGTAGCTTATTCTTCAGTAGATAAACAATATTTTTATCTTTTGCTGATACTAAACACTTCTTTTGGTTTTTCCCTCCATTGCAAAGACTTTGGCATAAACTATTCTGTGATGCCAAAATCCAGATAAAAACTGAAAATCCAGATACTTAGTTCTGCCAGTAATATCTAGATATTTGATGACATAGAAGCAAAACATTTGGGATTTTTCAACTGGACTTTTCAGTTTTTAACCTGAATTTTTATTATCATAGCCACAAACCTGTGCAGTTAAGTCAAAAGCACAAAGGCATATATTTGCATGGGCAGATTTGGGGTGCTAATAAATATAATTATATAAAATAAGCTACTTTGAAATAATATATTCATTTCCATGTCATAATAAATTATATTTGAAATAAAATAATCTGATTAAAATGGACGATTATAATTTTAGTATTAACTTGATTTCTTCTAGGAAAAGTGTTGTAAAAAGAAAAGAGCTATTCCAATTAATGTTATAATTATCTTACAGTGAATGTAGTCACAGTGGCTTTTATTTTGATAATTACATATGTAAAAGACCATGATTAAACTAATTATTATATAAATAGTGTGCTTATTCAGGTAGCATTAGTGTATAAAAATGGATTTAAATATATTTTCAAGCCACTTTTTTCTGAATTGATAATACTTAATGACTTTTATATATTATGGAGTAGTTGATTAAGTGAAAACACTAATATCTAATTTTATAAAAACCAAATTAATGTGTGCAGCGTAATCTGCAATATTCAATGAAATTAATATATTCCCATTTTGGTGATAAATGGTCTTTGAATATAAACCTTCTGAAACAAGTATCAGTTTGTATCATTCATCATCTTTATGATTCTTCTGTGGTTTCAAACTGTCGTCTTCAATAGCAATTTGGATTTTGAAGCAGTCATTAATTATAGTGTTAATATTTTTTTATGTCTAGCAAAATTGTGTTTAGTTTTAGAATTTCAAAACTGCTAAATTTTATCTTGAAAAATTACCGCTTAGAACGGTAGCCTCAAATCACAGCTTAGACCAGCCCGAGCATGAAGCTGCTTCAATCATATGTGAGTCTAGATTAACACTGGCCTGTATAGAAATGAAGTTATTTGCTTCTTCTGCGAGTATGTGTGTTACTATTGGTATATCTAAAATAGAATATGAAATCAAATATCTGCCTATATACATGTTGATGTATAAATATTTATATGCCATACAGGCTGGACTTGCAAAGGGAGGAAGTGAATGAATCATTCTATTCTACTTTCAAGGAAGGTCTGCATGAATTTTTGAGAATGTCAGCTATCAGAACATCTTTCCCATTTTAAAACATGAATTACTGATCAACCATTTAGGGAATGTCAGAGCTTAACATTGTAGAAGAAAGTTTGCACTCTTACTTTTGAGGCTGGCCGATAAAGCTGATCGTGGTCCATTCCCCGAGATCTTTGTCCTCAACATTTAGACAGGATCTTCTATTTTTATTTGTCTTGGCATTAAAAACCCTTAGGAAAAAACTGAACATCTTCTAGTATCCTAAGAACTAGGCACCCTTTGACTGAGGGGAAAAAATCAGTCTGGCAGCCCTCCTTTGGCTTATCACATTCCTCAGTAGAGTTTTTCTGATTTTAGAGTGCCACATCCACAGAAACATAGGTACTTGCCAGTTGTCTATTTGAACAGGATAACCTGGCCTAGCACAGTGCCTGGCACATAACAGGCACTCAGTAAATAATTCGGTGAATGAATGTTTCACATGTGAAAGTTGAAGGTTAAGGAAAAGCTTAATGGTGTGAAGCGTTCAGAGGGCAGCCTCCACATTGGCTATAGATGAATGGACAGGAAAAATCTTTTGACTATATTTGCATGGTAAAAGATATATAGAAAATATATTTAGAAAAGAGTGCTTGTCCTTCCTCTCCAGTCTCTATCCCAGTCACTCTCCCCTCCTTTGCTTTTACCGTTTTTTTGTGTGGCTCCGGATGTGCGCGCAGGCTCAGCGGCCATGGCTCATGGGCCCAGCCGCTCCGCGGCATGTGGGATCCTCCTGGACCGGGGCACGAACCCACGTCCCCTGAATCGGCAGGCGGACTCTCAACCACTGCGCCCCCAGGGAAGCCCCTCCGTTGCTTTTAAAAGTGAGCAGTTGGTCACTAGAGGTAACAGAAGAGGAACAGTTTATTCAAATAGTCGTCAAACCACTGGAAAAATGCTTCTTTTTCATTTTGCTTTTTTTGGACACTATAGATATGGTAAATCATGAACTACATTATAAAAATACCTCTTTTATGCCCAAACATTCAGTAGGAGGGAATAACATTTCTTTTATTACCTTGGTAAATGTTTTTAAGATGCTTAGCAATAAGCCTTCTTTTTGTCAAAACTGCTTAGATGCAGTGGTTGCTAGAAATTTACTAGAAAACCTATAGTTAATATCAGAAAGAGAAAGGATATACGTTTAGTCAGCTGGTATGAAAGATCAGTTTGAGTAGCATATGCTTTTTCATTTCCCTGTCAGTTTCTTGATCTTTTGTGTTATGGACAAAGAATGGTAGTGAAGTTTAAAAAGTTTATTTTCCATTGTTGCCCACCAGCCAAAGTTTTTAGCAATTTTTTCCATCTTTTGGACAGAGAAACAGATTGTTCTAAATAATAGAAAAATAATGCTGAAGACATTTCTAAAGAAAAGAGAGTGACAAGATTTTGATACAAATGTGAACAAGGTCATCGTTAAGCCATAGTGAATTAACCCTTTTTCAGCTGTGTGGGTTTTTCCCCCCTCAGGTAAAAACTTCAGAATTTTGTCACACTTCCCATGATGCTAAATTTTAACATGAAGCATAGTTCTAAATGTTCACTTTTTAAGAATAATGTTTAAAATTATTTCCTTCCGTGTTTGCTGGCTTATTGAAATTGATATAGACTCGTATTTGTTACTGTTTACTTTTGACTTTTATGTCCTAACTTAATTTTTTTTCCTTAATTGGGTGGTAATGGATTTTTTAAAAGTATTGTTCTAACAAACATGCTATAAAAGTCAAGCACTCATTTAAAGATACTAGGAAGAGAACTTTAGCAGAAAGATCTCAAGCTTCATGGGTGGATAGAGGGTTCCCTTAGATGGGATTTTCAGAAAAAAGAAATTCTTTCTTAACCAAAAAATAATCAGATATCATCAGACTACCATAGCTTAGCATGAGGCTAAATTTCACAGAAATTTTGACCTACTGACTGGTAACAGCAGATGCTACAGAATGGAGACTAATGTAACTTCTACTTTCTGGACTTCTCTAAATACTAAGTTACCACACAGTATATCTTTTCGTGGTGGAGCACTGTAGTAGGATACTTATGCGCTCTGTATACTGGCATTCTGGCTTGGAATTTTGGTTCGTGGTTTCATCCATTGTTACCAGTGATGCTAGACTCTCCCAAGAGTTAAATACAGTGGAGCTTGGTCTCGTTCTCTTCTGGCAGCTGTTTCATTGCTTATGACCTCCCGCTTTGCTTCCCTCTGTGTGTGTGGAGAAGGGGGAAGTGTCCTAAAAAATATAGGCTTCCTCTGAACACAAATGTGTGTTTGTACACCGGTAAGTTCGCAGTCTCCTGAATTGGGGTGCCATTAAGAGTTGTACTTCTTAAAAAGCTTTTAGAGCTTAGAAGGGTTTAGCAGTTGTTCTGTGGAAACCCATGTTCACGTCCACGGTTTCTTTAAATGCATTAGCAACAAGAACAACAAAATCAGCGTGCATTAAAGTGAAAAGGTAATTCGTAAGATATCGTTTTAAAGAAAACTTCCATTTTTAGGTTAATACAGGAGCTGAATTGTGTATCTCTTTGGAATCCATGGTTAACGTAATTGTCTCAGACTTTTTTTTTATAATGACTCCATTTAATTGAAAGATGACAAAGATGCTGCCGAACCACACATCCTGGAATATTTATCCTGAAACCTGGAGTCCTACTCATTTTAATTTGCTTGGGTTCTCAGATACGTTAAGCGTGGCACACTGAAATTACAGAATGCCTTTCTGTCTTAATTATCCAAGATATTTTTAAAAAGTAACCTGCTTTTATACTAGGCAGTGCCTGAGACGGATACTTAACATAAAAAATACAGCATTGGGCTGGTAGGAGTTACTGCAGATAATGCAGCTATTTAAAATCAGCTGCTAGGTACTATAAACCCTTTAAAATTACTAACAAATGAGGGAGGCTTGACTGAGGACTGCTTAGAATGGTTAGCCATGTGCTTATAAAAAGGGACACATGCATGATATTTGTGTGCTTAACCCTGGTTATAAAAAGTCATTTGACTTTTATAACAGCATGTTCAGTGGTTACAAGGCCTTACAACTTGAGCTAAAAATGTAGACTCCCACCATAGAAAGTGCCATGAAAAGGAAATAGCTTGGGCTTCCCCGGTGGTGCAGTGGTTGAGAGTCCGCCTGCCAATGCAGAGGACACGGGTCCGAGCCCTGGTCCGGGAAGATCCCACATGCCGCGGAGCAACTAAGCCTGTGCGCCACAACTACTGAGCCTGAGCTCTAGAGCTCACAAGCCACAACTACTGAGCCCACGTGCCACAATTACTGAAGCCCATGCACCTACAGCCCATGCCCCACAACAAGAGAATCCACTGCAATGTGAAGCCTGTGCACCACGACACAGTGTAGCCCGTGCTGGCGGCAACTAGAGAAAGCCCATGCACAGCAATGAAGACCCAGTGCAGCCGAAAATAAATAAGTAAATAAGTAAATTTATAAAAAAAAAATAGGTTGACAAAGCTGTATTGGTCATATTTGAAAAATGAAAAAGATGCATGTGTATGTGTGTATTTACAAGGAATAATTATACTTGGAATTTGATTTTTAAATTAACAAAACGTCCTCTGACAGGATTTTTCTTGTGATCTGAAAGAACCCTTTCCCCACACCCAGTTTGTGAAACTCAGTCATACATTTAATAATAGCTATCTAGGAAATGATTTGTATGGGCTTTTAAGAAAGCAAATATGATCGAATCTAAGGTGTACTTCTAAAAAATGCAGTGCTCTATGTAGGTGAAAAGAAGAAAATGGAAGAAAGAAAATAGGTAAGGAAGCGAAAAAAGGAAAAAAATTGGAGGAGAGGGAATTAACATTAAGAAGGAAAAATATAGGGTGAACAACATCATTTATCTGGGGTTTATAATGTGCCAAACACTGAGCTTAAGCTTTTTATATTTGGGGGGAGATCTTGTTTAATATTCACAATGGTCCTAGGAGTTAGTGGAAAAATTCCTTTTTCTCACAAATGAAGTGAAGATGTTAAAACATACATTTCCTAAGGACACCCAGGAAATTATTGGCAGAGCTGTGAAAGAAACCATATCATCTGGGTGCTGTCTGAGGTGGAAAAAAGTCAACCCTGGCTCCATTCTCAAAATCTAGTTATTGTGCGATCTGTGCCTCCCTTTAGGTACACAAGAAACCCAGGAAGCCCAGGCAGGACACCCAGTGGTTAGCCTAATTAGTTATTTGGGGATGGGGTAGGGCAGGATCTAGGGGCATCCTCCATTCCATTCAGGCGGGAGGAGGCTGGGGGGCAGACCCATGACACAGCCTCAGAACTAGGGGGATGAAGGGGGAGGATGAAAACGATCAATTTTCATGAATTTTTCCACAACTTTTGCTTTTTATTTCTGACCTTTACATCTTCCAGGAATCTTAGAAGATTAAAAATATTTAGAATCTTTGAGCAGGTGACTCAAAACACATTACCTGCCTGCCATGGTATGCTGGCATTTCCTAAAGGGGTAAGGCTCCTGATTGCCCACACTGACATGCGGTAAGTTACATGGTCTTGAGCAAATCATTCAGCTCCCTGTCCTTCTGTTTCCTGTCTGTCAGAGAGAGGTCTGCTTCTTAATGTCCTCACATAGCAAAATTAGAATTAATTTTTAAAGCAAAACCACAAAGATGATATCGAATTGATACGTATGCCACTCACATATGTGATTTTTAGGAACATGTTCAATCTGAGTAACTGTTCATAGAACAAGAATGCATAACTATTCTGTGTTGAACTCATAGTACTTTCTTCACTTAGATTACCTTTCTCATCCTCTCCACATCTCTTTTGATAAATGGGTCAGACACCATCATCCCCATTTTACAACTGAGGCAATGAGAGGTTAAGTGCCTGACCATGGCCAGTAACCAAGATGAAAGCAGGACTTAAGTTTCCTGTCCAAATCTAAGGCTCATTTTACCTCCTCCTTAGGGCCAAATTACTGCTTCACAAACTACCTTTGGCCTTAGTTCCCTTGGCTGTAAATGTATGGTCATATCATATCTATAAGAGGCACCTACTCTTAGAGCTAAGATTTTGTTATCTCAGGAATCGGCTCCCTGAGTGCTTTTGGCACAAAAATGCTTTATACATTTAGCAAAAAGTTAGAAAACAATCATCCAATTGCGAAGGGGGGTGGTAAACTGGCGAGTGGTGAACCCTGGGTGAAGCAGTAGAAGAATCTGAGTCACCTCTGACCTAGGATGTGGATGTTGGTGGATGAATCTGAAGGCCCAAAATGTTTCCAGACCCACTTTGACTCAGGACAATACTGGTCAATTTTTTCGGGCCCTTTTTTATGGTAGTCCCTTGATATATAACTCTGGGCTATTTCCTTCACAGTGCTTCTCAAATATGTTTTTTAAATTAATTGAAATTGTTCATCACCATTAGACACTTGTGAATATTCTTCCTATCAGAAATTTAAATTGTTTGAAAATTATTCTAAACTTATTTTCAGGGGGAAAAAATCCATAGTGATGGTCTAGATTTAGCCTTAATGCCTTGACAGAAACCTGAAGAGAGGCTGAAGCCATGTCATTAACATGCCATTTGCTTCCCTGCTACTCGCTTGACACACAACACATACCAGGAAATGTTGCAGTTATCACTGTAAGAAGGTAAATTTTAGGTTACTCTACTCACTTTCTGAATATCAGTAAAGTTTAAAAAAAAAAAAACCTACGCCAATATTCACACATTTTGACCTAAGAAAACACTATAATTAGTATTTATAGTCATCATATGCCAAAATGATTCATCACTGTATCTTTAGTCCTACCATAGTGCCTGCCATATAGCTGGTACTAAGTCCATGATGACTAAATCAGTATTGAATAGATATATATATATGCTAGTTAGAAGGGCATGACAGCAGTCTTTCTCTTAATCAAAGAAACGAGCAGAGTTTTTTATCCTACTTAATGATTAAGGTAAAATTGGATTAAAAGTCTCCTAGAGAGAGTTTCAGATGCACTTATGCTCATGAACTTCTTTTCTAGACATGTCTAATAAGAGAGAACCAGGTGAGAAGAGTCAGGAACTGCCAAGGGTAAGAAGGACACAGTTCTGTCCAAACAGATGCTGTTTACAGCCAAAGAAGTAAAATGAAAAGAGTGGTGGTCTTGTGTGTTAGGATACCTGTTTGGTCTTACCTACAAGTAATTCAGATGCCAAAAATTATTACTTTGGGTGTGGAAACAGCCTGTGAACACACATTCAAGCTAAGATTATACTTAAAGTGCTTCCTGATGGTGATATTTAGCTCTAAAAATGGGGCAGTATGCACCTCACCTTCTGACATTATGATGATCTTGGATTGTTTTTATAGTCAGCTAGATGAAAAAGTGTGATAGGATGAGGTCGATAAATTTAAGTTTCTAGAAGCAATTGTGTTCTCATCCTGTTCTAATCAAGAATTTTGTGCGTGTGAACCAAAACAAGCTAACTTTTCTGTGAAGTTTATGGTATTCTAGAGAGGAAAATGCTTGGCAGAGCAATTTAAAAAAGAAAAAAACAAACTTCTAATATTTTCCCAACCTAAATGAAACTTTCACAGATCAAAAAGATATGTTAGAATACTGTGAAACATTTTGTGAGGGTGAATCTGTATTTTTAAGGACAAATATAGCACTATTATTTCCATCACCATGGAAAAGGTCAAATGTATTGCAGTAGTTCCACAGTAGGGTATATTTTTATCAGAAACTTTTAAATGTGATAAAATTCATTCTTAGATTAATATATAGAAATCTGTTGCATTTCTTTACACTAACAATGAAATATCAGAAGGAGAAACTAAAAATCCCATTTAAAATAGCATCAAAAATATAAAATACCTACCAGGAATTCCCTGGTGGTCCAGTGGTTAGGACTCTGCTTTCACTGCTGAGGGCCTTGGTTCCGTCCCTGGTCAGGGAACTAAGATCCCGCAAGCTGTGGGGTGCAGCCAAAAAAAAAGTATATATATTTATTTATATATATATATATATATATATATATAAAATAAATATATTTATATAATATAAATATATATATAAAATACCTAGGGATAAACTTAACCAAGGAGGTGAAACACGTATATGCTGAAACCTATAAAACACTGATAAAGGAAAGTGATTCAAAGAATGGAAAGATATCCATGCTCTTGGATTAGAATTAATAGTTAAATGGCCATACTATCCAAAGCAATCTACAGCTTTAATGCAATCCCTATCAAAATACCCATGACATTTTTCACAGAAGTAGAACAAATCCTAAAATTTACATGGAACCACAAAAGACCCAGAATTCTGAGGAAAAACAACAAAGCAGGAGACATAACCCTTCCAGACTTCAGACTGTACTACAAAGCAATAGTAATCAAAACAGCAATGGTATTGGCACAAAAACAGGCATAGATCAATGGAACAGAATAGAGAGCCTAGAAATAAACTCACACACCTACGGTCAATTAATCTGTGACAAAGGAGCCAAGAATATACAATGGAGAAAAGACAGTCTCTTCAACAAGTGGGGCTGGGAAAGCTGGACAACATGTAAATCAATGAAATTACAATATCCCTCATACCATATACAAAAACTCAAAATGGTTTAAAGAACTAAATATAAGACATGACACCATGAAACTCCTAGAAGAGAGCATAGGCAAAACATCCTCTGACATAAATCATAGCAATATTTTCTTAGATCAGTTCCCCAAGGCAAAAGAAATAAAAGCAAAAATAAACAAATGGGACCAAATCAGACCTAAACTTCTGTAACAGCAAAGCACAGCCTATGGAATGGGAGAAAATATTTACAAATGCTGCTACTGACAGGGGGCTAATCCAAAACATACAAACGGCTCATACTCCAAAACATACAAACGGCTCATACAACTCAGTATCAAAAAAACTGAACAACCCAATCAAAGAAATGGGTAGAAGACCTAAATAGACATTTCTCCAAAGAGGACATAGATAGAGATGGCCAACAGGCACATGAAAAGATGTTCAAAATCCATAACTATTAGAAAAATGCAAATCAAAACCACAACTTGGTATTATCTCACACTGGTCTGAATGGCCATCATCAAAAAGGCAAAAAATACTAAATGCTGGGAGAGGGTGTAGAGAAAAGGGAACCTTCTTACACTGTTGGTGGGAATGTAAATTAGTGCAGCAACTATGGAAAACAGTATGGAGGTTCCTGAGAAAAAATAAAACTAGAGCTACCATATGATCCAGCAATCCCACACAGCAATCCACATACCCAGCAATCCTGGGTATATATCTGGAAAAGATGAAAACTCTTAATTGGAAAAGATACATGTACCCCAATGTTCATTGCAGCACTATTTACAATAGCCAGGACATGGAAGCAACCTAAATGTCCACTGACAGATGAATGGATAAAGAAAATGTGGTGTAGATACACAGTGGAATATTACTCAGCCATAAAAAATAATGAAATAATGCCATTTGCAGCAATATGGACAGACCTAGACATTATTATACTAAGTGGAGTAAGCCAGAGAAAGATAAATATCATAATATCACTTATATGTGGAATCTAAAAAATGATACAAACGGATGTAGATACAAAACAAACAGACTGGCATAGAAAACAAACGTACAGTTACCAAAAGGGAAGATGGGGGTGGGAAGAGATATATTAGGAGTATGGGATTAACAGACAGAAACTACTATATGTAAAATAGATAAGCAACAGAGATTTACTGAATAGCACAGGGAACTATATTCAATACTTTGTAGTAATATAAAATAGAAAATAATCTGAAGTATATATAATTGAATCACTTTACTGCATACCTGAAACAATTTTTAACTCAACTATACTTCAATTTTTTTAAAAAAACCTCAAAGATTTTACTTACAAAACCCTTTAAATTTTATGTTTTATTAATGGTAAATATTAAAATTACTACTTTGATTTCTTTAACAAATAAAGGAACAAGACTTCCAAAAAATTTGTCTTTGAAAAGTTAGATGCACAATTTTATATGTCATCAGTGATACTCAGTTCTGTCCCAGACTGTACCTGGACACATATTCAACCCTTAATGTTTCATAATATTATAGTTGTTTCTTAAGTCTTGCCGTTACCACTACATGAAACTATGTAAACACATTGACCTGTTTTGTTTTAGTATATTGTTTCTATACATTGCTATCAATAAAACATTACATATGGTATCATATAGTAACTTAAATTTGTGCCATTTTAACCAATAATAAGTACAGTGTTACGTTTAGAAGCCAAACCCCTCGAGCATATCACTTTTACTAGTGAGATCTGCTTTTTTCCAATATTTAACGTTACATGAAGTTACGAGGCATTTTAGATTTAACTTGATTCTCACCTTATATGAGAAAAAGTTATGTTATCAGGATTCGCTTTTGTATCTTCTTGGGCTTTTTGTTTTTGTGGTTCTTTCTGGGAGGGCTTGGTCAGGAGCTGGAGAAAAGACAAGGAAGAGTGGACCTATTCTTTCATATAAATATGTTGCCAACCTTTTCCTGCTCATACTTTTTGTTAGCTCTTTGTATAATTTATTTTGAGGACTTCATTTCCCCAGTGCAGTATTTTGTAAAATTGAAGAGAAAAATGAATAGTGGAGCATAGGAAAATAACTCAAAGTTGAGAAAACGAACTGAGCAAAGGGGTAACAGTGCCATTCAAGACTGTTGTGAACTTGTGTCACTGTCTAAAAAGGAATTTGGATTCATTTCAATAACTAGGGAAGTACTTAACCATCCAGAACTCACTCATACGACTAAATGAGAGTTCTTGTTAGTACTCCGTTTCTCCAAATAAGAAATAACAAAGAAGTACCCAAAAAAAAGTTGTTAAAAGAAAAAAAACTTACTTCTCCCACCTGTATATCATTTCCAGAATTAAATCCTTGAAACATTTAACCTCAGGACAGAGCACTAATTGAAGGACGGTACTTTGTAGGATGATGATGCCACCCTCCAGTAAGCTGTCTTGGATAGATCGTATCTGAGGATATCATCAACTGTAATAAAAATTTAAAGTTCTAGGGGCTTACCTGGTGGCACAGTGGTTGGGAATCCACCTGTCAATGCAGGGGACACGGGTTCGAGCCCTGGTCCAGGAGGATCCCACATGCTGCGGAGCAGCTAAGCCCGTGCGCCTCAACTACTGAGCCTGTGCTCTAGAGACTGCGAGCCATAACTACTGAGCCTGCGCCACTGCTGAGGCCTGCGTGCCTGGGGCCCGTGCTCTGCAACGGGAGAAGCCACTGCAACGAGAAGCCCGCGCACCACAATAAAGAGTAGCTCCCGCTCACCACAACTAGAGAAAGCCCGCACACAGCAGCAAAGACCCAATGAAGCCAAAAATAAATAAATAAAATTAAATTTTAAAAAGTCCTAAATGTCTGGCTTGATATAGTAAGAAATTTTTCAGCTGTAAAAGTGATCTCAAAGTTTAGATTTATTTGCTTTTTTATTTTGGAAAATGTATATTGACTGGGATGATTGTGTGTTATTAATGTTTATGGAATATATGGATAGCATGTGTAGCACTAGTATCTGTAGATGGATTACATCATCTTACAGGGTAGTCTTCCAAGAAAATGGCTCTACAGTCGAAACAAATTTTATTACATGAAAACCATTCAGACTTGTACTTGATCCTGCTTCTCATCTTCACATAATTCTTTTTTATTCCAAACACTTGCATGATACCTTTAGACAATTCATTTTTAGATGCCATGTAGAGTAATCATTATCCTTTAAAACACCTAACAAAAATCCATACATGCAGTTTGTGTCAGGTGGGGTTAATTTTCTCCTTACTGAACTGTGCACAGGAGAAGATATTTTGGGGAAATTTTATAATCCCTCTTTTTGGTGATTCAGTGTAGCATACTGGCTAAGCATGTAATTACTGGAACCAGATGACATTGGCAGTGATATTTGCTGGCTATGCAACCTTGGCAAGATGAGTTAATCTTTCTGTGCCTCAATTTCTCCTTTCGTAAAATGTAAATGCTAATATTATCCTACATAGGATTGCTGTGAGGAATAAGTAGAATACATGTAAAGTACTTAGAGCAGAACTCTTGGTAAATCTTAGTTACTATTATTCATTGGCATCATCATACACGATCTTGCTGGAAAAGCCAAAATGTCACATTATAGTAGTAAGATTTCTTTGAATATGTAAGTTATACTCTTGTCATATATATATTGGCACGTTAGCAACACTTTTTAGAAAAGGATCAATAGCATCGACTTAGGAAGACAATACCACCGTTATTTCAAATTCCTAGTAATGCAGTTTTTATTTGTCGTGTTCGCTGTAATTCTGGTCTTCTTACTGCAAGTGCTTTAACTTGGATACTGTATGAACTATATAGTTTACATAAATTTTTAATGTTTTATAAATCCCACGTGCGATTTTGCTTTTGAGAGTGACATCATTCTCTTAAATTATCAGTTTAAGAGCAATGCTTCAGAGATCTGATTCAAGGAAGACTATCTGATTTCCTTACATTCCAAGGGAATCATCTGTTTCAAGAAGAACAATCATGCAGGCTTCAAGGCTTTCAGCATGAAAGATACCTTATTCACCATTTTCCGTTAATTTGTTTTGCAGCTTGCAGTTCCCCACAATGATGAGTGGACCCGATTTGCCAGGACGCTCGTGGAGATTCGTGCGAACAGAGCTGACAGCGAGGAGGAAGGCACCGTTGAGTTATCTGCCTAGTGGAAATGAGCCGTCCCCACCTTGACGTTCTAGAGCTCGGCATCTGCAGTCATCAAGTCCGCTGTATTCAGTGTCCATTCAGTATCAGTATTGCCGTGACCGTTTAGGTGCCATGTTGTGCCAGCTTTGCTCCAAGTATTCCAGATGTATACTGTCCATGACCTGACATTCACCAGAGCATTTCTGTCTTTATATTTCTGTCTCAAAAGTGGGGATGGGGAGGTAGGAGCCTTTTTGCGTTGAGTTCTTGCCTTTTAACTACTTAGTAGCTGTATTTAATAGCTGGAAACCTCTGGCTAAATTTGTGCTTACACGCACTTCTGGCATAGTCCTATTAAATCCATATGAAGCCAGATATGATTAGGTGCAGATGTGGTGTCATGCTATGGTACAGGGCCAAAGACTTGAGATGTGGCGTTTTACACGGTGACTCACATTATGAATGGATTTACTAGAAGAACATTGCTGCTCCTTATTTATTGTGGTGTGCTGCATGGAACATATTTATTTGAAAGCATTAAAATAAACGATCCTAGAGCATGTGCATAATGAGAGGACTGCATTGTCTCTCTGTTGCTGTTGAGGTTACATTAAGTTCCAAATAACAATTACAGTATGCCGGTTCCACTGAGGACATGAAATCTTTAGAGGTTTGTTGCAGTGAATGGAATGAATTTTAATGCCTATTATTTCTAGGTACTTTAACAATATTTCAAATATAGTTGATCATTGATATTTGTCATTCAAGCTAACCCAGTCTGACAAAAGTCTGTGGTTCCTAACTATGACACCAGTATTGCCAATAAAATGTTCCAAACCAGGTCTGCTCTAGTGTGGATAAATCCTTTGCTTGGGAACTGCCTGATTAAAATTCTGCTGTGGCCAGCGAGTAGGGGAGATACATTAGGGCCGTGTTAAAGGTTGATAATGAATTTATAGGCAGCCAACCTGGCTGGACTTAAACCAAGACTCTGGTTTTATTTTTATGAAGGAACGTGTGTGCTATTTCTGGAAAGCGTTTTCTTGTCTCCTTCGCCAGAGCCACTCTAACCCAAAGACTATTTCAAGTGTTGGGAGTAGGAAGAACAGGTTAAGATGAACAAATACCAACTGTTCCACACATTTCATTATTTTTTAATTTATACCAGAAAATTACATTTATTACTGTTGGACTAGGAAATATGTCTAAACAACTTTATAGGATTTTGTTTTTTCAAAAGGTCATTTCTCGCCTAGAGAGAATGAAAATAAATAGTGGCTGAGTCATGTAAAACATTTGAAGACAGTCTTTGGCTTTTTAGGAAGAGAATTTCCATGATGCTTTGTTGGTAGGGATTCCTTGAGCTATGAGATTTCTTTTAATTTTGAAATAATGATATGCTTTTCTCTAAGTGCTATACAGTGTGTTAATATTGAAACTCTTTAAAAACATTAAATTTTTAAAGCTAAAATATGAATATCTAAAATACGTTTAAAAGCAACACAATGAGACAAAAGACCTGTACTCTGAAAACTATAAGACACTGATTAAAGAAATCGAAGATGACACAAACAGATGGAGAGATATACCATGTTCTTGGATTGTAAGAATCAGCATTGTCAAAATGACTGTGCTGCCCAAGGCAATCTACAGATTCAGTGTAATCCCTATCAAATTACCAATGGCATTTTTCACAGAAATAGAACAAAAATTTTTTTAATTTGCATGGAGACACGAAGGACCCCCTAATAGCCAAAATAACCTTGAGAAAGAAAAACGGATCTGGAGGAATTGGGCTCCCTGACTTCACACTATACTACAAAGCTACAGTCATCAAAACAGTATCGTACTGGCATAAAAACAGAAATATAGAGCAGTGGGACAGTATAAAAGCCCAGAAATAAATCCATGCACCTATGCTCAATTAGTATATGACAAAGGAAGCAAGAATATACAATGAAGAAAAGACAGTTTCTTCAATAAGCAGTGCTGGGAAAACTGGACAGCTACATGTAAAAGAATGAAATTAGAACATTCTCTAACAGCATACACAAAAGTAAAGTCAAAGTGGATCAAAGACCTAAATGTGAGGCCAGACACTGTAAAACTCTTAGAGGAAAACATAGGCAGAACACTCTTTGATATAAATTGCAGCAACATCTTTTTGGATGCACCTCCTAAAGTAATGGAAAAAAAACCACAAAAATAAACAAATGGGACCTAATTAAACTTAAAAGCTTCTGCACAGCAAAGGAAACCATAAACCAAATGAAAAGACAGCCTACAGACTAGGAGAAAATAGTTGCAAATGACGTGACTGACAAGGAATTAGTCTCCAGAATTTACAAACAGCTCATGCAGCTCTATGTCAAAAGAACAACCCAATCAAAAAATGGGCAGAAGATCTAAACAGACATTTCTCCAAAGAAGACATACAGATGGTCTAAAAACACATGAGGGACTTCCCTGGCGGTCTAGTGGTAAAGAATCTGCCCTCCAATGCAGGGGATGTGGGTTTGATCCCTGCTCAGGTAACTAAGATCCCACGTGCTGTGGGGCAACTAAGCCTGCACGCCGCAACTACTGAGCCTGTGCGCTCTGGAACCTGCATGCCACAACTAGAGAGAAGCCCAGACACCACAATGAAGAGCCTGCCTGCCTCAATGACAGATCCCACATGCCGCAATGAAGATCCCACGTGCTGTAACTAAGACCCAACGCAGCCAAAAAACAAAAAAGCAAACAAAAAAACAAATGGCTAATCTTAAAAAAAGAAAAGCACCTGAAAAATGCTCAACATTAATTATTAGAGAAATGCAAATCAAAACTACAATGAGGTATCACCTCACAGCAGTCAGAATGGCCATCATCAAAAAGTCTACAAACAATAAATGCTGGAAAGGGTGTTGAGAAAAGGGAACCCTCCTACACTGTTGGTGGGAATGTAAACTGGTACAACCATTATGGAGTACAGTATGGAGGTTCTTTAAAAAACGAAAAATAGAGCTACCATATGATCCGGCAATCCCACACCTGGGCCTATATCCAGAGAAAAACATGGTTCGAAAAGATACCTGCACCCCGATGTTCGTTGCAGTACTATTTACAATAGCCAGGATATAGAAGCAACCTAAATGTCCATCGACGGACATTTAGAGAAATAGAAATAGATAAAGAGAGAAATAAAGAAGATGTGGTACAAATACACAGTGGAATATTACTCAGCCATTAAAAAGAATGAAATAATGCCATTTGCAGCAACATGGATGGACCTAGAGATTGTCATACTGAGTGAAGTCAGACAGAGAAAGACAAATATATCGCTTTTATAGTGGAATCTAAGAAAAAGGTATAAATGAACCTATTTACAAAACAGAAATAGAGTCACAGATGTAGAAAACAAACTTATGGTTACCACAGGTAAGATGGTGGGAGAGCTAGATTGAGATTGACATATACACACAACTGTATAAAACAGATAACTAATAAGGACCTACTGCATAGCATAGGGAACTCTACTCAATACTCTATAATGACCTATATGGAAATAGAATCTAAAAAAGAGTGGATATATGTATAAGTGATTCACTTTGCTGTACACCTGAAACAACATTGTAAATCAACTATACTCCAATTAAAAAAAAGAAAAAGAGCTACCATATCATCCTGCAATCCCCTCCTGGGCATATCTCCAGAGAAAACCATAATCCCAAAAGGTAGATGCACCTCAATGTTCACTGCAGCACTATTTACAATAGCCAAGACATGGAAGCAACCTAAATGTCCATTCACAGAGGAATGGATAAAGAAGATATGGTACATATATACAATGAAATATTACTCAGCCACGAAAAAGAATGAAATAATGCCATTTGCAGCAACATGGATGGACCTAGAGATTATCATATTAAGTGAAGTAAGTCAGAGAAAGACAAATATCATATTGTATCTCTCATGTGGAATCTAATTTTTTTTTAAATGATACAAATGAATTTATTTACAAAACAGAAACAGACTTATGGTTATTAAAGGGGAAACGTGGTGGGGAAGGGATAAATCAGGAACGTGGGATGAACAGACATACACTACTACATATAAGAATAGATAACCAACAAGGACCTACTGTACAGCACAGGGAACTCTACTCAATATTCTGGGATAACGTATATGAGAAAAGAATCTAAAAAAGAATGAATATATGTATATGTATAACTGAATCACTTTGCTGTACAGCAGAAACTAATACAACATTGTAAATCAACTATACTCTAGTAAAATTTTTTTAAAAAGCAATCCAATGAAAAGTACTGGGGAAAAAATTTTCTCAAACATATGCTAAAGAACCTTAGAACAAATCAATAAGCCATGAGCTGTTATAGACCAAAGTCTGAATGATTCAGTGAGTGAGGAATATGAATAGTGCTAAGGCCAGTCACTTGTAATAGGCACATGAAGAATTATAAGAGCTTGTATATGGGTATATCCCACCATGGTAGCTAGTCTCCAAGACAGTCTCCCACTTCTCGTGTGGTGTTTTCCCATCATGAACCTGGGATGACCTTGTGTAATGATAGAATATGTGGGAAGTGATACTATGTGGGGTTCAGGACAAGGTTATATGAAGACATAGCTTCCTTCTGGGTCTCTTGGCACACTCACTCTTAATTCCCCAAGCCATTGTGTAAGAAGGGCAACTACCCTAAGACCTCTAGGCTGTACAAAGGCCTAAGCTCATCACAGAGTGGCCATGTGAATATAGAGAAAGATATCCAGGCAGCCCACAGCCATTCAGGTTCTCCCAGCTGATGTCCCAGATGGAATGTGGTAGCCATGACAATTTGCCTCTAAGATCTCGTTGCAAAGAACATAATTGACTGACAGCTCCAGCTGCTTTGCTCTAAAATCCACCAGCATGTTTGACCAATGTCATGCTTCTTAGCCAAGCCTGAGCATACCAGGGATAGTAAGGCAGGCCTGTTCCTGGGAGATGTAAGAGTTCTCCGAGGAGAACTCAAAGGAGTTCTCAAGGACTCCCTGCCAGCATTGCTAAAACTTTCTCGGAACTGTACTTCAGTCTAAGGCTAACCTTTGCTTTCCCTTCCCTCCTTTCCTTTCCTCCCTCCCTTCTTTCCCTCTCACCTTCTTCGGGTCAGATTGACACCACTCTCTGATGGCTCTCCCAGCGTAACCTGGCTGGGGACATGTGACCTATTAAGGAGTAAAGAGACTAGACACCAAAAGTGTTACAAGAATTAGCACGTGCCATTAGGGGCCAGGATATGGTCTAACTTAGGCAATGTTCCATGTACACCTGAAAAAATGTGCATTCTTTGTATGTTGGGTATGTGGTTCTAAAAATGTCAAATAGATTAAACTGGCTGAGAGTATTGTTTCAATCTTCTATAATCTTACTGTTTTCTATGTATTCTATCAGTGACCAAGAAGGAGATATTAAAATATCCACTTATGGTTTTGAATTTGCCTACTTGTTCTTTAGTTCTCTCCATTTTTATTTTTGCATTTTGAAGCTGTTACTAGGTACATACATATTAAGTTTATTATATCTTCTTAATAAACTGACCCTTTTATTATTATGAAATTTCCCTCTAGTGTTTCATTTCAGCCCGAAGGGCACCCTTTAGCATTTGTTGTAGGGGAGGTCTGCTAGGATAAACTTTCAGCTTTTGCTTATCTGGGAAAGTCCTAATTTCTCCTTTATCTCTGAAGAATAATTTTGTCAGAAGTTGAATTTTTCATTGACAATTTTTTTTTTTCCTCAGCAGTTTGAGTATCTCATCCCACTGCCTTTTGGTCTCTATGTTTCCAGATAAAGTGAGTTGCTTCTTTCTTGTAACTTTTTTTTTGTGTGTGTGTGTGTGTGGTACACGGGCCTCTCACTGTTGTGGCCTCTCTCGTTGCGGAGCACAGGCTCCGGACGCGCAGGCTCAGCGGCCATGGCTCACGGGCCTAGCCACTCCATGGCATGTGGGATCTTCTCGGGGCACGAACCCGTGTCCCCTGCATTGGCAGGCGGACTCTCAACCACTGCGCCACCAGGGAAGCCCTTTTGTTGTAACTTTTAAGATTCCTTCATCAGCTTTGGATTTTGACAGTTTGATTATGATGTGTTTAGGTGTGGATCTCTGAGTTTTTCCTACTTGGATTTCATGGAATTTCTTGAATGGATAAATTAATGTTTTTCATCAAATTTGGGAAAATTTTAGCCATTATTTCTTCAAGCATTCTTTTTACTCTTTCTCTGTCTCATCCTTCTAGAAGTTCCACTGTGTGTATGTTGGCATGCATGATGGTGTGCCACAGGTCTCTTAAATTTTCTATCTTTTTTCTTTTTGTTTTTTGGACTGCATACTTTCAATTGATTCTTCATGTTTTCTTCTGCATATTCAAATCTGCTATTGAGCTCCCTATTGAAATTTTCATTTCATTTACTGTGCTTTTTGACTCCAAAATGTCTACATGGCTTCTTTTTATAGTATCTATCTATTGATATTTTCTATTTTGTGAGACATCATTTTCATACTTTCATTCTTTTTTTAAAAATTTTTAATTTATTATTATTATTATTTTTTAAATATTTATTTATTTGGCATCGGGTCTTAGTTGTGGCACATGGGATCTTCACTGCGGCATGCGAGATCTTTCGTTGTGGTGCACGGGCTTCTCTCTAGTTGTGGCGCACAGGCTCCAGAGCATGCGGGCTCAGTAGTTGCGGCATGTAGGCTTAGTTGCCCCGCAGCATGTGGGATCTTAGTTCCCCAACCACGGATCGAACCCGCATCCCCTGCATTGGAAAGAGGATTCTTAACCACTGGACGACCAGGGAAGTCCCCTCCTTTCATTCTTTAGACATGGTTTCCTTTAATTCATTGAGTATATTTATAATAGCTGATTTAAAGTCTTTGTCTAGAAAAATCCAATATCTGGGCTTTCTCAGGCAGTTTCTATTGACTTTTTTCCATTGTATATGCCATACTTTGTTATTTTTTTGCATGTGTACTTTTTTGTTGTTGAAAACTTAATATTGTAATATATCCAGTAATTATAATACTGTAATGTGCAACTCTGGAAATCAGATTTTTTCCCTCCACAGGATTTGTTGTTGTTGCTGCTTATTGTAATTGTTGTTTATTTACCAAATTTTCTGAACTAATTCTGTGCAGTCTGTATTCTGTGTATGTGCAGCCTCTGAAGTCTCTGTTAATTTAATGTTTAGCTAATGATTGGCTCCTTACATGCCTGGAGCCAAAAAACTCTTCTAGTCTATGGCAAAGGACTCTGTATGTCTCTCTGTTGAGGTGCATCGTCACCTATCAGCCAGGCAGTTTACAATTCTGCATTGGCCTTCACTTCCGGTTTCTACAGAGCCTCAATGTCAACAGGAGGTGAGATCTTGGGGCCTTCTTAGGACTTTCCTGAGCACATGCACAGTTCTGAGTATGTGTGTGTGTGTGTTTGTCCAGATTCCCAGGGGTATGTCAGAGCTATTCATAGCCCTCAAAGATCTCATTCCCTAGCCTGTCCTCTCAAGTTTTTTGTTAGTCTATTGATTGTCTTAACTGTTATTTATTACCTCAGCCAGCAGCAACTAGGATATCAGCCTGTGAATGTTTTGGACAAATACCCCCACATCAGGAAGCAGCCTTAGTACTACACCAGTTCCAAGTTAGGTGCAATAAAGACATGTATTTTGTCTACCAGGGAGGAACCAGACAGGTCAGAACAAATAATTAGAATCGTTTGTGAATGAAGTACTTTCTGCTTCCTGTCGTACTGGGAATGTGAGCTGTTATTTTCAGAGCTGCTGCTGGACTACAGAGGGGGGATGGGACTAGAGTAAGTTAAAATGACACAAAGTTCATGATTCTTTCAGAGAATCCGGGTTGTTCTTCAGTCAGTGTTCCCTTAGTTGATGCAAGTCTTTGGTTAATTTCCAGAGTTCAAGAACAAGCGTTGATTTTGACTTTCAGCCCGTTTTTTATTGCTTTTATGGCAGGGCAGAATTTGGAGTTTTTTAGTTTGCCATTTTGGCTGATGTCATTCCCACCCTTTTATTTTTAATCTTTTTAAGTCTATATATTTGAAGTGTGTTTCTTGTAAACAGCTTAAAGTTGGGTCCTTCTTTCTTTTTTTTTTTAAATACAGTCTAATAGTCTCTGCCTTTTAATTGGAGGATTTAGTCCATGTACAATTAATGTAATTTTTGGCATGGTTTTTTATTTTGTATTAGTAATTGTTTTTTATTATTTATTTTTTTTAGTAAATGTTTTTTATTGATCCCATTCATTCTTTGTTCTTCTATTCTTCCCCTCTGCCTTCTTTTTGATGGTCCAAGTAATTCTTAGTATTGCATTACAGTTCATCTATTGACCTTTATTCTTTTTAGTGGTTTCACAAGAATGCAGTATGCATGTTTAACTACTAACAGACTACCTTCAAATGATGTAACAGAATAATACTTTTACCTTCTCTCTGTCCTTTGTTCCTGTGTTGTCATGTATTTTACTTCTGTATTTTCTATAAATCCCACAATACACTATTATTTTTGCTTCAGTGAATAGTGTTTTATGAATTAAAAGTATTTATAAAATAAAGATAATTCTAAAAGGTTTTAAAAACTACTTACTTTCACATTTTTCTTTTCTGGTTCTCTTCGTTTCTTTCTGGAGATCTGGGCTTTCCATTTCATGTTATCTCTCTTCAACCAATGAAATTCTTTTGGCATATCCAGTAGTAAGATTCTGCAAGAGAATAATTTCAGTTTTTGTGTGTCTAAATATGTCTTTATTTTGCCTTTATTTATGAAGGTTTTTTTTTTGGATATAGAATTCCAATTTGACAGTGCTTTCTTCATTAAGAATGTTTTCTAAAATCTTGACTCATCTAAAATATTTTTGCCTAATCCAAGGCAAAAATAGAACTTTTTGACAGATAAAGATTTTCTCTTATGTTTTCTTATGAAATATTTATAGTTTAAACTCATATTTATGTGTATGATGCATCTTTAATTAATTTTGTGTATGGTGTGGTTGTGGGCTAAGGTTAATTTTTATGTATATGCATAGTTAATTTTCCAGCAACATTTGTAGAAAAGACTATTATTTCCCCATTTTTTAAATATTTAAAATGTTATTTTCAGATACTGTTGGTACTATATAGAAATACAGTGGAATTTTATATACTGACTTTGTATCTTGTGGTGTTGCTAAATTCATTTACTACTTCTAATTAATGTTATGTAGATTTCTTAAAATTTTCTTCATATGCAGTTGAATACTGTTCTACTTCTTTTTCCCCAGTGTATTTATTTATTTATTTATTATCATGTTGCACTGCCTAGGGCATTGAATCATTCACGTAAAGTATCATATTAGCTATAGCTTTTTTTTTTTGTAGATGCCCTTTATCAGATTACATTTCTTTTTATTTCTGGCTTGTGAGTTTTTTTTTTTAAATGGGTGTTGAATTTTTCCAAATTCTTTTTCTGAACCTAATTTAAATAATCATGATTTTTCTTTTTAATCAGTATAATATATATTTTTTTAGTGTTATACCTAACTTATATTCTGGTGATGAACCCTATTTGGTCATAAGGGATTGTCCCTTTTATGTGCATCTAGGCTTGGATTTTTCTTTGGGACAAGAGTTTTTAACTAAGAATTTGATTATTGAAATAGAGTTAGTAACAGTATCTCTTTTTCAGTGACTTTGCTAGTATATATCTTTCAAGAAATCTATTTCATCTATGTGGTTTAATTTATTGGCATAAATTTGTTCATAGCATTCCCTTTTAATCACATTAGTTGTTATTTTTGTTGTTGTTATTTTGCTTTTGTCTTTTTCTGATCAGTCTTATTAGTGGTTTCTAAATTTGGGGATTTTTTTAAAGAAACATTTCCATCTTACTGTTTTTTCCTATTGTTTTCCTGTCTTCTATCTCATTGATTTCTGCTTTTTATTATCTTCTGCATCTTTGGGGTTTAATTTGCTCTTCTTTTTCTTGCTTTAAGGTGGAAAATGAGATAATTGTTTGAGACCTCTCATCTTTTCTAATGTAAGCACTTAATAGTATATATTTCCCTCTAAGCACTGTTTTAAATGCATTGTAAAATATTTTTTTCATTGTAAAATTTTTGATATGTTATATTCTTCTTTTCATTTAGTTTAAAATATTTCCTAATTATCCTCGTGATTTCTTCGTAGACTCAAGTGTTGTTTGGAACTATATATTTTTCAGATATATGGGGAATTTCCAAGTATCTTTTTTTTTAATTAATTAATTTTTATTTTGGGCTGCGATGAGTCTTTGTTGCTGTGCGCGGGCTCTTCTCTAGTTGCAGCAAACGGGGGCTACTCTTCGTTGTGGTGCACAGGCTTCTCATTGCGGTGGCTTCTCTTGTTGCAGAGCACAGGCTCTAGGCGTGCGGGCTTCAGTAGTTGTGGCACGTGGGCTTCAGTAGTTGTGGCTCGTGGGCTCTAGAGCACAGGCTCAGTAGTTGTGGCACACAGGCTTAGTTGCTCCGCGACATGTGGGATCTTCCCGGACCAGGGATCAAACCCGTGTCCCCTGCATTGGCAAGTGGATTCTTAACCACTGCGCCACCAGGGAAGCCCCTCCAAGTATCTTTTAGTTATTCCTTTCCAGTTTGATTCTGTCATGGCCAGAGAAGGTTATGTGTGTGATTTCAATCCTCTTAAGTTTATTGAAACTTGTTTTATGGCCCAGATTATAGTTAATCTTGGTAAAATTTATCGTGTACTTAAGAAGAATGTGTATTCTGCTGATGTTGAGTGGAGTGTTCTATAAATATGAATAAGGTCAATTATTTGATAAATTTGTTCAGGTCTTCTATATACTGTAGATTTTCTACCTGTTATATCAAGAGGAGTGTGTTGAAATTTGGAAGTAAAATTGTGTTTCTTCTATTCTTTAATTTTGTTAGTTTTTGTTTCATGTATCTGAAGCACTGTTATTAGGTACCCATACATTTAGGATTTTGTGTCTCTGTGATAAATTGACATCTTTATCGGTATGAAATATTCTTCTTTATCCCTACTACTAGTTCTCTTTCTAAAATATACTTTGGCTGATATCAACATAGCATACTCTAGCTTTTTTGAAATCTGTGATTACATGGCATATCTTTTTCTGTCAAGTTACTTCCCATCTATCTGTGTTTTTATATTTAAAGTGAGTTTCTTTAGATAGCATATAGGTGGGCCTTGCTTTTTTTTCCCCTCAAATCTGATCTCTACCTTTTAATTGGAGTGATTAGGCCATCTGCAGTTAATGTAATTATGAATATGGTTAGGTTTAAATCTACCATCTTGCTCTTTTTTATTTACTCCATCTGTTTTTTTATTTCTTTTTTCTTCTTTTCCTGTCTTCTTTTGGATTTTTCTTTTTTTAAGGTTTCCACTAATGTCTTATTAACTAAATCTGTTTGGTTTTCATCTTCTAGTGTGCTCTGGGGTTTACAACATACATCTTTTACTTACTACACTTTACCTTCAGATAATAGTATACTACTTCATGTATAGTAGTAGTAGAACTTTTTGACAGTGTATTTTCATTTTCCTTTCTTCTTTTTACATTTTACTTCTTTGTACATTTTACTGCTATGTATGCTATAAAACTCACAATACATCATTCTTGATTTTGCTTTAAAGACTTAATTATCTTTTAAAGGAATTAAAAATTAAAAAGTTAATTATCCATTTATTTTCAATTCTGGAACTCTACATTTATTTGTATAGATCTAAATTTCCATCTGATATCACTTTGGTTCTGCCTGATGACCTATCATTAACATCTCCTTTAGTGCAATTCTAGCTGCCCGGTGAATTCTCTTACTTGTTATCTACCTTATTTTGCCTTTGTTTTCAAAAGATATTTTCACTGGGTGTAGATTTATTGGTTGGCCTTGTTTTTTAAATACCTTAAAGATGTTACTCTGGCTTTCTGTCTTAAATAGTTCCCAAGTAGAAATCTTCTCTTATTATCATCCTTCCTTGTAGGTTATGGGATGTTTTCCTCTGGCAACTTTTAAGATTTTCTATTTATCATTTGTTTTCACCATCTTCATCATGATATACATTTCTGTTGGTTGATTTTTTCACTTTTTTATGGTTTATATTTTCCTTATTATGATAGGTGAGTTTTTAATTAAATTTGTTATAGTGGGTTGTGGGCTTTTTTTGTTATATTGTTTGAATTAGTATCAAATTGTGTTCTGACAAGCAGTTAAATTACTTGGAATCAGATCTTTGTTGAGGTCTGCTTTTAAGCTTTGTTAAGGGCAGAGCCGCCTTCATCATAGTTCTTATTTAGTGCTATTCATAATATGACATTTTTCTGTGGATTCTACCTGATGTTCTATGTATTATGGAGGAATTTCTACTCCTGCTGGTGGGAACACACACTCTTTCTTCTCTGTGAACTCCAGAATTTTTCTGCTTCTTCCTTTCCAGTGGTTCTTTCCCAAGTTTGCTATCGTGTCCTCCCATAAATGCACAGATCAGTACTCAAAGATTGGGGAACTCTCTGCAAAACTCCAGAGCTCTCAGAGCAGCTCCCTCCTGTTTGGTAGTTTGTCTTAAAATTCTAGCTATCTTGGCCCCCTGATTTCTGAGCTCCAGCTTTTCAATTCGGGGAGACGGCTGGGCCCTGTCTTGGTTCCCCTTCTCTGCACAGTGTCTGGAACCTGCGCCCAGGCAGTAAGCTGGTGCAATGGTAGGTCTCATCTTGTGTGTTTCCTTTCCCACCTCAGAGTTCACAGTCCTATTTTGCCTCATATTTAACGTTTTAAAACTACTGTGTCATATGTTTCACCCAGTTTTCTAGTTTTCCCTACTATTCCATCATGGCCAGAAGCAGAAATCTCCCAAAGGTATAATTTTTAAGGTAGAAAAAAGTAAACTAGAGTTTACTGTCTATAGAGGTTAAAGCATTTATTTAATAATTACTTCAGGGCCCTGAAAATAATGATTATTTTGAAATTTATTGTTAGACAGCTTTGATAAAAGATAGTGGTTATCCTTTATAACCAACTCATGTCAAATGCCATTATAATTTGTAATAACTTAGCCAGATATGTGTGGTGTTAGAAGGGTTAGTTATTAAGCCAATCAAGACACTTTCTAAATGGAGTAAAAGGAAAAAATGCCACACTTGATTTCAAGTCCCAGAAAAGGACAGAAATGATGGTTTCTCTACTTTCACTCTCAGACAAACTATTTAAAAAAAGAAAGAAGTCACTTACTTTATAAGTAGTGGTCACAGGTAACTTGAAGTTCTAGGTCAAGTGTGAACTGCTTCTTTAGTTCAGAAGGTGATGCATACACTGCATAGTGAGGCTGGACAAAGGCTGAGACCGAAAGTGTGGAGAAATCTCTGCTTTCACTGTAATAAAATTCAACAAACATGGGCAATCGCTTCACTTCTGTCTTCAGAAGAAAAAAGAATGCCTGTTTCCATTTCCGCTATCCCCAATCTTTCTTATTTCTTATGTTACTCTAACAGAGTGTAAGCTTTTTATAACACTGGAGCTGGCCCAAATGAAGAGGTCATCAGAAAAAAAGCAGCCTCTTACATGGAGTGGCTAATTCTCCATAAATTCTCAAACTGATAAAGCATATCTGTATACTTAGAACTTAACATAGGTAAATTCTGCTTCAAAACAGAAATTCACATTTTGAAATATATCAGTCTTTTGAAAAAGGAATATGACATTTTAATACACACATACATATATACACACACATGTATATGTATTTATGTTTTTATATATATGTATTTATATGTGTATGTGTATATTTTATATATATATATATATTTTTTATCCCTTTTGTCCAGGAAAAAAAATGCTATAAATTTTTGGTGTGGGTTAGTCAGTAATTTGCTTTCATTTATTTAAGAATGGGTGAGGGGGCAGCAAAACGCAGTGGTAGATATCCGCCTTTAACCTTAGGGATAACAGGTAACTTGTTGGGAATAGAGTAAGGCTTTTCCACCATTAGGCGTGATGGATATTTTATGTCCAAAAGTAATTCCAGCAAATCCCACATTCTGTAAACTGTCTCCATTCCCTCCAGACACACTTTGAAGCCAAGTACCCATAGATATTTACTTTTAAGTTGGTTTTCCATTATTTCCAACTTTTGTTGAAGAACGTCATTTTCTAATTATAGTAGAGATTTTTAAGATGGTCCAATTCAGTTCACGTCATATCACATTGCACTGTAACAGTTTGTAAATTTATCTCTGCTTTTTCCACGTTACCTTCCAATTTTAAACCGGTGGGGCAAATACTTCAAGTTTACCTTAATTCTCTCTTTACTGACTTTAATAGGCTGTAAAATAGTTTAAGATGAACCTCAAAAGGCTTGTCAGGATTCACCAGGTCTTCAGGCTGTGGAATTCTCTGATAGCAAATGCACTTACAATGGTAAATAATCTGAGATCACCCTTCCCTTCTACTCTAAGCTAGGAATGATACATCTGATACTGAGAACCAGGGGACAATAAGAAATTCTGGGCATAGACTATCATAAAAACTTCCTGTACTGAGTTTTGTTGAGAAATCCTCATATGGAACAGGGCTTGGGGGGCCATCAGACCTGGATTCAAATCTTAGCATTCTTATTTGCTAGCTGAGACCATGAGCAAGATACTTAACGTCTCTTGAGTCTTGGTTTCCTCATTTGTGACACAGGGAAAAGAATAGTACCTACTTCAAGGGACGTGTGAAGGATTTAATGAGAGCATGCCTGGCATGTAATACTCATATTTAGTGAGTTCTTCCTGGCCAAAGAACTCCGGGGCGGTGGGGGGTGGGCGCAGGATTACTTGTCCCCTTATCATTTGAAAGCAGCCCAATAAGACACCAGAGCAAGAGCTTGGCTAAGTAGCAAAGGATGGGGGAGGGGGTGATGGGAGGTAAGGAGCATGTTATAATCAGTCTTCTTTCATTAAGTTGTGTTTCCCTTTCTCCATTCTGTAGGACAGACAGATAGCATATACAGCGTGCTTGCCCAAGTCTGCTCCGAGAGCTTAGTCCATTTTTAAATCCCCTTAAGAACTGCTCACAGCAAAATCAAGCATCTTCCAAAGGGGCAGGAGCCCTGTCCAATGGAATCAACTCAGCAGTGGGCACCGGAGCCCTGGTGGCCAGACCAGTGTGCAAGGGGTGTGTCTGGACCCTCGAAGGAGCAAACCTCAGACAGGCACAATTAGTGTGTCTTCTTAACTCTCCTTCTAAAGTTATTCGAGGGGACTGTGGTTTTGCCTTGAGCTAACCCCCCTTAACAGCCGGGAATCTAAAAACAAACAACATTATTTTATTAGGTTACCCCAGCAGATGAAAGCAGAGTGTTCCATTTGGACTTTTTGGAGTCAATTAATGCATTAGCTAAAAACAAACCCTTCCGAAAGAGAGTTCCCGTTGTCCTCGGCAGCTTCTAAAGGGAAGCGCGCCACCGTGCTCCTAAGGACACAAACGTCAAGACAGCGAAGAACAGAGAATGAGTTCTAAATAATTAACACTTATTGATAAAAACTGTTTTTTAATGATATAGCTCAACCCTAATGTAACAACAATCTCAAAGAATATGATTTTTTAACTCTTTATTTTTAACCATGACCAGGAAATTTAAATATCATATAGTTTATATGAAAGTTCCTGACTCAAAGTAACCAACTAATTAAAACCAATTTAAATAAACAGCTGTAGTTGCTTTAATAAAAGAAGTACTTATGACTTCTAAAGTAACTGAACAATACATAAGACTGTAATTGTTTTCAGTTATGGTTTTAACTCCAGCCATTAAAACCACTACTGAAAAGGCCTATAAAATAGGAAAATAATAGAGATTACTCATTGGGAAAAAACCCATTTCTCAAAAATCCATCCATCCATCCATCCATCCGTACATCCAAATAGTAAGAGTCTACTAAAAGTTCCAGGCGCTATGGAACTAACATCAAAGCACAGTCCCTACCCTTATGGAGCCCAATCTGGGCTTTCAAGCTGAAGACTGCCACTGTTTTAAAAGATAGAAGTGGCAATGCTTTTTGCTGCCTCAGACCTTAAAATGAAACCATTAAACACCCCCCTCCCCCCCACCGTGGTCCTCATAACATCAAAAACAAAACCCTTTGGTGAGGGTTGGGTTATTCCCAAAAGGTAAAACAAAAGGCACGCCCCCTTTGTGGGCAGTACCATTTGTGGAAAGAACATTTCACTGCTCTTACCAGGGAATGTGTCTTCTAAAAATCTTCGGGAAAATCCACATCCTGAAAGCGTTTGATTACCCTGAATTTAAAATGGGATTTTTGCTCAGTGGCAAAGACACAAATTCATCCCCACAAGGATGGCTTCTGCGGTAAAAAGCACATGATGACCCTTAGGGTTTATCTAGAAGGTTGACAAATGGGGCCACAAGACAGGATTCACCAAATTCCATTACTGGAGATTTCCCTGCCTCTACCTGAAGAATTCCAAGGTGCCTTGCCGAATACCTAGCCAGGGGAGGTCACAAAGTTTCAAGCACAATTTGTTCCCGGTTTTTATTCCCTGCTCACTGAGTTATGTGCTGTTAAACATTTCCAGAAGACTGTCAAAATGTAAGCATCCTGAGGTTTACATAGGCCACACCATTAAATAACATATAAGCACAAAATTTTAAACATTGTTTTCCAGCAATGGTAAATATTTTAGCTAAGTAAAAACTGAAGCTTGAAATGCAATAAGCATTTAAATGACTCCTTTCTGTGCCAGAATTCTTATTTTCCCCTGTGCAACCCCGGCTGCTTGGGATTAAGGCGACCCCAGGGAGCACAGCGAATGGTTGTGGGTTATGAGGTGTAGCATGAGCTTGGCGACAGCATGCCACCCAGCCTCAAGAAACCCAGCCACGACTGGAACCCAAGAATCAGTGTGTTCATTCTGTGGTCAGCTCCACATTTTTTCCCCTCCTAGAAAAAAAAAAAGCTGCTACAAAAGTCAGGCCTCTTCCCCAACCCCAAGCCATCATGAGGTGGACCAAGGGCAGAGGGAGACACTCCAGCGCGCTGGCCAGGCAGGGGGGGGGGAGGCTGGTCCCCATGGGTGGGAGTTACACGGCTCTCGGTTCCTCAGCATTGAGGAAAAGGAGCAGCTGCAGAAACGGCAGCCACGGCACTGCCAACGTATTGTGCTGTCACTTCAGGAAGAAGAAAAACCCAGAACAAATTTGACGTGGTTTTCACCACACGGTGATTGCAGTTCTATTCAAGGATGTCACAGTCACACCACCCACTGAGCACAACTCAGATGGAAATTAGGCCTCCTTCAAAGTGTCTCAAGTCACTGCCTATCCCCGAACAGAGTGAGCCGAGGATTTTAAAGAAACACAGTCCTGTGGCCCTATCTCCTCTGGCTTCCTGGTACCTCGGGTTTCTCATTTACTAAAGAGAATCGCCCTCAGCTACAGGTACGTCTAAGGGAAACCAAGACACTCTCCCAACAAATGCAGCATCTCTTAAAGAAGCAGGCAGGGCAGTGCACCACGTCTGAGACGTGGGTCAGTGTTAATACAATGAAAATTCGATCTTCTATAAAATTTCAAGCACGTGAAGAAAAGGAATGCAGTGATTTACACTCGGGGACTTTTCTCCACATTGAAAATACCAAAGCTTGAGTGCTTTGTTATTGTAACACCACCTAAATTTCTAAGACGTATTTGGAGTCTTGTGACTGGTCTTTGAGATTAAAATATAAATACCACTTGTCACTTTGAGCAGGGATTAGGGGTGAGTTCAGGGAGACGGAGGGGTTTCTCTTTGGTGTTTGCCAAACCAAAACCATGAGGGAGCCATGTATGTATGTGTCCTGTCTCTGGTGAGTATAACAAAGCTTTTATTCACTGAAAAAAACAAAACAAAACAGACTCGTGGATGGTGTCCACACTTTCCAATTTTGAACAATAACTTTGAATGCCAACCTGCTGATCTACAGCAAGACAGGAGACTGAGAAATGGCTGTGCCGTCTGGAGGTGAATTTCGGAGAAACAGAAAGTTCCAACTCACTGCTGATAAGTTACCCAGCAGCTTCCTCAGGAGCACGATTGCAGCCTAAGGAGAGCCCTGAGGTCTGTTCAAGACTAACACCTTTCCACCAGTCATTACAGTGCTGGCCAAATATTACCAAAGGTCAGACACAGTGGTATATGGTTTTGGTATGAGGAAGAGTCAGAGAAAATGAGAAAATACCATTGCCATTTCATACCAGTTTTCACGCCCAACTGCCAGTGAAGCTTTACATTAATTCTCACGGTAAGAAACTGCCAAAAGCACCGAGAACGACTAGAACAAGTGTCAGTTTGCTAGGTTCCTCGCTCATCTGGGGTTAAGTGTAGTTTCCCTTATTCACGCTGAACGCCGGCATACCGAAGACAAGGGTACACGTCACCTTGAAAGACGAGGACATATCCGCGCCACTACGAACAAATCACCCTCAAAATGAAACACAGAGAGTCCAATGATGACAATTATTGCAGTCATTCGCCACATGACATAACAAGAGCAAACAATTCAGTAGCTTTAAAAATAGTTTATTTCCTTCCTCACAAACACATGAGCCTTCTGACCATTGCGCAAGGCACCACAAATTAAAAACTTACATTGCAATGTAGTTTTCTTCCATGATTCAAGATAAAATGGGTTTTAAAAGCAAATGGATGCCAATTACAGGGGACTGGGAGGGGGCGAGGGTAGGTACCAGTAACAGGGAGGCACGCGTTTTTCTACAGTGTTTATTGAAATAGGCAGCAGTCAGCACATGTGCTTCATATGAGCGGTTCCCCCAAATGAGGAGAGATGCTGCATATCCTGGTTTCTCCATCTAGAGAGTACAGTGCCAACAGTACTTTCGCTAAAGCACAAAAGACTTCTCCCTAGTAGTCTTAGTACCAGTAACAGAATATGATTATTAAACATCTTCAATGTGGTTTTCATTACAAAAAAACATGTTTCACATAAAAGCTTCATAATGTAATCCAGAGACAGAATTAGTGCATGCTTAAAACGTGAAGCCAGGCTGCCTATTTCTGATAATGTTTTCATTTCTTCCAGCGTTTTTTACTTTCACAAATATGCACCCAGTTTCCTACCAGGTTAAATAGACACACGGAACACTTCTGCTCTGAGCACCATGATTCCCTCTCAATAGCCTCATTGGGACTATAATCCTAATCCTAAAGAGAATGGTTCTAATTTGTATTCAGACTTGCTTCTTCCTCCAAATCCGGTTAGTGTTGACCAAATCCCAGCAAATGGCAGACACAAAGGTTTGTGAGCAGAGGCCCAAAGAATAATTATGAGAAATTTCACAATGATCTAGGTTATGAAACCACACGGAAAATAAATGATTTCACCTTATAAAAAGCCTCGACTTGAATTTAAACAGGAGATGGAAGTGAAAGGAATGAAGTGTTGCTTCAATCCAAGCTGGGGCATTCTTCATTGCAGTAACAACAAAGCCACAGCAATAGCGCAGGGACGGTCCTACGGGCCTCTACCAACGGCTTGTGAGGTAGATGGCTTGAAGAGAGGTAGGTAGAGCCCAAATTTGTTTTCAATCCCTGCAAACGTCGCAACTGCCAGTTTGTAGCCCCCAACGTGATCGGGGTTGGGAGCAGGCAGTGTGACCCTGGATTTAGGAACCGGCTCTGCTCCCATGGGCTTCCTAAAAGGAGAGAAAACAGAGCGAGAATCTGAGTTTTTGTTTTGTTTTTTAACTTGGTAAAAACAACGCTCAAAAACTGCTAAAGTCCGGATCAGAGAGGAACTGTGGAATTCTAGTTAGCTGTATATTCCCTTCTGAAATGAGTCTGATAACATGACTTCAGTATTTTCCTACATCTTTTCTACTTCATCATAGGGACTAAACAGACATACCTTTCTCAATGACAACAGAGTATCAGAAGCAGCTGAAATTTAGCAGGATACTTACACTCCTCCAAAATCAACGTAGAACCATCGCTGCAGCAATTCATAGGTCAGCAAAGTTACACCAAACTGGGGGGAGGAACGAAACACACGAGCTTTGAAAGAAATAAGAAATACCAGATGCAATTAGATTTTAAAAATTCACCTGATACCAAAGGTTTAGTTAAGAGCAAATTATTTCCATACCTCCAGCTCCTTTCCACAAAGCTTTTGGGCCTTCTTCCCGAAGGATCTTCCTAAAGCAGTCTATCACTCCACTGTAAGTGGTCTGGCCGGCCCGGGCGGCCACCTGTAATCGAGTCTTGATAACATCAGCAGGGGTCACTAGAGATGCCGCAGGCATACCTGCAGGAAAGACAACACCTTCGCAGTCCGGTCACATTCTCCCTATATAAAAAGAACTGTGCTTTGAACTGCCGGCCGTGGAAAGAAAGTTAAGAATCAGATGAAATCAAATGCCTCTTTGCTGTCCCCTCTGGGAAGCACAGCTGTGACTCTCGTCCGCAGTGAAGGAGGCTCCAACACACCTAGAGGAGCACACGCCTCGTCTCCAGATCACCAACCTCCGTTTGTTACACTTATATTCTTAAATAGTTTGAAGGAATTATCAAGACGATGACTTCGAGTGGTTGAGAACAAACGGAGAAAGATTTTGTTTGTTTGCTTGTTTTTTCTTTTGCTTTCCTGTGGAAATCAGAGTTACCAGGTCTGAGTTTTCAGAGGTGAAGCTTGTTATCCGTCTCCTCTTCCTGCTCTTCTGGCAGTCACTGGAGGTGCCTTGTCACATACACTCAACCACCCCCCACCTTCCAAACCCTCACCTCTTCATTTACATCAGAGAAAGACTTTACTGACAGCTAAACAAACACTGTGTGTGTGTGTGTGTGTGTGTGTGTGTGTGTGTGTGTGTGTGTGTGTGTGTGTGTGTGTGTGTGTGTGTGTGTGTGTGTGTGTGTGTGTGTGTGTGTGTGTGTGTGTGTGTGTGTGTGTGTGTGTTGACCTGAAGGGGAGGCGCCCACAGATAACACTTCAGGATTCCTCTTTCCTATGACTGACATCTCCAGAAAACATATGACAGAAAGCTTAAAATTTAGATTGGCCGATAATCAATGAAAAAGAAACAACAACAACAACAACAAAACCCTCCCAAAATTACCAATGGGAAATTTTTCTACAGTCATTTTATCCAAACTGGGGCAGCCCATGTTTAGATTTTTTAAAAGCGAGACTGTACTCAGAAGACACTGTCTCTTATGGTTTTATTACTTTTCCATTATGAACCTATTCCAAACCAAATTGGTCAAATGCAGATGCATAAATCTCCTTTGCTTTTTTTAAGGCTTAATAATTCTGTAAGAATTTCTGTCCAAACCAACGTGGTCTGGCTCACAACTCCATCTCATCCTTCTAACAGACAGCTTTAAAGTTACAGTGTGTGCGTATGTGCCCGGGGGAAATCTGCAGAGTACACGTTTGCATTTATATCACTAAGCTGTATCTTTTCCTCTTCCATCTATACTAAGCTCCTCAAACATTCATCTTAACAGTTTTTATAAAATGCATCACGTTTTTGCATGTGAGAAAGCTCACTTTATATCCACTGCTTCACTGGATAAGTCATACTGAATTTCCTATTAGCTTAGAGGAATTATTTCAACTTTGAGCCAGGAATTTATCCTCCAACATAATGGAAGGAAACATGAAAAATGCTTAGAAACCCACTGTGTTCACACCACCAATTTTGTTTCACTTCCTGGTTTAGAAAGAGTTTAGCAAGGCTGTCTGCTTTAGACACGCAATAAAATCCTCCTTACAACGGTGGGCAGGCATGTCAGAGTGTGAATGTGAAAGACATACAAGCAATAAAATGGGTAAAAGGTTTCCTTCAGTTAGGGCAGTTTTCATAAATAGCTACTTGTTATGAAAAAAGAGAGAAGTATTGGGGAGGGCAGGGAGGAAAGACATTGATCAGTGGAATAAAAATGCCAAGAGAAACGTGTAAGATGTTTAGCAAGTTGTCCGGTAAAAAGTGATTGGTGTGTGTGTTGGCGGGGGCGGGGTACTGGAAACATGGCGGCCTGTACACGACTCTCATCCTCTCCACCCCCTGCTCCCACCTCTCCTAGGAGGCCAGCTGCCAGGGCTTCGGAGGGACTGTGGATATCCCTGTGGACAGGGGATTTCTGGTGTGGAGATTTGCTGAATTCCCCTGGAGAATAGCATCCGGCTGCTCCAGAGCAAGGCCAGGAAAGCAGCATCTACCAGGAAGAGCTGGGCCACCGGAGATGTGTTGATTTGGGGGGTCAGGGATGGCAAAGACTCTGAACCAATTTGCCTGGTCTCTCCCGGCTTGCAAAAGGGTAAAGACAATGCTGAGCAAGAGGTCAAGTCTTGGGACTTCCCTGGTGGTGCAGTGGTTAAGATTCCATGCTCCCAATGCAGGGGTCCCGGGTTTGATTCCCGGTCAGGGAACTAGATCCCACATGCATGCCGCAACTAAGAGTTCGCATGCCACAAATAAGGAGCCCACGTCTCATGACTAAGACCCAGTGCAACCAAATAAAAACAACAACAACAACAACAAAAAGAGGTCAAGTTTTCTCTCTCCCCGAAGATGGGAGAACAAGAGAGGGCTAGGCAACAGGGAGGCAGCTTTTAGGTTCCTCAACAGGAAGGGGACTGCTGCCCAGCTGGTGCTTCAGAGATGAGACAAATGGTGAGAACTTGGGGCCACCTGCTACCTGTGTGACTGGAACAACTTGGGTGTTCTCCAGCCAATAAAAAAATTATAACTCTTTAAGGGGGTGCCCAGCAGCTAGAGAGTAGAAGGTCATTTACAACAAAAAGAAAGCATGATTGGCAAAACACAGCTTTGGTACAAGGATATGTTGTATAACAGGGAATACAGCCAATATTTTACAATAACTACAAATGCAATATAACCTTTAAAAATTGTGAATCACTATACTGCACAACAGAAACTTATATAATATTGTACCTCAACTGTACCTCAAAAAAAAAAAAAACACACAAATAAACCAACCCAGCAAAGACCAATGAACAGATATCATATGACTAAAAATACAACTTTGGGGTAAGTCAGCCTTAATTTTCACAAATATCCCATTAGTATTTGCAAAAAAAAATGTGCTTCTCTGTTTATGGGACACAGAGTTAATATCTATGTATTTTGGATCAAGGTTAAGTTTGCCAGAATCCCTTTGCACCCTTATCTATATTATCTACTTGATGTATCAGTTTCTAAGAAAAGTGTAAAGATTTTCATTTAGAAAGAGAAAATACCACATTCTTGTCATACTTTTTTTTTTTTTTTTGCGGTACGCGGGCCTCTCACTGTTGTGGCCTCTCCCATTGTGGAGCACAGGCTCCGGACGCACAGGCTCAGCGGCCATGGCTCACGGGCCCAGCCGCTCCGCAGCATGTGGGATCCTCCCGGACCGGGGCACGAACCCGTGTCCCCTGCATCGGCAGGCGGACCCCCAACCACTGCGCCACCAGGGAAGCCCTCTTGTCATACTTTTAACTTGAGGTTTTATAAGACGATATTATGTTGATAATACAGAGAGGCTTCTTAGTGAACTTTATCTTTTCTAAGTGTAAAATATGCCTCTGTGCTTCTGAATGCTATTTTTAAACCCTGAATTCCATTTAGTTTGACATTAATATTGCTACACTTGCTTATTGTTGGTATTTGCCTGGTACATATTTTTCAATCCATTCTCTTTCCATCTTTCTATGTCACTGTTTCCTCGAATTTCAGATGACTAGATTTTCTTTCACAACTTGGCTAAAAGTGTTTGTTTTTACTAGCGGCACTGAACGCATTCAGTTGTGGCTCGTAGACTGATTTCTGCCATTCTGGGTTAGTTACAGTTTTTATTTTCTCTGCTTCTAGGTGTTTCCCTTGTGATTTCCACCCTTTCCTGACCAATTCAATTTGTCTAAATATCATAAGCGTTTGTTACACAGGTGTGGGTTACAGCGTGTGCAACGAATGAGCACTGACATCTCTGCAAGCTGAGGTGCCCCCTACCTTTGTCTCCCTTTCTATTACCTGCCTCCCAACAACGCTTCTTGTACAAAAACACATAAGCCAAGGTTAGCAGTCACTCAGACCGACTCTTGGGTTTAACTTTTATCTGCTCTGTTTCATACATCCCACAGTGTCCTCTTTCTTAAGTTCACTTTTCATTTTGCCTCCGAGAGGTCTGTGAGGGGTACCTGTGAGTCCTGGCTGGGAGGGACTACCCTGCTTTGGCCTCTGCTCCTGAAGGCAAGTGTGCCTGCTGGGAACGTAACTGCATATCAAGACCTCCTCTCCTCGGCATTTTGACGGAAGCCAGCACCGCAGATGAGGAGCCAATCTTCCATTACTGATTGGTTTTCTGTCCTCTTTCCCTTATTGCTTCTCCCTGGATAACTCCTATTAAACAGATGTTAGACCTCTTGGATTCATCCCACATAGCTCTTAAATTTTCTGTTATTTTTCATCTATGTATTTGTGATCCATATTCTAGAGTTTTTTGTTTGTTTTCTCCCATGACTTTATTTTCCATGTGTCAAATTTGGTGTTTGTTTTTTTTTTTATGGATTTCTAAGTTTGGCAATCTTTTTATTAACTTTCAAGAAAGCCTCCTTACTGAGTGTTTCTTTCAAATCTGAGGACCCTAATTATAGTTCTTAAAAGTTCTCCTCTGTTCCCTGAATTGCCTGTTTTCTCTGTATTTCTTCTATTTACTTACCTTATTGCTCCTTGTTGTCTGAGGGGACCCCTGGCTGTCTACTGACATTCAAGTTCAAAGGACAGGCTGATTTGTGCTGTGGACAGCTTTCCACCGCACTCTGGGCCAGCCTCACCCACAGGCCTCTCTCCTGAATGGAGAGAGTCTGTGAAATGGGTGAGGCCCGTAACTGCATGCAGGGGCTAAGATAGGCTGGCAGGGCAGGGACCTTCCAAATCCTGCAATGCGGGGTGCTTCACTCTGGAGGTAGAAGGAATTATTTTCTACCCCTCTTTGGAAGAGCTGCTATTAGTTCATTTTTTTCTTCCCCCCCTGCATCTGTGGTAAAGGTCTGGAATTACCATTAAGCCTTGCCCTGATTTATTTCAGTTCTTTACAATCACCCTCTCCAGGCAAGTGTTCCCTTCCCTTTAGAATACAGCTCTGGGCTTTTAGCCTCCGTTCAAATGTTGCCTGAAGTTCCATATAGAAAGGAGAAGAGAGAGGAGCAAGCCGACCTTCCCGCAGTAAATGCAGTTCCTTAACTCTTGTTAATTATTTACCCTAAAACCTCCCCCAACACTCAAGGCATTTTATCTATTGTTCACTCTGAGGTTAAAATTATCTGGTTTTGCTCTTAAATTAATAAAAGTAGTTTCTCCTGCCGGGGTTCTGGGCTGTGGCATTTTTCACTTGTTTCAGGTTTTGGTTCCTATCTTCTGAAGGCTGGTGCTAACAAGGAGTTTTGTTTGTTTGTTTTGCGGTACGCGGGCCTCTCACTGTTGTGGCCTCTCCCGTTGCGGAGCACAGGCTCCGGACGCGCAGGCTCAGCAGCCATGGCTCACGGGCCCAGCCGCTCCGCGGCATGTGGGATCCTCCCGGACCGGGGCACGAACCTGTGTCCCCTGCATCGGCAGGCGGACTCTCAACCACTGCGCCACCAGGGAAGCCCAATAAGGAGTTTTTTAACATGTATTTTCTACCATTTTAAGGTATTTGGGAGGAGAGATGGATCAACATGCTCAGTCCATTACCTTGATCCAACCTCTCCATTACTTTTTATTTTTAAGGATCTAAGAATTGCTTTTAAATTACCTTAAGCTTTATGTCCACATAATTAAAAAATTGTTACATTTTATGTAATTATGTGCCAATGGTACTTTTCTCCTAACTTAATTCTTCTAATACATTTGTAAAAGCATCATGATCAGTCACACACATAACTCTTTTAAAGATATTCCTGGGGCTTCCCTGGTGGCGCAGTGGTTGCGAGTCCGCCTGCCGATGCAGGGGACACGGGTTCGTGCCCTGGTCTGGGAAGATCCCACATGCCGCGGAGCGGCTAGGCCCGTGAAACATGGCCGCTGAGCCTGCGCGTCCAGAGCCTGTGCTCCGCAACGGGAGAGGCCACAACAGTGAGAGGCCCGCGTACCGCAAAAAAAAAAAAAAAAAAAAAGATATTTCTGAATTACTACTTAGTCTAAAGTTAATTAATTCAAAGCTAATTAATTCAAAGACAAGATCACACGACCATCACTGCAGTCTGACTTGTTCCTCTACCTCACCACTCTGACAAGATCATCTGGGATGAGCGGTCACTCTATAACATTTGAGAAGTATTAGATATCCTTCATTTGATATTATCCATAAACCATATTGCATTGCCCTTCATTAATCAAAAAAGTAACACTTAGAGTGAGTCAGAATTTGATTCCTTAATTTCAGGCCCCTTGCTTCAACCCTCACCTTCTGACACATGACGCACTTCGGCTAATGAACATAAATTCAAATATCTGTTGGTCTTAACGCGATCCTGTGAATTAATGGAGATGTTCCCAGCATCTAAAGATCTTCCCAGTTTATCACTAGATATGTAGACCGAAAAAAATTTAATATTCTCTATGTTTTAAGATACTAACAACCACCTGTTAAAAAGCTGTATATTACTAAAGCAATCTAACTTTAAATCAAATCAAATTTTTGGAGAAAGTAAGGTAATACTTACTGAATAACTGAAATTCCTGTCAAAACATAAAAGGTAAAATCATGTTCACTGAACCCAGATCCATCTTATGTATAACAGTATTGTTCAACAAAAAATATACGTATCCTGGGCTTCCCTGGTGGCGCAGTGGTTGAGAGTCCGCCTGCCGATGCAGGGGACACGGGTTCGTGCCCCGGTCCGGGAAGATCCCACATGCCGCGGAGTGGCTGGGCCCGTGAGCTATGGCCGCTGAGCCCGCCCGTCTGGAGCCTGTGCTCCGCAGGGGGAGGGGCCGCAACAGTGAGAGGCCCGCGTCCAACAACAACAACAACAACAACAAAAGTATCCTGTGTAAAAGATAAACTGAAATATAAAAATCATATTTTATATTAAAATGTGTATTTTATATAACATATAAAAATAGCATTAAGACATTTCTTATAATAAGTTAGTTAAGTCAATTACTGTTCCTCGTAGCTTATTTTGAGATCAGCTTTTCTCCCTTCTCTTAATGACAACAAAGATCACTCTGGCCCTTGGACCTACCTCCTGGGCTTCTGTGCATACCCACCCCATCACTGTGTCCTCTCCTGAGGAAATGCCTTTCTTCCCCTGGTATCCACAAGAGGAACATGGGGGTCTGATCTGGCCTGCAACCAACAGCCCACACACGTGTGGTGCATTTTGTGCTCACTGCCCTTCTTGATGGTGTTGCCCCGGGCACGCTTCTGACCACAGTCCTCTGCCCTTTCCATACTGAATTCAGCTCCCTGGCTGAGCACACCTGCAAGGCTCTACACTCAGCAGATGGTGGCCCTGCTTCCTCCCAGGACATCAGTTAACTGCTTATCACTGGATATACATTTTTATGTTTATCTTACTAAAAAAAAAAAAAATTACTAATCTTCCTTATTAATTCTGATACATTTTTAGGCATTTTAATTTGGATTTTCAGGTAAACAATCATTTTCAAATAACGATAGATTCATTTCTTCTTTTAATATTTATGCCTCTTTCTTCCTTTTCATATTCACCACATTGACTGGAACCTCCAAATAAGGCTAAAAAACTGGATAACAGAAACATCCCTAACTTTAATGAGAATAGAGGCTATGACAGTTGCCATTGGCTTCTGATATCTGTTATGAAATTAAGAAAGTAGCTTAGTTCTCATTACATAGTTTATACAGGTTTGTGGAAGATAAAGACCATCAAGCTTTGTGGCTTATCTGTCCTTTCAAGAAAAATCCAATGACAAAGTCTGTCTTATATTATCCTGTCTTACAGGGAAGGGGAAGATGGGCAATAAAATGAAAGTAAACGTTCTATAGTCAGCGTGGCAGTTCGCTCCCAAAGGGGCCTCAGTGATCTTCACCTGCTGGTGTTCACACCTCTGCCTCCGCATCGTCTTCGTGCACGTTACGGAGGGCTGATCAGTAGGACTAATAGGACGGTGTGGAAACGAAGGAGTGCGACTTACAAGGCTTGCTCATAAAGACACTGCAGCTTCTATTTGCTACCTCTTCTTCTCACCTTCCTCCCCCAACTTCTCCTGCTCTGTCCCTCCCTCTCCCTCCTCCCTCTCTCTGGTCTTGTTCTGGGGGAAGCCAGCTGCTGTGTCATGAGGACACCCAAGGACCTATGGAGAGGCCCTGTGGCAAGGAACTGACGGTCCTGCCAATGCTGTGCGTCCTGCCAATGCCGTGCGTGCGACTGAGCCGTCTTGAAAGTGCATCCTCCGACCCCAGTCAGGCCTTCTAGAGCCCTGGCTGACGTCTTGACTGCAACCTCATGACAGACTCGAGCTACAGGTCCCCAGATAAGCTGCTCCCAACCCACAGAAACTGGGATAATAAACATTTGTTGTTTGAAGCTGCTAAGTTTGGGGTAACCTGTTCTGTGGCAACAAATAACTAATACAGAAGGTATGTGGAAAACAACTCTGAAAGACAACAGGATGGCTAGAGGGCTAAAATAATAGTAGAATGGGGATGTAGAGCAGTTCAAACTTTCAAGAAGGACAAAGCAATGCCTTAAAAACAATCATAAATTTTTTTTTTTTTTTTTTAACCAGCAAACTCACTTCAGAGAATTTATTTCTCCCAAGAAAACAATCCAGGATAGGGGGAAAAGCCTTATGCACAAAGATGTTTTTTAACAATACCATGTATTTAAATTTTTTTTGAAAAAAAGTTTGTTTTCTAAGATTGAAGATGATGTAAGTATGCAGCAAATTAAAAATTTTGTTTACAAAGTTTTAAATGACATAAGAAAATTAATATTATTATTGAACATTTAAAAATACTTATTATGTGCCGGGTGCTTTCCTGGATCTTTATATCCATTAATTCACTTAATCCTCATAATAATCTTACAAGACTAAGACTATTCTTATTTCCATATAGAGGTGGAGAAACAAGCCGAGAGGCATTAAGTAACTCATTCAGGTCATACAGTTCTCAGCAGGGAAACTGGAATTTGAACCCGGATAGTCTGACCCCACAGCACATGCCATGAACCATTTTGCAGTGATGGTGAACAATGCTTCAGAAACGATACTAAGTGAAAACCACATACCCATGATGTGACCACAGTTCTGTTAAAAAACGTCCAAGGGGGGGAGAAATTAGCAAAAATATTAAATGGTGATTTTCTTAGAGTCATGGAATAATGGATACTGTTATCTTATTTACGTGTTCCGATACTTTCCAAATATTTTACAATGGTCAATATTTTCATAATCCTACAAAAAATAGAAGACAATAAACTTTAAAAGAGAAAAAAAATCCACTCATAATTTCTACAGTTCTGACAGCACGGATCACCCAGGAAAACTTGTACCCAGAGACAAAAATTATGTCTGGGTAGCTATCTTCTCCAAGGGAAGAGTTAAAGGCAATATTTTTGTGGTTCAAAGAAAACAAAGCTTGGAGAATGTCCTAGACTTTGAGCTTTATCTTCTGATGTTGCAATTAAGTTTTGGAGTGAGTTACAGACAGATTCTCTTGGATTCAACATAATGATGGCTAACATGTACTGAGTATTTACTCTCTGCCAGGCTACAGGCTAAGTCCTCCACATGGGTGCTCTCATTAGAGCCTCACAACCACTCTCTCCAGTCAGTACAATTACCATCTCCCTTTATGGCTGAGGAAACCAAGCCCGGGGAGCTTAAGTAACTTGCCCGAGGTCACATACTACTAAGTGGTATGTTAGTTCTCCCCAGTAGGTCCTACCTGATTTCAAGTAAATGACTGGAAATAAGTTGTATTATACCCTTTTGATTCAAAAGATTATCGTTTATACATCTGTAAATGACATATAAAGGACACAGTGAGTGAGTCAACAGCCAAACTGGGATTAAAACAGGGAATTCTATGGTTGAGTCTTGAGATCATGCTTTTATGATTTAGGTAGAGTGGTCTCACTGCTACTCACACGAGGCTCCCTGAGCAGCCAGGAAAGGACAGCCCTGCCTCATACACCAACATCACCACCTTTGAAGAAAAGGGATTCACCAAGAATTACAGAGGAGCTCCATGGGTTCCCGCCTCCAGGGCTCCCCAGGCTACAGGCAGGACACGGGGCTCACAAAATAGCAAACAACTTCTCAAAGCAGGGGGTAGTTCTCAAGAGGCTCAAGCCACATGTCTGATGAGAACAACACCTGTATCAAAATTGTCTGGACCCAGGCACCCCATGACTGCCTTAGGGTCTGTTAACTCATTAAATGTTTGTCACCACCTGGAGAGCTAATCCAGATTGTTCTAGCCTTTAGGGTCTCTAAACAAGGAGAAGCATCAAAGAATGAACTCATTCCTGCTGGGGCTATAATCAAATTTCCTCTAAGGATTTACACTGGGAATGTAGAAGCCAACGTCTGCATCTATTTTCTTCTGTTGATACTTTCACTGTAACACTATAGAAGACAGTCATTTCTCTCTGAGATTCAATACAACCCCCACCCCGAATCTTACAACCTTACACAGCTAGCAGGAATCAGGTATCTAATAGACCCAAGCTGTTTCTAGTTCTATTACATTTCTTTTCTCTCAATGACAATAACTACTGCTTAAATTCTGGACAAGTTTTATGTACTATTTTGGTTAGACACCTTTAAGGCACAAGTATTAACATTTTTAAAAACTTCTGACTGAACAGTTCTTGTTCTTACACCATGAAGTGAAACTATGAAATGACATGGAACCTGAACTGGAATCCAACAATAGTACAAATGCACCAATTTTTAACGAGCTTTTTTTTGGAGTTGAGAAATTAAGCTTGTCTAATAGTCTAACCTGCCAGAAGTAAGATTCATTTCTTTCCCTTTCATTGTAGTAGCTCTTCAAAGCCATCTAAAGCCATCTCACGTGTACCCTGTCGACAGCGATAAGCAAAAATTCCAGTGCCATGGCACAGGGGGAACAGAGCTCTGAGGACACTCACCGGCTATGGCGCCAGCGAAGAGCAGGCTTCCGGGGCTTATCTGCCCATCTTCATTTGCAAGGGAAGCCTTCACATGAGCATAGCATGGGAAGTAGATGGCCGAGAAAGGAATGTCCCGCAGAAAGCACGCTTTGGCACCCTGTACGTTTGAAAAGGAAGAAAAACCGCATGAAACACATATCCCATTCAGAAGATCAAGCTTCTCTGGAACTTCCCTCAGAACAAAATATTCCTGGAGAAGACCAAATTTGTACTTAGCAAGTTGAAAGGCGAACAGAAAAAAACATATATAACCCAAATTCTGCAAGTAATAAATCAGAATCTTGTATTTTAAAATAAAACATTTTACTGTGTGGTATAAGTGAGAGGGGAGAGTTCTTGTTTATTCTAATGGTAAGATTTCGATGAAAACATTTTCGGAACTCTGCCTGCCACATCCTTTTAAATCCCTAATTGATGGCAGGTCACTGGCATTTCAAGGAGGATCTGTTCTCAGAAGATGGGCAACAACCACCAAGATACCTCTGTGTTTACGCACTAGGAAGTGGACAAATTATAAAGGTGGTAGGGGAAGGGGTTTGTTTTTCATATTGTTTGAGACTCTGATGAAAATGCTGGACTCTTTCCCAGAAAAAATTACACATATGTAAAAAATTAGACACCTTTTCAAGGGGTTCATGGATTCCCCCAATTTATTCATATACTTAGCCCGACTGCCCCAGGGTTTATGAAACATTGATAAATGCCTGTCCTAAAGCCTTAAAATGTTTATAATAATTCCTATATATTTAAGAGCTCTGTGTAGAACAATTAGCAACTAAGGCAAAGTCTTCACCAAATAATTTCTGGTGCCAAAATAATGCCATGGGGAGGGCTTGAAAATTGATGCATGCCCAGAAATACGATATTAAATTCTAATGAAAACCACAAGACATATACCATGTTTTAGGCAGGCTAAACCCACCTACCTTCAGAAGCCCCCCTTTTCAACACTTAATGATTTAATACCATTTCTTTCACAGATTTCTAATGCCTAAAAATTTTCATCAAATTTAGAGATTCTTCAAGGAAAATAATGAATCCATCCAGATTCCACAGATCTAGCCAAGCCCAGCGACATTTATTGAGGTCTAGTGATGTTGGCTCTCGGGTATTTGCCTGATGCCAGCCTCCAATCTGTCAAAGTTCCTTAACACTACACATCTGTTACTGCAGCCTTTGCTTTTCTGACACCCGCATTACACTCCTGACTCACACCGAGCTTGCGGGTAATAAAGCCCTTAGTCTTTTTCATATGAACCGCTATTAACCTAGGTCTACTGTAACTTAATTAGTTGTCCTAAACAAGTAACATAAGCAGGGCTTTGTGTTTAATCCTATTAAACTTCATCCTAGTTTGGCCCATCCTTCCAACCAGAACAAATGCTTGGAATCTGGATTCTGTCATGTTGGCTGTTCTTCAATCAACTCACCCATGGATGTGTCAAGCTGCCTCTGGCCACTTTGAGTACAGATCCCCCATCACGTATGGCCAATCAGCCCACACTTCTGTTAACACCCAAACTGTTAAATGCGTAACTGAAAAGAAGAACTACAAAATTCACCACACCCAAATTCCTCATTTTATACATGTGCAAATTGGTGCCCAGGACAGTTAACCTATCAATCGCAGGTTTATTAAGGGCCTTGCTGTTGGCTTGCTTAAGGGACCTCCTTGGAGGCAGTGCCAGAGACAGGTCCAAAACTCAGGAGGCTTGAGTTTTTTCCACCTCTCCCAGTTTTTTCAAGGGGAAAAAGTACAGTATAGCACCAGTATCCATGTAGCGTCCAATCCTTTCCTGATGATTCGTTTTTCAAAAAGTTATAATCCAGGGAGTTACTGTGTAAGGGTAATACTATCGCTCATTTATTTGTCTATTTTTACTTCCTTTTCCTTATTTTGCCTACAAACCTTCCCATAAGTTCTGTTCGCTATTTGCTCACATGCAGAGTCTGTCCAGGAGATATTCAAATTAAACACCAAATGACCAACTCATATTAAGATCAGTTAAATCTTCTTCATGTCTGGCTCCTTCAATATAGTAAAAAAAAAAAAAACTTGCCATATTACTGACTTACTAAACAAATCACTTTGGAGTAATTTTTAGGATGATAAAATTCCTCCTCACACGAATCCTGCTTTTAACTAAATCTATTAGTTTTTACGACGGACCTCATCTCCCAAATTTCTGCATCTAGAGAACTTCAGTCTAGATGCTCTGCTCATTTTTTTTTTTTTCTTTTTTTGCTGGTAATATTTTCCCTTTAACATGTTCTTCCCCCCGATTAGAAAATAGTAAGTGCCTATCACAGACAAAGTAAAGTATTAAAAATTTAAATTGCCCTTAATTTTCACCAGCAAGAGATAAACACTGCAACCACCATATATGTTTTGGAGCATCGCCTTCAACAGTAATACTATCAACCGTTCCGTAGTCGGGGTCATGCTTCTGTGGTTCAGTTATGCTTTTCTTCTCCTTAAATTCATGCTGTCCAGTGTTTTGGTTTTCTTTTTTGTGGGAGGGTGAGGGGGCGGTATGGTCTAACGTCTCCTCAGCCATACTGCCTAAATTCCTTTTCTATACGCTGTTTTAAAAACTCCACCATCATCATGGTCTTGGCTGTCCTGTGGATTAGGTCCCGTATTGTCACCCTTGTCAAAGCTCTGTAATGACTTCACTTTCCCATTTTCCTCTCCTGGTCAGCCTGATTCCTCTCAGGTAAAGCTACTCGATGCCCCGTTCACCTGATCAATCAAGGCACACCTATCGCTCTACATCGTCTTTGATAACTGCTAAGCTAGGCACATCAACCTCTTAAATACCTCCTCTTCATTCATTTCAACCCAAACACCACCCTTTCCAAGTAAGTAGAAGATAGACGAGGAGTAGATTCCACATGGCTCCACACTGTCCACACTTTCTCAGTGCTGTGTATCTGCCTACGTCAGTGTTGCCTATTTCAGAGTGCAGGCAACCAGGAGCCAGAAACTACTGCCTGATTTAATTTAGAAAACAACAAAATCCTGGGCTGTTAGGGCCTAAGACATGTTCCTGGTGACACTGATTTGGCTTTGCCAACTCCCACAGAAAACACCACAACTAAAGAGAGAAATGAGAGCCTTCGGGATACGCTGATATGTGACCTGAAATTAGAAACATCCCTGTGACACAAGAAGAGTAAGGCCAAGTGAAGCAGCAGCTGGGTTCTCCCAAGAAGGAACTCTGCTTTCCTGAAATCATGACAGTAAATCATGTATCAGTGTGAGAATAGGAGCCTAATAAGAGGTGTGATATGCTTTAAGAGATGTCTGAAAACAGTTCCAGACGACTACGAAGAAAAATGACTTGATCAAAACACAGATGAACAAACAAACGAAGAAAGACCACACCTAAGGAAAAGGCGGAGCTACACTGTGAAACACTAAAGGAAAAATGGTCAGAAATATGCTGCATATTTCCTACCAGGGATCAGACAATGTGCTTAAATAATTTACGGATGTTGGAGCCAAGGTGAGACTCTGTAAGACATTTCAGGTTTCTGATTATCTGAAAAACAGGAAGGAAAGGGAAAGTGAAGGAAGAAAGTTACCTTGTGGAATGGCCACCATCTCTGCTTCACAGAGGCAGGACCATCTAGCCAGCAAGTGAAAACATTTAGAAACTCTAATTTCCACTGAGCAACGTATGAAGCAGCCCTGGGACCTGAGAGAGGTACCCTCCCCTCTATGGCTGTGTGGCTGTGTAATGAAAGAGCACTGGGGGAAACAGAGCTCTGAACCTTCCTCTCCTGTCAAAATGGCCAAAGGTTGCCTTCTTCGGGGCAGGGAGGGGGACAGGGGTTTAGGACTACACGAGGAAATAATTATTAAAGTCCCATGTAAAGTATCAAGTCCAGGACAAGCGTGAGGGCTGGTGGGGATGAGGAGGTCTGTGGTCCCTGCCTCTCCTGGAGCCTGCATCCTCCCACAGCCCAGCACCTGCTCAGGCATCTCCCGGCAGCACATCACTTCTCCTGAGTCATGAGGTGTCTCTCACACCCCAGGCATCAAAGCCCAGTTCCCAAGGAAAGCTAACTTTGCAAAGGGTTGAAGAAAAAGGCACAGGCTTATTAAATTTTCCTGGTCTCCTCCCCGCTTCCTCCCCCACCCCCCGACTTCCTCCAGGCCTAAGGCACAAAGGCAGGTGCCAGTTTGGCACAATGAGAAGGGAGACAGGATGTGAGAAAGGCATTTAAAGTTCCAACAGTGAGAATGTTCCCCAGATTCCTTGATAAATCCTTCACTTCTCAGTGAACACCCATCCTCCAGTCCTACATCAAAACATAAACCTGTTTGACTTGAATTCTACTTGCCCCACGTACCATTTTTACCAAGTGATCAGCCATTCTGAACAGGCAACTTTATAATAAAGGGGAACATTCCATGCTGCCCAAGAACCTGCGTCAGCAACACAAAAAGAAGTACTTTGGCCATTAAAAAATTAATAAATGACAAAGTGTGTACCACCTAAAATAAATCTTTAAATGTTCCTCTCCTTAAGAAAAATCCCCACATTTCCCTGCTCTAGGCAGCCCTGCCCTTGGACATTCCCTGGTTGGCCCTGAAGTTCCTTTGTACACACAGTAAAATCACTTGGGGGAAATTAATAAATGAAAAATGCAATCATCTGATCTCTTACTCTTCGTTAAAGCACTCTTTCTCCAAAAAGGGGAAATTATTATTATTATTCTTTTCCTTTTTAATAAAAGGCCCACTAATAACAGACAGGAACAATAAAAGGCATCTCAGGGGAGACCTGTATGTGAATAAACTTGAATCAAAACTCAGATCTAGTTTAATTATCAACTCTGGCTCTGTTCCAATTCCATATCCCTCCAAAGTCTCTCCGTCACCATTCTAGTTAGCGTCTAGGAACTTCATTTAACTTCAGTGGTCCATAGTGCACACAGGCCAATTAGACATGTTTAGAGACGCTGGCCACTGTATCGCCATGGCAAAGGAAGTATCTGTGTTACTTCTCATGCTTTTTTGGATGTGGACACTATGGTGAAAGCCCAAAGGAGCTTTAATCAATTCTTAAGTTGCTGGAATCATCCACCCAAGCTGACTCCGGCAGCTCTGTCTGGCATGAAATTGTCAAAAGATAAAACACAACAGGATTTGTGTCTTACACACATACACTGCTATCTCCAGTGTCTTTTTCCTTCTTTTAAAGCTCTTCATCTTGGATGGTATCACACCTGCCCAATCAATCTGAGGGAAAAAAACCATCCTGAAGGATGGTGGTTGATAAAGAAGTCAGGGCCAGGGCAGGTCTTTTCACATGCTAATTCCTGCTTACTCTAGCTGTACCTGCAAATACAGCTTGAAACAGACTATTTCTAATACAGGGGAAGGTAATTACACTCACAAAGGCACCTCTGTGTCAGGGCTGGGCACCAGGAGCCAGCAGGTCTGGGAGAGAGAGGCTTAACAGAGACTCCTGCAGTGAATGCACATTGTCTAGCATGGGGGAAAAGGCCAGACCCGGGGTGGGGGGGGGGACCCTGCAGCATTCAAGACAACAGTGGTGCACCTTGTCTGGGAAGGTTATTTAATGCTTCTGGCACCTGTAGTCAGAGCCACCCCTCTTTTCCTACCTTACAGGTTTAGAATTTATTTGGCATGTATAATTGTATATTTTGATCCTGGAGCTACAAACAATGGGCAGCATGTCATGTCTTGATCCCTTAGCATTCCTCTCCGTTTCTCCCAAGCGAGTTAACCCTTGTATACACAGCCTGGCAGCACCTCTCCTGCCCAGGCAAGGGACAGTTAGGGATTTGAACAGGGTGCATTTCAGTATCTTGCTGAGAAACATTACTGGTGCCAAGCTCCGTTATGTTGTGTCATTGGCGTTAAAGCCAAATCAACCAGTCAACAACTGGAGACTCCATATAAGTGACACTGAAGTTACTTCAATTTGAATATAAAATATCAGTGCCTACTACTTGCTTTCTTTAGTCCAGGGACTTTTAGATTATTGGTGTCTCCCTAATTTCATTGCAATTCTAACAAAAGCACCTTGGTAACTCAAGGTTTTTTGTTAGGAAATGCCACTCGTGTGCCAGGTCTAATTCTCTACTGTTCTACTATTACATGTTGCTTTGCCATCAATGACGCTCATCATTTAGATGGACTGGAAATCCAATAAGTGGCTCAGAGTTTTATTACATGGAATTTTGGTCTCTGAGAAGCTTTGTCCCCTTCACAAAGCTAATCTGTAAAAAACGTCCCATCTTTTCCATTTTTCTTTTCTTTCCCTTCTTGCTGTCTTTCCCCCCAACTTCTCCCTGCTACCTATTTGCAAGTTGCATGGTTTGTTTCTAGTCCCAAGGTTTAGACCCTGAAATTTTTACTATAAATACTTAACTTACAGTCTGTTATCTTTACCTTCCTCCTATATAATACTTGCACATTAGACTACTTAAATTATAAGCAACCCCTCCGTCTTATCATTGTTATGGACTTTAATTCTAGCTCAGATAACATTAAGCATTGTAATTACCATCATACATGCATACGTATACGTGTATGTGTATACACACACACACACACACACACACATATTTAAATTCAGACAATGTTATTTAGACTAAATATTTACCACTTTTCTTTGCTCTTCATCCCCTGTTCCACCTCCAAACTACCATCTGGAATCACTTTCCTCCTACTTGAAGTACATTCTAGAATTTCCTTTGGTACGGTTCTACCAGTGATATGCCTTCTGAGTTTTGCTAGTCTAAAAATTGTCTTTATTTTACCCTTGTTCCTGGAAGACATTTTTACAGGGTATAGAATTCTATGTTGAAAGGTTTTTTCCTCTGCACACTGAAGATACCATTCAAATGACTTCTGGCTTCCACGGTTCCTGTTTCTAAGTTAGCCATCAGTTCAACTGTTCCCCTTTAAAGACAATCTGCTTTTCTCTCTAGCCACTTAAGAGCTTCTCTTCAGCTTTAGCGTTCAACAGTCTCATTCTGACTGTCTAGCCTGAATTAATTTTATTTATCCTGCTTGCGATTTGCTGTACTTCTTGAACCTATGGATTGATAGCTTTCAATGGTTCTGGAGAATTTTCAGCCATCATTTCTCCTTTCCTCCTGGTTTTCTTTTATACCCATTAGACCTCCTCACACTTTCCTGTGTCTCACTCTCTGTCTCTCTATTCTGAGTAATTCTCTAATTCTCTCTTCAGCTGTGTTTAATCTGCTGTTAAAGCAAGAATTTTGAAATGCTGAATTTTAAATTTCAATCATCATAAATATATTCACCTTTTTAATTTTTAAAACAAAAACATTCACTTTAGAGCTATGATAATTTTTAAATTTTAAATCTTTGGAGGTTTAAAATGCTGTCAGTTGTTTTCGCCATCTCTTTTTAAAGTGCCTTGTTTCCTTGTGTGATTTGAGACTTTTGTTTATGAGCTGCCCGTTTTCCTTGGAACATTATCTATGAAAATTCTTTAACATCTGGGCTGAAGGTGGGTTCCTCTTAACGAAACTTGTGTTTGCTTCTGCCAGGGAGCTGGAGGCACTACCAATTCAAGATTCTTTAAAATAAATTCCCAGCTTGAGAGTTTTCATATCACTCAAGAAATATAAATTCAGTCTGCAAACCTATGTGAGACAAGCTTGGAGTTCCTGATTCTTAGGGGTGGGTTTTCCCCTCCCCCTTCTCTCTCCCTCCACTCAGAAACAAAGCAATTTTCATTGCTGTCCAGATAGTATGAGGGAGCATTAAAAAAATTTTTTTTTATTGAACTATATTTCATTTAAATATTGTATTAGCTTCAGGTGTACAGCAAAATGATTCAGTTTTATATACATATATATACACACACATATGTGTCAAAATGTATCATCTTAAATATGGATCTATATCTGAATTCCGCCACTCCACATCAACAGCAGGATACTGCAGGAGCAAGAATACAGACTTTGGAGTCAGAGACCTGGGCTCAGATTACTGCTCTGCCACTTAGCTACCTGATGTTGGGCGAAGTTCTTAAAATCTCTATGCCTCAAGTTCCTCTCCAAAAAAAGTGAGTAATATTTGTACTGACATAAGAATTAAATTTAAATTCAATGATGAATATAAAGTACCTAGTATAATACCTAGCACAAGGATCTTCAATAAAAAGTGGTGATATAAAGACAATTACTATTATCAACGAAAAGCACACTGTCCTGTCGGAGGGGAAAACAGAATTAGCTGATATAGTCTTTAAACAACTGGCAGCTGGAGTGTGACTCCTATATGGTTTCATACCTGAATCACAGGAGAGCTCTACATTTATCAGGCTAAGAGCAAATCTTTTATTTGGCAGAAGACCTAATCCTATCAAGTAAGCTTAAACTAGTTTGCTAAACTGATCATACTCCACATGGGACTATGGCTGTCACAAGACATATCTCCTTAACTTTACAGTAGATGAACATTTCTCAAATTAGCCATCTTTTAAATACAGAACTTGGTCACAATTAGAAACCAGAGAAATATAAGGACAGATTAGTAGAAATATATCTATCACTTCTGGAAAATATATTCAGAGCCCTCTATGAACAGTGGAGTAGTAGCATCACTTTCAATACTTCTAAATATAAAGAACAGCATATTAGGGCTTCCCTGGTGGCGCAGTGGTTGGGAGTCCGCCTGCCGATGCAGGGGACACGTGTTCGTGTCCCGGTCCGGCAGGATCCCACATGCCGCGGAGCAGCTGGGCCCGTGAGCCATGGCCGCTGAGCCTGCGCGTCTGGAGCCTGTGCTCCATAATGGAAGAGGCCCACGTACCGCAAAAACAACAAAAAAGAACAGCATATTATATTCCAAAAGATGAACTAAAATAAAAAAGAGCTGTTGAAACCAATCCTGCAGGCACTTAGCAAAAAACAAAACAACAACAAAACAAAACACTAACTGGATAAAAATTTTTGCCTCTAGAAGGTTACCCACAGCATGAGGCTAGGAGGCTAATGTTTTACTATTACATACTTTTTTATATCTGAATTTTCTTCTCTTAAAAGCTATACTACCTGTTAAAATTAACTTTTGAAAGAACTTTATGGCACTAGAATTATTCTCTCACCTCCCTTAATATTGATCACTTTGAAGGCAATAAGGCCATACTCATCTCTGTAACTCAGCACACCTCTGAGTGTTAGCCCTCAACAAATATTTGCTGGGTAAATGGGAGAATGATAAAAAATTAACCATTTTTTAATATTTTCAAGAATATTTTCTAGCCCCCTTCAGCACACTCCACTGTTCAATAAAAATAATATTTTTCACGATGTCTCCTTTTATTTGCTCTTCCAAATGTAGGTATCATTACTATCCTCTTTTACCGATAATGCATTTGAAACACAGGGACAGAAAGGTTTTTTTAAGTCTTTTTTTTTTCAGGTTTTTTTTTCTTTTAAATGCAAACTTCTAAGCAGAATAGGGACAGTATTACATCATTTCCAATATTAGTCACAAGTTCACACCATGTTAGATATAAAACCTGGCCGCTTGAGGTACTTGATATCCTTTATTTCTAAAATAACTGTCTTTTAATAAGACAAAATGCCCCAAATGTTCATTTTACAGCAGATATTTATGATGAAGTTATCAGGAAGGCACAAAGATTTTTTTTTGTTTTTTATTTTGTGGTACGCAGGCCTCTCACTGTTGTGGCCTCTCCCGCTGCGGAGCACAGGCTCCGGACGTACAGGCCCAGTGGCCATGGCTCATGGGCCCAGCCGCTCCGCGGCACGTGGGATCTTCCCAGACTGGGGCACGAACCCGTGTCCCCTGCATCAGCAGGCGGACTCTCAACCACTGCGCTGTTATTTTTCAAAGAACACAAATCGCTATCATTTGGGTAGCAGCTTGGCTCATTGTCAGATTATGTGGGTCTCTGCAGGGCATGTGGGGTTTGTACTGCTATGCTGGTTAATGCAAGAGTTAAGGAAACAGAAGGGCCCTCTTGCCTCGCAATGGATAAAATCATTTTAATTCCTATAATTTAAAGAGTTGATATCAGATCTAAGGTAACATGTGCTTATTCTAAAAAACAAAACAAAGCAAAATTGAGCCATTCTAACGAACATTTTTTAAAAGTATTGGGTACTAAAAGGAATGAGGAAAAAATGATCATATAACTACCCTGACCTAAGCTATCACACACTCGTGCTGTTTGGTATCCTCTCAAATCTTTTCATCTCCATTTTCCTAGCACGCTCGCCATCAACAATGACACCAAAACTGCCAACTGCTCCATATCCGTGTGTAGCATAGAAGCTTGTCTTTGAACTTCCCTGAATTATCTATCAGACATATGCTCTCTCTCATCTGGCTCAAGATATCTCTAGGTGATAACTCATGTTTCAAAGAGAGATTGCATTGAGTTTGAAACCCAGCCTCCCACTTCCTTACAAGTATGTGACCTTAGAAAAATTACCTAAACCCATCAAGCCTTCTTTTCCTCAACTGTAACTTGGAGCTAAAAAACCAAAACTATCTGCATCAGTAGGCTGTAGTAGGGATTAAATGATGTAAAGTGTATACAGCTCTAAACATGGGGCCTAGCACAAAGTGGGCCCTCATCAAACATTAGCTCTAACGAGCTTGCACGCACATGCGAACAAACACACACGCTTCTAAGCCTGGACCCTGCCTCTGTCCCTCCTGAAAGTCCTAGCACCATATCTGATCTTGCTATATCTTCAGATGTTTCAAATCCTTCCATTTTCAGTGACTCTTTTTTCTGTCTACAGACAGGCATGGTTCTTCCAACAAATTAAAACAAACCACAAATCTCTCAGCCTCTTCTCCCCTGTAACGTTATCCCTCGCCTCTACTTTTTCTTCCAGTTGCTGTATGCTTTCACTTTTGTTTCTTTCACGGTAAAATCTTTAGGTTGAATGGTCTGTATCGGCTAATATTTTCTCAACCAGGTTTCTACCTCTACCATTCTCCTTAAATTGACTTCTTAAGGATAACCAGTGGCCTCCATCTTTAAATTCAAAGGCCTTTTCTTGGACTTCAGTCCCCTTGGTCTGCAGCACTAGATACTACTCAAGTTCTTCCTCTTCCGCTTACATCTCAGCTCTCTACCAGCTCCCACAGCACTGTTTCTTCTGGTTCTCCACCTGACAGCTGCTTCTGCTATTTTCTCCCCCATACTCACTTAACTCCTGCCACCCTAATGAGGGTAGTTTTTGAGTTCTATCATTGGTGTCCCATCAGCTTGGGGATCTTACCCACTCCCATAGCTTCATGCACGTGGATGACCCTTAAAAGTCCGTCTAAAGTTCCCATCCCTCTGACAAGGCTCTAGTCCTACATTCAACAGGGCAGAGTAAGAAGAACACCAGACAGGGTGTCAGGAGACAGTGTCAGGCCTAGCTGTGCCCTGCCTACCAGTCACCTAGCTGATTCTCCTAAGACTTCTGGGCTTCGATTCCTCAATTATAAAGGTAACACCAGACAGAAGGTCTTTTAAGGTTTCTTGCAGCTTCTCAAATATTATGAAATTATAAAATTTACAGTATCACAGTCCATCCAGGTGCTCAGGCCAGAAATCTGGGCTGATTTAATCTTCCTTTTCTTTTCACCTTTCATCACTTTCCAAGACTTTGTGAGTCTAACTCTCACACATCCTCTAAATATATCCCCCTACTGCCTCTCCCCACCGTGACGCCCTGGTTGAGGTCACGGTCATCCCTCCTCCCTGCCATCCCCAGTCTGTATCTTCCTAACTGGCCTCCCAGCCTTCTGTCTTGCTCTCCCGTGTGGCACTCTCCACACTGACGCTGAATTACCCCTCCTTAAACACAAACCCTATCATGCCATTTGTCTTTGCCTTCTACCTGGTTAACTATGACACATCTTTTAATGCCATCTCCCCTTCCAAAGCCCCCTGGCTTTCTTGCTATGAGTCTGCTCCATCCCTCTTAGAACTCTGTGCGCAGCACTCTGACAGCCCTTCTCAACTGCATGTGTTGTATTCCAAGGGTCTCTTTACTTCTGTGACCGCCCCCATGAGATGGTAAACTCTTTATAAAAACATGCACTATAATTCATTTTCATTTTCCCAGTGCCCAGGGCAGAGCTTTCCAGGTGAATAAATGGAGGCCTCGGAACCTGGGAAAGCGATCTTTCATCTAGTTGGCTGTTTCCTTTATGTTTGACTTCCCCAGTATCCTGGTCTTCTGTGGTCATTACTTGTCAACTTATTCTCTCTCCATGCTTTCATATCATTGCTAGTAACTTGGAAACACCTGGCTTTTGCTTAGCATTTATTTGCTCAACAAATATTTATCAAATGTCTACTTACGTGCCAGAAGCAGTGAGCAAGCTAGGTCTTTGGTATCACAGTTCACTCTGGATGAGGGAGAGACAGAGACAGACGGAACTGTCAGATGGTGATGGGTGCTACATAGAGACCTGGAAGAGGGGGATGTGACAGCGAGTGACCTGGTGTCCTTCTGAACAGGCATCTGCTGAGCTAAGATGTGAGGGGAAGAGCCTTCAGGCAACTGAAAATGAACAGATGAGCCTGGAGTATCTGAAAAGGAAAGGTGGCCAGCATAGCTCGCAGAGTAGGCGGGCGGTGCAGAATGGAGGGTGGAGAGGACGGGGCCAGCAGGGATGGAGCTGGGGTTCTAGTCTAAGCGCAGTAGGTTCTAGTCTAACTGCTAGACAGTTTTTCACCAGAGACACAGTTTCTGTAGGGCACACTAGCTTCTTATTTCCTCTAGTTTCTACTCAAATATCATCTCCTCAGAGAGGCCTTCCCTGGCCACCCTATTAAAAGGCAACATCCCAATTCCATCCAGCCTCCGCCCTTCTCCATCCCCTCACCCTGCCTCCTTCTTCTTCAAGGTCCTTAGCTCCACCTGATGTCATATATTTGGTTTCTTGACGGCTGACTTCTACCCACCAAAGTGAGCAGGGGCTTGGCTTTTCACAGCGACATTCTAAATGGCTAGACCAGTGCCAGGCACACAGTCAGACCTCAGGAGACATATATCCAGTGACTGAATTAACCTGACTTACATTTTAACTACATCACTCTGGCTGCTGTGGGGACTACGGATCTGACGGAGTCAAGAATCAAAATAGAGAAACCCATGAGGAGGCTTTCACAGAGGTCTGGGTGAAAGGGAAAGGTGGATGAATCAGAAGAGAACCGCCACTCGGGTGGTTGTAAAACCATGTAGTGTCCCTTAGTGTTAGAAAATTAGCATGGCACGATGTCCTCAAAGCCATGACTAAACAATTGTTTTCTTCATATGGGGCCATGAGCTCATAAAAGCAGGTATTTTTAAAAGCTGCTATCTTGAGAAATTATTCTTATGTACTTGTATGCTACCAAGATAAAAGTGATAAACTGATGAAATCTGACAAAATCTACTAACACTAAAAAATGCACATGCCCCTTGACCTAACAAGTTCATTGCTAAGAATTCATTGTATATACTCACAAAAATATGTCACACTATATGCAGGGATTGCTAAGAATTCATTGTATATACTCACAAAAGTATGTCACACTATATGCAGGGATGTTCACCCTGTCGTTGTGATGTCCCCAAACTAGAAACAACTTAAATACCCATCAATAGGAAACTGCTTTAAAAAAAACAAACAAATTTAAAAGAAACTTATATACAGTTATTAAATGAGAAAAGAGAATTAAGATATATTGTGTGTTTAGGAGGATTCTGTTTTTGTTAAAACACACAGATACACCATTGATGTGTGTGTGTGTGTGTACAATTTTTGATAGAGAAAAGGGAGAGAGGGAGGAGAGAAATAAATACAGATTTAAATAGAAAGGTTTTCTTTTCTTAAAGATATATAAAAAACATAAGCAGTGGTAATCCTTTAAAGAGAGAATAGGGTGGTAAGGGGTAAAGAGAAAATTTTACTTTAAGACATTTCTGAATTATATCATTTTTTTGAAACATAAACTTGTATTTTACTTTAAAAGACCAAACAATATCCCTTTGAGATAACTAGCAGAATAATCAAGAACATGTGTCATCACCTGCTTTCTGATATTATGAACAGCAGCTCCAATGATTCATTTATATACACACGATGAATGAACACACATACACACCACGCACGTATGCGGATGAAAATACAACTGGATGTGAAGCCTGTGGATACGGAGGGCCAACTGTATTCATTGTACTACGCCATTTTATAGAAGGGACTTGAGCGTCTGTCCCCCACGGGTACCAAGGGATGACTTTCTCTGTCAAATGCAGTGGGACAGAGGCCTTTGATTCGAAAACAGTGGACAGAGCTCATATTCCTTGGTGACCTTCCATGCTTTAGATGGAAATGTTTAATTTGTGATTACACAACCTGAAAACAATTTTCAACAAAGCTTGATGGATCGTTGCCACTATTGCTTCACTGACCATTTTTCATTCTTAAAAATAGCCACGAACTACTCCATTGCTTCAGAAGCATGCATGCACCTTTCAGTCTATCTTAGCTGTGCCGCCATTTAATGTTAAGTAAATTCTATTCCATTCAGAAGGTATAATCTTTCTCCTCATTGAAGCTCTGTTGGCTCCTAAGGAAAAGGTACCATTCAAAAGTAGATGTGTATCACTTTCTTAGATAAGAATTTATTTTACTTATACTCTAGGGGCTTATGTAATAAAACAAAAGTTACCTAGTGAAAGGGAAATACCACCTCACATATTCTTAAGAAAAGTAGTACCTGTTGCAGATTTTAAAAAACTACATTATATTCAAACAGCTCTTTCAAAGGCAATTAATTATCCTGCCTTTACTTCAATCACCTGCCTACTCCAGGCTATAACAATGTCACTATAATGGGGGGTACTTTGTTTACAGAGTTCACTCTTTCTGCTCTAAACTATTTCTAACTTTAGGAATGTGAAATGTTTACCACATCCACTTTTTTTTTTCAGTTGTAAATGTATTTCTAAAGCAAGTATTCTAATTACCTTTTACTGGAAAGTTGCAGAATAGTTGGGTATTTTGCAAGTCAATTTAGGAGAAAAACAGAAAGCCTGGTTAAGTCCAATTAAGTGAGGTTGAGCACTGCAGGTCTAAACACACAGACAGAGCCTACACTCAACCCTTCCTGGGTCCCGCATTGTCATGTTAACAACAGCAAACAAAGGGTCCAAGGGAGGGAAAATGAAGATTACCCGTCCCACCTGAAACTAGGATAGAAGTTCTCTTTTTCAAGACCCACCCAGAGGGACACATACCAGATTTAAAAGTATTAGTCACCACAGGTCATTCGCATTTTTCTACCCAACCAAGACTAGAAACACAGAAAAGCTTTATCACTGAAGAGCGCTATCCGGAAAAACAACAACAACAACAACAACAACGTAGTAAACTACATAGCAATTTAAAGCTGTGATGCCCCTAAAAGGTGGGATCTAGAACCACTAAAGTGATTTCTGACCATGGAGGCGTGGGGCAAGGTAGGTGAGCCTGGAGAAAGGAAACTCACAAGAAACAAAACCTGAGGTTAGAAGGTGGGATAAAACGAATGAGGATAAACTACAAAAGCTGAGGTTGGATAAACTACAAAAGCTGAGGTTGGAAGGTGGGATAAAACAAATGAGGATAAGCTAGGGTGGTAATACAAGACCAATCAGGCTGAGTGGAGAGGGGAACTCTGCTGAATCAAGTCCAGCCTCGCAGGTCTCAGGGAGTTTAGCTGATGATACCAATGGCCAGCAGAACGGAGGAGACTGACTGCCAGGTCACTCTCTCGCAATGCAATCAAGTTTCCAGAAGCTCAAAGCTCAAATTGTTAGTGACTTCACCTGGTAATTACCAATACACCAAAAGCAGTGTTTTGAAAGGCAGCACCCAGGCCTGTGGAATGCCTCTGAACTAGATTAAACCACCAGGCTAGTAATTAAACTAACTTTATATGGGAGAGGTCTCTTGCTCAAACTTGAGCAATCCTGCTCATTTCAGGAAAGCCATTTGAGTACAAAAGTGGAAACAAGAAACTTCTGAGCCTCAATTTCAGCTCAGATACCACCGTTGGCACCTCTATTCTCCTAACTACAAAATTAGGAGACCAACTACTTCCAAGGGGTGTTAAAGGGGATTAAGATTATGAAACACTGTGAAGATGAAAAGGACTAAAACTCAGTCTTGTTTCGTTTGCAGGTAGTTTGGCAGTCTCTGTGTCAGCAAACAAGTTTTTACCATTTTATCCATCTAGACATTTCGATAGCAGTCACTGCCACAGTACCTAAGTGCTTTTTACCAGACAACCCACTGAAAGACTGCCTGGCAGCTTGTCAAACTGACATGCTGCTACATCGTGCGATAGTCTGCAAGAGACTAAAAACTCAGAACAGCACAGGATTTTTCTTCAAATTGATGAATGCTATGCCTCATGACAATACTGTTTGTTTCTTACAGCTGGATAACAATTTGGTAAATGAAACAGCTATCATGTTGTGTTCCACTGCACAATCACCTTGAGCATTTTAAGTGCTACTTTAAAAAATCAGCATGCTTATTCCTAAACGCTACAAGATGCCTAAATATAAGGCAAGGTTCCCCAGAAAACTAACCTCAGAGAAGAGGGTGTCACATAATATTTGATCCTCACAGAGTCTCAGATCTTGGGGTACTCTTCCAACCACTTGACCTTGAGAAGTACAGAGCTCTATTTGGGGAAGGCAGATTTACCTGAAACAACCTTAATTATTACTAACACTGGATGTTCACCAAGGTCACCTAAAAAACTGAGTTAAAAAGAAAAGGGTAAAAAAGTATTCCTGGGGAATACTTTTACAAATGCTGTGCTGAATGTCAGAGCAAGGCATTTAAAGTTCACTCTAAAAAGCAATATGTTACATATGGGACCATTATATATCCATTCAGGATAAACTGGGAATAGAAAAGAAAGAAAGCAACTGTCGTAACGTTATGTGTCTGTGGGACAAAATTTCTAGGGACAATATTGCCCAGAGTCCAAAAGTGACTTCCTCTTGACAGCTTGGAACGAAAATGAAGACAATGGACTTTCCAAATCCACGTGAATGGCTGATTTAAAATGTGAATTAAGTGGTGATCAAGACGCTGATTCAAAATTCATATGAGAAACTTGAATAAAATATTTCTTGATATGTGTGTATAGAAAAAAGCAATATTAATTTTATGTAATGTGATTTTATATATCTATGTGTAAATAAATGAAAACCAACATTTTAAGTAGTTGTTTGACTTACCTTCCTATATCCCTAAAGGTTTACTTATTCAAGTTGGCCATGAAACATTTTTTTTAATCTTCTCATTGAAAATTGGTGAACACCTAATGTCTGATGAAGCCTTATAACAGGGCATATATGAAGCTAATTCTAGTTCATTACAACTTCTTTGGTAGAAGAGTGTAAATGACAAATTCAAGAATTTTCTATAATTTTGGTTTTGCGATCATTCTGAAAAACTGTTTTCTAAATGATAAATGGTTAAGATGCAGAATAATTATGAAAAGGCACACATAGGGATAGGTTTGGAACATACAGGATCGGAACATAAATTCCTGATCTGGTATGGGCTTCGTGCGCGTGGGTAAACCGAGCTCAGCCCATCTCCCGAAAGATGGTGCCCTGTGACCCTGGCAGCTATCTTTCATAGACAACAGCACTGAGAATTAGGTTTTTATATCAGTAACAGACCCAAACAAAACTCCACCCAGTGCTGCGGCAAAGAGCTGTGCACTGAACAGTGTCTGTGGGGGTCATGACATCATACTCATCCTTGATTTATGTTTTCTAAGGACAGTTATTTGGCAGATGGCAGGAAAGGACACCTCCTTCTAACTGGCATGAAGGTACCCTATGAGCTCCGGCAGAAGATCTTCTCTAGGTATAGAAATGTGAGGAATCAATTTCATGCCTATGAGCAGTTACTAGTTTAGGAGATGAGCATATACTCAAATAAATGACTGAAAAGAGTTACCTTGTAGATCCCAAAGAAGCCCAGGTCCCTTAGGACAGACAGAGCACTGACTCGGGGACCAGTGGTGATCTCTCCAGCCACCTGCAAACGGATCTTGACAATTTCCAAAGGATTTGTGAAAATCACCTGGGAGGCTCCTGCCTAAAAGGGAGAAAAAGAAAAGATTTAGTATAACGTGGGGTGGTTCAGAAAGAGATGAGTGATTCTCTTCAAAGGAGCTCAGAATATTCTATTCTCAATAGACTGTAGTTTCAATCCTTGTCCCATCAATTAAAACAGTGATTATGAGTTTGAATCAAAACATAGTTACTGCCTGGGAGGACTTGGATCAGGCTCTATTTCCTTCATGTGGAGGGTGAAAGAGAGCAAAGACCAGAGACTTGGCCCAACACAGAGAGGCTTCTGTTGGCCTCACCCAAGTCCTCACACGAAAATGACAAACATTCCTTGAAGCACAATCAACCGCCGCCACAGGACTCAAAGCCAAGCACACAAAGGCAGCCATAACATGAAAGTCAAGTGGTATCTAAATAAAGAGACACGAATCTGCCTGTCAGAACAGGAGGGGGGCAGAGAGGACACAGGCTCTTGCATGATGTACTTCATAACTCGGTCAATATTCCAACAACTGCCAGAGGACATGCAAACTTAGATGAAAGCTACTTTTTCTTCTCTTAAAAAATCAGATCGCTCATCAAACACCGTTTTATGGACTTATGTATTATATTTACATATTATCTGTGTATAGAATTGCTCTTTTCATACAAGATAAATGTCAAAGTAGTAAAAATATGCATTAAATCAATTACAGCCCAAACTGTGAGCCATGTGTGTTCATTCCAGCAAATGGCTGGGAGCCTCACCTCTAAGGTCATCAGTGGAAATCTCTAAAGTGCACACTGTAAGGGGAATTTTAAGCTAGCTATTTTGAAGCTAAGCCTATATTTATTATAAGCAATTACATTCTTACTGTACTTCAACTTGTTATTCCTTGTCTCAAATATATTTTTATATCATCTAAACTAAGGCTGACACAGAACGTACTTCAGAATCTTCATTATACAGCGACGTCACCGAACCAGACCACAGACATGGTGCTGACATTTACAGCTTAGCAGATGCTATCATGGTAACATGCACAATTTGGGTCAATATCATACCAAACTACTTCTCGCCAGATCCTCTGATCCTATCAACCAACGTGCGTGCCTTCACAAAATGGCTTGTGCTAATCAAAACCAGCTGTAAGGATGGTCTTTAAAGTACAGTTTAATACCTGGAAATAAAAATTAGAAACATAAACATGCACTGGGAAGGGACAGATTAAATGCATTTGAGTATGCTCCTGAAATGAGATATTATGCTGCCCATAAAAATAAGGTGGGAAATGGTCAATACACATTGTGAAGTAAAAACTCTCAGATGCGTAAACGCACGTACGCCTCTCCCGCTGCTATCCCTGACCATCATGTAGAAGAGAGACACCAATGTAGTGGCTTTTGAGGTGGTAGGGTTACAGATTTCTTTTCTGCTGTGTTTTTTGTTTCTTCTGCATAGATCATGTGTTACTTCTATAAAGAAGTCATGTAGCAGTATTCATTTTTATCTAATATGAGAAGCAACGTTAACCAAAAAAAAACAAAGAAAAATGTTCATCCTTTTAACTCTCTCAATCAAATCATTTTTCCATTTTTACCAACTTGATACCTTAGTCAATACACATTTGCTCCTAAAAACAGACTAGGATTTTCCCTCTCTCCACACATTCAAACTATGGAGAAGGCAGTATTCCCCTGTGTTTAGACTGCCACAGACTCCCTCTCTGTACTTGCTTAAATCATGTTTCACCCATCACCTTCATCTCTCCTGAGTGACTCTACAGAAGTGGTAGGAAAAACCTGGGTTGTATTCACGAAAAGGCCCACAAAAGGCCCTTCTACAGTGGGAAGGAGAGGCTGGTGTGTTCTTCTGGTCCACACGAAGCCATTCTGCTTCCACTGCTCCCAGGGCTCAGAAGAGCCATGCTTTGCTCCCAGGCTGCTGTGACCCGCAGGCAGGTGGGAAGACCAACCCCTGCAGCCCTTGAGTATTTTGTGAGTTGGCACCTGCGTCTTTCCAAGCGACACGGAGGGGGTTGCTGATGGGAGCCATAATGAAGAGATGAAAAGGCCCTGGCCTAGTAACAGCACTGAGGGTACAGTAAGGATTATGTCTGTGCTTCTGGACCTGAGTTCTCATGTTGTGAAAATGAATACAATTTTAAAAATTGTTTCATGGGGCGGAAGGGCTGGGAAAGATTCGCTGAGTTGGAATTAACCTGAGGCTGACTTTTAAAAGCTCAAAAGTGGGTAAGACCGTGTCTACCACGGGTAGAATGGCGAGCAGTCAGCGTACACATACATGGATCTTCTCGAAGAACAGAACAGGAACGCGACGCACACTCACCAAGTGCTGCCAACAGCAGCTAAGGGGCAGTTGAGTATCACATGTGACAAGTGATCCTCAGTCACTACTGGTCGTACCATCTCACTTGCTACGAGGATCAAAGAGACGGCCAATGTACAGCAGCCAGCACGGGGCTCAAACAGTGACTCCAAACACATTGGTTTCCTCTCCTCTGGCTCCTAAACTGATGGCTCTCCTCCCTGGTGGCATGTTACAACTACTTGCAGAGCTTTTCAAACGTAGTGACTTCTAGATCTTACTCCTGATAAATAGGATTTCTACATTTGCCCCTTCCTATGTGATTAAAACGTGTGGTGAGAGTTGAGAATCATTTTACTTCACTGCATCATCTCTAGGCTGCCTTTCAACTCTGAGAGGCTGCTTAAAGGGCTTAAAGCTGTGATTTCTAATTCTAGTTTTCTACATTCTTTCAGAGGGTAACATTTATATGTTTTACATCTGACCTCGTAACAAACCTTTTATACATCTCCAAGTGGTAACATTATTAAAGGGTATAATTGTTAGGTACAGAATTGCTATCTTATTCATTATCTGATATCATAACTAATACCCACAAAAGTTAATATTATATACAATAAAACAAGAAATTATACTCAACTTCCTTGACTCCAAGCCAATTGACAGATACCAATCTTTTAGCATCGCACAGTGAAGTCTGTCTAATCACTAAGGATGATGCAAAAGTTCCCTTCAGAGAGCTGCAGGGAACAGAGGCAGTGGGAAGAAAGAGTGCAGTGATACTAAGAAAAAAATAATGTCGCACTAGTTACCTCTGGTGGGCTCAGAAAGAAAGAACCTACAGACTCAAAGTGGCACATTGTAGAGGGGCTGAAGATGAATCGGCTCTTTGGAGTCAAGCTGGAAGGAAACGAGAGACTCCAAGGCACCAAGAGAAGATGTTTATCATCAGATGCATGATGTCTGGGCACCATCATGACTTGATCGCTGAGCAGTGCACCACTGCTGCTCTTCAGTCTCGTGGTCTATTATCCATTCACAGTACCTTACCCACGTCCCTCCTCTGCAGAGATCAAAGAGAGCTGAATCTGCAGACAGTGGACAGGAACACCTATTGTGCACGTGACGTCTCTGTGTCCCTCATCACTTGAAGGCTCTGGCTGTGTGAAGACACTGCTTTTTGTATGTGGGCAATTTTGTCACAAATCCTTTCCCTGTGACTTTCTGGAGTCTGTGACAAGTAGGCCAGGTGACGATTTTCCATACAGGAACTGGCTCCGTGTGGCATATTATATTTACAGTGGGGAGACTGACTTGTCTTCAGGTTTCTCAGTATCGTCTTTGTGACTGAAATCTTAGTTGCTATCCACTATGTGGATGCATCTAAAGAGAAACACATATACCTATTGCAGGCTCGCTTCTCCTACTTGATCGTTCATTCATATATTTATCCACCAAATATTTATAGCAATCATGTTCAAAGTTTGTCCTAGCAACGATAAAGACACAAGATGAGTGAGAAAGAATTCCTGTTCTCAAGGAGTTTGAAACAGGAGTAGAGATAATAAATATTCCTTAAGCATCCATCATAGGCTATTAGGGTGTTGCTTTGCATGTATACATATCTTCAGTCTACTCAAAACATACGTTTTTCCAGATTTTACATAAGAGGAAATTGAGGCATAGAAAGATTAAAGCAACTATTACGTACGGGCTGCGCTGTGTTCCACCGAAATTCATATACTGAAGTAAGACAGCCCTCAGTACCTCAGAATGTGACTGTATTTGAAGATAGGACCTTTTAAAAGGTAACTAAGGTAAAATGAAATCCTATGAGTAAGCCCTAATCCAACGTGACTGGTGTCCTTACAACTAGAGGAAACCAAGATATACAGAGAAAGGACCATGTGAGGCAGAGTAAGATGGCGGCCATCTTCAAGCCAAGAAAAGGAGCCTCAGAAGAAACCAACCCTGCTGACACCTTGGTCTTCGACTTCCAGCCTCCAGAAATGTGAGAAAATAAACTTATGTTAAGTCACCCAGTCTCTGGTATATCTGCTATGGCAGCTCTAGCAAACTAATACAGCAACTTACCCTTAGGGCTACACAACCAGCAAGCAGAGGAAAGACTGAGTCCAAGAAATATACTCGTTATGAATACAAAAAATGGCACGTGAGAAAAGATAAGTGAGATAAGAGCTAAAGTCCAGACACATTGCCATGGCAGTTCAAAGGAGGGAGAGATTTCTGCTGACTTGGATAATCTGGGGAGATTATGCATCAACTGGTGACTGAAGTGCAATGAGGATTTAGGTGATCCAGGCAAGGAACGACACAAAGCGACAGTGACAAGAGCTTGCTACACTTGGAGGGTAAAGAGACCCAGCACCACATCTGCCCAAAGAGATTTTAATTAGAATGATAATTATGACGAGATCAACATTATCGTCCCGTAGCACTTACTGAGTACTTACTACGTACCAGGCATCGTGCTAAGAGCTCTGTAAGGATTTTCTCTTTTGGTCCTCATAATGTCGTAAGGTAGGTAATAATATTATTCCAGTTTTATAAGTGAGCAACCAAGGCTGAAAAGAGGTTACGTAACTTGCCTGAGGTCGTCACACAGCTAGGAAGGTGGAGCCTGGGTTCAAAGCTAGACCTGCTGGATGCCAGAGCCTGAGCATTTATTTCCACTGCTTATCACGGCAGCACGGAAGAATCATTGCTTCAGATGGCCTGGAAGGGGTATGAAGGAGGATGGTGAAAAATAAGGCTACGGGGGCCAAATCATGGAAGGCCTAGAACGCTACACTCGGGAATGGGGCCGCCTTCCGGGGAAGTGCCTTTGTGTGTGCCTGTGGTGGGAAGAGAGCTGGCAAATGACGCTCAGGAGCTGGAGGGTGCTGTGACTAGTATCTATGTCTCAGAAGGATGACCGGGTAGCAGAGGGGAGAGTTTATTAGGAGGGAGAGCCCTGGGGCAGGGGTAAAAAGTAGGGTTTTAGCAGACTAGGTGAGAGCCAAAGAAGGCCAGAATTAGAACAATTACATTGGTAACGAAGTAGGGGGTGGGCGGATGCAACAGAGATCAGCAGGGCTTGGATGCTGAATGTGGGGCAAAAGGAGTGGGTAGGGTTGAAGAAAGGAACAGAGTTTTTGCATATATGTAAAAGGGGGGAACAAAAGAACCTAAAGAGACGACACATCCAGAAGGCCATAGAAGGGTGAGTTGGGAATTAAGGACTGAGACACAGATGAGGACGTCACCCCACATATGTGCTAACTGAAGGCGGGAGCTTACATGGGGTGGGACGAAGACGAAACACCAAGAGTGGAGACCTAAGAAGTGATGACAGTCTTCTGCTATACACCACAGTGCACACTGATGCAGGCTCAGAAGTCAAGAAAGGGGCTTCCCAAAGGGAGAAGAAGGCCAACAACGGCTGCTGACACAAGGAGGAGGTGAAGCCCAGCACACGGGGTGATCTGTGATTGGGGATGGGATGCTGAGTAATTAGAGAGCTCCTGTAAGCCACATTTCTCCAGGGAAGTGGAAAGAGAGAATGATAGTCATTTATGGAAGCAAGCAAAGTAGAATGAAAATTTAGGGAATTAAGGAGAAAAGATCTATGGAGAGTGAAAAGATTAAACAGAACTGGGGATAATTGTTTCGCTTAAGCAAAACAGCACAAGTTCTGAGTGGAGGAAGAGGAAGAGTGGAAGACAGTTTTGTAAAGCTGGCAGATCTGCTTTAATAACACATGCAGAGCTGTGGGATGATTTTGTTTCAGAGCAGAAACTATTAGTCTTAGTCTTACTATACAGGCTTCAAAGATAAAGAAAATAGAATCAAATGGATCAGGATTTGGCATAAGGAACCACAACTAAAGTTCTGAAGCGTAACCAAATCAACAACAAAAGGGCCCTCAGGAGCAACAGTAAAATTATACTCTGGCTCTCAAGTAGAAGTTAGGGTGAAGTCAGTCTGATTTGCAACACAGACAAGAGGATGAAGCAGCTAATGACGTCTAAGGATGAGCCCAATGCAATTGCTCATGCCTTCTGTCCCTCAACTCGAAACAGGCTGTTAGATGCAGCACGCAGCCCGTGTTTAAACAGTGTTTAAAACAGGCTGTTTTATCTGTGCCCGCCCCAGGGTACCCAGAGCCATGGGCAGCTCCACAGTGGTTCTCTAGGTTCTCTATTAAGAGCCGACCGTATGCACAGGACTGTAGGTGAGCAATGATTCCGTTTGGCGCCATGTGGACTCTTACCCAGGCTATTATCAGGTACTGAACAAGAATATTTTATTGCCTACTTGTACTGAATACCTGCATCAGTGTGACAAAAAATTCTGTAGCATTAAAAAAAAAAAAAAAACAGAGCCCGACATTCAAAAACATTATATATCTTTAGAGGAGAAATATGAAACTGCTACACCAAACAAAAAACCTTACACATTAACTTTTTTCTTTTTTAACAAGTGGCATTAACAAGAAATAACCTAATATGAAATGTATAGAACTGAAATGAAAAAAAATATAGATTTTTAAAATACAAAGGGCATACAGATTGAATACTAGAGAAACAAGTATTGTTCTTAAACTGGGAGACTCAATGTTATAAAGGTGTCATTTGATCTGTAAATTAATTTTAAATGCAAATGTAAAAACTGTCAATTTCCTATAAATGAATGTAATAGTCCAAGGTTGTAAAGGTGTCAATTTTTTCATAAACTAATTTAAAATTCAGAGCAGTCTTCCTAAATAAAATCCCAACCAGGTTTCATGAAGATGTTTGAAGATAGGAATATTGTGAACAAAAAGTCACGTGGAGAGTCCTGTGCCACATTAACACACATTTACAGTGTCGGTAACTTTTAAAATTTAGCCAAGACTAGAGAAATGAAAAGATCCAGATATGCAAATGCTTCAGAGACACTGGAGTCCATCAAGAAATATGTAAGAGAGGTTTTCTCCCAGGTACAATATCATTGATTTTCATCAGACGCATCAAGTTTTCCTCTGTAGATTAGTCAATAAATCACGAGGAAGCCCGGCCAACAGGAGGTAAAATCCCCCAGTCATGCCAAATCTGAATCCTTGAGGAATATTTCAGACTCAGAAATGTATAGCTAGTGACCTATTTTCCATTTTATTCAAACAGGCTCAGAAAATAATTACACTAGTGTGGGTTTTACCTAAATATAGCACAGTGGTTCAGCATAGGAGCAACTGAATCGGAGAAACCTGGATTTTAATTCAGGCTTCATAATTTCCTTGTATGTGACCTTGGACAAATTCTTCAAACTTACTGAGACTTAGACTCTTTATTTATACCAAAGAGATGAAAGCATTTCACAGACTCATTGTGAGGACTAAATAAAGTAGCAGGTACCACAGCTAGCACAGTGCCTGACACAGAGCAGCTGCTTGAGAAATGGGGGGCACCGCTGGGAGTCAGTATGGCCCATGGTTGACAGCCTAGGCTCTGACACACTTCTTAACCTACACACTCCAAACTTATTTCACCTGTAAAATGGACACAGGGACATTAATGCTCTTCATGCTTTCAATGTGCCAACTCCAGAGGCAGGTATATAGGAGTGAACAAAACTGACAAAGATCCCCACCCTCAGGGAGCCCATATTCTAGCTGTTATTTATAGGATTATGTGAGGAGTAAATGGAAACAAGTATATAAAGCACTGATTCCAGTGTCTAGCACACCACAGTGCTCAATCAGGGGTCCTGATTACCATTAATAAATACATGACGAAACTCTGTTTAGGTGAATTTAGTTTAGCAAACTCCTTCCAAGCCAGGACAATTGAGTTTTCAAATTTTTCTTTCCCTAGAAACTTGCAAATTAAACTTTCTTTCTGAGGAAAGCACAGTCACACTGAAGACTGGTAGGAAGCAGCTATATCAGGTAAAAAAGGAAAAAAAAGGAAGAAAAGAACTCACGTGGGACTTCTCTGGTGGCGCAGTGGTTAAGAATCCGCCTGCCAATGCAGGCAATAAGGGTTCGAGCCCGGGAAGATCCCACATGCTGTGGAGCAACTAAGCCCATGCACCACAACTACTGAACCTGTGTTCTAGAGCCTGCAAGCCACAACTGCTGAGCCCACGCACCTAGAGCCCGCACTCCACAACAAAGACAAGCCACCGCAATGAGAAGCCCGTGCACCGCAACAAAGAGTAGCCCCTGCTCGCTGCAACTAGAGAAAGCCCGTGTGCAGCAACAGAGACCCAACACAGCCAAAAATAAATAAATTAATTAATTAAAAAAAAAGAATTCGTGAGTGATGGGTGATGTCGTAGAGCTCAACATAACCAGATGGTTTTTATTTAACTTAAATTCATTCAGTTTTATTTAATTAAATTCAAGATGACATTCAATAAATTGTGGGTATTTTAAATTCTGAAAATTTGTTACTGAGAAATGGTTAATAATCATGTCCCGGTAAAAATGACAACGGCCAGAGAGATAACCCACATCATTTACAACACCATGTTTGTGGACTGATCTCTGTTCCATTTAGGTGTGGGCTGCCCTCGACACTGGCAAGCCACTTTGGAAATGTGCACTGCTAGTCACAAAAGGGACCAAGAGAGAGACTAGATAGGATATAGTACAGAAGATTCCCCACTGCTGAAAATGACGCACCGTGCACTCCTTCTAACCAGGTAATACGACTGCTAGAAGGAAAAGGTAACACGATCACCCTTAACGTTCCAGATCAAGTCCTAGTATTTGGACTTTAAAACTATCCCAAGTGGATGCTAGACACCTCATCTTGCCACGAGTACAAATGAAAGTGCACATCTCCGTATGACAGTTCTAGCTGTGTGAGTCCTGTCTAAAGTCCATGATCGTCATAAATTCACCTTTGCATCTAGGAGGGCTGAGAGCAACCGGAAAGGGAAGCAGGGCTGTGGAAGCGACAACTATGTCACCATGAAGTCTGAGCACCAAGCTTCTCAGGTGAATGGAACTCTATCAACACAAAGCATCACTCTTTCCAAATGCTCGAATTTTTCACATGACATGGTCCTCACGGCTTGAAGTAAAATATAGGTTTTTTCTTCTAATACCCCCTTTCTGAAATGGGCTAGATAGATAGTCTGCAAAGAACCTGAAACGTGGCTTCTATCATAGCTTTTGCTCAGTGCCCAGGTGCTTCTGTAAGCTTGATTTTTTCTTCTCTATCTCCCACTTTTGTCACCCAAATTCCTTTTGCCATGTTATGTAATGATTAACTTCATCGTTAACACTTCTGATTCTGCATAGTTAACTTTATTGAGGGAAGTGATACTTCTTTCTTAAAAGGAGAATTTCAAGAAATCAAATATTTAGAAAGGCAACATAATCCAGAATCTTACTGTACTGCCCAATTTCTCTAAGTATTCCAAGAACAGTGATCTTCACAAAAATGATCTTAACATACTTCAGGTCCAATGACTGTGAACAAGTAAGTTTTAAAGTTACATGGGATTAGGGAATTCCCTGGCGGTCCAGTGGTTAGGAGTCTGTGCTTTCACTGCCAGGGCCAGGTTCAATCTCTGGCTAGGGTACTAAGATCCACAAGCCACGTGGCATGGCCCCCCACCAAAAAAAAAAAAAAGTTACATGGAAATTAAAATGACTTGCCAAGGCCGTCTGCTCACTATTACAATCACAGGACATACCAGCAGCCTAAATACATGATCTAAAAGATCTGTTCAGGAACCCCAGTTCATATTTCCCTATAATCCATTTTTTCTCACCTGTTATGAACTAAACAAGCCTTTCTCTAATGCTTCTTTACCAACCAAGATACTATCCTCGAACATTCTTTCTAGGGACTGGGGGGGCCGTCAAGTCAAAAGAATTCACAAGATGGAAAAGCCCTTATGATGCCTGCTCCCTCCCCCACCATTCTCGGCAACAGTCTTGAGAATATGCAGAGAATACTAACAGTCTTGCATGTAACAACAACAACAACAAATCCATTCTGTCATCAATCTGCTGTCCACAGAAAACGTAGCAGTGTATTTTTTAAAAAATAGTGTTATTCCTGCTATATTTTAAAATAAAAGCATTAACTATAACTGTAATTTAATCACCTCCCTTTAATTTGAATTCACATGGTAGACACTTATAGCTACTTAAAAAATTAAGTGGCAAAATGTATACGAAGAATATGTATCTTGATATTCTAATTATGCTCAATTGAATGTACTTAGATTTAAAGTGCTTTTCACAAGTGACATGTGCTAAGAATATCTAATTGCACAGTGACATTCTAAAATGTGTGCTTAAATGTGTCAAAAATAGATTAATATGAAGATATGGAATTTAATTTTTTTTAAACTAAAACCCAAGTACATTATTTTGATTATTTTGATACAAATAAGATTGTAACTACAAAAAAAGGTCTACACTAGTAAATGTCTAATGATTTACATTACATATAAAATGAATACTCAAGTGATAATGGAATGTGATATGTGAATAAACTGGAAAACAAAGATTTCTTGAGAAATCTAAGCTTCAACATATTTTCCATTTACTCTCTACTCCAATGTTAAATGGAGACATGAAAATAATTTGTACGCAGTGCGGGTATTATCACGGTCTATAAAGATCACATGTACAAAACAGATACTCCGCAAATACCAGTGGGTGAATTAAATTAAAACACAGTGCCCAACAGCACTCAGCTGCTGTTCACAAACACTGAAGACAGGCAGGCGCTCAGCAACCTCACAGAGAAGCTGGCAAATGGGGCATGAGGCCGAGATGCCACTCACTCTATCAAGCTCTGAAGGGAAAGTGTCAGACCCAGTGCCCTCACGAGGGGTCATCACCCTGCTTCAGTCAAGAACTTGAGTCCTTATTGCAGTTGAGAAAAGAATCTTTATCTTAACCCCTAGTGTTATGGGCTGAATTGTGTCCCTCCAAAATTCATATGCTGAAGACGTAACCCTGTACTTCTGATGTGACTATATTTGGAGACAGGGCCTTTAAAGAGGTAATTAAGGTAAAACGAGGTCATATGGGTGTGCCTTAATTCAACATGACTGGAGTCCTTAGAAGAAGAAGAGATCAGGATAAGGACAACACAGAGATTGAGGGGTGACCATGTGAGGACACAGTGAGAAAATGGCCACCTGCAAGCAAAGGAGAGAGGCTTCAGAAGAAAATCAAACCTGCAGACACCTTGATCTTGGACTTCCTGCTTCTATAAGTGTGAGAAAAAAAATTTCTGTTGTTTAAGCCATGCAGCCCGTGGCATTTTGCTATGGCAGCCCTAGAAAACTAATACACCTAGTTAAACTGACTAAATGCATGCCTCTAAACACAAGGCAGTATGGGATTTTCTCCTTTGATTTGATGTATAAATTAAGCTCTTAAGTAAAAAAAATCTGTGACTTGACTGTTCAGAACTTTGAAAATAGATTCTCACCACTTAACTGTTTTTGAGACAGATACCAAAATAAAATGTCCTATTCTTAATTTCTTAACTACATGGTAAGACAGAAAAAGGGTACTCTGTTTACGGGTTTTACGAATACTAAGTTTCAAATTTTCAACTTCATAGGGTTTTAACAGGCCTACAGAAGCCTGGCCAAGAAACCAAAGTGGAATCTGTTCGACTGACATTAAAAAGTAATTAAGTTACAGAGCTGTCAAATACGTTCACATTTGGGCTCTGCCTGTTATACATGTCTATTTTGACTACTACTACCAGAATTTCTTAATGATTTACAGACCTTCAATATCTAAAGGATCTTAACTGTATGAAAGCTGTGACCCAATCTTTGTTCATACCTTCATATCATAACAAACCCCTCCCCTATTTATTAGAAAACCAGAAGGATGGTTCAGCGTTTGAACTGTGTTGAGTCAGATAACTCCGAGACCTTCACAAAGAAGGGGAAGGGAGGAAAACAGAAGAGAGACATCTGGCTGGCTCAGTGTCTATCACGAGATGGACTTGCTTCTAGTAAGATGACATTTCTGAGCCACCAAAGGCAGCCCTTAGCCAGGGAGGCCAGTGCTATGAACCCTTACTGTCACCAGATACCTTCTATTTTTGCTCCAAGTTCAAGTAAAAGTGTGAAGAAAGAACTTTTCATAGAAGCAGGCAGGCCATAGAATTCTTATCGCAGCCCAGTGCCTTAGTCCTATCCCCCAGAAGACTTACTGGGCAAATTATGATGGAGCAAAATTATTTTCATAATCCTCCAAAATCCAGAGTTTAATTAAGGTTCACTCTTGGAGTTGCATCTTCTATGGGTTTAGAAAAATGTTTAACAACATATTACCATCATTATAATATCATACAGAGTATTTTCACTGCCCTAAAAATCCTCTGTGCTCTGCCTATTCATCCCTCCCTCCCCCCAACTCCTGGCAACAACTGATCCTTCTGCTGTCTCCATAGTTTTGCCTTTTCCAGAATGTCCTATAGTTCGAACCATACAGTTTGTAGCAGCTGTAAAGGTTTTTGCTGAAAACATAAGTTTTCAACTCCTTTGTGTAAATACCAAGGAAGGCAATTATTGGATCTTACTATGAGAGCATGTTTAGTTTTGTAAGAAACTTCCAAACTGTCTTCCAAAGTGGCTGCACCATTTTGCATTCCTACCAGCAACAAATGAGAGTTCCTGTTGCTCCACATCCTCACTAGCCTTTGATATCGTCAGTGTTCTGGATTTCACCCATTCTAAAAGGTGTATAGTGGTATCTCACTGTTGTTAGTCTTTTTTTTAAAGCCACTCTTTTAACGATTCCTTCATGATTCTGACATAACTTCATGTTAACCATTTGATAAAATCTTTTCTACTAAGACCATAAGCAATAATGAATAAGTTATACCAACTGCCCCAAGTTGTTTGTCTTCATCCTGTTCTTAAGGTTCTCCATATATTTGTGTTAGTTTATTTACCATTCTTAGAAATGAAGCCAAATAAAATAAATAGAAGCTTTTTGGCTCCTTTCCTGAGTGACCAATGAAAACATTACTTGTGAAACATCCTGGGTATGTACATATGTAGGCATGTTACAGCTATTCCCTAAGGTCCATCAATTCCTGTGCGCTGCTGCAATCCCTGGAGGCACTGTGTCTTCATTGCCCATCTGTAACGAAGGTAACAGCAATAGAGTGTATCAAATGACTACACTACATTTACTGCCCTCATCACCAACACCTTCTAGTCAAGCATTTATTCATTCCACAACTATTTTTAAGCCTCTCCCATGTGTCAGACACAGGCTAGATACAGAGCATAACAGTGAGACAGGGGTCCTGTCCTGCACATTTATAGATGTCTCAGTTCTGTCAACATTTACCCAAGGTCCCCAGGATACAATTAGCTTTCAGCACAGTTATAAAGGAAAAGCTCAAGTGGCAAAGCAGGACCACATTTGACAAAGACAACAAGTCATACATAATACCTGATATAGTCTCTAAGCCTTGCAGTCAGTAGAGCTGGAAGTCAGGGATAACGCATAAGTACAGATTAAGAAAACTTATGATATGAGAATTGAAGAATTATGGGCAGTTTCTTTTGCTTTGTTTTCTACCCTAGCTTTAATATGGTTATTTTTTTCTTAATAATCACAATTATAACACATGTTGAAAGACAGAAAATGTTTATGATATGATCTTGACTAAAATATGTACGTTTGGGGACTTCCCTGATGGCACAGTGGTTAAGACTCCACGATCCCAATACAGGGGACCTGGGTTCGACCCCTGGACAGGGAACTAGACCCTACATGCATGCTGCAACTAAGAGTTTGCAGGCCACAACTAAGGAGCCAGCCAGCTGCAACTAAGAAGCCCACAAACCGCAACTAAGGGACTCACATGCTGCAACTAAGGAGCTGGTGAGCCATAACTAAGGAGCTGGTGAGCCACAACTAAGGAGCCCACGAGCCACAGCTAAGACCCAGTGCAACCAAATAAATAAATAAATATTAAATAAATAAATAAAATAAAATATGTATGTTTGGTACTATTTTCGTTTGTAAAAATACAGAAATGAATGAAAAGTATTTTAAATAATGTAAAGCTTATGAAACAAGGATAATTTAATTCACTAGAATCTTGTTGGAAGTCATCTATTAAACTATAGATTACCATTGGGGGGAAAAAAACCCCTTACAATATGGTCTTACATTTTGGGGGTATGCAAAAAAATCTCCCAGAGATACTCCAAATAATAATAACAAATTTGAAAACAATGTAACTAACCATCAGCTTTTCATTAAACTACAAATAAATTATAATGATGTTATGCATTAAAAAAATAATAACCTTATTTCCATAGCATCATTATAACACATAATAAATCATGGCTACTTGACACGTTACACAGCAGCAACCTCACAGAAATTCAACTTAATGACTGAGCCTCATATCATTCTATATTTATTAAGTAGGATATGTGCACAGAGACTTTCACAGAGAAACTAAAATTCTGCCCTAAGAAAACTACACCATGAGGCCACATCTCCACAGAAAGCCCTGGGAAGAGAAAGATCACAAAAGTACGACTTAAATCCACTTGAGGCACTCTGACTCACACACTCTGATTGCCAGAGCATATGTGTTCATTACATGAGGAAATTTTCTTCCTGGTTTGATATGGCTGGGTTTGAAATCTCAAGTGATTTCAAGCTCAGGCATAAGGAATAAGGCTTTGGGTATATTTTATAACAAAAGTACCTAAACTACTATTCACAGGATACTTACAGAATTCAAGCTAAAACCAAAATGGTACAAGAAGGGTTTGAACACATTTATAAATAGTTGAACCAAATGGATTTGTTAAGCAAAGTTATTAATATCTGGGTGGGTCATGACTACTGCTCTACAACCGGGCACACAAAGATGAGGACTGCCAATCAAATTTCCTCTCAAAAATTAAATGAAAAACAAAACAAAACTGGGCAGTTAGCTAGGGCTGAGGATGAAAAGAAGCTGAAGATCATACTGTACGGTGAGAGCCCAGTTGGCCAGTAAAAACATGACGGGAATTCTTGAGGAAGTGAACACCATGAGGACGAGAAGAAATGGATCAGCGAAGTAAAAAGACGCACAGAACAGTGACAACACCAAATGCTGGCAAGGATGTGGAGCAACAGAACTCTCGTTCCTTGCTGGTAGGGATGCAAAATGGTACAGCCACTTTGGAAGACAGCTCGGAGGCTTCTTATAAAACTAAACATACTCTTACCGTAAGATCCAACAATTGTGCTCCTTGGTATCTACCCAAAGGAGCTGAAAACTTACGTTCTCAACAAAAACCTGGCACAAGGTTGTTTACGGCAGTTTTATTTACAAGTGCCAAAACTTGGAAGAAACCAAGATGTCCTTCAGTAGGTGAAAAGATAAACTGTGGTACACTCAAAGGAATATTACTGAGTGCTGAAAAGAAATGAGCTACGAAGCCATGAAAAGACATGGAGGAACCTTAAATGCACAATACTAAGTGAAAGGAGTCAATCTGCAAGGACTACAAAACTGTATGGTTCCAACCATAAGACATTCTGGAAAAAATAAAACCATGGAGACGGTACAAAGATCAATGGTTGCTAGGGGTGGGGCAGGGAGGCAGAGCACAGAGGATTTTCAGGGCAGTGAGAACACTCTGCATGATATTATAATGATGGATATATGTCATACATTTGTCCAAGCCCGTAGAATGCATGACACCATGAATGGACCCTAAGGTAAACTATGGACTTTGAATGACTAACGTGCCAATGTAGATTCATCAACTGTAAAAAAGGTACCACTCTAGTGGGGATGCTGGTAATGGGGAGGCTATGCACGTGTGGGGACAGGGGGTATAAGGGAAATCTCTGTATCTTTCTCTCAAAATTGTGAATCTAAAACTGCTCTTAAGAAAGTAAAGTCTTAAAAAAATATGCAGAGAGATGCAAAGTCCCTGTGAGATAGACCAAGAAGGCCCAGAGGAAATAGAGAAAGTTGCCAGTGCACAGAGCCGCCTCAATTCTCAAGCGCCTTTGATTTCATTTCATGTACACCCTTCAGGGAGACTTTCATTTAGTTATTGCCTTTCTTTAGTGAGTTTCTGCTCCCTTCAACCAAGAGCAATGTGGGACAGGAATGGGTTCCAGAATCAGCAACATGTCTTCTCCTTGGAGAAGACATGTGATTAACTATGAAATCTTCATAAACTGGAGGGCAATGAGGATGTTCCCATTCTACAACGCTGCTTATTGAACCCTCCAGTGGTAGTTTAAAGATTCTTGGCTACTCTTCTCATTGAGAGGTAGAGTCTAATTTCTCTCCTCTTGAATCCGGGCTGGGCTAAGTGGCTTGTTTGACGAGTAGAATGGAGAAGAAGTGCTATTGAAAGCTAGGTCCTAAGAAGTTTTGCAGTTTCTGCCCAGGACTCTTAGGATGCCTGCTTCTGGGAAGCTTTCTCTTAGAATCAAGCTGCCGAGGTTTGAAAAGTTCAAGGTACATAATAGAGGAACGTAGTAGGTGCTCTGCAACACAGCCCCAGCTGCTCCCAGGCAACAGTGAGCATCACCGCCAGCTCAAGTGTGAGCCATCCTGGACATCTATTCCAGTGGAGCCTTCAGATGATTCCAGCCCCAGCTGCTGTCTACCTATCACCACATGGAGATCACAAAGGAGAACTGCCCAGGTGAACCCAGTCGGCCCACAGAACCAGGAGAGATAATAATAAATTGCTGTTTGAAGCCACTAAGTTGTTCGATGACTTGTTATACAACAATAGATAACTAGAACACCTCTCCTCCTCAGTGATAGAGAAACGCTGAAATCATATTCCCATTAGGGAGAAGAGGAGGAGCGGGGACAGTAAGGCAGGTAAGGAGCGTGTGTATTGGCAGTGGGGAGGGTTACAATTTTAAATTTACTCAGTATTCGTCATGAGTTTAAATGGTAGGATTGAAGAAATGACTTTAGCGAAGAAACTCCAAGTTACATAAAACTTGGTTAAATAAATATGCCATTCCAACTATATTTATATAAAATCATATAAATCCACACATCTATAAGACATACTCACTGTATGCCAGCCACATTACAGCATTTGAAAATGATATTCCCATTTACTATTCTTTTCTTCCAAGCAAGGCACTAGTAAGAAAAAAATGCAAAGGCATCAGTATGGGAATCATTGGGTCTATGTTCCTGTAGCATTGGGTCAGAATGAAACATCCAAAAGCAAACATTCATCTTGCTTAGGGATACACTCAGATGTCACAAAAAGTATTAAAAAACAGGCATGAGAATTAAAAAAAACACCAATTTCAGGATAGTTTTATCTCTTGGGAGATGAGGGAGGAAAAAGCTATTGGGACAGGTAAACACAAGAGGGCCTCTGGCTGCATTTGTCAAGTTTGACATCTTAAGCTAAGTGGCAGGCACATGGGTGTCTGTGTCTTTTTGTTTTTCAAAAATCATAAAAATTAACTGCAATTGAACGTAATGCAAAAGAAAAAAAAATGAGTTATAAAAACGTTCCTTAAGGGCTTCCCTGGTGGCGCAGTGGTTGAGAGTCCGCCTGCCGATGCAGGGGACACGGGTTCGTGCCCTGGTCCGGGAAGATCCCACATGCCGCGGAGCGGCTGGGCCCATGAGCCATGGCCGCTGAGTCTGTGCATCCAGAGCCTGTGCTCCGCAATGGGAGAGGCCACAACAGTGAGAGGCCTGCGTACCGCAAAAAAAAAAAAAAAAATGTTCCTTAAAAATGGTATCTGATACATGGCTGTACAAACAAGCAAAAAATACCATGTGTATGAGAATCACCACAATAATGGGAACATAGGCCACAATATTAGGGTCACACTTACTTGCAAGGGAGAGCAATTAAGATTGCTCTTCATGCCATGTTTTTCCATGGTGATATTCTCACCAATCCCTTTCAGAACCAGTGATGTGAGCATGTCAATTATTTTCCCCACTTAAAATGAATATAAGCTCCCATAAGCATTAGATATATTTACACATATACCCACACCCAAATGCACATGTATGTATCTCGATGGAAAAATTACCCATGGCATTTTTCACAGAACTAGAACAAAAAATCTTAAAATTTGTATGGCGACACAAAGGACCCCAAACAGCCACAGCAATCTTGAGAAAGAAAAATGGAGCTGGAGGAATCAGGCTCCCAGACTTCAGATTAAACTACAAAGCTACAGTCATCAAAACAGTATGGTACTGGCACAAAAAAAGAAATATAGATCAATGGAACAGGATTGAAAACTCAGAAATAAACCCAAGCACCTATGACCAATTAATCTACGACAAAGGCGGCAAGACTATACAATGGAAAAAAAAGATAGTCTCTTCAATAAATGTCTGGGAAAACTGGACAGCTACACGTAAAAACATGAAATTAGAACATTCTTTAACGCCATACACGAAAATAAACTCAATATGGATTTAAGACCTAAATTTAAGACCAGACACTATAAAACTCTTAGAGGAAAACGCAGGCAGAACACTCTTTGACATAAATTGCAGCAATATCTTTTTTGATACGTCTCCTAGAGTAATGGAAATAAAAACAAAAATAAACAAATGGGACCTAATGAAACTCAAAAGCTTTTGCACAGCAAAGGAAACCATAAACAAAATGAAAAGACAATCCACAGAATGGGCGAAAATATTTGCAAACAATGCAACTGACAAGGGATTAATCTCCAAAATTTACAAACAGCTCATGCGGCTCAATATCAAAAAAATAAACAACTCAATCAAAAAATGGGCAGAAGATCTAAACAGACATTTCTCCAGAGAAGACATACAGATGGCCAAGAGGCACATAAAAAGATGCTCAACACTGCTAATTAGTAGAGAAATGCAAATCAAAACTATAATGAAATATCACCTCACACTAGTCAGAATGGCCATCATCACAGAACCTACAGATAATAAATGCCAGAGAGAGTGTGGAGAAGAGGGAACCTTCCTACACTGTTGGTGGGAATGTAAATTGGTATAGCCACTATGGGGAACAGTATGGAGGTTCCTTAAAAAACTAAAAATAGAGCTACCATATGATCTAGCAATCCCACTGCTGGGCATATATCCAGAGAAAAACATAGTTCGAAAGGATACATGCACCACAATGTTCACTGCAGCGCTGTTTACAATAGCCAAGACATGGAAGCAACCTAAATGTCCATCAACAGATGAACGGATAAAGAAGATGTGGTACATATATACAATGGAATATTACTCAGTCATTAAAAAGAATGAAATAATGCCATTTGCAGCAACATGGATGGACCTAGAGATAATCACACTAAATGAAGTAAGTCAGAGAAAGACAAATATCATAGGATATCACTTATGTGTGGAATCTAAAAAAAAAAAAAAGATACAAATGAACTTACTCACAAAACAGAAACAGACCCACAGACTTAGAGAAGGAACTTATGGTTACCAGAGGGGAGGAACAGATTGGGAATTGGGGATTGACATGTGCACACTACTATATTTAAAATAGGTAACCAACAAGGACCTACTGTATAGCACAGGGAACTGTGCGTGATACTCTATAATAACCTAAATAGGAAAAGAATCTGAAAAAGAATAGACACATGTATATGTATAACTGAATCACTTTGCTGTATACCCGAAACTAACACAACATTGTTGATCAACTATACTCCAAAATAAAATTAAAATAAAAAAGAAAGAAAAATACAGTGGATCCATTATCAAAGGACTATTGTTCAGGAAGCATGTTGACTTGTGTTTCCAAAAATTATTATGGAATACTATTAATTTTTATTGGTACACAAATAATTTTTACTAAATACAAGCTTTATAAGACAGAGGTTTATCCTTTTTTGACATATTTTTCCACCCACTGAATATCATTTCTTTTCTTTTCATTTCAATGTAGATTTTCATGCCAAATAAATTAATCATATTTATATCTTCCCTGAAACCAGTCGTGGCACCATTTGTATTTCCTTATTGGACAACCTTAAGATCAAAGGATCAAAAACTAAAGATCCCAGTGCCCCCAGGAGTTCAATCCTCTATTCCACTAGAGGCATAGAAGACTTACTTTATAGAATTTAAGGACTGTAACCTACAGACCACATGGTATTACATATGTTATTTTTTCTTAAAGTAGCAGCAACACTGCAATCACAACAACGTACTCAGAGGTAACGTGTCAGGTTTAAAGTCACTGGGAACCTAACTGGAGATGGGTAGTGGTGACAGGCCCTCTGTCCTCTGCCCCATTTACTGGGAGCCTCCACCGTTACTGGGAGCCTCCACCGTTGCTGACAGTGACCACCCTAAGTCACATCTCCCTCCAGGGCTGAGCTCTTGTGCAGGGACACCTGAGGCTCCAGGTCTTTGTCAAAGACCTAAACTCCTACAACTTGTCAAAACTGTTGTCAAACAAGTTGTCAAAACTCCTAAAACTCCTAGTCTAATTCAGAAAGTAGAAAACCAACTTATGTAGAAAACACAAACCACAAGACACCTTTCAGAATGAGAGTTTATAAACCCCAGTCTTGGCACCTACTGTAGCCTTGAGCCGTGCTGAATATATCACCACTGTTAAGTGTCAATCTACAAAAATGCTCAGAAAACTGGTCAAATTTTTAACAGTGCTCTAAACTAGTGCAAAAAGTAAGTTTCATGCTAGATTCATCCTTTTACATACACCAATGAAACAAGAGTATTTAACAAGAGTTTTTTAAGCTCTTCAGTCACAGATTTCATTATATCAAAAATTAATGAATGAGATCAATTTTATTCTTTTTCCTCCAACATCTTCCTTCAAATTTACTATCATTCTTGTTGTTTTTCTAAAGAAAAAAAATAATAAAACAGGCCTTAGTTTAGCTAGGAGACGATTAAGGTTAGCAGACAAGGACCTCCTTGCATCTTTTCCCTGTTTTTGTAGAAAACAGATTATAAAATAAACAAAAAAGCCATCTTCAAAGAAATCAGCAGTTGAGGTTATAAGTGCAAAAGTTAGCCATATTCCTAATTCTCGGTGATAATAAAGTAAGGTGAGCTCCCCGGGGACTTAAAAGGCAATGCCTGGCAATGCTTGGGTGAACTAAGGGGAACTGCCCATGCAACACTACCTTTTAAACCCTCTGTAGTCCTAACTGGACAGTGAGGCAGAGGTACTCACAAGGACTCTCTAAGGAGGTGTGTGACTGGCTCTGAACGACAGGGACAACAACTCTGCCAGAGCCTGCAGAGAAAGATGCTGTTACTGCTTTAAAAACACATGCTGCAATGGCACCAGCCATCCCACTACTCAGAGATCTAAAGGACCTGGATTGTTTGCCACCAACAGAATTGCTTACCTGAAAAATAAACTCTTACTTCTCAAAGCAATGACTCAGGGGGAGGGAGGAGTAGGGGGCAGTCAAAAACAGGAGACTTGAAACACTGAGGACCACTGACTCCCCACCTTTGAGATGAAGGATGGCAAACCTCATTTCACAGATATTTTAAGTAGCTGTAAAGCCCCAGTGGCTCCAATTTTAAGCCTGTGTTTAGATCAGGTTTGAAAAGGGCTGCACCACTTTGCAACAACGAGGCACCGCGTCTGATGCCAATCGGTGCTTTGTGTTTGGAATGGGCGACCACATACGAGAAAACAAGACCACCTACAGCAGACGATACGTGCCATGACCAATCTCCTTGGCACCCAGGTCTGTGTGCAGGCAAAATGCTTTCATTAAAAAGAAAATAACCCTCAAGATTATTGCCAAAATCTTGAGTAGTATCATATAGTTAGTTTTCCATTTTAAATTCTTACAGAGATATGTAATCATGTCTTTTCAGAAAGTTTAAAACCTGACTTCTAAAAAAAAAAACAAACACACCTGACCTACTGAAATGCCCTACTCTCTCGGGACCCTTGTAATAGCTTCAAGGATGGACTTAGGTATAGCCCATGGTTATGCCTATTGAAAATCAGAAAATCTAGTTATTCAACTGGAAACTACAGTTGTTTTAAAGGACGAGTACTTACCGGCAAGCGCCATTTCTGCAACTCCTAATATTCTTCTGGATTATTATTGTGTGCCCTTTTTATTTAGGACATTAAAGGCTCCCTTTTTCCACCCTGAATGCTCCTAAAGTTACAGGACAAGGGGATCTTACCTGGCTGTCTCTGACAGGTCAGTGATCAAACAGAAAGTCAGGTTGTAGCCAAATTCCGTCCATCTCTTAAGAATTACCAGGAGCTAGGACTCTGTAGCTCCTGCTACGTTCAGGGAACCCCATTCAATGTTAGGACAATAAGCCCTCTCCCGACAAAGGTTTAATATTCTCGGGTGTTTTCCCAACTTCTAAACTCAAGGACTTTTCAAGAAAAGATCATTTTATGAACACCGTTTCCTGCACAGAACAAGTGAATTTAAAAAAAAAAAAAGTGACCTCATCTTTTGTACAAGAAACACAGGTGTAGATGGAAAATATACCAATTTTTATTGCCCTAGTGATCAAAGACCATTTATTTAACCAACCTTATCTTTAAATAGCACCAGTCTTTGTATAAGAGTTTAACTTACATAAGGTATTTACATTCACGTGAACAAACCTGTACATGAAATAAAACAAGACATGATGTTTTGCTGAGCTCAAGAACAAGATGCAGGTTGTTCATCCATATAAAGAAGTACTCGTTCTAAGCATTTCTGACAATGCGGAGCGCACTCGGCCAGTCACCTCCCACATCCTTCTCCTGGAAGCACTGGGGAACTTGAAGAGTTGCTGGCATTTGTGAAGTAAAGCAAAGCAGAGAGCTATGGTTGCTGACTTCAAACTACAAATTTCAGTGCCTGACCCAGCAGAGGGTGCCATGAGGAAAGAATGTATGAAAAATAAACTCTAAAATAGGTTAGCAAAGATCTGTTCAAAGGTCAAACACTTCTGCCACAAATGGCTTCTCCTGCAGAACCAACTGCTAGCAATGGCGAATTTAACAGGCATGACTTAACAGGCAGTAAGACCAGAGACGTTTACCCTTCCACCTCAGGAGTGGTCCGCCTGTCTAGGAGAAGCCGAGGTGCCCTAGTAGACTCTGCCCTTGAACGGGACCTGTGGTGAACAGAAGCCTTAGTCCACACTTGTGTAGCACGGTCGTGATATGTATGTGAAACAAGTCTTTTCAATGTAGATATCCGCAAAAGGTACTTACACAGCCTCCAGCAAGAATTTCTGCTGCGAGTGGGACTGAGCCATCTTTGCGCGTAAATTTATCCCTCACAAAATCATTCACCTGGAAGAAAAATATTTACAGAAGCTGATGAAAAATATAGAGAAAGCCATTAAACACATATAAATATACAACTGTAAATAAATGTTACTTTTCTCTGTCACTGTATTGGAGTAATCATAAACTGAATAAATGAAGTATCTTAAGAGTTTCCTCTTAATAGCATATACATGGTTACTGAAAGGTAAAATATATAAATACGTATTCCTGATGTTTCACGGAGAAAACAATTAAGAGAGGTGGCTTACAAGCTTAATTCAAATATGTCCTGCCATTACAATAGCATAAAAAGAGAGACATATTAACAACAGAGATAAAATTAAAACATACATTTTATAACTTAAAAACTGTTTTATAGGATTTGATTAAAAAATCACTTTCAAGTTTTCCAACAAGATTTAATCTAAAACAGCATCATCGAGACAAATTTGGCTCAGCGGATCTTTTAGCTTAGTAGAAATTCAGTATTTAAAAAATTTCTCAAGGATTCTCAGAGAACATCAAGAGCATTCATTAATTAATTAAGTATAACATTCTCAAAAGGGTATGTACTACAAGCAATTTTAAGGATCAATCAAAAGATTAGCTGTCCCAAGGTCACATAATAAGATGGTAAAAGAAGAATTTCAGGACCAATGCTACACAGCCCAATCCAAAAGTGAAGTTTAACTTTCTGGGACTTTATGACCTTGGTGATGAAAATGCAATTATTTATCCATTGCACAAATACATACTGAATACTTACCACCTGTCAGACAGGAGTCAGGCACTGGAGAACCAATATGGTGGAGGATCAACTTAAACTAGAACTCAGACCCCTAAACATGTCACTTCGGCAAATGTGTACAGAATACACCCCGAACACGAATTCTGTAAATAGCATGTGTACTTGAACAATATGTTTTGGAGTCAGAAAAAATCTGGTTTTGAATTCTAGTCTTCCTACTAACGACCTGTGCAAACACACGTAAATACTTAATCCCCGTGGGCCTCACTTTCCTGACTTGTAAACTGTGGGTCACACCTTGCTTGAGATTAAAACAGTAACAGATAATACATGGAAAGCACCTAATATGGTAGGTATTGAAAGAAATTTAGCTGCTGTTGCTGCCACTACTATAGTGATGATGACAATGATGATGGTGGTGGCAACCACCCAAAACCTTGTTCAAGTATATTATCACATTTTCAGATGTTCACTGTTAAATGGGGAATAATAAAAAGCTATGTGTGGTGAGCACCTCCATGTTCAAATCAGTTAGCGCCTCTGAGGAAACACAGACCTGCTGTTTCACATAATAATCTCTGCTAGATTCCTGAGTGTGTGCAAACTCCCTTCATCGGAAGCATCAAATCAAAGACTTACTGTAAGTTTTATGGCCTTCTCTGGGGCGACTCCCAATAACTGTGGCAAGAGACCTGAGAAACAACAAAAAGTAGAAGCATATTAAGTAAATTAACATTAACTAAACACATCAACAGCTCTAAAGAGGGGGATCACAATGTAAAAACTGGGGCAATCTTTGCTGCCACTTTCTGCTCTTACCTTGAACGAGGACACTTGAAATGGAATGTTTAGGTACTAATGTCTAAGAGCTACATCAGGCCTGAGTAAATTCCCCCTCACGTTCTGGATCGTTTGCACATTGGGTAAATCAACAGTATTAGTGATACAGAAAATCTCATTATTCCACAGATTTGCTTTTTTCCCTCCCGCCTCTTAAATCAGTGGACTTTAGTGAAAATACTCTTTTTCTCTAACGCCTTTCTCAGCTCCTCCCCCCCCAACACACTGCCCACGGTTCAGCCATTCATACATTTAGCAACTATGACTCTGTGACAAGCTCAAGACAAACGAGGCTCCCTCTGACTGGTCTCAGATGGAAGGAAGGGAGAGGCCTTGCTGAAAAATTTGGGGAAACATGCATTGCATTTCGGGAAGGGGAACAGACGGGGCAAAGACAGCAGAGTGGGAACAAGCCTGGTGTGCTCAAAAATGAGGGAGAGTGTCAGTACATCACCTCGCAGGAGGCAGGCACAGGGAGAGGCATAGGTGGGGCCCGATGCCACGCTGCAGACCCGGACCCCGAAGCCCGATATATTCCAAGTTAGGTAAGAAGGGTTTCCATTAGGAGGAGAGTGATGTGCTACCTCATATTTTCAAAAGACCACTCTGTGGCGCAGAAAACAGGGTATAGTGATGGGTGTGTGTGTGTGTGTGTGATTGTGTGTGTGTGTGTGTGTGTGTGTGTGTGTAACTGGCTCTGACTGCTAGAGCTCAGTTTTTAGCACTAACACCTGGTACAGATGAAGACGGCCGAGCTCAGTTTTGGACACGATAGGTGGAGTGGAAATTAAGAATCAGGGCACAGGAGGAGGTGTGGTCTTTGACAGGAAAGGGCCACTTCTAGGAAAGGCAGTTATGACAGTAGTGGACCTACATATTTGAACTAAAAAAAAAAGTTACCTTTTTCATCTGTTCTAAGAAAATCAAATCAAAGACAGATGCCTTTCCTTGGAAACACTCAGTAAGCTAACCCCAAGGATCAGAATCTACTGTTGCCGTGTCATGCTGCTGTCCTTGGGAGGGTCTTTATGGTGTTATACGTCACCAGTAAGTACACTTTCCTAATTCACTATATTAAAAGGTCCACCCTCAGCCTCTTTGGAGAGACCAGCTCTGCCCACATCATCTTCTTTTTTTTTTTTTTTTTTTTGCGGTACGCGGGCCTCTCACTGCTGTGACCTCTCCCGTTGCGGAGCACAGGCTCCGGACGCGCAGGCTCAGCGGCCATGGTTCACGGGCCCAGCCGCTCCGTGGCATGTGGGATCTTCCCGGACGGGGGCACGAACCCGTGTCCCCTGCATCGGCGGACTCTCAACCACTGCACCACCAGGGAAGCCCCACATCATCTTCTTAAAGAAACAGCCTACAGCCAAAAGTCACTAGCTCGAGGGATGTGTGCATCCAGCTTGCAGATGTGTTTTGCTGAGTAGCACAGGTTTTAAACATAATTTGAGATTATATAGATAGATAGATAGATGGCTGAATGGATGACTAGACTGATCAACTGATTGATTAATGGATGTGACAGCTCTGGGCCTCCTTCTGACATCACAGCAATCTACCTCCAGTTGGGTGAGGCTCTGCCCTTTAGACAGGACCCAAGCATCAATTCAGCAAGGTCCCCGCCACGCCCTAATGCCAGCATGGCAATAAGGACAAGTGCCAATTATCGTTCATCATTTCTTGCTCTGTTGATATCCTCACAATAGAGAAATATCTCTCTGGGCTTATGGCTTTACAAAAAGGGAGAAACTAAATAGACCAAGACAGCTTCATGTTTTAGGCAGAATTGGAGAAAGCTCATTTCATCGTAAAACTAAATGATAAGGATGCTGATTCTAATCAAAATTTCCTCTAAAAACAGCCAACGTATCGTTTATTATGTGTCAGGCACCATTTTAAGCACTTTACTAACTCATTTAATCCTTAAAACCACCCTGTAGAGTGGAAATTGAGGCATACAGAGATTAAGTAATTTGTTCTCAGTTACCCAAATGATAAATAGTGAGACTGGGATTCAAATTTAAGCCATCTTCCTCAAGAGTCTATGCCTTTAGACAACACCCAACTCTGTCCTCTGCCTGACAGGCAAATGTGTATTTGCCTTTCACAACCAGCCTCATTTGTTCACTGATATAACTAAGCTGCCTGGATCCTATAAACAGTTGGGTTTGCAGCGTCTTCTCTAGGCAGCCATATTTTGAGCCTATTTCATCCCCAAGGGCAAGACACCTAAAAGATGTACAGCCAGTGAGTTCAGCAACCTGGGCCCTGTGACCTGGCACCAAGAGTAGAGCTGCCCAGTCAGGACCCTTCTCCCAGGAGCGTGACAAGGTGATGAGTCAGTCAGCACAAAGGAGCAAACTGAGACGGTGCCAGATGGAGTGGGGAAAGTGGCCAGCTGAAGACATGTGTGATAATGCCACAAGGAAGTAGCAACTATGACACGAAAAGGAAGAAGACTGGCAGGAGAAAATGTGTAGCAAATAGAATGGAGACACCAGAGAGAGAGAAAACACACAGCCCATGAAAGGTGCACAGGTGGGAGGGACGGCCTTGACCATCTTCCGGTCCCACGGAGGCCAGATTCCAGTGAAACTCCTGCCCTGGGATCCCTATGAGATCTCGGATTTCCTTCTCTCTCATGTGAACTCTTACCAAAAGTTCCCCTATGCCTCTGCTAGCGTGAGTATGGGCTATACTCTTTTTTTTTTAAATTTTTTTTTATTGTGGTACGCAGACCTCTCCCTGTTGTGGCCTCTCCCGTTGCGGAGCACAGGCTCCGGACGCGCAGGCTCAGCGGCCATGGCTCACGGGCCCAGCCGCTCCGTGGCATGTGGGATCTTCCCGGACCGGGGCACAAACTCGTGTCCCCTGCATCGGCAGGTGGACTCTCAACCACTGCGCCACCAGGGAAGCCCGGGGGCTATACTCTTTTTAATCTAAATGAACCGAAACAGCACAGAAAATGTGAATATGGAACCATCTGGGCAAAGCAAACGTTCTTATTCAAAGTAAGAATTCTCTCCTCCTAAACTATGCTCACTTATTAATCCTTTACTTATACCATGAGATAACATCTATGAGGAGAAAGGCTTTATTATTACTTTATGAAAGTACAATATTAATTTCTACCAGTAAAATTCAGGGATAAGCTGGTTAAACTACATCTTAACATTTACAATTTCCATTCTACTCTCTGCATTCAGGTCAAGTACCAAAATGTTTAGTTAAATATTTACTTGCTAGATGTATTACTCTCATCATTAAATTGTAGACCAAGCCATGGATGGGTTGATAGCACTGTGATTTAAATGATGATCTCCTGTCTCTTTAACTACCCTGTGATGGTGTTTTTAAATGACTAATAAAAAACAGCCCACAGAGCCAAGTGACTACAGCGTTAGATGCAACCACTTCAGCCAGCCTTTTAAGCTATCGAGTTTTGTATTTCTCACTATAAATTTAGTAATGCACTGTGAACAGCAGAGAGCGAAACAAAACCATAGAGAAAACCCTGCTTTTAAGACTATATATAGGGCAGCAAATATTTATTTGTTCAGCAAACATTTACCAAATGCTTTCTGTGCCTGGTACTGGAAGAAACTGGGATGAACATAGTAAGGTCTGTGGCATCCCCTGGAGCCAGTGTCAGTTCAGAAGAAAAGGGAGCCCTAGGTGTCTCTGTGTGCCAGAAAGGAGACACACCACCTAGAAACAGAGTGCTGAGTATCACAGCCCCGGGGCACCAAAGTACTATGGGAACACAGTGGAGAGAACCAGTTATCCTGCCTGCAGGAGGGAGAAGAGCATCAAAGAAGAGGAGATACTTAACTTGATTCTTTAAGGATAAGCAGAGGTTCACTGGAGAAGAGAGACAGGAGTAGAACAGAGGGCAAGGTGATCCAGGCAGAGGGGACAGAGCGTGAAAAGGCACCAACATTTCTCAAGACCGTGGCACAGTCAGGGTGAGGGCGAGGTCACTGGAGGCTGTGGTGAGATCACTGACATTGTAATAAACAATGGTAGCGGCGATAAGGACAACAGCCAGTACATGCCAGGCACCTCTCTATGCGCTTCATGTGAATCAACACATGTAATCTACACCACAAGGAGTCAGTAACAATAACTCAGCACACGTTATTTTTATCCCATCAACAGATGAGGAACTGAGGCAGACTTCTCGGAGCCCGCCCAAGGTTGCTCAGCTGTTAGGTGGGGCAGTGGGGTTCAACCCTAGGTGGTCTGGCTGTAAGGGGGCGCTCCTGGCCGGTATACTGCGCTGCTTCTCCCCAGGCCACCCCAAGGGGGTTGGAACAGATTCTGTAGACACATGGGGTGGCTTTTAAAGAGTCAAGTTCAAAAAGTGAAAAGTTCTGGAGGCAGGTGAAGGACAGACGGGAAGGGCAGAGACCCAAGGCACGAAGAGGAATTAGGAGGTTAAAGTAACTGAATCTAAGGCCCTGAGTTCCACTGTATTAAGTGAGTAACTTCAACCCAGTAAGAACAAAACCAAAGTACAAATCCATTCCTGAGACCTGGGCCAGATGCTGGCACTCAGTGAGGTACTGGCTAAGTACCATTCTTGTGGTGACAACCCTGGCAAACTAGGGAACAAAGGGTAGCTGTGGATGACAGTCTGAGAGCCAGGAGAGATGTGGGCCTTGACACCATTAGTTGTGGGCAAGTGCCCGTTGGGAGGGGAGGGGCCCTGACCTGCAGGACAAGGAAAGTCAGAGAGGCGGGAATTTCAATAAACCTCCCGGTTCCTTGACCGCAGAGGGAGGAAGGGTAGTGTGGCTCGGTAATGCCTTAAAACAGCCAGTCTGGTGAAGGCACTTGAACGCCATCACACTGGAGTTTAAAGCACATGTATGTTTGACGTCTGGGTAACTCAGCAGAAAAATTAGGCTTCTAATACAAGATGTTTCTGTTGGATTCTGGAAATTCATTTTAACCATTAGAAACAGAGAATGGATGTGTGTGTTGTTTCTAACTTGTCAAAACAGCAGTCTGTTTTCCAACTGCCTCAAATGAAATTTATTAGTGTGGTTAGTTTTCTAATCTTCTCATTTTAGTTCAGCTCCATCAGCACATATGGCAATGCTTCCTTGGCAAACTTCACCAGAAGGCTGCTAATGCGAGAAAAGATTTACAGGGTACAATATTAATACAGTATTTTGTCTTGAGATTTCATGGCGTTGAGATAGAAATCACACTATCCCCTCTGACTCCCAACCTTCATGCAACCCAATGAGAAAGAACTGAGCTGGAGGTGTGGGAACTAAGCCCATACCACGAACCTCCACTGTAGGCTTCACACAGAACCCCCAAAAGGAAGTTCCCGAGAGCAGTGTGCTGATCAGAGGGCTACTAAGTTTTTAGAAATATAATTCTAGAATCTCAGAGTTAGAAGGGACTACGAAAGAGACTCATTAATAATGCTGGCCTAATTAAAGCTATTTGTTTCCAGTGGCTCGGCAGCAAAATGAATGGCTTGGAGCACGGGCCACGGAGGTAGGCAGACCTGGGCGGGAATCCTAGGTCTGCACCTCTTTTGTGCTGAGTGATCTTGGGGACATTATTCTTTGACCTCGAAGTTCCTCATTAGTAAACCAAGGATGCCAATTACGACTCATCGGTTTATTATGATAATGATATCAGTGGAGGTATACAAGGAGCCAGACACTGTTCACAACCTATATTATGTATTTTAAAAAGGTGATGAAAGTTTCTACCTATTTGTTCAAGGCATATTCTTGATTATCCTCTTGCTTACAAGAGGCAATTCATCCTGAATAATGCTCACAGCCCGGAATTAGGTGACTATGGCAGTATAGGAACTAGGGAAGTAGGTTAGGAGTACAATGCTGTTTGCCATGGCATTATGCCCATCCTTAGAAGAGCTGTCGCCAAGCAGCGAGGGCACACGCGGTCTGACAGTGTCTAGCAGCACCACTTACTTTAGGCAAAGATAAGGAAGCAGTACAGACATAACACCACACCTTCAACTATGTTTTCAAGCTAAAATAAAATGTTTCAGTTAAGAACTAAAACAGTTCTCAACCTCTGATGATAAGGAACTTTTTACCATGTAATTTCTCCTGAGGAGTAGAAGAGCCGGGCGATTTAAGAGCATGGAGTCTGGAGCCAGGCTGCTGGGTTTGAATTTTGACTGTTATTTAGTAGCTGGGTAATTGTGGTTAAGTTACCCAACCTCTCTGTACCTTAGTTTCCACATCTGTAAAATAGGGATAAACACAGTACCATGTGCATGGGGTAGTTTCGAAGATGAAACAAGTTAATATACACAAAACCCTCAGAAGAGTGCCAAGCACATAGTAAGTACTACAGAGGTGTCTTTTTGTTCTTCACCTTCATCAGCATCACTATCCTCCCCTTCTTCCATGGAAACTGGGCTCTAGAGAGACTAAGCAGCTTCTCCCAAGTCCCTCACCATTTGGTGACCGTGCTGTGGCACTGAGTTGAATTCGGGTCCGTGATGCCTCCCAAAGCAGGGCTCTTCAGCCCTGGAATGCTCAGCTTTTTCCTGTGCACTCTAGTGGATTTATGGCGCCAAAAAAGGCATTTCTTTCCAGCCCAGAATGTTCTGAAACTTTTCTCTGGGTGCCGGCTCACGCTGGGCTAGCAGGCTGCAGGGCTGGGCCCTTTCACACAGTAAGAGGAGGGCGGCTATGTGGTGGGCACGCACATCTGCCTCCACGTCTCTCTCTCCAGAGAATATGAGGCTCTCACAGGAGAAGGCACTGACCTGCAGAGCTGAGCTGCAGACTATAACCTGGTGGACAAGTGGGAGTCAGGGCTCAACTGGGGAACGAGGCTCAGAGAAAGCAGCGGGTCAGAAGCCGGGCTGAGGGTCCACAAACAACTGTAACCGCCATGCGGCAGCTGTCCCAACAGACCACACTGGACAAGACACGGAGGGGCACAGATGATGTCGGGCCACAGCAAGGGAGAAACCCATCATTCAAGCAGCATTTCTGTCTCAGGTCAGACAGAAAACAAGTTCAAGAGTGGCCAGCCCAGCCCTGAGAAAGGTAGCTTAAAGCACGTAAGACAGCATCCAAGGCATCCAGGGCAGAGACAGGCAGTAGAGCTTGGTAGGGGATATTAATGCATAAAATACTCCTACTGCTGTAGCTGAAACCACATCTAGCACTTTTCTATGTTATCTAGTTTCAACCCAGAGGCAACCCCTCCGATGTTAAATTCTTAGCCTCCTGACCTCACCGTGGAGGCCCCTACACTTGTCCCCATCTTCCCAGAGAGCCCTCCTTGCTTTCAACATCAGATTAACCTTCATTCTGGAGCTATCAGCACTCTGTGTGCCCTGCCTCACAGCTTTTCTTCCTGCTCCTATTTCCATGGCCTTCTCTCTTCACTTGTTCAAGCTTTCTTCTCCCCCCACCCCCCTCCCCGCCCCGCCCCTCCCCTGTGTCTGTCTGCTTTTGACTCACACAGCCCCCAGGCACGAGGCACGCCCCTCCTCTCCCAACTACACTATCCCCTTTCATGGCCCTCGTTACTATCCAGTTTTCCACCAGCTCTCAGGATATCACTCCAAGCTGAGCGTACAGTGGAGCTGGGGGCATAGCAGATATTAAGATTTAAATGCTTGTTTATCTGGGTTAAATATTTTTGCTCAAAATGTCAAGAACCATCTATTATTTTAGCTATGGCTCAGGAGATGCCTTTGGGAGACTGATTGTTAAAGCATGACGGAATGATACTGTTATGGTCTAGAAAAACCTTGGTTCCTGTGACTCCTCTATTTGGAGGATTTCTAGAAGTGAAGGTCATTGGGAAGAAGAATCATACCCTCTCCTCCTTCAGGTTTTCACTCTGGTATATGGCAACTTTCAGGGTCTTGGTTATCTTCTCTTCTATCTAAATTTCCTTGCTGCTGAGATTTAATCTATTTCCCTTGTCTCAGTCTCAGCATTGGCAGTAGCTGGTAATAAATGATCATTCTTGAGGTCTAGAACTAATTCGTTCACTAATTAATCTTCTCTTCTCCAGGTTACGTCTAGTTCCATCTTTCCCAATTTTCTAAGCTCATCATTGTTCTCATTCGGCCCTCTCAAGCCTCTGACGATACTCCCACCCACTTTAGTTCCAAGTCTGTGTCACCTTAGTCTCCCCTTTTAATGCTTTGTGCTCACGGGAGATTTCTGGAGATCTGATTACCCAGCTCAGGAACTGTCCAAGTCTTTTGCTCATTTTCACTTGATTTTCTATAACCAAATATCTGCTTTTTGATCTACTCACAGCTTAACACCCTAAATGAAAATGTGCAGAAATGGCCAAGAAAATACGACTCAAACCAAACCATTCTGCACTCATTAGAAGCTTTGGTGGACATGAATGGACACCATGACTCAGTGAAGTGTACAGATTCACTGTGGTTTGTGCCAAGATGCATGGCTTCTTAAGTTATGCAAAATAGACTTGTACAACCTCCAACTGCTCTATTTTGGTGATAGAATTTTTAAACTTATTTTTATCTACAAGAATTAAGCAAGAAGGAATCTCACTGTGGAGCCACATAATTTGGATACTGCCTTCTACAGAACTATTAACCTCCCAAGAGACATAGCTTAAACTAGCTATCTGACAAAACTTCCTGAGATATCACCACAATATCCTCTAGATGTCACCTTGAGAACATTCCAGGATGGAAGACGACTGCTTTTGCATCACGCAGACAACCCGAAATAGACATATTTAAAACTCTGCAAGCCTGGTCAATGGGCTGATTAAAAAAAAAATTTTTTCTTTTTTTTTTTTTGCCAACTGCCTCAAAGACTAAGTAGTACTCCAAATTAAGTTTAATTCACAAAGTGATCTAATTTCCCTTTCTGGCAGATTTTCTTTTTTTCCCATGAACAGAAATAAAAACTAAAACCTTCCTTTAGAAAGTGTTTCTCCTGAATCCATCTTTCTCCCCGTGGTCCTCCCTCCCCGTAACATTTTCCAATTTCTAAGGGTACTCATCTCATTACCTGAAGCATCTGAGAGAGGAGAGTGTAGCAAAAATTTAGAGCAGAAATTAGTTATTCCTGGAACGTTAAGAGCATTTAATTATGGATGATTACTCAAATCAATTGTTTCTCTTTGATATGCCAAGTCTACAGCTAGCCAATAACTGACTCGTTTGGTCATGTAGTTCATTCAAACCAAATGAGCTGTCAGGTAATTCATTAAGGATTTTAAACACCTGAGTGCATTAAATCAATCTGGAGACTGGGGAGGAAATAGAGGAAGACTTTTACAAGTGACTTCAGGGAGATCTGGATTTTCTTGGGTGTTATTTCCTGTGATACAGATAGACTTAGCCTAAAGGGTCTGAATTTCAAAAATTACAGAAAAACCTAGGAAAATCAATAATTTTCTTGTAAAGAAAGTAGTCTGCATTATAGAGAAGGGTTGCAGAGTCAGTCTCATAGGATTTCTAAGGGGATCACGTCTAACAACCAAACTTACCCCCCAAAGAGAAGAGGCTCTGAGAGACAGAGAAGCAGGGAGCTGCACAGAAACATGGAGAGAAGACCTCACCAACTCACAACACTAAAATTCCTAGGACTCAGCATCAACTGAAGACAGTGCTAAAAATCCCCATAGCTGTTATCAGTCACCTTTTGATGACGGGGCCGTGATTCAAATGTGGTCCCTGCTTATGATGGGATAACTTCCAGGACTGCGCACAGATGCTGGCAACTGCCAGAGAAAGGACAGAGGAAAACAACTCGCACCGAATGAGTTCTTCAAAAAGAGCCTTTGCTCTCAGAGCTCCACAGGGAACTATTTCTAAATACAAAACCGCTTCCTTTAGAGTTCCGTATTCTTGTTGTAAGAAAGAAAAAAAAGAGAGGGAGAGCGATGCCACATTAACCTTGTCATAAGGATGCATGCTGCAAGCACCTTCTTTCAGGGCCAACTGCCAACTTTTCCTCCAAATATACATAAAGATAGCTTTACAATAGGGGAGAGAACTTACTTATGCAACATTCCCAAATTATACTCTTCGGGAAACATTACCAATTATATATGTCTTGATGCAGAAAAATTACATGTTAAGCAAAATTCCATAATAGGAAAAAATAGGCTCAATATTTTGAAACATGTTTATAAATTAGAGATGTACTCTGTCACCTTCTCAAGTATTGCTAGGTGGAGTGTGAACAGCAGCAATTCTAAATTCTCAGAATTAAAATTTAACTGTTTTCCCCTGGAATATTAAAATTTTAAACAAAATTATATTTAATAAGAAATTTATCGTCAAAGAATCACATGTTGGGTGTTTTATATCTTGACCTTCTACACGAAGGTTAGAATACTGATTCTCAGAAATAGTTGGGGTCTTTTTTGTTTCTATTATAATTTTTGGCTGGTAATGATAGTTTCCCGTTTTCATCAGATCCCTCTCTTGTCCAATGATAAGCATTTACAAATATACAGTTACACACAATTATTAATCAATGACTACGTGCAAGGCACTAAAGGGAATTAGTCCCCAACCAATCAAGAATAGGAATAATTCATTTATGAAGCAAGACCGTATATCATTTTTTCAAAAGCCTAAACTGTCAATCACCTCTTTGCTCTCAAGATCCAAATTACGAAACAGAAACTAAGCAAAGCTTTATAGCACATCTTTTGCTCTAAAATTGTCTACTAGAAGAGAGAAGAAGTCAGGGAGAAATGAACACAGGTGACTCCTAGCACTAATCATCTTATATTCACACTCTACTTATCATCCTCTGACAAGAGAACGCCTTAGGGATCAGGCACCCAAAACAGGTTAGATAAATGGCTCTTTCTAAACCAGGAAAAGGATGAGGGGCTGCCTCTTTGGTGTTCAAAGGGAGCCTCCACGTCTGCCTGACAGGCCGGCTTACTCCCCATCCCTGAGGAGTTAAAACCAGTTCTGCCAGTCTCACTGATATAACTGAAACAGCATGAGGTTTACCGGACGGCCCACAGTAGCTCACTACCCAGGTACGCTTTAAGCTGTTTTGTCCATGGGGTCAAAAGGATAGGTTGAGGAAGGAATTCCAGATGCAACCAAGAATCAAAACCCACCAGGTGTGGTCAAAGAGGAAAGAGAAGGGACTCAAAATTCAAACAAACCAGGTCAAAAGAAGCACGTTAAAGGCATTCAGCAGGACAAACATTATTTCTCACAATTCTAAAGGCACCCTTGACATTTAATCCAACACCAAGGGAAGCCCATAAAAGTAGTGTGTGAAGCAATGCCAAGGCTGAGACATTTGTCCGCTTTGAGGCTCAAAGCTCTGCCCACAGAAAACAACCCACACGAACAGGTAGTAGTAGCCTTTGCCTGAATCACTGCAAAGCAGGAACTGTGACATTAACCTTGTACTACTCGGGGAGACATTTCGGGAGACATTTCACTTGCGAGGTTTGTTGTCACCAGGAGGGAAAAGTATTTCAAATGAAAGGCAGTGACCCTGTAAGGGTCATCATCAATCACCTGGGGTCAAAGACCTTCCCAATTGTGAGAAGACGCAGGGGGTGAGGGAAAGAGGGCAGAGGAAAGATCAAAAGGCCTTTGATGGAGGTTATCTCCCTACACAAAAGAACCTGCAAAATGCAACTTCTCTGGGGTTTGAAACCTCCTCATTGCTAAGGTGAGAGATTTTAAGAGGGGTCTTTGTTGTTGTTTTATTTTTAACTTGGGTGCTTAAGAGGAAGACTAGAATCAGCAGATGGCAGAAGAGGCCTAGAGGCACGGGCTTCCACGGCTGCTTCCACGGCTTCAAGGTCTGTCTCTGCAGAGTACTAAATACTATCTCCTGGCAGGGGAACGGAGGGAAGACCCCGTCAGCTTTGCAGTCCCCATATGGCAAAGTGGCTTAGCTGGAACTGCCTCACGATACTGGATTTTAGCTGATGCAAATACAGTTACTTCTCTTCTCTCTGTAGAAGGCAATCACAGAGGGAGTGGCTGGGAAGTTAAGTCATGTCCTTTAGGCCAGTGCCGGTGGTCAAGCAGTCAGGGTCTGTGGGATCCTTTCCATTTGTGATGACATACTTCTTGCTACCGTTCTTGTTGATTAATGAGCCTTAGATGATTACAGAAGCAGCTGGATAGAGAAGGACTGCCTGGCTAGAGTGGTATGTGAATTAACTTCATTGGGTTCAGAGTCAGAGGAAGGGAAAGGGGCAACCTTAACTCAGAAAGAGACAGTCAAGGAACGAGCGCTGCACTGAACCCCTGGGTACTGGCCTGATAGACATTTTTGTGGAATATTCGAGGAGAATCATTAGTCCCAAGTAGGCTCTGTCCTGTCCCCCAGCTGCCTTTCCCTGTTAGGTGGTGAGTAGAGTTAGTTCAAGAACACAAACAATACAAGCCTTTAAAAAACTCACTAGAGATGGTTATGAAAATAATTACTTTTAAGAAATAAAACATATGGCAGAGCAATATAAATGGCTTTCAGATTATGGGCTGTTTTGATTAGCCATGCCCTAGATGCCTCCAGCCTACGCCCATTAGCATGGATAATTGAGAATCTGCTGTATTTCCATTTTAACACAGTCTCTCTAATACATTTCAGGCATTCAGATGGAAAAACCAAACCTCTGACTACTATTTCCCCTTTCATGAATTTAGCACATGGCACTAACCTCTATACAGTCCAAAGAAGCCTTCATAGCGTAGCACTTTCTTAAAACAGTCCAAGCTGTTTTTATACATAAGTTCTCCCACAAAAGAGCCAGTGGATCGCTGGTTCTGCATTCGAGTTTTTACCAGATCGATAGGGTACACAGCAGTGGCTCCAACAGCTAAAATCAAGGAATAACAATATTTCAGAAGAAATTAAGGTCAGAGGAAAGGGGGAGTTGGTTAACATCAAAGAGAAGATGTGGATGGAAGAAAAAAACAAATTTTGTATATACAAGTTTTAAAACTCTCTACACCCTTAATAAATAACTGGATTTTCATTCAAGTCTCTCCCGATAAAAGGATATCACAGACAGTTCAAATTTTAAAAAGCACATCACTACAGCCTAACCTCATTATTAACCTGTCTCTAGAAAGCCTGTCTGCAGATAAATAAGAGAAATAAGTCACTTCTAAGTCCCTGATCAGGGACAGGTATGAGGAGAAAGTTCCCTTTGCTATTATCCTATCACACAGATACAGACTGGTAACTAGCTCAGGGAAAGACCAGAGGAGGCTTTGTCCTTCAGTATTTCAAGGTGGAAAATCAGAGGAAAAAGAGGAATCACAAAAATGAAAAATTTGCACTCATCCATGACTCACCTCCAGCAACAGAACCCAGACCAAACCTGTAGGCCGACTCTGCAATTTGTAGGAGAATTGGTCGAGATGAATCGACTGAGGCCTTCTTCTTTGCACGCACAGGAATTGCAGAGTGAGAAAACAGGAGACAGAAAGGAAGACAGAACAAAAATGAGCACATACTATTTTTTAAAAGTTAAAACTGGGTTCTAAACTCATGATACAACTAAAATGTCAAAGAGGAAGGTATGATTAGATTTTGTAAGTTCTTATTAATAAAAAGTAATTATTGCTATTAATTTTTAAAATCAAGTTTGAATATAATGAAAGCTGTTATGTGCCCCCAAAATGTTATGAATATGAACCCATTTTCAAATGTTCAATTCTCATTAGTGATCAAAGAGATACAAATTTAAAAACATTAATGAGACATCATTTTTCATCAATCAAATTGGTAGGTTTGGGGTTTTTTTGTTTGTTTGTTTAATGGCAATATCCAACCTGGTAAGAGATGATAAACAGAGCTTCTCAAATCTGCCATTTAATCAAGCATAAACTGAAGGGAAACTTGGCAATACGCACCCAAACCCTTAAAATGTACCTGAACTTTGACCCTGCAATTCTACTTATAAAAAGTTAGGCTAGAAAATAATCATATATATAAACAAGGATCAAGCTACAAGAATATTAAAAAGCAGTACTGTTTTAAGAGCAAAAACTCTGAGAATACCTAAATGTCCAATAATGGAGGACTGGTTAAAAATAATGCTATAGCTTTAAAACAAAATTGTATGTCATTAAAAAGCAATATTGTAAAAGATATTTGATGCTCAGAGAAAGTGTTCATAAGGTATAATAAAGCAAAAACAGGCTAAAAAGAATATGGTGAGTAGACAGGTATTCATGGTATGATTTTCTTTACCTTTTAAAATGTTTGAAATGTTTCATGATAACCTTTTAAAACCAATGTTAAAGACTGTGTGTGAATATGCTATTTTTAAAAAAGTTATTTTGGTATGTATATACATATAATAATAACACTAACATTTTGGCTATCTCATCACCCAGAGATATCCAAATGTTTACAGTGGCTACAACTAGGTGGTTGTACTACAGGTGATTTGATACTTTCTCCCCTTTTTTGTCCATCTTTTCTAAATTCATACTTCAGGCCAGTCAGTTGTTGTATTATGCTTGTTCTTTTGACCTATTATTCTTACAGTGTTTTTGATGCCAGAACATTTCAGAGTATTTCCATTCTCTGTCTACATAAATAAAATAGCAATTTTATGTCACACAGAGCTGTCCCATGAGGGTGGCATATAGCTGGTGCTTAATAAATACCTGTTGAATGAATAAATACATTCAGTAACACTTGTGTTTTCAAAAGCCACGATAATTAAGATCGGTGAACAATGAAAATAATGACCAATCCCAGCTATCAACCCACTGAGTTTTAGTTGCTGTCAATGTAGCACAATTCTAATACAATGAGATAATTTGGAATCTCCTTCAAAGTTATTTAACTGAAAACAGCTTTACATAGAAATATGCATCTTTAAGAAAGTAAAACATCTCTTCTGCAGATTCCATGGGGTGCATCCAACGCTATCTCCGTATAGACGGATGATTTCCATCTATATCTGTTAACCATAGTAACTTCATTTTGACAGATGCATCCGTCGGAAAAGCACTGTTTTATTTACACGGATATAAATATGCAGTACTTAGAAAGGTGCTGGCATCAAAACAGTGAGTGAAAATACTTTGAAAATAATAGGTTGGTGGGGAGAGGAACCTACCACTATCACTAACTCATCCAAAGACAAAATAAATGAAATCCCAGACTTTCATTTAACTTTTCTGAAGCTAGAAATGTGGCGTGCTCACAAAACGACACAAGACAGACTCCTCCTCCTGCACTCTGTGGAGGATAAATGTTGGCACCTAGCCTACCAGGTAGATGACCTCCATTGCTTGAGAGTGCCGATGTTGTCAGGCCCACTGGGGTTCACATAGTAAAGAATATTCCAGGCAAGCCCCCAGTGAATTGCTCTAAACCTCTAAGCAGCAGCCAATCATTTCCTCCTATAAATCTCATCAATCTCGTCTAACCCTTTCACGGCCAGGATCCACAAGCACCCATCATCTGAAACTCTCAAAAGCTGCAGAGTGCGTAGAGGAAAACTTGTGGGATACCACTGCCAGCTGGAGAACAGGAGGAATCTTTAAAAAAAAAAAAAAAAATTCTCTCCTTTTTCTTAATCCCCAAATTTCTACAGGAGATAGTAGCACAGAGACGAAGAGATAATCATCTGGTAAGCAGTGTTTAAAAATCAAAGCGGGGGAGAGCGGAGCTGCTTCCGCCTCTGCACGTGATTATACAGTTCTCTCTCCTGCACTCGGGGAAATCGGCTTCCCCTTTTAACGGCAGCCAGCTGGTTTTCCAGAGGTGCCTAGTTAGGGTTTACTGAGGGCACACCCACCGTTCTGAGTTACACGCTGCACACAAAACCTGCCGCTGCCATCGGGTGGGAAAGAGCTGAAAGGAGGGCGTCCTGGCCTGAGGCCTGCCCGTCCTAAAAATGCAGCCCGCATCAACCCATTGTGGTCAAACTGGCGTCTCTGTACAGACCCGGAGCTCCCAGCCAAAAACTGTTGTCTCACAGGATTCGGAGATGGCTTTGCCTTAAAGGAGGTATTTTTCTAAAACGATGCTCGTCTGTGAGTGGATTTATTTTACAAACACCATGTAAGCACAACACATGCTCTGGAGGCTTTTATTCTATAACCCTGACCTATAGAAAGCCGAGTAAGAGTTAAATGTAAGAGGTCCCAGGTCTTCGGTTTCTGACTTCCACAAATTCAAGAGGTTGGTTTCTGTTAACCATAAAATAAAATTTAGCATTCCTCAAATTGTTTCCACATAACTTATGAGTCCTTTCACAAAGAAAATAGGTCTAAAAGCCTTCAAACTATGACTCCAGACTAAACAAAATTATCTCATTTTGATATTCAGAAAACCGGCAGGCATGGCAGTTGGGCGATGCCCTGATGAAGTACATCTCTGTGGGGCAGAGCCCAGCTTTCATTTCACAACACGACGCTGGGACGGTGACACCAAAACGGGACTCCAGTCCCACCTCTCCCAGCACAAGATTGAGGGAAGAAGATCTTCTGCCTCTTTTGGAAGGGTTAGGCTTCTAAGGCGGTTAAGAAATCACCCCATCTTTCACAGGAAGAGCAAATGCCAATTATCTGTTTCTCAGAATATCTCTAAGTAATTTCTCATTCCAGCCTTTTGAAATGGTCTGGATTTTTGGTGCAAAACAAAGAAATGGTAGGTCAGAGACCAGGGTCCAAAAGGCAACTGCACGTGAAAAGGGGTTGGGTGACCCTATCAAAGAAACACCAGGAAGAAAGTGTGCTCCCTTTTACCCACCTGCCTCTGGGCCTCGGCCAAGTTGAAGGGCAGAGTTCCCTCTTCCAGAGGAGCGATCCGTTCAATGTCGGCTAACGTCATACGTCTAGAGGGAAAAGCGAGCACAAGCAACAACAAAATACAAATTTATTAAAATTTACATTATGGAATTTTAAAACGTTTCTTTTCTTGTTTCCCATATTTCAGAGTCATCTTTAATATGGCTTCTTTTTCTCCAGGTTTGCTGCGGTCCTCCTACCCCACCTCCTAACCTCCCTTTATTAAGCTAATTAAAAAAAAAAAAAAAAAAAAGAGCAACTTACCCCCGTGGCTCATATAAATCTGCTAACTGAAACAAGATGTCAACTTCCATGGGTGTAACCTGACCAAATTTCTGAGCTGCCAGAACAAACTCCTCTGCATGGAAAAAGAGTTAAAAGGGAAAGATTCAAGAAGGAATAGCCGCTAAATGCAGCATTAACTCAAGGCACAGGAATGAGCGAACATCACCAAACTTTATTATTAACAGTTGTAGAATTCAAGTCAATCCAAATAGGGTAAGAATTTTTGCAGTTCTTTCCTTTATCTGGAAAAACTGTACAGAATAGTTTCTCTAATATTGACTCTAAAAGCTTGGTGTCATCCAAAGGCTTTGAATAAATGACACAGGAAGCCATTCAAATTGCGGGTCAGGGAAAACCAGAAAGGAGATATGAAACTCAATATGCATAGGTCCCAGGACGTAATATTAATGAAGCTGTGGAATTCCGAAGGGAATTCTCTGTTTAAAAAAAAAAAAAAAATCCCATTAAAATGCTGATATCTTGATCAGAGATAGTCAATCAACACACACTGTCAGCAGTGTAAGTTTATGGAATTCCTTGTGTACTTTTGAAGGTCACTTTAGAGGATGCCAATTTAGCTCAGGTTTTAGTAAGATTTGAAAACATTTAAGAAACTTTACATGGTTCCCTCATTCAAAGACCATCTTGGGTTTATTTAAAATGTGCTGAAGATTGTTTTGTCTGATCTAAGGGTGGAGAACACACATGTACCATATGGTTAATATGTGTCAGTGGGACAGAAATATTTATAACGTAAACTCCTAGTTGTCTTCTTTACCCTAATAATAACTCACCAAGATAGTTGCAGGCAAGAATTCAGATTCTCACTTACCCTTAGTCACCTCTACATCTTTCCTGTTGCCAGCCAGAGTGCTGTAGATCTTTCTAATGAGTTCCATGTTGTTAAGGAGTGAATTAAATCCATTAAAATAGGAGAAACTAACTTGATGGGACGTGGTACCTCCAGCAGCCTCAAATAAGTTGAAAATAAGAGGGGGGAGAAGAAAAATAAACAAAGCATTTATAGAATGAAGAAGATTCAGAAGTATGTACATCAAATGCTAGTTTTGGAAGTAATCAAGAAAGCATGTATAGAAAGAAATGTTTATAAGCATTTTTCTTTCACATTAAAAAAAAGCTATAAATGATTTTTAGAAGTAACTGCAACTAATCATGACCAGAACTTGTACTCTCCACAAAGTCCTAGAAAACTAAATACATGTGTAGGATTATAACAACAGAACCAGTAGTAATTTACAGAGTTCAAATTTCAATTGGAAATGTTTTATAAGTTTGTTTATTTCATCTAATGAGCAATCCTTAAAAGCTTAGACATGCAAAACTCTATTATACACATGCACACATGTGTATACTTATACATGCAAAACTCTATTATACCAACACAAACATACTAAGAGAAGTGGTCAATCTAACATTAATATCATGATTTGTCATGTTACTTATAAGTAGTAATAAATCAGCATTAAGTACAGACTTTATATTGGTAGGATTTCTAGCAAACAAGCATATTATGGTAAAATTATGAGATGTCATACGCTTTGATGAGGGTTAAGACTGGTCAGAATTCTGATAATCAGAATTTGTAAGAAATCATATTTCTTCACGGGGACAAGGAAAACAGCATGTCCATTATGAATGGAACTTCAGTTTGAGGTTTCAAATATCTTGCCTTCCCTAACAAGGCAAAATATTTTTTATTAGGAAAGCACTTCTTTATAAGGTAACAACCATATAAATCCTCACTTACTACTCGTTTGAAATAGCTGATGTGAGAGCTGGGATAGCGAAGGGGGGGCCAAGAAAAGGAGCGAGATTAACACAGTGCCAGGGTGGAAAAGGCCTTGTCAGATCACCGCATCTCCAAAGAGAGAGACCAGAAAGAAAAAGAGGGAAAAATGAAAAGCTCCCCTTATGGTAAGCACTGGGGCAAACTCAGGTGATGGTGAAAACACTCAAAAAGTCCTCTCCCTGGGATTAACAAAGGAAGAGTTACCATTGCATAAGGGTCCCAAATCTAGGGGATCATCACAATTACCTAGGAAGCCTCAGAAATTAGATTCTAGGACCTTACCACCTGTGGATGGTGAATGGGTAGGCTTGGAAGAGACCTCAGAATCCGCACTTTTTTTTTTTTTTCTTGCGTTCCGCGGGCCTCTCACTGTTGTGGCCTCTCCCGTTGGGGAGCACAGGCTCCGGACGCACAGGCTCAGCGGCCATGGCTCACGGGCCCAGCCGCTCCGCCGCATGTGGGATCTACCTGAACCGGGGAACGAACCCGTGTGCCCTGCATCGGCAGGCGGACTCTCAACCACTGCGCCACCAGGGAGGCCCGGAATCCGCACTTTTAATAACTATCCCTGATGATTCTTAAGCTCCGTGACCAAGGCTTGGGAACCACCACCACAGAATGATCCAGGACACCCTCAGGGTCCATGAAGGAGGAGAGTGGCTGGACATCCACTAGGAGGGAAGCTCCACGACACAGGACAGCAAGGCTCCGCCCACTGCATGTGCCAGTGTCGCCTCCACACACATGCTGAATGAATGAGTGAATCCAAGGGTAGGAGTTCCTGTTCTGCTGACACCTCAAACATATCTATGCGCACTACCTGCTTACAAAAACCACTTTGCCTTGGAGAACAGGTAAAAGCAAAGATCAGCATTTGACATACCTCAAAATATAAAGCAAATTAATATGCGATTATATGTCTGTTTTTCCTTTTTAAAAAAGCCAGTTAATACATTCTTTAAGATAGTCCATATCATCCAGGTAACAAGTTAACCTACCCACTAAAACTGGCAAAGCACTCTCTGTAAGTTTGGTAATGGATGCAACATCACTAAGAAAATTAAAAAATGTTAGTGTTTAAACATAATCTGTAAGACCTGTTCTTACAATCCCTTATTTACTGAGCTTACACCAGGTAGAATAAGCTATTTCATTATGGCAAGTTACAACCTAGGAGGAGGGATAAATTGGGAGATTGGAATTGACATATACACGCTACTATATATAAAATAGATAAGTAATAAGGACCTACTGTATAACACAGGGAACTCTACTCAGTACTTTGTAATGACCTATATGGGAAAAGAATCTAAAAAAGAGTGGATATATGTGTAACTGATTCACTTTGCTATACACCTGAAACAAACACAACTTTGTAAATTAACTATACTCCAACAGAAATTAAAAAACAACTTACAGCTACAAGACATTCTTCTACAAAAGGTGTCAAGACATGAGGGCGGATGGTGACCATGATGTCTCGGAAGTCAATGGCTGTGACCTTTCCGGTCCTGGCATTGTCCCTTTGAACAAAGGCTTGCTTCGCATGCTCCAATTGTATTTCCTGCAAACAAAGAAGGTGAAGTACTTCATTTATGTTTCCCGTTTACTACCAATGACTGCTCAATTTCAAATCGGGGTGAAGAAATATATACATTATATCTTGATTTACTAAGCCCCACACTTGTTCAATAGCACTCCCAAGTTATCTCCTTCCAAAGAGAGAACTTTGTTCAGACTGGTGAACATGTCTTGAGAAAGTACATTCCTTCAATTTCTTACCCAAAGAAACCAAATCACTTCCATGTTCTGCTCTAGTCCAAAGACACCAGGAAAATAAAACCTAGAATGAAGCTTGGCAGGCTCAAAGATCTGGACAAACCCTGCTTAGGGGATGCATATGATCAAAGGAAAAACACCTACAGGGACAGTAACCTCTCTCCAAAGAACAGAGAAAAATTTTTAATGGTAACTTGGTTCACACACATGTGATGTAACAGCAGATTGAAAAGGGTGGCTCTGCTCAGGAACATGCTATTCCTCGACACTGTTGGTATTTGGGGTAGGTTAAGCCATTGCTATGGGGGCTGTCCTATGCATCCCTACCCTCTTTCCACTGGATGCTGGTAGCCCCTTTTCCGCAAGGCCATGGCAATCAAAAATGTCTCCAGAGAGGACCATATGCCCCGATTGAGGACCAATACTCTAGAATTAGGGACTGGATGGTACATGCATCAGAGGTGGCAAAACTGTGGCAGTGCCATTGGATATATGTTTTAATTCATATGATCTAAGAACAGGAAGCCCAACCTTAGATTTCTATTGCTATTCTCAGGGGATAAGTGTAACAAAAAATAAAACACGGTCTCCCGTCAAAACCCATCATGTGCTGTGTAGGAGAAGCATCCCTTCTGCAGAGAGTATTATATTCTCTTCCTCAAGACACTCTGTCCATTTCCCAAATGTGAGACATTAGAGTGAGATCTAATGTCTATGAAATTAAAAGGCATCCCGGATGTGGCTTTCAAGGACTTTAAATTTAAAAGTTTTATTAGATGATACTGAGGAATTAACTTTTTTTTTTTAACTTTGGTGAGATAATGACTTACAGTTTTATGAAAACTAACTGTCCTCATGAAGTAGTGCAAACTAAAGTCTGGGAGAAATGACATGAATCTGAAAATGCCTTGAAGTACCCTATCTCCCTTCTCCTCCCACAGAGAGGTGGGGAGATAAAGGAAGACTAATATTGATAATAATTGAAGCTGTATAGTGGGAACACGGTGGGTCATCATATCTTTATCCTTACTTTCATGGGGTTTGAAAGTGTCTACAATAAAACATTTTTAAAGACAAAACAATAATAAGAATCAGAGTTCTTATCCTATTCAAAAGCCTCTCCTCGGTTATAGCATCTGTCAGTGTTGATCCGGCCTGGAACTCTCGTCTGGGACCCTAATCTTTCTAGTATTTCTTCCACTCACTCCTTAAATAGGAGGCACGTGTCAGCCCTCTGTCCTCAGGTCTTCTCACTCAACTCTCCTAGGCAAAGACCTCCCCCCCTAGGTCTTCTTATGAGATTTCTTATAAGGCTTCACTCCCAGATCCAAGCCTCTCACTCCTATCTGCTGCGCCAGAATTTCTAACTGCTTAGTGAATATACTCATGGGGGTATCTTGTAAAGGCCATAAAATTACACGTCGCTAAATCCACTACTATATGTCTCCCACCCAGCCCTCAAACCTGGTCCTTCTCCCATGTTCAAAGCTTAATTATTAGCATGCTGTTTTCCCGGTCACTTACCCTAGAAACCTGTCATTTTCAATTTTTCCAGCTTCCTTTCCCCCAGAGTAAACCAGTTACTACATTAAGCCACTTGGACCTTTGAAAGTTCAGTCAAATGCATCTTTTCCTTTTTATTCCTGACCACTGGTTCAAGGCCTCCTCAGACCACGGCTGAATGGCCACCATGGGCCCAACTGTCAGTCTGGCACTCCTCTCTGACCTCTGCATCCACCTCGCACACATCAACAGCTGCCTTTCAGCATCTCAAATCTGACTTCAGTCACCCTGAGCTGAAACCTTTCATCGTAAAGATCTATCTCCAAAGCAAGGCTCTCCAGACCCTACAAGGAGTTACTCTCAGCCTGGTCTAGGGCACCCCATGCCCAGCCTGGACAGACCTTCCACACATCCGGGCCTTTGTCCACACTCTTCCCTCCACCTGGCGGAGATTATAGCCTTCTGCTCTAGCTCCTGAAATCCTACCACTTGGTGGCTCAAATGCCACCACTTAGGTAAATATAACCAGGCCTCCTAACTGAAAATAACTGATCTGATCATGCGGCCTCCTGCTTGAACCGCAATTATAAGGCTTGTCTTACTCCATCCTACATTATAATCAGTTATTTACATTCCTGTCTTTCCCCCGCCTTGCCAGGAAAAAGAGACTGTGTCCTGCTCATCCTACTTATGGTGTGGGCAGAATGCTTTAGATATAGCAGGTACTCAATAAACCATGGACATAATCTTCAGTGACAGGTACTGTATAAAACCAACCGAGTGAACAAATTACAATGTATTGAACAAAAAGGGGTCCTCTGTACAAGTGTCTCCAATTTAAAAGGAAGGATGAAACCAACTGTTAAACACCCTGTAGTGAAAAATGACCACAGTATGTATTCAATTGAAAGTAAACGAACACAGTCTTCTTTGAATCGCTAGACCCACTGCTAAAGCTATCGCAAGCCAAGATTACTCTCAACAATACCAGAAAGTGCGTTCAGTTATTTACCACTTCCCCTAGTTTATAACTGAAATAGTCTCGGGGCTCCTCAGAACATTATATCAAAAGCAGCATCAGTTTCCCTGGTCACTCCAACTCCTCAGAGAGCAGGAAGCCGGAACACTAAGACCAATCCATCCAGAATGTCTAACTGGGAAACAGACACCCAAGTGGGGTTGATGCTCCCACTGCAGGACAGGGGGTGAGTCTGTAATGGGGACAAGTGGCATCACTACGCATTTCTGTGCACGATTAAACATCTAGTAGCAGGAACCCCGCAATCACGGTACATAAGCACTTCTAACCTAACAGAGGACAACTTGAGAACACATTTCCAACAGTTCTTAAAGATTGGGGACACTAAATTCCATGAAAACCAAGGTGGATCCAGGTAGTTCTCTAATAGCCGAGTACAGTAAAAACGTTTAGTTATGTGTCTCCCCAAACTTAAAAGTAGCTTACTGAAGATGGGGTTGCCTTCTGAAGAACATCTGTTTATGTCATGACTATTTCTTCTTCTGGGTGAGGAAATGAAAACTATTACCTCAAATGATAAAACAGCCAGGATAACAGCATTTTGTAAGCATACATTACCTGCCAGTGTTCTAAAGTGCTTTGTAGTGATAAACTGATTTAATGCTCACAGCAACCCTATGAGGCAGGAACTATTATTAACCCCACTATAGCAGTTGAGGAAACGAACGTCTCACTGACAGGAAGCAGCAAAGCTGGAATTCAAAGCCAGGCAGTCCCGCTGCACTGACCTTGCTCCTAATACCCCACTACACTGCATGGGAAGCCTGGATAATGCTGCTGTCAGGAATCTGATTACAAAATATTATTTGACACTTAGGAGTCTTCATAGCTATAAGAAGATAAACATTCAATTTGCTTTTAAAGTATTCCAGTGCTCTAGATTTTTCTGTAGCCTATTTTCACGAGAAAACAATAAAATTCCCCAAACTTTTTCATTAAGGCAAAAGTCTCTGATGCGCTCTCAAACACCAGGACTGTCCTCCTAACAATAGCAGAGACCATGGAGGAGAGAAACCAAATCTAAAGGGCCTTCTCCCAGCCTTGCTCACGACCTCAAGAGATTGAGGAGGAGAAAGACCAATAAGGAGGCCTGGGGGGGGGGGAGCTAACATACAGGCACTCTATAAATACTTAATTCAAGAATGAATGACCTTTGAAACAAAGAGCCAGGCTCACTACTCACGGTAGACTGACTTAACATCAAAGCTCTCCATTGGCACCTCTACAGCTGTTTAAGGAAAACCTAACCCTATTCAGGGCTACCAAGACAGTGAAGCATCCTAGATCTGAGTCCAGAGGGGTAAAGCTGGGGCGGCGAGCTTTTGGTATGCATGGTGTCTAGAGCATGGGTAGTTACCGTTCATTTCCAAAACGAAAGGGACCAGAATGGAAAACTCGTCCTTCCTGCGGGGGAGAGGAGAACAATGGGAGACGGAGACGCAATAGTTACGTTCAAATATTTAAAGGTTTAAAGGACTATCAGGTAAAAAAGAAGTTAGACTGGTTCTCTGTATTTCTTAAAGAAAAACAAAAAATCAATGGAGAGAAGATAGAGGGATCAGGTTTCAGCACAAAACACAGAAGTATTTAACCTGACTATTCAGCAATGAAATGGGCTACCTTGCAAAGTAGGGGGTTCCCAGTCACTGGAAATACCTGTTCAACTACTGGCTGAGAAACATACGTCAAGAAATTTTATTTTTTCATATTCTATTTTATTTCATTTTATACAAGGGGTTGTGGAAGCAATCTGTTATAATGACAAATCTGAAGTTTGGGACAGGAATGGGCAGAGTTCAAGTATCAGTCATGGCGCTCCTAGCTGGGAGGGCTTAGGGAAGTGTGTTTATATCTCAGAGCCTCAGCAACACCTGACTGCACCGAGTGGTAAAAACTAGACGTCACGTGCGACCGGCACTTAATAAAAAGTAGCTTTGATTTTGGTCAAGGTGAATGGTTTAAAAACCTCTAAAGTCAGTTCCAATATAAGTTCTTGGAGTCTTTAAAAAAAATCACCTAGTAGGTAAGGAACAGTTCTGCTAAGTCATTCTGAACCAACAACAAGAACAGAGACAAAGACCAGTTAGGGTGGAGGATAACAGTAACAGCTGAGTGCCTGAACACTTCTACAGAACTTCAAAGACAGGATTTCATTCAAGCCTCACAACAATCCTGTGAAGTGATAACACCTTCATCTCCCAGAGGCACCCGAAGCTTAGGGAGGTTAAGTAACTAGTCCAACGTCACACAGCTAGGAGGTGGGAGAGGCTGAGATCTCTACCAAAGTATTGTCGGATTCCAACCACTAACGTATGCTGCCTTGGGTAAAACTATAAGCAAGGGGATCATAAGTGATCTGGACAGATAACTGGAAAAGAGATTTTAAGAAAAGTTTGGGTGGTGATTTATATATAAAAATGGAACAAGAGTTTCTTAAAGAATTCTCACCTTGGATGATGGGAGAGATAGGAGAATCTACCACAAAAGAAAATACTTAAGGGGAAAGAGATGAGGTAGTTGACCACGGGGAGAAACTTGGAGTGAGATAAGCTTTGCCTCCAGCTACAAACAAAAGAAAGCCAGAGGTACAGGTCGAAATGTAAATCTGAGAAATGCAGACAACAGGATTTTAGGGGGAAAAAAAAAACCCAAAGGCTAACATTTACTGTTGTTAAGCGCAGGCTATGCTCCAGGGACAGCTGCATTTTCCTGCTTCATCTTTCAATAACCTTATAAGGTGGGATTACCCACCACCTCCATTTTGTAGATGGAAAAATTAGGTAAAGAGCAGCTGAGGGTCGCATGACGCTAAGGATGAAACTGGATATGCAGCCGGGCGGTCTGGCTCCAGAGCCATAACCTTATCCGACGTGGACTGCCCGTTCCTTTTAGGGGAAGGCCTACCAAAAACCAAAAGGAAAAAAAAAAAAAAAAGTTGTAAAAATGGATGAGATCATCCTACAATGCATAGGAAGAGCAGGCAGATGACAAAACTGGAAGCAATACCTAAATGAGTACAGACAATAAAATCGATGGCCTGAGACCCTGTGGAAAACCCAGAGAGCTGGAATGAAGGCACGGCTCTCCCGAGAGAGCTCTTATCAGTAACAGGCCACAGGGCGCTTCCTAAACGCTGTTGATGGAGCCAGGAAGGACTGTAAAGAGAAAGGGCTCTCCTTCACCTAAGGCCAGGAGGTCACAAAGCAAAGAGCTGGACGGCCACCTCTAAGGCTCCAACACGTGAAAGGAGGCCCAGTTTCTCTTTACATTTGCCAGTGAGCTGTTTTCTGTTCCCTCTATTCCGGTACGTGATGATTAATGGACTAGGCTTCTACTGTAGCAGTTTCCAACTACTTTAACACACCCATTCAGAATGCTGCAGGAGGGGGAAAAAAAAAAATCAAACTCTTCAGAGTTGCTAGCTGTACAGAAATACACATATATAGGGGTTACACCACTTTTGGTTTAACATTCATGCTTCTAAGAGTTCCAGGCCTGTCATTTCCTTAATAATCTCCAATTTTCAAGTGGGTATATTCTGAATGCAAAAATTCTCTCCACCTTTATTCAGACGCGCAAGTTCGTGCTTCAGCCTGAAAACAATTTATCAGGAACCAAAAAAAAAAAAAAAAAAAAAAAAGACCAACAGACCCTCAAAACAAGCAGCAGATCCAGATGATTTATATTAGACTTATATTATAAAGCCAAGAACACCAAAAAACACCCCTGACTACTTTGCATTTTTGTGTTTTGTAGAGTTTTGAAATTAAAAAATATATATCTAAAACTTTAATCACGGGTTATCAACAAAGATATAATTCAAAAGAATTCCTTTTTAGGGGTGGTGGTAGAAGAATTCTGGGGAAAATGCAGGTAATTATTTATGAAAATGAGGAATAAAAATGTATAAAGAAGGTTTGCTTATAAAATATGGTATTATATTTGGCCCTATTTCAAATAAATTCTATATTACATCAAGTATCAGGACCTCTACCATTTAATATATAAGTATCATTTTCATAATCCTATGCTAATTTAGAGGAAAAAATTCTAGTTAAAATAAAGATCCACATATTTTTAAACTGAGTGAAAAATGGAACTTGGCAATGCAATAGGTAGAGAGATAAGTAGTTCCCATTCTCAACATTTTTCTGTGCTCCCCACATTCAGCCTATGCAGTCAGACTTCCAGAGTTCAGCGTGAAATTTCATCTCCAATTCACTGGGTGGGGTCTCTAATTAAAAGGGTCTTTAGTAGCAGTGCCGCATGTGACACTGCACACACAGCAACACCTTGACAACAACCAGTACAGAGCTTTTCCATCTCAATTTCCTTGCTCTTCTGATTCAACGTTAAACTTCACAGTGGGTAACAGCTATATGGTGTGTTCATTTTCACCAGGATGTTACTGTAAAAGCCTGCACAACAGGCTACTCAACAAAACAGCTAACTGATGAAAACCACGGACACAAAAGCACAATGAATTCTGATTTCCTTTGCCCAGAGAGCAGAAAGTGTGGTGCGAATGAAATGAATCCTGTGTCTAATTCTCCAAGTGACCAGGCTATTCCCCCATCTCTGGTCACTCGGCGCCAAACTAGCAGTGGTTTCCATTTGGACACAAAACACAATCTCATCTCTTGGAGAAGCTGAGGGCAAAACAACATTAGCTGCCTTTACTCATTATTTCACTTTGGAACATCAAGTGGTACTGTATTTATGAAGCAGTACCAAAGCTGTATCACAGACCCCATCTGGTCCAACTTAAAATCAACATAAAAATCACACCCACGTTAAGAATGCAAATATAATCATGGTCTCTGGCTACTAAAGATCCAGGGTCTAGATATTTTAACTAATACAGATGGCAAGTTGGGGTACCCGGGGTGGGGGGGCGGCACAAATGGCTTGGGTTACTCAATCCTAAGTAAGGACTTTGTTAGTGGTCCACTGACCTGTTTAAACAATTGTGGCTTCAGCAAGTTCTACCACAAAGGATTGTTTTTTGTTAACACCTGAAATGCTCTTTCAATTCCAAAGCTTGAGAATTTGATGTTGCCATGGTTAAAGGTTATGTTTTCTTTTGTTTGGTGGTGATGTTGGGCTGGCAGGGGGAACAATTCCTTTTTTAACAACACAGCCTTTTGTGCTGAAAGTTTTGCCTTAAACCAGGATACCCTGACATACATAGTCGCAACCCTGTGACTCAGAACAGCTCACTACTAGGAGCAGCAAATCTCTGGCCTTCAGAGGGACACGCTGGTGGTGGGACACCACCAGCACCTGGGGCTGCTGACTTACAGAACTCTGCTCTCTAGGGCGCAGAACCTGAAAACCAAAATGTCCATTTCACACAAAAGACTTGGGTTGGTCTGTATGCCACTGTTGACCCATAAGCCAAAATACTGGTTGGTTTGATTTAACGAAAAGAACCAAAACTGTTCAGTTGCCTTATTTGCATGCATATGCTTTGGCATCCAACAGGGCTAGCTTGGGGCTCACGTGATCTGATGACAAGGGTCCTAACAAATGTGAATGGCTGGTCGGGACACCAGACACAGCTCTGAGTCCCAGGTTCTACTCCTAGCTCTACCAAGTACGATTCACCTCTCTGGGTCTCATCATCCATCTCCTGACAGAAGGAGGACCTGAATAAAGTTATGGTAAAACACTCACACCCTTGTGATGAGGACTTTCTGTTGGATCAGACAACTTCATTCTTAAACTCTATTTTTTTTTTTTTTTTTTTTTTGCTTTACGCGGGCCTCTCACTGTTGTGGCCTGTCCCGTTGTGGAGCACAGGCTCCGGACGCGCAGGCTCAGCGGCCACGGCTCACGGGCCCAGCCGCTCCGCGGCACGTGGGATCTTCCCGGACCAGGGCACGAACCCGTGTCCCCTGCATCGGCAGGTGGACTCTCAACCACTGTGCCATCAGAGAAGCCCCTTAAACTCTATTTGATGAGAAGATATTAGAGAGGATTTTTAGCCCCACTCCCTCCCAAGCCAGCTATCTCATTTCTTGGCTAACTAATGGAATCCCACCTTCAAAATCTGGCCTCACCACCAATTTAGAGCACGGCTGATTTGTGCGTGACTCTTCTTCCTACAGTAATAGGAGGAAGGGCTCTGAAAACAGAAGAAATTTCCTGGCTCCATGAAATGATCAGTGGTGATTACATGCAAAGCACTCCTCACAGGCCTTCACCAACATGTCCTCCATCCCATCCCCCTGTGCTCCCAGTCTTGGTAAATCACCACCATCCTCCCACTTGCCCAAGCCTAAAATCCAGGAGTGAACGATGAGTTCTGCATATCCTTTACTGTCCCCATCCTAACAGATCACCAAGCCTGGTCAGGCCCATGTCTTGAACTTTTCTTGAACCCATTTTCTTTAGCTCATCACCATCACCATCCAACCCAAGCCATAGTCATTTCTCTCTTGGATTGGAGAATGGCCAGATGGTCTCCCTCTCCCAGTCAGATCCCTCTCCATTTGACTGTCCACACAACAGCCAGAGCAGTCCTTCTGAAACACCAATCTCATCATGTTTGCCTCTCCTAGCTCCCCATCAGCCTTAGGATGAGACCTGAACACCAGATTCTCTGCTTTTAAACAGTCAGGGTTTTGTCATCTAGACCAATGTTTCTCAACATGGGGCCCTCGGACCATTTGGAACATCACAGTTCAGGACGCCTGTTTGAAAGGCTATTTCTTAGGCCCTATCCAGACCTACTGAATCAGACCCTCGGTGGGGACAGAGGCCCAGGGCACCGCCTTTTAAAATCACTTCAGAAAAATTTTACACAAAATTTGAAAACACTGCTACAGATTTAGGAAAATTAAAACCAACTTCTATTCCACCTGTCTCATCTTGAACAAAAAACTCCTCCAAGCTTCTACATGCTCATCTTTCATACAGAAACAATAGCAACTGCTTAACACCTAAGGCAATTGTAAAGACCAACACAAGCCAAAGCACTTTCTAAGCTGGAAAATGCTACAGGAGAGGTAGTTAACAGCAACAGTTTTCTAGTTAACAAGCATATCGCACTGGGTAGTAATCTGAGACTTTTCTATCCTGAGACCAGAGCCGTTAGAAACTCCTATGTGTAGATGATTTTTAAACTGTAATAATTATATATGAAATATATACCCATGATTATAAACCATTATCAAGAAGTAACTGGAGGGGAATTCCCTGGCGGTCCAGTGGCTAGGACTCCACGCTTGGATCCCCGGTTGGGGAACTAAGATCCTGCAAGCCGTGCGGTGTGGCCAAAAAAAAAAAATAATAAAATAAAACTGGAAACAACCGTAACACGTACCCCTACTATGGCTTTTTTTTTTTTTTGCGGTACGCGGGCCTCTCACTGTTGTGGCCTCTCCCGTTGCGGAGCACAGGCTCCGGACGCACAGGCTCAGCGGCCATGGCTCACGGGCCCAGCCGCTCCGCGGCATGTGGGATCTTCCCAGACCGGGGCACAAACCTGTGTCCCCTGCATCGGCAGGCGGGACTCTCAACCACTGCGCCACCAGGGAAGCCCCCTACTATGGCTTTTTTATAATCATTATCTAGCGATTAATGGCCGGGATCAGGAATGCTAAATGTCCAGCAATGCATGACTGTACATCCCCATTCAGAAACATGGCCCTTTCCAGGAAGAGAAACTAACTTCATAGCCATGGCCCTGGAGACAACATAGTGGAGTATAGTGGTAATGGCATCATATTTTTTAATCCCTCACATGTCTGTGATCTTATGGAAGAAGTTAAGCTCTAGAACAGCGGGTCTGTACTCTTTTGGGGTACTCCTTTGGGACCCCATTGAAAACCATGAGTGTTTCCCCGTAAAATTACCTGTAAATGCAAAATTTTACCCTAGAGTCTGTTTATTCTTTTGTATATAATAGGAAATAACTATAATTACCTCTCAGGGTATTGGGGGATGCTAGCATCAGAAACAGGATATTTAAAACCACTTTGTAAATTATAAAGGTTGTTGCCATTATGACTTCTTTTTTTGAGAGTGACTCTCAGTACCGACTCTACAGAATAATTTGGCATAAAAACTTTAGAGGCTTTTCTTTCACTCTGTGCTCACAACTGCCTATGACTCCCATCCAATAAGAAAAAGGTAATGGATTTGAACAGACACATCTACAGAGAAAACGTACAAGTGGCAACAAGCACATGAAAAGATGCTCAACATCATCAGTCATTAGGGAAATGCAAATCGAAATCACAAATGAGATACTGCTAAGAGACTCTAAAGTAAAAGGCCTCAGACTCTTCATCTGTAAAATGGGTCTGTTAAATAGACCGTATAGTAGTATCTGGCCCTTTAATTTTGTACTTTGGACGGCTGCTCTAACCACACTTTGAATGTTGGTTTCGGGTTTACACCTGCCATAAGGGTTTATGCTACAAACCCTTAAGGATTTTTGTTATAGAAGAGCATCGTCATAGGGTATACATTTTATATCTGTTTGCAGTTGTGCTTTTTGAGCTGTCAGGCGAATAAACATAGGAACACGTGCCCAGACTTGTACATTATAAGTATTTCAAAAGTTGTTACCTCTGCACCTCTGAGCCTTTTGCACAAGGCCTCTTGACAAATCCTATATCCTCAGCAAACATTAGATGAATTGGGTGGCTTGCCTCATGCGAGTAACAATCAGAAAAATACTTCAAAACAGGGTATAGAGTTCTATGTTAATATCATTTATGAACAGGAGTTCCAGCAGGTATAGAATAGGAAAATTTCTCAGAACTGTTTTCTAAATATACTGTTTTCAGTATATTAAAATCCATTTTTCAATAGTAACCATAAAATTAGAGCTTTGCCCTAAGAGCTGAGAGTACAGATATGTTGGAAAGGCTTATAGACTATTTTAATATACACACACATACACTGCAACGTATAAAACTATATTCACATTCACACGTACACACCATCACTCATGCAGTTAAGTGGAGATGATAGAACCCGGCACAAAAAAGATAGCAGCAGTGGATGCAACAGTATTAAGAATGGGGGTAACAGGACTGTGGCTCCACTCCCTTCTGAAATCCTTCCCTACCAAGACTCTAGAAGGGAGGCTTTGCATCCCTGCTACTTGCGTCAACAATATCATTTAGATACAAACAAGACAAATTTAGCTCCAAGTATATCAAACTGATTCACCACTTTATGAATTTTATAACCAAAGCACAGAAAACAACATTCCAGCTCAGCATCCAATAGATGCCCACGACCGGCACCAACCACCTCAGACAGTACCCAGACGAACATGTGAACATGTGGAGCCCTCACAGCCACGTGGTGGCTTATAACAAACGCACACCAGCTTCCGTATAGTAAAATGTTTTTTAGGACTTCCATGGTGGTGCAGTAGTTAAGAATCCACCTGCCAATGCAGGGGACACGGGTTCAATCCCTGGTCCGGGAAGATCCCACATGCCGCAGAGCAACTAAGCCCGTGAGCCACAACTGCTGAAGCCTGCGCTCTGGAGCCCACAAGCCACAACTACTGAGCCCGCGTGCTGCAACTACTGAAGCCTGTGTGCCTAGAGCCCGTGCTCCGCAGCAAGAGAAGCCACCGCAACGAGGAACCCACGCGCTGCGACGAAAAGTAGCCCCCCCTCACTGCAACTAGAGAAAATCCTGTGCGCAGCCACAAAGACCCAACACAGCCAAATAAATAATTACTTAAAAATAAAATAAAATATTTTTTAAATGAAGGGGAAAAAACTGACCTTGCGGAGAATTGCACTGCTCACCAGGCACAAACACGTGCACATACATAAGCACAGTTTAACACACAAGACTGTGAGGCTGATACCTTCTAGGCCCTTCAGTGGGATTGACCGGTGTTTTCGACAACAGGCTCCTTGAGGTCACAAGCACTGTGAAGTTGACCCTACGGCTGGCTGCTCCTCTTCCTCCTCAGGTGACAGGCAAGTGGCATGCATGGTGGCAGTTCTTTCACGACCTTGGCACCAGCCAGGGAGCTGGTGCCTGTGTTTCTGAGCCCTGCTCCACAGCAGAAAGGCGGGAACATGCTTGATAAAGCAAGAGCCCCAAACATAGGAGATTACGTTTACTTACATCCTTAAGAAGGTCCCTGCATCCAGAAAAGAGCCCCAAAGAACGAAGTATTTGAAGTTGAGGTCTGAGGCTCTACCTTCATTCAGAAAAGACTTCAAAGGAAGCAAAGGAAGCATTTGAATGGGGGCAGTGGGACAGTGACCCAATGGTAGACACCAAAACTGGCATTTCATCGGCATTCATAGCAAGTCTATCATGATACATCCATTAATTCCTTTAACTCTGGGCCTGGAGTGGGACACAAAAGCAAAGCCCTAATTACCTACCAAGACCGTTTTAATCTAGTAAAAGTTTAGCACTTGCGTTCTGGCTACAAAGTCAAAATTGTCCCATGCCGGACACTGAGGGATGATCGTATTCACCAGTATAGAACGGAGTCCAATACAAGTGAATGCCCCACAAGCTGCAGCTGGGAACCTAATCAGTAATCCCTGAGTCATCTCATCTTTGCCTCTGGCTTGTCCATATCTTGAGGAAGGCCTAGAAGCAGCTGAGTGGATTACAGCTGACTCAATTCGGCATAATTGATATTTGCTTAAAGGGAAACCTGATCATCCTTACCACTGCTAACATCCCATTAAGACTAAAAGTTAATTAGGCTGTGTTCCATAAAGTCAATTGGAGGCATCTGTCTCAATAGCATTATTGTAATTATTCCTCATCAAAATGAATACCACCTCCTACTGCAGCGCGATGTCTTGTATAAACAAGAGCACAAACCTAACAACTCACATTCCATTCTCCACCTGAGTTATTTAATCAGGTTTATGTTTATATAGAACTGCAAACGGGAATCCATAGACATGAACACATTTTAAAATAAATACAAAGGCATGTTTAAGACATTTTGTTTTTTAAGTTTTCAAAGACTGGGAAAATAAAAGCAAATTACAAAGCGTGACAAATTTTAGATATCATAACGATACCAGTGAAAGTCAAACAGAGAAGCACCTAGTAAAGTCAACCTATTACATACACCGTGCCTAAGAATGGAGACCACAAAATGCTGAGTGAACGAGCACTGGGCACGGTGCACGTGTGTCCCCATACCCTCCACCTCCGCCCCACAGCTGTACTTCCAACCACTCCTCAGAAGACTCTGGCAAGGTCACAGGCGCAGGAAGGATGCAGGGCCACCAAGATACCCACTGCTGATGTTACTAATAACAAAGAAGAGGAGGTGTTTAGGGTAGGCAGATGGGGAGGGCGGGGCCAAAATAGGCAAAGGAGATGAAGAGCTATAAACCTACAGTAATAAAATAAAGAAGCCACGAGGATGTCATACACAACATTAGGAATATGGTCAATATTGTAATAACTCTGTATGGGGAAAGATGGTTACCAGACTTATCATGGTGAACATGTCAGAATGTATGCAAAATTTGAAGGAAGATGCCTTGCAGAGTGAGTCGGGTGGCAACTGTCAGATTGTGGGAATTTCTTTTCCTATGGGGTACGTGATTTTGTCAAAAGTAAGTATTTCTCCCAAAATTGGGAGCAGGCAAACTACTAATCAGTTTAGCTTTGTGTTGTATGCTAGTTAAAAGAAGAAAATATGTAATATAATGTAAAAAAAAAAAAAAGCTTTTATGATGGATTTTGTAAATAGATTTGTTACAGGGTAACCTGTTCTCTAGCTGTGATCTTACCACTTCAAATGGGTGTAATTTGAATAAATTTTGTATGGTAAAGGATCAATAAAATGATTTTTTTTAAAGAGGAAAAAAAAAAAGAATGTATGCAAATGTCAAACCACTACATAGTACACCTAAAACTAACACAATATTGTATATAACTACATTTCAATTTTTAAAAAAAAGAAGAAAAAGATGGTTTCCTTGGCAAATTTTTCCTCAAGACCCACGACTTAAACACAGCAAACTAATTCCCTTAAACAGGCCTTTTAAATACTATATTTAATAAAATAAAATTGTTAGAGAAGCAAAACAAATGCATAAAAACCTGAAAGAAAGAGTGGTTTATCACATAGACCTATACAATATCTAGATATTGATCTCTAGTGACTAAACAATATCCGAATCAACAGTCTTAAAATTATGCTTCAGGAGGAAAACTAAACTGTGATCATATTTTGTTACTAGCCTTCTGTTAGTATCATCAGTGGCCTAGTGAAATTATCACGAAGCAGGGAGGGAAAAGAGAGAGTCAGGAGGGACTGGGCCAGGGGCGTCCCAGAGATGTAGGTAACTCCCACAGAGCTGAACCCCGGATACGGACAGCTAGTGCCTGAAAAGCTTTAAATACCCCAAGGCCCAAGCAGTCTCTCCCTCCCCCTCCCCCTCCCCCGCTCCCTCTCCCGCTCTGCTCCCACTCGCTCTCCCGCTCGCTCTCCCGCTCGCTCTCTCGCTCGCTCTCTCTCTCGCTCTCTCTCTCTCTCTCTCTCTCTCTCACACACACACACAATCTAATCTCTAGAGATGGGGGACCCAAACAACAAGTTTTTAAAGCTCCCCAGGTGATTCCAATATGCAGTCAAGGTCTAGATCGAGTGTCTTGTCTATACAAAGGCCTCAGGTGAAATGATGCTATGGTTAGATGCTGATGATGACACTTGTCCATTTCCCAAGGGAAAACAAAATATTGGTAAGTAGTGGCGGAACCAGCCATAAGCCGAGAGTTCAGGTTCTGATTGTGTCCCTCCTGATTTATGTGACCTTTCAGCACATCACTTGACTTCCTGGGTCCTCAATGTGTATTCCATTTAAGCAGGAAGGGGTTCTGCAGAGTCTGTAAGAGTCTATCTAATCCTATAGTTTCTACATACTAATAAAGAAATACTTCCAAATAGGATGGTTTGGCCAGGGTTAGCAAATGTGCATCACGATCCTAGTTTTACTTATTCACTCTTTTAAACTTTTTATAAGGGCTAGACCCACCAGTAAAAACTGAGTGAATTCCGCATATGTCAGGTGTCTTTTTCTTTCTTTTCCAAAGTGTAGTTGCACAAATTCTGAATCCCAGTTAAATGGAATACGTTGATGAATTGTGGTCTGTCCAAAAACTTGCTTAACGTCCTCTGAAAAGAGAAAGGAAAGGTTGATTAAAACAAAGCAAATCGGGTTCTTCCTTATAAAACCTGTTATTAAATGGATATTGCTACTTTCTTTGTATAAAAAGTAACTCAACTTTAAAAACACAGATTATAAAATCATGGCAGAAATAGAACTGGGAGTCTCATGAAGTCAAAGTTAATAATGCCATCCAATAAAAGGAAAAAATCAAGAAGTTACACACACACAAAAAGCCCTAAAAGGCAGACACAAACCAAAGTAATAAGCTAAATCTCATATCGTCATCTGTTTTGTTTCAACAAATATTATTTTCTAGGCACAGGGGATATAATTCAATCTTTAGTGGCAGGAAACACACATATACATACAGACACACATAGAACACTACACAAGTCTTAAATATAGTCCTCTTTAACAAGCTGTTAAAATGTTTTTGAGGATTTAGAAATCAGTTAGATATAAATCTTGAAGCATATATTCAACAGCACTAAGATTCTATTTAAGCTGTAAAAAGTTCCACTGTTCATCAGGCCACACTTAAAGGTAACGGGAAGAACAGCCAACAGCCCCATCCTTTAACTTTATCCTGCACACTCTGGCTTGACAGACGTTCTCAAATGGTCCAAATAATCCCCTTTTAAGATGGGCTACCAAATGTACTATAGTATCGATTCTTCTCCTCTTTTTAGCCTCTACCACAAAACTGTAAGAGGACTGACAGAGAACAGAAAACAACAATATGAAAAACCTTACTTTTCTAAAGCTTCACGTTCTTATTTACTAGTCTCTCCGCCTCCCAACATGAGTGTATGCTTGGAGGGTAAAGGGACACAAATTATATTAATGAATTTGTCCTGGCCTTCACATCTTTAAATATATCTACCAACCCTGCTCGCTTTTATGAGCAAACTGTGCCTGCTACCTTGTTTTTTTCCCTTTGCAACTATTTAAAAAAAGAGGTAAATTCTTTAATTCTCTAAAGGGTGCCCAAAACCTTGGCACGTGTTTCCACTGTTTCCCCCAAATTTCCTACTTCCATCCACCCTTACACTCACAAGTTTTTATTCCATGCTTTTAAAGTTTCCAGAAATTTTAAAAGTCTTGCCATGAAGAAACAGTAGTGCTGCCATCAGTATAAGATTGGGTGTGTATCTGCACGAAGAACGCAGTAAAAAATCAGCATTATGCCAGGCATAAATTTTATAAAAGATGGCAGAAAACCTCAGGCTGGCCCTGATAAGGATAATAAAATAAGAAGTTTTTAAGCATAACCCTCAATTTCTTTGAATTTATTCTGTCTTCTCCACTTTTAGGAAAAAAGAGAAAAAAAAGAGAGAAAGGACATAAGAAAAATGAAGTGAATCAAGAATTGAGGATCTGAGTGGGGAGTGATGAATGAAATGAACTAAGTAGGAGGAGACTCAGCAAGTTTCTTTTTGGCCCTAAAACCTCTGAGAAGGAATTACCGAACTGAAAGTCAAATTACTTGGGTTTAAATTCTACTACTAATAGTAGCTAAAATTTCTTAGGCACTTACCATGTGCTAGGTATTATTCTAGTGGCTATATGTGATAGAATAGATATTAACCTAGATAATCTGTAGCTCCTTTCCCATTCTAAATTTCTATGCCTCTGTATGAAGCAGGCCCAGGATAGATTCAAGGAAGGCCCACAATCTTCTAATCAATCTTCTAATCAAGACCAATAAATGATCTAATGAGAAACGATGTTCAAATGACAAAGACGTGACCAAAAGAAAACAAAACACACAATTTTTTACTCTATAAAAAATGTTTCTATACTATAATAAAATTTTAGAGAAATATACGAACAAAAATGACTTGGTGGCCATTTTTCTGCCAAGCTGGTGAAATAAAGATTCCTCTCTGCCCAGCATTCTGGTAAAATAACCTTTCAATGCAATAATCATGGGATAGCTGTCAAAAACGAGGTCCTTCCTTTTCTTGACCTTTCCTTCAACATCCTATAGAAAGTAACAGAAGGTGTTAACCCAATATTGGAGACATGGGTGGATGGAAGGTTAAGTAAAAGTCATAAAGAAATGATGACTCTGGAGAACAAAAAGTCCAACACTGGAAATCTTGATGAAGTTAGTGATAGAGCTGGAAAGACGGAAGTTCATGATGAAGGTTTGGTATGTTGTAATAGAAGACTTCAGAGGTGACAGGACATGAGATCTACGTGCTGTGTTGCGTTTGTATGTTGAAGCCATGGCCCCTAGGACTTTAGATATGACTATATTTTGGAGACAAGTTCTTCAAAGAGATAAGTTAAAATGAGGTCGTTGCGGGGGGGGGGTGGCCTAATGTCATATGACTGCCATGCTTATAAGAAAAGTAGATTAGGATACGGACAGGCACAGAGGAAGACCATGTGAAGACACAAGGAGAAGACTGTCATTTACAAGCCAAGGAGAGAGGCCTCAAAAGACACCAATCCTGCCAACACCTTGATCTTGGGCTTCTCGCTTCCAGAACTGTAAGAAAGTTCATTTCTGTCGTTTAAGCCACCCCACTCTGTGGCACTTTGTTATGGCAACCCCAGCAAACTATTACAATGAGCAACAGGAACTCCCACAGCAGTGACGAGGAAGTTACCCAAAAAGACCCTCCGTATCTCCTGCTACCACCGTAAGCAAGATGAGAGACATTTACAAAAGCAGGCATGTTATAAAAAGGGTGTGTCAGCTGGATATTTAGATCAATTAAATGTAGTAAAAATGTGTTTTAGGCTAAATATATGCAAATTACATGTATTAATACAAAGAAAAGTAACAGAAGGTATTAACCCAATATTGGCATATAAAGCTAAGGCATTTATTATCCATTTTAATATTTATATGGTATAAAACTATAAATATAGATAATAAATTTAGGTTACTCAAAACTTAGTAAATGAATTTAAAATGTGACTGACTCTAACCAACAATCTTATTTTTCCTATAATTATCATTCACTGCTTACCAGAGCTCTGACTTTAATTCAAAACTGTGAACTTTGAACCTTAAGTCTAGAGCTTTCTCCACTATTCCATGAGAGCTCGTCTCTCTTATGCAAATGCCTGCCTGAAGTATTGAAATTTAGTCCCCCTGAAGTATAGAGCTATATGTGATCTCTAAAACATGTTTCAACTCTACAAACTGTCAATCCTACAGACCTGAACTATTGATGTGTTTTTAAAAAGATATCTCTATATAGTATTGTATAGGTATGCAGATAGGTCTGCGTGAGTATACACATTAATTATACATCTTTTCTTTCTACATAGATTATTAGCACCTTCAGAACAAAGGTCATATTTTTCACATCTGCTTCTCCCCTTGTGCCTGCACAATGGTGGCCATAGAGCAACTATTCACTAAGTTGTGGTTGAACTTAAATGAGGAAGAAAAGGTTTACAATAGTGCAACAGGTTAAGGACAGTGGTATTAACCCTTTGAGGCACTACAGTTTCCACCCTACTGAACATTTCAACAATCAACAATCATTTCCAACAATCATCAAACATTTCAACAATCATTTCCTAAGATTTTAGTGAAGTGCAAAGAATTGTCAATCTTCCTTATTAATGTCTCCAGCCCCAGGCCTAGGCTGATTCAAGTGAACTAAAGAACCTGCATTTTAATTAGCCTCCTGGGTTTTTCTAATTCAAGGGTCCAGAACCTCATTTTGAAAAACGTTGTTCTAAAGATTTATAGAAGGGTTTTTAAACTCCCCACTGAAACGGACAAAAAATATGAAAGGAAGGAGGTAGGAAAGATTCTCCAGAAGACCTAACGTCATGCAGTAAGTGTACACACAGGCCACTTGTAGACCCAAGGGGACATGCAAGTTGTACAATCCAGTGACTGACATTCACTTCATGGCCTATGTGACCAGTGCTCCCTGGAGTTGGACAGTTTACAAACTACACAACCCTGAGAATGAGGTCCATTTTCAGTTCTCAGCCGTTCTAACACACTGGCCACTGTAAGAATGTCAGTCCTTAGTTAGCCAGCACAGCTGGGAGCACTGTATTAGGTCCTGCGGGAAGTAGGAGGGCAGGAGAAGACACGGTGCTGAATCCAAGTCTAATCCACAAGAAATAACTAAACAACACATCCAAACAGTATACTGGATTAAGTGCTAAACAGCAACAGTTCCTCTTGGCAAGGAAACACAAGTTTAAGGAAGGATGCATTTACAACAGTGGGAGAAAAAAAAGCTTTCTGGAGAAGGTAAAACTTGATCTGGGTCCTAAAGGCTGTGGAGGATTTATTCAGATGAACCTGTGAGGGAGTTTTTCAGTAAAGAGCAACAGCATGAAGAAGGGCTCATTTCTTTTGAAGTGAATTAAGGGTCCAATCAGAACATATTGGACCAAAGCCACCGAGACAGGACAAATCCTGGTCTAGGCACTTACAGATGCTGGCATCACCTGCCAGCAGCAAATATTATTTTCAAACCCTAAGGACTTGATGCTACATTTGTGGTGAAGAAAAGGTTGCTACGGGAAGAACAGTTGGTCATGGACTTCTGCAGAAAAATAAGACCTGGAGTTTTTTACCACTTGATACAATCTCTACAAAATTTATTTTTCACTCTCCTAACTTACCTAACAGAGGCTTGAATACTCAAATATCATAAGATTACCAAGTCATTCTACCTGGACAAACCAAATGATATGAGCATTATTATTACTGATAAAGAGGAAAACTACCAATATTTCTATAGTCATTTTCAAGGCTAATCAACTCTTTTAAGAAATTAAAATATTAAATTTTGTCACTCTGGAACTCTCACATTTCTTCTCTGAAAATATTTTATAGATTCTTAAGTCTGAATACTTCATCCCGCTACAAGAAGTCATTCGGGGGCACTGATGTTCTGAAATGCTTGGCCTCAACATTTTCCTGTACATTCATGAAAACAAACATCTCTAAGCCCAATAGTCACAATGGGTTCTGGAATTTCCCCCCTCACTTTGGAAGACACTGTAATATCATCTCAGGTTAATATTCTCTTCTCCTTTTAGGAGGCTCAAATAGCTTTCTCACTTAACATTTGATTGTTTTAAGATTTCTCCATGCCTTGGTGAGACAATGAGAGGTAAGAGTACTCCTTCCATCATATAGTTGGAAAATCAGAAACTAAAAACCAAAGTGATTTTCAAAACTGCTCTGTACTCTCACTTTCATGGAAAATTCCATGAGCTTTACCATAAAAGACTCTAGGAGTCCATCTTAGAGTCATCCTATCACTAAATCTTTACCATTCCCTGAGCTTTTCAAACCTAACTTCCTAACTTGCAGTCCTGGAGAGGAAAGAGAAAAATGTTTTACGCTTTTTGGTCCCTTGGTTCCGTGAAATAAGCAAATTAATAAACAAATAAATACGACTATAATTCATAAGGCACCTGCTGATGGCTTTCAAATAAGCATCACTTGGCAGATTACTAACTTAAAAAAATTAGAAGGTCTCTCCTAGTCTAAAGCACAAGGTCTTAAAATCTTACCCCCAGGTTGAGGTCATGTAGGCAAAGAAGCAAAACTGAATTAGCAATGAAATATAAATGAAGCACTAGATATATATTTTGGATATTTAAAATCATAGTTTTCTTAGCTCAGCCAACTCCTCCTGAAAGTAAAAACAAATTAGAGTGCTTATCTCAAAGTATAATCATTGTTATTTCAATATGTGCCAAACAAACTATGTTTGGAAGGTCTATAGTTCCCATAATATCACCAAATAATGGTGATAGTATTTAAAGCAAGACTTCACCAAATAAGCTCAAAGAGCCTTTGGGTTTATTTTTGGGGACTTTGCTTTCTCCACAAATGTTTCTAGCCTGAAAGTCTGCTGCACTTTTTTTTAAGATTATAAAAAGGTAATTACGAAGTGGTAATCGTTTCTTACCTAAATATAACCTCAAAAAGTCAACTGATTTCCCCCAATAAGTTTCCCAGGCTACACAGTATGGTCGCAGTGGAAACAGCTGTGATTTTTAAAAGCTGGGTCATAGATGACATGATCTTGCGTATTCAAGGTCCTAAGGAATCCACGTAAAAACCATTAGAACTACTAAGTCCAGCACTGATGAAGGATACAAGATCAATATACAAAAATCAACTGTATCTCTATACACTGGAAGTAAGCAACCCAAAAATGAAATTAAGAAAGCAATTCAATTTACAATAGCCTCAAAAAGAATAAAATACTTAGGAAAAAATTTAACAAAAGACATGCAAAACCTGTACTCTAAAAACTATAAAACACTGTTGAAAGAAATTAAAGATGATCTAAATAAATGCAAAGACATTCCATGTTCATAGATGGGAGGTCTTAATACTGTTAAGATGGTAATACTCCCCAAAGTGATACACAGATTCAGTGTAATCCCTATCAAAATTCCAGCTGGTGTCTTTGCAGAAATTGACAAGCAGATGTTAAAATTCATATGGAAATTCTAGGGACCCAGAATAACCAAACCAATCTTGAGAAAGAAGAAGAAAGTTGTATTTCAAATTTACCTCAAAGCTACAGTAATCAAGACTGTGTGGTACTGGCATAAAGATAGACATATAAGACAAATGGAATAGAACTGAGAGTCAAGAAATAAACCCTTACATTTATGGTCAGTTAATTTTCAACAAGGGTGACAATTCAATAGGGAAAGATTAGTCTTTTCAACAAATGGTGCTGGGACAACCATGCAAAAGAAGTAAGGTGGGACCCAACCTCACACTATATACAAAAACTAACTTAAAAATGGAGCAAAGATCTAAATATAACAGCTAAAACTGTGAAGCTTTTAAAGGAAAACGTAGGCATAAATCTTTACGACTCTGGATTGGAAAATAGTTTCTTAGATATAGTATCCAAAACACAAGCAGGGGCTTCCCTGGTGGCACAGTGGTTGAGAGTCCACCTGTCGTGCAGGGGACACGGGTTCATGCCCTGGTCCGGGAAGATCCCACATGCTGCGGAGCGGCTGGGCCCGTGAGCCAGGGCCGCTGAGCCTGCGCGTCCGGAGCCTGTGCTCCGCAATGGGAGAGGCCACAACAGTGAGAGGCCCACGTATCGCAAAAACAAAAAAACCCAAAAAAACCCCCAAAACACAAGCAACCAAGGACAATAATATATAAATTGGACATGTTCAAAATTGAAAACTTTTGTACTCCAAAGGATACCATCGACAAAGTGAAAAGACAGACTACAGAATGGGAGAAAAGTTTTGCAAATCACATATCTGATAAAGAACTCTAGAATATATAAAGAACTCTTGCAACTCAATAATAAAAAGACAATTCATCTAATTTTTTAAATGGGCAAAGGATTTGAACAGGCATTTTTCCAAAGACAAAATGGCCAATAAGCACGACAAGATGTTCCAATCATTAGCCTTTAAGGAAATGTAAATCAAACGAGATATCACAATGAGATACCACTTTACCCCCACAAGTAGCAAGTGTTGGTGAGGATGTGAAGAAATCTGAAACCCTCATACACTGCTTGTGGGAAGGTAAAAATGGCGCAGTCACTTTGGAAGAGTTTGGTAGTTCTTCAAAAAGTTAAACATAGTTACCATGTGACCCAGCAATTCCACTCCTAGGTATATATCCAAGAGAAATGAAGACATATGTTCACATAAAAACTTGTACACAAATGTTCATAGCAGCATTATTCACAATAGCCAAAAAGTGGAAACAACCGGAATATCCATTAACTGAAGGATGGATAAACAATAAGTGGTATACCTATAACAATGTGACATCCTGAATAAAAGGAATACAGTACTATTACATACTACAACATGGATGAACCTTGAAAACATTATACTAAGAAGCTAGTCATGAAAGACCACATGTTGTATGATTCCACGTATATGAAATGTCCAGAATAGGCAAATCCAGAGAGACAGAAAGTAGATTAGTGGTTGCTTAGGACTGGAGGGGCTAGGGGAAAATGGGATTGGGGAGTGAGGATTGCTAAGGTACGGGGTTTCTTGCTGGGGTGATGAAAATATTCTAAAACTGATGATGGTTACACAAATATGTGAACAGACGAAAAAACATTGCATCATACACTTTAAATGGGTGCATTATATCTAAATAAAGCTGTGTTTTTAAAAATAACCTGGAACCCTCAAATCTGCTTCCTACTAATGAGTGATATTAGGCAAATTACTTACCCTGACTCCATTCTCTCAATGTGTAAAACGGGAGTAAAATAACTCGAGGGTTGTAGCCAAGTGTGCCCAGTACAATGTTCTAAACATAGCAGGTGACCATTACAATGGTAAAATTCCAAAATCTAAAGTCTTAATTATAATGAAGATTGTTATCTGGGCACCAAATATTTACAAAAGATACAAAAAAAAAAAAATCAGGCACAGTGTGATTGGAAATATCATAGTTTATACATATCTCAAAAAGCAATAATTTTCCTCAAATACTTAAAATCATCCTCTTTTAGCTCATATATTAAAATTTTGAATGAAAAGTGATTAAAAAAACCTAAGTAATTTTCCATTATGTTTCTGAAAGTATGAAATTAAGAAAGATTAAGAACCACCACTCTTTACTTTGAAGATCTTTCAGATACTAGAAATATTTAATTGGCAAATTACTTGCACATGCCATTAAGTGGTTAGACTGAATTTGTTTTTACAAATTCTATGGCCTCTTATTCCTTAACCTCTACCACACTATAATCTGAAATCATCGAGGTCTTCACTTATGCAAATTTTTACTTTCTATGTTTTTGTTTCCATACAGAATAACTAAGTTAATGCACTTTAATTTCCAAAAGATTCACTCTTTGAAGCTGCAAATCAAGGAAAACAAGTTTCCCATTAAAATAAAAAAGGTTCATCAAGCTACATTATTTCAAACACTGAACCACAATCTCTCTCTCTCATGGATCCTAAAAATTTCATTAATACAATAAACACAAAAAGGATGTTTCAGTTAAACCCGAAAGTAATCCATCCCTCTCAGAGGCAAAGGGAGAGTTGCTGAACAGTGCCCTTTATACTTCAGCAGCTTCACTGGGGTGCTTTTTCTAATGTGTGCTAAATCCTCAAAGAAAGTTGTGGTTTCGTTCGAAGGGAAATAATATTTCACCCTGCTGATATGGTTAACAACAGCTTATACGGCCATCGTCTTTTAAGCAGGGAGCACAAGACAAATTGTTGAATTCGGAAGTTAAACAGCATAATGGAGTAAGTGGATACAGACCTATCTCTACTGCCACATGGGCCAATATCAAGGTTTGCCATTTCAAACCCTTTTGACAAGTGCCTTTTTCTATTAATCACAGTTAAGGGTCTGAAGAGGAAAGAAGTATTCTGGCTACAATTCAGACTTGCTCAAGGAAGTTCTAGGGGGAAAATGGGTGCCATTAAAACAGAGTAAGTACAGAATAAGTACTTCACACACTCAGCTCTTCTCATTAAATTGAGATCTCTATAAGCCCCTGTAAACTTTGTATTATTATTACTATCATTCTGAACATGCGGGTACAGTGGTGATAAGTATCTTTCAAAAAAAATGAGCACACAGGCAGACACAGCGCTTGTGTACACACACACAGTCGAGCTGAGCTGAATATTATTTCCGAGTCATATATGGTGTTGGTACATGTAGAAATTAGGGCTAACTTAAACCTCTTCCAGTTCTGTATGTAGAGAGGGATGGGACTACCCTGATATGAGGTCACGTGGCATTCTAGAACAGAATATCACCCATCTAGTAGTGCTGGAAGACAAAGTTGTGGTTCCTACGATACCAGTCACCGTCCCCTCTCTGTGCCTCTTTCCACATCCATGAAATAAAGCCATAAATGACACCAGCCGTTGTTCAGCTGCAGTGTGAAACGCGTTCCCTTGGAGAGCTTGTTCAAAACACATTCCCAAGCCCCACGCCCAAATACTCTGATTCAGCAGATTTGCGATGGAGCCAGGGAGCCTGCAGTTGTCATGAACACCCCCCCACGTTATTACAACGAGAACTCGCGCTCTGCCTTATTGATAAGAATCCTTCCTATTCTAAAGCCTAATGGATCTATAAATCCTCAAGATTAATTCACTATGTAAGTCATCATAGTGAATGCTGGTTAACAATGAAAAATGTTACAGGCTGGCAGCTACTTAGCATTCGAGATTAATTTTCTATCACATGCACTATCTAAATCAAACAGCAAGAGAGGCACTGAGATGTTTTCAATCTATCTGCCAGAAAAAAGTTATTTTCAATTGGACAGAATAAATCATTAGCAGTCTTTCACAAAAAAAAAAGTAGATCGGGGCTTCCCTGGTGGTGCAGTGGTTGAGAGTCCGCCTGCCGATGCAGGGGACAAGGATTCGTGCCCCGGTCCGGGAAGATCCCACATGCCGCGGAGCGGCTGGGCCCGTGAGCCATGGCCGCTGAGCCTGCGCGTCTGGAGCCTGTGCTCCGCAACGGGAGAGGCCACAGCAGTGAGAGGCCCGCGTACCGCAAAAAAACAAAACAAAACAAACAAACAAAAGAAGTAGGTCAGTTAAAATGGTGTTTGGAGGTATACAGCAGACTGCGGTCACTGTGCAGACGTGTAAGCTTGCTTTAATCGTCTGTTGTGTTAATTATTGTTAACTTTCCTTACCACTAGAGAGGAACACACCAAAAGACTCCAACTCTTTGAAAATTTTAAAGCACTACAAAGAATCCTAATTCATTCCCTAAATGCAAGTATAATATCTCTATTGTTTAAAACACCAATTTCCTAAGCTAGTTTCCTTAGACGGATGTTATCAAAAATAATTTTCTTGCAAAAGCATTAACATACATTTAACCCTACTTAAATGCTCAAGAGCAAATGTACTACAAATGTACACCCACAGTGATCCCTTATTAGTATAAAACTGTTTTATTTCAATTAAAATGTCTAACTATCCACCCCCAACATATACCTAAACTGTAATTTTCTCTGAGAACTTCCAATACATTCTTGATTTTGTTTCCTTTATCAACCTATCAGAGCAAAAACAGCCTTGCAACTGTTGGAAGAAATCAGTCATTAGCAGCAAGATTACAGCAAAATTTCCAATTTAGAAAAACTGTATTTTTATCTCCTCTTATACTGAAAGAATAATGGTATAATTTTACTATTTTTAAGTGAGCAGTACTGTTTAAAATAGTCAAATTTTCCCAGTGCTCCAAGTTTTAGGATTTACCGTTAGCTTTCTGTTCTCCACACCTTCTTTCCTATTCACAAGTTCTCTTCTCCCTTCATCTTACACACACACACACACACACACACACACACACACACACACACACACACACACACACACACACACACACACACACACACACACACACACACACACACACACACACACACACACACACACACCAGGCGCAGACGTCCCCTGATTCGACCTCTCCATACCGACAGTCTTCTAAAGAACGTTTAACCTTCAGGTGCTTATTCACTAAGGAGTGGCTTCACATGGTTATTGTGATTTTCTCTCCAATTGACATTCCTCCACCTTCTCAACAGGCCTTTTTCCCCCCCGCTCCCTATTTTTAAAATGGGGTGATGAAGTAGCAAAAAGTACAATATTTTAGCCATTTGAGCATAGATGATTCTCAAATTATCCCACCAACTGGAAGTGCTCTCTGATACCACTATCTTTCAAAATTGAAGCCATTATGGTCAATCGTGCAAATCCGTATTTAGCTTTTCGTAAGTAGTAGATTTTTGACCCAATGAACTGGAACAGCTTCTGCACAGTCTCTAGGATCTCATACAAGACACTCGGTCCCTGGGCACACCGCAGTCCTCATCAATGCTGAGGTTATTTCCTCTCAAAACTCACACTGCTCTTACTCAATATTCTCATTCTCTATTGGAATGTGTCTTAAGAAAATATACGTGGGTCCCCCCAAAATATGAAATAAAATCTACTATCGGGCAATAACGTCCTCTCACCAAAATAACCTGCTGTTTTTGTGAAACATCAAAATCAGAATGAATATTAACAAAGAACTTTGCTCAAATAGTTGGTCCTTCTGACTCTCAGAACCATTTTCCCCTCAGTTATCGTTTTGAATATTTCATTTTCCAAGTGTCTTTACAAAGGTATTAATAAATGACCTTCTTCGTAGTGAGCTTTCAAAAATTATGGCTAAAGTTTTGTCCTCTTCTACTCCAATACCTTCATTCCTCTTGTTTTTTACATTTATTATTAAATTTGAGTGTCTACCTTCAAAACTTATCTGCGTACTTTTAGCTCTCATCATTTTCTGCAACTTGAATCAGAATGACTGAAGCGGGTTGTTTCCACATAGTTCCTTGTGTCATCTAGCCTGTCCGTTTTCCCAGAGCATTCCAATTCACTTTCATCACAGCAGGTGTTCCTGCACAAAATCCAACTGTGAACCCAGGAAGGGCCCCTCCAAACACCAACATACACGTCAAAGAATTAACTAGAGAAGGACATTAGAATTCGCTTCATTAGTTCTGTGGATTCTGTTTACGTCTCACATACAAAAGAAAGGTAGGTTCTGTTCAAATAGTTTGTCAAAGTTAATTTACATTTTCTGCAGGACTTCTCAGAGCCTTCGTAGACTAAAACTTTGGGGCCTTATGACTGTCTAACAGGAGAATCCTCTCTCACACAACGTTAACAGGAGACACCACTTTAAAGCACCCAAACTCACAATATCACTCAATAGTTAAGATTAAAGGACAAGAGGCCACAGCAGCTTATAATACAAAATCAATACTGTGCTCGTTTCTTTTGGATTCCAGGCCAACTGACAGAGCTGAAGGAGCAAGGCAGCCAACTCTCCCAGTGTAGCTCAGGGCAAAGACTATTTTACAATTGAAGTTTTTAAACAGCAATGCTAGAAAAGTATTAAATAAGATATATGTCTACTCATTCAGCTGTCCCTCTTCAAAAAGCAGTTCCTACCCTTTGGCAGGACTCCTTTCAGACTTGCTAAAGGCAAATGCTCATTTAGACAAAACACAACTAACAACTGTGGCCATTCATGGACTTCCTAACACTTATCTAGAACCAGAGAGTTGAGAATCCCTGTCGCTAAAGGTCAATGAAAAATTGCAGGCGGACACACACACACACCCCCCACCACCACCACAATAATGACACTGGGGGCTTATGTTCACATACTAAGAATGGAAGCTTTACAACTGCATATAAAACATTTCATGAAATTTTGTTCAAGAGTAATGAAAAAGATAAGTCAAAGGAAAAGAAAAACATGTGACGGCATTAAGCAAATAAAAATTTTATATTTCAACTTGAGGAAGTATTCTGGTATATAACATACTCTGAATTTTCAGAAGGTCAATTGTGACTTACACTAGACAAAGGTAAGATTCAGGTCCTCCACTACTATTGAGTTAGGCTATTACTGGCACCTACTGCAGACACAAGTACTGAAGAAATATTCATAAATAGGAATAGTTAATGTTAAATTAGCATCATGAAAAAAACAATCACTGGTGGGTGCACTAAATATATCAGATTAACAGTTTCACTAAATACACACACACACACACACACACTTTCTTAAAATTCCTAACAATAATGCTTTGCTTTCCCAGCATCAACAAATAAGAAACTTGGGAAAATGGAAGTGTTGGAAAACCACCCTGTACCAACTTGCTCAGAGGGCAGGTAAGTCCTTTCAAACCCTGACTTTCAGTTCTTCCACTCACAAAATGGGAGTGATCACCCATTTGCCTGTTTCACAGCGGTATGGGAAGCTTACACAAGGATCACAGACACGTCTGCCTCTGGCTTTGCCCCACTCCAACCAATGCAACAAAACCCACCTTTTCCAAGCATCATTCGGATCCCGTCCCTGTCCTCTCAACAACCCTGCAGGACTCCCAATTGCCTCTCCTATCAAATTAAAACTCCTGCTTAGAGGGCTGTGGTGGGTGCACCGTCACATGGGGCCCTGGCTCCCAGCACCCACATTTCAATCAAGGGTCTCCTCTACTATCCTCAATCTGCACAAAGGCCAACTCTCCTTCCCCTCCCACCACTCTGTAATTCCCCCTCCACTCAAAATTCTGCTCACATCAAAAGATAAAGCCTCCTGGGTAAAGCTCACAACAAGTGCATTTCAACAAATTCCTTGGACGTCTCTGTAACCAAGGCAAATTTCTACATGTACTGAGAACTCTGATCCAGGTACATTCTTCCTTATAATTACTTTCCAGTACGGTCATATAAACAAAATCTTAATTCATTCGTGTATTGTTCTTTACTTCTTCATGAAAAATTATTAAATCCCTCTAATGTCTGATAAAAAGACTGAAACCACAAAGGATGAATCAGCACCTATCTAGATTACAAAGGCAGGCCGTCCTCACAGAGCACAGCCATCACCAGAGGGAGGCAGTGTGGAACAGTGAGTAACGCTTGGCCGTCCTCTGGCTGCTACCTCGGCTCCACCACAGGCCAACTCCAGGACCACAGACAAGTTACTTAACCTCCCCAAGGCCATTTCCTCATAAGAAAAATGAGAATTATAATAGTACAGACCTCCTAGGTTCTGAGGGTTAAATAATCAATTACATATAAAGCACTTAGCTCAGGGTGAGTTCAGTAGTAAGTGATCAATAAACTTCAAGATTAAAATGACAGCTATATCCTTTCTCTCAAGAGATCATGTAAAACCACATGTCACTGGAACAGAACAAACTCAGTAGCTACTACTAGGTCCCTCTTCTTTCCTTTGATCTCCTTTTTACTACAGTCCGTCAGGAGCCAAGTCATATAGGATTCACCCTCTGGAATGGCCCTGGTGGGGTCCAGGCCAGGCCTGCATTACCCCTGCCTAGACTGTCGAAGCACCTCTCAAGTGACCATCACCTCCAGACCCTCTAGCTCCATCTCCTCCTGCAATACACAGCCTGTATCACATCACCTTGGTGCACAGACTCTTCCAGGTCTGCTTGGATAGCTTCTCTCCCTCCTCTCTACCTAGCCTGTTTTACCTTGTAGATAGAGAATATACAGTATGATGTCATGTTCTACTTGTTTACTGTCTCTCTCCCTAAAACATCTGATCAGGACTTTTTAGTCTTGCCACTGCTGTATCTCCAGTCCTACAACATAGTAAGCATTCAATAGACACCCCTATCTTTCCTTATTCTTCTAACTCACTCATCCAGTTAAATGGCTTCAAACACTATCTATTTTCTGATAACTACCAAATTTCTATCTCCCAAATTCCACACTCAGATATCTAAGTGCCTATTTGACATCTTCACTTAAATATCTAAAGGCGTCAAACTAACACATCCAAAAGTGAGCTCCTCTTCTTTCCCCCACCATCCCCAAGCCTTCAGTCCTCCAAGTTATCAGTTGATAACTCCACCCTTCCAGTTGATCTGGCCAAAGAGTTTAGAATCTTTCTTGCCTCTTCTCTCTTTCACAGGCCACGTCCAACCTATCAGAGAACCCTACTGATTCTCTCTTCAATATATCCCTAACCTCACTCCCACCCAAGCCACCATGATGCCTCATTTGAATTATTGCAATAGCTTCCTAACTGTTCTCTCTCTTCCTGCTCTTGCCCTTCTATAGTTTATTCTCAACCAACAGCCAGAATGATGCTGCTAAAATATAAACCAGATCATGACAATCTCCTGCTAAAAAAAAAAAACAAGAACAAAAAACCCTGCAATGGTTTCCCAGTTCACTTACCATCAAAGTCAAGTCCTAACCTTGGCCTATGGGGCCTTCCTTGATCAGATCCATTACTTCTCTGAGTTCCTCTCCTACCAGGACGCCCTGCCTCACTCAATTCTCATGAGTCCTCCTTGCTGTTCCTCAAATGTGCCAAGAACACTCCAGTCTTCCAACCTGGGCAAAGGCCATTCCTTTCACCTGGAACAGTCTCTTCCCCTCCTTCTTCCTTATTCTATATGATCAACTGCCTTAGACTTCTTTCAAATTTGTGTTCAAAAGTCACTTTCTCAATGAAGCTAACCAAACCATATTAGACACAAAGAAGAGAACCTTCTTTGTTTCATAGCTCATTGTAAATATCCAAATATCACCACAACCTACCCATTCTACTAAGTGTCTTAATCCCTAGTCTTATCATCAACTTGTGTATGCTCCTGTTAATACTCTGGTGGAAGGGTCAGCAAACTATGTTCCACTGGCCACCAGCTGTCTTTGCAAATTAAGTTTTATTGGAACATAGCCACATGCACCCATAGAAACAGCAGAGTTGAGTAGTTGTGACAGAGATCCTATGGCCCACAAAGCCCAAAATATTTACTATTTGGCGCTTTACAGAAGAACTTTGCTGTCCCTGATCTAGAGCCCGTGCTCCACAACAAGAGAAGCCAACTCAACTACAAGCCCGCGCACCTCAACGAAGAGTAGCCCCCGCCTGCTGCAACTAGAGAAAGCCCGCACGCAGCAACGAAGACCCAACACAGCCAAAAATAAAAAAATATATATATTTTTAAAAAAGCACTACCAATAAAAGAAAATGCTGGTAATTTGTACTACATTAAAATTAAGAACTTACGTTCCTCAGGACTCCATGAAGTGGAGTAAAAGTGCAAGTCACAGTAAAAACATCTGGAAATATACAACCCACAAAGCCCTAGTATCTAGAAAATAGACACATAGTAAAAAAAAAAGGATACTCAAGTGGTCAATAAACAGTTGTTTAAAAGTTGTACAACCCATAAGTAATAAGAAAAATGCAAATTAAAGTCACAGTGTGAGATATCACTAAAATGAAAGTAACTGATAACAGCAAGTGTTTGCAAAGAAGTAGAATAACTAGAACTCTTATACACTGATGGTATGAATGTAAACTGGTACAACCACTTCGGAAAACTGTTTGATAAGATCTACTGAAAGCTAAATATATACATTTTCTAAGACCCAGCAATTCGTTTTTTTTCTTCATTTATTTTATTTATTTTTGGCTGTGTTGGGTCTTCGTTGCTGCGAGTGGGGGCTACTCTTCGTTGCGGTGCATGGGCTTCTCATTGCAGTGGCTTCTCTTGTTGCGGAGCACGGGCTCTAGGTATGTGGGCTTCAGTAGTTGCAGCACACTGGCTCAGCAGTTGTGGCTCGCGGGCTCTAGAGCGCAGTCTCAGTAGTTGTGGCACACAGGCTTAGTTGCTCCGCAGCATGTGGGATGTTCCCGGCCCAGGGTTCGAACCCATGTCCCCTGCGTTGGCAGGTGGATCCTTAACCACTGCACCACCAGGGAAGCTCTCTACGACCCAGCAATTCTACTCCTAGAAATGCCTGCACATATGCACACCCCAAAATACATAAAAGAATGTTCAAAGCATATTTGTAGCACTCAAAACTGGAAATGTGCAAGTGTCTATCAACTGTAGAATGAGTAAACATATTAGGGTAAAGTTATACAATGGAATACTATACAGCAAAGAAAAAGAACAAAATAAAAATACACATAGCAAAAACATGGATGAATCTCACAAATAAAATTTGAGCAAAAGTGAGAATGAAAGAATAAATCCTGTATCACTCCATTTTTATTAAGTTTAAAAGCAAGCAAAATCAATTGACGGTGATAAATATCCCTTGCTACCATTGGAACAGTAACTGGGAAGAGACCTACTGAGTGTTGGTACCATTCTCTTTCTGATCTGGATGGTGATGAAACAAGTATGTACACTGTGCAAAGTTATCAAAATGTACACTTAGGATTCGTGCATCCTTCTGCATGTATGCTCTACTTCAATAAAGTACACTTGAAAAAATTAAGAGTAAAAAATCACTGTCATATAAAATAGGCTAAAAATGCAAATGAAGATTTAGAACAAAATACTTTTCTCTCCAATCACACAGAATTGCAAATTGTTAAGCAGAATTTTCTACTTATACTGATATCATGTTATACACCTGTTGGCATCATAAAATGCACTTACAAATACCGGGTATCAAAATAAGAAAACATGGTGAGAACAAGAATAGTGGAGATATGTTTTCCCTCAAAGGAAACAGGAGAACATAATGAACTAGATATCAAAGGAACAAAATTGGCCTCATCAAGATCTTTTCATTGTAGCAAACACAGGGAGTGATCAGGACATGAAAATACAGTAAACATAAACAAGGCCTCAGAGAACAGGGGGCAAGGCTTCACTGAAATGCGACACTGAAACGCTCCATCTGATTTTTGTTTAGTGTGTATCAGAATCAGCATTAGTGGGAGCACTGACACTGCCGGCTTGTTGACAAATACAGGTGCTTACTGGGCTTAGTCCTAGAAGCCCTGCTTCAGATGAGCTCTTATGTGGAAACCTAATATGTATACAGATAAAGAGTGTAACTGCTCTCCTCTGGATGAAATACAAAGCCAGGAGACATGGGGGATCTGAGGCCACTTGCCAGCCTTCCCTGCAGCCCATGGGAAGGCCCCAGATGACCCACTGTTTAGTGCAAGCGCAGTGCTCACCCCGTGACCACAGCTGACCATGCCAACCTGGGAGGTTAAAAAAGGAGCCCTTCCTCTCTCGCCACTCCATGCCTACTCCTCCCAAAGATGCACACTCAGGAGGGCAACCTTCTGATATACAAAAGGGTCACTCTTGAGTGAAGGATTTACAGGGAGCTGAGGAAGTAATCAGAGCAAAGAGTGCCACTGTGTGTCTCTCAAACAGCTTCATATGGACAGAGAGCCAGGGCACAGATCTGGATTCCCTTATAATACTGTGGGCTATGAGATCAGGATTGACTAGGAAAGTCCACTTTTCTGCCCAACTCCATTTTTTAAAAAATTTCTTCAACCCCATTACAAGTTTCCTGAAAAACGTACTTATTTGTTAGCTTCTTCTAAAGGTACCTGCTGATAAAACACTCCTAAGGCTGCCACACCTCCCATATGATTGTGTTTACTTGGCAAAAGCCTGTTGTACACAGCACTCACCTCCACTGAATGACTCTACCCGACCTCATGAAAAATGTTAAGTCAGCTATCATTTTGCAATTTGATGGTCATTTGAGTATCTTCTTTGTACTATGAATAGCTCTTTCAGTTTAATCCTAGATGGGGATTAACAGCTCAGGAAAGCCCAGGCTACATTTTATTACACCCACAGGGTGAGGACGCCACTGGCTCCTCATAAACAGATACAGGACATACCCTGTTTGTGTTTTGTGAGACAGGCAGATTCTGGAACAAATTACCTGCAGAAGGCAGGGTATCGAGAGATGGGCTATGCACTCTTCCACCACAGTCACATGCAGCTGAGGACAGAAGCAGAATCGTAGCCCCCTGGAAGCCCCGATGTCTTACGCACTCCCGTATGTCTTCAGAGATGGGACAGTGTTCAACACAGCACAGATAGTAAGCAAAATTCCCAGCTACCTGACCAGTGGTTAAACTGCAAGTTAAAATAAAGGGCTTCTCAAAGAACAAAAGAAAGAAGAAGAAAAAAAAGGAAATCCTCCTTTGTTCTCTCACATTATCTCTTTTAGTAATATTATTTTTATAAAGGCCTTTGTTTTCCACATGGCCCGTTTATGTGCAATAGTCCTGGAAGGTAGGTTATTACCCTGATTTTGTAGATAAGGAAAATAAGGCTCAGAAATCGGAAATGACCTGTCCATCAACCAACAGCTAGAGAGAAGCAGAAACAGTTGTCATGCCACGTTCTTTCTACAATTCACAGATGACTCCCATCTCCCACATTCTGCTGCTTTACCTGTTCTTTTCTCCTAACCACACTAACACACACACAGCCCTCCCAGCACTGGCAAAGCCTCTTGCTTCTTTCCTCCGCCAGGCCAGTGGTGTGCTGGTGGTAACATCAGCCCCGCCACTTCATGCCCACGACGGAAGACTGACCGGAGTCGGGAAAACGCCGGAAATCTGTTCCTCAGCCCCCCATCTCCAGTCCAGCTCTCTTCCAGCCCTCCCTCCAGATTTGCTGCAGAAAGGAGGAAGACGAGAGAGCGAGCACACCTGTGCGGAGCTCACGCAAACTTACAGGTTCCCCTTGTTGTTCACCCCGAGGAAACGTCATCATAACGTTCTCATCAAACTGACTCCCACTGGGTAAATCAACACCACCATGAGCTAGCTGCTCATTTATTATTTGGAGATTTTAGTGGGAACATTTTTATTGGTATTCCACTGAAAAGTTGTGGCTAGAGGAACTGGGTGATGGGAGAGGCAAAAACTAAAATTATTCTAGGGATTTTAAAATATCAAATAATCCTCGTGAAGTATTAACGGAAAGCATCTGAGCTTCTAGAATACATGAAAGAAAACCAGGTAAATATATGTGTTTTTGCCTCTGCCCTGGCTGATCTAGCCTTAAATAACTGTCATGTCAAATGAACGTTGAGGAATGGGTGGGGGAGGGGAAGGCTGCCTTACCTATACTTTATGTAGTTATTACCTTCATTTCTGATAAGGAAAATAAAGACCTGAAAGGATAATTAACTTGACTCAGAGACAAAAGTGGCAGAGCTGGGAGGAGCTAAGTCTCTCCAATTCCAGAACCATCCAGAACAGATGGTGCTCTATTACACCATCTGTATTTCCCCCATCTGTACATTCCTCACGACGTACAAGTAAGACAAGACCAAGAAGTCTGAATAAATTAGAGACAAGGAACAAAGACATTTAAAATGGGTGCATTACCCATTTCCCCTGAAATGCACAATCTGTGTGCCCCAAAAGGGCTCCAAAATTCTCCACAGCAATGCTTTCTACACCAGGTTCACACGCACAGATAACATACGCTGGACACGGCACAGTCCGAGGGAAATGTGGTGTCTTCTGCCCAATGTATCTTCAGTAACCAGTTTATTTTTAAACAAGAACGTACCACTGCCCCACCATGTCCTGGTTTTCCCTTTCTCCTAATGCTTAGGAGACTTCAGGGTTTTTTGCAGCTTGGCGGCTGAGCCCCATGAAGATGGTGCTGTGTCCCCCAATAAAGGCGGGGGCAGCACAGCAGACACTGCCAGCCCAGCCAGAGGGAAACGTGTTATTGAGAAGAACAGGGTTCTCCACGTACCGCTCCAAATTACCATCTCGCGCGCTGCCTCTGGACTCCAGCTACTCCATGAGGACAAGGTAAGGACACAAGGTACTGGGAACATGAATCCCTTCTGTTCTTAGGCACTTTATTAACGTCTTCATTCTAATAGTGGGAAGCACTACTGACTGTGAAGGGAATGAAGTGGACGGTCAAATCCTGTCTGTCTCTCACCTTCTACGACCCTGTGACTCAGTCGTGCTCCATCCTCCCTCACCTTACAACGAAAGCAGAGCATCAAAACTACTAAGCCAGAAACTTAATTTTTCACGAAGGGAGACTTTTTTTTCAAGAACTGGAGCCTCAAAACACCGAGATATCTTTGTTAAAAGGGATAGGCTAACTTCTTAAAACCATTTCCATACACTTCATTCTTGGGAAAAAAACCCAAACCGCTCACACAGGTCTGCACTTCCTTAGGTGTGCACACACTCACGCCCCTTACCAAAAGTGACTTCTCCTTTGCCAGCTTTGTCAAACAGCTGGAAGGCCACCACGAACAAAGCATCTGGGGCACACAGGACAGATTCAAACGCCACAAATTCTTGAAAGGATATTAATCTGCAACACAAAACAAGCACAAAGCATAAAGTCAGTAGCTTGTGGAAGATAAAAGCATACACAAATATACACTAAGGGGAAAAAATAAAACGTCACTGTCAAAAAATAAAATTCAAACCTAAAAACATGTATAAACACTTAGCATTTCCTTTTACATAGAGTGGACTGAAATAACACACAGAATCTAAAAGACACGACAGATTTGAGGATATGGTGACACATTAATTCTAAAAATAAAGCTTAGACACTTTAGATTAATATATGGTTGTTAACAACAAAATAGACCAGCTCGGTCATTCATTAATACCTTCCTACACCATGTAAAAATGGTTCACAAAGATTCATTCATTACTGATATCCACTGACCACATGAGGATTGAACTAAAGGATGATATTGGGGTGGGGGATAGAATACAGATAAACTGGCCACAAAATATGAGCCCAAGGCACTTTTAGTCTGGTAAGACAGATAACACTAGTCTAGAATATTATACAGGAAAGACAAATCATAAGACAGGAACCAAGATGATGATAACAGAATTTTGGTAGGAAACCAAAGAAAGCTTTGTGGCAGAGATGGAATGTGAGTTGGGTCTCGAAAAATTAGTGAAATACAGGTATGCAGTAATGGGCATAGAAAGGGGGTCACCTTAGGCAGGGGCAATGCCTGCAGAAAGGCAGGTGCAAGAAAGCTAGGGAGTGTGCAAGGAAAATGTGAGGAACTAATTTTATCTGGACAGAAAAGTACATAAGAGAACACTGTGAAATGAGATCAGACGTTCAGAGATACAAGTTTCTGAGCAAGGTCATGGTATGATTACATCTATCCATTAGGAGGTGCAGAACAGGCCACAGATGCTTTGACTTCCAAGGAGTAAATAAATCCACAAAGGCTGTCGTAGAACTAAGTTCTTTGCCACTCTTTTGTATTTTAAATGTACAAATATTTCAATGATACATTGGGATAGTCCAAGTCTCGAGGATATAGGAGGAGAAAGAAAACAGAAGTGCTTTCCCATGTTTCACAGAACACTTAATTACTTCTAAAATCTTATAGAGAGAACACATTTTTATAGAAAGTAAGTGCTACAACGTTAACTTAGCTATTTCCCAGAATGTCACCTGATTATAATAATGCCACAAAGAAAGGAAAACTCTGGTGTGTTCATTACATGGTCTCTATGTCATTCACCATCCAAAAACACATCCTTCCGAACGCAGGGGAACATTCAGGAACGGCACGTATTACAGAAGAACACTTGCCCAGAACATTTTCTCCTCGGCTACAGAGTCTGTCTCACTGAGAATCTTGTGTGTGTGAGCAGGACCAGGGGCAGGTGGGGATGGCAAGGGAAACACATATGAGTGGAAGGTTCCCGGCTGGCCTCAAGGAGCTGACAGCCTGCTGGGGGAAGGAGAGGTAGTCGCGTGCATGTAACCCTGCCAGAACACGAGCTGAGTATCAAAAGTAAAAGATAAAGTATCAAGGGGCACAGAGGAGAAGTGATTTATTCTTCCTTAGGGAATAAATAAATAATAAATTAAGGAATAAATCTAAGGAAATTAAGGAATGCTCCACGAATCTGTGGCATTTAAAGAACAAATTTTACAGCTGAAAAGATCTTAGAGATCAACTCCTTCCACCTCCTCATTTTACTTTTGAGAAAACTATTAGAAGTTATGGCTCATGCACAGTGAAACAACTGGCTTCTGGCATTTTGGCCTGAAAACCAAGTGTCCTGGTTCCCATTTGACCGAGACAGAATTCCAATCGGTATGGGAGGATGGAGAGAAGAGAGAAGGGTAGGGGGAGGACGATCCACACTGAGGAAAGAACTAAGTACAGAGGGCTGTGCTGTATTTAGAGAAGGACAAAGGTGTTACTGACCCTGCATCTAATGGTCCTGCCGAGTAAAAGAGTGGTTGAGCTATCATGCCAGCCACCTGTAAAGGCCTTTAAAGGCCAGTTATAGAATCCTGTCCTTTTTTTTTTTTGCAGGCAGTGAGAAGTCACTGGAGGTTTTTAGGGTTAATAAATACCAGGTTCATATCTTTATTTTAGAAAAGGAACTGCTGTGGAAGATGAATTTAACAGAGGAAAGATGAGACATGGGGAGAGAGCCTGACAGCTAGAGACAGCAGGGGTCTAAACCAGAGCCGGAACACTAGGATTGGAGAAAGGGGAAAAGTGGAGAAATACAACTGAGGCAGGAATGACAAAACTTGGTAGCAATTGGAGGTCAGAGGCTGACAGCCAGAAAAGAGTTACTCCAAGACTTCTAACTTAGATAACTGAGTGGGATGATGACACCACCACCAAAGATAAAGAATAAAAAAGGAAAAAGAAGGGAATTGTGAGAGAGTAAGACCAATTCTAACTGTGTTAAATGAGAGATACCCATGGAACAGTGAAGTATGGTATCCAGTAGGAAGCCAAAAGGACTAGTGTGGACCTCAGGAGAAAGGTGAATATGGGGTTGAACTACATCCCCCCAAAATCCACGTTGAAGTCCTAACCTCAGAATGCAATCGTTGCAAATGTAATTGGTTAAGATGAGATCCTACTGGAGTAGGGTAGGCACCCAATCCAAAATGACTAGAGTCCTTATGAAAAGGGGAAATCTGGACCCAGACGTGCACACGGGGAGAGCGCCCCATGAAGATGAAGGCAGAGATCAGGGTGATGCTTCTACAAACCCAGGAATGCCGAAGATTGCCAGCAAACCACCCGAATGAAGCTAGGGAGGAAGCATGGAACAGGCCCTCAGAAGGAAGCAACCTTGCTAGCACCTTGATCTCAGCCTCTGGAACTGTGAGACAATAAAATTCTTTGTTTTTTCTTTAAGCCACCTAGTTTGTGGTGCTTTGTTATGACAGCCCTAGCAAACTAATATTAATACACAGGCCAAGATTGGAAACACAGAACTAGGAGTTTTTAAACAAAGGCTACTTAATGCTGTGAATGAAACTGCCCAGAACCATTTCACTTAGGGACGCATGCTCGCCCAGCTCCAGACCACTGAAGCAGCAGCACAGAGGAGAAATGTGTTTCTGATTGGCTGCTTTCTTCTCGCCACCACTCCTCACACCCCAGGACCTCCTCAGAGCAGCACCAACAACCATACAGCCACACACTCATCAGCTGGACTTGCTGCCAGTTGATCAATCGATAAATTATCTCTGCACAGACAGGGGGTGAGTTAAGACGAATCACACAGTGTGTTATGTAGAACCAGGACATTTCTTAAATGTAATGATCTGAATAAAGGAAGGCTTAAATACCAGAAAAAGAGAATCTCATCTCTCTCAAAATGGTATGAGAAACCTGAAGGCCATCTATATCGGTGAACAAATCCTCCTCTGGCAATGTCATTGTGGTTTCATAACTGTAACTGGCCAATGAATGCTCTGGTATTTTAGGCATGTTACAGATACCAAAAAGGTATGTAATTTGGTAATCCTGTTAGACACAAGTATTATACATCTATGTAGGAGGTATATAGATGAACTATGAAATCATAATGTTTTACTGTTCATCAAGATCATTTTGGATTTTCAAGGTAATCTGACTAGAAGGCTATCAGAATAATTATATAGTACTATATTCATTTACAGCATGATATCTAAAAACATTTACCTAGGTATACATATTTTTTGTGTAAACAGTATTCCAGTCTTGCTTTGCAGATTTAATGGGTATTAGCATAAGTTACAACAAAGGATACCAGCTTAATCAAGTTCAGACCTGGCTGGTGAGCTCACTTAGTTCCTTTTCCGCCCTCAACTTCCCAAACTTCTCTGACAATGTTAGATGCCCTCTAAAATAAATCACACAACTCTGAGAAGCTCTGCATCTAGCATCTAAGAGGACCAGTCACGATATGACACTAATGCTCACCTGCAGCAACTAATAGTGCAATACGGGTCAGCTGACATGGAAGCAAACACAGAAGTCACGTTTTCACAGGCCTACACCACTCAAGATTAGGGGACATACTGACACAGAAACAGAAATATAGATCAATGGAACAGGATAGAAAGCCCAGAGATAAACCCATGCACATATGGTCACTTTATGTTTGATAAAGGAGGCAAGAATATACAATGGAGAAAAGACAGCCTCTTCAATAAGTAGTGCTGGGAAAACTGGACAGCTACATGTAAAAGAATGAAATTAGAACACTCCCTAACACCATACACAAAAAGAAACTCAAAATGGATTAAAGACCTAGGGCTTCCCTGGTGGTGCAGTGGTTGAGAGTCTGCCTGCCGATGCAGGGGACACGGGTTCGTGCCCCGGTCCGGGAAGATCCCACATGCCGCGGAGCGGCTGGGCCCGTGAGCCGTGGCTGCTGAGCCTGCGCGTCCGGAGCCTGTGCTCCGCAACGGGAGAGGCCACAACAGTGAGAGGCCCACGTACCGCGCAAAAAAAAAAAAAAAAAAAAAAAAAAAAATGTATTAAAGCCCTAAATGTAAGGCCAGACACTATAAAACTCTTAGAGGAAAACATAGGCAGAACATTCTATGACATAAATCACAGCAAGATCCTTTTTGACCCACCTCCTAGAGAAATGGAAATAAAAACAAAAATAAACAAATGGGACCTAATGAAACTTAAAAGCCTTTGCACAGCAAAGGAAACCATAAACAAAACAAAAAGACAACCCTCAGAATGGGAGAAAATATTTGCAAACGAAGCATCTGACAAAGGATTAAACTCCAAAATTTACAAGCAGCTCATGCAGCTCAACATCAAAAAAACAAACAACCCAATCCAAAAATGGGCAGAAGACCTAAATAGACATTTCTCCAAAGAAGATATACAGATTGCCAACAAACACATGAAAGGATGCTCAACATCACTAATCATTAGAGAAATGCAAAGAAAAACTACAATGAGGTATCCTCTCACACCAGTCAGAATGGCCATCATCTAAAAATCTACAAACAATAAATGCTGGAGAGGGTGTGGAGAAAAGGGAAGCCTCCTGCACTGTTGGTGGGAATGTAAATTGATACAGCCACTATGGAGAACAGTATGCAGGTTCCTTAAAACACTAAAAATAGAACTACCATACAACCCAGCAATCCCAATACTGGGCATATACCCTGAGAAAACCATAATTCAAAAACAGCACCACAATGTTCACTGCAGCTCTATTTACAAGAGCCAGGACACGGAAGCAACCTAAGTGTCCATCAACAGATGAATGGATAAAGAAGATGTGGCACATATATATACAATGGAATATTACTCAACCATAAAAAGAAACAAAACTGAGTTATTTGTAGTGAGGTGGATGGACCTAAAGTCTGTCATACAAAGTGAGGTAAGTCAAAAACAGAAAAACAAATACCGTATGCTAACGCATATATATGGAATCTAAAAAAAAAAAAAAATGGTTCTGAAGAACCTAGGGGCAGGACGGGAATAAAGACGCAGACGTAGAGAATGGACTTGAGGACACGGAGAGGGGGAACGGTAGGCTGGGACTAAGTGAGAGAGTGGCATGGACATACATACACTACCAAATGTAAAACAGATAGCTAGTGGGAAGCAGCCACATAGCACAGGGAGATCAGCTCGGTGCTTTGTGACCACCTAGAGAGGTGGGATAGGGAGGGTGGGAGGGAGATGCAGGAGGGAGGAGATATGGGGATATATGTATAGCTGACTCACTTTGTTATAAAGCAGAAACTAACACACCATTGTAAAGCAATTATACTCCAATAAGATGTTAAAAAAAAAAAAGTACATCTATGAGAAAGTGCACAAACCAGTGGAAAAAAAAAAAGATTAGGGGAGAGTAGGTTTCCAGCTACTCTATTTCATGGTTCTGACACTAGCCACCAGAGCTAACCACCAGAGCTATTGTTCTTCTGAAAGAACAATAACAGCAGCTATGTTACACGTCCTTTAAAGTCTCGGTAAAACAGCTACAGCACTACATACTGCAGTCACATACTGAGCCAAGGAGGAAAGGATTAAAAGTGGAGTGCCTCCGGACATTAAGCTTAGGATGATGTAAGATTACATGTCTACTACAGACAGAGGAAGATACTAGGATACATACCAAAATGATGTCAGTGCTTTTTACATTAGCATAACTGTAGGCTTCCTTCCCCGCCCCTTCTCAACTTTGCAAGGGAAAGCTCTCAGCCTGGAAAGACTTATAACAGAGAATATAGATGGAAAATTATGATATTATAGAAAAAATGGTAGGTAATATAAGAGAACTGGAGATAAATTACTCCACGAATTCAGAGGAGGGAAAGATCATTGCTATATTGAGAAAAAGGAGGAGATGGAGAAAGTCTGTGAAATTAGGAACACGTGACATCAGAGGGAAGATGTGACCATGTGGTCATGTAACATCAGTCTTGTAAAAGAGGGGAGATGATCAAGTAGAGCTGGCAGGTGGGGAAAGGAAAGGCCATTGACTCCAATTCAGTGCCTGCTCTATGTGCTGAGCACAGGCCAGTGCTGGGAACACATAGATGAAAAGTGCAATTTCTGCCCCAAACAACTGGAGGTCTGGGGGAGTAGACGGTGAGCCAGGAACCAAGGAAGGAAGGCTGGAGATGAAGAGCCACAAGAAGTGCAAGTGTGCTGGAGGGAGGGCAAGCACAAAGGAAGGTATGGAGTTCATAATGGCAGATAAAATCTAGAACTTCTGGTGACATGATGAATTTGCGCTTCAGACCCTTCAATCTGTCAGAGGAGAGTTAAATGAACTGGAGGGAGAAGAGCCTGGAGTTGGGGAGACTGTTGGTTGAATCCAGGGAAGAATCATGAAGATCTGAAGGAGAAAGAAAGGTTCCTTACGACAAGGGGATAGAAGTTTATGGCACTACACTCTCCGGAGGACAATCCAACAATACAGCAAGAGTCTTGATAACGCCCACACTCCTTGACACCACAATCACACTTCCAGGAATTTACCCTAAAACATCATCAGTGAATGTGTGCAAACTTTTCTCTACAGGAATGTTCAAGCAGCATTGTTGATAACAGTGAAAAAAGTGAAAACAACCTCAATATGCAACAATTCATGACTGATTAAATAAAGGACCATTCAGACACTGAGAACTGTCCAACCACTACAAACTGCAATAAACAAATTCATGATATTAAGTACAAAATCGGTTACACAAATGTATGTAGAAAACAAGCCCATTTTGTGAAAAATAGACAAAAATGGTATCTTATACACACACACAAAGAGTTTGAAGGATGAACACCAAAGAGTTAGTCATGGGTGTATCTCCAGGTAGTTAAAATATTAGAAATTTAAGGTTTTTTCTTTTTGCTTGCCCACATTTTCTAATCTTTTCAATAACACACATATTGAATTATTTGTGTAGTAAGAAAGAGAATAAAAATTTCTATGAAACAAAACAGCAAGCACCTGAAATTTGGGTAGTGGCAGAAGGACTGAACAAAATGGGTGGGGGTAGGGAGAGCTGAAAAAAGAAGCAAACAGTTGAAAGACACACTCACTCTGGCCATCCAAGGTGGATAAGCTCCAGTTCTCTTCCTCCCTGCTGTTGCTTACTCTCACTCAGCAATGGCTTGTACCCTGTGTGGTCCCTCTCATCTCCCGCCTGGCTCCTATCTCCAGGCCAACTCCCGTGGCTATGAAAGTTTAAGCAACTGCACGTAAGGAGCTGATCTGTTTAGACTTTAGGAAGTTTGGTAATAGACACTGCAGCATCTCAAAATCCAATTACCACTTTTACTTAAGGTTCCTAACCATAAGAGTGCTTCACAAAAATAACTTCTCCTTATAACCTTCTTCCGTGTGTTACAACAGAAGCCAAACAGCTGTCCAGGAATAATGGCAGAGATGAAAGTAAAATCTAACTCCAAAAACTGGGCTCCAACCACCAGACCACCCAGGTTCAAGTATCTGTGAATGTCAAGCGAAACAAACAAAAAAAAACAAAAACAGAACTGGGCTCTCCTGTGATGGCCAGTTTATCAAAACAGTTTTGGCCTCCATGACTTTAACATCTTTAATAGCTTTGGGGGGTTTCCAGTTCTTTTATCTCCCTCCCAAATGCCCTGGAAATACACATTGTTCAGGGCCCCAAACATATACATACCCCGCACTTAGCATACGCCAGGCAATGCCCTAGGCGCTAAGGGTACTATGAAAATGAATAAGATTGACAGAATCCATGTCCTCAAGGAGTTCCATTCCAGTGGAGAAGGCCGACAATGAGCTCAAACATACCTACATAAAGATGAGATGGTTCTAGATCAGATAACTGCTGTGTAGAGGACAAAATTGAGAAATACATTAAATAGTGCTTCTTAGCCCCAGCAAGCCTATTTAATGGGTATGAGGAGGGATCAGAGCAACCACCCGTTTTTTTTTTTTGTTGTTGTTGTTGTTGTTTTTAACTTCCCACCCAGCCAAGCTTGAGAATGATGGAGATAGGTGGTGAGGAAATGCCTCCTGGGGGGTGGTATTAAGATCTGAATGATGAAAAGGAGGAAGCACGGGAAGATCTGGAGCAAGGGTATTCTGGTGGAAGAAACCTCAGTGTGAGGTCTGGACCTACGACCAGCCAACCCTGCCAAGTTCCATGGCACAGGGAGACACCTGAGTGGCTGGAGAGTACAGGGGTGGGGGGCAGGGAGAGAGACGGGGATGAAGGAGGGTGCAGGGCATACAGGCTGTGTGGATTTCATTCCAAGCACACATGGGAAACAGCCATGTTGGAGGGTTTTATGCAGGGGGGTGATGTGAGCTCCTGGAAAGAACACTCAGGAAACCCCGGAGCACGAGTCCAGTTGGAAGTGGCTGCAGTGGGTGGGACCGGGGTCATAGGAGGAGAGAGAAAAACAGAAGTGATCAAATCCAGGATACGCTCTCTAGACAGAGCTGGGGGGCTTGTCCTAGAAGTCAAAGCACACAGCTTTTAAAGCCCAGGAGCACATCAGGTGTGCCCTTGGGATGCCTGGTGGCCTGCAGCCGCCAGAGAAGCAGAGACTCTGAGGCCCCGAAGTTACTGAGGTTACAAAAACCGCTACTTAGGCAGATGATGAAAGAGGTCATAAATGAAGATTTTATTTAATATTCCAATTGATGGTCAGTGAGCAAACAAACTAAGCCTCAACGGCCCTAATTATGTAAATTTAACACAACTGTTCTTAACACATTCTAGAAAGAGACAATGAGTTATTACCTCATTTTATATTCTAAAAACCATCAGTAATAAGGTAGAAAGAGGCTCGAGTTGTAGTTTTCCCTTGCCTAACAGGCAGCATGATCTTGCTGGGCAAGTTGGAACAGACCCCCTTTCCTGATCTCTTACAGGTGCTCTCTCCAGTGCTTTTCACGCTACAATCCCATTTTCTTCCATCTTCAGTCACAGGGAGGATCCGCGTCCAGCCTGGCTCTGGCACCGGCCTGGCGTTCCCAGGAGTGCATCTGTCCTGAGGCCAGCTGGGTTCCTCAGCCCTACCATGCATTCAGGTTCAAATCTCACTGCAGCGTTCGCCAAGGGGCTATTTAAATTCAATGGCTCCAATGAAATCTGACAGCTTGAATGTTGTTCAAACAAGCAGGCTACTGCCTGGCTTCAAAAACCTATTAAAGATTTTATTAGCAATTTTACTGTATTGTTATCATAAATTTAGCTTATAAATACCACCTCTGCATATATCACTGCTCCCATATTGCCAAAAGAAGATAAATATAAAGGCTCTTGTAATTACGAGCTTAACTCGGTGAGTGATATGCCCATGCTTCCAGATCTACCTGTCTGGCCACTGCTTTGCAGTTCATTTCAAACAGTATTTGAGCTGCCCAAGGCGGACTGTGCCAACTGCTGGCATTTATACAGGGTGTTCTTCTACCTCTAATACTTTCTTCCTTATCAGCGGGATCAAACATGTCGAGCAAGTATGATCCATCCCCGTTCTACTTCACTTTTGCTAATAGTTCTCTCAGTTACACACTGAAAAGTGTTTTTCACCTACACATGCTCTACACCCCATTGCTTCTTTCCTTCCCTGTTAAATAATACCGCCCAAGAACTTCAGGAGAATCTGTCCCTGTGTCCAGCCACCTCCCCCAACCTCCCATCTTTTAACTTTGAGTTATAGAAAAGCTTTAATCATGAACAATCCCCACAAGAGTGAGGCTGAATCAAGGAAAAGAACCACCACAGGCTTTTTAAAACTAGAAACAAATCATATCCTCTATCTCCATAAGACTCTATACTGTTATTTCTTAAATATATCATTATTGTAAAAAAGTACCTAAAAAAAGCTATCTTATATTACATTGTTCCTATTCTGAATAATTACCAATATTGAGTTCAGTAATATGTACCACAGATACTCTTCATTACATCATGGGGTAAACAGCATTTTGAGATCTATCCAAAGACTTGGGTTTTTGTTAATAGAAAAGTGTACTCTGTCGGTAGGAATGTAAATTGGTGCAGCCACTGTGGAAAACAGTACGGAGGTTTCTCAAAAAATTAAAAATAGGGCTTCCCTGGTGGCGCAGTGGTTGAGAGTCCGCCTGCCGATGCAGGGGACACGGGTTCGTGCCCCGGTCCGGGAAGATCCCACATGCCGCAGAGCGGCTGGGCCCGTGAGCCATGGCCGCTGAGCCTGCGCATCCGGAGCCTGTGCTCCGCAACGGGAGAGGCCACAGCAGTGATAGGCCCGTGTACCACAAAAAAAAAAAAAAAAAAAAAAATAGAACTACCATGTGACCCAGCAATTCCACTCCTGGGTATATATCTGAAGAAAAAGAAAACACTAATTCGAAAAGTTACATGCACCCCAATGTTCATAGCAGCATTATTTACAATTGCCAAGATATGGAAGCAACCTAAGTGTCCATCAACAGATGAATGGATAAAGAAGAGGTGAGATATACACACACACACACTCACACAAATATACATACACAGTGAAATACTACTCAGCCATAAAAAAGAATGAAATTTTGCCATTTGCAGCAACATGGATGGACTTGGAGGGCATTATGTTAAGTGAAATAAATCAGACAAATAAAGACAAATACTGTATGATACCACTTATATGTGGAATATAAAAAATACAACAAACTAGTGAATATAACAAAAAAGAAGGAGACTCAACAGATATAGAGAACAAACCAGTGGTTACCACTGGGGACAAGGAAGGGGTGAAAGGCAATATAGGGGTAGGGGATTAAAAGGTACAAATTATCATGTAAAAATTAAGCTACACAGATATACTATACAACACAAGGAATATAGCCAATATTTTATAATAACTATAAAAATAAAATGCATACAAAGTTACTAAAAACATTATGAGCAACTCATTTTAAATTGGGGATTGCCTTTAATGGGGGAAAAAGTTGAAAAGGAGAAAGACCAGTGGTGAAAAAAGGGAGAAGTAGTTATAAACCATACTGGAAAATCCACTTGGGTAAGCAAAGTAGATTTTTTTTTTTAATCTAGGTTTCCTAGATCTTCCCTTATTCTTTCAAGGCTGGATGAGAAGGCTTTCAACATTATTAAAATGGCAAATGCCAAAAAATAAAAATAAATTTTTAAAGAAGGGACTTCCCTGGTAGTCCCGTGGTTAAGGCTCCATGCTTCCAGTGCCGGGGGCATGGGATCCCTGGTCGGGGAACTAACATCCCACATGCTGTGCAGAGCAGCCAAAAACAAATAAATAAATAAAAATGAAAATAAATAAAATGGCAAATGAAGAAGGATAACGGGACGATAAACTGCAGATAAGCCCGATAAATCAGTAACTGGAAAGCCAGCAGGCAAGTAAATTTGTTAACTAGCATTTTTTAAGGACCACCGTACACTGGCCTATCACTGCATAAAGTAGCAGGTTAGCTGTTAGATTGCCACTGGAAACCAGTTACATACTTTAAATGCTTCCCATCGAGTACATGCTGCCAAACCCTTTGCATATCTGACTTCAGTCTCCAGTTTGATTAGTTTAGAGCCGAAAAACACAAAAGCGCCCTGCACTCCAGAGACTATGTGAGTACCTACGGCACAGTAGACAGCTCAAGGAACAACCTTCGCAGGCCCGTACTATCTATGGGTGTTCTTTGCCCAAATGGCATTTTAAAACACCAAAAATTGATTGAGTTAAATCATTTTGTAATCGGAACACAATGCCTTTCTCAATGCGTTTTTCTGAAACTCTGAAGCAAGGTGACGATGATTAAAATGATATTCGGAAACAAGTAAGAAGCATCTAAATAAGCACAGACACACAAAAAGTGACAAGAGCAAATGTGCTACTGTCTCGCATCTGCCAATGCAGTAACTGTCCAGCTAGGCACTCTGACTAAAAAGCAGTAAACTAAATTTTTTAAAAATACATGAAATCAAGTTTTACTGATTGCCCTTTGAAAAAACATTATCAGTTACTCAAATATTTTAACATTTTCTTTCACTTATAAAACTTACATTATGGATACACGCAAAAACCTTTTTTGATGTGATCAGAACATAAGCCCTTAGCAAGCAAAAATTCAATGACTGAAATAGCCTTTATCATATTTTTTTAAATAAAATTATTTACGGTGTGGCCAAAAGAAACAGAAGTACATAGGCTTAAGCCAGAATACCACACGCACACAAAAAAAGCCAACATTAATATCTGCTGTGCCAGCTGAATTCAAATTAACCCAATTTTACGTGTTAATTAAACCAGCTATTTTCTTCTTATTGTATTTTTGCTTCTTAAATAGTAGAGTCTACAAGTGGTTCCCAACAGACTTGTTCCAATAACAATGACGTATTCATTTACTTCTATTATGACCATACAATACAGTAACTGAGCAGTAATTTTTCACAGTCAATTACATGTGGGGTTCTTTATGCTTAAAAATGCTGAAATAATGTATACTACAGAGCCATATGCCTGAATCTCTAGTCTGCCTGAGGCAGTTGCCTGGGTAACACATTTTCTCTTTGGTTTAGCATAACCCTTCGTTGAATATCATTAGGTGTCATTAAATAGCAAACATGAACATGAACTTCAATACACTACTTAGAGTCATTTTACACATGTAAACAAGTGCTCCATCATTTATAAGAAGCTTAAAATAGATTATGGTTTTCTGTATTTAAGACCATGAAAAAGAAATCTTAAAAGTGCCTACGTGTTGATTCCAAATTGAATTTGCAGAAATTTCTCTTATATTAACAAGAGAACTCAGACCAAGTTTCAGGGGCAACACTTCTCATCTATATAGTCATAATATTTCAGTGCAAGCAAAGAAGGCTTAGGTTTTTAAATTTTACTTTAAATTTACTCAAAGTTGTAAAATAACTGCATCAATTCCATCTCAGACCATCAAGTACTTTTACTCTCATTTCTAACAAGGAGAGAGAAAGCACTCAAGTTCGGTAACAAAATTAATTTAAAGAATAAGATCCTTAAAATCAAGGCACATAGTAAGAAAGAAAAAGTATGGGATAAATCATGCACTATCTAAAATATTTTAAATTTAAAAATTTACTGATGTGTTCTATAGTTTAGAAGTGGTAATATGCAGTTTATACAGCATGTTCTAGAGCAATGCCTGCATGAAGAATGGCAGCTGTCCCCAATAATCTCCATCAGCCCTCCATCCAATGCCGCCCCAAATACGCATCCTTGTCTAAGAAAAACAATGTACTTGGCCCCACAAACATAGTCTCAATGCTTCGAGTCTCCTCCTCCCCACCCACATTCCCAAGCAGATTATCGCTCCTAAACCATGGAATTACGATTTTCTGAGACACATCATAACTCCATGTAAGCCTAATCTCTCAGCCTGTAAACAATAACAACTTGTCCTCTATCACCTGCATCACAAAGGGCCTCTAAATGTGCAATGTTAATTTTAAAGGACACATGCAAAAAGAAAACGAATCATCAAATGGCACGGCCATCTCTAACGTGCTTTCTCACCTTTCCCAGAAAAGGAGAAAGGCAGGCTCCAAAACGCTGGAAGTGGGGCTGGGGGTACTGATCAAGTAAGGTTCAGGAGGCAGCCCCAAAGCTGTCCTCAGTCAACCTAAGAGTAAAGAGACAGCTCCGCCAAGAACAAATAAGTTCTTAGTTGTGAGGCTTGAGGTACCAGAAATAACTATGATGATGAACTGGGATCTTTTTTCTCCTTCCCACATCTGTTTCCTAATTCAAAATGAGGAAGAAATGGCCACACAAAATGGAATGACTTAGCCTCAGGTGCCATGCTTACACCTCCCACTGCTCCACAAATACTCACGTAACTGAATAAAACCTCAAACACCATGTTCAGTCCAGGGGCTGAGGTGTGGTTGGCAAGGAAAAAGTTATTTGATATTAAATGTATACCCCATTTTGGTTTCAACATTCTGCTCTGAAATGAGGTAAATCATGAGAAACAAACTGATAGCACAGGTAAATCTTTAAGCAAAACATGTTCAAGATATACTGGGATCAGTACAGATTCAGTCACATCTCTGATGCCTCTATAACGATTCATGTTCTAAATGATTATCTAAGACACTCTAGGATTTCAAATGAAACTTAAAAATTAAAACTAAATTGTATAAACTGTCATTGCTGAGAAAAGTAGCCCAAAAACTTCAGAAACATTACTAATGAGAATTGAAACAAAAAGTGTTTTCTGCTTACAATATTCTCATTAAGTAGTATTTCTGGATTTTACCCAATACGTACAATAAACAGAATGCTATTTCCACCCCTATCCTCGATACAGATTAATTTAAATTTTACTACATGAACATAATTCACTTAAGAATTGGCACAAGATCTGGTAAAGAAAAATGTAAGTTTTTCATATTTAATTATGTTTTGCTATACAAATAATCACTAACAAAACACAATAAATACACCTATTAACACAGGCCACCCATGAACGTAGATTCTCATTAAAATAACCAAAAGCATTTATTATAGCTATGTAAGCCTGCTCTACTTAGGTTTATAGTTTATTTTACTCTCTGGAAGAACCTACATAAATTCCAAAAAAAAGGCAAGAAAAATTTTCTGTCCAATATGTTGCCCCATCCTATTCTATACTATCTCTGCATTCATTAACAAGTCCTATTTATAAAGGTCTCATAATAGCAAGTTTTTTTTAAGCAGGCAATTACAACACAGAATAGCAACTGTAAAAAAATAATAATAATCAAAATTAGAAACTGTTGGGAGTACTTTTATATTTTTGCAAAAGCAAATTCAGCTACAAGACTTTTGAGACTCTTTTGCTTTTTCTAGGTACAATTACTGCTAATTGTGGAAAAGCAACATCAGTATTTTAATGCTTTTTCCTTAATTGGTAACTTTTATTTCCTGATTTAAATTAAAAAACAAAACAAAACTCTAGAAGAAAGCATTAATCAGGAAATCATAAAGCCACAAAAAGAGGTTTTCTATGTTCAGCGAATCCCAGGTACTTTCAAGGGAGGTTTTCCCTAGATGGAAATGCAACCCCCTTAGTGAATTTGTAAAAATCATATTCTAAGTTAATAACTGGAAGAATGGTGTGAACTAAAATCTATTGAAAGAGGAGACACGTGGCTGCATTTATTCACCTCTGCTGAAGAAAGCTGTGACTCACCAGACCATAAGCAGGGAAGAGAGAGGCAGAGACAAACGGTCCCCAGCTAGCCAACTCTCTGGCCTTCACAGGGTGCTGAAGGGGAGGGGCAGGAGTCTCAAAAGGATCAAGAACCTAATCATATGGGTGTTTTTCTCAATACAAAGAATCGCTCACAGTAATTTTACAAAAACAAGAATGACCCCAGACTACTGTGGTACCAGCCTATTTGGAGAGGATAAACGTGAAAACAGGATAAGAAAAAAGATTAGCTAAAAGTTTCAGCACCTGTTACAGAGAGAGATGGCATAAAATGTCATAGAGTTCCTAGGAAAAAATGAAAACCAGGGGTTTTAATATGTTGAATTTCAATATGGAACCAGTAGACAGCCTGAGAATTCCATCCCCTTATCAGCTTGATAATCATACCTCCCACACTCATAGCACTTTATGTGTCCAATCCATTCAAATTCATTCACTAAATACAGAGTGCTCCTGTGTGCCGGCCGCACTGTCTAGGATCTGCAGGTTCAGCAGTGAGCCAAGCAGACAAAAATCCCTGCCTTCCTGGAGCTTCAGCCAAGTGTGTGTGAGAAGGCAGAGGGGGAGACAATAAACCAATTAATAAAATCCTTACGTGACAAGATAACCACTATGAGATACACTGCCCTATAAGGAGAAAGGCATGTTGGGGGTACAACTTAAAACAGCATGTTCAGGTAAAGCCTTCCTAAGAAGGTGTCATCAGCACGAAGACCTACTTCTTGGGGGAAGAGGAAGTGCGCAGGCATTGCGGTGAGACTGAGCATGGTGTGTTCACGGTGCAGCAAGAAGGCCACTGGGGCTGGAACAGACTAAGTGGGGAGAGGAATTGTAGGAGATGAAGCAGAAGGGTAAGGGAAGGAAAGTGGGCACAGTAAGGCCTTGCTGGCCACAGTAAGGACTTTGGCTTTTACTTGGAGTGATATGGGGAGCCATAAAAGAGTGTGAGCCAGAGAGTAACACGACCCAACTTAGGTCTTAATAGGATCACTCTGGCTGCTGTGCTGAACAGACTGCAGGGAAGCAAGAATAGACACAGGGAGACTTGTTAAGAGGCCATTACAATAATCTCAGCGAGGGATGGTCATGCCTCTCAGCAAAGGTGGTAAGAAGTGGTCACCTTCCGGATACAGAGTAACATCCCTCCATAATGCTACAAATGGAATCAAAAGAACTAAATCATGTAAAATGAGGAGTCACTTTATTGGGAGTTCAATTATTCACCAGGAATGAATCTACAGAACTAGCCACCTGGGGGCCATGTGCCAATCACCAGCTGTGCTGAGCCTGAATTTGCACCGTTACAGGGTGAATTAGTGACACCTTTAATATTTTCCCTTTTTTCTTTTTGCTCATTTAATATAGTTTTCTTTTTGAAAATGTACATTTAGATGAACTTGCAGAGAAAATTCAAATGAAGCAGGGACTTCCCTGGTGGTCCAGTGGTAAAGAATCCACCTTCCAATGCAGGGGACGTGGGTTCGATCCCTGGACGGGGAACTAAGATCCCACATGCCGCGAGCCACAACTAACTGAGCCCACGTGCCTCAACTAGAGAGCCTGCACGCTGCAACTACCGAGCCCGAGCACTCTGAACCCTGCGCGTGACAACTAGAGAGGAACCTGTACGCCACAACGAAGAGCCAACGCCGCAATGAAAAGATCCCGAGTGCCGCAACTAAGACCCGATGCAGCCAAAAAATTAAGGAAAATAAATAAATAAAACAAATATTTAAAAATAAATAAAAATAAAATGAAGCAGAACTACAGTGGTATGTACATTTGCTATCCTGCTTCCCCTTTTAATCATCTTTACCAGCAGCTGGTTCATTGCCAACTTTTCTGGTGTAGGTTGAACATGGACTCTATGTTAGAAATCAATCTGATGAGTCTTCTACTAAGCATCTCTTGGTGGACTCCTGGATGGGAACTGGTTACCACAAAGGCCAAGGAATGATTAGAAGCTTGAAATTTTCAGGGCATCCCCTATTCTCTAGAAAGGGGAAAAGGTAGTATAGCCATTTTCACAATGTTGATTCCTCCTATCTAAGAACATGGTATATCTCTCCATCTGTTTGTGTTGTCTTTGATTTCTTTCATCAGCATCTTATAGTTTTCTGAGTACAGGTCTTTTGCCTCTTTAGGTAGGTTTATTCCTAGTTATTTTATTCTTTTTGTTGCAATGGTAAATGGGATTGTTTCCTTAATCTCTCTTTGTGGTCTTTGTTGTTAGTGTACAGCTACACGTGAAAGAATGAAATTAGAACACTCCCTATCACCACACACAAAAGTAAACTCAAAATGGATTAAAGACCTAAATGTAAGGCCGGACACTATAAAGCTCTTAGAGGAAAACATAGGCAGAGCACTCTTTGAGATAAATTGCAGCAAGGTCTTTTTTGACCCACCTCCTAGAGTAATGAAAATAAAAACAAAAATAAACGGGACCTAATGAAACTTAAAAACAGGGCTTCCCTGGTGGCTCAGTGGTTAACAATCTGCCTACTAATGCAGAGGACACAGGTTTGAGCCCTGGTCCGGGAAGATCCCACATGCCGCAAAGCAACTAAGCCCATGCGCCACAACTACTGAGCCTGCATGCTACAACTACTGAAGCCCACATGCCTAGAGCCCGTGCGCTGCAACAAGAAGCCACCGCAGTGAGAAGGCTGCGCACCACAATGAAGAGAGTAGACCCCGTTCACCGCAACTAGAGAAAGCCCACGTGCAGCAACGAAGACCCAATGCAGCCAAAAATAAATTGAATAAATAAATTTAAAAAAAAGAAACTTAAAAGCTTTTGCATAGCAAAAGAAACCATAAACAAGAAGAAAAGACAACCCTGAGAATGGGAGAAAATATTGCAAACAAAGCAACTGACAAGGGATTAATCTTCCGAAATATACAAACAGCTCATGCAGCTCAATAACAAAAAAAAAAACCCAATCAGAAAATGGGTGGAAGACCTAAATAGACAGGTCTTCAAAGAAGACATACAGATGGCCAACAAACACATGAAAAGATGCTTAACATTACTAAGTACTAGAGAAATGCAAATCAAAACTACAATGAAGTATTATCTCACACCAGTCAGAATGGCCAGCATCAAAAAATCGACAAACAATAAATGCTGGAGAGAGTGTGGAGAAAAGAGAACCCTCTTGCACTGTTGGCGGGAATGTAAATTGATACAGCCACTGTGGAGAACAGTATGGCAGTTCCTTAAAAAACTAAAAATAGCACTACCATATGACCCAACAATCCCACTCCTGGGCATATACCCCGAGAAAACCATAATTTGAAAAGACACATGCACCCCAATGTTGATTGCAGCACTATTTACAATAGCCAGGACATGGAAGCAACCTAAATGTCCATCAACAGAGGAATGGATAAAGAAAATGTAGTAAATATTACTCATCCATAAAAAGGAACAAAACTGGGTCATTTGTAGAGACATAGATGGACCTAGAGACTGTCATACAGAGTAAGATCAGAAAGAGAAAAACAAATGTTGTATATTAACGCACATATGTAGAATCTAGAAATATGGTATAGATGAACTTATTTGCAAAGCAGAAATAGACACACAGACATAGAGGATAAACGTATGGATACCAAGGGGGGAAATGGGGGGGTGGGATGGATTGGGAGATTGGGATTGAGATATATACACTACTATGTATAAAATAGGTAACTAATGAGAACAGACTGTATAGCACAGGGAACTCTACTCAATGCTTTGTGGTGACCTGTATGTGAAGGAAATCCAAGCAAAAGGGGATATATGTATACATGTGGCTGATTCACTTTGCTGTAGAGCAGAAACTAACGCAACACTGTAAAGCAACTATACTCCAATTTTTAAAAGGGGGAGGGGTTAGAAATGCAGTTAAATAACTGATCGTGAGGCCTCCATAAAAATTTCAAAAGTACAGGGTTGAGGCAGCTTCTAGATTGGTGAGCACATGACAGGGCTGGGAGGGTGGTGTGCCTGAAGAGGGCATGGACGTTTTCAGATTCAGAATGAACTACACTACTGACTTTCCTGGGTCTCCAGCTTGTCCATGGTGGACAGTGAGAGGTCTCAGCCTCCATGATTGCATGAGCCAATTCCTCCTAATAAATCTCTCCCTCTCTCCCCACCCCCAACTCCCCTCCCTTTCCTCCTCATCCCTTTATACAGTTGACCCTTCAACAACATGGGTTGAGAGGAGCCTAAACCAAGATGGTGGAGTAGAAGGATGTGCTCTCACTCCCTCTTGCGAGAACACCAGAATCACAACTAACTGCTGAACAATCATCGACAGGAAGACACTGGAACTCACCAAAAAAGATACCCCACAACCAAAGACAAAGGAAAAGCCAAAATGAGACGATAGGAGGGGCGCAATCATAATAAAATCAAATCCCATAACTGCTGGGTGGGTGACTCACAAACTGGAGAACACTTATACCACAGAAGTCCACCCACTGGAGTGAAGGTTCTCAGCCCCATGTCAGGCTTCTGAACCTGGGGGTCTGGCAATGGGAGGAGGAATTCCTAGAGAATCAGACTTTGAAGGCTAGCGGGATTTGACTGCAGGACTCTAACAGGACTGGGGGAAACAGAGACGCCACTCTTGGAGGGCACACACAAAGTAGTGTGCGAATCAGGACCCAGGGGAAAGAGCAGTGACCCCAGGAGAGACTGAACCAGACCTACCTGCTAGTGTTGGAGGGTGACCTGCAGAAGAGGTGGGTGGCTGTGGCTCACCCTGAGGACAAGGACACTGGCAGCAGAAGTTCTGGGAAGTACTCCTTGGCATGAGCCCTCCCAGAGTCCGCCATTAGCCCCAACGAAGAGCCTGCAGGCTCCAGTGTCTGGTTGCCCCAGGCCAAACAACCAACAGGGAGGGAACCCAGCCCCACTCATCAGCAGTCAAGTGGATTAAAGTTTTACTGAGCTCTGCCCACCAGGGCAAAAGCCAGCTCTACCCAACACCAGTCCCTCCCATCAGGAAACTTGCACAAGCCTCTTAGACAGCTTCATCCACCAGAGGGCAGACAGCAGCAGCAAGAAGAACTACAATTCTGCAGCCTGTGGAACAAAAACCACATTCACAGAAAGACAGACAAGATGAACAGGCAGAGAGCTATGTACCAGATGAAGGAACAAGATAAAACCTCAGAAAAACAAGTAAATGAAGTGGAGATAGGCAACCTTCCAGGAAAGAATTCAGAATAATGATAGTGAAGATGATCCAGGACCTTGGAAAAAGAATGGAGGCAAAGATCAAGAAGATGCAAGAAATGTTTAACAAAGACCTAGAAGAATTCAAGAACAAACAAACAGAAATGAATAACACAATAACTGAAATGAAAAATACACTAGAAGGAATCAATAGTAGAATAACTGAGGCAGAGGAATGGATAAGTGACCTGGAAGACAGAATGGTGAACAGAATAAAGAACAGAATAAAGAAAAAAGAATGAAAAGAAATGAAGACAGCCTAAGAGACCTCTGGGACAACATTAAACGCAACAACATTCACATTATAGGGGTCCTAGAAGGAGAAGAGAGAGAAAGGACCCAAGAAAATATTTGAAGAGGTTATAGTCGAAAACTTCCCTAACATGGGAAAGGAAATAGCCACCCAAGTCCAGGAAGCGCAGAGAGTCCCATACAGGATAAACCCAAGGAGAAACAGGCTGAGACACATAATAATCAAATTGGCAAATATTAAAGACAAAGAAAAATTATTGAAAACAAGGGAAAAACAACAAATAACATACAAGGGAACTCCCATAAGGTTAAACAGCTCATTTCTCAGCAGAAACTCTACAGGCCAGAAGGGAGTGGCATGATATACTTAAAGTGATGAAAGTGAAGAACCTACAACCAAGATTACTCTACCCATTAAGGATCTCATTCAGATTCGATGGAGAAATCAAAAGCTTTACAGACAAGCAAAAGCTAACAGAATTCAGCACCACCAAACCAGCTCTACAGCAGATGCTAAAGGAACTTCTCTACGTGGGAAACACAAGAGAAGAAAAGGACCTACAAAAACAAACCCAAAACAATTAAGGAAATGGTAATAGAAACACACATATCGATAATTACCTTAAACATGAATGGATTCAATGCTCCAACCAAAAGACACAGGCTTGCTGAATGGGTACTTGTTTTTCAAGACCCATATATATGCTGTCTACAAGAGGCCCACACTTCAGACCTAGGGACACATACAGACTGAAAGTGAGGGGATGGAAAGAGATATTCCATGCAAATGGAAATCAAAAGAAAGCTGGAGTAGCAATACTTATATCAGATAAAACAGACTGTAAAATAAAGAATGTTACAAGAGACAAGAAAGGACACTACATAATGATGACGGGATCAATCCAAGAAGATATAACAATTATAAATATACATGCACCCAACATAGGAGCACCTCAATACATAAGGCAACTGCTAACAGCTATAAAAGAGGAAATCGACAGTAACACAATAATAGTGGGGGACTTTAACACCTCACTTACACCAATGGACAGGTCATCCAAAATGAAAATAAATAAGGAAACAGAAGCTTTAAATGACACAATAGACCAGATAGATTTAATCGATATTTATAGAACATTCCATCCAAAAACAGCAGATAACACTTTCTTCTCAAGTGCGCAGGGAACACTCTCCAGCATAGATCACATCTTGCGTCACAAATCAAGCCTCAGTAAATTTAAGAAACTTGAAATCATATCAAGCATCTTTTCTGGCCAAAACGCTATGAGATTAGAAATGTATTACAGGGGAAAAAAACATAAAAAACATAAACACATGGAGGCTAGACACTACATTACTAAACAACCAAGAGATCGCTGAAGAAATCAAAGAGGAAATCAAAAAATACCTAGAGAAAAATGACAATGAAAACACGACAATCCAAAACCTATGGGAAGCAGCAAATGCACTTCTAAGAGGGAAGTTGATAGCTATACAAGGCTACCTCAAGAAACAAGAAAAATCTCAAATAAACAATCTAACATTACACCTAAAGGAACTACAGAAAGAACAAACAAAACCCAAAGTTAGCATAAGGAAAGAAAGCATAAAGATCAGAGCAGAAATAAATTAAACAGAAACAAAGAAAACAATAGCAAAGGTCAATAAAACTAAAAGCTGGTTCTTTGAGAAGATAAACAAAATTGACAAACCATTACCCAGACTCATCAAAAAAAAGAGGAAGAGGACTCAAATCAATAAAATGAAAAATGAAAAAGGAGAACTTACAACAGACACAGCAGAAATACAAAGCATCCTAAGAGACTACTACAAACAACTCTATGCCAATAAAATGGACAACCTGGAAGAAATGGACAAATTCTTAGAAAGTTATAACCTTCGAAGACTGAACCAGGAAGAAACAGAAAATATGAACAGACCAACCACATGTAATAAAATTGAAACTGTGATTAAAAATCTTCCAACAAACAAAAGTCCAGGACCAGATGGCTTCACAGGTGAATTCTATCAAACATTTAGAGAATAGCTAACACTCATCCTTCTCAAACTCTTCCAAAAAATTGTGGAGGAAGGAACACTCCCAAACTCATTCTATGAGGCCACCATCACCCTGATACCAAAACCAGACAAAGATACTACAAAAAAATTAAATTACAGAATATAACTAATGAATATAGATGCAAAAATCCTAAACAAAATACAAACAGAATCCAGTAACACTTTAAAAGGATCATACTCCACGATCAAGTGGGATTTACCTCAGGGATGCAAGGATTCTTCAATACATGCAAATCAATCAATGTGATACACCATATTAACAAATTGAAGGGAAAAAACCATATGATCATCTCAACAGATGCAGAAAAAGCTTCTGACAAAATTCAACACCCATTTATGATAAAAAACTCTCCAGAAAGTGGGCAGAGAGGAAACCTACCTCAACATAATAAAGGCCATATATGACAAAGCAAACATCATTCTCAATGGTGAAAAACTGAAAGCATTTCCTTTAAGATCAGGAACAAGACAAGCACGTCCACTCTCACCACTAATATTCAACATAGTTTTGGAAGTTCTAGCCATGGCAATCAGAGAAGAAAAAGAAATAAAAGGAATACAAATTGGAAAAGAAGAAGTAAAACTGTCACTGCTTGCAGATGACATGATACTATACGTAGAGAATCCTAAAGATGCCACCAGAAAACTACTAGAGCTAATCAATGAATTTGGTAAAGTTGCAGGATACAAAATTAATGCACAGAAATCTCTTGCATTCCTATATACTACTGATGAAAAATCTGAAAGAGAAATTAAGGAAACACTCACATTTTCCACTGCAACAAAAAGAATAAAATACCTAGGAATAAACCTACCTAGGGAGACAAAGTACCTGTATGCAGAAAACTATAAGACACTGATGAAAGAAATTAAAGATGATACCAACAGATGGAGAGATATACCATGTTCTTGGATTCGAAGAATCAATATTGTGAAAATGACTATACTACCCAAAGCAATGTACAGATTCAATGCAATCCTTAACAAATTACCAATGGCATTTTTTATACAACTAGAACAAAAAATCTTAAAATTTGTATGGAGACACAAAAGACCCTGAATAGTCAATGCAGTCTTGAGGGAAAAAAGCTGAGCTGGAAGAATCAGACTCCCTGACTTCAGACTATACTACAAAACTACAGTAATCAAGACAATATGTTACTGGCACAAAAACAGAAATATAGCTCCATGGAACAAGATAGAAAGCTCTGAGATAAACCCACGCACCTATGGTCAACTACTCTATGACAAAGGAGGCAAGGATATGCAATGGAGAAAAGATAGCCTCTTGAATAAGTGGTGCTGGGAAAACTGGACAGCTACATGTAAAAGAATGAAATTAGGACACTCCCTAACACCACACACAAAAATGAACTCAAAATGGATTCGAGACCTAAATGTAACACCGGACACTATAAAAGTCTTAGAGGAAAACATAGGAAGGACACTCTTTGACATAAATCACAGCAAGATCTTTTTTGATCCACCTCCTAGAGTAATGGAAATAAAACCAAAAATAAACAAATGGGACCTAATGAAACTTCAAAGCTTTTGCAAAGCAAAGGAAACCATAAACAAGATGAAAAGACAACCCTCAGAATGGGAGAAAATATTTGCAAAGGAATCAATGGACAAAGGATTAATCTCCAAAATGCATAAACAGCTCATGCAGCTCAGTATTAAAAAAACAAACAACCCAATCCAAAAATGGGCAGAAGACCTAAATAGACATTTCTCCAAAGAATACATACAGGTGGCCAAGAAGCACATGAAAAGCTGCTCAACATCACTAATTATTAGAGAAATGCAAATCAATAATACAGTGAGGTATCACCTCACACCAGTTAGAATGGGCATCATCAGAAAATCTACAAACAACAAATGCTGGATAGGGTGTGGAGAAAAGGGAACCCTCTTGCACTGTTGGTGGGAATGTAAATTGATACAGCCATTATGGAGAACAGTATGGAGGTTCCTTAAAAAACCAAAAACAGAATTACCATATGATCCAGCAATCCCACTCTTGGGCATATACCCAGAGAAAACCGTAATTCAAAAAGACACATGCACCCCAATGTTCATTGTAGCACTATTTACAATAGCCAGGTCATGGAAGCAACCTAAATGCCCATCAACAGACGAATGGATAAAGAAGATGTGGTAAATATATACAATGGAATATTACTCAGCCATAAAAAGGAACGAAATTGGGTCATCTGTTGAGACGTGGATGGATCTAGAGACTGTCATACAGAGTGAAGTAAGTCAGAAAGAAAAAAACAAATATCGTATATTAATGCATATATGTGGAACCTAGAAAAATGGTACAGATGAACCAGTTTGCAGGGCAGAAACTGAGACACAGATGTAGAGAACAAACGTATGGATACCAAGGGGGGAAAGCGGCAGGGGTGTGTGTGTGTGTGTAATGAACTGGGCGATTGGTATTGACAGGTATACACTGATGTGTATGAAATTGATGACTAATAAGAACCTGCTGTATAAAAAATAATAAAATTAAATTAAAAAATTAAAAAAAAGAAACAATGTAAAACTCAATTTAAAATTTGAGTGGAATAGCAGAAAAATTGGCTTTTTAAAAAAATTTATTTTCTTTTCAACCCAATAAACTTCTGCAAACCTGCTAGTATCAGGATTCAAAAATCCAATTTTTTACAAAAGAAAAATCAGTTAATTTTTTGAATAACACAGTGAAATGGTGGGGGGCCTTGACAGTGAAAAATTTCTCTATATATTTCACAGATCCAAGAATTTTAGATAATCTAGATAAATTGAGATGTCCATTCACTGAACTAATAATTTTAGTCAATACATTACAATTTTCTACTGTTTTCTACTCTTATAGTCTATGTAACTGTTCATATTTTAGAAATGGTATAAGGTAACTGGGAAAAGTTCTCTTTCCATTTATTAAAGTTTTTCAAATTGTTTTTTTCTCTGGAATCTTTGATGTATGTAAGACAGTTGCTAAATGTGACAATCTGTTACCGCCTGAAAGTAACGAATTTGGAGAGACTTTTATTTGAAAAAAAAACCAAAACAAAACATGGGTTGAACTGCTAGGATCCACTTATACATAGTTCCCCCACCCCAAAAGTAAATACTACAGTACTACATGATCCAAGATTGGTTGAATCCAAGGGTGCAGAACTGCAGATATGGGAGAACCGCAGGAACAGAGGGCCAACCATAAGTTATACTCAAATTTTCGACTGTTAGGAGGGTCAGTGCCCATAACCCCTGTGTTGTTCAAAGGTCAACTGCAGATATGCTTTATTAATTCTGTTTCTTTGGAGAACCCTAACTAAAACACACACACATGCACATATACTATATACACTGTAGCATATACAGTAGTAAAGAACTCAAATACTACAGTATATATACACTATCGTGAGAGTTTACATGGCTGGTTTGGGGTATGAATGGGGAGAGAAATATGAACATGAATATGCATGCATATCAATTTATTTATATTTGGGGGAGAAACACCCTGTGGAAGAAAAATACAAAAACTAAAGGAAAAAAGGGTAAGCTATAAGGGGGAGGGTGGAGACAGGGGGAAGAAGACAGGCATCTCCAGCCAGACTTCTCTGAGTATACCTTGCCTCTATTATATAGTTGTGACTTAGGAAACATTTGTTTTATATATGCAACAATTAAATTAGATCTAAAAGAAAAAAAAGCAGTCCCTAAAAATTGAAAACAAACTGAAATGAATGAACCTAACCATATACATCAAGTTGGTGGCAAAACCACACAGAGAAATGAATTATTTCAAATAACCTCAGAACACAGTATTTTCATTGTATATACTTAGTGGGATGCAGTCTAAGTACAAATAAAGTTGAAAAGAAATCTTAAGCTTCCTTCAGTATCTAACTGTCAGCATCAATACTGGTGTTTTTATTTTGAATATATCCTACATATTGCAAATATGTAATTCTGTGATGTTGCTGGTAATCAAGATTTTCAGTGAAAGAATAGAGATAAATTTTTAAAAATCAGAGACTAAACATATTTTGACTTTAATTTTGTCCATTTAACTTTGAAATACCCATATAAACTGAAGACTTTTTCCTACTTCTAACCACTAAAGCCTCAAAGCAGGTCTCTATATATAGCTGCCCATGAAAAGGAATACAGCTCCATGGATGTGTGGCTGAGTCCAGGTCTGGAGCAGGAAATACATAGAATAACATCCTGCTTTGCCACAAAGCAAGGAAATACTCCAATATTGATGGAGCCTATCAAAAAGGACAAAGGAGAAAATATAGAAAGGTTCCCACTGGCCAAAGATGAGATACATACAGTTGATTAAAACATGACAAATACAACCCAACACAGGAGCACCGCAATATATATGGCAAATGTTAACAGACATAAAACGAGAATTCAACAGTAACACAATAATAGTGGGGGACTGTAACACCCCAGTTACATCAATGGACAGATCATCCAGACAAAAAATCTATTAGGAAACACAGGCCTTAAATGACACATTGGACCAGATGCACTTAACTGATATTTACAGAGCATTCCATTCAAAAGCAGCAGAATACACAGTCTCGTCAAGTGTACATGGAACATTCTCTAGGATGAATCACATGCTGGGCCACAAAGCAAGCCTCAGTAAATTTTAGAAAACTGAAATCATATCAAGCATCTTCTCTGAACACAATGCTATGAAGCTAGGAACAGGATAAAAAAAAAACTGTAAAGAAACACAAACACATGGAGGCTAAACAGTATGCTACTAAACAACCAATGGATCACTGAAGAAATGAAAGAGGAAGTCAGAACGTACCTAGAGGCAACTGAAAATGAAAAGACGACAAACTGAAACCTATGGGATGTAGCAAAAGCAGGTCTAAGAGGAAACTTTATAGTGATATAAGCTTACCTCAGGAAATAAGAAAAATCTCAAATAAACAAACTAACCTTATGTCTAAAGCAACTAGAGAAAGAAGAACAAACACAGCCCAAACTTAGTTTCTTTCTTAGGAAAGAAATCATAAATATCAGAGCAAAAATAAACGAAATAGGGACTAAAAAACAATAGCAAAGATCAATGAAACTAAAAGCTGGTTCTTTGAAAAGATAAACAAAATTGATAAACCTTTAGTCAGGCTCATCAAGAAAAAAACTATTTTCTTTTTATTCATGTGGGCCCATGTGGGAGAGGGCCCACATGAATAAAATCAGAAATGAAAAAGAAGTTACAACCGAAACCACAGAAATACAAAGGATCATAAGCGACTACTGCAAGCAACTATACACCAATAAAATGGACAACCTGGAAGAAATGGACAAATTCTTAGAAAGGTATAATCTCCCACGACTGAATCCAGGAAGAAATGGAAAATATGAACAGACCAATTACCAGTACTGAAACTGTATCAGTAATTCTATAACTCCCAAAAAGCAAAAGTCCAGGACCAAATGGCTTCACAGGTGATTTCTACCAAAAATTTAGAGAAGAGTTAACACCTATCCTTCTGAAACTATTCCAAAAAACTGCAGAGGAAGGAACACTTCCAAACTCATTCTATGAGGCCACCATCACCCTGATACCAAAATCAGACAAACATATCACACACAAAAAGCAGATTATAGGCTAATATCACTGATGAACACAGACACAAAAATCCTCAACAAAATCCTAGCAAACCAACTCCAACAATACACTAAAAGGATCATACACCTTGATCAAGAGGGATTTATCCCAGGATGCAAGGATTTTTCAATATCTACAAGTCAATGTGATACACCACGTTAACAAATTGAAGAATAAAAACCATATGATCATCTCAATAGATGGAGAAAAAAGCTTTTGATAAAATTCAACATCCGTTTATGATAAAAAATCTTCATAAAGTGGACACAGAGGAAACATACTTCAACATAATAAAGGCCATATGTGACAAACATCAGCTAACATCACTCTCAACTGTGAAAAGCTGAAAGCATTTCCTCTAAGATCAGGAACAAGACAAGGATGTCTACACTTGCCACTATTATTCAACATAGTTTTGGAAGTCCTAGCCACAGCAATCAGAGAAGAAAAAGAAATAAAACGAATCCAAATTGGAAAAGAAGGAGTAAAACTGTCACTGTTTGCAGATGACATGATACTATACATAGACAATCCTAAAGATGCCACCAGAAAACTACTAGAGCTCATCAATGAATTTGGTAAAGTTGCAGGATACAAAATTAATACACAAAAATCTGTTGCATTTCTATACACTAACAATGAAAGATCAGAAAGAGAAATTAAAGAAACAAGCCCACTTATCATCGCATCAAAAAGAATACCTAAAAATAAACCCACCTAAGGAAGCAAAAGAACTATACTCTGAAAACTGTAAGAGACTGATGAAAGCAATTGAGGACAACACAAACAGAGGAAAAGATACATCGTGTTCTTGGATTGGAATAATCAGTATTGTTAAGATGACCACACTACCCTAGGCAATCTACAGATTCAATGCAATCCCTACCAAATTACCAATAGCATTTTTCACAGAACTAGAAAAAAAATGTTAAACTTGTATGGAAACAAAAGACCCTGAATAGCCAAAACAATCCTGAGAAAGAAGAATGGAGCTGGAGCAGTCAGGCTCCCTGACTTCAGACTATACTACAAAGCTACAGTGATCAAAACAGTATGGTACTGTCACAAAAACAGACATATAGATCAACAGAACAGGATAGAAAGCCCAGATATAAACCCACACACTTATGATCAATTACTTTACAATGAAGGAGGCAAGAATATACAGTGGAGAAAAGACTCTTCAACACTTCTCTTCAACAAGTGGTGCTGGGAAAACTGGGGAGCTACATGCAAAAAAATGAAATTAGAACATTCTCTAACACCATATACAAAAATAAGCTCAAAATGGATTAAAGACCTAAATGTAAAACTATATACCTCATATATACATATATATATATGTATATATATAAACTTTTATATATATATACTTTTAAAAAATTTTTATTATTTTCTTTTTTGTGGTACGCGGGCCTCTCACTGTTGTGGCCTCTCCGGTTGTGGAGCACAGGCTCCGGATGCGCAGGCTCAGCAGCCATGGCTCACGAGCCTAGCTGCTCCGAGGCATGTGGGATCTTCCCGGACCGGGGCACGAACCTGTGTCCCCTGCATCGGCAGGCGGACTCTCAACCACTGCGCCACCAGGGAGGCCCCTATATACTTTTATATACTATAAAACTCTTAGAGCAGGGGTCCCCAACAGTTGAGCCGCACAGCAGGAGGTGAACAGCAGGTGAGCGAGTGAATCTTCATCTGCCGCTCCCCATCGCTCACATTCCCGTCTGAACCATACCCTCAGCCCCCACCCCCCATCTGTGGAAAAACTGTCTACCATGAAAGCAGTCCCTGGTGCCAAAAAGGTTGGGGACCACTGTCCTAGAGGAAAACATAGGCAGAACACTCTTTGACATAAATCACAGCAGTATCTTTTTGGACCCATCTCCTAGAGTAATGGGAAAAAAAAAACAAAAATAAACAAATGGGACCTAGTTAAACTTAAAAGCTTTTGCACAGCAAAGGAAGCCATAAACAAAATGTAAAGACAACCTACAGTCTGGGAGAAAATATTTCCAAAAAATGCTACTGACAAGGGTTTAATTGCCAAAATATACAAACATCTCATACAGTTTAATATCAAAACAACAACAACAACAACAAAAGCCCAACTGAAAAATAGGCAGAAGACATAAATAGACATTTCTCCAAAGAAAACAGATGGCCAACAGGCACATGAAAAAATGCTCAATATCACTAATTATTAGAAAAATGCAAATCAAAACTACAGTGAGGTACCACCTCATACCAGTCAGAATGGCCATCACTAAAAAGTCTACAAATAATAAATGCTGGGGAGGGTGCGGAGAAAAAGGAACCCTACTACACTGTTTGTGAGAATGTAAATTAGTGCAGCCACTATGGAGAATAGTATGGAGTTCCTTAAAAAACTAAAAACAGAATTACCATATGATCCAGCAATCCCACTCCTGGGCATGTATCTGGAGAAAACTCTAATTCAAAAAGATACATGCACCTCAGCGTTCACTACTGTAAACAGTAGCACTATTTACAATAGCCAAGATGTGGAGGCAACCTAAATGTCCATCAACACGTGAATGGATAAAGAAGATGTGGTGTACAAATACAATGGAATATTACTCAGCCATTAAAAAGAATAAAATAATGCCATTTGCAGCAACATGGATTGCCCCAGAGATTATCATATTAAGTGAAGTAAGTCAGAGAAAGACAAATACCATATGAAATCACTTATTTGTGGAAGGTAAAAAAATGATACAAATGAACTTATTTACAACATAGAAATAGACTCTCAGACATAGAAAACAAACTTATGGTTACCAAAGGGGATAGTGGGAGGGGGGCGGGAGGGCAGGGAAAGAGATAAATTAGGAGTTTGTGATTAACATATACACACTACTAAACATGAAATAATTAAACAGTAAGTTCCAACAGTACAGCACAGGGAACTATACTCAATATCTTGTAATAACCTATAATGGAAAAGAATCTAAATATATATATATGCACATACATATGTATGTATAACTGAATCGCTTTGCTATACACTTCAAACACAACATAATAAATTAACTATACCTCAATTTTTAAAATATACCAAATGCATAAAAGCCCTTTGAGTTCATAATACTCAATATAAAAAAAGGCCCCCATTCCCACAAAAAAAATAACACACAACTCTTTGAACCTTCAGAAGTTATTACAACATCAACTCCTGATGCTGAAAACTGGCTCAGATGAAGGAACTAATTTGGTTGACTCCCATTTCTAACCCAGACCTCTCCCCTAAAATTAATCCAGATCCCAACATCTATCAGTCTCTGTCTCCAATTACATGTTTAATAGACACCCGAATATTATCATGTCCTAAAGAATGCTTAGTTTTGCTTCCAAACCTGTTCCTCCCTCAGAATCCCCTCAGTCACTTAGATTGTTCCTTCCTATATCTCATATCCAATCTATCAAGAAAATCCCAAATCCAATCACTTTTATCATCTCCACAACTAGCCCTCTAGTCCTACTATCTTTTTTCTTTTTTCCACTCTTGCCCACTTCATTCTATTCTTTGCAAATCAGCCAGGGAGATCCTTTCAAACCGTTATTCTGATCACGTCAGTCAGTGCTCAAAACTCTCTCGTGACTTCTCCCTCACTTGAAATAAAATACTACAGTACCTTTATAATCTGGCTCCTGGATACCTTTCTGACTTCTTCCACTTTCCTGCTCATTACCAGCCTCTAATCAAACTGGTTTCCTTGCTTATCTCAAAGATAACAAGCACACTTGGGCTTCCCTGGTGGCACAGTGGTTGAGAGTCCGCCTGCCGATGCAGGGGACACGGGTTCGTGCCCCGGTCCGGGAAGATCCCACATGCCGCGGAGTGGCTGGGCCCGTGAGCTGTGGCCGCTGAGCCTGTGCTCCGCAACGGGAGAGGCCACAGCAGTGAGAGGCCCGTGTATCGCAAAAACAAAAACAAAGAGGTCTTCCCGACCACCCTATCGACTGTAGTACCCCAGAGCGCATGGCCACTCACCATCTCCTTCCCTTGCACAAATAGATACAGCCACCTGCCTCTCTATCACATATGTCTATTGGTTTACGCTGTCTATTTGCTATATAAGACTGAAATGTTTATCTGTTTTGTTTAGAACAGTGCCTGGCACATAGTTGGTGTCAATAAATATTTGTTAAATGAATTAATAAATCTGAAATTGACATATTTTTAAAGTATCAAGGTTCTCTCAGGTATAGAACACAAGGCCACGCTATCATATATCCTTTATTACAGAGACTCTATAATAAATAATATAAACAAATAATATAATAAAGTTTCTCTAGAATTTCTATGAAAGTTAAACAGTTATCTTCTTTCACCTCTTATTTTTCCAGACTGAAGATCCCCAAATCTCTACATCAGATTGCTATGGAAGCTTTACCCTCCAAAACCTTCATTAAAGTCTGAGAATCTCACTCTGTTTATTAGGAAGTGACTCATTGACAATTATGCCACAATCAAAGGGAAAGTTAACAGGCACTATCTCCTCACATTTCACTTCAGGAATTCCTCACAGCTTAAGGCAAGACTTTTAATTTAAGCAACAGCCACATCCTGTGTCAATGACACTGACATTTGTAGAGAAATATGTTTGCAAGTAGCCAGGAAACAGAGCTTACATTTGATTTCCTTTCCTTTAAAATCTTAGATTTGAATTTTAAACATCTATGGTACAGGTAAAGCAAAACCAGACAACCAAACAAGGCAAGGGGGAGGGAAGGAACAGTATTTGCTCTTCAAACATTTTCTGAGCATCCTGACATGCTGGGAAGAAGGGTTGGTATTTTCAGTTGGCATAATAAAGGTGAGCCTTCTGAGAATACGGTGTGCACTGGTACTTTCAAGGTTCAGTCTGTGAGAAATAAAAGGGGAAGAGTATACCAAAAAGTATTCCTGGCCTAAAAAATAAAAATGTGAGGAATGTGAGGACAGTTTTCCCTAAGTTTGTGGGTGTGGATGATAGCTGGGATAGCTCTCAAGAAGGTTTTAGGTCCACCTTAAGTTGGTCAAATAATCAGTCTTAGGGACTAAGAATTTTGCAAAGGGAATCACAACTTCTAAGCAAAGACATATGCAAAGTTCTCATTCAAAGCTCCATTTTTTTTTGCAGTACGAAGGCCTCTCACTGCTGTGGCCTCTCCCTTTGCGGAGCACAGGCTCCGGACGCGCAGGCTCAGCGGCCATGGCTCACGGGCCCAGCGGCTCCGCGGCATGTGGGATCTTCCCGGACCAGGGCACGAACCCGTGTCCCCTGCATCGGCAGGCGGACTCTCAACCACTGCGCCACCAGGGAAGCCCCAAAGCTCCATTTTTAATATTCTTCTCTAAACACACAAAGTTCCAGAGCAGATTGGGCACAAACCAAAGAGAACTGGGTCCAAATTCTAGTTCCAGCACTAGATATATGACTTCAAGAAAATTATTTAAACTTTATGATTCTGCACCTCTCTCTGTAAGGTTAGGGTTGGCAGAGGTAAAAGTACCTATTTTAAGGACTTGTTATGAGGATTAAATAAGAGAAAGGGTGGAAACTGTTAGCATCAGATCTGGAACCCTATATGTGCTCGGTAACTCTTTGCTTCTTTCATCCTTTAATCTAACCATCTAGGATAAAAACATCAGCAGAGCTCTAATCCCACAGAATATTTTTGTTTTAAAAATTCTTCAAGTAATAAGATTGCCCCTCCCCAAGCTTCCTTGCCTCTCTACAAAGATCCCTATCTCCCAGCAGGCACAATCTGGAGTTCATCAAGACTAATCTCATTGTGCCCTTTATCCTGTACATGTCGACAGCAGCCCGCCAGCAGCCCCAGATTCCCAGCTTACCCTTTAACACCCACACCTAATCCCCACAGGGGCTCTGCACTTTCCCTATTCTGTCACCCACCATCTCCCAGAAACCCCTCCCCACTGTGCCCTCTAGAATTCACAGCACACGGTGAGCAAAATCTCATCCTCAATCCCATCTCTGAAGGGAACTCCTCTCAGAGGAGTCCTCTAAATATCCCTTCACCTGTTTGCTGTAACCAACACCTGGCTCTTCCATGCTCCTGAAGCAGCAAGGGGCTTTCCTCTGCAGTCCTGGGTTGCATCAAGCTTATAAGCAGGGGAGGTGTACTCCTTCCTTCCCATTGCCTCTCCCAGACCATCCCCCAATCCTTCCTTCCTAACCCCCAGTTTAAATACTCCCACCATATAACTAGCACTCAGCACCCCAACTTGTTTCTATCACCTAATAACTCCAGATTCATACCTCCTCCCTAACATGTTTTAACTCCTGATTCATTGACATGCTCTCCAACCCTACTCCTACCTTAATTCTCAATATTTTCAATAATTTGAAACACCCAATGATCTTTTCTCCATCCATTCTCGGTCACTCAGTCCGACGGTGAGACTCTAGACTTCTGCCATCACCAGTAACTGCAGTACCTCCTTATTCTCAATTTCATGCATCTCACTTTTTGGCCACTACCTTCTAGCCTTCCTGCTCACTCCCTTCTATACCCCAACTTCAACAATCTTCAATCTCACTGAAATCAACAATTCACTGAGCCTACCACCTTCTCACTGCCTGCTATTCCGATGTCCTTTCTTTGCCCCTTATCCAGATTAAATCTATAGTCAATCATTGTAATTGCTCCCCTGCATGCCCTTACCTACTCTGGGTTAATCAACGGCCAAGCCCCCAACCTCGGTCATAGCCAACACTTCCCGCTCCATGCCAGCAGGTAAGCAGCTGGCCTCGGTAGCTAGAAAACAAACAGCCACACGAACTGGTCTCACTTTGAATTTCACGACCACAAGCCCTCAGGTGGGACCTCAAGTGGGTCCAACCCAGCAGCCATGCTGTGTTCCTTTATCCATTCACTTCTAAATGAATATGTAGTATATTCTCCTCTCTCCTCAAACTGACAATACCTCACCTGCATCCTCCGTCTCATCTACCTCCCAGAGAAAAACCAAGGAGATCAGAAGAAAACTTCCCCCAAATCCCACCACCACATCTGTACAACACCTCTGCCCCATATAGTACCTTATCTTCCATTTTTCTAGCTCAGTATTTTTCAAACTTTCAAGTCTCAGGACCCCTTTACGTGCTTATGAATTATTGAGGATCCCAAGGGGCTTTTATTTATGTGGGTTGTACCTATCATATTTACTGTGTGAGAAATTAAAACTGATAAATTCTTAAAATATTAATTCATTAAAAAGTGAATAAGCCTATTATATGGCAATATAAATAACATATTTATATGAAAAATAACTATTTTCTAAAACAAAAAAACGTAGTGAGAAAAAAGCAGTATCATGTCTTTGCAAATCTCTTAAATATCAGACTTCATGGAAGACAGCTGCATTCAATCTGCTGTAATATGTTTTTCTGGTTGAAGGATATGAAGGATTTCAGCCTCATACAGATTCACAGTTAGAAAAGGAAGGAGCATTTTAATAGCCTTTTTAGATACTTGTGGATATTCTATGATACAACACCAAATCCCAACAAGGGATAGTTTCTTGAAGATTAGCTGCAATGTGGAATCGGAAACTGTACCAATGAACTTTTCCCACTTGTTACATTAAAATCCATGGGTCTATCTTGCACTTTGAATAGACCTTCGACTCATACATGATTCTCTAACACCATGTACTGGTCAACTGGAAAAGGTGTTTCCCTCAGTTATGCAGATCTTCCAAACGCTGGCACATTGCATTATACTATATTGAAAAACCACATTATTACTATCACCACTAATTATATCGGAAAAGGCTTTAAGTATCAGAAGGCTGTCCCGTGAAAATTTTAATTCTCTCAAAAAGTGTGTTCCATTTAAAAAACGACTGACTCAGCGAGCACCTGAGTTGCTTTTCCTCTGACAACCATCACAGGACAGTAACCAGCAGTCTTTATGGATACTTCGCACTTAGTCACTCAGAATCTGTAAGTGACATGTATTCAAGCGTGAGATTTAATAAAAAATAATTCATTTTTACTTCTTCAAGGACACTCTGAAACAGAATTGGCATCACTGTTCCTACCATGATTGTGAACACGTGTGAGTGAAGCATACGATGACCGCTCATACTGCTGGGCTTGGGGTCGCTGCTGAATCGGTGCTAACCAGCAGTTCTATAAACCGTGCCTTTTAAGACCATCAGTTCAAATACAACAGGACAAAAAAAGGCAGATGATGTCTTAGTATTTTTATGTAAACAGTTTGGAACCCACGGACTCCTTAGAAAGGTCTCTGAGACCCCCGGGGGTTTACTAACCACACTCTGAGAGCAGCTGTTCTAGATGAACTTTCCATGTTACCACAAGAGGCCACCTCCCTCTCAGAATGTATCAGAATTTCCTCCTTTTCTCTCCTACACTGTCAATTCTCCACTCTCTGTAGTCATTCCCATCAGCATGCATTACACTGCCCTCTACCCATTTTAAAAAGACCCTCCCTTTCACCTCCCTTCCACCTCCAGCTATGGCCCATTTCTCACCTTCCCTTGAAATCAAGTCTCCAAATGAGGGCCTGGCTTGGTTAGTAGGAGAAGGGGGAAGAGAAGGAGGGCTATCCCTACATATGAATGAGGAGTGAAATCAGTACCTACTCACTAATCAATGCTTTCTGGAATTAAGAAGAAAAATAAACCCAGGCACCTGACACTCCTAAAGGTTTTCTAATATACCAGCGACATAATACAAACCTTTTTAAGAATTCTTTTTAATTTACTCTGCACAGACAGCGTCTAGCCACCACATTGCACGCCCCCCCCCATGATTTCAGACATCAAATATTAACACAAAGTGAGTAATGCAAAAAGAAAGGGGGTTAATCAGACACTTTGAGAGAAAGAAAAAAATGACACTGATTCAACGAGAGCTGCTAATGAGGCTTTTTGTTTTGGGAGATTAATTTGGGAGTCTGATGACTAAGAAGAAAATTTAAGCTTCTCAGGTGACTGCTGTTGATTAGTACCAATTTTTTTTTAATTAAAGAAATGCCTTTGCTTAATTCTACAGTTTATGAATTTCAGGTGTTTATCTGAACTCTGTGTCCACCCCAGTAGTGTAGAAAACTTTCCTCATTAGCAAACTGAAAGACCTCCTCTTATTGATTCTGGATTGTGTTTGACAGATGATGAGCATTTCAGACTGTGAACTGCTGATGTTTAAATACATTATCCTAATACTCTTTAAGCATTGCCAATTGTAAACCTCATTAACTCCCAGCATGCGGCCAAGGCCTGGATTTCATCGCAACAGCCTCGCAAAGTGAAAACAGGTATATAAAAATGCTTTTATCATCAACAACATTATTATATCCTCCTTCACCTTGTGAAGTATTTAAAGGAGCTTTTTTTCTCCTTCTCAGAAGGATAAATAGCGAACATAGGAAAGGCAGAGAACACACTTTATATAGCCACACATTTTAAAACCTGAGATTTTTTTTTTCTCTTTTCTTCTTTGACACCCTTATTCCTCATGCCTCAAAATGGGAATTGTCCCAGGATTGATTCTCTGTACTCTGAAAAGACTTATTTGTGGATGACGATTACATTATCATTTTGATTCAATGAGGAATAGGGGCTGACAAGGTGTTAAGTTGAATGCGTCAGCTTGTCACTAAGAAATCAGGATTTCACTTTTGTGTATGACTGAAATTTTTCATAATTAAAATGTCCGAGAAAAAGAACAAAGAAATCAGGATTTCTGAAATTCCCTTTTTCAAAAGAAGAACCAACTTTTGTTTTTGCGTGGAGTGCAAAGAGATTCCACACTTGAGATGGAAAATAGCAATCCTAGCAAACAAATTAGGTACCAGAGCTGCCCAGTGCCCACCCCACACAGACAGGGGTCGGACCTGTAACAGGCAGAGAGCATCTTGAGCCCAAGAGGCCAGGCAGCCAACACCTCCGGCTTATTCAGGCCATGCTTAGTCTTTCCACGTGAGGCCAGGTACTAGTCAAATTGCTTTTGAGCCCCAGCCTCTCTAATGAGACTTCAGTTAATGAACAACAACTAGAAACAAACATGTTGGCGAAGCTCAAAGGGACACACACACAATTTATTTTTCCCTTGCTCTTAGCAGATAGCTATGTGAACGATGTATTAAAATTGCAGTTTAAAAAGCTTCATTCCCATTTTAAACAAAAACGTAATGACAACCAAATGTAAAAGATATCTCAAAAATTATACAGACAAACCCAACATCTCCCTCCTCCGAGGCTCAGAAAACCCTCCTCACCCAGAGGTCCACCTACAAAAGGCTTCCAGGCCTGGGCACCCTCCAGGAACTTCACAAACTGATTACACTCATCATTAAATCTATTAAAACAGTGGAATGCAGGGAAATCTAAACACAACAGGCTATTAGAAGGGAGAGTAAGGACTGGTGAAATCAAAGAATATGAACAGCGAGGACCACGTTTAACAGAGGCAGATTGTGCCAATCCCCAGACTCACACGATCCTTTGATGGCTCTCCATTGCTCTTACGACAAAGACCCCCAATCCTTAATATGAAGTACAAGTTCCCACACAGTCTGGCCACGGCCTACCACCAACCCCCGCCCCCATGCCCTGCACCTTCCATGCTCCAGGCCTGCCGGCCCCTGCATTTCAGAATGTGACTTTGCAGCTACTGTTCCCTCTGTCTACAATGTTGTCCTCTGTCCCCCACCTCTTGTCACCTTCCCAACTCCCATGGCTCAAATGTCACTCGGTGGAAGTCTTTCCTGACCTCCCAGTTGGCATGAAGCCCCCTTTGCTATCTCTCACACCATGTCTCTCCTACATAGCACCCATCACAACATCAGTTCACATTTGTGGTTCTCTGATTAACACCTGTCTGCCGCACTAAATTAGAAGCACCAAGCAGGCAAGCACTCTTTTTTCCCACTCGACATGGTATCCTGCACATACAGAACAGTGCCAGGCACAGAGATGAGGTTCTCAAACAGCTGCTGAATGACTGAGTGGACAGGCCTCCACAAGATTCTCCCAGCGTGGAAGGCTGACCAAGCCACAACCTCATGAGTCATTAAATTAGCGTCAAGAGGGCTCCAGAAAGACAAGGTCCCTTTGCCAACAAGTCCGTAAGTTCATGCAGTGCACAGGTGTTTTACCTCCACGCTAAAGCTCAGCCCAACACTAAACAGAGCTGAAGTCTTCCGGAAAGGGCCATCCCTCAAGGAGACAGTCTACAGCAGGGGTCTCTGCCTGGAAAATGCCTGGTTCTAGCCAAAAGCTACTATTGAAAAAAAATGCTCCCTTTCGGTATTAGGCTGGTTGGTCTCTGTCCCCCCAAAATTCTTCGCAACTACAGGCCTTCTCATTACCCAAAGAAAATACCTATGTGAGGGTACTCATTTCCTAGGGCTGCTACAATCACTGACCACAAAGTGGGTGGCTCAGCACAGCAGGAATTCGTCCTATCACAGTTCTGGGGACCAGACATCTGAAACCAAGGTGTCAGCAGAGCCATGCTCCATCCAAAGGGAGATTCTTTAGGGAAGAAGCATTCCTTGCCTCTTCCAGCTTCTGGTGGCCCCAGGTGTTCCCTGGCTCGTGACCCCATCACTCTAATCTCTGCCTCTGTGGTCACAATGCCTCCTGCCCCTGCCAGTGTTGTGTCCTAATCTCTTCATCTCAAGATCCTCAATTTAACCACATCTGCAAAGACACTTTTCCACAAGGTCGCATTTCCAAATTCCAGGGATTATGATATCTTGGTATCTTCAGGTGGCCATAATTGAGCCTCCCACGATGAGCAACCTAGAATTTGAACTAAAGCTTCCATTTCCCAACACTCCTGGGCTTTCATAACATAAGGGGGGCAAAAACTTCTCAGGACATTTACCTAAGTTTAGTCAACAAATTGATGCAAAACAGAGGCCAGATATTGGACTAGACACCGGAGATAGTAAAATATGCAGGACCTGGACCTTGGACTCAAGAAACCACAGCTGGGGGACCAGTACTTAACTAAAAATGAGTATTTCAAATCACCATGACATCTGGGCCAGCACAGCTGTCATTATTTTTAAATCCTAAAGTTGTCAATTTACAAATAGCTTTTTAAATTTTAATAAAGTTATACACTAAAATCCCTCTGGCTAGTCAAGCTAGGAGATCACACCCCAAAAGAGCCTGACCAGACCAATGGCACGTCCTCCAGCACTTCCTCATTGTTCATTCAGCGTGTGCCGTTGTGCTTTTGTGGGCCACTGCGTGGCTTCTGTCATGTAATTTTTTCAAGGAACAGTAGTTGATTTGGGAGGATGATGTGTGACTTGTGGAAAGGTAAAGGAAGGGGAAATGAGGGCATTCACCATTTTACACTGAGAAAAGATGTATGATTATATCTATTTTTGAAGTAAATACTGTGGAGCTGCGTGTCAGGGTTAGGGAAAATAGCACAGGAATATCTGCATGGGTCTTAAACAGTGGTCCTATGCTACTAGCTCGGTCAGCTTAAATACCGGAGACAAGTTCTTCAATTGCTCAGTCCTTTTGGCAAGAATTATCACAATACATACGGTGAGCTATAAAATATTTCTACCCTTAGACCCAGGAATCCCTCTCTTAGTTCTTTCTAAGGAAGTAATTAAACAGAGGGAAAAATGTCATATACATGAAGATATTCACTCCAATAGCATCTATTATAGAAAATAGAAACTGAAATAACTCTATAAGGGCATGATTTCATAAAGTATGGTATATTAATCTGATAGAAAATGATGAAGCTATTTAACACTGTTCATATGAACAGCATATGGAAATAGGAAAATTGATAGTCGAAAAGATTATAAAAGAGAATTACAATTAAAATGAATTCAAATTATGAAAAACATTGATACAGGTTAACAAATTATGGAAGATACTAAAAAATTCAAAATATCTGGGAAGCTGAGAAGGTTATGGGTGATGGTTTTCCCTTTTCCCTGAGCTATGCACTGTCAATACTGCAAAAAAAAAGAAAAAAAAAAAAGAAAGAAAAGTTAGTCATAGGGCAAAGGATTGAGACCATTTAAGATTTTCTCTGTCACAGTAAAATGCTAAGATTTAAGATAATAAAAAATCATAAAGAAAATGTCAAGTTAAAGAGGATTGTGAGATTATGAGAGAAGAGGCAGCTCAGAACAGTGGGAAGGCCTAGGACTAGAGCCAGACAAGCCTGGGCACCTTTTGGTAGCAAACTGCTTGATCCCTCAGTTCTCATCTGGGAAATCAGGAAAAGAACGCTAACGTTTCATATTTGTTATAAACTCTTGAAAAAAATACATGTTATGTTACTTTATATATGTTAAATGCATGTTACATTGTTGACGTCTAATGAATTTAAGCCTCTATTTTTGAAGAGTATATGTAAAAAGAAATAGGAAAAGCATGTGTGTTAATGGGGGTGGGATGGAAAGGAAGCAAAGTACATTACAAGATACTACAATTATACAAAATTAATGCATCTAGGAACCAAAATGTTCACTGAGAGAAAGAGGTACAAAATAGAAGAGAAGGAAAACTCCTGTAAATGTTAAATTTAAATAGGAAATATCATTATGAACTTTTTAAAAGTATATTTCCCAGCTCTTTCCACTGAAAAGTTACCCTGGTAACAACGAGCCAGTGCTTAGCTCCTTGTTTCCAAGCACCAGTCCCAAACGAAAGGAACCAGGACTTCTTTGAGAAAAGAGTAATTTCCCGGTCAGAAGCAGGACAAATCCAAAGCGAGCCTGGAACATCTTATTTACCAAAAGCAAAGAGTACTCAAAGGCTGAGGGTACAAGCCAGCTTAAAGGGACTCCCATTGACCTCACTGGGACAATCTGAACAACTCAGAGAACACAGTAATAGATTATAATGGACTGAATTTAAAATAAAGAATTCCATGAGTTTATACTGATATAAAAAATTAAGAGAGAAAGAAAAGGGAGTGGAGGGAAGAAAGCTTTTCTTTACTGAAGAATGGCAGACAACAAATAGAGGACAAACAAAGAGTTAGAAAAATCACTACTTTTCAAACATCAATGTAATAACTGATTCAGCAAAGGATCACCATGGATGCCAAAACGAGTGGGTCAAAGGCTGCCTGGAAAACAGGATACCCATGGTGTCATCAATGCCGGGACGAGGTACCTCCTGAGGAGATACAATAGGTAGTAGAATCTTTCCTAACCTGCACCCAAAATCTATCATGAATCCAAGTCATGAGGAAACAATCAGACAAGTCCAGAATGCGGGACCTTCAACGAAATAACTGGGCCTGGGTTTTAAGTCAATTTCATGAAAGAACAATAAAAGGCAAGGCTCTGTTCTAGATTAAAAGATATACAACAACTAAATGTAATACAAGAACTTTGATTAGATCCTGGATTTAAAAAACAAAAAGCAATGAGCCATTTGAGGTGGGGAGTGAGGGGAGAGATCTGGTACATTTTTAAATAGACTGGATATTATATATTTCACACCATTGTTAATCCTAAGTATGATAATGGTAAGAAGAATGTTCTTATTCTTAGAAGACAAACACTGAAGTATCTTGATGCCTGCAATTTATAGTTAAATGGTCCAGCCAAAAGAGGAAATGTGTGTGCATGTGTAGAAAGTGTATGTGTAAAAAAAAAAAAAAAGAAAAGAAAAAAGGCACACAGGTGTTAAAAATGTTAACAGTCGGGCTTCCCTGGTGGAGCAGTGGTTGACAGACCGCCTGCTGATGCAGGGGACATGGGTTCGTGCCCCGGTCCGGGAGGATCCCACATGCCACGGAGCGGCTAGGCCCGTGAGCCATGGCCGCTGAGCCTGCACGTCCGGAGCCTGTGCTCAGCAACAGGAGAGGCCACAACAGTGAGAGGCCCGCATACCGCAAAAAAAAAAAAAAAAAAAAAAAATAGTTAACAGTCAATCTAGATGAAAGGTATCTATTGGGCATTCACTGAATTCTTTCAATTTCCTGTAGCTTAAAAATTTTAACCATCAAATAAGAAAAAAATGATCTTAAACACTGAGTCTGATAATTCATATTGCACATGAGCTTGGTCACACTTCTTCTGAATCTTGTAAGCACAGAGTATGTGGAAGCAACCAAACTTTACTCAAAAAAAAAAAAAAAATATATATATATATTTGCTAGAATAAATCTATGTTCTGTCTAGCTTTAGCCTGAATGGACTACTGTGAAATATACCTCTGCCTCACCCTGCACCTCACCAGAGAGGTCCTGTGAGGGAAGGAAGACCTGCTCATACATGACATTTTCCTATCAAGCAAAGAATCCCACCTTGGGGAGGTAGAAAACAGAAGTAGCCCAAGTAACTGCTACTGGAACAGAGACAATATAATCCAGCAATCTGCCAGCATATTACAAGACGTATAACTGCCAATTTCCTCCGCACTCCCCTCCCATCTGCAAGACTTTCACTTTAGAGGAGGTTACTTCCATGCATGATGGAACAACAGGTGCATAAGCAAGAAAAGGAAGGTGCTGGTAAAACTGAGGGCATTCGCACTGCAGCGCTGGGGTTTACTTTGTTTGCATCTCAAACCCATGCATGCGGGAAAATCAGACACAGGACCGACAGAGAATGTTCAAAGCTAGAGAACACCACCCCAGAATGGCAGGCGGTTTAATCTATCACAGGGGCTGCTGGCACGTGGCACGGCCAGATGGCTGGACCTACTACAGTTTACATACAGAAGGCTACTTTTTATATATTATACTTGGTTATTAGGGGACACTGGTGGTCGTATTACCAATATTTCAGAGCCCAAAATTCTGCACTTAATGGTAAAAGCCAACCGCATTCTTTTTGTTTTGTTTTGTTTGCGGTGCGCGGGGCTCTCACTGTTGTGGCCTCTCCCGTTGCGGAGCACAGGCTCCGGACGCACAGGCTCAGCGGCCATGGCTCACGGGCCCAGCCGCTCCGCGGCATGTGGGATCTTCCCGGACCGAGGCAAGAACCCGTGTCCCCTGCATCGGCAGGCGGACTCTCAACCACTGCGCCACCAGGGAAGCCCCAACTGCATTCTTATACAACTTAGGAATGACTCATTTTTAAAAATGTAAACAGAAAAGACTGGTAAGGGGAAAAAAATCCAAAGGCATTTTGCAAAGTGTCCTATTTAATTTTAGATGGTCCAGTGTCTCTCTTCCAGCTTGGGCAGAATGCCCTTCTTGGGGATTTGGAATCATTATTCTGTCTGTTAGATTTCGAGCATTTAATCATATGTGACATTTAAAAGTTACTTGAGCAGAGAGAAAGACTGTAGAAAAGTTCACAGAGCTATGTTTTAAATTTACTCACAATTTTTTACAGTGGCCTTCAAAAATACTAATATACTACATACACTTGAGTACATCTTCACACCATTCAACTGCAAGAGTTGTGAAACTATAAACAGTTGTTTAAACTATGTCAAGAAATACACATATAGAATCCCCAACTGTGATAAGAACACTGAAGGAAATGTTAAGGGTATTATTTCTAAAATAACGTATTAATTGTAATAGGGAGAGAAAATGCTCTTAAGAGATGGGAGGGTAAACACTGACTTCCTAATCATTAAAGCAACAGAAAGCTGTTTCAAACAAAAAACAATTAAACGAGATAATTAAAAATAAACATACCCATCTTTGGTCTGATCCACCACACCACTTAAAAGTTCCACAGTCTTTGGATTAGGCTGGCTTCCTCCAAAAATATTCAAATATCGAATGACGAAGTCATTGGGCGACATGAAAAATTCACCATTTTTTTCAATGTTTGCATACTGTTTAAAAAGAGAGAGAAAATATATTTTGTTCTCAAAAGTACATAACCAATATGTGAAAAAGCGGAGAATATTCAATGGATAAAATATCAGACATGACAATATACTCTTTACAAGGACAGTTATTTCCCATCGCTCCAAATAAAAAGCAAAACCCCATTAAGTTTGCCGAGTTTTATTTTTATACCAGCGGTTCTCAACTGCAGGCAGCTTAGCCTGACTGTCCAGCTTACATACACCAATGCCCCCAATAGCCAAGCACAACGCACAAGGACGAGCCTTCTCTGTACGTTACCTGACTTTCTGGGGTGGAGTTCTCTAGCTCTGAGCTGCCTCTGTTTTCACGTTTCCTCACAGGGGACATCTGGCAGTGTCTGCTGACAATTCTGATTGTCATAACTTGGGGGGAGGGGCAGAAGCAGAAACTGGCATCTACTTGGTACAGGCCAGGGATGCTGCTAAATACCCACAGTGCACAGGACGACCCTCCACCCCAATAACAGTCACCCAGCCAACTGTCGACAGCGCTGAGCTTGAGAAACCCAGGTTTACAGAAATTTAGAAGGACAAATTTTGTCTTGTTCTTTAGCAAGAACATACAGTTGTTTTTTTTAAAAAAAAGTAGAATTCTGAAATCATGAATGAAAACAACCCAATTCTTTTGCCCCCTTTCCTGATTCAAAGGCAATAACGTTGAAAAAAAAAAAAGGATAAGCTGGAGAGCAAACTGTTAACAACATGGCTGCTGGGAGATTTTATGGAAGCAGGTAAGAAATGCTGCTGTGGTTAGTGTCCTCTCCATTCTACAGCAGAAATGGTTAACAAGAATAAGGTGGTTGGATTTCCCTGGTGGCCCAGTGGATAAGACTCCACACTTCCACTGCAGGGGGCACAGGTTCAATCCCTGGTCAGGGAAGTTCCATGTGCCGCGCAGTGTGGCCAAAAAAAAAAAGCGATTAAGGTGGCATGTCATGCTTTTTCACAGCGTCCCCCCCAGGTCTTGCCTGCAAGACGTTCCAGTTCACATAAGTGGAACCTGCTCATTTCTGTTCTGTGGAGGACCGGGGGCTGTGGGAAACGCTGAGAAACAACATGGGGGTCACACATATCCCGTGGAGCAGGGGAGGGCCTCTTGATCCTTGGGATCAAACAGTGATTTGGGGGGTGGAGAGATGAGGACCATGAACTACAAGAAGAGAGCTAGTTGGGTGACAGCAGCCACAGTGATGGGAGAGCACAGTGAACAGAGGTGCAATGATAGCATCTCTGTTCCCTCTGTAACTGCAGTTAATCCCAGTTAAAACTGGTTTAAAAAGTCACTTGTCGGGGCTTCCTTGGTGGTGCAGTGGTTAAGAATCCGCCTGCCAATGCAGGGGACATGGGTTCGATCCCTGGTCCGGGAAGACCCCACATGCCGCGGAGCAACTAAGCCCACGCGCCACAGCTACTGAGCCTGTGCTCTAGAGCCCGAGAGCCACAACTACTGAAGCCCGCGCATGTAGAGCCCATGCTCCACAAGAAGAGAAGCCACCGCAATGAGAAGCTCGCATGCCACAACTAGAGAAAACCCACGCACAGCAACAAAGAACCAATGCAGCCAAAAATAAATAAAAATAAATTAATTTTTAAAAAAGTCACTTGTCATTTCTACATTTCAGTCATTCCAATGTGGGATAAGCTCTTGGTTAGATACTCAGTTATGAGCTTTAGAGTCTGTCGGGCCTGGGCTGCAGAGAGCTCTGCTTCTGCCTCTGCCTCTAACCACCTGGAGGGCCTCAGGTAAGTAACTAAAGCTTTCTGGGCCTCTGGCTCCTCACCCGTAAAATGGGGATAACAACACTACCTGCTCTTAAGGTTGATACTAGAAATAAATGAACAATCATGTAACGCACTTAGCACAATGCCCTACACACAACAGGTATTTTATAAATGATCTAGATTATTGGTTTTTGTTTAACATTTTTTAGCACAGTACAAAAGAAAAGCTCAAAGACAGCCCACTAATCCTACTATTCTTCAGTTAGCAATGAATTTGGCTTTTTGCAAACGTAGAAGGATTATACTTTGATTTTCCTAACTGAGGCAAAATAAGACTGAAATATAAAGGAAATGTCACTTCTAATTACAGCAATCCTATGATTTAGAATTGTACCTATGTTTGCTTATAGTAGTGAATAATTTATTTATTTAAAAACAGTTTAATTTATTTTAAAAAGTTTAACTCTTCTCCCATCAGTAGACATTATTAGATTACTGGATTATCTCCAGTTTTGGGTATTTTTTAAAAAGCTAAGGTAACCAGCTTTGTATGTAACATTTGTGCAAATTCCTGACAAATTTCAAAGGCTAGGCTCCCGGAAGAGAAATTGTTGAGTCAAAGGAGAGCATCTTTAAGGGTCTTGATACTTATTAACACACTGCTCTCCAGAAAGATTGTATCAATTACAGTCTCACCAACAGTGTGAGAACATAGCCTTTTCCCCCTTTGTCTATCATACTTGTTGTAAATATTTTTCGAGTTTAATATTTTTATATAATTGAGGCTGTAGATTTTTATCTCCTTTGCAATTTCTTCCATTACTTCTAAGTTTAGAAACTAGTTCTTCCTCATCTCAAGACTAAATATTCACCCACGTTTTCTCTTAGCTTTTCTTGAATAGGTTTATCTTTTACCTTTAAGTTTCAGTACATTATTGGTACTTTGTTTTTCTATGTGGTCTGAAAAAGTATCCTCCACCTTGAGTCTTTTCTACTTACTCTCTTGGTTGTCCTAGGATCATACATCAAATCATTCTCTCTGCCCCCACTTAGGATGTAATGTTTACCACATACTAAATTATCATATGGTCACCAGGGAAAGGCTTGGCAAGCAAGTCCATCTTCAGTACCACTTCTGATCGGTCGTCAATGGCTTCCTAAGGTCAAGATGTACTCTGACCAAACTCCATGGGAGAATGCCAGGATGGGCTGACAGCTCCTGTCATCACTACAGCAGGAAATGTTTCAGGTCTATCCTAGGCATTGACCTGTCTACTCTTGCAAGATTACATGCATCTTAATTGCTATAACTAGAGGGAAAGCTCTGCCAGGACAGGACTTTTCTCCTTTCTCACTGCTATATCCTCAAGTTCCAGACTGTCGCCTGGCAGAGAGTGAAACATGTTCAATAAATATCTGCCGAATGAATGTGAACTTACAAAACAGAAATAGAGTCATGGATGTAGAAAACAAACTTATGATTACCAAGGGGGGAACGGGGGCAGGGATAAATTGGGAGACTGGGATTGACATATACACACTACTATATATAAAACAGATAACTAATAAGGACCTACTGTATAGCACAGGGAACTCTACTCACTACTCTGTAATGACCCACATGGGAAAAGAATCTAAAAGAAGAGTGGATATATGTATATGTATAACTGATTCACTTTGCTGTACACCTGCAACTAACACAACATTGTAAATCAACTATACTCCAATAAAAATTAAAAAAACATTGCATTACTTTTCTCCTGCAAGTCTTCTTGGCCATAATCACTCTTTGATTTTTCCCCAAATGATCTTTAGAATCACTGTCAAGCTACCGACCCCTAAAAAAATTCCACTGAAAATGGAAATTAAAACTACAATGCGATACCACTACTCATACACAAGATAATTAAAAATAAATAACCAATGTTTGCAAAATGTGAAGCAAATGTAACTGGTGAAGCACTTTAGAAAACTGCTTGGCAATATCTACTATAACTGAACATACACGTAAGCAGAGACCCAGCAATTTCACACCAAAAAACAAAAACCCCATGCTTTAGCATTTTAATGTCCACAGCAATATTATTTTGATAAGTATGTTGTCATTTTGTTACTTGTTTTCTGGTTGTTTTGTATTATAGTTGTTCTCTGTTCTTTTCTTCTTCTTTTAGTCTTGTCCCTTGTTGTTTGATGATTTTCTTTAGGGATATATTTGTGTTCCCTTCTCTCTAGTTTTTGTGTATCTACTGTAGGTTTTTTGATTTGTGGTTACCATGGAGTTCATATATGTTGACCTATAACTGTATCTACTTGTTTTCAACTGATTAAGTCATATAAGTTCAAACACATTCTAAAAGATCTACATTTTCTATTCCTCCCTGCCACATTTTGTTTTTGAGGTCATATCTTACATCTTCATGTCTATCTCTTAACTGTTTATTGTAGTTTAGTTAATTTTACAATTTTTGGCTTCTAGCCTTTATACTGGCTTATTTAAGTGGCTGATCTACAGCCTTTACTATATACTTGCCTTTACCAGTGGGATTTTTCCCTTCCTGTAATTTCTTATTGGAGCTTTTTCTTTTTCATTTAAAGGCGACCCTTTAATGCTTCTTGTAAGGTCAATTTAGTATTGATGAACTCTTTTAGTTTTTGATTGTCTGAGCAGCTCTTTATTTCTCCTTCAATTTTGAATGATAATCTTGCTGGGTAGAGTATCCCAGGTTGTAAGTTCTTCCCTTTCGGCACTTTAAATATATCATGCCACTCCCTTCTGGCCTGCAAAGTTTCTGCAGAAAAATCAGCTGACAGCCTTATGGCAGTTCCCTTGAATGTGACTTTGTTTTTCTCTTGCTGCGTTTAAAATTCTCTACCTTTACCTTTTGCCATTTTAAGTGTATGTCTTGGTGTGGGTCTCTTTGGGTTCATCTTGTTTGGAACCCTCTGTGCTTCCTGTACCTGGATATCTGGGAAGTTTTCAGCCATAATTTCATCAAAGACCCTCTCTACTCCTTTCTCTTTTCTCCTTCTGGGACCCCTAAAATGCAAATGTTAGTACACCTGATGTTGTCCCAGAAGTTCCTAAAACTATCCTCACTTTTTACAATGTTTTACTTTTTGCTGTTCTTATTGGGCAATTTCCATTACTCTATCTTCCAGATCACTTATATGTTCTATATCACCTCATCTCTTGTTAATTCCCTCCAGTGTATTTTTTTTTCATTTCAGTTATTATATTCTCCAGTGATGGCTGGTTCTTTTTTTATATGTTCTAGTTCTTTATTAAAATTCTCACTGTGTTCATCTATTCTTTTCCCCCGTTAAGAGTCTTAGTACTAATGCTTTGAACTCTTTATCAAGTAAATTACTTATCTCTGTTTCATTAGTGTTTTTTTTCCAGGCTTTTTCCCTTGTTCTTTCATTTGAAACGTTTTCCTCTGTCTTCTCATTTTGTTTAACTTTCTCTGTCTCTATGAAATTAGGTGAAACAATTACCTCTCCTGGCCTTGAAGGCGTGTCCTTGGAGCATCCATATGCAGTCTGCACGTGCCCAGTGGCTTTGGTGGGACAGAAAGATCTGATGTGAGCACGGGCTGCGTCTTCTCCAGGGTGTACTGGCAGCTACCGCCTTGGCAGGAGGTGGAGCTGGAGTTGGAGTGGCTAGAGCCAGAGCCATGTGCAAGCCAGGGCTTCTCCGCTCAGTGGTCATCACAGCTCTATTGGGGGTGGGAGCTGGGTTTCTCTTGGGTATGACAGCAGTCTCTGCCTTGGTTTGGGACATGGCCAGGGCCTGAGGGCTTTAGGGGTGCATTTCTGTGCGGGTTTCACTCTTTCCCCCATGTGTGTACCTTGGGTAGAGGCTGGATTGGGGCCAGAGGGGTTGGATCGGGGCCACAGCACTAAGCTGGTCCCACCCCACAGCAGCATTATTTTGAATAGTGAAGAAATGGAAAATAACTCAAATGTCAACAGTAGAATATTTAAATGAACTGTGGTATATTCACACAATGGAATAAACTAATACCAACTACACATGACAACATGCATGAATCTTACAAATAAAGCAAGAGTGAAAGAAACTAGACACAAGGATACATATTGTATTATTCTATTTATATAAAGTTGAAAACCAGGCAAACTAATATACGATGTCAGACAACTAGTTACTCTTGGAAGGAGCGGGTATTAACTAGGAAGGGCATCAGAGGGCTTCTGAGGTGCTGGGTACCTGGGTGTACTCACTTTGTGAACATTCATGGAGCTGTACATTTATGATTTGTGCACTTCACTTAACCCTCAAGAAACAGCTGACATTTAAAAATCTCAGATATTTTACCTGCCTCATTTTTTTAGAGGTGATAAGTCATCTCTTAAATGTAAGAACATGTTAATTTGGACACAAAGAACACAGTTTTCTGCAGTTTTAAAAATCAGCTCATCACCAAGGTTGGGGTGGTCTGCCTGTGATTAAAGTAAACATGTCAAAGGTTTTCCTTAGATTGATGGAAAGAGGGTCCCTGTCGGGGGAGTGGACTATACCTTACAGCTACCACATCTTTGGAATGTTATTTAATCCTTCTTTGGTAATAGATTTTACAAATGACCTGAAGCTTCTCTCCCTTACAATTTTTGGAAGTTTTAATATGATTAAACATATATACTTATAAAATGGGAAGGCTTTTAGGATTCCTTGCACAACCTAGTATAATACTAATTGTGACGGTTAATTTTATGGGTCAACTTGACTGGCCAACAGGTGCCCAGGTTAATCATTGTTTCTGGGTGTGTCTGTGAAGCTGTTTCTGGATGAGTGTGACATTTCAATCTGTGGCCTCAGTAAAGTGGATTTTCCTCCCCAATATGGATGAACTTCATCCAATCCATTGGGGACCAAATAGAATAAAAGGTGGAGGAAAGAAAAATTCACACCTTTTATCCTTCCCCATTGCTTGAGCTGGGACCTGTCTTCTCTGGCCCTCAGACTGGGATTTACATCATCAGCTCCCCTGGTTCTCAGGCCTTCAGACTGGGACTGAATTACAACACAGGTTTTCCTGGGTTTCCAGCCCGCAGACAGTATATCATGGGACTTCTCAGCCTCTAAAATGGATGGTGGGAGCCAATTCCTCACAATAAATCTCATTAGATAGATAAATAGCTAGAGCTAGAGCTAGAGATATCTCCTACTGGTTGTTTCTCTGGAGAACCCTGACTAATAAGCCAACTGTCAACATGAAGACGCACCACCACACCCAATGAATACAGTAGTAAAGGAAAGGAATGTGTCACTACACTGTATGCTCAGAGGCCAGGGGGCCTAACTGGCCTGCTCACCACTGGTTAAACAGAAGTCTATCAACTGTGAACACACCAGAACTATAATCATCCAGCCACCCATGTTTGCCACAAATCATTCACATCTGAGGGCTGAAGGGCAAATTCTCCTTGACTGTTTTCTAGCCACAGAGAAATGCTGTGCACACCTGATCACTACGTCTGACCATTCTTCACCCTGATTCCCTGTTATAGGGGTGGAATAAAGTATAATTAAGAATTTGCATATGGATCAAGTATTTTATGTTATTAAGGAATTACTATTAATTTCATTAAGTGCACAGTGATATATATCATGGCCATGAGGGAAACTGTTATTAGTTGGAGCTGTATGCCAAAGTATTTCAGCTGAATCATGGTGACAGCTAACTTACACTGAAATATATCATTAAATACATATATGAAACTATGACAGATATTAATTTAAATTAAGTGGTGGTTATGTGGGTGTTTACTGTACTACTCTATTTTCTGTATATTTGTAAATTATAACAAAAAATTTTAAATACAATTATCACAAAGTTAATACAGAAAAATATGTTACTGTTGATAAAAATTTAAAAGAAGATACAATTTTTCAACTAACAAGTTGGCAGAAAGGTTTCTTACTGCTGCTGCTGTATTTTTTTCAATAATCTGAGTTGACGTCATAATGTGGAGAAATGAAAACTTCCATACTCCCAAAAACGTGTACTGATACAATCTTCTTGAAAGGCAGTCTGCCAAGAACCAAAAGCCTTAAAGTGTTGTAAAGCGTTGTAAACCCACTCTTTAATCCAACGATACCACTTCTATGAATTTATCCTAAGAAAATGCTAGCTATATGCAAAAATGTAGTTTCAAGGGTATTCATTACAGTGTTGTTAATGACAGCAGAGCAGAGAAGACAACTAAACATCCAAGAATAGGGAGTGGCTAGATAAATTATGGTAAAACAGCCATATACAGTAATATGATAGCAATAAAAATAATGCAGAAATGCTTTCAATTATAGAAAAAGGTATTCATAACATCTTAGGTGAGGGAAAAAATGGATACAAAATGGTATTTCCTGTTAAGGAAAATAATTATATTCATATACAGAGACAAAGAAACAGGGAGAGGGAAATGGATACATGTATATATAAACATATAGACATAAATATATATGGATCACAAGTTACATTTCTTTATACACATCTGCCTTTTAAATTTTCAAAACATAGGAACTGTTTTGTCATACGAAAAAAGTTTTTCAAAGAAGGAATTATTTTTCCAATTTTGCCTACAAACATTTTTTAAAGTATATATTATGCTTTTGTTGACAAAGAATAAAAGATCGGTCCTTTTCAACCAAATGGTCCTTCAAAATGTCTTTAACTTGCCCGTTCTCCATTCTCCCTGCTACCAAAACCCTCATCAAGTTATTAGGGTCTCACACCACAATTACACCCGTCGCTGCCTAACCCATGGTCTTGCTGCACCAATCAAATCTCAGACCCACACTCCATGTCGCTGGATAACTCAGAAAACCTTCAATGGCTTCTTATTGTTTAGCAGAAATAGCAAACTCCCAATTCTCTTTCTAATTTTGTCACCCACACACTGTAATACTTGGCAGACTCCTTGGCACAGAGTTGAATTTAAATAAACATTTGAAGAATGAGCAGGAATCCTTCAATCTGGAGGCTGTTTGCTCCCAAACCCACCTCCAGGCCTTCCCTCCAATGTGGTCCTGTTTCCCAGAAGCCTCGGCTGCCCTCCTCAGTGCCTGCCCAGCTCCCACGCGACCCTGGGGCTCCACAAATTCCCTCTCCAAGGAGCCTTCTCTGACCTCTCCCCACCACAGGGACTGCTCCCTCCTCCCATTTCCTGTGGCATTTGCTTTAACCACACAAGTGACCCTTGACTGTGCTAACTTAAGATTTTTTTTACCTTCTGCATGCCTGTAAATCTGGTCTCCTTTTTCTGCACATCCCACTCACTGCGAATTTCCATGGGCTTTTATTTAAACTGTAAGCACTCAAATACACACCTGTTTAACATGAAGAAGCACGGAAAGTGTTAGGCAGAGGAAAACCCCACATCAACGTTTAGAAACAAAACTGACTACACCTAGACCTCAACTTCTACATCCAGACAAAACATTACCCGCCACATATCACTAGAAAAGCCTGCATAAAAAAATTCAAACACCTTAGGCTGGGGATGCTTTATGCCAAGTTCCACCCTGCCTACCATTCTAGTACCATTGCCTAAGCCCCTATGCTGCAGGCCACTGCCACACCTGGAGCTCTTAGAGCTCTTTGCTTTGGTCATGCTATTGCCTTTGCCTGGAACGGTCTTCCTTTGCTCCACAACCCTCCTCCGCCTTCTCCATCTGATAAATACCAGCTCAACTATCACCACCTCCCGCAACTTTTAATGACCCTCTCTAGGAAGATGTAATTAGCCCCACATCATCTCCCTGCTAATTAATGCTACATAATGCAGATCAACCATATTATTTTTTTACACTTAAATACACACACAGTGAGATAGTTAAGGGCAGGAGCCATGATTTATGCATCTTTATATCCCCAACACCTGACACTGTACTTAACATACAGTAAGCAGCTTCAAAAAACGAAGTGGAGTTGATTTTAACTCTTTTCAAAAAACTAAAATAAGCCAGAATTGGGCCCATTTTAGCCCACCAGGACCCCTCTTTCCTTATCTGTTTTGGTTCTGCTAGCTCTCTCTGCTCTTCACAGCTGCCACTCCCCTGTTACCAGCACATCTGGTCCAAAGGGTACAGTGAAGCTTCTCTCCACCTCCCCTAAGCTACAGAAGAATCATCTAACTAGTTTAGCAGAGAGAAGGTTGGGATATTTATAAATAAGGAAAGTCAGGAAAGAGTCACAGAAAGTCAGCAAAGCAGTCAGGTTTACAGCATGCTCACTGCTGATCCGCGCTTAACTGAAAAGCCCAGCCCCAACAGAGACACGCCTGGTCCAGCCTCCAGGCGCCTCTCTCCCTATTCTTCCCCCATAACAGCGTCTGCGGCAGAGGGTAAACAAGAGCTCCTCAGCGTGCGGAGCCAAGGTGGATTTGTGTTGGTACCACACTACCCAAGCCTGATGAGATCATCCGAACCTCTGCCAGATCCACAATGCCTTCCAGAAACTGCTGACCACTGTTTTCTTCGGGGACAGTTGCCCCACATCATCCTCTCGGACTCTAAGTCATATGGAACTCTCACTCAAAAGCCACGTAGTCCCAGCCACGCCAAGAGAAGGCAGCACTCCCCTATCTGGTCCCAAAGGTTCCAGCCCAGCCTTCCGGCCCGCTGACGCAGAAGCCCCACAGGTGGCTCTCCAGAACTCTGCAGGGACTGCTACCCTCCTTGGGTCTACCTGACCAATCTCATTTGTCTGCAGTAAAGACTTGCCTGCTACTGAGATGTGGCAGCTGGAAAAAAGATACGTTGTTCCAAAGCAGAATCTTAACCCAGCCTCACCAGCCACCACGTGCCATCAAAGGGTGGGCACGGCTTTTACATGGAGCCTTTGCACTGGATCACATCAAAAGACCAGTAAGTACCCAAGATGCACCATCTCCTGAGACACTCTAAGTTGTTCCCATTTCCCGCCAGAAGGATGCCCACAGCTATTGCTGGTTTAGAAGATGGGAAGTACACAGATCCTGAGTTCAAGGAATGATGATGACTTTGCCAGCTAGAGTTAACCAGTTGTATGCATCTCTCTAGGCTCCTTAGCAACCCACTCACGTGCTCTTCTGCAAGTGGTCTTCCAGAATTACCTCATGAGAGTAGACCTTAAATACATACCTTTAAAATGTCTATGGTTCACTCATACACACCTCAGCCCAATCGTGGGGGGCCCAACGTGCACAGCAACAAACACTAGTCTAGGTGAGAAGGAAATGTGTTTCTGTTTTCTGGACTTTCGTTATCCAGAATTCTTTTCCACCTTAGAATCTCTACACTGTATTGACCTTTCTGGGCAAAAAACAAATTTATAAAGAATTCTGCTTTCTTATATATAATACAATCCACCTTATACATTTTTTTCTCATATTTTGCTCATATTTTTAACCATTTTCTCTTGGAGTCCGTCTCTTTTTTTGAATTATTTAATTTCAAGCATTTACTGAATCGATATCTGATGCACATCACGTGCATATCTAACGCATATCACTTTCAAATAAGTTTTTTCATTGAATCTTTACAAATTTTTATGACATTATGAAAATGTTCATATATCAATATACACAAAGTAGATTGAATAGTATAATAAACCCAATATTCCATTTCCCAATTGCAAAAATTACCATCATACTGCCCACTTATTTCTCCTACCTCACCAAAACTGGGTTATTTAAAAGCAAATCTCAGATATCATAATCTCATCTGTAAATACTTCAGTGTACATCTCTAAATGAAAAAGACTCTATAGTTCCCATATTCGGAATACCATTACCTGGCCTAAAAAATCAATTAATAACAATTCTTTAATATCAAATAATCCTATCAGTATTCAAATTCCTTGATTCCTCAATTTTTTAATAGTGACACAGTTTGATGAGGAAAGTGATGCTCACAGAATTAATAACTTCCTAAGCCATATATCTGACACACAGCAGTACAATAAGTTTCTCACTTGAAGGCTTGATCCTCTTTATATATAGCACAGCTACCTTTTCACCATGTTTAGAAAAGGTCCACGTATATATTTTTTAAAATTTTCTTTACAAAAGTGGCCTTTTCTTTCTTTTTTTAGTACTTCATTGCCAGTTAAATAACCTTAAAGGTGGTCCAGTGTTTGGGACCTGAGGTAGGCTTTTATTAGAGTATTAATCACTCAGTGCCTAATATCACAAAGTAGGTGCAAGCGTAAGAAACTAAGGAAGTAAACTTGTGTGCTGTCTGTTGTGATGTAGTATCTACTATTACTCATACTGGGGCCTCCTCAAGGGCACCACAGTTGAAGTAAAATGATATGATGAAGATGATGATGATAAGAGCAACAACAATGCTCTAAGGAGAGACAAGGCTGGTCCCCTTTGGATGAAAGAAGGATTACTAAGATGTTTACGAAGAGCTTTAAACTTCTTAGGAGGAAAAATATTAGTATCATCAAACTGCACAAGTCAACCCTGGAAAGGTAAATGGGTTGTGAGACTAAATCCCTCCCCACTCCGGAACAGCCCCCCCCCCCCCACCGCCCGGGCAACTCTGTTTCAATACCTAATACCGTGTGAGACAAAAGAAAGTAAAACATAAACAATGCAGCCATCACAAACAGTCGCCTACAAGTACCTGATACATTTTTAAAAATAGATATAACTGTAAAGGATCTCTTTTACACGTCTTAAGATACTTTGCGGGATTTTTTTTTAAATATAACAGTGAAATTAAGAGCTGCTCAAAAATAATCTTCAAAGTTACAGAACACAAGTCAAACAAAAAACAAAACAGATTCCTTTATACTGACCTTCAAAAATATTGTTCTAAGTTCGGCTGGATCTGCTCTCTTGGTTAAAGCCACCTATAAATAAACATAAAAATGTTTGTATTATTAGAACAAAGCTGAGAAATCAAGCTAGCAGACGGAAAGAAAATAAACTCCAGGTTAGAATCAGTGGATTTCATTTTTACACTTAAAGCACTAAATTTCCCCAGTGCATAAACTACTCTCTGGATTTTAAATTAAGACTCCTTATGTGGCTTCTAGAATGATAACATTCCGTGCAAGAAACCAGTAAAGCTCCTAATATGTAGTGTTTAATATATACCATTGTTTTTCCAAAATGAGTAAGAAAAAAAGAAAAGTTGAAACAGATTTGTAACCACCTGGCATTTTAAACTACACCCCAGAGTGACCCACACCTTTCATAGGCCAATATTAAAGTACAACTTGTTCGTTAACTATGTAAGAGAACATAGTTCTTAGAGAAGTTAGTGAGCAAGGCAAACAATATTAACAGAAGGGAATTACTTCCCACAGTTCCACAATGGACAGGTGTGAATGCCCAGCTATCTGGTCATGCCAAGCAGTCTCCTCCTCTCCCCTACTTTTAAGAAACCAGAAGTCTCCAATTATACAGCACTGAGAAATATAACCACTGTTTTGTAATAACTTTAAACGGAGTATAATCTATAAAAAATGTTGAATAGCAACGCTGTACACCTGAAACTAATAATGTAAATCAACTATACTTCAACGAAAAAAAAAAGCCTAAGTCTCCATATGTATGACTATTATTTACCACATTCTAGAATACAAGGGGCTATGGTTAGCTTTCAGAGCAAAGTCTGACAGATTAGCTCAGAATAGGTGTTGTGCTTAATTCTCCAGCCCACAAAGTCCAAAAACATCATTGGGGAAAAAGAAGACAAACTTGAATATGGCTGCCCCAGGCCAACACAAAAGAGTCCTTATGTGGAACCAAACAGTAGGCTTATTCAGCGTCCCATCACCCCATCCTGCTGGCAAAAACCGTCAGGAGACTGAGTTCTCACCAAGCACAGCGTCACCCCACGATACAGCCAAGGAGGGGTTCCTGGAACCACCCCAATACTGGAGCCATGTCGCTATCCATGGGGAGATTTATGCAAATTGTTCTAAATCCTTTCTGTGTGTTTGCAAAGGCTCTTCTGAGACCTTTGGACAATGGGTTCTCTGTCTCGAAATATGTAACTGCCTGAGCTTCTTGGCCTGCCACTGTCAGGAATAATTTTATTAACTAATCACTGGAATAGGAGAGGTAGTTTTCCTGAAACCAGTTAGTTGGTCACCTTGTTTCCCAAAGCAAGACTGATAACTCTTAACTTCAGCTGAGTACTTGTAACCACCAATGCTATTTTTATCCAGAAGAATTTGTAATCTCTTTAAAATCCTCAATTAGTCAGTGTTCTTTGCTGTTCAATTAACGAGAAGAAAAGAGACTGCTAACCAACCTATGATTGATGATAGTGCTAAGAGTCTCAGAAGATCCCCTCCCTTTGGGTCTATATTCTGAGAAAGGTGGCGTAGGACAAACACTATTGGAGAAGATGAGCCAGCATGAAATGCTTCTATCCTCTCCTTTAAGAGCAAAGAAATTCCCTTCGAGTTCTACATCTCAAGACCGTAACAGTTTTTTAAAAGGCCTATGGTGACCCTCAGCACTTAATTGGGTTTCCTTTTAAAAAAGCAAAGGTAAGTTTCCACAAAGTGAACTATTCTTGCTCCATCTGAATAACACATCCTTTAAAATCAAATTAATTCACCATGCCACATACTTCATAAAGCCTTCCCTGGGCAACACAGTTTCAGAGTGAACATCCCCCGCCCTAAATTCCCACAGCGTTCTTTTACTTACTAATCCCAAAATGCACCACCAGGACTACACCTCTGTGAGAGAAAGAAAGCTTTCACTCTGTAACTCTCCCAGGGTGGAAGGCACAGGAGAAAACAATCCATATAGTGGCCCAGCACTTTTAAGTCAGGTCACCTGATGTGTACAGAACACTTCATAGTTACAGTTAAGTTACAGTTACACTTAAGTTACAGTTAGACATGCCAGCGTTCTGAAGGTGTACTGAGATGGAGTCTACCTGGTGGCAAAACCAAGAGCTAGCAAGTTCTGTGAACTGGAAAAAGGGAGCCAAGAAATGTAGCCTCCCTTATTAAGCCAACTCAGAACACCTGCTCGGCAAGCGAACGTTGCATCACCTGACAATCCTTAGTTCATTGGGCTTCTCAGAAGATTCATGAAACTCTAGATTTTTTCCAAAAGGCTGATTTTCATTGTTTTATATACATGTATATATTTCTCATATACTAACAGCATGTAAATATTTACAGATACTATTCTTACAATCTGATTGCCTGGTTTGCTTTATCATTACTCTTCTGAATTTGCATTTATAAGAACAGATGCCACCATTAAAACAAAATATTTATATCAAGAGATTTAAATAAAGTAATTTTCAAACATAGGGAGTAAATCACCAAGAAGAAAAAGGATTATTGGCAGATGACTATGAATTACCACCATTTACTACTTAATTCAATAGAGAATTTTATACAGAAGCACATAACATTCACACCAAGTGGAGGTTAAGGGAGAAGGGGGGGAGAACTGGAAAAACTATGCAGTATATGTTTTTCCATAAACTGGGAGAAGTTAACCTTTGTTTAAAGACAGTATAGAAATTTCAGGTCAATTCCCCAAATCTATGTTCCACGGGGCAGAATCTGAAGAACACTGAATATGTAAAATTTTTGATAAGACAAACATTATAAATAACAGCAATAGCATTTGCAAAACACATATACTAGCTAGGTACATCCCAAATACAAAAGTAAAAACAGCCAAAAATAACATAACTTCAATGACTGGTTTAAAAGGGGGGCAGTGGGAAGTATGGCAAGGAAAACCAGAGAGATAAAGTGTGAATTCTGTGCTCTGCAAGTGAACCTTGACTGATACAACCAGTAACTCTAAAAGAAATTCCCCCAAAACACAGTTACCATTAACTGGAGAAGAAAAAAAGAAAGAGAGGTCTCATCACATTTAAGAAAAATAATTCTTCATTGACTTCACTGAGTCACTCATTCCTCATCCTACAGTTTCCCTACATTCTAATAAATGAAAAGCAGATCCGAGCTTCAAGAAGGCAGAAGAGTAAGACGTGGAGATCACGTTCCTCCCCACAAATACATCAGAAATACATCTACGTGTTTAACAACTCCTACAAAACACCTACTGAACGCTGGCAGGAGACCTCAGACCTCCCAAAAGGCAAGAAACTCCCCCATGTACCTGGGTAGGGCAAAAGAAAAAAGAATAAACAGAGACAAAAGAATAGGGACGGGACCAGCACCAGTGGCAGGGAGCCGTGAAGGAGGAAAGGTTTCTACACACTAGGAAGCCCCTTCGCGGGCGGAGACTGCGGGTGGCGGAGGGGTAAAGCTTCGGAGCCACGGAGGAGAGCACAGCCACAGGGGTGCGGAGGACAAAGCGGAGAGATGCCCGCACAGAGGATTGGCGCCGACCAGCACTCACCAGCCCGAGAAGCTTGTCTGCTCACCCGCCGGGGCGGGCGAGGCTGGAACCTGAGGCTCGGGCTTCGGTCGGAGCGCAAGGAGAGAACTAGCGGCGTGAACACAACCTGAAGGGGTTAGTGCACCACGGCTAGCCGGGAGGGAGTCCCGGAAAATGTCTGGAGCTGCCGAAGAGGCAAGAGACTTTTTCTTGCCTCTTTCTGTTTTGCAGTGCGCGGGGAGGGGGGGGTTAAGAGCGCTGATTAAAGGAGCTCCAGAGACTGGCGTGAGCCGCGCCTAAGAGCGCGGACCCCAGAGCCGGGCATGAGACGCTAAGGCTGCTGCTGCCGCCACCAAAAAGCCTGTGTGCGAGCACAGGTCACTCTCCACACCTCCCTTCCGGGGAGCCCCTCCAGCCCGCCACTGCCAGGGTCCCGGGATCCGGGGACAACTTCCCCGGGAGAACGCACGGCGCGCCTCAGGCTGGTGCAACATCATGGCGGCCTCTGCCGACGCAGGCCCGCCCCGCACTCCGTGCCCCTCCCTCAGAGGCTCGCCGCGCACTACGGGCCCCTCCCCCGCAGGCTCCCCACGCACTGCACTCCGTACACCTCCCTCCCCCCCGGCCTGAGTGAGCCAGAGCCTGCGAATCACCTGCTCCTTTAACCCTGTCCTGTCTGAGTGAAGAACAGACGCCCTCAGGCGACCTACGCGCAGAGGCGGGTCCAAATCCAAAGCTGAATCCCGGGACTGTGTGAACAAAGAGAAAGGGAAATCTCTCCCAGCAGCCTCAGGTGCAGCAGATTAAATCTCCACAATCAACATGAGGTACCTGCATCTGTGGAATACCTGAACAGGCAACGAATCATCCCAAATTGAGGAGGTGGAGTTTGGGAGAAACGATATACACATGTTTTTCTTTTTTTCTCTTTTTGTGAGTATGTGAATGCTTCTGCATGTGATTCTGTCTGCATAGCTGTGCTTTTACCATTTGTCCTAGGGTTAATGTCTGTCCATTTTTTTGGTTTTTCTTGGATTCTTTAGTATAGTTTTTAGCGTTTGTTATCATTGGTGGATTTGTTTTTTGGTTTGCTTGCTCTCTTCTCTCTTTCATTCTTTCTTTTTTTATTACTTTAAATATTTTTCTTAATAATTATCTTTTATTTTTTATTTTAATAACTTTATTTTTTCTTCCTTTCCTTTTTTCTCCCTTTTATTCTGAGCCGTGTGGATGACAGGGTCTTGGTGCTCCGGCTGGGCGTCAGGCCTGTGCCTCTGAGGTGGGAGAGCCAAGTTCAGGATATTGGTCCACCAGAGACCTCCCAGCTCCATGTAATATCAAATGGCAAAAGTCTCCCAGAGATCTCCATCTCAACCTAAGACCCAGCTCCACTCAACGACCAGCAAGCTACAGTGCTGGACACCCCATGCCAAACAACCAGCAAGACACAAACACAACCCCACCCATTAGCAGAGAGGCTGCCTAAAATCATAATAAGGTCACAGACACCCCAAAACACACCACCAGACATGGACCTGCCCACCAGAAAGACAAGATCCAGCCTCAGCCACCAGAACACAGGCACTAGGCCCCTCCACCAGGAAGCCTACACAACCCACTGAACCAACCTTAGCCACTGGGGGCAGACACCAAAAACAACGGGAACTACAAACCTGAAGCCTGCTAAAAGGAGACCCCAAAGACAGTAAGTTAAGAAAAATGAGAAGACAGAGAAACATACAGCAGATGAAGGAGCAAGGTAAAAACCCACCAGACCAAACAAATGAAGAGGAAACAGGCAGTCTACCTGAAAAAGAATTCAGAATAATGATAGTAAAGATGATCCAAAAATCTTGGAAATAGAATGGAAAAAATACAAGAAACGTTTAACAAGGAACTAGAAGAACTAAAGAGCAAACATAAAATGATGAGCAACACAATAAATGAAATTTAAAATTCTCTAGAAGGAATCAACAGCAGAATAACTGAGGCAGAAGAATGGATAAGTGACCTAGAAGATAAAATAGTGGAAATAACTGCTGCAGAGCAGATTAAAGAAAAAAGAATGAAAAGAATTGAGGACAGTCTCAGAGACCTCTGGGACAACATTAAATGTACCAACATTCGAATTATAGGGGTCCCAGAAGAAGAAGAGAAAAAGAAAGGGAATGAGAAAATATTTGAAGAGATTATAGCTGAAAACTTCCCTAATATGGGAAAAGAAATAGTTAATCAAGTCCAGGAAGTGCAGAGAGTCCCATACAGGATAAATCCAAGGAGAAACACACCAGGACACATATTAATCAAACTATGCAAAATTAAATGCAAAGAAAAAATATTAAAAGCAGTAAGGGAAAAACAAATAACATACAAGGGAACCCCCATAAGGTTAATAGCTGATCTTTCAGCAGAAACTCTGCAAGCCACAAAGGAGTGGCAGGACATATTTAAAGTGATGAAAGGGAAAAACCTACAACCAAGATTACTCTACCCAGCAAGGATCTCATTCAGATTCGATGGAGAAATTACAACCTTTACAGACAAGCAAAAGCTAAGAGAACACAGCACCACCAAACCAGCTTTACAACAAATGCTAAAGGAACTTCTCTAGGCAGGAAACACAAGAGAAGGAAAAGACCTACAAAATAAAACCCCAAACAATTAAGAAAATGGTAATAGGAACGTACATATCGATAATTACCTTAAATGTAAATGGATTAAATGCTCCCACCAAAAGACACAGACTGGCTGAATGGTTACAAAAACAAGACCCATCTATATGCTGTCTACAAGAGACCCACCTCAGACCTAGGGACACATACAGACTGAAAGTGAGGGGATGGAAAAAGATATTCCGTGCAAATGGAAATCAAAAGAAAGCTGGAGTAGCAATTCTTATATCAGACAAAATAGACTTTAAAATAAAGATTATTACAAGAGGCAAAGAGGGACACTACATAATGATCAAGGGATCAATCCAAGAAGAAGATATAACAATTGTAAATATTTATGCACCCAACATAGAAGCACCTCAAAACATATGGCAAATGCTAACAGCCATAAAAGGGGAAATCGACAGTAACACAATCGTAGTAGGGGATTTTTAAAAAATCAATTATTTATTTATTTTTGGCTGTGTTGGGTCTTCGTTTCTGTGTGAGGGGTTTCTCTAGTTGCAGCGAGCGGGGGCCACTCTTCATCGCGGTGCGTGGGGCTCTCACTGTCGCAGCATCTCTTGTTGCAGAGCACAGGCTCCAGACGCGCAGGCTCATTAGTTGTGGCTCATGGGCCTAGTTGCTCCGTTGCATGTGGGATCTTCCCAGACCGGGGCCCGAACCCATGTCTCCTGCATTGGCAGGCAGATTCTCAACCCACAGTAGGGGATTTTAACACCCCACTTTTACCAATGGACAGATCATCCAAAATGAAAATAAATAAGGAAACACAAGCTCTAAATGATACATTAAACAAGATGGACTTAATTGATATTTATAGGACATTCCATCCAAAACAACAGAATACACTTTCTTCTCAAGTACTCATGGAACATTCTCCAGGATAGATCATATCTTAGGTCACAAATCAAGCCTTGGTAAATTTAAGAAAATTGAAATCATATCAAGTATCTTTTGTGACCACAACGCTATGAGACTAAATATCAATTACAGAAAAAAATCTGTAAAAAATACAAACACATGGAGGCTAAACAATACACTACTTAATAACCAAGAGATCACTGAATAAATCAAAGAGGAAATCAAAAAATACCTAGAAACAAATGACAATGAAAACATGACAACCCAAAACCTATGGGATGCGGCAAAAGCAGTTCTAAGAGGGAAGTTTATAGCAATACAATCCTACCTCAAGAAACAAGAAACCTCTCAAATAAAAAACCTAACCTTACACTTAAAGCAATTAGAGAAAGAAGAACAAAAGAACCCCAAAGTTAGCAGAAGGAAAGAAATCATAAAGATCAGATAAGAAATAAATGAAAAAAGAAATGAAGGAAACAATAGCAAAGATCAATAAAACTAAAAGCTGGTTCTTTGAGAAGATAAACAAAATTGATAAACCATTAGGCAGGCTATTTTGAAAAAAAGGGAGAAGACTCAAATCAATAGAATTAGAAATGAAAAAGAACAACTGACACTGCAGAAATACAAAGGATCATGAGAGATTACTACAAGCAACTATGTGCCAATAAAATGGACAACCCGGAAGAAATGGACAAATTCTTAGAAAAGCACAACCTTCCAAGACTGAACCAGGAAGAAATAGAAAATATAAACAGACCAATCACAAGCACTGAAATTGAAACTGTGATTAAAAATCTTCCAACAGAGGCTTCCCTGGTGGCGCAGTGGTTGAGAGTCTGCCTGCTGATGCAGGGGACACGGGTTCGTGCCCCGTTCCAGGAAGATCCCGTGTGCTGCGGAGCGGCTGGGCCCGTGAGCCGTGGCCGCTGGGCCTGCGTGTCCGGAGCCTGTGCTCCACAACGGGAGAGGCCACAACAGTGAGAGGCCCATGTACTGCCAAAAAAAAAAAAATCTTCCAACAAACAAAAGCCCGGGACCAGAAGGCTTCACACGTGAATTCTAGCAAACATTTAGAGAAGAGCTAACACCTATCCTTCTCAAACTCTTCCAAAATATAGCAGAGGGAGGAACACTCCCAAACTCACTCTATGAGGCCACCATCACCCTGATATCAAAACCAAACAAAGATGTCACAAAGAAAGAAAACTACAGGCCAATATCACTGATGAACATAGATGCAAAAATCCTCAACAGAATACTAGCAAACAGAATCCAACAGCACATTAAAAGGATCATACACCATGATCAAGTGGGGTTTATCCCAGGAATGCAAGGATTCTTCAATATACGCAAATCAATCAATGTGATACACCATATTAACAAATTGAAGAATAAAAACAATATGATCATCTCAATAGATGCAGAAAAAGCTTTCAACAAAATTCAAAACCATTTATGATAAAAATCCTCCAGAAAGTAGGCATAGAGAGAACTTACCTCAACATAATAAAGGCCATATATGACAAACCCACAGCCAGAATAGTCCTAAGTGGTGAAAAACTGAAACCATTTCCACTAAGATCAGGAGCAAGACAAGGTTGCCCACTCTCACCACTATTATTCAACATTGTTTTGGAAGTTTTAGCCACAGCAATCAGAGAAGAAAAAGAAAAAAAAGGAATCCAAATCAGAAAAGAAGAAGTAAAGCTGTCACTGTTTGCAGATGACATGATACTATACATAGAGAACCCTAAAGATGCTACCAGAAAACTACTAGAGCTAATCAATGAATTTGGTAAAGTAGCAGTATACAAAATTAATGCACAGAAATCTCTTGCATTCCTATACACTAATGATGAAAAATCTAAAAGTGAAATTAAGGAAATACTCTCATTTACCACTGCAACAAAAAGAATAAAATACCTTGGAATAAATAAGACACTGATGAAAGAAATGAAAGATGATACAAACAGATGGAGAGATAGACCATGTTCTTGGATTGGAAGAATCAACATTGTGAAAATGACTATACTACCCAAAGTAATATACAGATTCAATGCAATCCCTATCAAACTACCAATGGCATTTTTCACAGAACTAGAACAAAAAATTTCACAATTTGTATGGAAACACAAAAGACCCTGAATACCCAAAGCAATCTTAAGAAAGAAAAATGGAGCTGGACGAGTCAGGCTCCCTGACTTCAGACTATACTACAAAGCTACAATAATCAAGACAGTATGGTACTGGCATAAAAACAGAAATATAGATCAATGGAACAGGATAGAAAGCCCAGAGATAAACCCATGCAACTTATCTTTGATAAAGGAAACAAGAATATACAATGGAGAAAATACAGCCTCTTCAATCAGTGGTGCTGGGAAAACTGGACAGCTACGTGTAAAAGAATGAAATTAGAACACTTCCTAACAGCATACACAAAAATAAACTCAAAATGGATTAAAGACCTAAATGAAAGGCCAGACATTATAAAACTCTTAGAGGAAAACATAGGCAGAACACTCTATGACATAAATCACAGCAAGATCCTTTTTGACCCACCTCCTAGAGAAATAGAAATAAAAACAAAGTAAACAAATGGGACCTAATGAAACTCAAAAGCTTTTGCACAGCAAAGGAAACCATAAACAAGACCAAAAGACAACCCTCAGAATGGGAGAAAATATTTGCAAACGAAGCAACTGACAAAGGATTAATCTCCAAAATGTAAAAGCAGCTCATGCAGCTCAATATCAAAAAAACGAACAACCCAATTCAAAAATGGGCCGAAGACCTAAACAGACATTTCTCCAAAGAAGATACACAGATTGCCAATAAACACATTGAAAGAATGCTCAGCATCATTAATCATTAGAGAAATGCAAATCAAAAGTACAATGAGATATCATCTCACACACGTCAGAATGGCCATCATCAAAAAATCTACAAACAATAAATGCTGGAGAAGGTGTAGAGAAAAGGGAACCCTCTTGCACTGTTGGTGGGAATGTAAATTGATACAGCCACTGTGGAGAACAGTATGGAGGATCCTTGAAAACCTAAAAATAGAACTACCATACGACCCAGCAATTCCACTACTGGGCATATACCCTGAGTAAATCATAATTCAAAAAGAGTCATGCACCACAATGTTCATTGCAGCTATATTTACCATAGCCAAGACGTGGAAGCAACCTAAGTGTCCATCAACAGATCAATGGATAAAGAAGATGTGGCACATATATACAATGGAATATTACTCAGCCATAAAAAGAAACAAAATTGACTTATTTGTAGTCAGATGGATGGACCTATAGTCTGTCGTACAGAGTGAAGTGAAGTCAGAAAGAGAAAAGCAAGTACAGTCTGCTAACACATATATATTGAATCTAAAAAAAAAAGAAAAGGTCATGAAGAACCTAAGGGCAGGATGGGAATAAAGATGCAGACATAGTAGAGAATGGACTTGAGGACCCGGGGAGGGGGAAGGGTAAGCTGGGACAAAGTGAGAGAGTGGCATGTACATATATACACTACCTAATGTAAAACCGATAGCTAGTGGGAAGCAGCCACATAGCACAGGGAGATCAGCTCGGTGCTTTGTGACCACATAGAGGGGTGGGAGGGAGGGAGACGCAAGAGGGAAGAGATATGGGAACATATGTATATGTATAACTGATTCACTTTGTTATAAAGCAGAAACTAACACACCATTGTAAAGCAATTATACTCCAATAAAGATGTTAAAAAATAAATAAATAAATGAAGAGCAGTCATTATAAAAAAGTTACTGAAATATAAATTAATATACAGACAAAATGCCATGTTAAGCATTCTTCAAAGCACAACCTTACTGTGTAATCAACTCTCAAATGTTCATATCACTCAACAGTTTACTTATAAAGCACCAGACACCACAAATGTTAACCTGCTGAGTAATTATGCAAGTGGGTAATTTCAGGGATGCTGGAGATATTTATCAGAACGATTCAGTAGCTTGTAAAATGTTGTAGACAAACATTAAACAGTAATAAAGCCATCACCATTAAAATTCTGTATGAAGAAGAGTAGAGTAGTTAAGAAATGAATGGTGGTATTTTAGCTGTGGGTTCTGTTAGGTCAAAATAACTTTAAATGCTCTAATTTTAGATTTTATTATTATTGTTATTAAGCTAAAGCTAACATTCCAGTAAATGTTCCCAAGACTAAAAATTTGACAAGAGGCAGTGTAAGTCTTTTCTGAAATAGACATTTGTCTGTTTATATTTTCAACTCCTTATGGTGAAAAAGATGCTTGCTCACCCTTTCATAAACAAACATCACCACGTTTAGAGTAAAGATTTGGGTTCCAATGTATTGCTAACTTGGTGATCTTGGACAAGTGAGTTAACATCTCCAAGTTTTAGTTTCCTCATCTATAAAAAGGGCAAAATGACAAAATCTACGTATCTGTTTCATAAAGTTATCTTAAGGATTCATTAGAATGAAGAAAAAGTGCTCTGTGAATCCTAAAATGATACATAAGGTTGGTAGTGATTAATAGCTACTCTTAAAAAATGTAAGCTGTAAACACAGTTATATGATATTTCTAATCCCCAATACGAAAGGAAGACGAGGAGGTAGGTCCAACATGTATCCAACTTAGAAATAAGCAATAAAAGGTAACAGGCTAAGGAGAAAAACAGTATATTAAAATTCTATTGGATGATAACAGTCATGTTGGGAAGCCTGGAGAATCAGCTTAAGGCTAAGGCACCACCAGTGATGCCCAAAACTATCCTAGAATCACCTGGTGAGAAATGTACCTCCAATCCCACAACAAAAGCAGGTTGCCTAGGCTGCCTATCATGTCAGCCGAAATGGAAACTTCACACACAAGCTGCTTCCTTGTGTTGCCATCTTCCAAATCAAAGTCACACATGAGCATCCAATTGGCAAAGCTAGATCACATGCTTGTGCCCTGGCTGCAGGGAAAGATGGGAACTGAGTTTTGACTCATATGTTCTAGCAGGCAGGCCTTGTAATGTGGGGATTTTCTCCATTATAGGAAAGGTAGTCAAAAGATGATGGGGAGACTTCTGGTTTCCAGTCCAGCATGTAAGGGGCTTAGAAGTTGCCAGAATGTCCTAAAAATAAGTAAAAAGCTTAAAAATTGAAAAATCAACTAGTCTCCCCAGATCCATCAGAGGAGTGATGTCAACAAGCAAACCACTGCCCCCCAACATGGAGAAACAGAAAGGGAGAACCAGAGGATCACAATGACCAATTGCTGGAGGCTCAGTGTGGACAAGAAAAGACTTAAAAAACTCTAGGTGGACCTAGACATAGTGGATTCCCCACACTTTTGTGAATGTTACCTCCTGGAACTCAACCTGGTTCTCAGTGAATGTCAGAGAAAAATCACCTGGCATTTCCAGTAGGAGGAAAGGAAAAGGAACCAAGCTGTCTGTTCTTTATAAGAAGGTCTGCCTCAGAAGAAGTTATTTCAGAGGAGTCTAACCCACTGGAGTAATACCAGAGCCAGCTGACCACAGGGAAGGCAAATACCCAACTCCAGCCACCTCCAGCCATCCTCTCCCACCTGAGGGGAAGAAAAAATTGAGAAACACTTGTGAAGTACACTGTCCAGGGGCACAGGCTCTCTAATGGACTGAGACCTAGTCATAGGACTAGGAACACTTCCTTTCCCTCTACACCCTATGCCCACATTACCAAAGGACTAGTTATAGCAGTTCCTTTTATCCAGTACATCATGTCTGGCTATCAAGAAAAAATTACAAAGCATACCAAAAGGCAAAGATACACAATTTGAAGAGACAGAGCAAGCATCATAACCAGACTCAAATATGTCTGGAATATTGAGATGATCAGACTAGGAATTTAAAACAACTATGATTAATATGCTAAGGGCTCTGATGGATAAGGTAGACAACATGCAAGAAGAGATCAGCAATGTAAGCAGAAAAATGGAAATTCTAAGGAAGAACTAAAAAAGAATGCTAGAGATCAAAAATACTGTAACAGTGATGAAGAATGCCTTTGCTGGGCTTATTAGTAGACTGGATACAACTGAGGAGAAAATCTCTGAGTCTGATGATATTTCAACAGAAATCTCCAAAACTGAAAAGCAAAGAGAAAAAAAACTGAAAGCAAACAAACAAACAAAAAAAAACTAGAACAATATCCAAGACCGTGGGACAACTACAAAAAGTGTAATATACATGTAATGGGAATACCAGAAGGAGAAGAAAGGACCAGAAGGAATATCTGAAATAATAATGATTCAGAATTTCCACCCAATCAATGTCAGATACCAAACCACAGATACACAAAGATCAGATACACCAATGAAGATAATCAAAATCACTTTAAACATCAACATCCCAATTAATTAAAAGACAGATTGTTAGAATGCATCAAAAACATAAGACCCAACTATATGCCATCTACAAAAAAACATTTTAAATATAAAGACACATAGAGATCAAAATAAATGAATGGAGAAAGATATACCATGCACACACTAATTAAAAGAGAGCAGAGGAGTTATATTACTTTCAGACAGAGCCCATTTTAACGCAAGGAAAGTTAACAGGGATAAACAGGGGCATTATTTAATGATAAAGGGGTCAATTCTCCAAAAAGACATAATAATCCTCAATCTAACAGAATAGAAAGCCTAGAAATAGACCTTCATAAATACAGTCAACTGATCTTTGACACAGGATCAAAGATAGTCTCTTCAACAAATGGTATTGTACATTGATATGCAAAAAATGATTCTAAACACAGACCTTACACCGTTAACAAAAATTAACTCAAAACGGATCACAGACCTAAATGTAAAACTCTTAGAAGACAACAAAGGAGAAAACTTAGATGGCCTTGGGGCTTGATGATGATTTTTTGGATATAACACCAAAGGCATGATCCATGATAGGCTGGACTTCAATAAAATGGACATTTCCACTCTGTGAAAGACACTGTCAAGAGAATGTAAAGATAAGCCAACACTTGGATAAAGTATTTGCACAAGAATAGCCAATAAATGGGGCTTCCCTGGTGGCTCAGTGGTTGAGAGTCCACCTGCCGATGCAGGGGACACGGGTTCGTGCCCTGGTCCGGGAAGATCGCACATGCCGCGGAGCGGCTGGGCCCGTGAGCCATGGCCGCTGAGCCTGCGCGTCCGCAGCCTGTGCTCCACAACGGGAGAGGCCACAACAGTGAGAGTACCGCAAAAACAAAAACAAAAACAAGAAAGAATAGCCAATAAATGACTGTTACCCAAGATATACAAAGAACTGTTAAAACTCAACAATAAGAAAACAAACAACTCAATTAAGATTAAAATATGGGCCAAAGACCTTAACAGACACCTCACCAAAGAAGTTATACAGATACCAAATAAGCATATGAAAAGGTGCTCCACATCTTCAGTCATCAGGAAAATACAGATTAAAACGACAATGAAATACCACTACATACCCACTAGAATGGCCAAAACCCAGAACACTGACAATATCAAATGCTGGTGAAGATGTGCAGCAAAAGGAACTTGCACTGTTTGCTGATGAGAATGCAAAATGGCACAGCCACTTTGGAAGACAAATTGGAGGTTTCTTACGAAACTAAACATACTCTTACCATAGGATCCAGCATTCATGCTGCTAAGTATTCAGCCAAAGGTGTTGAAAACTACATCCACACGAAACCCTGGATGGATGGATGTCTACAGCAGCTCTATTCCTAACTGTCAAAAGCTGGAAGCAACCAAGATGTCTTTCAGTCAGTGAGCAGATGAACTGTGGTTTACCCAGACAATGGAATATCATTAAGCACTAAAAAATGAGCTATCAACCCATGACTAGACATGAAGGAAACTTCAATGCATATTACTAAGTGAAAGAAGCCAATCGGAAAAGCCTACATACTGTATGATTCCAACTATATGACATTCTGGAACAGGAAAAACTATGGAGACAGTAAAAAGATCAGTAGTTGCCAGGGTTTGGCAAATAGGGAAGGAAAACAGGCAGAGCACAGACTTTTGGAGCAGTGAAAAGACTCTGTATGAAACTATAATGATGGACACATATCATTATAAAATGTGTTCACAGACTGTTCAACATCAAGAGTCAACTTTAATGTAAACCACGGACTTTGAGTGATAATGATATGTCACTGTAGGTTCATCAATTGTAACAAATGTACCATTCTGATGGGGGGATGATGATAATGCGGGAGAGGTTATGCATGTGCGGGGGGCGGCCAGGAAGAGTACAGGAAATCTCTGAACCTTTCTTTAAATTTTGCTATGAACCTAAAACCACTCCAGAACAATAATAATAATAATAAAGTCTATTTTTAAAAAAGATCATGGGTAGCCAGGACCATCAAGATGAAACTAAGCAGGCAGAGTCACTAGGCACACATCTGTATAATCTCCCTTTCTTTGAATCCTTGAAGTAAGTTGGATTCTTTTCCTTTGTAGTTGAGAAAACTGCAGGTCAAACAGCTGATGGGTCCCAGGCCCCATGTCTTTCCCCCAGGGCCACAACCTAATACAGTCAAGTTGCGTTAGACCAGGGCTTCTCAACCTTGGCCGTACTGTTTTGGGTCAGATCATTCTTTGTTATAGAGGGCTGTCGGGCACATCGTAGGATGTTTAGCAACATCCCTGGTCTGTAATCACTAGATGCCAGTAGCAACCCCTTCTCCCAGATATGACAACCAACAGTGTCTCCAGACATTACCAAATCTCCCCTGGGGGCAAAACTACCCTGCCCCCAGGGGAGAACCACTGCCTGAGACAGCGCCACTCCACTTGCTCGTTCATGCAACACGATCGCCTATGGGAAGCTTCCGATGTACCAGGCACTGAGGGGACAACGCCAAATAACCAGAGACCCTGCCCCCTGAGGGGGAACGACAGACTTATCAACGAGTGGTTGGTACAAAGTGTGCGATGCTATATGCTATCACAAATCAGAGTGCTAACTCTGCTTAGCTCTTGGAGTCAGGGGTGGCAGAGGTAAGGTCTTGGAGCTGGGTTATTTATTACTGATTACAGCGGTTCACACTGACCAGTTAACTTTTACTGGGCCCTTAACTCTATGCTAGGCATGTGCTAAAGGCTTTATGCCTGATCTCACTTAAACATTACTAAAACTATTCAAGGTGAAAAGTCATTAACATCCCAGTCTCCAGATGAGGAAGTTGTGGCATGTAAGACACTTAGTCTTAAATGAGTAGTAGTAAATCACAGAGCCAAAAATAACCCTAGAGCCCAGGTCATCTTCATACTAATTATACTACCTGGAGGATGTGCCAGGAATTTGGCAATCAAAGATGGGGACTTTAAGCTATCCTTATGAATGGTGCTACTGGACAACATTACAGGTGAAAGCCACTTAAAATAAAGTTTTTCTGATTTGGTATTATCATACATAAATACCCGTGGTTCAGTGGAAGCCAGATTTACCTAATGGAGAGAATATTATTCTCGGTATTATATGCTGAACTCAGTCTCAGTTTTTTTAAAGCATCAAGGTTACAGTGTAATTAGCAACGAGCTGCAATTGTAATTACCACTCCCAATATAATTTGTTACATATTAGCAAGTGTCAAATTACTACTGCTCCTTAAATGAATAAAAACTGATTGTGCTGTTCTGAAGACTGGGGTGTATGTTCCTGATGGGGAACAAAGGAATATAAAAAGTATATGACATATTTATAAAGGGCTGAAAGGTTCTACTTAGGAGATCACAAGTTGCTGGAGCCCAGATAATGCCACAGAAAGGTAAAATGGCTGAGAGAATAGTTAACTTATTAGACGCAGAGAAGAGAGAGCAGCAAATCAAAGGACAACAGAAAGTTGCTTTCACTAAATAATACCTCACCTGTTCAAAATTCTGCTATGCATCAACATCATATAACTGAAGAATAGTCAAGAACCCAGGAGGAAGTTAAAAGAAAATGCACAGGAGCCCTCTGCACAGCCGGGATCCTCGTCCCAAAGACTGGGCACAATTTCACTGGAGCAACCCCGCCTCTTTCCTCTCCCACGATTTTCAACATGACTCTGAGCAAGTGCTCTGGTTCCAAAACCCTCTGGAAGCCCACACTTCTGTAAAGCTTATATGTCCAGGCCCGGCTCTGAGCTTTAGAAACATGAGCATATTGACCCTCCCAATAACCCAGGAAGTAAAAACAACCATGCCCTGTTTACAGACGAGGAAACTGAGGTAGACAGAGGTAGAGTAACTTGCCCAGAGCCATAATTTGAACAGAGTCCATGATTTTAATCATATGGGATCATGACTTTCAGAAGGAAAAAAGAAAGAACAGGAGATTAAGAAAGCAGAGAACCTAGAGATTAAAGAAAATTAGGTCATATCAACCAATTGCATTGCCTGGGCCTTATTTAGATGACAATTCAGAAAACAATTTTAAAAAATTGTAAGACAATAGGGGAAATATGTAAAATGTGTACAGAATAGATATTTGATCATATTGAGGAAGCACTAAATTTTTTTTAGATGTGACAATGATATTTTGGTTGTGCATTTAAAAAATCTTTTTTAGAGATACACAGTGATATTTACAGATATGATGTTGGGGATCTGCTTTGAAAAACTCAGAGCGATGAGAGGACAAGAGAGGGTGTAGTATAAATTAAACGACATCTGCCATAAACTGATAATTACTGAAACTGGTTAGAGAGGGACATGGGGGCTTCCCTGGTGGCGCAGTGGTTGAGAGTCTGCCTGCCGATGCAGCGGACACGGGTTCGTGCCCCGGTCCGGGAAGATCCGACATGCCGCGGAGTGGCTGGGCCCATGAGCCATGGCCGCTGAGCCTGCGCATCCAGAGCCTGTGCTCCACAATGGGAGAGGCCACAACAGTGAGAGGCCCACTTCAAATAAAAAAAAAAAGAAAAAAAAAAAAGAAAGGGACATGGGAGTTTGTTACACTGTTCTAATTTTTTATGGAAAATTTCCATAATGAGAAGTTTAAAAAATGCTAATTTTTTTTAAGGCTTAAGTCAAATGCCAATTCCTCCTGGAAGATTTTCCAGATTCTCTAGCAAGGTTTCCCTCATAGAATGCTATTTACACCTACTTTTATGGACTTTGCAAATGGACGTCTGAATTCTGACTCTACTGCTAACCAGCAATATGACTTCCTATTTTCTCACCTGTTACAGAGAGAGAGTGAGTGAGAATCAGGATTGAATGAAAGTAGCATACTCTGGGACAGAATCTAGCAGTGCCTTGCTTGCCAGTTTGTTGTATCCTTTCCATATTCATAGCGGCCCAGCTGACTGAGTCATCAGTGGACAGCTGAGCCCTAAGGGAAGGCTCTTTTGGCTTTCTGAACTAATCAGAGCTCCTCTTAAGAATCTGAGCCAGCAGAGGGTCTGGGCTGAGCTGGCAGTAGGTCATGCTGGCTGATGAAGTGGCACTAGTGAAGGTTCATGACCTCCTGGGATTGAACAACAACAACAAAAATTAAATTGGTTTCCTACCTTTCATCTGACATCAAACATGAGTGGTTTCTTATGTAATACTAAGAGGGAAAGCTGTGTTTAAACATGATAGACAAACCAGAATGCAGAAACCATACAGGAAAAGATTAATAAATGTGTAACATAAAAAGTTCTAAAAATCAAAAGTGTGTATGAACCCATTAAACATCAAACAACTGCAAAAAATAAACATATAAATAATGTGTAACAGGACAAAAGGCCAAGGTTCTTAATTTAAAAGCGCTCTTAGAACAAGTCAATATGAGAAGGCAAATAACCCAATGGAAAGCTGGGCAAAGGTCAAGACCAGGCTCTTCTTAAACTGCTGGTGGACACCAAAATGGGCTAACAAAAACCTCCAAGAAGCACCATAAGGAAACCAGGAGCTGGGCTTTTACTGTGGAACTGAGATGCCCGTCTCAGTTCACAATGGAAAGAAAGTGGAATCTTGAAACGCAGAGTCAACATCAACCTGCAATAAAATAAGTTCGTGAAGACACACAAGGATGAAAGTCCTTGCCAGTGGGCCTGGGAGAGTCAGATAAGAGACCGGATATATCACCAGCCTTTCCTGTCAAGCCACCTGGAGGGTGCAGTATGCTACTGGGACCAGCTGGTCTGAATCAGCAGACATACTGTTTGGACCTGCTGGGAATGTCTCGCTATAATGCAGCTGGACCTTCTTAGTCAAAAGGAAGCACATTTCTCCAGGAGCGTCCTTCTGAAGCAGCTTCTCTGTAGTCATGGAGATTCATTTACCTTGAACAGCCCAATCCCTGCTGAGGTTTACTCCGCAGCTATGATTCTCCACCATGCGCTCTCCTGGGGGCTACCCGTGCACAACTCCTCAAGTATTCCAAATTATTAGTTTTTTTAGTTTAGTGAGGGATGGAGGGGCTTGAGAAAATGGTTATTAGAAAAAGAGAAGTTTCCAACAAACCACACGCATGCAGCAGAAATCTGCTCGCTTTCACGTTGCCATGGGTGGCACCCCCAAGTAAACGAACAAGTCAACAAATGGTGTCTGAATGTTATGTAACAGGTACTTTGAGGTCCCTGTCATCAGTTTAAAATCTAGTGGAAAACATAAAATATAAGAAACAGCAAGGACCATTTTCCTTCAGAACATCAATATCACTATCTCACCCAAGACAATTTAAAAATGATTTAATATCTGTTATGGGCTGAACTGTGTCCCCACAAAATTCATATGTTGAAGCCCTAAACCCCCAGTACCTCAGAATGAATCTGTATTTGGAGATAGGATATTGAAAGTAGTAATTAAGGTAAAATGAGGTCATTAAGGTGGGCCTTAATCCCTTAAGACTGGTGTCCTTATAAGAGGAGGAAATTAGGACACAGACACAGAGGGAAGACCATGTAAAGACACCCAGAGACAAAGGCCATCTATGAGCCGAAGAGAGAAGCCTCAGAAGAAACCAACCTTCTCAACACCTTGATCTTGGACTTTTAGCCTCTAGATTTGCGTGAAAATAAATTTCTGTCGTTTAGGCCACTCATTCTGTGGTACTTTGTTATGGCAGCCCTAGCCAACTATTACAGTATAATTTAATATAAACTCCTTATTCAGGTTGCTCCAACAGGGCCATTGTTTTATTTATTTTGGATCCACGTTCAAGCGCTGCATTTGGTTGTCATGTCTCTTCGGGAGCCTCCTTTAATCTAGCCTTTTCATTCATAACACTGGCATTTTTAAAGCCAGAGGTCTTACAGAACGTCCTATTTTCTGGATTTGTCTAATTGTTTCCTCATGATTAGATTCAGATTCAACATTTTTGGCAAGAAATCTCTAAAGGTCACGTTGTATACTTCTCATGGCATCACACCTGTGGGTGTGCCATGCTAGCTTTTCCCTCCTTCTGATGATGTTAAATTGGATCACAGATTGAGGCCGAGCCCTCCCTTATGACGGTACTTTTTCCCCTTTGTAGTTAGTAATTTATAGGGAGATACTTTGAGACAGGGAGAATTCCAACAATCTTTTACTGAAGGTTTTAGCATCCACTGAGGACACGTGCCTGAATCAATTACCTGCAGGTTGCCAAATAATTTGTCTTCTTTTTCTAATTCTATCATACCTTCTACTTGATTAGTTGATTCTTCAGTAAGTAAGAATTTTACTTCCCCACCTCCATCTCACTTTGACTCTTTTTGGGAAAGAATAATAGTCATGGAATGATTAATTTTTTAAAAAAATTCAGTATGTTACAATCCAGTTTCAATTGATTTGTTTTTATTGTGATAAAACACATAAAATTTAACATTTTAACCATTTTTAAGTGTACAATTCAACGGCACTGAGGACATTCACAATGTTGTACAACCATGAGAACTATCCATTTCATCATCCCAAACACAAACTCTGTGCCCACTAGTGAATATCCAATTGATTTTAATAGCCACTATTTGTTGTAACTGTGATACACACTTATTGTAATATATATGTATATATACATACATACGTGTATACACACAGGCACACGTGTGTGTTTTTAAAGGATGAACATCACAATGCACCATGAAGAACAATTGTGAATATGAAAACGTAGCCAACTGAAAGAAACCATTACGCAAAACGCTGGTGCAGCAGGAAGGCAACATCCAAACCCACTCACCAAACATAACAATGTAGGAAACAACCAGGAATTACGTGCCTCCTGATGGGCGTACCCAGTACCAAGGATCCAGTAACCTGAGAGAGGCAGCCAGCAACCACCTAGGAAGTATTCTAGCCAAAAACAAAAAATAAAAAAAAATAAAATCTTAAACTTGATCAAGCATCCAGACCTAACTATCAATTGTCAGGAAACACTAGGGACAGACGGACATCAGGGGAGTGCAATCAGCAAATTCCAAATTGTGGGAAACGACAGGAAAGATGACCCAATTCACTCATCAAATAAACTGCAAGGAAACGCAAAAAAAGATGGGTAGTCAAACCTATAGATTAACAAGAGTTAAAAGACAATATCGACCAAATGCCATGTGCAGGCTGTGTCTGAATCTTGATTAGAACAAACCAACTATAAAAACTAGGACATGGGATTTAACATCCTTACAGATACTTCAAGGAATGAGGGAGTAAAACTAAGACCGCTTTCCCTAAAACTGAAGGAAAGAACTAAAAAAACAAACAAAATCTGCCCACCAATATAGAGGAATGACAAGAAACATTCTTGTCTCTGACTGAGCTCTAAGTTAAACAAACAAACAGGCTCCCTTTTTTCCTGCTACACTGTTGCCATAGCTTTATGGCACAGAATCTGAACAGGGGTTGGACATGTCACATTTACAAACCGCTGTGAAGGATATGAGAAGGGAATGGGCATGAGGTAATACTGGAAAAGTTAGACAACAGTCAAGACCAAGGAGGCATAAACTGACTAATGAGATTAAATATTATTCTTTAGGCATAATGAAGCCACACTGTGAAGCAAGGTAGATTAAAGAGGGCAATGTAGTACAGTGGTTATGTTCATGGACTCTGCAGCCAGGCTGCGTGTGTTCCAGTCATAGCTCTGCCACTTGAAAGGTGTGTGACCTTGGGCAAGTCATGTAACCTCTCTGTGCCTCAAGAGACTTAACCACTCTGTACAGATGAGTTTCCCCATCTGTATAATGGAGACAATAATAGCACTTACATGCCGTGGGATTGTTGTGAAGATTAAATTACTTCACATACAGAGTACCTAGAACAGTATCTGGCTTGTGTCAGCTGCTGTTGTCACTGTTATTTGCGTAACCTTTCTGAACCTTAAGTTTCTCTGTCAAATGAGGTCATGACACCTTCCCTGCTGTCTTGTAGATGATTATAAAGATCAGATCATGAAGCTTGGGTCTTCACATTATCTGGTCATTTTAATCTCTGTAGACTGTGAGTTCCTGAAAACAAATCCAGTAGCTTACTCGTTTGAGGAAGCCCAGCACTCAGTATAGGAGCTGGCATGCAGTTGGAATCAATAACACACTTGAATGCACTTTTTAAAAACTGTTAAGTGCCGTGCTCATGAACAAAGGACTGCTCTGAACAGGGACACAAGGGCCAATCTCACAGGCTTCCTTTGACAGTTCTGGGCAGAATGGAGAGGCAAGTGCAGAGAAGAGACCAAAGGCAAAACCAGCTTGGAGCTATGGCAGTGCTGGACCTAAAAAGGAATGAGGACCTGAACATAAATGGAGGATATGGGACACACCTGCTCCAGGGAATGAGAAGGGTTTGACTGACCCATCTCTTTGCCCATATCCAAGTTCCTGCCAATGGTGTCTCTCCTGGTTGCCCACCCAAGTACTTAGCGAACTAACCAGAAACTTTAACTGGTAGGAAAGTTAAACTGCAGCTAAAAGTAAGGAATGACCAAGAAGATGAATTCAATTCTAGTAAACAGAGTTTGGAATATCTTTGAGACAAGCCAGTTGAGATTTCCAACAAAAAGTCAAAAACGCAAGGCCAGTGCTTGAGAGAGCTGCCCCACGGGGAGTACCATGAAGTATCACCTGTCAGAAGGAAAAGGATCTGAGGCAGAGGCCTGGGGAACACCAACATTTCAGGGGAGAGCAGAAGGACAAAAAGAAGCTGGCCAGGGAGAATAAGTATGAGTTAAGGGACCAAGCAGGAGAGGGCACATCATGAAAGCTGACAGAAGGTGCTCCAGGAAGGAAGGAGTGGGACACGGGGTCCTGTGAGGCCAGAGATAAGGAGGACAGGCCAACAGTTTCAGAACAGAGGTTACTGGTGACCCAAAGGAGAGAATGTCAAAAACTAGAATAGGCATAAGTTCATTTTCAGGAATTTTAAGTACAGGTGGGTAGTAAAGAAATGGAGACGAGTACAACCCTTAAATAATAATTCAGAGACGCCATCCAAAATAATACCCTGGCCCCAATGGAATCAAAATTAACCCGAAGAATCCTAAAATTTATACTGGGTTTTATCACTATGTATTTAATTCTGCAAAAAGTTGGACTGACTTACAACCAAATCAAAAAGTACTGTACCCTCAGTTTAGAAAGGCAGCTACATTTAATTACACAGTAATGAGAGTTCCAGACCAATATTCTTTAAACTTTAATGTGTATACAATCCCCTGGGGATCTATTTAAAATGCAGATTCTGATCCAGCAGAATATTTGGGATGAGTCTACAGATGCTGCAATCCTAACAAGCTCCCGAGTAAAACCAATGTTCCTGGTCCTTGGACCATAAGCTTCTAATAGCAAGGCTCCAGGAAGGGACCTCACCACTCAGAGAATCTGATTACTGAAGCAGCCAGACTGTCTAGCCATTATGGTGACTATTTAGTAGATCATGAGCTTAAGAAAAGCACACCATCTTTTGTTCAGGTAGGTCAAATAATACCTATGTCCCTAGTTTTCAGTTAGGTAGAAACGTCCCACAGTCTCCAACAGACATCACTTGACAGTCCCTATAGCACTTCATAACCCCCAAAGTGCTTTCCCATGTTATACTTCATTTGCTCATCACAGACGTCACAGATAGGCCCTGTTTGCTTCACGGGGATTCTGAGCGCCCAGAGAAGCCAGACTTGTCCACGTTCTCACCATCAGTGGAAGCACTGGACCTGTAATCCAGGTTCTCCTGCCTTCTAGTCCAGGGCTCTTTCACTAAACCAGAGCTACTAATTTAAAATTTAAAAAAAAAAAAAGTTCTTGAAGCGTTTTCCCACATGAGAAAGGGGTGCTGACTGAGCAGTTGGGTGTCCTCTACATCTCAGACTACAACTGTGGCTGGGATCAGACAGATACAAATCACGTCTAACTCAGAAAAACTACTAAATATGAGCCCAGGTCTAAAAACCTGTTCAAATCAGGCTTACGACGAGGTTCAGGACATGCTACCCCAAAATGCGGCACCTTGGCATATTCAGTATCTTAAGCTGAAGGAGTTTAAGAAAACAGCAGAAACATGAAGGTCTCTCTGACCATCCCCACACACAGCCCCAACCTTCTTTCCTGAAACAGGTCATAAACTCCCCTACAAAAGGTACTGTCCCTGTTCCAGGAGGAGAGGAGACAATCATCACCAAAGATGGGGAAGTTGGGGCCAAAAAACCTGCACACACAAACCTTGTTAAACCCACCCTTATCTTCCTAGTTACTTCTTCACCATTTACTTCCCTTTGGTCTTGTCAATTCTTTACAAATTTATTTTTCATTGTCCAAAAGGTTTTAAAGCTTTCTGCTCTGGTCACTTTCATTCTCTTGTGAAGGTTCTCATGTACACATAAAAATTCAGCAAAATTTGAATACTTTTCTTTTGTTAATCTGCCTTTGTCGTTTTAATTTTCAGACCCAGCCAGGGACCCTAAGAGAGTTGAGGGAAACTTTTTCCTCCCCTACACTCACTTAGACAATTTTCTTACAAATTTTACTGTCTTATGTCTTATGCAAAAGACATTTTACCATAAAACAGTAATTGTATATTGAAATATCTGACTTTCATAGCAAGTCAACAGTTTTCATGGAAAACATGTGGAAACTGTGACTACATGTGGAAATCAAGACAAAGCTACCAGCCTAATAACAGCCATTAAATAGAGTGGTTTATTTACATTGAATTGCTAAGAATTTCAACACTGGTAATTTTGCTATGTTGTCAGCACCTAAAGTCAAAAGAAATCACCAGGCCTATATTCACTCATGCAACTACAAAGCAAATTTCCAAAGGAAATGGTGAGTTCGAGTACACTATCTTATAAACGTTTCCAACCAACAAACCAGACCACCACTCTACAAATCAGCCACTGGGAATAATTCTGAGCTAAGAGACCAGAGCCACCATTGATGGGGTTGACTTGACCTAACAAGAGGGTCTGGTTAAACAGGCCATGAAAAACAGGGTTTGCTCAGTTGCTATTAAGTACTTTGCCAAGGGAATTACATCACTGTGACAAGGGCACATCCCAAGCAGAAGCAACCACACCAGCAGATTCACACAAAGGGATCCAAGAAAACAGGGTGGGAAGGATAAGTGCTATGAAGCAGCAAATGATGGGCAGGGTGAGTAGGAATGGACCATGCTCAGCAGAGCTAATCCTCACAGATAGTGGAGAACACAGGAAGGAATGCCTCCATCTAAGAACTCAACAAAAGCAGAGGCTGGGGCTTCCCTGGTGGTGCAGTGGTTAAGAATCCATCTGCCAATGCAGGAGACACGGGTTCAAGCCCTGGTCCGGGAAGATCCCACATGCTGCAGAGCAACTAAGCCCATATACCACAACTACTGAGCCTGCGCTCTAGAGCCTGCAAGCCACAACTACTGAAGCCTGCGCACCTAGAGCCCATGCTCCGCAAAAAGAGAAGCCACTGCAATGAGAAGCCCGCACACTGCAATGAAGAATAGCCCCTGCTCGCCGCAACTAGAGAAAGCCTGCATGCAGCAACAAAGACCCAAACGCAGCCAAAAATAAATAAAATTTTTTAAAAATGTGTTTCCATTAAAAAAAAAAAGCAGAGGCCAGTCGTAGGACAAAAGGTCAAAGAGGCCGAAGGAGTCAGAGCAACTCCAGCAATTACAGAAAAACTTGATATCCAGGAAGACCTGCTCCCTGATTTTCTTACCCTACAGGGCTTTCAACCCTTCCCATCCCTCTCCCCACCCCCAGTTCTCTATTTGCTAAACAACACTTGTAAAGCCCTGTGACCCAACTGGGGAACATTGACAACACATGGGCACCCAACTAGATTAGCCAGGGAAAAGGCTGCAAGACCAGGGTTACCTTACTCTTTGCAATACTTCCCCCCTCAAGCAACTACACTGATACACTGAGACTTAAGACAAAAGGAGCTTTCAATCAATTTGGTGATAAAACCCATATTCTAGGATAACTACAAAACTATATAAACTTGATGCCTAAGCACAAAGGTGAAACGAGGCAGAAGGACTGAAAAGAAATTGTCAAGAAAGAAGACAACTTGTAGGGACCCCTATGTATCCTTCCTTTGAATTGACACACCAGAGACTTGCATTGATCTCACTGCATTCCTTCTATTCCAAGAAGGAACCATCAGAGGATCAGCTGAAGCAAAGAGCAGGAAAACCGCCTAGAGCAGTGGCTAGCAACCTCAGAAGCAGATTTGATTCACTTGGGGAGCTTTCAAAAACCTTGACGCTCAGGCCACACCTAAGTCCAACTAAATCAGAACCTCTGGGTGAGACCCAGGCATCAGCACTTTTATACCAGTCCAGAGGACTATAATGTGCTGAGAACCCCTGGACTACAATAGTGCAAAAAGCAAACGGGTTTCAAGGGAACTTGGACCAACTACAAACTTTTCTAGGACTCCATTTCTTCACCTGGTAAAAGGGAACAAGATTAACGAAGGGAGGAGTGAGGAACATTGTGTTATATAAACCCCAAGGCCCATCCAGCACCATCAGTTGAAGAAACCCTAAATCCAAACATCAGTGGAAGCACAGAAACTTACCAGCATCATGGCTGCATAAAAACAACTCAAAACATTCTTTCCTTCCTGTCCAGTACAAAAAACTGATCTGTTTTATTATACTATTATTATACCATCAAATACCTAGCCGTTTTTACCATATGGGAGAGAAAACCTTCAACCTGAAGAATATCCTTAATAAACTCAATCACATTTTATCCTCAGTAACAAACCTCTGAAGAGGGTATTATTATTGATGAGAAGCATGAAAAACATGGAGGTTAAATATATAGCCCAAGTCCTAATTAGTGAAAACTGGGTTAAAATTTTTACAAAGGTAAATGACAGTGATGATAGTTGCACAACTCTGTGAATATACAAAAAACCACTGACGTGTACACTTTAAATGGGTGACTTTTATGGCATGTGACCTATATCTCAATAAAGTTGTTTAAAAAAAAGTATATGACAATTTCTGGCCTGTGCAATCTGGTTCAAAAACCACTTAACAATGAAGCATATACTGAGTGCCAAAGCATTCTACAAACTACTGGACTGGAATGATCAGGAAATACACATGCCCATAACTGATAACATGTGAATTCTCACATGCACCTCTGCAAATGCAACTTCTTTTTAAGGCCTGGGCAGGTGAGGCAGAGACTCTGAGCACAGACTGGCCGGGTTCAAATCCAAGCTGTATTGCTTATTCTCCGTATAACCGCGAGGAAATTACTTAACCTCTCCAGACCTCAGTTTTCTCACCTGTAAAATGAGGACAAAAATAGACCACACCTACTTTTGGTATTATGAAACATAAAGGAGTTATTATTTGTAAAGCACTTGGGAAAGTGCCCCGCACACAGTAAGCACTGTGTAAGTGGTTCTCAAAAATAAAAGTCTGGTTTACAGTTACAAGACCTAAATAAATGTCTTAAATAAGAGGCATCTAATTTCCCCTCCCAAGCCATCTCCCCCTCCTCCCATAAACTCTACTCTCCATTATGCTAAACTACCAGGCCGACAATATGGTGGACAGGGTAAGAGTACAGACCCTGGAGCCAGACTGGCTGATTTGAAACCCAGCTTCTTCACTTTTTAATTATCAGATCTTAGGCCACTTACATCACCCCTTGGTGTCTGAGTCTTCATCTATAAACCAGAAATTATAGTATGTAACTCATAGGACTGTTAGGGGCATTAGGCGAGTTAATAATGAAAAGCATTTAGAACTGAATCTCACAACTAGTAAACAGTAAGTGTTAGCTACTCTCCAGTTGATTTTATTACCTGCTATCCCCTAAACGCAGCAGGTGCTCTCGCCTCTCTTTCTTTCATTTGCTGTTTCCTGTCACTGGAATGGTCTTCCCTCTTCCTCTGACTATTCCTTTTGAAATACCACTACCTTTCAGACGCTCCCTCCCCTCCCCTGACAGAAACGGGCTCCTTCCCTGATGCTCCCATAAGCCCTTGTTATGGCACTAACCCTACCTGGGGCACTTCCATGAGAGGATTTAGCCTGTGGTATGGTTGTGGTTTTCTTGAAGGTCCAAACGGAGTCCTGTTCATTTTCATATCCTTAGTTTATTCCCGTTTGCAACATTAGAAAGAACACAATACACACAATTCTAAACGATCACGGCAACAACTCAGTCAACAATGGAATAGCAATACTAAGTATATTAGCACTACAGACCAAATTTTCATGATTATGAATGCTTTAGCTTGTCTCCAAATGTTCTTCTTTTAGTTCTAGGTTAATTTCACCCAAATTATTGGAGTCCAGTTTTATACCTGAACATCTCTCACACCTGAACTCCAGTGAGCAATCTCTTTTAACAGTTTCGCCTAGTTTAATTTCGTCATTCTTAATGGATAATAAACTCAACCTGTGACGAAAAGGGAACGTTGACTACAACTACAAGAAAAGGATAGCCTCTCTAACACTACTTTTTAAAAATGAATTTTTTATGGAAATATATAAAATAGAATTTAAAAAACTCATTTTCATTTCAATACATGTAGGGCAGTGCTTGGAAGTTTTTTAAAGAAATACTCAAAATAACACTAGTAGTACAGGCAGACCACTTATCATCTACGATCTACCAAGGGAACCCATAAGGATTATTCCTACAAAAGGCGGCAGCAAGAGAATTGAAGTTTTCTAAGTTCATCTCAAAACACCGTTTCAGATCAATGTTACTTCATGAAAAAACAAATACCTTTTGCATTAAGTAGTAACCATCAAGCAGAAATCAAAATAAAAGCAGACCAAAGAACAGATTCTCAGCCTTCCTATTTATACTATTTAAAGGAAGAGGGACATGAAAAATTAGTTACGTTTGAATAAATAAAAGGGAATTCCCTGGAGGTCCAGTGGATAGGACTCTGCGCTTTCACTGCCGAGGGCCTGGGTTCAATCCCTGATCAGGGAACTAAGATTTCGCAAGCCACACAGTGTGGCCAAAAAAAAAGAATAAATAAAGACCAGTTTCTGATTCTGGGCACTCCAGGATCTTAGGCACTCCACTGAGATGGAATTCTCTTCTAGTCAGGTTCCTCAAGTTTTAAGAGGGGATGTCAATCCTACCCCCAGATTAAGATTGCTAAGCCTATGGCTCTGTGTTCAATATGGAATATCTGTGCTCCAGGAAAAAGCAAAGAGCATGGCCTTGAATTGGGGCTGCCCAGCACTGCCTAATAGAGGACAGAATCACCTCACCCTAATAAGAGTCCAAAGGCAACTAAATAAGGGGTATTCTTGGACTAAGGTGGACCAGCACAGCTCATTTGGGGACCTACATTTACCGCCCTTGAGCTAAAATGAGAAACACTATAAGAAATGGCCTAATGGAATCCACAAACATACATTTGTGGTCATGAGGTAGTTTTGAATGCAGTTTGCTCACTGCATATAAAAAGAGATGGGGGACTTCCCTGGTGGCGCAGTGGTTGAAGAGTCCGCCTGCCAATGCAGCGGATACGGGTTCGTGCCCCGGTCCGGGAAGATCCCACATGCCGCGGAGCGGCTGGTCCCGTGAGCCATGGCCACTGAGCCTGCGCATCCGGAGCCTGTGCTCCACAATGGGAGAGGCCACAACAGTGAGAGGCCCGCGTACCGCAAAAAAAAAAAAAAAAAAAAAAAAAAAAAGATGGGGCGAAACTGCCCTCAGATAGCAGAAAAAGGAGACCTCTCTCCCAAGTAACTGACCTCACTGATCACTTCCTCTTTGCTTTGGCTGCTAGAAAATTCAGTCACCTCTAGCAAGTACATACATCCTTATTTTCCACTAACCTTAGCCCTGGCTTCATCTTATTTTCCCTTTATCCTGTTTTTCTCATCTACTTTGACTTGATTTTGATATGTCTTGTTGGTTTATAAATATATGTATATATGACATGAGCCATCAGAAATCCTGAAAAGAGGCAAGTTTAAATGAATAAATAAACAAAAACACAAGTTCCCAAAGAGTAAAAATGAAATGTTTCATTTTCCCTGACTCTCACTACTTGGCTAAAATTCAACTGCACTTATTGATATGAAGTGACAGTTTAATAAAAAATACAACCAAAAAGTTAAACCTCCTTCCATGTCATTTATTTTATTTCAAACTAGTTAATCAGTCTTATACTCCATTTACATGCATACTCCTCAATTTAAGTTCCTCACTTTATCTCCAAATTAAGTAAAATTATTTAACTCATCTATAGACATAAAAATGAAAGTATGGGTATCTACTCCCACCTACTCTCCTGGAAGAAGTCACCTTGAGGGAACATAATTCATGCCTTGTACTCATTGCATGCAAATTTAATGCAAAGAAAAGGTCAAGGGCTATTGGGTTTGAAAGGGCTAATGTAGGTTCCAAAAATGAATCCCAGTGATCCTCAGAGAATCTAACTAGAACAGTTATATACATACCCGTGTGTCTGCACATGCATACCCAGAGCACACTCCTTAGGATGGAACTCAGAGTCATTAAGGAAAAGAGAAAGGCCACTTAGGCCACATAATCTAGGAACACCGAAAAGCCTGCAGATTTCGGGACGCTTGGAGAAACTTAAGTCATAGAACACCATTTAAATATATCTGTCTGCTTACAATTTCCATTGCAAATGTGATTAGTTTGCTCAAATAAATAGGAATATGATGTGTTGGCCATGTTTTCCTCTTGAGGGTTATCACAGAGTTTTGATTAAGGACAAATGTTTGAAATGTTGGGTATATTTAAGTTCACTGCACTTAAAATGAGCTAAGAAGTTGTATAGGCTTGATTAAAGGGCTGCCTTCATGAACTTAAAATTAAAATCAATAAATTCCAATGATTCAAGTGATTGGGACTAAATATGGTATTCTGCCAGAAAAGTTGAAATGGAGTCCAAAGAAGCTGAAATGGTGTCCAGGTTTCAAGAAATGGTAAAAGAGGAAAGGTCAAGCTGTCGGAGCTCCCTTTCCTCTGGGTTAGTTAATGAGTCACCTTACGCAGAATTCCTTTTAAGTAGAACTTCACAGGAGTTACAGGCTCCCAAGACAATCTGTTTTGTCATTTCTAAAAAGAAGCCTCTCAAACGCTTAGAGGCCGGTATGTAAGTGTTGTCAGATGCGGAGAGAAGGACGAGAAGCGGGGGGCCTGGGGGGATGCGGGTGCTTTGGAGTTTTTACGCACACACGCCCAGGCCAACTCTCTCAAGCAGTCTCCAAAACGGAAGTTAAGGTGACTTCCCCACCCGTGAGAGGGCGGAGCCTCTGAAACCGAATGGGATTAGGCTTCTGCGCGGGCTGTGACCCCCGGGAAGCAGCTCGAGTCAACAACTACCAGGGTCAGGAGCGCGAGTGCGCTGGGGTAGCAGTGCGGACCTGCAGACCCCGAGCACTCCCACGCCCCGGGACGCGCTCGTGTCCGCTCCTGCTCACCGGCTTTGGCTCGGCCCGCCGGGCGCAGGCCCGGCACTGACTTCCCGCCCGGGCCAAGTGGGAGGGTCCAGCCAGCAAAGTTCCTGCTGCAAGGTCGGGCCCCGGTCCCCGTTCTCCGCACCGGCCGTCTGGGCTGCCCGGGAGGGGCGGGCACCTCCCTCCTCCCTCTGCTGCAATGTGGAACAGCTGCCCCGCGCCCCTTTCTTTCTGCTTTCCCGGTTGCACCAGCCCGGCACGTGAACGCCCGGGCCCCTCGCGCCCCCCGGGGCAACCGGCCAAGGGGCCGACGCTTACCTTGGAGGCCGCCATGCTTTGCACCGGGTGCGGGAGGCTGCGGGAGGCTGCGGGACGCTCTCACTGGCTCGCTGGCGCTGCGGGCCCGGGCCGCTCACTTCCAGTCCCGACGGCGGCGGGAGCGGCGATACAGCCTGGCAGCGTGCGCGCCCGGCCTGCCTCCCCACGCCCTCCCGCCGGCGCGGGTCATGCGGGCGCCGCCAGCCCATTGGCTGGGCCCGGCCCGGGCCGCCGGGGCGCGCGTGATCCCGATGGCCTCTGCCCTTCTGCCGGGGCGGGCCCGGGTCTGGGGGCGGTGGACCGGACCCGCGCACGTGACCCCGGCTCCGCTGTCCAGCAGCGGCGACTTCTGTGGTGGGGCCGAGGGCTTCGGCTGCTTCTAGGGGCTGCTCCAGGGCCCTCGAGACCCACAGGCGGGGCACACAGCCTGGGGAAGTTGAGAACTACACTTGGTGCCATGTGTAGCCAGGTGTTCCCTTTCAAAGGGGCTCCTCTCTGCTATAAGGAATCCCAAAGCATTGACTAGTCTATCGGAAATAGCAAAATAATGTCTCTGGCAAGTCTACTTTTAGGTCAGATCTGGCAAACTCGACTGTATGTAGTGCAGAACATGGAGCTCCTTCATTTCAGCCGTGCCTAGTAGGGCTGCAGAAGTCAAAGACACACGCCCAAAAGTAGGCCCTACTAAAATAAACAGGTCAAAATTTTAATCGAAAAATCGAATGTATAATCAATCCCCAGAGGTCTTCTTCCTCTTTATAAGAATTTCATTCATTTGTCCCTGCTACCAAAATTTATAATTAAGGCAATGGTGGTCAGTGAAAAGGGCTTTAAATGTTTTGTGGATTATGGATATAACCTATCAACAAAAGTGTTTATTACTAATCATTTTAATTAATTAACACTGACTGAGTGCCTACTATATGCCAGGCACTGTGTTAGGAGTTGGAACCCCAGAATGACTTGAGAGATGGTCCCAGCCCTTAAAGAGCTAGTGGGAAAGCGGGCACACAATTAATGTCCGTATAAACTGTTAAGGCAACAACGTTTTCCCAGGGCACTATGGGAATGCTGGGGACTGGGGAAGCCTCTTAGAGTACATGATGCCTACGCTGTGGATGTGCATCAGTCCAGTGAAGTGGAGGGGAACGGTTTTGCAGCCAGAGAAAATAAGGAGGGGAAGCAGGAGGTCCAGAAATTGCTGAGGAAACACAGCAAGTTATGAAAGTGATTGGTCATGAAAGGTAACAGGCTGTGGAACTGGTGGAAGTAGAGTCTGAGCAGGCGGGTTGGGACCATGTCTTGGAGGATGTTGGGTGCCATGGGAAGGGTGTGCACCTTAACTGAAGGGCTTTAAGGGAGGTGGCGTGGCCAGAGTTACAGTATAGATGGATCCCTCTGCTTACAGTGTAGAGAATGGGGTAAGACCAGACTATTGGAATATTCAGATAAGACAGGCTGAAGGCCTGAAACCAGAGATGGAATAGGGCTAGAGGAACACATAGGAGGTAAAATTAGTCAGCGTGGTGCCTGATTATATGTGGGGGTGGGAGAGAGAAAGGAACTCACCCAGTCTTGCACAGTGGCCTCTGGTGTAGATGTTAGAAAGACTCCAGCCATCAGCAATACAGGAGGAGTGTTTTGAAGTGTGTGCCTCTTCTCTGTAAGGAGAGTGTATGTGAAATATACAAATGACGTTGTAAAAGCCAAAGAAAGAAGCATTTCAAAAAGGAGTGATTTGTTAACATACTCTCAAGAAGTCTAACAAAGACCCAAAAGCCTCAAATGTGTTCATAGGCAGCAGAGAAAGACCATGAAAGGAGTGAAAGAATAAAGACGAAAGCAAAAACAGGAGAATTGATAAAGAAAAGGATAGTGCGGGACAAGTCTAAAGCTCACTTACAGGGTAGCCCTGGCTGCTGTAAAGAATTTTAAAAGGTGCAGAGAAAATACAACCTCATGTAACCAAGATCACATCGTATACTGCATATCTATTTTTAAGGGTATCACTGAAGCTCTCCTTTTATAATATAAATGAACTTTAAAAAAACTTTCAATGTTGATAAACATATATATGAGATAAAATCTACTCTCTTAACCAGTTTTAAGTGTACAGTTCAGTAGTGTTAAGCACATGCACATTGTAGTACAGCCAATCTCGAAAACGCTTTTCATCTTGCAAAACTAACACTTTAAGCCTATTAAACAACCACTGTCATTCCTCCCTCCCCCCAGCCCCTGGCAGCCACCATTTTAGTTTCTGTCTCTATAAATGTGACTACTCTGGGTACCTCATAAAAATGGAATCATATAGTATTTGTCTTTTTATGACTGGCTTATTTCATTTAGCATAGTGTCCTCAAGGTTCATCTGTTTTTTAGCATGTGTCAGAATTGCAAGACTCTTAAAGACTGAATAATATTCCCTTAACTTTTATAGAAAAAGAATCAAGAATCTGTAGATGTTTTCTAGAAATCTTGGAAAATTCAGGAAATCATAGCAATGACAAGAAAATCACTCACATTTCTTCCACCAGTTAGCTACTGTTAACATTTTACTGTTGTTTTCTTCAAGTCTTGATGTCTTCATGTGGGTATGTAGAGAGAGTCATATTTGAATTTAAATACAAGGAATCACATTCTGTATGTGTTTTTTATGGCTGCTTCAAAAAGTGACCCACATACTTGATGTCTTACAAAAACAGAAATTTATTCTCTTCCAATTATGGAAGTCAGAATTTCAGAGTGAGTCTTAAGAGGCTAAAACCAAGATGTCAGCAGGGCTGTGCTCCCTCCAGAAGGTTTAGGGGAGTATCTGTTTCTTTGCCTTTTCCAGGGGCTCATGGCCCCCTCCTCCATCTCCAAGGCCAGCATACATAGCATCTTCGCTCTCTGACTCTGCTTCCCTCACATTGCCTCTTCTGTCTGTGATAGCCCTCTGCCTCCCTCTCATAAGGACACTTATGATGGCATTTGGGGTCCACCCAGATAAGCCAGGATAATCTCTCCACCTCCATATCCACAACATATTCACATCTGCAAAAAAGTTTCTGCCATATTAGGTAACATTCATAGGCTCTAGGGATTAGGATGTGGACATTTGGGGGGAGCCATTAGTCCACCCACCAAACCTACCACACTATGGATGCAAATGTAACCACATATGAATAAAAGTGTATTTCAACCTACATTTGGAGTCAGACTCAGTTAATTAAGCTTTCTTCTTCCTTCTAGAATTCCTCAAAATGTGAAATTTTTGAAAAGTTAAACTGTCAAAAGCCCTGAAATAGGAAGGATGCTCCTTGATTTCCACATGACCTATAAACAATGTGAAACATCATCTGAAAGGATAAAGTATAAGTTGGCTGGGCACCTGCTACTTTGTCTTGTCCTGCCAGGCTTAGGTGCCCTCCTAATAAGTGACTTATGTCATACTTGTCCTTCCTGTCTGTCCCCAGACCACCCTCTTCCCTACCGTTTAAAAGTAGCTGGCACTGAATTTTGACTGAAGGGGCCATGTTATGGGTTGTGTCCCCCCCAAAAACATCCCCATGACCTCAGAATGTGACTTATTTGGAGACTGAAGATGTAATTAGTTAAGATGAGGTCATACTGGCGTAGAATGGGCCCTTAATCCACTATGACTGGTGTCCCTATAAGAAGACACAGAAACACACCAGGAGAAGCCATGCGATAAAGGCAGTGACACAGGTGCAAACCAAAGGACACCAAGGGTCAACAGCTACCACCAGAAGCTAAGAAGGATTCTTAACCACTGCGCCACCATGGAAGTCCCAACAAGAGAAGCCACCGCAATGAGAAGCCCACACACCGCAACAAAGAGTAGCCCCCGCTCACCGCAACTAGAGAGAAAGCTCATGCACAGCAATGAAGACCCAATGCAGCCAAAAAAAAAAAAAAAAAATTTAATGGGCTTCCCTGGTGGCGCAGTGTTAAGAATACGCCTGCCAATGCAGGGGACACCAGTTTGAGCCCTGGTCTGGGAAGATCCCACATACCATGGAGCAGCTAAGCCTGGGCGCCACAGCTACTGAGCCTGCACTCTAGAGCCCGCGAGCCACAACTACTGAAGCCTGCGCGCCTAGAGCCCGTGCTCCGCAAAAAGGAAAGCCACCGCAATGAGAAGGCTGTGCACCACAACAAAGAGTAGCCCCTGCTCCCCACAGCTAGAGAAAGTCCATGCAGAGCAATGAAGACCCAACACAGCCAAAAATAAAGAAATTTATTCATTTATTTATTAAAAATAATAAACAGTTGTTAATCAGAGAAGGGAGGGAATGCAGAAACAATGGAGGAGCAGTCAAGAAACAGTTGTAGAGCTTTGGAACACAGTCCTAGTTCCTCCTGAAGGAATATACATAACAATATCTTTGAGTTCTCCTGTAGGAACTAAGGCCCCAACCAAGGTGGAAGATGGTAACTTCAGGCTCAGCACAAGATTCCTGGAGCACCTCCCTGTTACCTCACCACCAACCAGTCAGAAGAAAGTCACACACCCTGCAGCCCTCACGCCAGATTTGCCTTTAAAAACTTCTCCCACAAAACCATCAGGGAGTTAGGGGTTTTTGAGCATGAGCCACCCATTCTCCTTGCTTGGCCCTGCAGTAAACCTTTCTCTGCTCCAAACACCAATGTGTTGGTTTGTTTGGCCTCACTGTGCATCAGGCACATGAACTTGTATTCAGGAGCAGCATTAGTCTCCTATTGCTGCTATAATAAGTTACCACACACTTAGTGTTTGAACAACAAGGTCTTACTGTATAGCACAGAGACCTATAGTCAATATTCTATGATAAACCATAATGGAAAAGTATATTTTAAAAGAAGAATATATATATATATATATATATATATATATATATGTATAACTGAATCACTTTGCTGTGCAGGAGTAATTAACACAACATTGTAAATAAACAAAACTCAATTTAAAAAAACCACAACAACATAAATTTATTATCTTACAGTTCTATATTTCAGAAGGCCAAAAAAGGGTAAAATAAAGGTATCAGCAGGGCTATGTTGCTTTCTGGAGACTACAGGAGAGAATCCATTTCCTTGCTGCTTCAGCTTCTAGAAGTCATCTACGTTTCTTGGCTCACGACCTTCCTTCACCATCTGCAAAACCAGCAACAGCAGGTCCAACTCTTCTTGAAACCGTGCAACTCAGATTGAGACCTGAACCAGGGCCGGGACTCGAATCCAGCCAAAACCCAGATTGGGACTTGAACCCATGGGCCAGGACTTGAACCCAGCCAGAACCCAGATTGGGACTTGAACTACAGTCTTTTAACTGAGATCACACACCTGGTCTCAGGACTTAATGAAGCTCAGTTTCCTTCTTTTTTTTTTAAATTTTTATGTATGTATGTATGTATGTATTTATTTATTTTTGGCTGCGTTGGGTCTTCATTGCTGTGTGCAGGCTTTCTCTAGTTGTGGGCAGCAGGGGCTACTGTTCGTTGAGATGCATGGGCTTCTCACTGTGGTGGTTTCTCTTGTCGCGGAGCACGGGCTCTAGGCATGTGGGCTTCAGTAGTCGCAGCATGTGGGCTCAGTAGTTGTGGCATGTGGGCCCTAGAGAATGTGGGCTTCAGTAGTTGCAGTACATGGGCTCAGTAGTTGTGGCACGTGAGCCCTAGAGTGCAGGCTCAGTAGTTGTGGCGCACAGGCTTAGTTGCTCTGCAGCATGTGGGATCTTCCCAGACCAAGGATCGAACCCATGTCCCTTGCATTGGCAGGCAGATTCTTAATCAATGGACCACCAGGGAAGTCCATGAAGCTCAGGTTCTTGATGTCTTGTCATAGAAAGAATTCAGTGAGGGAGAAGTTGATAGGTAAGAAGTGGATTTATTTAGAGAGAAACACACTCCACAGACAGAGTGTGCGCCATCTCAGAAGGCGAGAGCAGCCCCAGGGTACAGGGCTGTCAGTTTTTATAGGGGTGGGTAATTTCATAGGCTAATGAATGAGAGGAGTATTCCAGTTATTTGGGGGAAGGGGCAGAGATTTCCAGAAATCGGCCACCACCCACTTTTTGATCTTTGATGGTCAGCCTCAGAACTGTCATGGCACTGGTAGGTGTGTCATTTAGATGCTAATGTATTACAATGAGTGTATAATAAGGCTCAAGGTCCACTGGAATTCAAATTTTCCACCATTTTGGATCTAGTTAGTTTTAACCAGTTTTAGTCATGTCTTATGGCTATGTCATTCTTTTTTTTTTTTTTTTTGGCTGCGTTGGGTCTTCATTGCTGTGCACAGGCTTTCTCTAGTTGCAGTCAGCAGGGGCTACTCTTTGTTGCGGTGTGCAGGCTTCTCATTGTGGTGGCTTCTCTTGTTGTGGAGCACGGGCTCTAGGCACATGGGCTTCAGTAGTTGTGACGTGAGGGCTCAGTAGTTGTGGCACACGGGCTTAGTTGCTGTGCGGCATGTGGGATCTTCCCGGACCAGGGATTGAACCCATGTCCCCTGCATTGGCAGGCAGATTCTTAACCATTGCACCACCACGGAAGTCCCTATGTCATTCTTTTAAAAGTTGTGCCCTGCCCCCTTCCCTCCTGTTTCATTCTCATATCACATCACTCTGATTTCCTCTTCTGCTTTGCTTTTTTACATTTAAGGGCCCTTGTAATTACATCAGGTTTACCCAGATAATCCAGGATAACCTTCCAATGTTAAGGTCAATTAATTAGTTTGTTGAGGCTGCCATAACAAAATACAACAGACTGGGTGGCTTAAACAACAGAAACTTATCTTGTCACAGTTCTGGAGGCTAGAAGTCTGAGATCAAGGTATCAGCAGGGTTCATTTCTTCAGAGGCATCTTTCCTTGGCTGTAGATGGCCATCTTCTGCCTGTGTGTTCATATGGTCTTCCCTGTGTGCATATCTGTGTCCTAATCTTCTCTTCTTATAAGACACCAGTCATATTGGATTAGGGCCCACCCTAATGACCTCACTTAACATTAATTACCAATTTAAATGCCACATTTAGCCTCAGAATGTGTTTATTTCCAAATATAGCCACATTCTGAGGCACTAGAGGTTAGTATTTCAACATATGACTTTTGAGGGGGAGACAATTTAGCCCATAGCAATTAGCAACTTTAATTCCGTCTGCTACCTTAAGTCTCTTTTGCCATGTAATGTAACCTATTCACAGGTTCTGGGGATAGAGACGTGAACATCTTTGGGGAGCCATGATTCTGCCTAACATACCTTGTACTGATAATGCTCTCACTGGTGTAGCAAATCTAGAGAAATGAGAGTTCTTAGAGTAGAATATTTGGTACCTTTTCCCATAGTCCCACACGATCCCAGTAAAGCAAAACTGACTACTCGGGGGGATTTACATCAAAAGTCTTTAAAGAGGATAAGCCCAGCTTCTATGGCGCAGAAGCAGAAAACCTCAGGGTCTTGCACCAAGTCCAAGTCTGTGTTTGTGAATCTGGCTGAGGTTCTCTGGGCCCAGCAATCCACTCAAAGTAGTGGCGAATCAAGCTTAGGCCGCCTTGGCCCCTCAGCGTACTCAGGAGGGACGTATCAGAAGAGGCAGGTGCTTCAGTCCGCCAGTGTCTGACCAGCAGGAAGGAGCAACAGCCAGCGATTCATAAAATGAGTTCTTTGGGCCTGGCCACCTGCAGCATTGCTTCCAGTGCAGCAGTTTCTTTTGCAAGAATTCCTGAAACTACCAAGAGCTCTATAATTTTTGAAGAAATCAGATGCTCAGTAAGACAATCTTACCAAAACTGGTTTAATGAGACCTATGTTTTTATTTAAAAAATAAAGCAACAGCAATAACAGTAAAACTCTATACAGATCTTATTTCTCTTTTGTATTATTCTTTACCGCAAATCACAATGTAAAAAAGTTGGAGTATGAAGATTCTACCACTGGCTCTTGTTATTATTTCCTTAGCAATCTCTCTCTCTCTCTGTTTGTCTAACTAGCTTCAGCTAGCATGGTGAGTTAGAAATCAGATAGATGGGGCTTCCCTGGTGGCGCAGTGGGTAAGAATCCGCCTGCCAGTGCAGGGGACACGGGTTTGAGCCCTAGTCTGGGAAGATCCCATATGCCACGGAGCAACTAAGCCCGTGCACCACAACTACTGAGCCTGCGCTCTAGAGCCCGTGAGCCACAACTACTGAGCCCGTGTGCCACAACTACTGAAGCCCGTGCGCCTAGAGCCTGTGCTCCACAACAAGAGAAGCCACCACAATGAGAAGCCCATGCACTGCAACAAAGAGTAGCCCCCGCTTGCCACAACTAGAGAAAGCTTGCGTGCAGCAAAGAAGACCCAACGCAGCCAAAAATAAATAAATACATTTAAAAAAAAAAAGAAATCAGACAGACTCTTTGAGTCCCAGCTCTGCCACTTATGGCTGTGCAACACTTGGTCAGTTATCAACCTCTCTGAGCCTCAGTCTCCTTATCTGTAAAAGAGAAGTAAAAACACCCATTTTGCAACGTTGCTAAGATATTGAATTGAATGTATATAAATCATATGGCACATAGGAATATGTTACAAATAATAATAATAATAGAATGAGAGGGTCAGAGCAGCTGTCTTCTGAGATTCCTCCTAGCTCCGGTATTCTATAATTCTATTGTACGTTACTCCTCCTAAGAGCATTCTATCACACAAATGAAGACTATTTATGCCTAGGCTCACTGTCTCAGAATCTTTTAAAGGTAGGGAAGTATAGAGGTGGGGGAAGAGAGGGAGGTAAATCAATTTACAAAGATTGGAAAATCTACTTTCAAAGCTGGAGATTGCAACTCCAGTGAGGCAGAGAACATGAAAGCACTTGAGTATTTAAGAACAACCTATTAGTGTTAGTTCTCAGTTTCCAATTTGAAGAGATTGGATCAAATCGGTCATGACTGAACTTGTTTGTCAGTTGGACACAATCACAAGTCCAGCTTCAGGGCCACTAGCTTTGTGGTACTTTATCTTCTTTCCTGCCACTAGCGCTTGAATCCATTAGGGATCCACTGCTAGAAACAGAGGCCCTCACATTCAGCCCCCAAGGACTCTTGCAGGTGGCAGAGATAATTCTGTGTGTTCATATGGTCTTCCCTGTGTGCATATCTGTGTCCTAATCTTCTCTTCTTATAAGACACCAGTCATATTGGATTAGGGCCCACCCTAATGACTTCACTTGCAGGTGGCAGAGATAATTCTCTTAAGGTCATAATGCAGCAAAGAAGATCTTTAAACATCAACATTTAAAATTAAAAAGAAACTCACCATATATCAAAAGAGGCAGGAGAATCCAATTCTAACTGAATGTCTAGCTTTTCTGTGTAAGACTCCATGTAACATGGCCCCCCCCCTTCCTCTTAGGTCCTCCCACCCCTCACTTCCTGACTGCCATTGGTCCCTCTACAGGCTGTTTTCTTGCCCCAGGGCCTCTGCACTTGCTTTTCCCTCTGTCTGGAGCTCTGCCAGCCCTTCTTGCCGACCCTTTTTCTCATCCCTCAGGTCCTCAGGGACCTGCTCTGACCTCCCTTCTGAAGCAGGAAACTCCTTGTTATTCTCTATCTCTGCATCCTGTCTCTGGCCCTTTTGGCACTTATCACGGTGAGTAATTATTTCTGTTTGTTTGTTTTCTTAACTTTTGTGTGAAAAGATGACTTGGGAAAGGGAAACTGACCTAGATGGGACAGGTAAATGGCCTGTTCTGGGGTAGATCCTGGAATTTCTGCTAGTAAGTGACCTTATTCATTAGCTCTATCAACATTGTGCAAACAAGTGACCTGAGGCCTGATGTAATGGACTGAGGGTCAGGAGATCTGCAGTTCCAATCCAATTCTGCCCCTTAGCAGCCATGCCACCATGGGCAAATCACTTCTCCTCTCCAGGACTCAGTTGCTTCACCAATGAAATGAGCGCACTTGATTTTGAAGAGGCCCAATCAATGAACATTCTCCTTGTCCTGATTTGCTTAGACAGCCAGCGAGTCAGCCAGCCATCCAAGCTCAGGCATGAGGTAGAAGAAGAGGAATGTTCTTACTCTGGAGAGCGTGGATGGGTGGTATCGATTAAGAACAGTGATGGCCTCTGTACTTAAGTTCCAAAGTGTCCTTTAATAAGGGAACAGAACTCCACTTGACCCAGTCCCCACCCTGGCAAGATTCAGATAGATGACTGCCTACTCTGGGTGGCAGAACCACAAAAGGCCCCAATTTCCCTCGGGGTGTGTGTCACAATCTGTGACAGGAAATTTCCTCTAAAGCCCCAGGTTAACTGTAGATAGCTGTCCTAGTGGAGCCGGTCCCAAAAGCTACCACGAGGCATTTACACTTTTGGAAGCCCCAGGCTAAGGAACATGGGACAGAAGTTGTAGAGGGAAAAGATGTCTCCAGATCTTTGCTGTCCAATACTATAACCACAAGCCACATGGGCTGCTGAGCGCTTGAGGCATGGCTGGTGTGAACTGAGATGTGCTGAAAATACAAAATACACATTGGATTGCAGAGATTTTAGGATGGAAAAGCAGATATAAAATGTCTCATTAAATAATTTTTAAATTTATGACATGTTGAAATAGTAATAATTTAGACATGTTGGGTTAAATAAAATATATTCTTAAGATTCATTTCATATGTTTCTTTTAGTATCTTTAATGTGGCTAATAGAACAATTTTGATTAGTTAGGGGCTCGCATTATATTGCTCTTGAATCGTGCTGTTCTAGAGCTACAGTTACGTGTGTGTGTGTGTGTGTGTGTGTGTGTGTGTGTGTGTGTGTGGAGAGAGAGAGAGAAGGTGGAGGAGTTGATGCAGCAAAGATTGATGGAGGAGATGGGAGTGAGTCACAAAGACATTTTGCCTAGTATATCCCCACTTTGCACTCATTTGCACCATTAGGCAGCCAGCTTAGAAAAATTTGGCAATGCCAGGGCACAGGCTGGAGTTCCCAGGGGTAGGAATTCTAGGGATTTTCCATATATATGACTTCACATGAGGATAGGGTATGATGAATTGGGTAGGAGGGGCAGGCTGGAGTAGGAGGCCAAGGAATCAGATGGTGTTACTCCCCCTCCCACCCCTAAAAACTGCACTGCCCAGTGCACTTCACACTGTGAGGAGAGTTACAAATGGAAAGGACAAAGGCTAAAATGAGCCCCATGGTGAATTAAACAAAGATTGAACTTTAGTGTAAGTTATTTATCCCAGAATAAGATTCTGATTTTGATTCTATTGTATAAAGGAAATTAAAAAAATATTTGAATAGACTATAAGGGATTTTTGACAACATAGAAGACAACAAAGAAAAAAAATCATCCATATTCCCCTAACCCAGTTTTAACTACTTTAATATTTTAAAGTAATTTTCTTCCCATTATTTTCTTTGTATGCATGAGTGTGTGTTATAACGATGTGTTATGTTACTGGGGTAACATAATTTGTGTATCTTACTGTCTCACTTAACAATATGTCATAAAAACTTTATCATGCTATTAAGTATTCTCGAAAAACATAATTATGAATGGCTCCCTAATATTATATCATAAGAATTTACCAGCATCTCAACCACTCTCTTATGGGTGGGTGTTTTAAGTCATTTATCACTTCTATCTAGCATAAGTAGAAAATGATAAATACATTTATACATCAAATTTTTAAGTTTCTAAGGAAAATTGAGGAAGTTTATAAAAGCCATTATGGAGAATGCAAAGGAAGAAAATGAGAGTTAGTCTTTTTTTTTTTAAATGGAGGGCGTCAGTGAATCAACTTTGTAAGTTCTTTTCCTACTCTGAACTTTCATGGCTGACTCTTTAGAAAAATATTCCTCTATTTTTTTCATTCTTCGGGTTTGTTTTTTTTTTTGTCAAAGACAATATAGACAAGTGTTTCTAATTTTCTATACTGTAGATGATTTAGAACATACTTTGACTATTTGGCTTTCCACGTCTCTTTCAGAAATACCTTTCCTTTCTACTGCCTGCAGATCAATTCTTGGTGTCCTAAATTTCATTTTAGAAGGATGGGAACACACAAAGGCAAATTTTTAAGGTACATTAGCACTGAAAATGGGAGGGGGAAGATGGCGGAAGAGTAAGATGCGGAGATCACCTTCCTCCCCACAGATACATCAGAAATACATCTACACGTGGAACAACTCCTACAGAACACCTACTGAATGCTGGCAGAAGACCTCAGAGCTCCCAAAATGCAAGAAAGTCCCCACGTACCTGGGTAGGGCAAAAAAAAAAAGAATAAACAGAGACAAAAGAATAGGGACGGAACCTGCACCAGTGGGAGGGAGCCGTGAAGGAGGAAAGGTTTCCACACACTAGAAACCCCTTCGCAGGCGGAGACTGTGGGTGGCGGAAGGGGGGAAGCTTCGGAGCCGCGGAGGAGAGCACAGCAACAGGCGTGCGGAGGGCAAAGTGGGGAGATTCCTTCACAGAGGATTGGCGCCGACCAGCACTCACCAGCCCGAGAGGCTTGTCTGCTCACCCGCCGGGGTGGGCGGGGCCGGGAGCTGAGGCTCGGGCTTCGGTTGGAGCGCAGGAAGAGGACTGGCGGTGTGAACACAGCCTGAAGGGGGCTAGTGCAACACGGTTAGCCGGGAGGGAGTCCGGGGAAAAGTCTGGACCTAACGAAGACGCAAGAGACTTTTTCTTCCCTCTTTGTTTCCTGGTGCGCGAGGAGGGAGGATTAAGAGCGCTGCTTAAAGGAGCTCCAGAGACGGGCGCCAGCCGCGGCTAACAGCGCGGACTCCAGAGACGGGCATGAGACGCTAAGGCGGCTGCTGCTGCCACCAAGGAGCCTGTGTGCGAGCACAGGTCACTATCCACACCCCCCTTCCGGGGCGCCTGTGCAGACTGCCACTGCCAGGGTCCCGGGATCCAGGGACAACTTCCCCGGAAGAACGCACGTCCCGCCTCAGGCTGGTACAATGTCAGGCCGGCCTCTGCCGCCTCAGGCCCGCCCCGCACTCCATGCCCCTCCCTCCCCCCCCCCGGCCTGAGTGAGCCAGAGCCTCCGAATCAGCGGCTCCTTTAACCCTGTCTAGTCTGAGCGAACAGACACCCTCCAGCGACCTACACGCAGAGGCGAGGCCAAATCCAAAGCTGAACCCCAGGAGCTGTGGGAACAAAGAAGAGAAAGGGAAATCTCTCACAGCAGCCTCAGGAGCAGCAGATTAAATCTTCAAAATCAACTTGATGTACCCTGCATCTGTGGAATACCTGAATAGACAACGAATCATCCCAAATTGAGGAGGTGGACTTTAAGAGCAAGCTTTATTATTTTTTTCCCTTTTTCTCTTTTTGTGAGTGTGTATGTGTATGCTTCTGTGTGAGATTTTTGTCTGTATAGCTTTGCTCTCACCATTTGTCCTAGGGTTCTATCCGTCCATTTTTTTTTACTTAAAAAAATACTTTTTTCTTAATAACTATTTTTTATTTTAATAACTTTATTTTATTTTACCTTACTTTATTTTCTTTTCTTTTATCCTCTTTCTTTCTTTCTACTTTTTTCTCCCTTTTATTCTGAGCCGTGTGAATGAAAGGCTCTTGGTGCTGCAGCCAGGAGTCAGTGCTGTGCCTCTGAGGTGGGAGAGCCAACTTCAGGACACTGGTCCACAAGAGACCTCCCAGCTCCACGTACTATCAAACGGCGAAAATCTCCCAGAGATCTCCATCTCAACACCGACACCCAGCTTCACTCAACGACCAGCAAGCTACAGTGCTGGACACCCTATGCCAAACAACTAGCAAGACAGGAACACAACCCCACCCATTAGCAGAGAGGCTGCCTAAAATCATAATAAGTCCACAGACATCCCAAAAACACACCACCAGACGTGGACCTGCCCACCAGAAAGACAAGATCCAGCCTCATCCACCAGAACACAGGCACTAGTCCCCTCCACTCGGAAGCCTACACAACCCACTGAACCAACTTTAGCCACTGGGGACAGACACCAAAAACAATGGGAAATACGAACCTGCAGGCTGCAAAAAGGAGACCCCAAACACAGTAAGATAAGCAAAATGAGAAGACAGAAAAACACACAGCAGATGAAGGAGCAAGATAAAAACCCACCAGACCGAAAAAATGAAGAGGAAACAGGCAGTCTACCTGAAAAAGAATTCAGAATAATGATAGTAAAGATGATCCAAAATCTTGGAAATAGAATAGAGAAAATGCAAGAAACATTTAACAAAGACCTAGAAGAACTAAAGACGAAACAAGCAATGATGAACAACACAATAAATGAAATTAAAAATACTCTAGAAGGGATCAATAGCAGAATAACTGAGGCAGAAGAATGGATAAGTGACCTGGAAGATAAAATACTGGAAATAACTACTTCAGAGCAGAATAAAGAAAAAAGAATGAAAAGAATTAAGGACAGTCTCAGAGACCTCTGGGACAACAATAAACACACGAACATTTGAATTATAGGGGTCCCAGTAGAAGAAGAGCAAAAGAAAGGGACTGAGAAAATATTTGAAGAGATTATAGTTGAAAACTTCCCTAATATGGGAAAGGAAATAGTTAATCAAGTCCAGGAAGCACAGAGAGTCCCATACAGGATAAATCCAAGGAGAAACACGCCAATACACATATTAATCAAACTGTCAAAAATTAAATACAAAGAAAACATTAAATGCAGCAAGGGAAAAACAACAAATAACACACAAGGGAATCCCCATAAGGTTAACAGCTGATATTTCAGCAGAAACTCTGCAAACCAGAAGGGACTGGCAGGACATATTTAAAGTGATGAAGGAGAAAAAACTACAACCAAGATTACTCTACCCAGCAAGGATCTCATTCATATTTGATGGAGAAATTAAAACCTTTACAGACAAGCAAAAGCTGAGAGAGTTCAGAACCACCAAACCAGCTTTACAACAAATGCTAAAGGATCTTCTCTAGGCAAGAAACACAAGAGAAGGAAAAGACCTACAATAACAAATCCAAAACAATTAAGAAAATGGGAATAGGAACATACATATTGAGAATTTCCTTAAATATAAATGGATTAAATGCTCCCACCAAAAGACACAGACTGGCTGAATGGATACAAAAACAAAACGAATCTATATGCTGTCTGCAGGAGACCCACTTCAAACCTAGGGACACATACAGACTAAAAGTGAGGGGATGGAAAAAGATATTCCGTGCAAATGGAAACCAAAAGAAAGCTGGAGTAGCAATTCTCATATCAGCAAAATAGACTTTAAAATAAAGACTATTAGAAGAGACAAAGAAGGACACTACATAATGATCAAGGGATCAATCCAAGAAGAAAATATAACAATTGTAAATATTTATGCACCTAACATAGGAGCACTTCAATACATAAGGCAAATACTAACAACCATAAAAGGGGAAATCGACAGTAACACATTCATAGTAGGGGACTTTAACACCCCACTTTCACCAATGGACAGATCATCCAAAATGTAAATAAATAAGGAAATACAAGCTTTAAATGATACATTAAACAAGATGGACTTAATTGATATTTATAGGATATTCCTTGCAAAAACAACAGAATACACATTTTTCTCAAGTGCTCATGAAACATTCTCCAAGATAGATCATATCTTGGGTCACAAATCAAGCCTTGGTAAATTGAAGAAAATTGAAATTGTATCAAGTATGTTTTCCGACCATAATGCTATGAGACTAGATATCAATTACAGGAAAAGATCTGTAAAAAATACAAACACATGGAGGCTAAACAATACACTACTTAAGAACGAAGTGATCACTGAAGAAATCAAAGAGGAAATAAAAAAATGCCTAGAAACAAATGACAGTGGAGACACAATGACCCAAAACCTATGGGATGCAGCAAAAGCAGTTCTAAGAGGGAAGTTTATAGTAATACAATCCTACCTTAAGGAACAGGAAACATCTCAAATAAACAACCTAACCTTGCACCTAAAGCAATTAGAGAAAGAAGAACAAAAACACTGCAAACTTAGCAGAAGAAAAGAAATCATAAAGATCAGATCAGAAATAAATGAAAAAGAAATGAAGGAAATGATAGCAAAGATCAATAAAACTAAAACCTGCTTCTTTTAGAAGATAAACAAAATTGATAAACCATTAGCCAGACTCATCAAGAAAAAAAGGGAGAAGACTCAAATCAATAGAATTAGAAATGAAAAAGGAGAAGTAAAAACGGACACTGCAGAAATACAAAAGATCATGAGAGATTACTACAAGCAACTCTATGCCAATAAAATGGACAACCTGGAAGAAATGCACAAATTCGTAGAAATGCACAACCTGCCGAGACAGAACCAGGAAAAAATAGAAAATATGAACAGACCAATCACAAACACTGAAATTGAAACTGTGATTAAAAATCTTCCAACAAACAAAAGCCCAGGACCAGATGGCTTCACAGGCGAATTCTATCAAACATTTAGAGAAGACCTAACCCCTATCCTTCTCAAACGTTTCCAAAATATAGCAGAGGGAGGAACACTCCCAAACTCATTCTACGAGGCCACCATCACCCTGATACCAAAACCAGACAGAGATGTCACAAAGAAAGAAAACTACTGGCCAATATCACTGATGAACATAGATGCAAAAATCCTCAACAAAATAGTAGCAAACAGAATCCAACAACACATTAAAAGGATCATACACCATGATCAAGTGGGGTTTATTCCAGGAATGCAAGGATTTTTCAGTATATGCAAATCAATCAACGTAATACCCCATATTAACAAACTGAAGGAAAAAAAAATATGATCATCTCAATAGATGAAGAGAATGCTTTTGACAAAATTCAACACCCATTTATGATAAAAACCCTGTAGAAAGTAGCCATAGAGGGATCTTTCCTCAACATAATAAATGCTATATATGACAAACCCACAGCCAGCATCGTCCTCAATGGTAAAAAACTGAAACCATTTCCACTAAGATCAGGAACAAGACAAGGTTGCCCATGCTCACCACTATTATTCAACATAGTTTTGGGAGTTCTAGCCACAGCAATCAGAGAAGAAAAGGAAATAAAAGGAATCCAAATCGGAAAAGAAGAAGCAAAGCTGTCACTGTTTGCAGATGACATGATACTATACATAGAGAATCCTAAAGATGCTACCAGAAAACTACTAGGGCTAATCAATGAATTTGGCAAAGTAGCAGGATACAAAATTAATGCACAGAAATCTCTTGCATTCCTATACACTAATGATGAAAAATCTGAAAGTGAAATCAAGAAAACACTCCCGTTTACCATGGCAACAAAAAGAATAAAATATCTAGGAATAAACCTACCTAAGGAGACAAAAGACCTGTATGTAGAAAATTATAAGACACTGATGAAAGAATTAAGGATGATACAAATAGATGGAGAGATAGACCATGTTCTTGGATTGGAAGAATCAACATTGTGAAAATGACTCTACTACCCAAAGCAATCTACAGATTCAATGCAATCCCTATCAAACTACCACAGCATTTTTCACAGAACTAGAACCAAAAATTTCACAATTTGTATGGAAACACACAAGACCCTGAATAGCCAAAGCAATCTTGAGAACGAAGAATGGAGCTGGAGGAATCAGGCTCCCTGACTTCAAACTATACTACAAAGCTACAGTAATCAAGACAGTATGGTACTGGCACAAAAACAGAAATATAGATCAATGGAAAAGGATAGAAAGCCCAGAGATAAACCCACTCACATATGGTCACCTTATCTTTCATAAAGGAGGCAGGAATGTACAGTGGAGGAAGGACAGCCTCTTCAATAAGTGGTGCTGGGAAAACTGGACAGGTACCTGTAAAAGTATGAGATTAGATCACTCCCTAACACGATACACAAAAATAAGCTCAAAATGGATTATAGACCTAAATGTAAGGCCAGAAACTATCAAACTCTTAGAGGAAAATATAGGCAGAACACTCTATGACATAAATCACAGCAAGATCCTTTTTGACCCACCTCAAATGGGTAATGGAAATAAAAACAAAAATAAACAAATGGGACCTAATGAAAGTGCAAAGCTTTTGCACAGCGAAGGAAACCATAAACAAGACAAAAAGACAACCCTCAGAATGGGAGAAAATATTTGCAAATGAAGCAACTGACAAAGGATTAATCTCCAAATTTTACAAGCAGCTCATGCAGCTCAATAACAAAAAAACAAACAACCCAATCCAAAAATGGGCAGAAGACCTAAACAGCCATTTCTCCAAAGAAGATATACAGATTGCCAACAAACACATGAAAGAATGCTCAACATCATTAATCATTAGAGAAATGCAAATCAAAACTACAATGTGATATCATGTCACACCTATCAGAATGGCCATCATCAAAAAATCTAGAAACAATAAATGCTGGAGAGGATGTGGAGAAAAGGGAACACTCTTGCACTGCTGGTGGGAATGTGAATTGGTACAGCCACTATGGAGAACAGTATGGAGGTTCCTTAAAAAACTACAAATAGGGCTTCCCTTGTGGCGCAGCAGTCGAGAGTCCACCTGCTGATGCAGGGGACGCGGGTTCGTGCCCCGGTCCAGGAAGATCCCACTTGCTGTAGAGCGTCTGGGCCCATGATCCATGGCCATTGAGCCTGCACGTCCGGAGCCTGTGCTCCGTAGCAGGAGAGGTCACAGCAGTAAGAGGCCTGCGTACTGCAAAAAACAAACAAACAAAAATAACCTACAAATAGAGCTACCATATGACTCAGCAATCCCACTCCTGGGCATATACCCTGAGAAAACCATAATTCAAAAAGAGTCATGTACCAAAATGTTCATTGCAGCTCTATTTACAATAGCCAGGAGATGGAAACAACCCAAGTGTCCATCATCAGATGAATGGATAAAGAAGATGTGGCACATATATACAATGGAATATTACTCAGCCATAAAAAGAAACGAAATTGACTTACTTGTAGTGAGGTGGACGGACCTAGAGTGTGTCATACAGAGTGAAGTAAGTCAGGAAGAAAAAGAGAAATACTGTATGCTAACACATATATATGGAATTTAAGAAAAAAAAATGTCACGAAGAACCTAGGGGTAAGACAGGAATAAAGACACAGACCTACTAGAGAATAGACTTGAGGATATGGTGAGGGGGAAGGGTAAGCTGTGACAAAGTGAGAGAACAGCATGGACATATATACACTACCAAATGTAAAATAGATAGCTAGTGGGAAGCAGCCGCATAGCACAGGGAGATCAGCTCGGTGCTTTGTGACCACCTAGAGGGGTGGGATAGGGAGGGTGGGAGGGAGGGAGACGCAAGAGGGAAGTGATATGGGAACATATGTATATGTATAACTGATTCACTTTGTTATAAAGCAGAAACTAACACAGCATTGTAAAGCAATTATATTCCAATAAAGATGTAAAAATAAACCTGAAAATGACTCATATTAAATATTAGACATGGTGAAATCTAGTGTTAAGAACTGTAAACGTTCTGAGATTTTAGTCTGCTTACAAGCTAGTAAGTTTCATGGATGCTGGCAGAAGACGTGAGACTCCTGGGTCAGAGACAAAGAACAGTTTATTACTCACAGTAAAGCAACAGCCAGAATATCAGCTTTGGTTTCCCTATACCCAAACTCCCACAGCGCAATGCAAAGAGGCCACATGATACCTGCACAAGCAGAGGGTTGCATTACAGGAAGAGAACCCTAGTTACAGAAACTGACTCTTTTTATAAGGGACAGTAAGTATGCTGTTCTGTGTCCAGGAGCTTCCAAGGCCCTTTGTTATACAAATGTCCTGATAAGATAATTTGGAGCAAGGCCATCAGATCCTCTGCTCATAAGATGTGCAAAAATGCAAGAGACCTGTGGAGAATGTTCTTTAAAATGAGCATGAAGATGGTATTAGGAAGTAGTTAGAGTGTATGTGTACATTTAATTCATGGGGCTGTTGTTATTTTCTTCAGGACCAAGCTGAGGTCTCTTTTTGTCTGGCACAATCTACTTTCTTTCCATATTCCTTAGCCACAGAAGTGAATGCCTTTGCAGCTTATGCAGAGATTTCTCAGTAGGGCCATCTGCTTGCATCTGGATGCAATAGTTGTGGTGTCCACGTCCCTGAGTGCAGTTAGGGCAAACCATCCCAGCTCTGCCAGCAGGACTTCAAGAGTTTGTGAAACATATTAAGGGGCCCACTCTCTGCCTCCTGCAGAACAGAGTGGACTAGCACCCCAGAACCCCCTTATGATCCTTACAATTACCTACATCCTGTGGATATGGCTGAAATGATCACCAGAAACAGTCTAAAAGGAGGTCTCACCAAAAAGATTTTGTTCCCTAAGGGAAAACTCTTCATAACATTGGCATGAATAAGTTATGAAAAGCCTTCACAACTGAGAGAGACATAATCATCATTCATGTATAGCAGATTTGTTTATTCTGTAAAGATTCATTTCAGTTGATTAATTATCAGTATCTGGTGGGGGTAACAGGGCTGCTCTGATGAGAGAATTATTGAAGTACATGCTTAGAATATTTATCACTGAGTACATATTGTATAAACTTAGCATATTTATCATTTTCTTTCTGGATGGGCCTATTCCTCCCCAAAATATATCAAACAGTACTGCCATGCTGTTGGCACTTTGCCCTCCAGATACAGACCCTATTCTTTCTAGAGAAATTTACTGTTTTTACATATAATACCAACTTTTCCTTCTGTTTATTGTACATGATAGTAAGATTATTTGTTGATTCCCAACTATATGTCAAACACTGAGATAGATGCTTTAGAAATGCTTTTTCCTTTAATCTCCAGCACCCTTGTGGCTGATATTATTATTATCTCTTTACCATAACTTAAGAAAGTAAGGTTTAAAGAGACTAGGTCACTTGCCTAATATCATTTGGTTTAGGTGTAGCCAGGCTGGGATTCAAACTACTCTCTCTCTGCTTACTGACTTGGGGCTCTCAACTACCATGTCGGGCTGTTCTCCCCACTGGTTCTTAGGCAAGACCATTCTACTGGGAGTCCAAAGACCTGGGCTGTGATCCCAGGCCCAATAATGTTATCTTTGTGACATTTTTACCCTCTTTAGGTCCCAGATTCCCTACAGTCTTGTCTCATCTCATTTACCTCTGTAGCTTCGACGTCTGATTCTCAAATCTTTACCTCTTTCTTTATCTCTCTTCCTGAGCTTCAGACTCATAATAATTACTTATGTATTTGCCTTCTGGTCATTAATACTTTAATATGTCCAAATGGGACACTACCCCAACCAATTCCTCCCCTCTGATCTCTGCCTCAATGAATGGCACCATCAGCCACCTTACTCCCCAAGCCAGAAAAATGGAGGTCATCCATGACTCCTCTCCTTCCCTCACCCTCTGCACCCGTTCAGCCACTGTAGGTTCGAGTGCTGTAGATTCCTTCATGTAGTTACCTCTGCTCTCTACGCCACCACTGTGGTAGTGCGAGCAAGACCACCTCTTCCAGGGAATTTCTACAGAATCTCTTTCCTGGCCTCTCTGCCTCCAACTTCACTCTCCTCCACACTGTTCTCCACCCTGTGCCCAAAGGGAAACCTAAAAATCCAAACCTCATCAGGCCACTCCTTTACTCAGAATTTTTTAATAGTTCCCCAATGTCCTCAAATAAATTCCTAGGACCTTAACGTGGCTTACTGGCTCCTGTCTACCACTTCAGCCTCATCTTTTGCCACTTTCCTTACTGCAACCTCTGCTTTAGTCAAGCTGAACTAATTTCAGTTTCTTAAACTCTTCCCCCACTCTCTTGCCTTGGTTCTTACCACGGGGAAGATGTTCTTCACACCATGGGGAAGATGTTCCTCTATTCTTACTACTCTTTCACTTTCTTCTAAAATGATTGCCTTCTAATGCCACAGGGAAAGGAGATAGTAGAGTTTCAGAATCTAGTCCCATTTGGGACTACCCTTTGCTTCTTGCTTTCCTCACATGATGGCTTAATTTGCAGTATTGATAACACCTACCCTGCTCAAAGGAACCAAGTCCTTTATGTTCCCTCTCTACTGAGCATCTCAAATATTTGAAAATATAATTGGATCATAACAAACATATAAAGTAGCCCTGAACATTTAAATAAGCAGTTTCCCTACAGGAAAAACTTGATCTCTGATTGATTATGTTAACTGATGACTTATGGTTGGGGCGTAGTAGGCTCAGCAGTTGCCAGCAGGCCTAAGTCGCCAAGGATTCATGATATCAAGTGTTACAATAAGCTTGACACCCATGTACATATCAAATCTGAGGCTACTATTTGCTTATTGCTATTAAACCTAGATATTTATCATGCTCTTAAAACTTGTCAGAGACTCTCAGACATCATGAATCTTGATGTAGCCACATGGAGCTATATGAAGCCCCACTGTTTATGGATAACTTTCTTTTCCATTTTCTCCCTCTTGTGACTTTTTCCAACCTTTTTTCAGCATCAGAAAAATGTATTCAAAAAATTATAAACAGCAGTTGGTAATCAGTGCATAGCAGCTTTCTGTGTATAATACAATCATTAGGTGTACATTAGACATTTGGCATAATCAGAATACTGTAACAGAACTCTGTCAAAGTACCAATGCCTCCCACACTGAAAATACACAGATCAATTTTGCAACCCTTATGAATGGGGAGCAGTATAACAGCTGCATGATGTTTCTCTAGGACAAAGTTTAACTGATTTTGCTTATCAAATTCTAAAGGAAGACAGTATACATACAAATGTGTTAATACCAATTTCTCTTACATGGTGTTAGTATCCTTTAATCTCCTCCCTACTGAAACTGTATTCTTGATGCTTTTAAGCTAAAGTTAAGCATGATTTAAAATCATGTCCGTAGCTGGCACTAGAGCATTAGTGAAAGAAATGTTATGTTGTTGGGTATTGAGCATGTCCCAATTAAAACTAAAATTTGTTACTTAAATGAAATATCCAGGAAAGACAAATCTATAGAGACAAAAGTACATTAATGGTTACCTAGGGCTAGGGGTGGAAACAGGGAGCTACTAAAAATGGGCAGGAGGTATCTTTTAGGGGTAATGGAAATGTTCTAAAATTGGATTTTAGTAATGGTTGTATGACTCCATAAATTATTAAAAAATCACTGACTTGTATATTTTAAATGAGCTAATTTTATGGTACATAAATTATAGCTCAATAAAGTTTCCTTTTTAAAAAACCAACTATACTATAGTGAACATCCTTATACTCATATCTTTGTGGTCCCATGTAAGTATTTTCATAGAACTAATTCGGAGATGTGTAATTGGTGGACCAAAGGGATACTTATTTAAATTTTTCATAGAAACTATCAAATTGTCTTTTTAAAGAAAATTATCTATCTATCTATCTATTTATTTATGGCTGTGTTGGGTCTTCGTTGCTGTGCGTGGGCTTTCTCTAGTTGTAGCAAGCTGGGGCTACCCTTCGTTGCGGTACCCAGGCTTCTCACTGCGGTGGCTTCTCTTGTTGCAGAGCATGGGGTCTAGGCGCACGGGCTCCGTAGTTGTGGCTTGCAGGCTCTAGAGCGCAGGGTCAGTAGTTGTGGTGCACAGGCTTAGTTGCTCCGTGACACGTGGGATCTCCCTGGACCAGAAGCCATGTCCCCTGCATTGGCAGGCGGATTCCTAACCACTGCACCACCAGGGAAGTGCCCTCATTGACTTAAATATTCTATGTTTATGCATATTAATTTTTTCCTATTATATTCTGAAATTCTTTTTCTAGTCCAGTGGTTGACAAACTATAGCCCACATGCCAAATCCAAACCACTCTTTGTTTTGAATTTTTCATGTTTAACTTTTTATTTTGAAATAATGATATGTTCATTATAAATGTGAAATTGCAAAGATAGTACAGAAAGATGTGTACGCTTCACCCAGTTTCCCCCAATGGTTACATTTTACATAATTATAGTCTAATATCAAAGCCAGGAAATTAATATTGGCACAATGTGTGTATGTCTACACCATTTTATCACATGCTTACCTAGATTCATGTAGTTACCACTTCAAGAAAGAGAGAGAACTATTTCATTATCACAGAAATCTCCCTCATGCCACCACTTTGTAGTCAACCATGTCCCTATCTCCAACAACACTTAACCCCTAACCACTAATGTGTCTCTATCTCTATAATTTTGTCATTTTGAGAATGTTATACAAATGGAATCATACAGTCTGTGACCTTTGAGATTGACTGTTTCACTCAGCACAATGCCCTTGAGATCCATTGAGATCCATCCAAGTTGTTGTGTGTATCAGGAGTTTGTTTTTTTTATTGCTGAGTTATAGTCCACTATAGGGATGTACCCATTATCTGTTTTTAAACGGCTGACAAACTCAAAATAATTTTTACATTTTAAAATGGCTTTTAAAAAATCAAAAGATGAATAATATTTTGTGATGTGAAAATCATATGAAAGGCAAAATACAGTGTTCACAAATAATAATATATTGGAACACAGCCACACCCATTCGCTTTTGTATTGTCTAATTTATGGCTGGTTTCATGTCACAATGGCAGAGTTGAGTAGTCATGACAGTGACCACTGTCATGACGAGGGTATAAAACCATAGAGAGGGAGGGCCTTGACTTCTCCCAGGCAAGTCTCACCCACCTTGCTGCCCTGGATGCTTGACTTGTTGGACTTCTTCCCATAGTTCAGTGGATTTTCCATTTACTTAAAACCTTATTTTCCTTTGCTAAGTGAGAGATCTTGAGCATCTTAAATCTCTACCATAAATGATTTCCAACGCAACGTTATTTCCCTTTACATAAAGGATACAGAACTTATTGTGGAAAGGCATAATTCTGGCATTTCAGGGCTCTATTCTTGCAGGAATAGCTTAACCAAAAGCCTAAAGCGACTATGGCACAGCACAGCAGAGAGGCAGTATAGTATAGTGAAGTCGTGGATCTTAGGAAGGTTATTTGACCCGTATGAATCTCAGCTTCATAACTGTAAAATGAGAATCATCATAACTACCTATGTTCCACAATATCTTTGCCTTTTCTCTCATGTAAATGAATTTCTGCTTTTTAGCCTGGCCTGAGACTGCCCATAATGAAGTCTATATTACACAGGTAGATTTAGCCATGAGGCTAATCTTTGGCAAACAGGCTGTGAGCAGAACGGATGTATGCGAGGGGTGGGGATGTAGGTGGGGTGGACAGTCATTTTGGGCCGTGGATGAAAGTAACACCCTAGAGATGGCGGAGCAACAAGTAGAAAGTGTCTGGGTCCCTGGAACAGAACCATCATACCAGTGCTGGAGCACCTACTTCTGGACTCTGACATTGAAAAAAGAGAAATATCTACTATATTTAACTCCCTGTAATTTTGACCCTCTATTACATGAGTCTGGACCTTTCATCTAAACTGCCCAGCCTCTCACCGTTGTTGTGAGAAAAATTCTTTTTAATTAAAGCAGATACATAGAATGAACTCTATAAATATGACTTTCCTTTCCTTCTGTCTTCATTACTCATTTCTGTATTTGCCACAAAATAATGTACAGAGCTATACACACAAAAAGCTTTCAATACATAGTTATGATGAATTGAATTGAATTTAGTAGCCTGAGATAGGAACAGATTCCAGTCTTCACACACACTTACACACTTGGCAAAATATATACCACGGTTTATATTTCTAAATGAGAGAGGCTGACATTCATTCACCCGCCTCCGTTGGAAGATCCCCACTGTTAAACAGCCTGAATTCTTTTGCAAGCGTTTGAAGTTGGTTTCTATTGCCTTCTGAGAGACCAGGAATTACATACCACCTACTGCGCCTACTGAGGTTCCACGTGGGTCTCAGCAGGCGAGCCAGAAAGGCTGACTGAAGAGTCAGTGTGTTCTCCGGGGACGGCTGTGCCACGGTTAACAGTAGCCCCCGGCCACTGCCCATCATAAATTACGAGAGCTCTTCAAGGGGTCTATCCTTCCAAGCATGAATCCACAGACTATTCTCCTCAAATTTCCCACCTCTCCAAAAGGAAAATGACCCTATTATAGATTTCTGGGTAGCTGCCAATATAAATGGGGGAGATATGCCATATTTACTGAGACCCTTCACTCAATGGGAAGGTTGGATTTTCTGAAAGACTCCAGCATATGAGGAGATTACAGATGATAACTCCCATTGCACAGCTCTGGCTTTAGGACTGGGACTGCTACCTGATTTCTTCATATTTGGGAAACAAATGAAAGGAGATACATCTGCCCCCACACATAATAACAGCGTTTAAACCCTCTAAGAATCAAAGGATTTGATCATTCTTTTTCCCCTCAGTTTTATTAAGAAATAACTGACATACATCACTGTATAAATTTAAGGCACACAACATGATCATTTTGATTTACATATATTGTGCAATGATTACAGTAGGTTTAGTTAACATCCATCATCTCATATAGATACAATAAAAAGAAAAGAAAAAATTTTTCTTCTTGTGATGAGAACTCAAGATCTACTCTCTTAACAACTTTCCTATGTTCATACAGCAGTGTTAATTATATTTATCATGTTGTACATCACATTCCTAGTACTTATTTATATTATAACTGGAAGTTTGTACCTTTTGACCACCTTCCTTCAATTCCCCCTCCCTGACCCTCACCTCTGATAACGACAAATCTGATTTCTTTTTCTCTGAGTTTGGTGTGAGTTTTTTTTGTTTGTTCATTTTTGCTTGTTTGTTTTGTTTTATTTAGATTCCACATGTAGGTAAGATCATACAGTATTTGTCTTTCTCTGTCTGACTTATTCCACTTAGCATAATGCCCTCAAGGTCCATCCATGTTGTCACAAACGGCAGGATTGCCTCTCTCTTTATGGTTGAATAATATTCCATTGTGTGTGTGTGTGTGTGTGTGTGTGTGTGTGTGTACACACACTACAATTTCTTTATCCATTCATCCATCAATGGACACTTAGGCTGTTTCCACATCTTGGCTATTGTAAATAATGCTGCTATGAATATGGGGATGCAGATATCTTCTCATGTTAGTGTTTTCATTTCCTTTGAATATATTCCCAGAGCTGGAATTGCTGGATCATAGGGTGGATCTATAACTAATTTTTTGAGGAAACTCCATACTGCTTCCCTAGTGCTGTACAAATTACAGTCCCACCACCAGTGCACAATGGTTCCCTTTTCTCCACATCCACACCAGCATTTTTTATCTCATCTTTTGGATGATGGCCATTCTAACAGGCATGAGGTGATAGCTCATTGTGGTTTTAATTTGCATTTCCCTAATGACAAACGATGTTGAGCATCTTTTGATGTATCTGTTGGTCATTTTTATATCTTCTTTGGAGAAATGTCTATTCAAGTCCTTTGCCCATTTTTTAATTGGATTATTTGAATTTTTGCCACTGAGATGTGAATTCTTTATGTATTTTGGATATTGACCCCTTATCAGACACGTGGTTTGCAAATATTTTTTTCCCATTTCATAGGTAGTTTTCTCACTTTGTTGATGGTTTCTTTTGCTTGTAGAACCTTTTTAGTTTCATGTAGCTCCATCTATTTATTTTTTATTTTGTTGCTTGTGCTTTAGGTGTGATTTCCAAAAAAATCATTACCAAGACCCATGTCAAGGAGATTTTTCCTGTTTTCTTCTAGGAGTTTCATGGTCTCAGGTCTTACATCTATGTCTTTAATCCACTTAAGTTAATTTTTGTGAGTGGCGTAAGATAGGGGTCAAGTTTAATTCTTTTACATGTGAATATCCAATTTTCCCAGCACCATGTTTTGAAGAGACTGTCTTTTCTCCATTCAGTATTTTGGCTTCCTTGTCAAATATTAGTTGACCATATATGCTTGGTTTTATTTCTGGGCTCTTGATTCTGTTCCATAGGTCTATTTGTCTGTTGATCATTCCTAATTATTCCTTTCATTCACTGGTGAGAATTCAGAATATGAGATTGAGTATTTTTGTGTGTTGGGTTAGATGGAAGAGAAATAAAACAAAGCATTTTTATGTGTTAAAGAGAAAATCTTGCATATATGTTTAACTGCACAGTTTAACCTTTGAGAGGTAGAATCAGCTGCCTTTCTAATCAGCTTGGCAGTGAGGTGTTGGAAAGAAAACAGTGAAAGTTATATTGAGAAAGGTCCAGTAGAAAATGAACAATGAGGGATTTTATACTGATATACAGCATAAAAAAAAGAACATAGGCAAACAAAATTGCCCTAACAAATATAGCTCATCCATCTTGACCACAAAGAAAGAATCATTGTGTCTTATATTTCTGCCTTCTTATGGTACCCTCCCCAAACCACATTTATGTTTTTAGTTGGAGAGTCTCCTAACTAACCTCCAAAACCCTTTTTCTGGCTGGAGTCCATCTCTTGAAGGAAAATAGGCAAAGGGAAACTCTAACTGACAGAATCTGGTTTGGCAAATCATTTCAGCACTGAGCAGAAATTATGGATTTAGGAGTGGGGAAAGGAGTGGGGAGATGTGGGAAGGAAGGAGAGCTCTTCAAAATAAGATAACTCAGCTCTAGAGGATCCTGATGAGGAAATGTTGAGAAACCATCTAGTTCCGTAAAAATTGCTCTTGAGTATTGAGAAATGAATCAGACTTTTAAGTTATGATTTATTGAGCTATTATTTTATGCCAGGCATTACACTAAAGACTCTTGTATACATTTTCTCATTTATAATAATTATCGCAACAACCTGTGGCATGGATCTCATCATCCCCATTTTACTAACAAGGATATCAGGTTGGAGAAATTAAGTACCCCAGGTCACCCTGGGGAAAGAAGTGACAGGATTCTCAACTAAATGCCTTGAGTCTAAAGCCACTGCTCTTCACCACTATGCCCCATCATGCCTTTCTTCTAAACCACAGACTTCTAAAACATTGCTATTCTATTTGCATTTTAATTGCTCAAACAAATCCTACATCACTATTACCTTGTTACTTCATGTGATTGGATTGATATCTCCTGGGTGTCAGGAGCTGTTCATATCTCTCTTCGTCTGGATTCTTCCCATGTCCCTGGACACAGTAGATTCCTAAGAACACATCAGAATGAATACCATGTTCCTGCTCTCTGGTGTTAGTAAGTAATGTCAAACAATTTTGACAACATCATTAGTAATTCTTTGACTCAGTGGGACAGGCAGTGGGCTCAGTCTGAGGGCTACCCCTCCTCACCTTGTGGTGTTTATATTACTGAGGGAGTGGAGTGGTATGGAAACAACTAACAAACCAATCAACTGAACAACAAAGTTTCAGCTAGAGAGAAGTATGAGAAGGAAATAACGTAAGTGACTTGGTGTATTAGTTTCTTACTGCTGCTACAACAAATTACCACACATTTAGTAACGTAAAACAACACAAAGTTATCATCACTCAGTTCTGGAATTCAGAAGAGCCCAAACTGGATCTTGCTGGGCTAAAATCAAGGTATTGGCAGGACTGTGTTCCTTCTGGAGGCTCCAGCAGAGAATCTGTTTCTTTGCCTTTTCCAGCTTCTAGAGGCCATCTGTGTTACTTGGCTCATAGTTCCTTTTTCTAATATTTTTAAAACCAGCAGCACAGCAGCTTCAAATCTCTTCCCTGACTCTCACTCTCTTACCTCCACTTATAAGGACTTTATGATTATCCTGGATAATCCAGGATAATTGCTCCATCTCCTTAATTTAATCACTTCTGCAAATTCCTTTTTGCCATGTAAGGTAACACATTCGTGGGTTTCAGGGATTTGGATGAGGACATGTTTGGGGAGCCATTATTCTGCCTACCATACTTGGTGAGGAGTTTCATAGTTGAGATGGATAGGACAGATGTCAACTTGGAGGAAAATATTACTCTTTTATTTTGGATTTTAATTAGCTACAAGACTCCTACTAAGACAGATCTTTAAAGACCTTTCATGACTTCTTTTTCCTGGTCTGGTGAGAGACAAACACAGATGTTTTGGTCAATGACCATAACTGTGGAAAGAATGAAGTATAGGTATGGAATACTTAAGGATGAGAAACAAGGCCAGCAATTCATTGGAAGACTTATTAAATGTTGTCAGTACATATCCTTATAAACTTCTGCCAACTCCCTACATATCCTCATTTTCATGAAAATAAATAAAATGAATTCCCCACAATCTTTAAAGGAATATGTATAATACTCTTTCACCTCTTCTTAGTCTAGCAAAAGTCTAAGTGATGAAACTATTCAGTAGGGGATCCAGAATTGAATTCTGGCAGCTCAGCTCTATAGCCTGCATCTCTAATCACAAAGTTATCTATTTTTATTATTGTTGTTGTTGTTTTGTATTTCATGGACCATTTGGACCATCCCATTTAATTGCATGATTTCAACTAATATGTGTGTCTAAAGATGATGGGTCTGAAGAAGGGGGAGACAGTTACAAAAAGCTTCCAGCAAAAAGTGAGCCCAGACTTATGTCCTAAAGAATGAGGAGGGATGAGGTCAGGGAAGAGGAGTTACAGGGCATTTCAGGAAGAGTGTTTAGATGACTCAAAGGTCTGTTGGCTTCCATGAATTAGTTCCCCTTCCTGCCACAATTGTGCCTGATCAAATGCTTCATTTACAAACCATAATCATAAACTTTCATTGACAAGCACTTTATTCACCAGAATTCCAAGGTGAATTGGGACTGGGAGGTTGGCCGGGCCTGGCTGGTCCACTAGAGAGATACAATTGAAGCCTAGAATTTGACTGCACTTCTGAGTGTAGGCACACATCTGCAGTGTCACAGGGTGGGGACACACATTTTTGGAAGTCAGTGAAATGTGAAAGAGGAAGACAATGGAAGGCCTGGCAATGCCCAGTGAAGGTGCTTCCACCACTCTTCAAGCCTTTACTCAAGTTACTCAATTCTAAACCATGAATGTGCCGGGATTCCTCATAAAAGGCAGCAGAGCAACTCTAGGCAGCAACAAGTTGGCTCTTGATGGAGGAGCAGAGAAAAACAGGATCTGAAGGTAGGGAATTAGTACAAATCATGGGGAAGCTTGGATTTTCAGGAGCCAGAAAATTGTGGGTACAGAATAATTTACCTAAACATTTGAAGTCCTAAATAACAGTTGCTTTTTCAATGATTGTTGATAATTCTGCTTCCTGCCACAGTGAGATCTTAGGCAAAAGACAAAGACTGACAAATTCTAGTTTTTCTTATTTTTACATTTGCAGCAGGAGAAATGCTCTGCTTTTCTCTTTCAAAACCACTCCCTTCTTATTGGGTCACAAATTCTAACAGTGATATTTGGCTTTCAAATTTTAATAGTATCATTTATTAACCACATTAAATTAAATATTAAATTAGAAAAGCAATCATAATTTAAAAAATTCAAAGGGGAAAGAAAGTTTTGGAGAGAAAATTACATTTGGACTCTTTAGAGGTAATCACTGTTTAAATTACTTTTGTATATTTTCAGACATTAGCTGAGCATAACTAGCGTGTGTGTGTGTGTGTGTGTATCTGTGTGATTTTTTTTTAACCAAAGGGGTTCAAGTCAAGGATCTACAATTTCCTGTGTCACCTAACAACATTTCCTGTCTGAATGTAATGTAAATTCAGACATTTACACATTCCTCATTATTTTTTATTTTGTTGTTGTTGTGAAATTTGCCACATATATAAAAGAATATATAAAATGTATGTGAAAGATTGTCCCAAAACTGATCTGGGAAAGAAGCTTTTTGCATGAAGTGATTAACAGCATATTACAGGGATATTTTTAACTTTCTATTCTGAAAACATTTCAAAATTAAAAAGTTGCAAGAATAATACAGAAATACCCCTTACCCAGATTAACCAACTTTTAACATTTTGTCACTTGTTTTTCGTTTTCTCTCTCTCCATTCTATATATAATTACTTTTAGTGATTGTTACTCTGATGTGCCTTAGTGCTATTTCTTAAATCAAGGATATTCTCATAGACATCCATGCACAATTATCAAATTCAGGGCATTTAACATTATTAACATATTAAAAATACATATTCAAATATATAGTCCATATTTCATTTTTGTCCCTATTATGGCCTTCAGAACAGCCCCCTTTTCTCCAATAGCAGTCCAGGATCCAGTCCAGGGTCACATATTGTATTTATTTGTCATGTCTGTTTATTCTCCTTTAATCTAGAACAGTTTCTAAGCCTTTCTTTGTTTTCATGAAATGAACATGGAGAACATTAGGCAATTATTTTATGAATATTCCTCAGTTTGGGATTTTTAGTTTTAGAAGCCAAGTTAAAAGTTTAGCAAGGGACACATATTTGGGACCTGAATAATTAGAAGGAGGGAGAAATGGGGAGTTGGATCACCAAGGATGAATTTCATAGAGTCCAAAATATATTATAGGCTCTGTCCATATTCCTACCCATTACATTGACCTCAACAACTATGCCATTTAATAACAAAGAGGAAGCTAACATTTATTGAATGCCTACTGTTTGTTAGGAACAGTGATAGGAGTTTTATTTCCATTATTCGTCATAGCAACAGAATGAGATAGCTAGTATTGCTTCTACCTCATAGTCGCAGGAACCTGGAATTGAAATGTTTAGATGACTTTTCCAGATCACACGGCCAATAAGTGGTGAAGCTGGTCCTCAAATCTGGTCCTCAAAGCTGGTCCTTCCATTATACCATGGCCTCTACACTTGATCTTAGTCAGAAGGTCAAGAAGTGATACCATAGTCTCTAAAATGCTTTTCTTCTGGCATAACTGTTATGGATCCTTAATCCCTGGAACAGACACTACCCATTTTTTTCTGAGAAATAACTGGCCTCAAGCACAATCATTCTCAGCTGCATTTGACTTACCACCAACTGATCATGTCCTCTTTCTTGAAACTTGTTGTTCACTTGGTTTCCCCATTTCCCTGTATGTAGATAGGACCCAGGGCTCTCCTTGGGTCTCTGCTCTTACCTAGTGTCACTTGCTCCTTGTTGCTCCTACCTGGCCTCTTGGATTTACATGTCATCTCTGTGCTCCCAACTCCCCAACTTTTTATCTCTAGCTCATACTACTCCCTTGAACTCCCAACGAGTATATTCAAGTGTCAAATCAACATTTCTACTTTGGTAGAGGATAGGCACCTCAGACTTAGCATAGTGAAAAATGAGCTCTCAATTCTGTCTACCTCAAATCTTCTTTTCCCATAGTGTTCCTTATTTTAGAAAATGACAACTCCAATTTTCTAGTTGCTCAATTGGAAACTTTGAGTCACTGTCGACTCTTTCTCTTAAAACCCTCATTCAATCCATAAGCAAATCCTGTTTGCCCCACCTTCAAAATATATCCAGAGGTTATCTACTTCTCAGTACCTTCGTTCTTGCCATCCTGGTTCAAGCCACCAACACCACTTGCGGAGGTCTTGCAGTGGTCCTCAGTCTGTCTCCCCCTGCCTGTTTTTGCTTGCCTTTAATCTATCCTTACCACAACAGCCAAAGTGATCCAAAAACATAGGTCAGATTACATTCCTTTCCTGCTGATGGCATCTCCTACTCTTCTCCCTGTTGCTCATGGTCTTCCAGACACTCTGGCTACCTTGCTGTTTCTAGAACATGCTAAGCACAGTCCTGCGCTGTGCCTTTGTACTTGCTGCTCTCTCGACCTGGATTTCTCTCCCTCCAGAAACCCATTGGCTCACTACCTCATCTCTTTCAGGTCACCTTCTCAGTCACACCTTACATGAATACCCTTATCCAAAATGCCCTTACCCCAAGTACTCTATTCTCCTTTCCTGCTTAATTTTTCTTCTAATCATTTAGCACCATTTAACATATTCTATGAAACTCATCTTTTTTGGGGGTGTCTGTCTCTCCCTCTAAAATGGAAGGTTCTTGAAGGCAAGAATTTTTATCTGTTTTGTTCAGTGCTATCTTCCCAGTCCCACTACAATGTGCCATATGCTAGGCACATTGTAGTGCTCAATAAATACCTGTTAGAGAAGAATGAATGAATGCCTGAATGAATTCTTTAGCTTACTCACAGATTGATTTTTTTTTTTTTAAAGGGTATTCATTTGTTGGGAGAGTTTCCAAATATCTGTCCGTCCAAGTATCTAGCTTAAGAAAGTTTAAATTTCTTTCCCTTTTTGAATAGGTTGCGAATCATATATAGCTATAGATGAATTATATAATTTCTAATTATAAAAATAACAATTATTGTAGGAAATGTGGAAAATGCAGAAAAAGAAAATGAAATTAACTTATAATCCAACCACCCAGAGACTGGTAACATTTTGGTAAACTTCTTTCCAGACACATTTAATTTCAGTGATACTTTATTTTCAAGTTTCCTTATCCCCGTGACAAGAAATGGAACAAACAAACCGAGGAACTCAAAGCTGACTGTGGTTTCACGCTTCTAGCAAAATGCCATCCTCACAGTTCATTAAGAGCCACAAGTACTTCCATGGAATTTTTGGGTGCTACTATTTTCCTTTTCCAAGAAAGCATGCTATTATTTGGATATTTAGGTTACCCAAACTTCCACTGAAGGATCTCCCTTCTAAAGTAACCTCAGAATTCCCAGAAAACTAAATGTTTGGAATTTTGGAAATTCAGGTTGATTAATATTACGACCAACTCATTGGACTAAAGGCCAGAAGCCTGAGATTCTAGAACCGGTTCTACAACTTTCTGGCTGTAAGGCTTTGGGTAAGTCACCCAGTCTTAGCTACAGATTTTAAATTAGAAAATGGAGATAATAATATCTGTGTCACCTTTTACTGTAAGAATCAGATACAGTAATGGAGACATATTTTCAAACCTGAAAAGGGCCACAGAAATTTAAGGGATAATTCTAATTAAAATGTGGTAGAACTTGGGACAAAAACAACATGAGCCAGACATTCCACCACTTCTAACAAGCCCAGGGGAGAAAACTAATCAGTCCTAGCAAGATTTCCCATTCTTGCTCTAATGCTTTTCTAATTAAGCATATGTGCTTTTCCCACCAGAACATGGACTCCTGAAAGAGAGAAACTTTCCTCCTCATTCATTGGTGTATGCCTGTTATTTATCACAGTGATTCTTAACATAAAAGATTTTTAAAATGTCAATTAAAAAAATAATACACCACAGTAAACTTATTAGCTAGTGTTGTGAGTGCTTTTACATATATTAATACAGACACAGCAAAATATAGTAGAAAGTAACCTAGGTTGAGAGCCAGGAAAACTGTGTCCTAGTTCAGCCTGTTGGTAACCAAATATGAATTGGCCATGTCAGTTTCCTCAGCTGCTGGTGGATCTGCTGGTGGACAGGGAGATACCTAATGTCTCTCTCAGCTCCAAAATTCCATGAACTTTGACCTTTGCAATGATAAATGTAGTCTTTGGTGAAACTACTTTTTGAAAAGAAGAATTGAGTAAATCATTAGCTTAATCTATACTTGCCTTAAAAAAACAAGGTCAGTTCTCAGCTCTGTGGGTTAGTGTTTGGAATTTGTTAAATCATTAACAATAGATTGTTTACTGTTTAGAATTTAACAATACTTTTTGATGTTCCCTAATTATCATGCATGTTTTAAAATGAGTTCTGAACTATTTCTCTGCCTAATTAACGCTCATTGAAAATTTGTTGAATTTTAAAGAAATATTTGATTTGCAAAAACAATTCATTGACCCAGTAACCTTCAGTATTTCACACACAAAAAAGCACAAAACATTTTTAAAAACAATAAGGTAATGTGAATGAGAGATGAGCCTTGAATGAAATATGGGGAACATTTGGAAAACATCATTTTTTCAAACTGCTCTCTGTTTTCCTCACAAATTCCTGCTGGTGGTATTTATTCTGTTATTTTCAATGGTCATTTATTCTCTTATTTGAAAGTCTATGAAATATCTATAACCCCACAAAGTTAAGGAAATCACTTTGGATTATTTCTCATTATATCATATTATAAACAAGTATTTCTTGAGCCTTAGTCAGAAGACCAGATACTGTGGCTTTAAAACTACACTACACTTTAGATAACAGAACAAATATTTTCAACTAATTTGTTTAAAAATTTAAATAATTTTTTAAAAATAATTTTTAACTAATTATTTTTAAAGCAAATTGAAATCTAGGATCATTAACTTATGAAAACTACTCAGTATCTTTACATCATCTATCTATTGTTACAAATAAATAAATTGAGCAGGAGCAATATCTGACAAGGAGATAACATACATAGTAATTGATTCATGTCTGGACAAGAATAAATATTTTAGCCAAGTAAAACAAAAGAATCAAAATTAGCTGAGTTGTCAAAAAGCATGGGAAACTTGTTAAAGTAATATTTGTTGCCTTTCTTAGGCAATATGCAATTACACTCAGATCACTGCTTACCCTAGGTTAAAATTTTACATATTTTTACCTTTTCTCTGTTTCTACTGAGAACATGTAAGTGGACTTTTTTATAAATAAAAGGCCTAAGAATGTATTTTGTCCTATGCAGTTGGTGCCCTTTTCATTTTGTTGATAGTTTCCTTTGCTGTGCAAAAGTTTTTTAGTTTGATGTAGTCTCATTTGTTTTAGTTTTGCTTTTGGTTCCCTTACCAGAGGAGACATATCCAAAAAAAATATTACTAAGACTGATGTCAAAGAGCTTACTGCCTATGTTTTCTTCTAGGAGTTTTATGGTTTCAGGTCTTACATTTAAGTCTTTATGCCATTTTGAATTTATTTTTGTGCATGGTGTGAAAAAGTAGTCTAGTTTCATTCTTTTGCATGTAGCTGTTCAGTTTTCCCAACACCATTTATTGAAGAGTCTGTCTTTTCCCCATTGTATATTCTTGCCTCCTTTGTCATAGATTAATTGCCCATGTAAATATGGGCTCATTTCTGGGCTCTCTATTCTGTTCCATGGATCTATGTGTCTGTTTTTATGCCAGTACTATACTGTTTTGATAATTGCAGCTTTGTAATATAGTTTGAAATCAAGAAGCATGATACCTCCAGCTTTTTTCTTCTTTCTCAAAATTGTTTTGGCTATTCAAGGTCTTTTGTGTTTCCATATAAATTTTGGAATTATTTGTTCTACTTCTGTGAAGAATGCCACTGGTATTTTGATAGGGATTGTACTGAATCTGTAGATTGCCTTGGGTATTATAATCATTTTAACAATATTAATTCTTCCAATCCAGGAACATGGTATATCTTTCCATCTGTTTGTGTCATCTTCTGTTTCTTTCACCAGTGTCTTACAGTTTTCTGAGTACATGCCTTTTACCTTCTCAGTTAGATTTATTCCTAGGTATTTTATTATTTTTGATGAGATTGCGAATGGGATTGTTTTCTTTTTTAATCTTTTTGATAGCTTATTGTTAGTGTATAGAAATGCAAAATGATATATCCAATAAGGGGTTAATATCCAAAATATACAAAGAACTCATACAACTTAACATCAAAAAAAAAACAAAAAAACCCCAAACAACCCAATTAAAAAATGGGCAGAAGACCTGAATAGACATTTTTCCAAAGAAGACATACAGATGGTCAATAGGCATATGAAAGGATGTTCAACATCATTAATCATCAGGGAAATACAAATTAAAACCACAATGAGATATCACTCCACATCTGTCAGAATGTCTATTACCCAAAAGACAGCAAATAACAAGTTTTGGCAAGGATGTGGAGGAAAGGGTACCCTTGTACACTGTTGGTGGCAATGTAAATTGGTGCAGCCACTCTGGAAAACAGTATGGAAATTCCTCAAAAAATTAAAAATAGAACTACCATACGTCCCAGGAATTACACTCCTAGGCATTTATCCAAACAAAATGAAAACACCATATAAGAAAGATACATGCACCCCAATGTTTTTAGCAGCATTATTTACAATAGCCAAGATATGGAAACAACATAAGTGCCCACCAATAAATGAATGGATAAAGAAGATGTGGTATATATATATACAATGGACTACTACTCAGCCATAAAAAATAATGGAATCTTGCCATTTGTGATCTCATGGATGGACCTGGAGGGTATTCTGCTAAATGAAATAAGTCAGACGGAGAAAGACAAATACTGTGTGATTTCACTTATATGTGGAATCTAAAAGACAAAACAAATGAACAAATATAATTGAACAGAAACAGAGTCATAGATACAGAGAACAAACAGGCAGTTGCCAGAGGGGAGGGGAGTAGGAAGAGGAGAGAGATAGGTGAGGGAGATTAAGAGGTAAAAACTTCCAGTTACAAAATAAACGAGTCATAGGGATGAAGTGTACATTGTGGGAAATATAGTCAATAACTATGTAATATGTTTGTATGGTGACATATTATAACTAGACTTACCATGGTGATCATTTTGAAATGTATAGACATATCAAATCACTATGTTGTGTACCAGGAACTAACAGAGTATTGTATAATAAAAAAGAAATGGTAATAGAGAAATCATGGCAGAAACAGAGGAAATTAAAAGAAAAATAAGAGAACACTCAGCTCTGTGAAAATATATTTGCAAATTTGGATGAACAGAATAACTTTCATTTAGGAAAATATAATAGCAAAACTGATCAGAAGATATAGAAAAACCTAAAAAAAAAAATAATGATGTCCTTAGAAGAAATAGAGAAAATCAACAAAGAAAAACTCCAGGGCCATTTGACTCTATGGAAAGTTATGCCAAAACTTTAAAGGAAATACAATAACAGTATTATTTAGATAGCCACAACATTAAGAAAAAAATAATCTCTATTCCAAATTATTTTTACAAAGTGATACTGATTCCAAAATCTGACAGATTATATAAAAAAAGTCCTATTGACCAATTTCACTTATAAATATTGTACTAAACTCTAAAATAAACTCTAGCAACAAAATTTAAGATTAAAACATCATTAACAAGGGGAGTTTATTTCATGAATCAATAACATTTATATATTAAAAAACTATTAAATTGAAAGAACTAATTGGAAATATCACATGATCATCTCCATAAATGTTCAACAGGTACCTGACAGAATCCAGCAATGATTTTTGACAAAACCATTCAATTAAGAATAGATGAATATTTCCTTAACATGATATAAATATATATTTGAGCCCACAATTAAGGGGAAACACTGCAGCCATGCTACTCAAGTTAGGAAGAACTGACTTTAAAAAGTCAGCTCTGCGTCATCATTTTAGGGTAACCTTGTAATGGAGGTAATAGTACAATCAAATAAGGAGGTGTAAAATTTGGAAAGAGAGATAAAATATCCATCAACACAAGAAGTGATAAATAAATCTTGGAGTATCTGTACAAATGAATACTAATCCAGCAGTGAAAATGGATGGATTACTGCTGTACCTATTTTTATCGCTGAATCTCAAAAACATAAAGTTGTAAGCAGCAACAACAAATACACAGAAGAATGACTATGGTATGAGTCTGCTTACATAAATATCAAAATAGACACAACTATAGCGTTAGGCAGCAAAATTATATAATACAGCAAAGGAATAATTAGCACAAAATTCAGCACAGTGGTTACTTTCAGGGGAGGTGATTTAGATGGGGGCACACAGGGATCTTCTAAGGGTATTGATAATATCCTATTTCTTAAGCTGGGTGGTTGATGCACAGGTTTTCATTTGTTATCGTTTAAGCTCTATGTTCATCATACACGCTTTATATTTGATATTTTCACAATAAAACTAAACTTAATTTTTGATTTTTTTTTTTTTTTTTTTTTTGCGGTACGAGGGCCTCTCACTGCTGTGGCCTCTCCCGTTGCGGAGCACAGGCTCCGGACGCACAGGCTCAGTGGCCATGGCTTACGGGCCCAGCCGCTCCGCGGCATGTGGGATCTTCCCGGACCGGGGCACGAACCTGTGTCCCCTGCATCGGCAGGCGGACTCTCAACCACTGCGCCACCAGGGAAGCCCTAATTTTTGATATTTTTGCTTGTAATTAAAATAGAAATTATATTGATTATGGGTGTACTTGTTGTTTTAGTATTTTGACATTTAAGAATGTCAAAATTATGAGGAAATCAATACATGTGTACCATAGATTAGCAAAGAGAATTTAGCTGTGAAAATAATTGTGATGGCTATCTCAGATTTCCAAGAGCTGAGTCACCAGCAGGGGAAAGGAAGATAGAAAAAAGCTAAATAGGAATATTAAAGATGAAACAAGCAGGATAAAAATACTCTTGCCGGACAATAAAAATCAGTGAAGTTATTGAGAATTATAGATTTGTTGCTTTTATTTATGTTTTTAAACTTTTTTCCCCTCTAACTTTTTCATTCATGAATATTTTAATATGTATATCTGAGAAATAAGAACTCTCTTTTAAAAAAATACCAATAATAAACCTAAAACATTAACCATAATTCATCCAGTCAATAGTCAAATTTCTAAACATCATAAATGTAATAAATACTTAAAAATGCAGTTAAATAAGAATCCAAGTAAAAATTTACATATTGCAATTGATTGGTATATCTTTTAACCTGTACGTTCCCCTTCATCTTTATTTAAATTGCAATTGATTTATTTAAGAAACTGTTTTTTCCTTTACTTACCCACAGTCTGGTTTTGTTGATAGCATCTCCATGATATTATTTGACATGTTCCTCTGTCATTTGTAGCTCCTGTAAATTAGTATGTTGATCTAGTGAGGTTCTTCTCAAACGGTGGTCTTGGACCACAGCCTCAGCTTTACCCAGTGACCTGTTAGAACCGCAAATTATTGAACTTTACCCCAGGCCTACAGAATCAGAAACCCTGGGCTTTCAATCCCACAATCAGTGGTTAACAAGCATTTCAGGTGACTCTGATTCTGCTGATGTTTTAGACCAGCTGACCTAGAGGGTTAGTCAGTTTCAGGTTTGATTATTTTTTGTCAAAGCCACTTTATAATTGTGGTGTGTTCTTTTAAAAGGCATTTAATATCTGATTGTTTTTCCTTTTATGACCATTGATGCTCAATGCTTAGATATAGGAGTATATTAAAGATTACAAAATGGAGACAGTCTAATTCTATCATTCCTTCATTTATTACCTGAAAGCTTTCTAAAGAGAAATAGCCTTCATCTATGATGTAGTAACCCAGTGTCTTTGAACAATTTCAAATCCACCGAATTTGAAAGAGCTGAAAGAATAGTACAATATACTCTTTACTTGGATTCACTAATTCTTAATATTTTACAACATTTGCTTTTACCTCTCTCTCTACACACACACACACACACACACACACACACACACACACACACGTCTGTATATACACTTGAAAGCAACTTGCAGACATGACCCTTTACCCCTAAACACTTCAACATGTATTTCTTAAGAATGTATTTCTTGTATCTTCTACAAAACCACCCAAGATATTTAATAACGATCTATCTAATATAGAGTCCATATTCAAATTTCTCCAGTTGTTTACAAAATAATCTTTATTGTAGTTATTTTTGATCCAGGATCCAGTCAATGATTATGCATTTACATATGGTTGCCATATCACTTTAGTTTCCTTTAATCTAGAATAGTCCCGTCTCCTGTTTGTCTTTTATGGCATTAACTAGTTTTTAAGGGTCAGAGCCAATTCTTTCAGAGAATGTCCTGTAATCTAGATTTGGTTGTTTTCTTGTGAATATGTTCAGGTTAAACATTTTGGTGAGAATACTATATAGGTTGTATTATGTACTTCCAATAGCATCCCATCAAGAGTAACATCATGAACGATTTGTCCCATTACTAGGGATGCTACATTTGACCACTTTGTTACGGGGTAACTGCTAGATTTTTCTATTTTAAAAGAAGGAAACTTCAGTTTATGATTTAATTTAAATAATTATATTTAACTTAACAGCATATAATGACAATACTTAAAGTGACTTATTATTATCATAAAATGGATTTAAAATCCAGCCTATAACTTTCCAAAGAGCATTAATGTACAGAATACAGCCTACTCTATTTTTCTAAGCATCATGAAAATTCAATCAGATCTTTTCTTGGCAGAAACTCCTCAGCTGAAATTTTTGTTCTTGTTCTTTTCTATCCACTAAATATATATTTAATAATGTGAATGTTTACAGTCTGTTTTCTAAAAAAAAAATTACAAAAAGATTAAATTATTTCAGACTCTCAAGGGAAAGGAGAAAAAGATTTCACTTATAGTCACAGAATATATATATATATATATATGGTAAATTTTCAGCCTTTAGAGGAAATAACTTCTCTCTTCTTGAATTCTCAGTATTCAAAACCGAAATTCTTTCCTTCACTCTGTATATGTTTCAGGTAATTTTTGTTATGACTAGTAAGGAGGACCAGTGTCGTGTATATTGTAATTCATACAGTGAAATGATTCCCTTATTCAACAAAGGAGCTTTGGAAAACATCCCTGTTCTTGCATTACTTTGATGTTTGAGGGCCACATCATTTAATTAATCACATCATTTCAGATGTAAGTTTGTTTTGATTTCCAATTCTGCCTCACATTTTCCTTAGTTGTTTTTCTATACTCATCTTTCTCTTTTCAGTCCTTCCTTGAGCATTCTGCATGTGTGATCACACGCTAGTGCACATGTGGGCACAGGCTACAGAAGAAGAGTGACTGCTTTCCAACTGAATTACCTGACAAGAATATTTTGCATTGGGCTTCCCTGGTGGTGCAGTGGTTAAGAATCCGCCTGCCAATGCAGGGGACCCAGGTTCGAGCCCTGGTCTGGGAAGATCCCACATGCCACGGAGCAACTAAGCCTGTGTGCCACAACCACTGAGCCTGTGCTCTAGAGCCCATGAGCCACAACTACTGAGACCAAGTGCTGCAACTACTGAAGCCTGTGTGCCTAGGGCCTGTGGTCTGCAACAAGAGAAGCCACAGCAATGAGAAGCCCACACACCGCAATGAAGAGTAGCCCCTGCTCTCCACAACTAGAGAAAGCCTGCGCGCAGCAACGAAGACCCAACCCAGCCAAAAATAAATAAAGTAAATTTTTTAAAAAAAGAATATTTTGCATTGATTGTGTATTCATATATTTGATAACCTTAGTTTGTAACTATTTCTATTAATATTGTATACACTACAAGATATCAGGCTGCATCATCACTGTCTTTAATAATACAAACTAGGGGACTTCCCTGGTGGTCCAGTGGGTAAGACTTCGTGCTCCCAATGCAGGGCGCCTGGGTTCTATCTGTGGTAAGGGAATTAGATCCCCCATGCATGCTGCAACTAAGAGTCCACATGCCACAACTAAAGATCATGCACACCACAACGAAGATCCCGTATGCTGCAACTAAGACCCAGCACAGCTAAAATAAATAAATAAATAAACATTTTTAAAAAGATTAAAAGCTATGCTGGTAGAATTGACTTTCACGAACTTACTAGAAGATTATATATATAACTAACCTTGTCTCACACTTTTGTGTCATGGGAAGGCCTTGGCTACAGCTGAATGCCTTCAAAGCCCAACACAGCAGCCACGTTTTCTAATTATCCACATTTTCCCCAGGCTCTTATGATGTCTCCCTTTTCTGTTCTCTACCTCACTGTAGTCTATATCACCTCATCCTGTGGTCTTCTGGGTTTCTTGCAAGTTTGTAGACTGGCATTTGAGATTAGAAGCAAAATTATTTTTTATTTAAGGATACCAGGCCAGTCATTTCAAATAGAGTGTATTATTTGGCCTGCAATACTATTTTTCATGTCCCATCACACTTTTCTACATGGCAGTGGAGAAAGGAAATGTAGCAGGAACCAATCTGGGCCAAAACTACTGTGGGACAGCCGTGGGAGGGCGGAGAAGCAGTTCGCTGGGACTTAGCACCAAGTGCCGTTGGCTGTCTGACACAGGCAAGCAGGGGGCCCCAGACTTTATCTGATCTCAGGGGTCTGTGAGAATGGGACCTTGCTGATCTGGGAATCTCAACACCTTGGCACTCAGTCCATAGTAGGCTTCTGATGCCCCAAGACCACCTCATTCTCAGAAGCCTCTCCCTCAGATTCCACAGGGTGGCTGCCTTCCACTCCTCCAGCAGCCCTTGCGGTGGTCTTGAGCGACATAAAGCTCCAGAGTGTTTGCTCAGCTGCTGTGGGTCTACTTGCCTAAGAGATCTAGGCCAGCAGGGAAACCATACGGCAGTTGTATCCAATAAAATATCTTGCTCTCCATGGCAGTAAACAAACTTGTATTCTATCAATGTGAATAGCATAACTTTTAAAATTTTCTGGGTTTTGGTAAATACGCTCATTTATAAGCTGATTTATTTTCTTGACTTTCTATTTATCCCTATTTATCTTGACTATCTATTTATCAGGGATGAATGCTGATCATCCTTCAAGTCATTCTTTAAAAGGGAGCCAGAGACCTTTAGAAGTATTCTTAGTATTCTTTCAAATTTTTTTGTTAAATGTCTTTCACAATGCACTATAAAAATACAAACAGTCACCACTGTCTCCTGGCATTTGCCAACACATTGCTGTCTTTTTATTTTTCCTTTCTGGTCAAGTTAAAGTCACTACTTATGAGAAAAACGGGCTTTATTTTTGTTCAGAAGGAAAATTCAGTGTCAACAAAAATGGAACACAAAGGAACTCACTCCTTTGTTTATATTTTGACGTTTGTTCCTTCTATAGAAAGGACAGCCTGACATTGGCATATTAACATGATTGCAAAACAAGACATTAAAAAACACAGACTTTATTACCAATTTTGACATTTTTTATTGAATAGAAGAAGAATCGTATATATAATAAAGAAGAATCGTATATATAATAAATAAGCCTCCAGATTCATTTATTTGGTTGTCAATGGAGCTAATAAAAATGGAAATTCTCTGTTTTATCAACAGTTTGCCCACTACACCTGAAGCGTTAAATTAGTCACTATGCCATGATTTTTATTTTAAAAAGAGGCAAATTTTAGGGACTTCTCTGGTGGCGCAGTGGTTGAAAATCCTCCTGCCAATGCAGGGGACACAGGTTCGAGCCCTGGCCCGGGAAGATCCCACATGCTGCGGAACAACTAAGGCCGTGCGCCACAACTACTGAGTCTGCACTCTAGAGCCTGCGAGCCACAACTACTGAGCCCGTGTGCCACAACTACTGAAGCCCGTGTGCCTAGAGCCCGAGGTCTGCAACAAGAGAAGCCACTGCAATGAGAAGCCCACGCACCACAACGAAGAGTAGCCCCCGCTCACCACAACTAGAGAAAGCCCTTGCACAGCAACAAAGACCCAACAGTGAAGACCCAATGCAGCCAAAAATAAATTAATTAATTAAAACAAAAAAGAGAGGCAAATTTTAGGTGGAGATAAGTAGATTTATGGGTCACATTTTTAACTACAAAGTGATAAAATTATCAGTTTGTGGTCTATTTTTAAGCTCATAAAGGGAATTTAGGGTGTTACTTGGAGGTAAATACTGAAGATAGGTGAGCCACCGTTAGCCTGGGTTTCTGAATGATCATCATGTAAGCAGATTCACCAGCTGGCAATACTTACTTCAGGCTGGTACATAATCGAGAAGGCGATTTGTTTCTTTAAGCCACTAATTCTTTTTGTGTGTGTGTGCGTGGGGACCTCTTTGATGCAGAAATTTAGCCTTACTCTCACTAACATAAATGTGTATATGTGCCTACACTAGGCAGGACACAAAGCAACTGAATAATAGCACTCCAAGCTCTTCAGGCATAAAATATGACAGGCATATTTAATGATATTAAATAGGAAGTATGGTGCTATCCATGCTTTTGCATATTGAAGGAATCTCAAGTAGAAAGTAATTCCTCCACAACAAATGTGAGTTTAGACCTTCCTGTCCCACTGATGGGTAGTGAAGATGATAATCCTGATGAGACTGAAGATTCAGACGGCTCAGGCTAGACATACTGAAACTGCACAGAACTGTGTGACCAGTAGTAATTGGCCTGAAGAACCATTCTGAGTGTCACAAGGTTCTGAAAGTGGGGGAAGTAAAAACAGTTATGAGAACACACTGTGAGGTATATACTTTCTAGTTCAGTAAATTTATATAGTTCTCTTTGCAGAATGTGAGTTTGGTCATTGTTCAAAAATCATTTTTTGTCTTCTTATCGCTTTAAGATATATGTATGTGTGTGTATGTATATATATCGTATCTTTGGCTCCTGAATTACTCTATTTCATTAAGGGTGTGATGCCAAGTGAAGGTGAGAAAAACAGCAGCATCTCTTATAAATTTCTCTTTTAACCTGATTTATTTCATCTGAAGCATAGTACAGATAACGCCAGAATTATTGCTCCTTTAGGTGCAGACAGGACTAGATTATCTGGGGCACTCCCCTACTCCCTTTTCAATTTCTAGATGAAGTAGCTCAGGCAGAGAGAGAGGGGGGCAATTTGCCCAAGTCTCCCAGTGTACCAGGGCAGAGCAGAGGCAAAATAAGCCTCAGCGTGTGTTACCCAGCTGGATCTATGCACAGATAAAATAGGTATAACAATGTGGGCCAATGCAGTATAACATTAAATGATCTTGAAGAGCCAATATTCTCCCATCATTTTGCCAGGATAGCTGAAGTATCTGATCCTAATGAAAGACATGTGCACAACCCAAGATATCACATTAAACAGAAACCTGCTGATGACACACTGATACACATTAAGGATTTCAGGTTAGCTTTGTAATGCTGAGAAAGAATAGTACATGGAAACAAAAGTTTTGATGGTGACGTGGCGATGCTAAGAAATGTTGTGTCTGGAATAAGGATAGAAGTATCTTCAAAACTAATTATGTCAAATGCACAAGGTTTTGGGAGGCCCTGTACCCCTGGAAGTTGGGGGCGCCCCAAAAGTCTCAATAAAAGGAGACTGGAATGGCAGCATGCCAATTATACAGTTTTGCTTAGGGACAGACTTTTATATAACCAAAAGACTCTTATACAACCAAAAGTTAGTATAAACGTATTTTCTGCATTTCTCGTTGGACTTAACATGAAAGGAGGGGATGAGATTAACCATGGTTTTTGGCACTAGTGAATTCAATTTACTCACTTATATAGGACTTAGGAGTTTATGAAGGTTTTAACATGGTATCTTAAATAATCCTTTCAATAACTTCTGAAGGAAGCATTGTAATTGTAAGTATTTGTGTTGCATTGATTCATTTATTTACTAAACTAATATTGTTTGAACACCTATCAGTGTGCCAGGCAGAGATGCCACAATGAACGAAAGAGACAAATATCTGCCTTTAGGAACCATAGACAGGTATGGAGACCCTCTTGTTTATAACTTTGGGCATTCAGCTACCTGCAACTCAAAAAATGTCAAGACATTTGCAAACAGAGGTTGGTAGGAAAGATTTCCTTTTAGAGGACTATTGGAGACTAGCGGAGAGCGTACACCATTTAAGTGATCTGGAAAGCTTCAAAGTTAGAGGAAGTGAATGTGGGAAATGCCAGCGAGGCTGAGGTCTTGAATTCAATTCTGTCCAAACTAAGATTATTACCCTTGAAACAGATTTGTTGCAATATGGTTTAATTCACATGCCAGTACTAATAATCTCTGATAGCTCCCTATTTCTGTTTTATTATTATTACCAAACTTATGTTACCATTCAGGAGCTAGTGTTACACCATAGGATCATTTGTAAAGCCAAACTGAAGGTCTTCAGACACATGAGACCTAGGAATGTGAAAAGCCAACGCCAGTCTCCTGGAACTAAATAAACCCACAGCTGAGCTCAGACTTGCAAAACCAAAGCAAGCAGAGCAGACAGCCCAGAATGGAGTAGGCCAAACACATTTCCCAGACCTGCAAAGCAACCAGCCATCATCCACCAGCAGAGAGAGGCTTTGGTGAAACGGGATGCAAGCAAACACTCAGTAGCTCCTCAGCCCAGCAAGCCCTAAACCAAAAATCTTCATGTCTAACTACATGACGTTCCTGTGCGACCTGTTAACTGAACAAGATGCTATTACTTTAATAATAGAGCTTAACAACAGCAGACTTCAGTTTCCACCAAGATTCAAGTCACTCCTGGTAGTTGAAATTAGACTCAACTGCAGTACCTGCGAAGCCTGAAAGAGTTAATGTCACTGCCTCAGTGACAGAGATTGACAAGTGCCCCCTGGGCACATACTAACATTTTATCAAAGTGTAAACTAAGCTGAACAGTTGTGAGTGTTGGCTTTGAGTCGTATTTCTCCTTGCCTTTTTCCTTCATTCCCCTCATTTGGCTCAAGGGGTGTGTGTGTGTGTGTGTGTGTGTGTGTGTGTGTGTGTGTGTGTGTGTGTGTGTGTGTGTGTGTGTGTGTGTGTGCTGCACGTGCCATGGACTCCTTTGCAGTCCGGTGAAGCATATGGAACTCTTCTCAGAATAATCTTTCTAAATATATAAAATAAAACAGCATGGTAAAAGTAACCAAATATGATGACATACAGTTATCAAAATATTTAAATAAAAGCAAATTCGTGATATGGTATTATATGTCCTGCTTTATTAATACATTAAACAAGTAGATCTAGGATGGATCTACAAATTGCCATAATTTCAAAGTAGTGGTGAGCATAGAAGATATTTTGAAATGTTGCAACACTGTAATGTAACATAATGGGTGATAGCTACAGGTATTCCTAATACTACTGCGGTTTGTTGCTGATACTCATAAATAAGGAGATGCTAAATTTCTATTGGAGGTTAGTAAAAACTAAAGCATATAATTTATTTTCTATTGTTTAATATAAAGATATTTAAACAGATATTTAAAAGATATGTAATTCGTGTTATATAAATAAAAATGGAGATATATTTTTTTCCACATTCAGGCTCCTGGCCTCCTGAATTCTATCCTGGACTCCAGGTTAAGAACTGCTGGTTAATCAGTCAAAAACTTTCTTCATCTTAGACTAGAGGTTGCAAACTAGTAGCCTATGGGCCATATCTGGTCCACAGATATATTTTATAAGAGTTGCAGTGTAAAATTCTCCGGTATTTTATATATAACTATCCAAATCTGCAGCTTCCCTTGAAAAACTAGAATATGTGACAATACTGAGTTAAATACTACACGGGTATCAGCTGACCTTGTGATGCGGGGATTATCCTGGATTATCTGGGTGGGCCCAACATAATCACGTGTCCTTAAGTTCTGAAGAGAGAGGCAGAATATAGAGAACCAGACAGATGGCGGTGTGAGAATGACTATGCCTGACATTTCTGGCTTTGAACTTGGAGGAATAGGGCCACAAGCCAAGGAATATGGGTGACCTCTAGAACCTGAAAAAGGCAAGGAAACAGACTCTCCCCTAGAGCCTCCAGAAGGAACCAGCCCTGCTATTTTGATTCTAACTTAGTGACACCCATTTTAGACTTCTGACTCTCAGAACTGTAAGACAATAAAATTGTGAATGTTTTAAGCTACTAAGTTTTGGTAATGTATTACAGTAGCAATTGGAAACTAGTGCAAGTGCCTAAGAAACATATTGAAGTTATCTATTTAGGTCATTCTTCACCACAAGATTGTAAGCTTCTTGTGGTAAATCACTAAGTCTTATTCAATTAAAAAATTAGTACCTACAAAGTGCTTAGTACAAAAGAAGCAGTCAAAAGTTACTCGTGGAATTCAGTTGAATGAATATTTCATGTGCCATATTGATCTGCATGATGATTAGTTGATTGATGGTGGTTTACCACTATTTGTTTTTTGCTTTCAGACAATATAATTATAATCACAATCAGGCAGTTTTAGAGATGGAAGGGACTTCAAAATATAGAGTCCTTTTAAAAATCCAACAAACTACTTTATGTGATACTTCTCTCTAAAAGTAACCTGCTTTTCAATATTACTTTGTAGCACTCACTGTTTCATTTGTTGACTATTTTATTTGGTAAAGGATTATTTCTTATCTACAGCCAAACTTTGCTTTGTTTTCACTCCTTTCAAGGTCCTAGTTAAGCTATGTTAATCTTAGCTTAGTTAAGCTAAGCCCTCTGGAGCAACCGAGAATAATGTGAATCTTGCTTGTATATGATAGCCTTTCAACACGTGAAAGTAGCTATCATGAAGAATCCTATTATTACCCCTATACCTGCATACATTTTGTTTTATAATTTGGACAAATAATCCAAATGTCTTTACATTTTTCTCATGGGAGCCCCTTTCCATTATGCCCATTCTCATCTGGACACAGTTTCTTGATTAATGATCCTCTTAAAACACAGTGCCTAATATGAAACACAGTTTCCAGATGTTGTTTAAATAGTGCAATGGCAAACCCTGTTATCTCCCTTGATTTGTCCATGATGCTATGTAGCCTGTATTACTTTTGTAAGGAGAGGAAAGCAGCCTATTAATTCATATTTGGCTTATCGTCAACTAAATTCTAATTTTTTTTCATATGCTAAATTGGGCTTTCTCAGTCCTACAGTTGTACCATTGATTATTTGAGCCCAAGAGCACAAAATTCATCCATCCCTTTTCAATATTATTGTATTTGTACTTTCTTTCAGCCTAATGAACTAATTTAGAATTGTGATTCTGTCATGTAAAGTATCAACAGTTTCCTCTCAATTAAATTCAACAAACATTTATTGAGCAATTACTAAGTGCTTAGCATTGCACTAAATGTATTCGGTCATCTGCAAAATTAATAGCATATGTTGCTATCCAAGTGATTATGAATTTGATGAACAGGAGGGGGTTAAGAATAGAGCCCTTCTTGCAAAATCTCAGTGGTTCATTAATCAACATCCTCTGGGTATTGTCAGATTTGAATCATTCTAACCACATAACCTTATCCAGTCCCCATTTCTTCACCTTGTTCCTTATCCTGAAACTTTGCCAGATACCTTTTTGAAAGCCAGATGCTCTATATTGCTCTTATTCAATATATGATGTCATATGTTTCAACAAGGAAATGCATTTAAATGTGGTACTTTCATGCATCAGAGCACCCAGCCCTGAGTGACGTATAGTAGATCAGATGCAGCTTCTCTCCCTCGCTTTCTAGTCCTTCCTTAGATAAGTTTCAAACAAACAGAAGAATAGGAAATGAGGTCTGAAGATATCAGGAAATAAAATCTTATTTGCTTGGAAAGCCCATGTTTCCTTTCAAAGAAGGAAGAGTTTGGGGCTGGAGAGACTGACAACAGAAATAAAGTGGTTGATAGAAAGGGATATCTAAGTGGGATTTCTGTAAAAGATATGTGAAGAAGTAGGCTTGCCAGTTTTGGTTTGTAATTTTCCAAGCAACCCCAAAGGGTTTGGCCAGAGATGGCTGCAGAGGGCAGCGCGGCATGGAGGGCCTTGTATGGAGTTGTCTTAGCAACGAAGCCCTTTTGCTGCCTGACTCAGCGAGGCAGGAAAGTGAGAGCAGCTTTGAGGAATGTGCTGAACTTTGCAAGAGGTTGGTTTCCCACTCTCAGGAAAGTTAAATTAAAGTTTCCTCAGTGTATGTGATATTCTTATTCCTAAGCCTTTTGGTTTAAAAAATTGGCTTGAGCAGTGTTCTGACAAACAGGGGGTGGTGAGGGACCTTAACGACGTAACCAGACGGTTCGCAGTAAGTGCTTTCTCCAGCTCTGAAACCAGTCTTAGTTACTATGCCATGTTACGAGCCCACCCTGCCCTGGCTGCCCAGCTATAGTGGAATATTGACTGGGTGCTAGGTCTTCAGCCCACCTACCACTCATTTCTTTCTTCCAACCGCCGGAGTGACTTTTCTAAAGTGAAAGCCTGCTCCTGGTTCAAAATGCTTTGGTGATTCCCATTGTCTTTAGAATAAGAGCTAAACTTTTTAAGATGGCATTTAAGGCCTTAGAACATGTTGCTCATACCTCATCTATGGTCACTACCCCACTTTAGCCTTCCTATACTATTGTATTGTAAATATTCCTCTATTTTGTAATAATGATTTCAGAAGACAAACAAAGCCTCTATTTAAATGCCTAGAGAGCTGCGTAGGATTCATAAAGTTTCTATCCATCATAGCAATTTATGCTAATGAAACGTTCATTAGATACCCACAGTTAATTGGCTGGGTCAGAGTGCTTCTGTAGCTATGACTATGGAGGGCAAGTGATTTCACAAGCTCCATGCTTGTTGTCCATGAGCATTACAAATATTACAATATTACAAAACCAGGAGCTTGATTTCACTTCCATCTTCTCCAGCTCCTGGCCCATCATTCAAAACCATGCTTAAATGTGCATTTTCCACAGAGCCTTCCATGTTCCTTTCAGCGAGAACTAACTCTTCAATCATTAATGTTTACTTTAACTTATCCATATTTTTATCTAGGAAAACTGGGCAAGTTTTTGGTTCCTCTAATTCCTTTATTAAAAAGAGGATTCCTTGAGGAAAGCGTTCATCTTAGCACTTTGCATTTAACCCAGGTTATACTGCATTAACAAAAATATCATTTACTTTTAAGCAGGAGCTCTATATCTTCTATAAAATAGTTTGTTTTGGATGTTACAGCTTCCATTGACTATTGGTTAGGACTGTGATCCATACGTATGGTGCACATAGACCAACTTTTTCTCTTTTTTAAAAAACAATCTACCTCTGCTTATTTGTCTCTATTCTCATTCCAGCCACACCTAACTATTTTGCCTACCTTCAACTCCATGCCTTTCTTTATGCAGCTTTCTCTCTTGGAACGTTCTTCTTTCCTGCATCTCTGTCAAATTCCTACCTAGCTTCAAGGTTAAATGCGATCTTCTATGAAGCCATCCTGGTTTACTGATCTGAGTATGATCTCCCTTTCTTGACCTCCCTCGTCCTGCCCCCAGTGTCATTTATTTATACTGCTCCAGGGTACATGCCTTTTCTTGTTATTGGTTTTCATTATTTCTGTGTGCCTTTTCCTTCCAACTAAATTGGAATTTCCTTCAAAGCAGGGTCTCATCTTATTTATTGTGTCCATTATATGGCTCCTAAAACAGAGCCTGGTGCAGAGTAGGTGACTGACAAATATTTGTTGAATGAATAAAAAAAAAATGACAGGTGTTACAAAAGCATCTGTTGAATTGAACTAATCATATAGATTTCCAGCCACTGAATGACCTGGATATTTGTTGAGACTTCACTGAATCCACATAAGAGCTGCAAGTTGTGATCAATTCCTTGAGATCTTTCTTCTCTTGAGACGGTCAGTCCTCAACAAGAAGAATGAATGACGATAACTTTGGGGGCAGCAAGCAGAGAATTAGACTAGGAAGACAGTATACCTCTCTACCATTTCCTCCCAGATTACTCCTGAGGGCATGGGCGAGCTAGTTTACTTGATGGTCTAGGGAGAGTGGACACTTCCATGCATCTCTTACTGAGAGGAGATAGTCATTTTCTTTTAACCTTCCCAACTCCCCTTTTCAGGCTGGAGCTTAGCCACAGCAGGGTCCTTGCACAATAATCCATCCTTAGATTTTTAGGAGAGGGGGTGGTCAGAAAAATTTCCACTTTCTTTGGCTTGGCCATAAAAAAATCATGAACTAATATTATAGAGAGGGAAGATGAGTGAGAAAATAATCATATGAGCAAGATGGAACAATTAGAAAATTTGTCGGCAATATCATTGTGAACTGGATCATTATAGAGATGGAGGATCTCACATTTTTCTCATTTGAACAAAAACCCTTCTTTGCCCTGGACCAGATGGCTGTACTTACAGAATGAACACTTGGCTTGAATTGCAAACTAAGTTAAAGATTATTCTAGCAGTACTTTCCGCTGTCTCTTTATTTTTTCACTTTACTAAGTTTCCATATCAGAAATATATACCCTATATATTAAAGAAGCAAAGACAGGACTTCCCTGGTGGCGCAGTGGTTCTTCTTCCGCCTGCCAAAGAAGGTGACATGGGTTTGAGCCCTGGTCTGGGAAGATCCCACATGCCGCAGAGCAGCTAAGCCTGTGTGCCACAACGACTGAGCCTGTACTCTAGAGCCCGTGTGCCACAACTACTGAGCTCTCGTGCCACAACTACTGAAGCCTGCATGCCTAGAGCCTGTGCTCTGCAACAAGAGAAGTCACTGCAATGAGAAGCCCGCGTACCACAACGAACAATAGCCCCCACTCACTGCAAGTAGAGAAAGCCCGCGTGTAGCAACGAAGACCCAACAAAGCCAAAAATTAATTAATTAATTTTAAAAAGAAAAAAAGAAGCAAAGACAACATTCTTGGTGCTGTCTTCTTTCTTCACCTGTGAGGGTTACACACGTGTTGTTCACTTAGTGATTCTTCATCAACCTGTACACCTAGGATTTATTCACTTTTCTTTATGCATGTTATATTTCAATAATGAGGTTTATTAGAAAAACTAAATGTAAGACTGAACAGCAGAAAAGAAAAACTAAAGAGCTAAATAATGAGCTAAAAACTGGGTCAACTGTCCTTACAGAAGAGAGCATAAACAGCAAATAGGTAAAAATGTGCAAGAGAAGTTGGGAGACTTGGATGAGATATCTGCAAATTTTAAAGCCTGTTTAATGATGCATGGTTCCCCTGGGCCAGTCTGAAGGAATAAAATAGAGATAATGAAGGAAATCTTCAAGTAAATGACAAATAAATAACACCTGAAAAAAAAGAGCTCTTAGATTGAAAGGTAACACCGTGTGCCAAACAGGATGAACAACCTCACAAATTCGCACAAAATTATGACATTTTCATACTTAAAAGATTTTAAAAAGTTGCAAAAGCTCCTCCAGAGAATCAAAACAGATAACCCACAGATTTCTCATCTGCAGTACTGGGTAAGAGAAGACACTGAAGCAAAAGCATCAGAGAATTGAAGGAAAAGAACTTTTGACTCTAAAATTAAGATTTAACCATAGTCGGTAAGGGTTTCAAGCATTCAAGGTATAAGGCACATCAATAGCCTACTGAAAAGAGCTTTCTCTCTTGCTGGTAGAGCCCTGTTTTTACTGAGGTGTACATTCTTCCTCCATGTGATTCAGGGATGAGGCAAGACAAATTCTCTCACCCTGTTCCCTTAGGTAATCGAGCAAAAAGCTAGCTCAGTGAGGAGAACTATGAGATCTCTAGCTGACACCAGAACTGGAAAGAAAACTCCTCCAGGTGGCTGTTGTCCTGCTTCCACGTATCCTCACCATCAACACCAGTGCTCTGACTGAAAACTCCTGTTGCTATAGGATTGGTTAAGTATTCCTGCCCTCGCTTCTTTATACATGCTAAAGCAGCACAGGCACCAGCTCTCTGCCCCAGGGCACTACCCATGGTGCATCCTGCTTTGCCTGGTTCAAGAGCTCTCTTATGGGGACTAAGTGCATTCTGGAAAGTTCTTCCTGTAAGTGTTGTCCAAAAACCAAGTGTTATCTATGTCCCAAGTTGATAGTGTTGTTTACCCTACCTTCTGGCCTGACAAAGGGTAAATCTTAATTAGTCTATACTAATCATAGTAATCCCATTCCCCTTGAGAGTGGTTAGTACATATAGAAAGGGCTGGGTGACTCAGTCCTGGCCAATAAGATGTGAGGATAAATCTGCCAGGGGGCTTATATGAAAGGTCTCTTTTCCTTTCAAGAGATCATAGGGAAAAGAGGCAGAGTGCTCTTCCCTTGGACATTGTCATGTTTGCCAGTGATTCCTGGGATTGTGGCAGCCATTGTCAAGAAGGGTGTCACCCCAGAGCAGAATAGAAATGTGGAGGATGGCAGAGTGGGATGGCGAGAAGAAACTTTCCTTTACGTGATGTCTTTGCTTGTGAAGCTGCACTTATCTCAGGACCTGGTGGTAAGTGAGATAATTGAATTCCTTTATGTTTTTAAACAATTCGAGTAGGGATTTTTGTTACTTGCAGACAAAAATTTCCTAATTGAAACAGAATTCAAAAAATTTACCATTTACAGATCTTCTCAGAGACAGTTTATACGAGGAAGAAGAAACATGAAGTCAGGAAGAAGCAATGAGATACAATCTCAATGATGAGCAGGGAAATGTGTGAAATTTAATGCAAAGCATAAATAAGAATGAATATAAAACAAACCTTTGTGAGCATTTAATTATAATATCCTGTAGAATTAAATAAGTGCTAAACAAGTTTTAGACGATGTGCTATGGGAGAAATAGAGGGATTGTTTTGGAAGTTTAAAGAAAGCTTCATAGAGGCTACAGCACGCAAACTAGGCCTTGAAGTCTGTGTGGGATTTTAGGACAGGAGAAGGCTGAAGAGCAGTCAGGGCTTTAGGAACAGGGTGAAATGCATGGGAAGTTGGGGCCTCAGTGAATGGTGAAGACAGTAATTGCCGTTCTGAGAAGCTTCAAGTTCAGAGTATTCTGCCTACAATATGCTTCAGAAATAAAAAAGAAAATATTATCACTCCTCTGTTACCAAAATGTAGGCCATACATATCTTTCAGTGTGGCAATTCTGGTTTCTGTGTATCCAGAAAAAATAACAGTGGTGAAAAGGGTCAAAGGAAGGGCACCTTAAACCATCTGAAGGGCAGAGGCACTTCTGGGGATATGATGATAGACTAGAAAATGAGGGGTTTTCCGACTGTACTGACAGCAAGAAAAGCAAGAAAGCTTTTGGAGAGATTTGCAAAATTTCAAATGAGTATGGAAACGGTAAATATGACATCGTGCACCAAAGAGTTTTTTATTTTAATGGAGTTAGTGAAATAATCCCTGAAAATCCTACTGAATTAAATGTAAGAAAATAAAGACAAAAACAAATAAGTAACCCAAAATCTATGTTATTTTCCCAGTTCTGCTACTTATTAGCTGTGTGACTTTGGCAAATCAATTAATTTGTACCTCAGTGAACCTTAGTGATAAAATGCCATCTCCCTGATCTACTTTACAGGATTATCTTGAGGATCTGAGCAGACAACGTAAGTGATGGGGGATGGAGAAAAATTTTAGATTCTGTGGAGGCATAGAAGGAACCTGGCTCTTTTAGAACATATTTTTGAAATGTGTCAAGATTGTTTGAGAGATGCCCAGGGATGTCCTGATGGAGAGTGGAAAGTACAGTTTCCAGGGTGACTGTAGCACAGAATGCAGGAAGCCACCAAGTTTGGTTCAGACAAACTACTAGTGTGGGCACGGAACCAAGTTGGAGGTAGGATTGGAGACACATATAGAAAGGAATTCTTAGAGTTTTTAATAGTATGGGAGCTATGCCAAGACTTGCAGCTTTGGTCTGGAGTCTGCAATTAAGGGTGAACTTAGAAGGCAAAATGAAATGGAGGAAAGAGCCTGAACCTTTTTTGAAGCTGTAACGACATAATTTGCATGTTCAACCCCAGAGCTTCCACCATGCCACAGTAAAATTGTTTATGTACTTTCCTACATTTATGAAGCTTGGCAAAGGTGGCGGTGGACAGAGCGTCTAAAGAGAAAGGCAAAGGGTAAGCTCTCAGGCCCATGGCATGGGCAAGGACATGAGAAAATCACTCCAAAAACGGCAACCACCCAAATAGCCTCCCTGCCGAATTTGTCCCTGGAGCATTTCTCTCTCCAGACCCCACTCTGGAAATGGGGCATGTAAACATACTTGGGAATTCTTAGAGGCACTTAAAATTATCTGCTGGTTTCCCACCTCTAAAAAGACTAGACCAGTTTTACTTCTACCTCTGGGTTATTTTTTTTTTAATTGTGGGTGTTTTGACTGTCACACTGATTGGGGGCCATTCATATTTACTGGGCAAATGTTAGGGATGTCAATGTTATGCAAGTTCGGGGCAGTCCTGCACAAAGAATTGTTCTGCATTCCATATATGACTTTCGTATGTCCAGCTGGACAGTCATGAATGTGGACAAACTCGTGCATTATTTGAACTGAAAATCTAACTCCATTTTACATACAAGCACAATATATTTTATTACAGCTTTAACATATCCTAAACTTTCTAAGAATAAAACTTTATACTCTGTCCAGAACTTTTTTCTAAATTGTTCATTGATTTGGAAATTTGCATAACTGTTGGAAAATTGCAACATTACTCAAGGGATTTAGTTGTCTATATAACACACTTGTCTTCGTTTGTATCTGTAGTTGTTGAATTCAAGAGTGACTCTCCCTCTAAATGCCAGCTTCTGACTATTTTATTATGTCTTTCAATGTAGTTATTCCCAAGCAAATTGGGAAACGTATTACTGGAATATATATCATTTTATTAGAAATTATTGTTCTTTTATTTCTAATTTATATCATGCTTAAGGCATTGTCTTGATTTTTAAAAAAAGTAATGGGTGTATATAGGTTATATTGCCTATGAATTTCATTTTACGATTTTAAAGGGGGATTAACAAAATATTTGTGAAAGGTGGCGTTTGTCCCATTGGGATTGAGAAACACTAGACTTTTTTATCACTAGGTGATTAAAAAAGGGAGGAGTCATGAATGTGGGTTGTGTAAAGTGCCCATTGCCTACACATTGTACCCCTCCTCAGTTTAACTGAAGGAAAATTACAAGTATTCAGGTCAAGGAGGGTCAAAAAATGTGCTTTTGAGGTTGACCGTAAGTGCCTCAGTGTCAGATTTTTCAGTCGTTTGGTTTTAAGAGAGGAGTTTGTCAGTTCACAGTACCAGAAGATCTGAAAGCAAAATAAAAACAAAATCCAGAACCTCTTCGGCTTCTCAGTCAACAAGGAAAGACCTGCAAGTGCTCAGAAGATGGTAAGTAAAGCAAAGCCCTATAAGATCAAAGACCTCTGCTTTCCTTTATGGAGCATTAACAAGCTCCGGAGAACAAGGGCTGCAAATAAGAAGAAAATAGATCAAAATTCTGACTCTTTACAGGTGAAAGTTTGCTTTTTTTAGAAATGACATTTTGATACATGCTACAATATGGATGGACCTAGAAAACATTATGCTTGGTGAAATAAATCAGACACAGAACAAATACTGTATGATTTCAACTTATATGAGATACCTACAATACACAAATTCATAGAGAAAGAAAGAATAGAGGTGTTACCGGGGCATTGGACTAGTTAAATAATAACTAGGAGCAGAGATTTTTTCTTTTTCTTTTCTGGCTGTGCCACGTGGCTTGTGGGATCTTAGTTTCTGACCAGGGATGAAACCTGGGCCTACAGCAGTGAAAGCACCGAGTCTTAACAACTGGACTGCCAGGGAATTCCCAGAGCATAGATATTTTTTATTGGAGATGGTAAAAAAATTTTGGGTATAGATAGTGGTGATGGTTATACAACATTGTGAATGAATTTAATGCCACTGAATTGTACACTTATGAATGGCTAAAATGATGAATACTATGTTATATATATATTTTTACCACAGTAAAAAAATTAAATCAAAAAACAAAGTTTGCCTTTTTAAAAAAAAGTTCGGCCTCCAAATATAGTTCTATTTCTACAGTTTGTAGATTTTTAAATCCCATGTCTTCCCACTCACATCTTTTCTTTCCAACTCTGTAATATTAAGCCATAAACACCATTTTATTGGGGGGCTGGGGGAAGAAAAAGAACAAGTTCTGTGAAGGAAACTTTCACATTGCTCTTTACTCTCAGATCTTCAAATGCCACTTTTAAAATAAAGGAGAAAAGATGACTGTTTGACATATATGGGAGATCTATTGTGCCCCAAATAAATATGAATGAATGCAAAAGGCCTTAAACTCCTTTTCTTGGGCGGTCTTGCCTGCTACTCCCTTTGAAAGCAGTTTAATTTCTCTGAGCAGTCAGAGGCTGGGGCCTGTGCTTGCTGACACATTCATATACACGACCGTTTCCTTTCAGCAGAAAGAAAAAAGGGTATAAAAAAATAAAGTAATCTGATCCAATATCTAATTTGGGGGTTTGGTTTGGTTTTCTAGCTAATTTTTTTTTAACTGAAAGCAGTTTTCTAAAAATTATCATTTTTCCAGATAGTTTTTCTCATGATCTTTTATCGTAAGAGCAGATTTCCACCCTGTGGACAGAGAATCAAGAAGACACAAGCCTAAACAGGGCCCATAAGTTCTTCTATCACATTTGGAAGGTGGAGGGCCAGGCTGATTTGTCCTCCCCACTCTCCCCTCATGGGGCTTCAGTCTCTCTAGGCCTGTCTATGACTTAAGTCAGGCTTCCATGGACCATGTTATATTTTTAAGTCCCTTATTTTGTGATTGAGAGGCTGCTTTGAATACCTATCTGCATAGGTTTGTTAACCTGTGAATGAAAAATCTCTCTCTATCTATCTAAATGCATATCTCCATATCTCTCTCTCTATAAATATATACATAATATTAGCCAGAGATGTAAAACCTCTTTGTTCCAGCAGTCGAGCTGCCAGGTGGACCATTAAATCTACATGGATAGGCAGACAGGCTTCGGCTGAGCACTGCACAGAATCCCCGACCTGGGCGTTTCCATCAGAGGTCAGAGGCCAACTGAAGCAATATCAGCCTCTAGATCACCTGGGTAGAGCAATAGAAACTTCAAAAAAAGCCTGCCTTCCTGGAGACATCAAAGTTTTTTTTTTTTCCTTTTTTAATTTTGTGGGTAAGGCAAATAATAGAGTCTTTGTGCTTTATCAGAAAAGTTAATGAAGTTTACTTCTTTAGAACTTGGAGTGAATAGTAAACAAAATTATGTTGTCACTCTCCCTGGAGTACATCCCAGTGCTGTCACATTAAGCAAACTTATTTCTTCTCATGGAACCACAGTGCCTGATGGCTTGTGCAGAAAGAGCTAGAGAAGAGGAGGATATGATGCATTTGAAGCCATGTGTGATGGGAATGACAAGCAGAATCAGCTTTTTAAGTGTTTACAATTTTAAGACCTTTAGGGAGACTGACTTCGGGCCACCCTGTGTGTCTGTGGGGACTTTGTTCTGAAATGTAGTGAGATAGCCTCAGCCCTTAAGTCTCCTGCAGTCAGAGGACAGGCGGCTGGGCACCGAGGAAGGTGCGGCACTTCACTAGGGCACAGCACTGCATTTTGAGGAGACTTCAGGGAATCTCACCGGACCACAGCCTGCTTGGCCTGGACTAGACAGGTTTAACAAAGGCAAGGGAGGAGAAAGAGGAGCCTAGATAGCACCATAACGACACACCTCTCTTCTCCCCTGATTCCATTCTCTGCTGCTCCACGCTTCTGCTGACAGCCTCTGGAGCAAAGTCGTTGCAGAGCATGATGACGAGCTGCCAACAGAAGGAGAGGGCATGGAGCAGGCTGGTCAAAATCCCTAACCCAGAGTTTGGAAAGTTGTCCCCCAAATGGCAACAGGTCTTTGGGAGTAAACAATTTAGTTCATTTCGAGGAAGAAATATTTATGATTAAACATGACAGGTATAAAACGCTGGGAGAAACAATTTTATGGGCTGCAAGAAAAAGAGAGAGCGTTTACCCCTGCTCAGAGTGTTAAAACCTTTCTCCCCCCTGTGGTCTTTGGCAGCAGATGGTACTCACTGGCAGGAGACCTGGTATTGCTTTTCCCTAGTCCCTAGTAAAGTTGCTCTGGACTCTGGCTGGCGCCCTTTTGGATCGTCACCACTGACTACATTTCAAGTGGCACGTGGGGTGTAGCTGGTGGGAGAACTGGGTTCTCTTGTGGTCAAGGAGCATTTAAAAGAGCAGGAGAGGACTTCCCTGGTGGCTCAGTGGTTAAGAATCCGCCTGCCAATGCAGGGGACAAGGGTTCGAGCCCTGGTCCGGGAGATCCCGCATGCTGCGGAACAAGTAAGCCCGTGCGCCACAACTACTGAGCCTGAGCTCTAGAGCCAGTGCTCTGCAACGAGAGAAGCCACCGCAATGAGAAGCCTGTGCATCGCAACGAAGAGTAGCCCCCGCGAACCGCAACTAGAGAAAGCCCGCGCGCAGCAACGAAGACCCAGTGCAGCCAGAGATTAAAAAAACAGAGCAGGAGAAGGAACAGCCACGTCAAGGCCTGGCTTGTCCATGGGACCTGCTTTTGCCAGGAACCACGGGACGCCCGACCCCAGTACAAGGAAGGCCACATGGAGAAGCTGGCAAAGGAACTGGCCATCGGCAGGGCAAAGGAAGCAGCTTCTGTGGGTTTTCGAAGCAGCCACACTGTCAGTGTTACACAATGTGATACGATGGGGGGGGAAAAGCGGTCTTTCTTGCTTTTCCAAATTAAGATAGCCTTTCCTTGAAAAATTAATAAAAAATAAGTTTTTTAGAGTGAAAAATGATCTGGAGCCATTTGTCCATTAGCCGATGAAATAAATGGCATATGAATGTTCGAAAGGGAAATGGATAAACTGCAGTTTGACTCAGCTCCCTCCAAATGCTGAGACAGACAAGCTTGTTTCATCCTGGTCAGGAGCATGTGGTTTGATGGTCAGAGGACGGGCAAGGGAGTCAGAAAGTCTGGGTTGCATTCCCAGCTTTGACGCTGACTCACTGGGTAACCTTGACCAATGGTTGCACCCTCTGTGTCCCCATCCAGAAAATGGGGATTTAATGACAGCCCCTAGAAAGGAATGTTTGAGCAGTTTCTAGGTACGTGGGGTTAGATATTTTGAGGTCCCAGGCAGGCAAAGATGGCAAGATATCCAAACTTAATTTTCTTGCATAGGGAATCATGGTTGAGAGCTTATAGAAACAATTGAGGTTGAGAACACGATAAATCCCCATAACTGTCAGAGGGAACCTTTGATATATGGCTTTAAAAACTCTCAAATCTTTAAAGCCACCCCGTCACCTTCCAAGGTTTCATGCTATTGGACTCTGTGAATTTATTTGAAAACAATTTAAAATTAAATTCCATGGCACTGAGTCATCTCCTGCCAGCCACTAAATACTAAGATGAAAATCTCTTGTGACATTTAACACAATGGCTGTTCAGAGGTCTTGCATTAGATATTGTAAAGACTTTCATATTTTGGTTTGCTGCCTTCCATAGGAATCTTAATAGTTTGAAACACTGCTAATTATTTTCAGCCAGAATATGAATACCTCAGATTTGGGACAAAGACACTCTTCTTTCACTGGCTCTGTTCTTTGCTTGTCCTATAGAGATTCTTTCTTGTGAGGAGCCTAACTAGTGCTGTGAAAATAGTAACTAACAGAACAAGTGTCAGGAATCCTGCATTCTTGTCCTGGCATTTCTGTTCTGGTGAATAAGTAACTTAGTCCATCTAGGTGGCAGTTTCCCTGTTTGTAGTATGAGGGTGTGTCTCAAAGCTTTCTGTTTTTGCTGTTGCCATAGACCCCTTCTTTCAAAAGAAGCATTATGCATCATTCTATGATTAAAAAGATGGAAAAGAGGGACCTCAGCCCTTCTCTGCTCTGCTGACAAGCCCAGGTCAGCAACTTTGTGAAACCCAGCATGAATACCACTGGCTAGAGTCTTTCAAGTCGTTTTCATATATGAGAATCTGTGGGTGAGAAGAGAGAGGAGGAATTGGATATGTTTACAGTCAATCAATGCACGTTAGTAACAACTGCAGAATCCAAAGATGCCTATTTTGGGGTTTGGTCCAGTCATTAAAAATAGAAGGCTTTCTACAGATTTAATGTGATCGCTATCAAATTATCTATGACAATTTTCACAGAACTAGAACAAATAATCCTAAAATTTATATGGAACCACAAAAGACCCAGAATTGCCAAAGCAATACTGAGGAAAACAGAACAAAGCTGGAGGCATAACCCTCCCAGACTTCAGACAATACTACAAAGCTAAAGTAATCAAAGTAGCATGGTATTAGAACAAAAACAAACATATAGATCAATGGAACAGAAAAGATAGCCCAGAAATAAATCCACACACTTACAGTCAATTAGTCTTCAAAAAAGTAGGCAAGAATATACAATAGAGAAAAGACAGTCTCTTCAGCAACTGGTGCTGGGAAAGCTGGACAGCCTCATGTAAATCAATGAAATTAGAACACTCACTTACACCACACACAAAAATAAACTCAAAATGGTTTAAAGTCCTAAATATAAAATATGACACCATAAAACTACAAGAGAACATACGCAAAACATTCTCTGACATAAATCGTAGTAGTATTTTCTTAGATCCGTCTCCCAAGGCAAAAGAAATAAAAGCAAAAATAAACAAATGGGACCTAATCAAACTTAAAAGCTTTTGCACAACAGAGGAAACCGTAAACAAAATGAAAAGAAAACCTATGGACTGGGAGAAAGTATTTGTAAATGATGCAACTGATAAGGGGTTGATTTCCAAAGTATACAGATAGCTTATACAACTTAATGTCATAAAACCAAACAACCCAATCAAAAATGGGCAGAAGATCTACATAGACATTTCTCCAAAGAAGACATAAAGATAGCCAACAGGCACATGGAAAGATGATCAACATCGCTAATTATTAGAGAAATCCAAATCAAAATCACAATGCGGTATCACCTCACACTGGTCAGAATCATCAAAAAGTCTACATCATCAAAAAGTCTACAAATAATGAATGCTGGAGAGGGTGTGGAGAAAAGAGAACCCTTTTACACTGTTGGTGGGAATATAAATTGCTGCAGCTGCTATAGAAAACAGTATGGAGATTCCTTAAATAACTAAAAATAGAGTTACCATATGATCCAGCAATCCCACTCCTGGGCATATATCTGGAAAAGATGAAAACTAATTTAAAAAGATACATGCACCCCAATGTTCATAGCAGCACTATTTACAATAGCCAAGACATGGAAGCAACATAAATGTCCATCTGTAGATGAATGGATAAAGAAGATGTGGTACATATATACAATGGAATATTACCCAGCCATAAAAAATAATGAAATAATGCCATTTGCAGAAACATGGATGGACCTAGAGATTATCAGACTAAGTGAAGTAAGTCTGACAAAGACAAATATTATATGATATCACTTATATGTGGAATCTAAAAAATAATACCAATGAGTTTATTTACAAAACAGAAACAGACTCACAGACATAGAAAACAAATATATGGTTACCAAAGGGAAAAGAGGGGAGGGATAAATTAGGAGTATGGGATTAATAGATACACACTACTATATATAAAATAAACAACATCCTACTGTATAGTACAGGGAACTATATTCAGTTTCTTACAATAATCTATAATGGAAAATAATCTGAAAAAATATGTATATATAACTGAATCACTTTGCTGTACACCTGAAACTAACACAGTATTGTAAATCAACTATACTTCAATAAAAAAAAGAAACTATTTCAGATAAAACAAACTAAGCTGAAATTTTAAAAAGAAGGTTTTAAAAGTTTGGATGAAAGCCACTTTGTAGTGCCCTTTTTGATATGCCCATGACCTATACTCACATAAAGTACATGTAGTTACTGTCATTTAACTATAATGCCCCATCCTTTAATCACCCCTGATGAATAAAATTCACTGTATTTTGTGCAAAGAATTTTTTCCTGACTTGAGTGGTTTCCTTTAAAGAAACAAAACCCTTATAAAATATTTTCTGTTAAGAGCTTCTTTTTCCTCCAAAATGAAAATAGCTTAAAAACTATTGAAGATATACATGCTTACTTGCATAGTTTTTAAAGATATTTAAAAAATTATATAGCATATAAAGTAGAAGAATAAATTTACCTGTGATCCCAGGTACAACTGCTGGTGTACATCACGTACAATTGCTGTTAACATTTCCACATATTTCTTTGAAGTCTTTTTCTATGCATACACTCTGCTACATATCATGTAAAACATGTTTTGAGAAAAGCAAAAAAATAACCTCATACATTTATTTATGCAACTATAGATATCCTGAATACATACATATCCTGAAAAAAAATACATAGACATACACACACATATACATATTTCACTGTCTATAGAGATAGATTTCATCATCTTCAGTGGTTATACAGTATCTCAATTCATGAATGTATCATCAGATTTTTTCACTGAAGGACATTTAATTTTTCCAATATTTGCCTTTATAAACAATAGTGTGATGAACATTTTTGTACATATATTTTTGTGTGGTGCCCAATTATTTCTATTGAATGTATTTCTTAAACTGGAACTCAAACTGTACACACATGTGCAGTTTTAATATTGGCTATGAGAAAAGTTGGTACAATCTATAGTAGTAAAATGTGGCATCTGGTATGGAAATACTGAAAGGTTTGGATTTTATTAGAAAAAAGAATGACATTGTTTCTTGAAAATGCTTTTTTATTGACTTTAAAATGCTTGGTCTTTGTTGGTTAAGGACCAAACTGAATGCTCTGAAAGTAGTAATAACTGACCAGAAAAGTTCACTTAAGAAAAATAGTTACACAACCGTATGATTGGGTCCCCAGCTGGAATATTTAGTGGATTCCTAAGGCTCACACTGTTTTGAAACTTAAGGAATACAAATACCTTATCATTGTTCATTGAGAATAACTCCCTCCTTCATTCTTTTATTTTTTAAATATTCACATGACCTATATTTTCAAATGATGATTAGATTCAGACAAAAATAGGGTTAAATTGATGGATAATGGGGAAAATATTTAATCCAGAAGCAATTATACCACAACATATCCCTCTCTTAAGTAATCTTAGGCTCAAGAATGAGTTGCCCCTGAAAGATGAAATTAAATTGTTTGAGACCATAACGTTGATATTATTGAACAAGTTAAGGAAGAAGTACTATTATTTTTGTGTTATGAATTCATCTACTGTGCTGTACAACGATGGCCTGTCACTTTTTTTTTTAACATCTTTATTGGAGTATAATTGCTTCACAATGGTGTGTCAGTTTCTGCTTTATAACAAGGTGAATCAGTTATACATATACATATGTGCCTATATCTCTTCCCTCGTGCATCTCCCTCCCTCCCATCTTCCCTATCCCACCACTCTAGGAGGTCACAAACCACCGAGCTGATCTCCCTGTGCTATGCGGCTGCTTCCCACTAGCTATCTATTTTAATTTGGTAGTGTATATATGTCCATGCCACTCTCTCACTTTGTCACAGCTTACCCTTCACCCTCCCCATATCCTCAAGTCCATTCTTTAGTAGGTCTGTGTCTTTATTCCCGGCTTACCCCTAGATTCTTCATGACCTTTTTTTTTTCTTAGATTCCATATATATGTGTTAGCATATGGTATTTGTTTTTCTCTTTCTGACTTACTTCACTCTGCATGACACACTCTAGGCCCATCCACCTCACTACAAATAACTCAATTTCATTTCCTTTTATGGCTGAGTAATATTCCATTGTATATATGTGTCACATCTTCTTTATCCATTCATCTGTCGCTGGACACTTAGGTTGCTTCCATGTCCTGGCTATTGTAAATAGAGCTGCAATGAACATTTTGGAACATGACTCTTTTTGAATTATGGTTTGCTCAGGGTATATACCCAGTAGTGGGATTGCTGGGTCGTATGGTAGTTCTATTTCTAGTTTTTTAAGGAACCTCCATACTGTTCTCCATAGTGGCTGTATCAATTTACATTCTCACCAACAGTGCAAGAGGGTTCCCTTTTCTCCACACCCTCTCCAGAATTTATTGTTTCTAGATTTTTTGATGATGGCCATTCTGAACGGTATGAGAAGATATCTCATTTTAGTTTTGATTTGCATTTCTCTAATGATTAATGATGTTGAGCATTCTTTCATGTGTTTGTTGGCAATCTGTATATCTTCTTTGGAGAAATGTCTATTTTTGTCTTCTGCCCATTTTTGGATTGAGTTTTTTTTTGTTATTGAGCTGGTTGTAAATTTTGGAGATTAATCCTTTGTCAGTTGCTTCATTTGCAAATATTTTCTCCCATTCTGAGGGTTGTCTTTTGGTCTTATTTATGGTTTCCTTCGCTGTGCAAAAGCTTTGAAGTTTCATTAGGTCCCATTTGTTTATTTTTGTTTTTATTTCCATTTCTCTAGGAGGTGGGCCAAAAAGGATCTTGCTGTGATTTATGTCATAGAGTGTTCTGCCTATGTTTTCCTCTAAGAGTTTGATAGTGTCTGGCTTTACATTTAGGTCTTTAATCCAGTTTGAGTTTATTTTTGTGTATGGTGTTAGGGAGTGTTCTAATTTCATACTTTTATATGTACCTGTCCAGTTTGCCCAGCACCACTTATTGAAGAGGCTGTCTTTTCTCCACTGTATATTCTTGCCTCCTTTATCAAAGATAAGGTGACCATATGTGAGTGGGTTTATCTCTGGGCTTTCTGTCCTGTTCCATTGATCTATATTTCTGTTTTTGTGCCAGTACCATACTGTCTTGATTACTGTAGCTTTGTAGTATAGTCTAAAGTCAGGGAGCCTGATTCCTCCAGCTCCGTTTTATGTTCTAAAGATTGCTTTGGCTATTCAGGGTCTTTGTGTTTCCCTAGAAATTGTGAAATTTTTTGTTCTAATTCTGTGAAAAATGCCAGTGGTAGTTTGATAGGGATTGTATTGAATCTGTAGATTGCTTTGGGTAGTAGAGTCATTTTCACAATGTTGATTCTTCCAATCCAAGAACATGGTCTATCTCTCCATCTATTTGTATCATCTTTAATTTCTTTCATCAGTGTCTTATAATTTTCTGCATACAGGTCTTTTGTCCCCTTAGGTAGGTTTCTTCCTAGATAGTTTATTCTTTCTGTTGCAATGGTAAATGGGAGTGTTTTCTTAGTTTCACGTTTTTTCATCATTAGTGTATAGGAATGCAAGAGATTTCTGTGCATTAATTTTGTATCCTGCTACTTTGCCAAATTCATTGATTAGCCCTAGTAGTTTTCTGGTAGCATCTTTAGGATTCTCTATGTATAGTATCATGTCATCTGCAAACAGTGACAGCTTTGCTTCTTCTTTTCCGATTTGGATTCCTTTTATTTCCTTTTCTTCTCTGATTGCTGTGGCTAGAACTCCCAAAACTATGTTGAATAATAGTGGTGAGCGTGGGCAACCTTGTCTTGTTCCTGATCTTAGTGGAAATGGTTTCAGTTTTTTACCATTGAGGACGATGCTGGCTGTGGGTTTGTCATATATAGCATTTATTATGTTGAGGAAAGATCCCTCTATGGCTACTTTCTACAGGGTTTTTATCATAAATGGGTGTTGAATTTTGTCAAAAGCATTCTCTTCATCTATTGAGATGATCATATGTTTTTTTTCCTTCAGTTTGTTAATATGGGGTATTACGTTGATTGATTTGCATATACTGAAAAATCCTTGCATTCCTGGAATAAACCCCACTTGATCATGGTGTATGATCCTTTTAATGTGTTGTTGGATTCTGTTTGCTACTATTTTGTTGAGGATTTTTGCATCTATGTTCATCAGTGATATTGGCCAGTAGTTTTCTTTCTTTGTGACATCTCTGTCTGGTTTTGGTATCAGGGTGATGGTGGCCTCGTAGAATGAGTTTGGGAGTGTTCCTCCCTCTGCTATATTTTGGAAGAGTTTGAGAAGGATAGATGTTAACTCCTCTCTAAATGTTTGATAGAATTCGCCTGTGAAGCCATCTGGTCCTGGGCTTTTGTTTGTTGGAAGATTTTTAATCACAGTTTCAGTTTCATTACTTGTGATTTGTCTCTTCATATTTTCTATTTCTTCCAGGTTCAGTCTTGGAAGGTTGTGCATTTCTACGAATTTGTGCATTTCTTACAGGTTGTCCATTTTATTGGCATAGAGTTGCTTGTAGTCATCTCTCATGATCCTTTGAATTTCTGCAGTGTCAGTTGTTACTTCTCCTTTTTCATTTCTAATTCTATTGATTTGAGTCTTCTCTCTTTTTTTCTTGATGAGTCTGGCTAACGGTTTATCAATTTTGTTTATCTTCTCAAAGAACCAGCTTTTAGTTTTATTGATCTTTGCTATCGCTTCCTTCATTTCTTTTTCATTTATTTCTGATCTGATCTTTATGATTTCTTTCCTTCTGATAACTTTGAGGTTTTTTGTTCTTCTTTCTCTAATTGCTTTAGGTGCAAGGTTAGGTTGTTTATTTGAGATGTTTCCTGTTTCTTAAGGTAGGATTGTATTGCTATAAACTTCCCTCTTAGAACTTGCTTTTGCTGCATCCCATAGGTTTTGGGTTGTCGTGTTTCCATTGTCATTTGTTTCTAGGTACTTTTTGATTTCCTCTTTGATTTCTTCAGTGATCACTTCGTTATTAAGCAGTGTATTGTTTAGCCTCCATGTGTTTGTATTTTTTACAGATCTTTTCCTTTAATTGATATCTAGTCTCATAGCGTTGTGGTTGGAATAGATACTTGATACAATTTCAATTTTCTTCAATTTACCAAGGCTTGATTTGTTACCCAAGATATGATCTATCCTGGATAATGTTCCATGAGCACTTGAGAAAAATGTGTATTCTGTTGTTTTTGGATGGAATGTCCTATAAATATCAATTAAATCCATCTTGTGTAATGTATCATTTAAAGCTTGTGTTTCCTTATTTATTTTCATTTTGGATGATCTGTCCATTGGTGAAAGTGGGGTGTTAAAGTCCCCTACTGTGATTGTGTTACTGTCAGTTTTCCCTTCTATGGTTGTTAGTATTTGCCTTATGTATTGAGGTGCTCCTATGTTGACTGCATATATATTTACAATTGTTATATCTTCTTCGATTGATCCCTTGATCATTATGTAGTGTCCTTCTTTGTCTCTTGAAATAGTCTTTATTTTAAAGTCTACTTTTCCTGATATGAGAATTGCTACTCCAGCTTTCTTCTGATTTCTATTTGCATGGAGAATCTTTTTCCATCCCCTCACTTTCAGCCTGTATGTGTCCCTAGGTCTGAAGTGGGTCTCTTGTAGACAGCATATATATGGGTCTTGTTTTTGTATCCATTCAGCCAGTCTGTGTCTTTTGGTGGGAGCATTTAATCCATTTACATTTAAGTTAATTATCGATATGTATGTTCCTATTCCCATTTTCTTAATTGTTTTGGGTTTGTTATTGTAGGTCTTTTCCTTCTCTTGTGTTTCTTGCCTAGAGAAGTTCCTTTAGCATTTGTTGTAAAGCTGGTTTGGTGGTGCTGAACTCTGGCCTATCACTCTTGACAACATAGAAAAGAGATCCACTTTGATCTCTAGAAAGTTAAAGCTGCAGGCAGGAATCAGTGTGGATGATAGACTTCCTGTTTCAGACTCTCAAACACAGAAACTCCAGGACAGGAGGAAAACCTATCCTATAACAAATGGGAGAGTTACCTTCAACAGAAACTGCCCTTCTATGTAATAAACACCTTTTAAAATATGTAGACAACTGGAGAATCTTATTTCTAGCAACACTACTGCCATCACCTCAAAATTCCACATCTTTTTCAGACATTAGAAATATAAATCAACTGGCTTAATTTGAAACCTGTGACTCCTTTTTAAATTTTATTTATTTATTTATTTATTTTGCAGTATGCAGGCCCCCCACCGCTGTGGCCTCTCCCGCTGTGGAGCACAGGCTCCTGATGCGCAGGCTCAGTGGCCATGGGTCATGGGCCCAGCCGCTCCGCGGCTTGTGGGATCTTTCCCAGACCAGGGCACGAACCCGTGTCCCCTGCATCGGCAGGCGGACTCTCAACCGCTGTGCCACCAGGAAAGCCTCCCTCCTTATTTTACATTAATTTTTATTGGAGTATAGTTGATTTACAATTTTTTGTTATTTTCTGCTGTACAGCAAAGTGAATCAGTTATACATATACCCATATCCACTCTTTTTTAGATTCTTTTCCCATATAGGTCGTTACAGAGTATTGAGTAGAGTTTCCTGTGCTATACAGCAGGTCCTTATTAGTTATCTATTATATATATAATAGTGTGTATATGTCAATCCCAACCTCCCAACTTATCTCCAATCTCCTTTCCCCCTTGGTAATCATAAGTTTGTTTTCTACATCTGTGACTATATCTCTGTATTGTAAATAAGTTCATTTATACCATTTTTTAAGATTCCACATATAAGTGATATCATATGATATTTGTCTTTGTCTGACTTACTTCACTCAGCATGACAATCTCTAGGTCCATCCATGTCACTGCAAATGGCATTATTTCATTCTTTTTTTATGGCTGAGTATTCCATTGTATATATGTACCACATCTACTTTATCCATTCATCTGTCGATGGACGTTTAGGTTGCTTCCATGTCTTGGCTATGGAAGTGTTGCAGTGAACATTGAGATGCATGTATCTTTTCAAATTATGAAACCCATGACTCTTAATGAGACAAGTTAGTGAAAGGAATAATTAACAGTTGTCCACAAATATTCAAAGCACCCATCAGTCTCTTCTGAATAAATGGAAAGGATAACAGATAAAGCCTAAGAAGGTGCTTTGTGACTAGAATTTGCCATACTACTGTGAGTTATTATTAACACGTTTAAAGAAAAGTTGAAGAGACAATGGCTAATTTGAACCAACCTATTAATCTAGAATTACTTATGATGGAAAAGAAATTTTTATAAATGGAATTAGACACAGGCTTCAAGAATACCAGTGCTATAACAAAGAAGAGGCTAACTGATTGTTTCTCTCCATCTTTATTCTACCTCTTCTCAGTCCCCTACCCCCCCAGAATACAGGTTTAAGTTTAATCTAGAGCTTTAAATTAGATGTTAGAAATATTTTTTGATGATGCATATATTTTAACTACTGCAATGGGACTATAAAACAACATATAAAATCAATTTCCCTAGAAAATGTTTAATAAAAAAGTTGCTATTATTGGTCTGGGTTGGTTTGGCTCTTAGAGAGACATGAAAAGAGGGGATCCTGAAAACTTTTCAGTTCCTTGAGCCTGTACCATACTTTGGACTCTGCCTCATCTGAGTGTTAGGAAGTCCTGCGCAATTACCCTCTATGATTCTGCAAATAATCTCTATTTGGGAGAAAGTTTATTCTAATAATGAGTGGATATAGCTCAGATGTTTATTTGCTTCATTTTCCCAACATCTACAGAGAGGTATTCTGCCTCAGTATTATGATTCACTTTCTCTTCCTGATGATATCATTGTAGCCTACTTGATTTTAAAGATTTGTTTATACACTTTTACACACACATTCATTAATAATGGAAAATAAAAAAAGATACATTCGTACCAAGTAATTCTGCCTAAGGAAATTTGAGCTTTTTTGTGTGTTTTAACCTGTTGACCAGAGCTGGCCATTTGCATGAACTACAAAGGCAGCCACTGACTACAATGATTGGTTGAGGGACATAGATCCAACACGTTATACCCTTATCCTCCCTGTATTTGTCAAATTGCCTGAAGATCTTAACATTAGGATAATTCTTGAATGGCCTTCTTAAGAACCCAAGAGTTTGAATTTACGTGGGAGAAGAAATATACTACTTGGTTAATATAGCAGCCTGGTTAATTTATATGGTCACCGCAATATTCCACTAGGCAGAGAACAGATCTCAGAGGGAAAATGAAGGCAAAGACAAGAATTGAAAGGAAGTTGATAGTGTAACTGTGGGAACAGAGGTTCCTGCCCTGGCCCAATCCTGGATGCCCACAGAAAGGCTTGATGTTAGGTCTTACTTGGCCCTACTGCCTAGTAAAGAGTCTGGTGCTGAATGAATAAATAAAGGAATGAATATGTGGGTGTCAAGGTGAGAGGGTGTTTAATAAGTGTTGATGGTGGAGGCGGCCTCATAAAATTGAGAGTACCTAGATGGGGGTGGTATGGATATATAGGGAATAAATTTAATTTTTTTAACAGTGCCTCTCAAGATCTGGAATTTGTTTTGGGAACAGTCCCCCATAGCAGTTGCTTCTTGTGGGGTTTTCTGAGGGTAGAAGTGGCAGGGTCCTCTTTTATGGCCTCTCTTTCTGTATACTAGCCCACAGTGTCAGCCATATTTTCCTCAGGGCCATTGCACAGACCACCACCAAAGAACTCAGTCCTCTGTCCAGTATACCTTGTTGATGGGGACATCAATCTTCCTCATAGTTGTTCCTTCCAGGTTTTCATAATAAAAATGTTCTCAGCTATTTGGGCTAGGACGTTTTTTTCCCAGACTAGATGCAAAAATACCTCTTTGCACTGGGCCTATCTCATATGTCTTTTCAAAGCAGCATGGGGGGAGAAAAAGACTTAGAAGATATTCACAGTATTTCACAGTAAACTCAAACCTTTCTGATGTGGGTTCCTGACATCTTTGGCTGAACTGAGCAGCGGGGGGGGGGGGGGGCAAGGAGGAGGTAATGGTGGTCAAGTAACTTCCAGCACTCAACCACCATCCTGTTTGGGTTGAGGGCCTCAAGTAACACACTTGGTGGGAGGCCTGGGCTGAGCAGGATGAGTCTTCCTCCCAGGGAGCCAAGGAGAACACAAGATCATTGTCAATAAGGTTCAGGGGCTGCTGCAGAAGGCTTGGGCAGTGGCTGTCCCCAAATACCAACTGCCAGGGAGTCCACAGAGCAGCACTGGCTGTGACCTCAAAGGGATGGAGGAAACTGCCACGCTGGTCTGGGGTCAAACTGTGTGTGGTGACAGGGAAAGGAATGTGGACTTTGGCTGAGTGAAGAGAGGAAATATGGGAACCTAGGGAAAGAGCCACCTGAATTTGTTGAAGATTTACCACCAGCCAGGGAGGGTAATGTTTCTTGACCCTCAAGATGTGGTTTAGGAAGCCCCAATCTATTAGCTGCTTTGAGAAGTCTCACTCTCTATTGGGTACCATCTCAACAAACAACATGAGCTCTTTAGTCGGGGACAGAACTAATTGTTGGGTCCATTCCATGGAGAGTCAAGGTACATCAAAGGAAGAAGTCATTTCATAAGCACACAGATTTGTCCTTGACTTGGATTGCTGTAAAACTAAGTTGCAACTAGAAATTACAGAAAACTCTCAAAGGGGGAAATTACTTAGTAAAGTCTTAATTACAGCTGTGAATGGTGGAATCCAGCAGGTTGGATTAGGAACAGGAATATCTGGGATGGAGCCCATTGTCTTCCATTTTCTAGTTGTGATGGATTTGAGTAAGTCACAAAACCTGAGTTTCAGTTTCATTCCTATAAAATGAGGATAATCATTCCTTTCCTATGTCTCTCACAGTGTTGTTGTGAAGGCCATAGGTGGAAAACATTCTTTAAATTCTAAAGTTCCATACAACTGCAAAGATTTATATTTGCTAGAGATCAGATACCTTTCCTCCCATTTCCTAAACGCCACTCTGCCACTGCACAGAATACAAAAGGTTGACTCACAGTAAATACTAAAACAAAGAAACAAAAAAAATCATGCAGCTATAGAGCAAATATTGTGATGGAATGATCTCACATTGCAACAAACAATGGGACAGTCCTAGTCCTATACAGTTGGAGTTCCAAAGCCCAGCTAGTTGCATGTTATTGTCAAGGCCTGCATTCAGAAAACTTCAACATTTACCTTTATTTTATTATTATTTTTTTTATAACTTAACCCACTGTTTCTTAGCTGATTAGCACAGACATAAACCAGAAAAGACTGCTCTGTGACCTCAGAAGTTTGAACAAATAATACTCCATCCAGGCTGTAATTACACAAGAGATATAACAAAGACAAATGTGGACCATTTGTAATAACCTCTGAATGTTGATATGAAACTGTTCACGTCCAGCTGATTTCTATAGAGAGTAAAATAAAAAGGAATCAAAATATTATGTACTAGTAATATGAGGTAAGACTCTAAGAAGTATAATTCAACTTCTATTACTGATGGAAATGCTCTAGGAATAGAAAAAAAATGGAGAAAACTGCATTGTTAAAGACCTTAAGTCCTTCAGAGCTGCCTTAAATCCTTTTTATAACAAGACAGGACATAAACCAATGCAGATAGACACACATTAAAATATGTCCAGAATTCTTCCCTGCACATATTTTTAGTGTATTTCTACCTGGCCAAAAGGAATACAGAATTAGAAAAAGTGGCTGATGAAATAAATCTCCACAAGGGAACCAAATAATCATTTAGTCCAATAACTGAAGACAAACATTAAAAGAAGGTGCTTTTTTGGTTTGTTGTACCTCTATTGCTCTTCACTGCCCCCCACCCCCCCACCATAATAGTAGTTTTAGGGGCTTATCTTCTACTTCTCTTTGTTTTACGCGTCACTGTCATACTCTGCATAACTGAAATGGCCACTGGGACTGGGAATGCAGGGGAATTCTGAAATGAAATCTATAAGAACTACTTATACAAGTCTTAATCACCCAATTTAATTGACCTTTCAAATAAATGTCTAGGATTAGGGGAAGAGTTACTTAAATTTAGACTCAGCAGCATGATGAACTATATTATGCAGTCATTTAAATAAATGAAAAATATTTATAATATAATGTAAGGGAGAGTTAGTATAATTCAAAATATGATTAAACATTATCTGAAATCTATGTACAAGCAGAAGGTAAACTGTAGTAACATATGGGGATTGTGGTCATGTGTTTACTGATAACATTACCTTTAATACTATTTTGGAATTGCATTTAAAAACATTAATGTTGCTTTTTTTTCAGTCTGAAAAATGGTTGTTCAGCTGCCATTTTGATCCCCATAAAAAAGAAGAAGAATCCAGGACCTCTTCAACGTTCGATTTAGTGTAGATTTTTTATTTTCTAATACACTCTGAAAGATTTTGTATTCACGTTGTTTAATGTTTTTCTCTGAATGATGTCCAAACTAGTTGCGGCGAGCAGGAGCTACTCTTCGTTGTGATGCGCAGGCTTCTCAATGTGGTGGCTTCTCCTGTTGCGGAGCGTGGGCTATAGGCATGCCAGCTTCAGTAGTTGCAGCATGCAGGCTCAGTAGTTGTGACATGTGGGCTCTAGGGCACACGAACTTCAGTAGTTGTGGCTCGAGGGCTCTAGAGCGCAGGCTCAGTAGTTGTGGTGCACAGGCTTAGTTGCTCTGTGGCGTGTGGGATCTTCCTGGACCAGGGATCGAACCCGTGTTCCCTGCATTGGCTGGCGGATTCTTTTTTTTTTTTATTTTTTTTATTTTTTTACATCTTTATTGGGGTATAATTGCTTTACAATGGTGTGTTAGTTTCTGCTTTATAACAAAGTGAATCAGTCATACATAAACATATGTTCCCATATGTCTTCCCTGTTGCGTCTCCCTCCCTCCCACCCTCCCCATCCCACCCCTCCAGGCTGTCACAAAGCTGGCTGGCGGATTCTTAACCACTCTGCCACCAGGGAAGTCCTGCCTGAATTTAACAACTATTTAATCTATTTCTCTTGAATACTTTACTAAGCTCTTAAGAGGCACATATGTAATAAGTTTTTTGGTAATATGCACCATGATATCTTTCCATTTCATTTAAATTTGATTTTTAAAAATTAATTGGCATTTCTAAAACACTATGGAAAGTGCTGATGAAGAGAGAAACCAGAGCAACAGTGAAAGAAACTGATAAATTGCTCTTATGTTCCTGAAAATCCTGCATTTTCAGATTCAGTCAAAATGTAGTGAGAGCCTATGTACCATAACAGGCAGCACACCTGACCCATTGAATGACTTTTCACTCAACTTCCCAGACTCTATGGCATTGGATTATTTGCTCCATTCTACAAAAGGGCACACTGGGGCTGAGAGAGGTTCAGTCATTGACAAAAGTCACAGAGCTGGTGAGGGGCTGGATTTTAACTCCAGTCTTCTGATTTCAGATCTAGGGCTCTTTTGATCAGAGCTTGCTCTAATATATTGAATTTGATAAATTCATCCTTTTTACATAAATAGGTTTTTCTTTTAAATTCAAGTAATATTCCACAAAATAATCACATCTCAAAGTGAATAAATATAAAACTACATATGAGAAAGGCATATTTCTATTACAAAATAGATGGTAGGACTAGAAAAATGAGGTAGCTAAGATGGTAATATAATCACAAAGGACTCTGATAGAACTATTTGATTCTTAAATCAAGGTATGCCAGAGTGAGTGTAATGTTACCTGACCCACAGGTTGTAGAGTAGTTTCTACCTGGCCAACATAAGTCTGGGCATGATTTCTTAGCTCTGCTAGTTATTGTAGGACTCCAGGCAGACAGATTAAAATAGGGATCTCCTGTCTAAGTAGGGAAAATGGTACTGCTCAAAGGGGTGAGATGAGTGCCTTCTCACTAGATGGGGCTTCTTGGAGCCATGAGGACTGGGCTGTTAGTTCAGTGGCCTAGTGCTTTGGACAGGCATGAGAACAGGAGGAGGATTCAAGGATTCAAACCAATCCAATAAAAACAGGAAATAAAATATTAGTATGAGATGGTAGATTAAAAAAAAAATACCCCAGAGGACCAGTGGGTAGGACAACTGGGTTTTAGTTCTGGGCCTTTCACTAAGGAGGTGGGTAAGTTTGGATACATTACGTGACCATTTTGGACTTCTATTTTTCATATGTAAAATGATGAAATTGAATTACATGGTCTACTATCTCTCCCAACTCCCATCTCTCTCCTTATGTTGTATTTTGCCAGGAATTCCTAATTTTCCAGTAGATCCAAAGATTCAGGACTGAGGGAAATCTAAAGCCTTTGCTCACTGGGGCATTTCAAGGCTCTGGGGAAAAGCATCTGCTTCAAATACTGATAGGCAATTTTTCTTTACTCATGACAATCCTGGTTTGATTGGATCATCAGTAACATTTTGAAAGAATTGGAAATTTTATAAACTTTTCCTCAAGATGGGCTCAAGAAATGCTTAAAATAAACAAATATCATGGAGCTGGAGAAATAAAAAGGACAACTAGTAAAAAGAGACCTTCTATAGATAAGACTGGACTCAAGTCAGGCAGAAGTCCTTGGAAGAAGATATAGAGGTGAGTGGAAACCAGAGAAGGATTCATTCATTTATTCAACATACTGGATAAGTACCAAATTCAAGACTCTGTGCTGGTTAGTTAAGACATAATATTCGATTACAGATACTGTTTTCAAGGACTTTTATGTTCAGAGGTGACATAAAAATATACATAACTAACAGTAATACAGGGTAGAAAACATTGTTTCACTAGAAATAGAAGTAAAGATAAAAGTGCCACTATGATCACAATGATGAAGGCACAACACCTTCTGATGAACAAAGATGTCAGGAAATGGCATTTGAACCAAAAGTGCAGTAAAAGCTCACTGAAAGGAATCTAGGTAAAGGAGGTGAAAGACAGATGCAACTATAAACCATAGAGAGTAAACGTACTAATTCTGGGCCACTTAAAACTGTTTAGGATCCAACCCAGGGCAGGAACCCTCTGATCTCCCTGGCACCTTGGATCCAGCCTGCCATCCTTGGATCCTGAACTGTACTGTGAATGCAAGCAGAGCTTCTGTTTGTTTGCTTGTTTTTTTTGTTTTGTTTTTGTTTTTTTAAATTTATTTTTATTTTTGGCTGCCTTGGGTTTTTATTGCTGCGTGCAGGCTTTTCTCTAGTTGCAGCGAGCGGGGGCTACTCTTCCTTGCGGTGCGTGGGCTTCTCATTGGGTGGCTTCTCTTGTTACAGAGCTCGGGCTCTAGGCACGCGAGCTTCAGTAGTTGTGGCACTCGGGCTCAGTAGTTGTGGCTCACAGGCTCTAGAGCGCAAGCTCAGTAGGTGTGGCTCATGGGCTTAGTTGCTCCGCGGCATGTGGGATCTTCCCGGGCCAGGGCTCAAACCTGTGTCCCCTGCATTGGCAGGCAGATTCTTAAACACTGCGCCACCAGGGAAGCCCAGAGCTTCTGTTTTGAGATCATCTGGCTATTTTGATCAGGTGAGTATACTACAGTTTTATGAAAGAAAGTTATTAATCTTTGCAATGATGTATTGAAGTGGTTAAAAGTTTAGAGCTGTCAAATTCTAACATACCTCAGGATTAGGTTTGAAGGAAGGCTTCCTTTTTCCCAGTTGTCTAAAGATGGAGCCAGATGCAGGGTGATTTAGTAGTAAGAGCCCAGGACTCAGAGCCAAGTCCCAGCTCCAGACCTCACTCAGGGTAAGACTTGATCACATCACTTATCACTTTGAGCCTTAGGTTCATTATCTGTAAATGGGGTTTATAGAACTGCTCTGTCTACCCTAGTAGATTCTTATAAAAACCAAATTAAATAAGGTTTTAAGTTAGTACTTTCGTCTTCTTTAATAGCAGGCATGTGTTGTGTTCATCTTTATCTCTTTAACCCCTAACCCTTAACGTTGCATATACCAGACCCTTGACCAATCATGTTCCATTGTGTTGTGTTGCCCTTTAAATAAACCACATCAGGCCCCTGCTATGCCCTGGCTTGGGAGTGTGGATTTGACTGTCCCAGTGGCTATTTATCCCTTTGGTCCATCACACCTGATCAAGGTGATCTTCTCTGATGAAGTACAGTGTAGTCTTTTTTTTTTTTTTTTTTTTTTACAGTGTAGTCTTCCATTATATCATGCTGTTTTCCTGTGGTCACCATTCATCAACACAGTGTCATTTGTCATATAAAAGGATTTGCTATTCAAGAGCCTGGGGTCTGTTCTGTGTTAGCTAACAGTTATCCACCATGGGACGGCTAACAATACCACTCAGCGGGAAATCATGCTTTAAATGATTTGTTTTATTTTAGTCATGTCATCCTGTGTAGCTCTGCATTGCTTTATCTGGGCTATGGAAATACTTTTGAGTGTGAGTGGTCAGAATCAAGAAGTGTTCTCTCACTTCATCGAATGTGGCACATATTCTCTCCAGAAAATCCTACGGACATTTTGCAGACCTGCTTATCTCAGGAAGACTGAAGTTTTTAGAAGGCTGCTCTTCCTATTTAGGGGTAAGTGGCAAGGGGAGGAAATGTTTGCTACTGTTTGGATTGTGTTTTCTTAGCTTGGCAAAGGATTAGAACTTAATGGGATTGATTAATGACTCACACACGGGAGACAAGGTCCAGTAGTTTGGGCTGAATGAGGCTGAGTGCCTATTTTGCTTTTCACTCTCCCAGGACCTTTAGCAACTGTAAAGTATCTACTTCCCCAGTTTACTCTTGGGGGTAGATTAGACCGAGAAGAAATGTATTTTGAGTAGACTTCAATGTACCTTATCTGCAGCTCTCTGGGGAATGTCACCCCCAAGAGAATGATATGTCTGATTCCATAGAGACAATGGGGTTGAGCACTTAAACTCTTTTGAAATGGCTTTCTGAAATTATCTCATTTGATTTTATGAGATTTGCTTCCAGAACTTTTCATTTGGGAAGGTTAGAGTATCAGACTGACTTGGTGGAGAAGTCAGCACCTTAGCAAGAAGATAAGACTCAGGATGTAAGTGCCCAGAGGCCTGGCACCACTCACTAGCCTGGCATGCCCTATTATAGTGGCTGGGCGTGTTTCTGTCCACCTTTCCACAGCCCCTTCCCAGCTGAAGTGCAAGTCCCTTAAGAGTAGAAACCAGATCTTACCCATATTTTGGTTCATCTGTTGATAATGTTTCAATGTGTTAGCTGCTGCTGCTAATGAGTGTTTTCCTTATTAATGTATACATGTATGCAACAAATAATTGGACATATTCTAGGCAATAAGGTTACGGATGTGAGCCAAACCAAGCTCCCTACCTTCATGGAGTTTGCTTTCTAATGGTGGAGAAAGCCTTCCATGAACAATCAAATTAATATTCAATCTTGTATCAGGTTGCTATGAGTGTGATAAAAAAAAATGAAGCAGATTAAAGGCATAGAGAGTCACAAGGAGCACTGTTTTAGGTCAGGCAGCCAGGAAAGGTCATTCAGAGGAAGTGACATTTGAGCAGGGGCCTGAGTGGAGAAAGGAAGGGAGCCATGTCGATGTGTACCTAGGAAAAGTGCTTTCCAGACGGAAGGACAGAGCAAGTACGAAGGTGGTATAGGACTGTGGTTAAGAAAATGGTCTCTGGAGTTTGGTTGACTAGGTTCAAATTCTGGCTCCTCCACTTATACCTCTGCATGAAATAATTATGATGACAATTGTTGGTGTTCTTTCAGTACTCACCACATATCAGTTACAATGCTAAATCTTTTACATAAGCTTTCCTGTTGAATTCTCACATGAACCCCACAAAAGCAGTACTATTATGGATCCTATTCTACCAACAAAGAAATGAGGCAAAAAGAGGTTAGTGAATAGTGGAGCCAGGATTCAATCCCTGCAGTTTGACTGGAGAGACAGTAGTTTTAAAACAAAATAAAATGTGGGATGAGCATAGCCAGATGTGAGAAAATTGGGACACTTGCCCTTCGTTATGTCTCTCTCTCCTGCCAGTGACCTCTTTTCTTCCAACACTGCCTTGGGCCTTCTGAACTGGTTTGGGAGTGGTGTACCCATATGCATTACCATCTCTTTTTCTGGACTTTTCTACACAGAAATTATTCCTGGTTCCCACACCTTGGGGAACAGCCATCCTGGTCTTAGTATAAACTGTCAAATTAAGTTCAGCAAAAGTGCCAGTGGGAATTGTGATTTAGCAGAAATAGCAGGAAATGATAAGTCTTGGCTTTGCAAGTAACCAGCTGTGTGACCTAGGTCAAGCAATTGGATCTCTGAGCCTCAGTTTCCTCCTACATAAAATGAATTGGTACTATTTCTACTCTCTTCTCACCTAATATTAAATATTATTTCTCCTGTAGAAATCAAATGAGGTCACACGTGGTAAAGTAAAATGTAAGCTTTATTCGAGGACAGCATATTGTTGTACATATGCAAACACATCATGTGATGTTTAATTTCTTGATTATTAGAATATGTTACTGGGACAAACTTCTGGCCTTTTTTCATATATCTGTTTCTGATGTCATACTTTACCACTCCTTCCAATTCTTCAGATTTCATTGCTCAGAACAATGAAAATTGGACTTTCGCCAACAATTTACTTTAAAATATTCGCTTCTTTCAAAACTAAAAATTAGAGCAGTTTGTACCTTTTGGAATTGAAGCTATTTGACTCTATAATATCAGACATGTGTATTTATTTTGTTGTACAGAAAAATCTCTGTTAACCAGAATGCTAAGAGGATTAAGAGGTTTTAAATAACTTATTCCTGGTTAACTAAAAGGCAAAAATGCATTAGAAACCGCTTTCTTTTTTTATACTGTAGACAATATTTTTGAAATACATCATTTACTTCTCTGATTTAGGAAGTAGAGCCCAATGAGGATAACCAAATCTCTGTGTGTATATGTGTGTGTGCTTGCATGCGTATGAAGGCAGGGGGTGGGGAGAGAGATTATTATTATATTTTGGAGAACAGAATTGACACTTTGAACTTCTCTGTTCAGTGTACAACACTATATATACAGTCACAGGCAATGTAAGAAATTGAATTAACGAAGAAATAACCTTTAGAACACCACTTAGAATAATGAAGACTCATTACAAATTAAAAAGACGTTAATAATAAAATCTACATAGTGGTTAAGGGCTTAGGCTCAAAGCCAGTCCACTTGGGTTGGAATCCTGGCTTGGTTACTTAGTAGCTCTGTGGCTTTGGATAAGTTACTTAACTTCTCTGGGTCCCTAATGTTCTCATCTGTAAAATTAAGATAATAATAATAATACCTACTTCATAGAGTTATTCAAGTAAAGGCAGTACCTGATGCATAGTAAGTGCCCTATAAACGTTAGAATTATTTCTGTGTTGTTGGTGGTGAGCACTTAACTATGTCTTTAACATACTAATCCACAACAACTCTGTGAAGCAGGTACTATTATTATCTTTATTTTACAGACGAGAAAATTAAATAGACAAAATGAGTAACTTGCCTAAGGCCACTTAGCTAGTGCCAATGTGGCTGAGAACCCATCCCACACCCGTCTGGCTCCAAATCCATGGTCCTAGCCTCCATCCTTAGCCACTTTGGTCACATATTTCCTGATCTCAATCCTTCTTATCACCTATCCTATTTTTCGTTATTTACCTTTGTTCTCAGGGTTAGAATAAACATTTATGAAATGGAATGGCACTGAAAAATCAAAATTGAGATCTGATAGTCTGACTGCATTTAATGAGGTTTTGGGGCATTATTTGTTAGTGAACATGGTCATTTAAATAAATCACATATTGGGAGTGGCCTTGAATAAATTATTTTAAAATTAATATTTCTTTTGCATCAAACCTACTAAAGTCATCACAAGATTCACCTAGAGCAATTTTATTCTGTTTGGCTTTGGGATGCTTGGAAAATTTTTTTCAGTTAATGTTCTGTCTTAGAATGTATTCTTCCAGAGGTCCAGGTTAAACTCTCAATGGTGCCTAGAACACCCACTTGGGTGCATATTTACATTATTTGACGTGGGCGATGGATTGCTTGACAGATGTACCCTGTGAAGATGTGAGGATGGGGTGAAGAAAGGTATGCATGATCAAGTCTGTCTTTTCCAGTAACAGTAATGGGTCATGGCTGCATTTTGAAGGGAAAGGGAAAATTACTTTCCAACCCAGAGTATAAAACTATGACTCATGCTGGAATTGTTCCAGAATGCTGGTCAAATTATCCAGATTGACAACTAAAGCTTAAAGATCTTGGGAAGACAATGTAGAGAGCTGAAATGCAGGGACAGACACATGGGAAGCTTAGATTCACTGGAAAAACATGAACTGGTTTGAGAAAAAGAATAAGAAAAGCAGAGTGTATAACATTAAAAAAAAAATCAAAGAAATGCCTTTAAAATAACTTTCCTGATCTCCTTAGATAATGCTAGGAACTCCAAACTCCCTACCCAGCAAATTAATGGGATATCCAAAGAAAACCAATCCCTCCTTGTAAACAAAGTGGAAATTTCCTTCTTTCCAAAAGGGCCCCAGTCCCAGCCATAGAGGAAGCAAGGAGACGAAAACACATTTCTGCCTGAAATGACCTCCTATTTTAAGAAAAAACAACAGCCTCAAAAGAAGGAAAGGAAAAACAAAGTTCCACCCAGAAGGAAATTGTATGTAAACAGCCCAAAGGGAGACCAAGACTGAGAGGGCTGGAATACTGAAATAAGCAATGAGCAAATGCCTCTGACATTGTCATTAGCCTCTGACAATATCAGAATCTGAGCTTTGAGACAACTGCTTTGTGATTGAAAAAAAAGGGTTGGGGTAAGGGAGGATCTGGACAAAAGCAAGCTGGTTGAAAGGTCCCTTCTGAAGCCGTGGAAAGTTTGATCTTTGGAAGTTTGCCTACTTTTTCAGGACTCTGCTAGTGTGCAACCTGGGGGAGCTCAGCAACCACAAAGTGCTGGCTATAATTTTCTGCAATTTGTCACATGCCCTCTTCAAGCCCTGGTGAGATGGTTTTCTTTTGTTTTTAAGCTGCGAATGGTAACAAGGTAATTCAGGCAAGATAAGAGCAAACTGGAACCTTCCTTCAGTTCATCTAAGCCTGGAAGCTATGCTAGCCCATTGGTGTATTTTAATTTTATTTTTTTCTGCATATGTATTCGGTTTGGCCCACACAGCACTCATTTTCCCCTCTCTTTTTGGATCCAACATTCAAAAATCAAGAGATTCCAAGTCAAAATTGGATTTCTATTTACTCTTGAAAAATCTGGTCACACGGGTCCCAGATTCCTGTGGGGTAACATCTGAAGCTGAATACCTGCTGCCCCTGCTCACATGGAGCCTCCATAGGACACCCTGATAGTCACCATTGTGCTGGCTCTACTCAGTTCTGTCACCTCTTTGCCCCACCCACGGAAACTTGTGTTGGGTTCTAAACTTATCCATAGACATTTTTAGGAGTATCCGCAGTCTAATCCAGGACTGCAGCAGCCTGCTAAGAAGGATTCTAAGGCCGGCTGGGCTTGGCACAGGAGTTACGATTAGTTGTTGATATTCTCTTTGGCCACAGAGGGAGTGGGTGGCAGCACAGATGCCATGTATTTGTCCTCTCTGATTAGCTACATCTCTGGTTTAAGCCTGTATCTTGCCTTTAAACAGGACCCAACCTGCTTCTCAGTGCACTCTCTCCATAAACATTCTTGAAACCCAGTAGTGTTCATCTCATCTCAAAACCTCTAAACAAAACCTTATGGAATCTCATTGACTCTCTTGAAATTTCATTATTCCCACCTCCTTTCATAGGCCCTCAGCCACTTTACAAGCAGCTCCTGGTATAATTCAAACAGAGCTCCAAATAAGTGAAAGAGAAAGCACTGATAACTTGTTTTAAGATGATATGTGCTATGGCTTCTATTTATCTACCTACCTATCTATCTATCTATCTATCTATCTATCTATCTATCTATCTATCTACCTATCTATCTATCCATCCATTTAGACTCCCAGCTGCCTGCCATAGGACTCTGGCCTGCAGGTATTCTCTCTTCTTCTCTAAGTGGCTTTTCACATCCTCACCATGGCTCTCTATCTACTGTCCCTTGGCCAACCTCTACAATTAATGGAGGCCAGTACCTAACCAAACCTTTCACACAAAATGGCCCACTAGAAGTCCAGGGGTGGGAATCTTGGTGAGCTGCTTTTAAAAGACCTCTGACCCTTAAATGAAACCTCTTTGGTGCTTTTATGGATTCTGTTGTTGGACCCACAAAGACCCTTAAGAATAATGCCTGGAGCCAGCTGGTCCCTGCCATCATTGAAACCCAAAGGGAGGAGCCCCACAGGCGAGGAACTGCTCGCTACATGTCTTGAAGTTGCTTGTATTTCAAAAGAATTCAGCTTACCACCACTGTGGCTTTTAGCCTCTCTAATAAAGCAGGTTTTAAAAAGCTAAAAACGTAATCTGCCTTTTAAATCTTCTCTTCCTGCTGAGTCTAAATGGGGTTGCAGCAAAATGCCTGGCCAGCATTAGAGTTCTCTGAAGCCAATCAACTGAAATAGGTTTGCTTGGGGGATTTGAAATATATTTGAAAACACTGCAGGGGTGGCGCAAAATAACTGAACAAAGGTGAATTACATGAAAGGAAGAAGCAGGTGGAGGTTTATAAAACTAAAGAATCACTTGTATATTTTGGAAACATCAGTAATTGAGACAGGGATGCTGACCTTAGAAGTTCATCTATCTGATCATAAAAATGGTTTTCATTTGGCATTAAAAAAAGATTGTGATAATGAACAAGGCTTCAAATACACAGCCCGGAATAGTCAAGGTTGTGTAAAATCCTTGAAGAAATACCTTTGTATCCAAAGAGAAGCTGAGGCTAAAACAGGTCACAGGCAAGGACGGGCATTACTGTGATGTTTTCTCAGCAGCTTTGAGTAGGGCAGCATCATACGTTTTCTTCATCCTATTGAAAATGTGGAGTACCCTGAGAGTTGATGTTTTGGTAACACAAACTCTAGTTTGCTCTTGTATCCCATGGAAAAAAGAAAATCAAGGTAAGAATTGCCACAGCAAAATCACTATAGATAAACTGTATTTTTTGTGAAGACGAAATTAAGATTGTGGCATGCGACACATTGTACTCAATAATTTCCTGAAAGGTAACGTACCTATGGATCAAAGTCATTTAGAATAAGGATGACTTATAGAGTAATAAATGTAAACTATGGGTTATCCAACAACATGCAAATTTTCTGATAGGGCAAATTTGGGTGACTGCCCCCTGCCAAGGGACATCTCTCTAAGGCCTTAAGAGAGGAACGAGACCAGTTTTCCGGTAAATTTGCAGGTTGGATGACATGAGTTGTCTTACAAATTTACTTGGCCAAAGTGAGTTCTATACTTAAGGAAGAGCATAATTTAGCAGTGCAAAATACTCTGAAAATAATACATTTCTCTGCAAGAGGGTCTTTAATGTTGCTTTTCCTATATTTTCCTATACTTTGACTCTGTATGGAATATATAGAGAGTGGACAAAGTTGCCAGAAGTTCTTGTTCACTTTGTTGGATGATGGTACGGGGGTACAAACTTGAAAATGCAACTTTTGCCAGCACATAATTGCTTATTACCCTTTGAAGGCCAACATGTGCGCTGAAAGAAATGCCTCAGAACACTTGAGAAGGTGGATGCATATGAGTAAATTGCAAGGGTTTGAAGCATTGGTTTGGATAAGAATGGAAAAATTCAGTTGCTTAGCCAAGGCAGTTCCAAACAACTTTGATCTGGATATCTCAGGAGAATGAGCTTGTGCCGTCCCAGCATTTTCTGGTTTTGGCTGGGAAAGCATATAGTAAAGAAATAAATACAAAATAAAACCCAAAGTTTTTAATGGGTTTTTAGAACTTCCACTTCTGGCTACAAATGGGAGACAAAAGGCAAATAGATATTGTTTTAAAAATGCTAAGCCAGGCCTTTTCTAACCTCAAGAAAACATTGGGGTTTGATTAGGTTCAGATTTGGGGCAAGTTTCAGAACAGTGTTTGTTCTAGCAACTTCCTCCCCATCTCTGTGGAAAGTGTTGGTCTGCTGTGGTTCTGGAAGCCATGCTCTGAAGGCTCTAGGCTGGGGCATCATGAGACAGGCTCCAAAATCTGTCATTTGTGCCTCTGCCCACGCTTCCTTCAGTGTGTTCCCTGGAGCCAGGCCTCCCCAACTGTATGAGCCTTTTCACGACTAAGCAGAGCCCAGACCTCTTCTTGTCTCAGCGCTTTATGGTAGAATCTCTCTGTTTACCTCCCATCTCCAGGCATCTCTTGTGTTAATCCATCCCTGGTGCCTCAGATGAGCATTTGTTCCATTTCTGCCTTCAGCTGAGCTTCATTTCACTTCTCTATCTAAGCTGCCCTTTGGATTCAGGGATATTTCTTATGTTCAGTCAGCAGGTACTTTTGGTTGTATTATTCATTTAGCTCTGGAAATCCACTTCTATCTGGGAGATATTTTCTAGAAGGAAAGATATTGATGTCTCCTGTGAAATAAAAGGAGGACAGAGAGGAAATTAATATGTTGTGAGAATCAAAAATGCTCCAGGCTTGGTTGAGAAGCTTAGTCAAGGATCTCATTTAGTCTTGATATCAATATAATATATAACATCTTGTTGTAAATATCAAAAGGGATAATTCATGTAAGATACTCAGAACACAGCCTGGCACGTAGTAAGGAGTCAATAAATTTGAGTTATAATGATTATTTCTTAACTTTTTTCCTAGAAAGGAAGGGACTCATTAATCTGTTCATTTCAGTCAGGATCTCCTAAATTGGCTTGCTATTTTTAGGGCTCCATAAATGTTTGCTGAACATGACTGAGTGAATGGACTCTTGCCAGAAGTATCTTGCTACTGTTGCTGACTTTCTGGTTAACTAGATATAATTTGCCAGATTAATTTATTCCCCTTTAAAAAAACCATAGTTTTGAAGAAGAATCTGACATCAAAATGGTTGAGATAAGACAAAAATTTCCCCCTTATTTCATCTTTGTTTATTTTTCTTCACCTTATGTTATTATCCCTGAATTCTAATGAGCCATATACTTCTTATGCTTGGATGAAATATAAATACACTACTTAGATATAACTGTTTGATAAACCCAACCAGGGAATGCAATGTTTTGCAGACACAGAGACTAGGTTGAAATCAAGCCATGGGAATAAAAAAGTAAGAGTGTGAGAAAATAGAATATTGCCTGAAAAACATTATGATTGAGGAAGCCAATACAGGCAAATACTGCAGGAACAGCAAGGATTTGGAATGCATTTTTTAGCTGTAACTGGGGCAACATAGAATAATGGCAAAGCTCAAATCTCTAGCACTTACTCCAAATCTTATCCAGTTTTCTCATCTGTGAAGTGAAAAAGTCATGTAGGTGAACTTCATAACTTCCTAACCCTAATATCGTATGATTTTATTTAATAATAATAATTTACATGTATAGATTTTTCACCCTTTGAAAACTCTTTTACATTGTCCTACTAAATATAGGGCTACTACACTAGTAGGTGCACATAAATTATTTGATAAAGAAGAAATACAAAGGCCCAAATCTATATATTACTATAAAAAATGTGATGCACCTAAATCTGTTGAATAACTTGTCAATCACAATGTCAAAAATAAATTTAACTTATTATTTAGCCACCCAGGATGTTAGAATGGAAGAGGCTCAGAAACCACGGAGTCACCTTCTTTATCATAGACGATGAAAATTAAAAGAACAGGCTCAAGGTCACTTGGCTTCTGGTTGAGATCTCAGAACTCCCAATAGGCTATTCTTTACTCAACATCAATGTCACTGAATTGATTGCTAAATTGATTATACCAACAGTCCCATGCAACTCAGACAATCTTCTGAGCAAAATAGAGACATATAAGTAGTGAAAGATATTAAAAGTCAGAGAAGGAAGAAATTTTGCTAGAAAAATGTCTGAGAAACTTAAGTGATTTCTGCTTAGTATCATTTTATCTTACAAAGATGTTGGCTCATTTGTCACCTACAATCGAAAAAGAGCTAGTCTCTAATGTTATTTTTGCTTCTTTTTTCCTTCAAATCTACTGTTGGAATGTTTAGTGTTTACATCTTTACCTATACTCTCCTGAACATATGTGGTGTCTCACTTTGTAAAACCAATAACAGAATTCTATATCTCCTAATAAATTAAATGTTAAATATAGAAGCTTTTTTTTAAAACTAATGTTATACCAGTTTTGAATTTATCCTCAAGAGTGGAATGCCAGGGATCAGAACTTTTTAATCCTTAATTTATTTTTGTGCTAGAAAACTAACATAGTTTTATGTACTGACATCTAAAGTTTGAATGGCACATTAGCATAATTTTCAAGATTTCAACATGAACACCTATTTTATATATTTTTTAGAAAGACTGCAAAATTACTTCTCTTTTTGGGTATGATAAATTCCTACTGCAGCATGGAATTTCTGTTAAAAAATCTTTTGTAGAATTCATATGCTAAATATCAAACTAGGTAAGTGTCAAACTTTGTAGAAATATAAGGAAATTAGTGCTTTCAATTTTATTAGCACATAGAAGCAGGAATCCTGTGGCACACATTTGAATACTAAAAAATTTACAGTGGTGTTAAAGTAAGAGGCATTTATCAAAACTCTGGGATATACAAATCATTAGGCTAGGAACTTGAGCTACTTCTTCCCCTTAAAGGTTTATCATCTAATATAGATCAAGGGTCAAAAACATCTTCTGTAAAGGGGCAGATGGTAAATATTTTTGGCTTTGCAGGCCATATAATCTCTGTTGTCAACTACTGTAGAATGAAAGTAGCCATTGACAATACACAAAAGATGAGAGTCACCATGTTCTAATAAAACTTTATAAATGGACACATATTTGAATTTTGTATTTTATTTTCATGTGTTACAAAATATTATTCTTGCTTTGATTTTTTTCAACCATTTAAAAATGTGAAAACAATTCTTAGTTTGTGGGCCACACAAAAATAGGCAGTGGGCCAAATTCGGCCTGTGGGCCATAGTTTACTGAGCCCTGTAGTAGATGTGCAGACAAAATAAAATAGAACACAGGGACTAGTATGCTATGATGGAGGAAACATATACTATGGGACTACAAAATGGGACAAATTAGAAAAGACTGTAATTCTAACATTTTTATGGAAATAATCATTTTGCTTTCATATTTCTTTGAAATGAGATTTACATAAGGTAAAATTAACTTCTTAGAAATTAACAATTGAGTGGCATTTAGAATATCCACAGTGTTGTGCAACTGCCACCTTTATACAGTTCCAGAATTTCTTCACCCCAAAAGGAATCCCTGTCCCCATTAAGCAGCTGCTCCTCATTCCTCTCTTCTCCCAGCCCCTGGCAACCACCAATCTGCTCTCTGTCTCTGTGGGTTTACCTGTTCTGGATATTTCATATACATGGAATCATACAATATGTGATCTTTTGTGTCTGGCTTCTTTTACTTAGCCTTTCTAGGTTTATCCACATTGTAGCATGCATATATCAGTACTTCATTTTTTATGGATGAATGATATTCCATTGCCTGTATGTATCATGACTTGTTTATCCATTCATCAGTTGATGGATATTTGGGCTGTTTCCACATTTTAGTTAGTTTGAATAATGCTGCTATGAACAAGTTTGTACATGTATTTGTTTGAGTACCTAAGTTCAATTTTTGGGGGGTATTTACCCAGGAGTAGAATTGATTGATTATACGGTAATTCTATGTTTAACTTTATGAGTTAAACTTTATTATCAAATTGTTTTCCACAGCAGTTGAACCATTTTATATCACCCCCAGCAAGGTATATCCTCACTAACACTTGTTATTTCTGTTTTTTTAAAATTATAGCCAACCTAGTGGCTGTGAAGCAGTATCTCATTATGGTTTTGACTTGCATTTCTCTAATCATTAATGATGTTGATCATCTTTTCATGTGCTTATTGGCCATTTGTATATCTTCTTTGGAGTAATGTCTGTTAATGTCAATTTTTAATGCCCATTTAAAAATTGAATTGTTTATCTTCTTGTTGTTGAGTTGTAAGAGTTCTTTATATATTCTGGATATCAGACCCTTATCAGATATATGGTTTGCAAATATCTTCTCCCATTCTATAGGTTGTCTTTTCATTTTCTTGATAATGTCCTTTGATACAAAAAGGTCTTTAATTTTGATGAAGTCCAATTTTTCATATCTTTCAAACTTAGGTGCATCATACTGTTCAAATCTCCAATTTTTATAGCTTAAATTATTAATAAAAATCATAAAGACCAAATTACTAAATTTTATATCCTTATCTAGTTAGGATCTAAGAGAACATCAATGGCATCACAATAACTAATATTTACTGACCATTTGCTGTATGCCAGGCTCTGTGCTAAGTACGTGATACACAGTATCTTATTTAATTCTCACAGCACCAACCACTAGGCATGGAGAAGTCAAGTGTCCTGGGCAAGGTCACACAGTTATTGCATAGAAGAGGCAGCATCAAACCCAGGCAGTTTGGTTTTACCACCTCATAACTTTTTCAAAAACGTTTTTGAATGTCCATTTGCATATGAAGAAGAGGCTAATGTTATCATTATGTCTTTGGTTGACATGTAGGGGAATAGGAAATTGAGTTTGGCATTTCAAAAGCATCTGATCAAGGGAGGACCAAATCGTACCAGATCTCTCAGGTAATTTGACAGTAAGAAAAAGCTCTGATTATGTCATTTCTTTGTTCAAATTGTTTCCATAAATAGACAATGTCTTCTGAATAATAAGCAAACAAAAACCAGGATTAATGAAATATAGTATGTGGCAGTGCTTTCAAATATGTTATTTTGTTAGAACTCTATAAGTAAGTATTGATATTTCAATTTTGCTAAAGAACCAGTTTTTAAAATGTTAGATTTGTCCACGAGGCCCATCTCTCCAAACTATTCAGCATATTCACAGGTTTCTATGATCTCAAAGGATCATTATATCTTTATATTCTCTACTCCCATTAGCATGAGTCAAGGAAGACTAGACTTTCTCTTGTGCTCCCATGGCTTTGTTTTCTGTGTCTCTTCTGTGGGCAGTTGTTATTCTCCTGTGTCTACCTATTCCTCAATGCTTAAGTGAAACATCAGTTCATCCTTCAGGTCTTCTCTGATCCTCCCAACAAGAATTCTCTTTCTCTCTTCTGAGACTTCATGACATGCTCTGTCTTTAGACTCCTATTACTGACTGCATTTGTATGATCAGAGGTGGATTTTCTCTCTTCTACTGGACCAAAGTCTCCTGAATTCTGAATCTTATTTTAACCCCATTGGTGCCCTTCTCAACATCTGATCCAGTGTCTTGCCGTTAATGGTTCAGTAGAAATAAGAAATACCTCATCAACTGGAGCCAGGCCCTAGCCTAAACATTGGAATTCAGTTCTCATTAGTAAGAGCTATCATCAGTGCAGTTTAAGAGAATGATTGTTATAATTGAGTACAGTGTATTTTGAAAACGTTTGTATTAAAATACTGGGTACTCCAGACTTCAGACAATACTACAAAGCTACAGTAATTAAAAGAGCATGGTATTGGCACAAAAGCAGACATATGGATCAATGGAACACAATAGAGAGCACACCTATGGTCAGTTAATCTTCAACAAAGGAGACAAGAATATACAATAGGGAAAAGATAGTCTCTTCAGCAAGTGGTGTTGGGAAAGCTTGACAGCTGCATGTAAATCAATGAAGTTAGAACATACCCTCAAACCATATGCAAAAATAAACTCAAAAATGGCTTAAAGACTTAAATATAAGACATGACACCATAAAGCTAGAAGAGAACATAGGCAAAACATTCTCTAACATAAATCGTACCAATGTTTTCTTAGGTCAGTCTCCCAAGGCAATAGAAATAAAAGCAAAAAGAAACAAATGCAATCTAATCAAATTTATAAACTTTTGTGCAGTAAAGGAAACCATAAACAAAATGAAAAGACAACCTACAGACTGGGAGAAAATATTTGCAAATGATATGACCAACAAGGGCTTAACTTCCAAAATAAATTGTACAAACAGCTCATACAACTCAATAACAACAAAAAAAACCCAATCAAAAATAAGCAGAAGACCTAAATAGACATTTGTCCAAAGAAGACATACAGATGGCCAATAGGCACATGACAAGATGCTCATTACCACTAATTATTAAAGAAATGTAAATCAAAACTACAATGAGGTATCACCTCACACGGGTCAGAATGGCCATCATTAAAAAGTCTACAAATAACAAACGCTGGAGAAGGTGTGGAGAAAAGGGAACCCTCCTACACTGTTGGTAGGAATGGAAATTGCTACAGCCACTGTGGAAAACAGTACGGAGGTTCCTCAAAAAACTAAAAATAGAGTTGCCATATGATCTAGCAATCCCACTGCTGGGCATATATCTGGAAAAAACTATAATTCAAAAACATATAGGTACCCTTATGTTCACAGCAGCACTATTTACAATAGCCAAGACATGGAAGCAACCTACCTGTCAATCGACAGATGAATGGATAAAGAAGATGTGATATATGTATGTGTGTGTGTGTGTGTGTGTGTGTGTGTGTGTGTGTGTATAATGGAATATTACTCAGCCATAAAAAAGAATAAATGCCATTTGCAGCTAATGGATGGACCTAGAGATTGTCATACTGAGTGAAGTAAGTCAGAAAGAGAAAGACAAATACCATATGATATCACATATGTGAAATCTAAAATACAACACAAGTGAACTTATCTACAAAACAGAAACAGACTCACAGACATAGAGAACAGATTTGTGGATGCCAAGGGGGAGGGGGTTGGGAGAGGGATGGATTGGGAGTTTGGATTAGCAGATGCAAACTATTATATATAGAATGGATAAACAACAAGGTCCTACTGTATAGCACAGGGACCTATATTCAGTATCCTGTAATAAATCATAATGGAAAAGAATATGAAAAAGAATATATATATATATGTATAACTGAATACTTTTCTGTACAACAGAAATTAACACAACATTGTAAATCAACTATACTTCAATAAAATAAAAAATATTCGGTATTCATTCATTCAGTCACTCAACTATTTGTTGAATATGAATAAAACAGCAAATTCCTATTTAATGAAGCTTACAATCGTGTGTGTGTGTCTGTGTGTGTGTGTGTGTCTGTGTATGTGTCTGTGTGTGTGTGTGTGTGAGAGAGAGAGAGAGAGAGAGAGAGCGCTAACATAAAAAAATAAACATATGTCAGTTAGTAGTAAGTGCTTGAATATAAAGAAAACCAGGTGCAGGGTTAGAGAATGATGCTGGGAACTGGGTGATGGGGAGTCTGGTCAGGAAAGCCCTTTTTGATAAGAAGACATTTGAGAACTATAAAGGAAGTAAGGGACTTAACTGTGGATACCTGGGGAAGGACATTTCAGGCAGAGAAAGAGTTCAAGGACTTGAGGCAGAAAGCTGGTTGTGCTAGAGTGGTGGGAGATGAGGTCAGAAAGGTAGGGGGAGGCCATGCTGTGAGGGTTTTGTAGGTCATGATAAGGAGTCTGGAGATAACCACAAATTGGCAGGAAAACTAGGGGGCGGTTTTGAACAGAAGAGTGACATGATTTACCTGATGTTAAAGGATCATATAGGCTGCTGTGTCTGATTTCTTCATTGACTGTGTCTCCTCAATGGCAGGGGATGCCTTGCTTATCTTTTTGTCCCCAGTCACTAGTACAATCAGAGTCCTATTTAGTATCCATTAAATAAGTGCTCACTGGATAAACGTTTACAAGAAATACTGACTGTTGGAAGGGCTGTGAAAAGAGCTTAAAATAGAAAAGTTTCCTGAGTTATCACAACTCCAATAATACAATTTACTTCAGCAAAACATTCTAAGGCCTTTTGTATTTATTTATTCAGTGGAGAGTTGTTTTTCTTTTTCTCAATATTAATGCCCAAACTAAGGCTATTCCTGCAATAGCTGAGAAAGTTACAGCTTTTCTTCATAAAAGTCTAATATAATTATAATGCTACACAAGTTTTGAATACTGGGCCAAGGGAAATACACTGGGTTCTAATCTTGGCTCTGTAATTCATTAGCTGTGGGACCTTTGAATGTGAAATAGTCACACATCCATTTGTTTGTGAAACACCTATTTGTTGAACACCCACTCACTGTCCTTGAAGTCAAGATACTCACAGTCTGAGCAAGACAGATGTAGACAAAGATAAAGAACCCAGGGCAGTGAGCTGGCTGTGGTGGAGGTATGCATGGAGTGCTTTGAGATTAACCATCTTATCTCAAGTTCACCAGGAAGCTAAGAGAGAAGGGAATCCAAGGCAGGGGCATGTGCAAATCACTGATCATATAGAAGAACATGGTGTGTGCAGGGACTTGAAAGGCATTTGGGAGGTGGCTGGAATAGAGTAGCAGAGGATAGGTCACTTTCCTCTGCCAGCATCTCTTGGGGAAGTCACACCTTACCCATTCCAAGTGGGCTTTGTGTGTTTTATTTGTCACTGTGCCAGGTTCGTGTGTTGTCACTGTGCCAGGCTTGCTGGCCACAGGATTGGACAGGTCATCTAGGATGACCATTCATAGTGACTTAGCCTCCTGGACCCAGGCAATTTTCCCCTCAGTTTTATTGAGAAATAATTGACTTATACCACTGTATACATTTAGGGCATATAGCGTGATAGTTTGATTTACATATATTGTGAAATGATTACCACAATAGGGTCAGCTTACATCCATCTTCTCATATAGATACAATAAAAAGAAGAAAAGATAAAAGGAAAAAAATGTTCTCCTTGTGATAAGAACTCGTAGGATTTACCCTCTAACAACTTTCCTATATATCACAGGGCAGCCTTAGTTATTGTCATCATGTTGTTGACATTACATCCCTAGTACTTCTCTAACTTATAACCGGAAATTTGTACTTTTTGACCACCTTCCTCCAGTTTCCCCTGCTCCCACCCTCCGCCTCTGTAACCACAAATCTGATCTCTTTTCTATAAATTTGGTGTGGGTTTTTTTGTTTGTTTGTTTTGGTTTTTTGTTTAGTTTCTTTTTTTAGATTCCACATATAAGTGAGATCATATAGTATTTATCTTTATCTGACTTATTTCACTTAGCATAATGCCTTCAAGTCCACCCATATTGCCATTTTTTTTATAGCTGAATAATATTCCATTGTATGTATATACGCCAACTTCTTTACCCATTTATCCATCAATGGACACTTAGGTTGTTTCCATGTCTTGGCTATTGCAAGCAATGCTGCTATGAACATGGGGGTGCAGATATCTTTTCAAGTTAGTGTTTACATTTCCTTTGGATATAGTCCCAGAACTGGAGTTTCCGGATCACACGGTGGTTCTATTTTTAATTTTTTTAGAATTCTTCATACCGTTTTCCATAGTGGCTGTACAAGATACATTCCCATCAACAGTGCACAAGAGTTCCCTTTTCTCAACATTCATGCCAGTGTCTGTTATCTCTTGTCTTTTTGATGATGGCCATTCTAACAGGAGTGAGGTGTTATTATGGCTTTGATAGTGTCTGGCCTTACATTTAGGTCTTTAATCCATTTTGAGTTTATTTTTGTGTATGGTGTTAGGGAGTGCTCTAATTTCATTCTTTTATATGTAGCTGTCCAGTTTTCTCAGCACCACCTATTGAAGAGGCTATCTTTTCTCCATTGTATATTCTTGCCTCCTTTAACAAAGATAAGGTGACCCTATGTGCATGGGTTTATCTCTGGGCTTTCTATCCTGTTCCATTGATCTATATTTCTGTTTTTGTGCCAGTACTATACTGTCTTGATTACTGTAGCTTTGTAGTATAGTCTGAAGTCAGGGAGCCTGATTCCTCCAGCTTCGTTTTCCTTTCTCAAGATTGCTTTGGCTATTCGGGGTCTTTTATGTTTCCATACCAATTGTGCAAATTTTTGTTCTAGTTCTGTGAAAAATGCCATTGGTAGTTTGATAGGGATTGCATTGAATCTGTAGATTGCTTTGGGTAGTAGAGTCATTTTCACAATGTTGATTCTTCCAATCCAAGAACATGATATATCTCTCCATCTGTTGGTATCGTCTTTAATTTCTTTGATCAATGTCATAGTTTTCTGCATACAGGTCTTTTGTCTCCTTAGGTAGATATATTCCTAAGTATTTTATTCTTTTTGTTGCAGTGGTAAATGGGAGTGTTTCCTGAATTTCTCTTTCAGATTTTTCATTATTAGTGTATAGGAATGCAAGAGATTTCTGTGCATTAATTTTGTATCCTGCAACTTTACCAAATTTATTGATTAGCTCTAGTAGTTTTCTGGTAGCATCTTTAGGATTCTCTATGTATAGTATCATGTCATCTGCAAACAGTGACAGTTTTACTTCTTCTTTTTCAATATGTATTCATTTTATTTCTTTTTCTTCTCTGATTGCTGTGGCTAAAACTTCCAAAACTGTTGAATAATAGTGGTGAGAGTGGGCAACCATGTCTTATTCCTGATCTTAGTGGAAATGGTTTCAGTTTTTCCCCATTGAGAACAATGTTTGCTGTGGGTTTGTCATATATGGCCTTTAGTATGTGGAGGTAAGTTCCTTCTATGCCTAATTACTGGAGCATTTTTATCATAAACGGGTATTGAATTTTGTCAAAAGCTTTTTCTGCATCTATTGAGATGATAATATGGTTTTTCTCCTTCAGTTTGTTACTATGGTTTATCACATTGATTGATTTGCGTATACTGAAGAATCCTTGCATTACTGGGATAAACCCCACTTGATCACGGTGTATAATCCTTTTAATGTGTTGTTGGATTCTGTTTGCTGGTATTTTGAGGATTTTTGTATCTATGTCCATTAGTTATTGGCCTGTAGTTTCCTTTCTTTGTGACATCTTTGTCTGGTTTTGGTATCAGGGTGATGGTGGCCTCGTAGAATGAGTTTGGGAGTGTTCCTCCCTCTGCTATACTTTGGAAGAGCTTGAGAAGGATAGGAGTTAGCTCTTCTCTAAATGTTTGATAGAATTCACCTGTGAAGCCATCTGGTCCTGGGCTTTTGTTTTTTGGAAGATTTTTAATCACAGTTTCCATTTCAGTGCTTGTGATTGGTCTGTTTATATTTTCTATTTCTTCCTGGTTCAGTCTCGGAAAGTTGTGCTTTTCTAAGAATTTGCCCATTTCTTCCTGGGCAAGGTTGTCCATTTTATTGGCATATAGTTGCTTGTAGTCATCTCTCATGATCCTTTGTATTTCTGCAGTGTCAGTTGTTACTTCTCCTTTTTCATTTCTAATTCTATTGATTTGAGTCTTCTCCCTTTTCTTCTTGATGAATCTGGCTAATGGCTTATCAATTTTGTTTATCTTCTCAAAGAACCAGCTTTTAGTTTTGTTGATCTTTGGTGTCATTTCCTTCATTTCTTTTTCATTTATTTCTGATCTGATCTTTATGATTTCTTTCCTTCTGCTAACTTTGGGGTTTTTTTGTTCTTCTTTCTCTAATTGCTTTAGGTGTAAGGTTGGGTTGTTTATTTGAGATAGGATTGTATTGCTATAAACTTCCCTCTTAGAACTGCTTTTGCTGCATCCCATAGGTTTTGGGTCATCGTGTTTTCATTGTTATTTGTTTCTAGGTATTTTCTGATTTCCTCTTTGATTTCTTCAGTGATCTCTTGGTTATTAAGTAGTGTATTGTTTAGCCTCCATTTGTTTGTAGTTTTTACAGATTTATTCCTGTAATTGATATCTAGTCTCATAGCCTTGTGGTCAGAAAAGATACTTGATACAATTTCAATTTTCTTAAATTTACCAAGTCTTGATTTGTGACCCAAGACATGATCTATACTGGAGAATGTTCCTTGAGCACTTGAGAAGAAAGTGTATTCTGTTGTTGTTGGATGGAATGTCCTATAAATATCAATTAAGTTCATCTTGTTTAATGTATCATTTAAAGCTTGTGTTTCCTTATTTATTTTCATTTTGGATGATCTGTCCATTGGTGAAAGTGGGGTGTTAAAGTCCCCTACTATGAATGTGTTACTGTCCATTTCCCCTTTTATGGCTGTTAGCATTTGCCTTATGTATTGAGGTGCTCCTATGTTGGGTGCATAAATATTTACAATTGTTATATCTTCTTCCTGGATTGATCTCTTGATCATTATGTAGTGTCCTTCTTTGTCTCTTGCAATGGTGTTTATTTTAAAGTCTATTTTGTCTAATATGCGAATTGCTACTCCAGCTTTCTTTTGATTTCCATTTGCATGGAATATCTTTTTCCATCCCCTCACTTTCAGTCTGTATGAGGACAATGAGCTCTTGAACTCTGAAGAACCTCTAAAATTTTTAAGCATATAAGTGACATGATTTATTTACATTTTATAAAGCTCACAATGGCTGTCGTGTGGAGAATGGATTACAATGGGGCAAGATTGGAAGCAGGCAGACCACCTTTGAGGATATTGCAAAGTAGGCAAGAGATGATGGTAGCTTGGGCCAGAGGGTGGGCAGTAGAGTTGAAAAGAAGCAGATAGACTAAAGCTATCAATAGAACTGGCAGAGCTTGCTGAGAGATTGGTTGGAGGGAAAAGGAGGACTCAAGGATGACTCCTACGTTTGGCTGAACAAACAAGTGGATGGAAGTGCTCTTTACTGAGATGGAGAAGACAGAGAAAGGGGCAATTTGAGGAAATGTCTCAATAGATCTATTTTAGAAATGTTGAGACTCAGTATGAGTTGTACAACAAGGTCTGTATTTGACAAATTACCTTACCTCTGTTGAGAGATACATCAGATTGGCCCAGTTCATCTTTTAGAGTCTTGTCACACTAGGTCTAGCTTATGGTCTGATTTCCTTCCATTAAGTGCTTCTACCTTTCCAATCAGGTGAGGCCATGGAGGGATGTAGGTTCATGTAATCCAATTGATAGTTCTGGTAAACACACCCATACACAGTGATAAAAATGTCTGCCTATTCTATCTCACAGGGTTATTATGGGGGTTAAATGGGGGATTCGGTAGGTAAAAGCACTTTGTAAACTCTAAAGGTAATGAATTTAAAGTACTTTGAAAGCTGTTTAATTTACCAAAGCTAACATTTATACCAATTTTACTAAATCAGTTGAGAAATTATAATAAACTTTTATTTAACCAGACTAGTTATTGCCAAATGCCCACAAAAATGTAGCAAAAACTCACCTACTTTTGTGCATAGTGGAATGTAATTTAGCACAAAGGCTAAATTGGGTCCATACAACTCTGAATAACAACTTGAGAAGAATTACTTCGTATTTATTGAGGAGTAAGTCACCTCTAACACTCTTGCCAGCCTGGTGTTGTGTTGGTACAAGGCCCATTTATCATTGGTACTCTAACATCCTGGTAAAAGTGAGAGTAGTTGCTTAAAACAAGAATAAGGAGTTGTTCCACCACTTGTACCTCCCTTTCAGACCACTATCCTGGAATTCAGCCTTCCTTGCTGCTAATCTGTGGCCTGAATTCCCTTAGGTCCAACCTTCTCTCCAGGGCTTGCTTCATGGGCATGTGACCTGTGCCACTGCACATGGCCCTGTGCCCAAAAGTGCCCACACTTGTTTTATTTCTCTGCTGTCTCTGTTTTGAAATTCTTAATTTTATCTTTGAACTTGTGTTTCATGCATGAAGTCTGATGGGACAATAAAGCATGCATTTGAGCAGAGGGGGTATGTGCAGTGTAAGTCTCACGCTTCCTAGCTGTTCCATTTGTAGGCAGTGTTCACAATGCCCCGTGGGCATGGAACTCTGGTGCACTCATGCAGCATGGGAGTTCAGCGAAACTCAAAGCAAGTATAAGGTAAGTGTGTTACATCAAGGACTGAGCGGCAGAGCTTGTGGGCGGGGTGGTATGCTAACAGCTCCCCAAACCACACTTTCTGTTTAAAAGAGAACTTGTGTCATACACAAGAAGAAGGCAGCAGTGCTGTTGTAAGAAACAAAAACAACCTGGGAAGTCTATCATATCTTCTTTTCCTCATATTACCCCTCTGTGTCAATGACTTATGCTGAACATCATGGCACAGAAGGAAAGGGAAATATGGGGCAACCCAGAGTTCCTTTTCCTTTCAGTCTTATTAGTAAGCTGAAGGTAGAGTATGTTGGTAGAATATATGCATATCAAGAAGTAAAATAAAATAATTGAGATAGTTCTGTTCAGCATTTTCACTATTCTGGTAAGAACAACATACCTATGCCTATATGAGTTACTTTAACAGATTTAACAATATTTTATAATTAGGATGGTCCCTTTTAAATTAGTGACTTTGAAATTAAATTAGTCACTTTGAAGTGACTTCAAATTAGTATATTCTCTTATGGAATCAAAATGGTCCTTCACAAATTCTAAAGACACTGTTAATTTGCTTTATAGATTCTTTGTTTATTGACAATTTGAAGTTGTAAATCACCTTATTTTAAAATTAATGAGGTTTAATTTCAATTTTACTATACTCTTAATTTCTTAATGAATCACCAAAATGGAATCATATAAAAAAACCTACATCTATAACATCTGTTGGAAGGAAGAGTCCTTCCCTACTCCAGTGGAGGGAATTCTACTTGGGAAACACACCTGTATTCCTGCCCCCTCCTACTGCTCCCTTGAGGAGTGCCTTAATCTTATTCCTGAGTTTGGAAAGTGAAGTTGGACATGTAAAGCCAACTCTTTCCTCTCTAGCATGCAGCCACCAGCAGAAGCACATCTTTGGCTCAGCTCCTTGGTTTATGCCAGCAGTTTTCCCAGGTGATGTGGTCCAGACACCGGGTGGGTAAGTTTTTCTAATTCTGGGGTTTAGTTCTATTAGGAAGCCTGCCTGTCTGGATAGAAGCCATACTCCTACAACAACCACGTTCTCTAATATGATGTTTTAAACAGTATTAAATTTTGTTAATTCTTTAAAATATTGAGGTAATGTCCCTTGAAAGTGTAGTAAAATCTGAATTGAATTCTATCAATTTAAAATAAAGGTAATATGAGTTCTAATCCACCTTACCCTTTTGACTTATTTCTTATTTGGTTCAGAACTCAAGAGGGTAAGGGAGAGTACTATTTATTGGGCATCTTGAATTCCAACAAGGTCCATACTGTTACCTCTAATATTGGTGACAACTTCAGGAAAACTATGAGATGAGATAGGATTAGTTGCCTTCATTTTTGTTTCCACTTTCATGTTCCTTTTTTATCCTTTGTAGTTGGTATAATGGCTTAAGCTTAGAAGAGTTTTGCACAATGCTCCCAAGGAGAAACATAAAGATGAAGTAAGTGAAGCTCTGAAATATGCCATGGGGTAGACAGACCAGGGCCTGTGGACTTCTGAGAGGAAAGGCTTGCACTTTCCTCTCCCAACGTTTTGTAGGAATGAGGAGACCAGAAATAGCAAATTGGTTCCGTGAAATATCTCAGCCTCAGACTTGGTCTCAGTCTCAGGCAGATTCAGCCACTGTCTAGAGGTGGAGGGAATGTTCTACACAGAATTTACACTGAAAATGGAAGGTCCAATATTAGAACAATCATATTATCTTAGCTTAAATTTACTCTTTGGCAAAGCCAAGCTTGTCAAGTTGTCCTAAGATATTTTCTAAGATCTATTATGAAAAGTAATCCTCATTCCAGACTCGTTCATCTCCCTGCAACACAAAAAGCTACAAATGAATCACCCAATTCCATCACTTTTTAAAGACAGTCTGTATCAGTAAACATGGAAATGAGAATAAATTCCAGAATTATCCTCCGTCATCCCGTTAAATCAAATTTTCAAACAAAATTGATTTGACTTTTAAAAGTCTTTGAATTTAAAATTTCACAACCAACTTTTTTTTGGCAGAGAAAGCTCTGTAAGGACTAATGAGCTCCAGATAGCTTTGGGGGTGGTCAGCGGGTGCTCCATGGATTCTGTAAAGTCCCACCTTGGGTTTCCTCTTTTAATGATATCCAAAATAGACCCATTCATCTATTTTTAAACTTTCTAAAATTAGCAAGAGAAAAACAGAGTAGCAAGCCAGAGCCATAGGCTACTTCATTACCTCAGTTATTAGCCTGACAAAATAAATGACTTTCCATTAAACTGCAGTGACAGCAAAGGAGGAAGGTTTAGAGGTCAATAGCTCCTGAGATACATATCCCTAAATGTAGCAGTTCTCTAGGGACTGTTGGAATTAACTGCTGACAAGCTAATTGCTCTTATTACCTAATTAACCAAGTCTTGCTTCATTAGTAGCTTGTCGCAATTGGACAACATTTTCAAGGATATAAAGATCTACCCAATAATAATTAGTAAACAACTGAAATGAAACCAGCCTCCACTTGTTGACAAGATTAATTGAATAATTATTGTTTCATTGAGGAGAAAAAGAGCAAGGAAATGTGGCTAGGGAAACTGCACCAGTCTTTCCTTGGGCACAATTTCCTCAGAAACACGTGAAAGCTTTCTATTAAGAAGTGCTGCTGAATCTGATCGACCCAAAGAATCCCAACATGGAATGTAATATTGAATTTGTTATGATTTATTGGGTTTTAACTATTTTTTCAATAAAGGGTACTTTTTCATATATACACTTAACATTTGTATATATCATTTAAAACACTAACCATATGGATAGATTTTAAACAGGTATCTAACAGATGCTCTACACAAATATAACTTTGCAAAACCTAATTGATTCAGTGAAGCAAATTGTATGCTGAAACAACTTTTGGCAAATATTTCAGAACAGTGTGTTTGGTTTAGTTTGACTTAACAGCTGTGATTTTTGAAATTGTTTAACTGATTCTTGAGTACTGAGAGCAAAAGACAAAAATTTACAACAAACTTCCATGAAAATTCTTTTTTTGTATGGCATAATTAAACACTTGTGTGGATTTTAAAGTCTGAAAATTGGTCACTGTGGACGGTCCGTGATTTCTTTGTACTTGATCCTGTTTCTTTCTTGTCAAAAATGATTTCAAGCACACAGCTCAAACTGTCAGTAAAAAAAAGAGTCCTGGCTGTCTTGGACAGGATAGTTCTCTCTGGAGACTTGATAGACTGTTAGTAAAAACCCATTTTAAAAGGTCTGGAAATTTGCCGACTCCTGTATCAGTGGGAAATAAGATCTCCCAGATGACTACGGGGATGTCTACCTGTCTTACTACAGGAGGAAGAGGGGAATCTAACACTTTCTTCCAAAATAGGCTGACATTACTGGGCAAGCTTGAAAGCCGAGGGGAAGCTTTGAGCAGGGAATCTAGAATTTGGGTGTTCAACTACCTCCAAGTGACAACTTTAAGAAGCTTACCTAAGGGGAATTTACTTTATTCCAACAAGTTATACCAAGGCAAGGAAATGGTGACAATGTTAATCCGAACAGTGGCAGTAGCTGTTTAATAAGCAATTGGTAGTGCTAGGGACTGTACATGCATCATTGCAGTGAATCCATGCAAGGATCCTGCAAGTTTTCTCTTCTCCCCAGTTTGTAAATGAGGAAACTGAGGTCAGAAAAGCCAGGTGTCCTTTAGAAAGTCATACAGCTGCTGAATGGAGAAAGTAGGAATTGTTTGGTGAGAATGTCAGCCAAAAGACGATCTATGAGAAGCAAGGTTATATAGAATATAGATGACCTAGAATCAAACAGTATGATTTGGGGAGAAGAAAAAAAATCAAGGGGGCAGGGAGGGATAAATAAGGAGTTTGAGATTAGCAGATACAAACTAATATATATAAAATAGATGAACACAGGCCTTCCCTGGTGGCACAGGGGTTAAGAATCCACCTGCCAATGCAGGGGACACAAGTTCGATCCCTGGTTGGGGAAGATCCCACAGGCTGCAGAGCAACTAAGCCAGTGCGCCACAACTACTGAGCCTGTGCTCTAGAGCCTGCGAGCCACAACTACTAAGCCCATGTGCTGCAAGTACTGAAGCCTGCACACTCTAGGACCCTCATGCCACAACTACTGAGCCTGTGTGCTGCAACTACTAAAGCCCACGTGCCTAGAGCCCATGCTCCGCAACAAGAGAAGCCACCGCAATGAGAAGCTGGTGCACCGCAACGAAGAGCAGCCCCGGCTCGCCGCAACTAGAGAAAGCATGCGCACAGCCAAAAATAAATAAATCAAATCAAATCAAATCAAATCAAATCAAATAGATGAACAACGAGGTCCTACTGTATAGCACAGGGAACTATATTCAATATCTTGTAGTAACCTATAATGGAAAAGAATATGAAAAAGAATATATATATATATATATATATAAAACTGAATCACTTTGCTATGTACCAGAAACTAACACAACATATAAAATGTTTTTATAAACATTTTAAAATTTTTATTTAATTTTTGAATTTTATTCAAAATTTTTTTTTAGACAGCAGGTTCTTATTAGTCATCGATTTTATACACATCAGTATATACACGTCAATTCCAATCGCCCAATTCATCACACCACCATCACCACCCCTCCGCAGCTTTCCCCCCTTGGTGTCTATGCATTTGTTCTCTACATCTGTGTCTCAACTTCTGCCCTGCAAACCAGTGTACCATTTTCCTAGGTTCCACATACATGCGTTAATATACGATATTTGTTTTTCTCTTTCTGACTTACTTCACTCTCTATGACAGTCTCTAGATCCATCCACGTCTCAACAAATGACCCAGTTTCGTTCCTTTTTATGGCTGAGTAATATTCCATTGTGTATATGTACCACAACTTCTTTATCCATTCGTCTGTCGATGGGCATTTAGGTTGCTTCCATGACCTGGCTATTGTAAATAGTGCTGCAATGAACATTGGGGTGAATGTATCTTTTTTCGTTATTAACATCTTTATTGGAGTATAATTGCTTTACAATGGTGTGTTAGTTTCTGCTTTATAACAAAGTGAATCAGTTATACATATACATCTGTCCCCATCTCTCTTCCCTTTTGCATCTCCCTCCCTCCCACCCTCCCTATCCCACCCCTCTAGATGGTCACAAAGCACCGAGCTGATCTCCCTGTGCTATGCGGCTGCTTCCCACTAGCTATCTATTTTAATTTGGTAGTGTATATATGTCCATGCCACTCTCTCACTTTGTCACAGCTTACCCTTCCCCCTCCCCATATCCTCAAGTCCATTCTCTAGTAGGTCTGTGTCTTTATTCCCGTCTTGCCCCTAGGTTCTTCATGACCTTTTTTTCCCCCTTAGATTCCATATATATGTGTTAGCATACGGTATTTGTTTTTCTCTTTCTGACTTACTTCACTCTGTATGACAGACTCTAGGTCCATCCACCTCACTACAAATAACTCAATTTCATTTCTCTTTATGGCTGAGTAATATTCCATTGTATATATGTGCTACATCTTCTTTATCCATTGATCTGTTGATGGACACTTAGGTTGTTTCCATCTCCTGGCTATTGTAAATAGAGCTGCAATGAGCATTGCATTACATGACTCTTTTTGAATTATGGTTTTCTCAGGGTATATGCTCAGTATTGGGATTGCTGGGTCGTATGGTAGTTCTATTTCTAGTTTTTAAAGGAACCTCCATACTGTTCTCCATAGTGGCTGTATCAATTTACATTCCCACCAACAGTGCAAGAGGGTTCCCTTTTCTCTACACCCTCTCCAGCATTTATTGTTTGTAGATTTTTAGATGATGGCCATTCTGACTGGTGTGAGATGATATCTCATTGTAGTTTTGATTTGCATTTCTCTAATGATTAATGATGCTGAGCATTCTTTCATGTGTTTGTTGGCAGTCTGTATATCTTCTTTGGAGAAATGTCTATTTAGATCTTCTGCCCATTTTTGGATGGGGTTGTTTTTTTGATATTGAGCTGCATGAGCTGCTTTTACATTTTGGAGATTAATCCTTTGTCAGTTGCTTCATTTGCAAATATTTTCTCCCATTCTGAGGGTTGTCTTTTTGTCTTGTTTATGGTTTCCTTTGCTGTGCAAAAGCTTTGAAGTTTCATTAGGTCCCATTTGTTTGTTTTTATTTCCATTTCTCTAGGAGGTGGGTCTAAAAGGATCTTGCTGTGATTTATGTCATAGAGTGTTCTGCCTATGCTTTCCTCTAAGAGTTTGATAGTGTCTGGCCTTACTTTTAGGTCTTTAATCCATTTTGAGTTTATTTTTGTGTATGGTGTTAGGGAGTGTTCTAATTTCATACTTTTACATGTACCTGTCCAGTTTTCCCAGCACCACTTATTGAAGAGGCTGTCTTTTCTCCACTGTATATTCCTGCCTCCTTTATCAAAGATAAGGTGACCATATTTACATGGGTTTACCTCTGGGCTTTCTATCCTGTTCCACTATAAACATTTTATATGTTTATATATATACAACAAACAAAATCAACTATATTTCAATTTAAAAAAATCAGTTCATCTGGGCTAGTGCATTGCAATTTCACATCTCACTGAGAAGCTATGTTGTTCATGGGCCCAGGGCTTAAATTTGTGCCCACTAGGAACTGAGAAGTGCTTGTGATATCTTTTCTTTGTCTACACTAATCTCCATCCTCAGATGGAAGAGCTTTCCCGGCTTCTACATTAAGAGCAGCAATGGCAGTGGTTCAAGGCAGCCCCACAGACAAGTAGAAGCTGAATTTCAGTAGACGGGGCCCCAACTGTTAGAGCAAAGCTTAAAAGGGGTGAGGGACAGAAAAAATTGTAGCTGGCAGGAAAGTCCATGTGCTGGAGAGGAAAGAACAATAGACTGGGAATCAGGATACCTGGGTTCATGCTGGCCTTGCCCCTCTGACTAACCCTGGTGAAATCATTTCAGAGCCATGTGATTCTCAGCCCAGGTGGAACCAGATGACTGTCTCTCAGTAGCTGATTTTAGTCAACACAAGTATGCAAGGGCAATAGGCACTTAGCTGAGGAAGTTAAAGGACTACCATGCAGAGGTCAATCCTACACAGTAAAGACTGCTTTTGTCCCCAAATGCCAATAACATCTTCACTGAGAAACACTGAGCCCAACCTCCAGATTCTCCATTTGTACATGGAGGGAGTGGCATTTCCATCTTGAAGTCCTTACTAAGAAGGTCAGGTCAGTGCAGCAGGTGGGCTTCTGGTGGGGCTTTGCGACATGACCAGAGCACATCCAAGTGGCTCTGTTTTACATCTTGGGTTTTGGGGTGAGCCTTCATTTGAGGAAAGGATTCTCTGATTTAAAAGAAGTTTGAAAATCAGTGGATTAGAAGACCGTAAAGCTGCTTTCTATTGTGCGTATTTGTGAGTAGAGGAAACTTGAGGCCGAAAATGAGAAATAGGAGTTCTAATGGGAAAAGGAGTCAAGTCTGATAAGATCTGGGAGAACAAATGACCTGGCCCAGCTGCACACTGAGTCTTTGATTGGCTGACAACCCCATGGGTCACAGCCTTAGAGTGGTTTGACATCACCCTTTCAAATGCAGCTACAATCTCACTGGATTAGTGGCTAGAACTGGAAGATCCTCCCTCAGTCTCCTCCTCATTGTAATAGGATTCGGAGAAATTCTTGTTGTAAGTGCACCTCTGTTACAAAAAGTTTCATGCAAATCAAAATTTAAAAGTTGAAATTCATGTTCAGTGCAAAGTAGGAGCTTGTAGTAATTCTCCCCTGGAAAGTGGAGAATCTTTCTTTAATGCATGTAATTACCTGCTAGCTGCTTTATCTATTTATATTGTATTTCCTTAAAGTGGTGGATGGTCATGTTACTTATGAAAGCCCACGCATTGCTGGGTTGCCCTTCAAATAGTTCATTCCAAACAGGCTACCTAAAGGGGAATACGTCTTTTATTTTTCCTCAGAAACACTTCAGAAAAGAGAACTAAGAAAATGGAAAGTGATCTTGAAAATGGATAAATGTAAGAAATGAGTGAAAATTTTTTATTATCTACAAGACAATATCTTTCTTTCTCTCTGTCTCTCTTTCTTCCTTTCCTGTGGTAATTCTTCTCAGTAACAGGATATGAATTATCAAAATATCATATAAAATTGATCATATGTTCTGTCTCTTGCAGCTCTCCAGCAGAACCGAGGAAACTAATTCCATTTAGAGGCTGGAGTGTTATACTAGCAGTCATTGTTTGTAGGTGAAAGTTTAAAAGGCCACACTGTACAGAATAATGTAAATAAAGAAATAGACATAAATAGAAAATGCCCATCTATGCAAGCACGGGAAAGTATTAAGGGTTTGGTGTCTCTCAGAGCACTCTGTATATGGTGCTCCATGAGGAAGTGTAAGGTAGGTGAAGTGTTATATGCTGTCCTTGTTTATGATCCTACTAGGGAAACAAGATGTAGCCACATAGGAGAGATGAGAAACACCACAAGGTGGGGTATTATCATTCAAAACATTTATTGAATACCTCCTAGGGGCAGCATGATATGCTTGGAAGTAAGAAGTAGTACTGCCAATGTGGCTTAGAGGCACCCATGGCGGAATTTGAGTTTGGACATGCTGGTCACATGGTGAGGATGTGGTTGTACCTCAGAGAGCAAGCTGCAGGTAACAGAAGAGGCAGTTACATGCTGGGCTCTGCTCCCTCGCTCCTATCTGGAAAGTTCCTTCCATCATTCACATCTTTCCTCAACCCTACATTTGTTGATACAACCAGACAAGAAATGCATGTGGGAGAGGGACCAAGTTCCAAGTGTCTAGAATGACTGCTAGTGTTCTTCATGTCCCCCAGGTTTCCAAGACTTTCATAGGGAGGGAATGTCGAGTATGACACAAAGCCTCTGCATGGCCAAGCCTGCCCAGTCTGCCCTATTGTTCTCAGCTTTGGACAAACTCAAGTTCTTTTGGCTTGTGAGCTGATTGCAGCATGGCCACCCCAGGGGCATGTGTTAGAGCCTGTTGGATTGTCCCTGGTTGCCTCATCAACTATCCCAGTGCTTGACCCTTTTGGGACCTAACACAGGTGCTCTGAGAAGTTGAATTTTGCACTAATATTCTTGTTCCTTATACAGGGAGCAGAGAGGCACACAAGTCTTTCCTCTGTCCTGGAAAGACTTGAAATAAGACAGAGTCAATAGTTGCATTTTCAGGGAAACCCATACAATATAACCTCCCCAGGCTCCCAGAAGGGCAATCTCCCTTATCAGCTCAGTAAGCCCAAGAATCTGTGTTCCAACATTAGAGCTTTTTCCATTTAACTTAAGACTCTATTCTTGGTCAAAATGAAGAAGCTTTAGGAAGTGGTTACAAATCTTACAAAAAGAAATAACATGTGAAGACTTGGCTTTACTGTGAGACTGTATTTATCAGTTATTCATACCTCAGCAAGAACTATTTACTCTTTCCTCTTAGAGCAGGTTTGCCTTCCACCCTTTCTCTCATACACACACATGCACACATACATGCACACACACTTTAGTTTGGCTGATGGGGTACTCACTGCATGGTTACCAACTCTTCTCAGGACCACCTTCACCTCCCGAATCCAAATGAGACATTCCCTGTGCATTCTTTCTGTCGGGACAGGAGGGACAAACCCAAAAACACAGGATAACCTTGGCCTGAGAGACATGTTGAAGTTGCCTTCATACTTTCCAGCTGCAGAATATGTCTGCATGGTTACTAAGATGCTGAATGAGCTGGAAATCACAAAGAGAAGTCTAAGGATTGGGAACTCCAAATGGACATTTTGACTTCTGCAGTGTTTTCCAAGATATGTTTTATTTGTGTGACATTGTTCAGAAAATTATATTTCTGTTGACAATTGCATGGAAATATTTGTAAAATTTAACAATGAAATTGATTGGTTTTAATGGCATACACACCCCCATGTCCCTGGGAGCTCATTCTCTCAGCAAAAGTATTGTTGAAACATGGGGCATGTTTCCAAAAGGAGTGCTAGACAGTGCTAGAACTTGCAACAGAAGCTAGATAGATCAAACTAGTGTGTGTTAACGGTTAATTTTGCCTCTCCGCACGTGCACGCACGCACACACACCCCTTTAAGTATTGGGTTAATTTACTTATAGCACCTTAGCTAGATCTTGCTTTTTCATCAGATTCTTGCTGCAACTGCTAGCTGGGTTCCCAGGACCTGTGGGAGCCCCATTAGCTGCCTTTCCATAGCTTCCACACAGCAGGCCAATCTATTATTTTATCAGCATCATTCAACCTCACAAAAAGATCTGTTTCTATGTGGGCAGATACTCTAAGTGCTGATTTCAGACCAAGGCCTGCTGCTCTGTTAGAGTTTTCTCTCCATACGCCTGAATGCAGAGCCCCAGAAATGAGGAGATGAATGGCAATGCAGACCTCAGCTCCAGCAGATGAAATAACTGCTTCACAACTTTCATTTGCACAGAGGTCAAAAACAAAGAGTGAAAGTGGGCCCTCAGTGAAGAAATATAAGTGTGTTATAAAATATGCTTTTGCTATAATAGGAGGAACAACCTGGATTGACACAAGCAGATTTTGTCCTCACTGATTTTTTTTTTAATTCACATTTTTTAAGAGAGCAGCATGCACTTGGTTATGTCATGCTTTCCAATTAATTTCTAGCTTTTGAATAGATTTTAATTAAAATTTTTTTTTCGTGGATTATTGACTTCTTTGCATGGTGACCACTCTTTGGTAGAAACTGTAATTAGGTAATTATGGATTCTAATAACTTGGGCTCACAGAATAGAGGTCAACTATATACGTTCTTAATTGTTTGAATATGCTTCCCTCTATCCAGATCAGCTTAACCTGTTGCTGAAGGGCCCTGGGGTGGGGATTAGGGAGGTGAGGGGGTGGGGAGTGAGAAGGCTAGCAGCCTTCAGCTTTTTCCTCATTCTAGCACCCCAAAGTGGAAGGACCTGCGGGTTTAGGAGGGCGAGTTCACTTCCCAACAAGCCCAGGTGTCTCCAACTGTTTGCAGCTTTCTTTCTTTAGAATGTGGATACTTGATGCTTCTTTATTCTGGTCAATTTAAGGGCAAAAATATGAGGTCACCTTTTCATGTTGCCAAATTATTTGGGAATCTTTTCATTTCTCTAGTTTTAAAAATCAGAACATTTTAAATAGCATTAAATACACCCGTTCCTGGGAGTTTTGCTAGAAATTGCTTTTAACAGTTTTTGGTATGGTGCTTTTTATGGGAGAAAGTCTTATTCTTGGTCCTCTTTTTCAACTTCCTTCTATAGTTAAGCTATTAATTTATTAATATTCTTCATCCCCTTTAAACTTTTTCTTTTTCTTGAGGTATAGGTCACATATAGAAAAGTGCAAAGATCTTAAGCATACAGGTTGATAATTTTTACATACGTATAAACACAGGGAAGCACCGCAGAGAATAACAGATATTTCCAGCACCCCAGTAGGCTTCCTCATTCCTCTCCCCAAAGTAACTATTATTCTAAACACTATCATATATCAATATATCCATTTTGTTTGTTCTCAAACTTCTATAGATGGAATCATCCAACATGTGCTCATTTGTGTCTGGCTTCTTTTGCTCATTAGGTTTCTGAGATTCACTATTGGCATGTAAAAAGTTGTTTGCAAATATATAAAGAGTTACTGAATATATTATCTTTCTACCAAAGCTGAAGAAAATAGTTGAGTAGAGACTGTAACCAAAATGGAATTAATCAGAAGAGAGAATTCAAGATAAGGAAAGATGACGAGGACATAGGGAGGGGCAAAGGAGGAAAATGTATTTTCCCATCTATCTAAATGTATAATCATTATACATAATGCAAGGGCTAAGACAATGATCCTGGAATAGAGGACATGTGCTGCAAAATATAATGCTAGTCTGGAACTAAACAAAGTACTAAATCTCTGTACAACCTAGGTGGAAACAGGAGGAAAGGAAGAGAAAAAAAACATGGGAAAAGACTCATTTGGGAGGGGGAATATAATGTCAAAAGAAAATGTGTTCTAAAGAGCATTTCTTTAAAGAAAGGAGTAAAGAAATGAAAGACCAATGCCTGGTTGGAGAGAAAACAGTTGGTATCTACTTTTGTGTAATAGTTGAGTAAAAGGTGCTCGCTTATGACCTCCAGGAAAGGGAAAGTGAATATTTATGAATTGAAAAATTACAATGGCATTTTTATTTATTTATTTTTATATTATTTAAAAAATATTTATTTATCTATTTATTTATTTTTTGGCTTAGTCAGGTCTTAGTTGTGGCACACGGGATCTTTCCTTGCAGCGTGCAAGCTTCTCTCTAGTTGTGGTGCACAGGCTCCAGAGCACATGGGCTCTGTAACTGTGGCTCATGGGCTCCAGAGCGTGTGGGCTCTGTAGTTGTGGTGCACGGGCTTAGTTGCTCCACAGCATGTGGGATCTTAGTTCCTTGACCAGGGATCGAACACATGTTGGAAGGTGGATTCTTAACCACTGGACCACCAGGGAAGTCCCTACTGGCATTTTTAAATAACAGGAGATTGTGGAGGTAGGGAATAATTAAGACAATAGAAAAAATCCAAAGACCAAAAAAAGTACAAATAAATAAAATAAAAAGAAACAAATAAAATCAAGAATATGAACTTTATGTAAATAGATTGAATTCTCCATTTAAAAGCAGGCTAATTGGATGTACTGTTTACAAAAAATATCCAAAGAAAGTGACAGACTTCTGGTCGTAGTCAAGATGGAGTAAGAGTACCACAGGCTATCTCTTCCACTGATTCCAACTGAAAATCTGAATAGACTACAAAAAGCAATGAAGCATCTGAAAAATTTGAGAAGTAACAATAACAAACTTATGGGGAGGAAAATGAAGAATGACCAGTAAGGGTGAGTTTCGTGATATCTCCCCACTCAACAAAATATTAACAAATAGAATCCAGCAACATATAAAAAGGATGTCACAATAAAGTGGGATTTATCTTGGGAGGGAAAGGCTAGTTCAACATTTCACAGTCAATCAATGTAATTCACCATATTAACAGACTAAAGAAGTAAAACTGCATCATCATCTCAAGAGATCCGGAAAAAGCCTTTGACAAAATTGAACATCCATTCATGATTAAAAAAAGAAAAACTCTCAGAAAAATGAGAATAGAAAGAAATGTCCTTAACCTCGTAGAGAACAAGATATAAATTTATTAAAATTCATTTAAAAAGAAATGGGAAGTTTTAATGGAACAATTACATTAAAAGAAACTGAGAAGGTGACTAAATAGCACCCATTGACAAGATAATGGCTAAATTGTACTTAATCTTCTCAAGTTATTTAAAGGATTTTAGACCAGTATTTCTCAGTCCTAAAGACTCACTAGAATCACCTGTGGAGCTGTTTTTTAAAAATTTAATTTAATTAAAAATACTGTTTTCTGGTGAGTCCCAGACTACTTGAATCAGAACCTCTAAGAGACAGGTCTGAACATTAATATTTCTCTAAAGCTCCCCAGGTAATTCTAATGTGCAAACTAGGTTTGCCAACCATTGTTCCTGTCTACTGACAAAGATGACAAATATAGTTCCCAAATCATTTTATAAAAACAGCTACAATTTGATACCTCAAACCAATAAAGAAAGCTAGAGACAAGTTGTTTATGGATATAGAAGAAAAAATTAAAATAAAATATTAAGATATAGAATCGAGTAATATATCAAAAGATACATTAACTTTGTTGGTGTAACTGAACCATTTGTTGATGTAATTAATTATATTAACTTAATCAAGGTAGAAAGACTATATTATCATATATATAAAGACATTTTACACATTATCATATATAAAGAAATTTGATAATAAAGAACTCTGATTAAGCAGTCATTCTAAATAAAAAATTCTAAGAGAGCAAGAGAAAAAATTATTTTTGTGTTATAAAAAACATTTACCAAAATCATTTAGATGGTGAAACATAGAGCCCATTTCAATTTAAACCAGTAAATAGATAATGCAAGCTACTATCGTTATTATTCAATATTGTCTTGAATATTCTATAGCAGTATGCTCAAGTTTTACTGTGTACATGAGTCACCTGGGGATCTTTAAAATGCAGCTTATGATTTAGTAGGTCTAGGGATGGGGCTGAGATTCTTCATCTTTAATAAGGTCCTAGATGATGCCAATACTATTGATTCCACACTTTCAGTAGCCAGATTAGCAAATGCAATAAGACAAGAACATTGAATAATCATCATAAATATTAGAAAAGGAAAACAAACTAGCTTTTTTTGCCATTCTTTGAATTTATATTTAGAAAATCCAAGAGACTATAGTAAAAATGCTAGTAAAATTTAACAAGATACCTGAATATTTGATAAATATTTAAAAAAATAGCTTTTTTTCTGTGCTAGCAGTAAGCACCTAGAAATAGAAATGGGAAATATATCTCATTCTCAATGGAAACAATTTAAACTATCTGGGAATAAACTTAACAAGAATTGCACAAGACCCAATAAAGAAAACCATATTGAATGACAAAAAAAGCAAATCTGTAGGTGTCAGGTTTAGGGTAGGAAGAAAATAGTAGGTTTTAAATATGTTGAGTGTGTGGTGCTGGTGGAATATTTGATTAGAGATATCAAGTTGGCCGTGTGATATATGAGTCTTGTCTAAGAGACATGGATGGAGATGAAGGTTTGGGGGTTGTTAGCACTGTGGATCAGGAAATCTGGAAAGGTCCATCAATAGGTTTCAGGGTGTCCATGAACCTCCTAAAATGGTTTGGAAAAATTTCTGCTTGTGCACTTGTTTTTAGGGACAAGGCCCAGAATTTTCATCAGATTCTCAAATGGACTGATCACAAATTTAAAGACTGCTGATATTGATGGTGATTGAGGTTATAGGAATGGGTGAAATTACTCAGCAAAAATGTGTAGAGTGAGAAGATAACCAAGGATGGAGCCTTATAGTAGAACAACACTTGTAGGGCAGGTAGAGGAAGATACTGCGGAATGGACAGGTATGTAGTAGGAAAACCAGGAGAGTGTGATGTTATGAAAATTAATAGAAGAAAGTGTTCCAAGAAGGAGAAAGAGGTTCACAGAAATCAAGTAAGTTAAGAACAGAACCCCATCCACTGAATAGCAACAAGGAGTCATTGGTAACTGGTAAGAGTAGTTGCAGTGGGTTGGTTAGAAAACTTAGTTGGAAGTCAAAGCATAAGTTTAAGGATCAGCCTCAGGAGGGGAAACTCTTCCACTGAGACAGAAAGAAGAAAAAGACAAGGATAGATTTAGTTAGTCTTGTAGATCTGAGAGTGGGAAGCTAAAGAAATTCTCATAGGATTGTCTCTTCATTCTTCCTAAAGTAGGAGGTGAGGTCATGTCTTAAGAGTGAGATAGGAGGTTTGAGGCATGTTGCCTGAGAAGACTGATGAAGTTTTAAAATTATTACTAGTATTTGACAAGAGGAGATTGCTGACTAGGAATATATGGTTTACAGGCAGTGCTAGAAACCAAGTGAAAATCAAAGATCTAGAATATGAAGGGATACCAATATGCACTGTGAACTTACATTTTCCAATACTGCCTGGTAGATCATAGAAGTTAAAGGTGGGGTTTCCTAGGATAGTGCGATGGGAGGATATGGGGCAAGGTTGTTGAGAAGAGTATTATGAGAGGGGTGACATGATAGATCATGAGGTGTAGACTAAGTAAAAAATAAAGTAGAGACAGGAGAGAAATGAAGTCCAAGGACAGGCATAGCAGGAATGAAGGACTTTAAAGAGCTGAAAGTAGCTACTATACATGGATTTTAATTGGGATCTCTGGAAGAGGCTTGGGGTGGAGAGGACCATTATGATACAGAGGCCAAAAGCTTTGATTAAGACCATAACCAGGTGGGTGGTTAGTGGTGGATGGTTTAGGAGGAACTGATGATATGTTAAACAACATGAATCTCAAATGACAAACATATCTTTTAAACTTAAGGACTGGGAAATAATGGTTTGAAAAATGCACTGGTGAGTGAAAAGAATGCAAAACCCATGCCTTAGAGCTATGTAACATGGTATTTGGGAGAGAGCTATGGAATATGCCATACGGGAAGATGGCCCTTGAAAGGGCAACCAAAGAAGTAGTGGCCTTGGGAGATGCACCAAATTTTAGTAAAGCAAGGAAGTATAGGAAGTGTTCTGTGTAGCAGCTGAGGGTAGAAGGGAATCTGTTTACTCTGGAATAAGGTACATAGGGTTTTGCAGCGGGATGGTTTGGAAGTAAAGGAGGATAGAGGTTGGGTCAGAAGAGAGGAAGCACAGAGCATGAAGGAGTGAGCTGACTGGATAGCTGTCTGGATGTGTGTACATTTTGGGGTGGTGACCAAGGATGGCAGGAATGATAGGCACAGAATATTTTGGCTTCCACAGACCTGACAGAGTCTGCTTTAGAGTTGTATCAGACATGGTTGCTTTTTTTTAGGGGGGGGTATGCTTTTTTAAAATTTTATTAAAAAAATTGTATACAGCAGGTTCTTATTAGTTATCTATTTTATACATATTAGTGTATATATGTCAATCTCAACCTCCCAATTCATCCCCCCTACCCCGCTTTCCCACCTTGGTGTCCACGTTTGTTCTCTACATCTGTGTCTCTATTTCTGCCTTGAAAACTGGTTCATCTGTACCATTTTTCTAGATTCCATATATATGTGTTAACATACGATATTTGTTTTTCTCTTTCTGATTTACTTCACTCTGTATGACAGTCTCTAGGTCCATCCACGTCTCTACAAATGACCTAATTTCATTCCTTTTTATGGCTGAGTAATATTCCATTGTATATATGTACCACATCTTCTTTATCCATTCATCTGTCGATGGGCATTTAGGTTGTTTCCATGACTTGGCTATTGTAAAGAGTGCTGCAAGGAACATTGGGGTGCATGTGTCTTTTTGAATTATGGTTTTTTCTGGGTATATGCCCAGTAGTGGGATTGCTGGGTCATATGGTAATTCTATTTTTAGTTTTTTAAGGAACCTCCATACTGTTCTCCATAGTGACTGTATCAATTTACATTCCCACCAAGAGTTCAAGAGGGATTGACATGGGCTGCTTTTTAAGATAATTTTTCTCTGACAGACTGCAGCTTGCTTTGTAGATCTTGAATCATTGTATTCTTGCCTAGTATTTTCTTTAAATTATAAAGATGTTCTTTTAAGGCTGCCAGTTAACAGATTTTGACTAAGGACTCAAATTCTGAGTGTGAGATACAGGAATTTATAAAGTGATAATCAGACTGAGGATCTGACCTCATGGAGCCTATTGACTAGATTCTACATGGGAATCTGTCACTAAACAAATGTGTTAAATCCTACAGGAGTTTCCTACAATGCATATTATGGAAGTGTATCATATGGTACTCAGTCTTCTGTGGGATGGGGAATGGTCTCCTCTAGCTTATGTAAAACAGGTGGTATAAAGAAGTAAGAAGAATATTTGTTCTTTAGACAGACTGATCTGAGGCCCAACTTATTACTCCATCATTATATGTAAACCTGAATAGGTTTTATTAAACTCTGAGCCAAAGTCTTCTCATTTCTGTATTGAATATAGGTTATATCTTGCAGGATAGCAGTGAGTGCTAAGCAAGTTAATGTAAATATAGCAATAGGTATAGTAGTTAGCACATGGTAAATAATCTAAAGGTTAGTTCTCTCTTTCCCTAGAGAACTTCCTATAGGTACTTCATCAAATACTACTAAAGTTATAAATAAAGAAATGTATCCTATTATTATGTAAACTATCTCTTTAATATTATTGTATTTAGATTAGGAAATTATCTTACCCATTTAGTTGACTGAATTTTTAAACTAAATTAAGCATATGGTGGAACATTATCTGATGAAGTTGGACTGGGAAATTAAAAAAAAAATTTGTATGACTGCTACTCTGTTTTTCCTATAATATGAAAATCTTAGTAAAAAAAAAAATCTTTGTTTAGGATTGCCATGGGATTTGTTTCTATTTTTCACTTAAACTCTGTTGATTTGAGGGACCTTCAAGATGGTGGAGGAGTAAGACTTGGAGATCACCTTCCTCCCTGCAAATACATCAGAAATACATCTACATGTGAACAACTCCTAGAGAACACTTACTGAACGCTGGCAGAAGACCTCAGATCCCAAAAGGCAAGAAACTCCCCACATACCTGGGTAGGGCAAAAGAAAAAAGAAAAACCACAGACAAAACAATAGGGATGGGCTTGCCCCTCTGGGAGGGAGCTGTGAAGGAGGAAAAGCTTCCACACACTAGGAAGCCCCTTCACTGGTGGAGACACGGGGTGGCAGTGGGGAAGCTTCAGAGCCACGGAGAAGAGCGTAGCAACAGGGGTGCAGAGGGCAAAGCGGAGAGAATCCCACACAGAGGATCGGAGCCGACCAGCACTCACCAGCCTGAGAGGCTTGTCTGCTCACCCGCCGGGATGGGTAGGGGCTGGGAGCTGAGGCTTGGGCTTCGGAGGTCAGATCCCAGGGAGATGAGTGGGGTTGGCTGTGTGAATACAGCCTGAAGGGGGCTAGTGCACCACAGCTAGCCGGAGGGAGTCCAGGAAAAAGTGTGGAACTGCCTGAGAGGCAAGACACCAGTGGTTGTGGGTGCACGAGGAGAGGGAATTCAGAACACCACCTAAACAAGCTCCAGAGATGGGCACGAGCCATGGATAACAGCACAGACACCAGAGACGGGCATGAAACACTAACGCTGCTCCTGCAGCCACCAACAAACCTGTGTGCAAGCACAGGTCACTCTCCACACCTCGCCTCCTGAGAGCCTGTGCAGCCCGCCACTGCCAGGGTCCCGTGATCCAGGGACAACTTCCCCGGGAGAACACATGGTGCACCTCAGGCTGTTACAACATCACTCCGGCCTCTGCCGCAGCAGGCTCGCCCTGCATTCCGTACCCCTCCCTCACCTCCAGCGTGAGTGAGCCAGAGCCCCCTAATCAGCTGCTACTTTAACCCCATCCTGTCTGGGCGGGGAACAGATGCCCTCAGGTGACCTACATACAGAGGCGGGGCTAAATCCAAGGCTGAACACCAGGAGCTATGGGAACAAAGAAGAGAAAGGAAAATTTCTCCCAGCAGCCTCAGGAGCAGCAGATTAAATCTCCACTATCAACTTGATGTACCCTGCAGCTGTGGAATACCTGAATAGACAACGAATCATCCCAAAATTCAGGCGGTGGACTTTGGGAGCAACTGTAGACTTGGGGTTTGCTTTCTGCATCTAATTTGTTTCTGGTTTTACATTTATCTTAGTTTAGCATTTAGAGTTTATTATCATCAGTAGATTTGTTTATGGATTTGGTTGCTCTCTTCCTTTTCTTTTATATATATATATATATATATACATATATATATATATATTTTTTTCCTTTTTCTCCCTTTTTTTTTTTTTTATGCGGTATGTGGGCCTCTCACTGTTGTGGCCTCTCCCGTTGCGGAGCACAGGCTCTGGACGTGCAGCCTCAGCGGCCATGGCTCACGGGCCCAGCCGCTCCATGGCATGTGGGATCCTCCCGGAACAGGGCACGAACCTGTGTCCCCTGCATCAGCAGGTGGACTCTCAACCACTGCGCCACCAGGGAAGCCCTCCTTCTTCTCCTTTTGTAAGTGTGTATGTGTATATCTCTTAGTGTGATTTTGTCTGTATATCTTTACTTTTACCATTTGTCCTAGGGATCTGTATATCTGTTTTTCTTTTTCTTTTTTTTTAGTATAGTTTTTAGTGCTTGTTATCATTGGTGGATTTGTTTCTTGGTTTGGTTGCTCTCTTCTTTCTTTCCTTTTTTTATCATTTTTTAATTTTTAATAATTTATTTTTATTTTAATAACTTTATTTATTTTGTTTTTCTTCTGAGCTGTGTGGCTGACAGGGTCTTGGTGCTTCAGCTGGGTGTGAAGCCTGAGCCTCTGAGGTGGGAGAGCTGAGATCAGGACATTGGTCCACCAGAGAGCTCCTGGCCCCATGTAATATCAAACAGAAAAATCTCTCCCAGAGATCACCATCTCAAAGCTAAGACCCAGTACCACTCAACAACCAGCAAGCTACAGTGCTGGACACCCTGTGCCAAACAACTAGCAAGACAGGAACACGACCACACCCATTAGCAGAGAGGCTTCATAAAATCATAATAAGGTCACAGACACCCCAAAACATATCACTGGACGTGGTCCTGCCCACCAGAAAGACAAGATCCAGCCTCATCCACCAGAAAACAGGTACCAGTCCCCTCCACCAGGAACCCTACATAACCCACTGAACCAACCTTACCCACTGGGGGCAGACACCAAAACAATGGGAATTATGAACCGGAAGCCTGCAAAAAGGAGACCCCAAAGACAGTAAGTTAAGCAAAATGAGAAATACACAGCAGATGAAGAAGCAAGGTAAAAACCCATCAGACCAAACAAAGAAAGAGGAAATAGGCAGTCTACCTGAAAAAGAATTCAGAGTAGTGATAGTAAAGATGATCCAAAATCTTCAAAATAGAATGGAGAAAATAAAACAAATATTTAACAACGACCCAGAAGAACTAAAGAGCAAACAAACATGATGAACAACACAATAAAGGAAATTAAAAATTCTCTAGAAGGAATCGATAGCAGAATAACTGAGGTAGAAGAACAGATAAGTGACCTGGAAGATAAAATAGTGGAAGTAACTACTGCAGAGCAGAATAAAGAAAAAAGAATGAAAAGAATTGAGGACAGTCTCAGAGACCTCTGGGACAATATTAAATGCATCAACATTCAGTGCATCAACATTCAAATTATAGGGGTCTCAGAAGAAGAAGAGGGGAAAAAAAGGGACTGAGAAAATATTTGAAGAGATTATAGTTGAACACTTCCCTAATGTGGAAAAGGAAATAGTCAATCAAGTCCAGGAAGTGCAAAGAGTCCCATACAGGATAAATCCAAGGAGAAACATGCCAAGACACATATTAATCAAACTATAAAAATTAAATACAAAGAAAAAATATTAAAAGAAGTAAGGAAAAAACAACAAATAACATACAAGGGAATCACCATAAGGTTAACAGCTGATCTTTCAGCAGAAACTCTGCAAGCCAGAAAGGAGTGGCAGGACATATTTAAAGTGATGAAAGGGAAAAACCTACAACCAAGATTACTTTACCCAGCAAGGATCTCATTCAGATTTGACAGAGAAATTAAAACCTTTACAGACAAGCAAAGCTAAGAGAATTCAGCACCACCAAACCAGCTTTACAACAAATGCTAAAGGAACTTCTCTAGGCAGGAAACACAAGAGAAGGAAAAGGCCTACAAAAACAAAAACAAAACAATTAAGAAAATGGTAATAGGAATATACATATAGAAAATTACCTTAAATGTAAGTGGATTAAATGCTCCAACCGAAAGACATAGACTGGCTGAATAGATACAAAAACAAGACGAATCTATATGCTGCCTACAAGAGACCCACTTCAGACCTAGGGACACATACTGATTGAAAGTGAGGGGATGGAAAAAGATATTCCATGCAGAGGGATATCAAAAGAAAGCTGGAGTAGCAATTCTCATATCAGACAAAATAGACTTTAAAATAAAGACTATTGGGCTTCCCTGGTGGCGCAGTGGTTGAGCGTCCGCCTGCCGATGCAGGGGACATGGGTTCGTGCCCCAGTCTGGGAAGATCCCACATGCCGCGGAGCGGCTGGGCCCGTGAGCCATGGCCGCTGTGCCTGCGCATCCGGAGCCTGTGCTCCACAACGGGAGAGGCCACGACAGTGAGAGGCCCACGTACCACAAAAAAAAAAATAAAAAAAAATAAAAAATAAAAAAATAAAGACTATTACAAGAGACAAAGAAGGACACTACATAATGATCAAGAGATCAATCCAAGAAGAAGATATAACAGTTGTAAATATTTACACACCCAACATAGGAGCACGTCAATACATAAGGCAAATGCTAACAGCCATAAAAGGGGAAATCGACAGTAACACAAACATAGAAGGGGACTTAAACACACCACTTTCACCAATGGACAAATCATCCAAAATGAAAATAAATAAGAAAACACAAGCTTTAAATGACACATTAAACAAGGTGGACTTAATTGATATTTATAGAACATTCCATCCAAAAACAACAGAATACACTTACTTCTCAAGTGCTCATGGAACATTCTCCAGGATAGATCATACTTGGGTCACAAATCAAGCCTGTAAATTTAAGAAAATTGAAATCTTATCAAGGATCTTTTCCAACCACAAGGTTGAGACTAGATATCAATTACAAGAAAAAATCTGTAAAAAATACAGACACATGGAGGCTAAATAATACACTACTAAATAGCAAGAGATCACTGAAGAAATCAAAGAGGAAATCAAAAAATAAACAAACGACAATAAAAAAACGACAGCCCAAAACCTATGGGATGCAGCAGAAGCAGTTCTAAGAGGGAAGTTTATAGCAATACTATTCTACCTCAAGAAACAAGAAACTTCAAAAATGAACAACCTAACCTTACACCTAAAGCAATTAGAGAAAGAACAAAAAAATCCCCAAAGTTAGCAGAAGGAAATAAATCATAAAGACAGATCAGAAATAAATGAAAAAGAAATGAAGGAAACAATAGCAAAGATCAATAAAACTAAAGGCTGGTTCTCTGAGAGATAAACAAAATTGATAAACCATTAGCCAGACTCATCAAGAAAAAAAGAGGGAAGACTCAGTTCAGTAGAATTAGAAATGAAAAAGGAGAAGTAGCAACTGACACTGCAGAAATACAAAGGATCATGAGAGATTACTACAAACAACGATACGCCAATAAAATGAACAACCTGGAAGAAATGGACAAATTCTTAGAAAAGCACAACTTTCTGAGACTGAACCAGGAAGAAATAGAAAATATAAGCAGACCAATCACAAGCACTGAAATGGAAACTGTGATTAAAAATCTTCCAACAAACAAAAGCCAGATGGCTTCACAGGTGAATTCTATCAAACATTTAGAGATGAGCTAACTCCTATCCTTCTCAAACTCTTCCAAAGTATAGCAGAGGGAGGAACACTCCCAAACTCATTCTACAAGGCCATGAACACCCTGATACCAAAACCAGACAAAGATGTCACAAAGAAAGAAAACTACAGGCCAATAACACTAATGGAAATAGATGCAAAAATCCTCAAAATACCAGCAAACAGAATCCAACAGCACATTAAAAGGATCACACACCATGATCAAGTGGGGTTTATCCCAGTAATGCAAGGATTCTTCAGTATACGCAAATCAATGTGATAAACCATAGTAACAAACTGAAGGAGAAAAACCATATGATCATCTCAATAGATGCAGAAAAAACTTTCGACAAAATTCAACCCATTTATGATAAAAAACCCTCCAGAAAGTAGGAATAGAGGGAACTTACCTCAACATAATAAAGGCCATATATCACAAACCCACAGCCAACATCATTCTCAATGGTGAAAAACTGAAACCATTTCCACTCAGATCAGGAATAAGACAAGGTTGCCAACTCTCACCACTATTATTCAACACAGTTTTGGAAGTTTTAGCCACAGCAATCAGTGATGAAAGGAAATAAAAGGAATGAAAATTGGAAAGAAGAAGTAAAACTATCACCGTTTGCAGATGACATGATACTATACATAGAGAATCCTAAAGATGCTACCAGAAAACTACTAGTGGTAATCAATGAATTTGGTAAAGTAGCAGGATACAAAATTAATACACAGAAATCTCTTGCATTCCTATACACTCATGATGAAAAATCTGAAAATGAAATTCAGGAAACACTCCCATTTACCACTGCAACAAAAAGAATAAAATACCTAGGAATAAACTTACCTAAAGAGACAAAAGACCTGTATGCATAAAACTATGACACTGATGAAAGAAATTAAAGACGATACAAACAGTTGTAGTGATATACCATGTTCTTGGATTGGAAGTACCAACATTGTGAAAATGACTCTACTACCCAAAAGCAATCTACAGATTCAATGCAATCCCTATCAAACTACCAATGGCATTTTTCACAGAACTAGAACAAAAAATTCCACAATTTGTATGGAAACATAAAAGACCCCGAATAGCCAAAGCAATCTTGAGAAAGAAAAACGGACTTGGAGGAATCAGGTTCCCAGACTTCAGACTATAATACAAAGCTACAGTAATCAAAACAGTATGGTACAGGCACAAAAACAGAAATATAGATCAATGGAACAGGATAGAAAGCCCAGAGATAAACCCACGCACATATGGTCACCTTATTTTTGATAAAGGAGGCAAGAATATCCAATGGAGAAAAGACAGGCTCTTCAATAAGTGGCACTGGGGAAACTGGACAGCTACATGTAAAAGAATGAAATTAGAACCCTCTCTAACACCATACACAAAAATAAACTCAAAATGGATTAAAGACCTAAATGAAGGGCCAGACACTATAAAACTCTTAGAGGAAAACATAGACCGAACACTCTATGACATAAATCATAGAAAGATTCTTTTTGACCCACCTCCTAGAGAAATGGAAATAAAAACAAAAATAAACAAATGGGACCTAATGAAACTTCAATGCTTTTGCACAGCAAAGGAAACCATAAACAAGATGAAAAGAAAACCCTCAGAATGGGTGAAAATATTTACAAACAAACAACTGACAAAGGACTAATCTCCAAAATATACAAGCAGCCCATGCAGCTCAAAATCAAACAAACAAACAACCCAATCCAAAAATGGGCAGAAGACCTAAATAGACATTTCTCCAAAGAAGATATACAGATTGCCAACAAACGCATGAAAGGATGCTCAACATCACTAATTATTAGAGAAATGCAAGTCAAAACTACAATGAGGTATCACCTCACATCGGTCAGAATGGCCAATATCAAAAAATCTACAAACAATAAATGCTGGAGAGGATGTGGAGAAAAGAGAACACTCTTGCATTGTTGGTAGGAATGTAAACTGATGCAGCCACTATGGAGAACAGTATGGAGTTTTCCAAAAACTAAAAATAGATCTACCATACAACCTGGCAATTCCACTACTGGCCATATCCCCTGAGAAAACCATAATTCAAAACGAGTTATGTTCCACAATGTTCATTGCAGCTCTATTTACAATAGCCAGGACATGGAAGCAACCTAAGTGTCCACTGACAGATGAATGGATAAGGAAGATGTGGCACATATATACAATGGAATATTACTTAGCCATAAAAAGAAACGAAACTGAGTTATTTTAGTGAGGTGGATGGACATAGAGACTGTCATACAGAGTGAAGTAAGTCAGATAGAGAAAAACAAATATCGTATGCTAAAACATATATATGGAATCAAAAACAAAAAAACGTTCTGAAGAACTTAGGGGCTGGACAGGAATAAAGACGCAGACGTAGAATATGGACTTGAGGACACGGTGAGGGGGAAAGGTAAGCTGGGACAAAGTGAGAGAGTGGCATGGACATATATACACTACCAAATGTAAAATAGATAGCTAGTGGGAAGCAGCCGCATAGCACAGGGAGATCAGCTCGGTGCTTTGTGACCACCAGAGGGGTGGGATAGGGAGGGTGGGAGCGAGATGCAAAAGGGAGGAGATATGGGGATATATGTATACATATAGCTGATTCACTTTGTTATACACGAGCAACTAATACAACATTGTAAAGCAATTATACTCCAATAAAGGTGTTAAAAAAAAAAACTGTTGATTTTGCCTATATCCATATGTATCTCATTAGTGACACATGTAAGTGTAAAGATGACCCAACATTTACCAATAGTTGCATTTGAAAGCTTCCAATGTTTTCCAAGGGAAGGTCAGACAACCCTTGTTATTCAGCACCCAGTGTAAGTCAAGAACACCAAAGTAAGTGTTAGAAGACAAAGTTATTCCCTTCAGTATTTCACCATCTTAAACCTTAGGCTAAAGAAAACCCCCATCCAAATCGTAGATCAATTCATTTTTCTTGAGTACAAAGTATTATTAGTGGTCCTGGAAGTGGCCCGCAGTCAAAATAGCAAATAGAAAGAAGCATGGGAACATGTGACAGAATTCCTTATTCAGAAATGCTATAAAGGGATATGACAAAATTTCTAATAACTCTCCAGGCTTTGTTGCTGTGTTCCCTAAATTATTGTGGAGAGGGCACATGTAAATTGGCCCTTCATAGAGGACTTAAATAGGATTGTAGCTGCAGGCAGAGCCTAGGCATTCTTATCCAATATCTATCTCCTATCCCTTCCCGATAGAACCCGATTTTGAAAGTTTATCCTTTGACCCTCAGTTCCAGAGAAAGGTTTTGTTTTGTCTAAGCCAATCAATATTTGACAGTTCCCTAATGACTGACGAAGGGGTACATGGCTTCACTTGGCTCAAACGGACTGCGGCTGTGCTCTGTGCTTAGAGAGAGGTTTTCTATCTGTTCTTGATTTAAACAATGGAGCATATGGCATGTTACACCAGAAGGTATCCAGTGTGAATGAAGGGAACCAGCCTAAGATGAGACCAGGGCTGAGGACTGCAGAACACAGAGAAGGAAGGAAGACGGGTCCTTGATGAGCCGCTGTTCATGTTGTCCTGGGGCCTGCCCCACTTTTGAATTTCCAGTTATATGAAATCATTAGCCAGGGTCAGTGGGAATCAGATATGTTTCATACACAGATTATATTAACTAACACATTGAGTCAATATCCATGGCACAGCTTTATAGACATTTGGCTGGAGAATATGATTAAGAGCGTAGGTCTGTAGCTATTGGAGTTTCATGGGAAAACCATGGGCCTTGAAAGGGGACAGACCTGGGTTCCAATGTTGGCTCCTCTATTTACTTGTTGTAGGGTCTTGGGCCGGTAGCCTATCTCTTTGCTTCAGGTGACTCACATGTCATCAGTAAATTATACTATATCTATCTGATAGAATTTTAAGGATTAAAATGTCAGTGAGATAAAATTACACAGTGACTGGCACATAGTGAATGGGCAAAAAATGGTAGCTAGTAGCTAGTATTAGCTACTTAAAGAAATATTTTTTGACCCAAGTCTCATTTCTTTGATCCTTCCTATAAAACTTTGAAGAAGTATTGCCTAAATTCGTTCTTCACTTCCTTAAGTTCAAGTCTATTTGTAGCCTACTATAATCAGGTTTTAGTTTCCCTATCAAGGTCATCAAATCCACTGAATTCTTCAGGTAGTCATCTTCCTCTTCATTTCAGTTGCACTTGACTCAATTAACTAATCCTTCCTTTTCATAGTACTTTATTTTCTTGGCTACCAGAACACCATCCTTTCTTGAATTTCCCCCTGCTCTGTTCATTGATTGCACCTTTGCTGGCTTTTCCTCCTCTGTTTTCCTCTAAATTTGGGGATATTCCCAAGCTCAGTCCTGGCCCTCTCTTCCTCCCTCTCTGATCTCCCTGTGTGACAATTCAGCCCCCAAGGATTTATCCACCATTGGTTTGCTGATGACCTTCACATTCACACCTCTAACCCAAATCTTGCCCCTGAACTCCAGGTCATATATGCAGCTTCCTGCTTGACATCTCCGCTGGGATGCCTATTTTTCTCCGTTCTCATGTAACCACCCTAGTGCAGCCGTCATTCATCTTACCTCTGCTATCATAATAGCCTCTTAATTAGTGTCTCCATTACAACTCTGGCCACTCCCCACACCACCTCTCTCCATTTTCTACCCAGCAGCCAGAATGATGAAAAAAAAAAAAATGCAATTCAGAACATATTCCTTAGCTGGTTAAAATCCTCCAATGCTTTCCCGTAGCCCTTGTGATAAAATTCCAAACCCTAGCAAGGCCTACCAGGCTGGGCCACTGCCTTTCTCTCGACTCACCTCGTATCCCTCTCCGTCTTCACCACGCTCCAGTCACTGTGGTCTTCTCTTGTCCTCAAACGGGCCCAGCTTAGGCCACTGCATTTGCTTTTCTCACTTTCTGGATTGCCCTTCCAATGGCTGACTTCTCGTCATTTAATTCATTCAGTCTCCAGCGCAAAGATTACTTTTCCAAAGGAACCCCATAGCCACTGTCTATCACTTTATCCTGCTTCATATTTTTCACAGCACTCATTATGCTCTAAAATCATCTTGTCATCTGGCTCCCTCATTACAGTGTAAACTGCTGTAGAGCTGAAATCATATCTTTCTTATTCACCATTCTATTTCTCTCACCTAGAATAGTGCTCAGTACCTACTAGGTGCTCAAAAGTTTTTACTGAGTGAATAAAGGAATGAATGAGTAATAATAGTGTTTAACTAACATTGAACTGCATTTGGTATTTTGTGGAGTCCTTTCACTTTCATTACCTGGCATCATCCCCATGATAATCTGTGAGGTAGGTATTATTGTTAAATTCATTTACAGATGAACTGAGTAATTTGGTGCCCTTTTACCTCCACATTTTTTTAAGTCCTCAAAGAAGAAGAAAGTCAAGGAACCTTAGTAAAATAATATAATAGGCTAAGCTAACCATCTGTGAACTTTTGCTTTTTGTTCTTAACCAAATGTTAGAAATTGAACTACATGTGTTTCTAGCCTGAACACTACAAACCATTCAAACAAAATTCTCTCTATTATTTCTGGGTCCAGATGCAAGAGGTCCATGGTAGTCAATGCTCTGTAATTAAATGAGATTTCAGGCTGAGCTTCTAATCCCCTGAGACACAGAATGTGCAGCTGTACTAATAACTCGGCCTATTATATGGAAAGCCAGCCAGGCCCTTATTTCTTTATGTATGTCCACACATATACACACACTCACACACATACATTCACATTTATATTTTTAAAGCCAACAACAATCTAAACACAAGGTTCTCATTCTGTCTTTAAATATGGGAAATAATATTAGATTAAGTTAATGTAATCACTAACATCATGTTCTGAAAATTGAAAACTAATGCAGCTTTGTTCCACACCCCCAAACTGCCCAAGAAATCAGAATTTCCAGAATACTCAGACCCATACTTTTCAATGATAAAATATATGTACCACACTTGGAGTAAGGTACATAATTTAATATTTTATTGTGTTTGATTTACAGGCTTCCTCAGTCCTTATTAAATTTCAGTTTTCACAATTGAGGAAAGGCCTTAAAGAAAACATACTTTGTGGTTAAAGATGTATCCCACATGTGCTGGGCGGGCAATTTAAAAGGCCTGTTAACTCTTCTCTGAGCCTTCACAGTGCTGCTGAAAATCCTGATTGCAAAGCTCAGGTGAGTAGGGCTGAAGCAGAAAGGGTCAGTGTTCAGATTCCAGGCTAAAAGTAATGCTTACTTCTTTGAGGTCTGATGTTACATCAACATCTACCCCAGAGCAAAATCTGGTATGCAAAGCTTTGGAAAATTATATGAAAGTGTGTCTTTTATCTTTTTTTTTTTTTTTTAAGAAATTTTAAGGGGGTAGGGAGAGTGATTTGTTTCTGACAACTTTGGCAAGGCTTTCACTAAGCACACTTTCAGGGCTTCCCTGGTGGTGCAGTGGTTGAGAGTCTGCTTTCCGAGGCAGGGCACACGGGTTCGTGCCCCGGTCCGGGAAGATCCCACATGCTGCGGAGTGGCTGGGCCCGTGAGCCATGGCTGCTGAGCCTGTGCATCTGGAGCCTGTGCTCCGCAACGGGAGAGGCCACAACAGTGAGAGGCCCGCGTACCGCAAAAACAAACAAACTAACAACAAAAAAAAACTAAGCACGCTTTCAGAGCAGCAATTCCCTAGCTGACAAAGGCCTGGACGTGACCTCAAATATCTGCAGCTTGAGAAATGTTACACGGAGCCACAGATGACTTCAGTCAGGAATTCCAGGTCCCGATGAACAGGTACCTCTGGACTTTCAACTGTCAGTGCCGCTTCCTGAAAGCACTGCCTGCTCCAGGGACTCTGGCCTGAAAAAGATCCAAGCTATGGAACTGAAATCACCGAAGAATAAAAATACCCTTTTGGTTTTTCCAAACAAACAGTCCCTGCTAATCTTAATCCAACTCCAATGCCACCTAACCTTGAAGATGTTTCCAAGTCTCTTATCCCTGGGGAACTATGCTCTCATGCCTCTCTTGCACCTTTGCATTTCTATTGTGTCAGTGATCATATTCTGTCCTACCCGCTATTCCACACAACAGGGAACAGGAGGCTTTGCCCTCTACTTTATATCCTCTATCTCATCTCAGAGTCACCTTTGATTCTTTCTTCTCCCACAATGACTACATCTCATCAATCATTAACACTTCCTGATTCTCTTTTCTCAGTATCTCCTGAAAACATTCACTTCTTTACAGTCCCACTGTCCCATCTGAGTCTGAGCTACCTCCAGGTCTTGTTTTATCATCATAATACTCTAAAACGTTTTCCTGACTCAAGTCTTATCCTTGGTCTGCCTCCTCTTGCCCATTTATTTCTTGCTCTGTAGCCAGAGTGATTTTTTTCCTAAAATGCCTATTTATCTGATCATCTCATTCCCTTGCTTAAAATTTTAGTATCATCCCATTGTCCTAGGGATGAGATCTAAACTCCTTACCATGGCTTACAAGGTTCTATCTCTCCCTTCTAACTCTTGTACTATACACTCCAGAGATACTTAACTCCTTTAGTTCCTCCTTTGAAGCCTGTTGGGCCCTTTCTTGCCTCTGAGCCTTTGCCTATGCTGTTCCCCAGTACTCTCCCTATGGCTTCACCTGGCTAATTCCTACTCATGCCTTTGTTCTCACGTTAGATACAACTTCTACCTGGACAGCATCCTTGACCTCTATTTCATCTTGTTCTTTTCTAACACAGCATTTTGTCTTCCCCTAGCACAGCACTTAGACTTTATTATTCTTTTTCCCCTTTAGACTAGAAGCTCCCCAAGCACAGAAAGTCTATGTACTTTGCTCTTATATCTTCATCACCTAGCTCAGTGCCTGGCACACAGAAAGGCATTTAATAGCCACTCAATGAAATATTAACCTTTATCCTTCCACACAATTTGACTCAGTGCCTTGTACATAATGGATGCTCAATAGCAATTGATGAATCAGATCAAATTGACACATTGCTCAAATTATCTGACAGAAAATGCAGGTTGTTGAGACACAGTAACACAATTAGCTGGTTTAGGAACTATTAAAAGGTTATTTTCTGAAAAATGGATTTGACTCTGGTGATCAATGACCTTTGACTACTAAGATGACCAGAATAAGCAGACCATGATATGGTTGCTGAAATCATCTGGAAGATATTGGTGTTTGATTTTTACTGTCTGTTTTGCAACTCCATCTATTGCCTAGAAATTGGTCACTATAGGGATTGGTAGGAATTAAAAATGACCGTAATCCTGATTATAATACCTACTAATAGGCATTTACCATGTCCTTTACACGCATCAACTCAATTAATCCTCACAATAATTCTGAAAAGTAGAAACTGTTATTATTCTACTTTACAGATGAAATAACTGAGGCTGAAAAAAGTTCAATAACTTTCTTAAAGTCACACAGCTGGAGAGTGGTAGAGACAGAATCTGAACCTCAGAAGTCTTATTTTGGATTCCATGCTTTAAAATATTATGCTGTATTGCCACTACTCTTTGCTTCAATAACTAACTAGGGACTTAGATTTGGGGATATATGAATTTATGGGCCGTGCAAAAGCCTTAGGAGTCTTTTGTGTGGGCAGCATACATAATGCTTAGGAAACAAGGTCAGCCTCTTGTCATACCTGCTGGTCTTGATTTTAATAAAGCTTTGCAAGCTAGTCGTAAGAGAAATGGGAGCAATTTGGAAATAAATTACTTCCATTATGCTGCAGGATCTCCTATATACTGTGGCACTTAGGAATTATTCACAGATGTATGTTTACAGTTAAAAAATCAACTACACTGTGCTCAATTATATGGGGGAAAGACTCTAGTAAACAGTTTTTAATTGGATTGAAATTAAGATAAATTTAGGATAATGAAGGAAAATGTCTTAACAGCAAGATTTATAGACTGTGTGCAAAACTCCCATTGGAAGTGAAGGAAGTCCAGTATTTTGAAATGTAAAATTTACATTCACTTGAAGAAAAAAGATTATGTGTACAATCTATTTCCATGTAGTCATGAAATTCTTTCAAAACAACCTAGGTTACACGTGGGTCCTTCAACAGACATATATGAGCATTTGCTGTGTACGAAGTCCTATGCTAACTACTATGGGAGACAGAAAATTCTCTGAAATCTACAGATTTTACACAAGTTACAGATTTCAAGTAATTTAAAACCTACTTAGTTTTAAGACTTCTCTGTTAAAGGGAATACATGGTGTAGGCATAAATATTCATAAAATGACAGAACTAAGTTATTAAGTGTTCTTTTGGAAGAAATGCTGCCTTTGGTAAAGGAGGAAATGAGATCCTAGAAGCATATACATCCTGAAAGAAGAGAAAGACATGGGATTTATTTTTTTCCTCCTTTAATTCTAGGGTTTAAATGCAATAAAATGTATATGGAACATCCTATATGAAGTTTAAAAAACTAGGTTCTTTGAAAGCATTAGTAATATGGGGTGGGTTTTGAAGGATGGCACTAAGTCTACATTTAAAATCATATAAATGACTTGGAATAAATCATGGTATATTTTAAACCCATGCTATTCAAAGTGTGGTCTGTGGATAAGCAGCAGCAGCATCACTTAAAAGCTTGTGAGAAATGCAGAATCTCAGGCCAACCCCAGACCTACTGAATCAGAATCTGCATTTTAACAAGACCCCAAGTGAATCTGTATGCACATTAATGTTTAGAAGCATTGGTCTAAAAAAAAATCTGTGGCACAAAAGATGTTGCATCTTTGCTCTTTTTGCAATAATCATGTGTCATCATATCTTCTCTTTTTTCTCTATTCCCATCTGCAAACCATCTCCTTCAGATAAACTGATTTTTATCACCATCTCCTAACCAAAATTTAAGATTTTCTGTCTCTACTGCTTTTCACAAGAACTGCTCTTTACCTGAATGCGTTCTGTTTTCCTTTACACTTAAGCCATCTAGACTATCTGCATTTCCAGAATATGCTGGGCTCTTTCACAATTTCTGCCCAGATTTCCCTCCCTATCCTTATTTTGACCCACTTGGCCTTCAGGACTCTGTGAAGACTTTTATGTACCCTTCTTACTGTATTCTAAAATCTTTTTTCACTTTATTCTCCTAGTACTTGATAATATTTCTATGTGATAACACTAATCGCATTGCAATGTATTGTTAACATGTTCTCTTTCAGTACACTGTAAGTGTCTCAAGGGAAGAAATGTTTTAGCTGCTTTTGTAGCCTGGGTGCTTAAAAATGTTTGCTGAATGAGTGCTTTATTTGCAAATTAAAAATTATGCTTGCCTATTCTGTCAAACACTGGTCAGTGAACTAACTATAAGTATTAAGAAGAAAAGGAGCCAAGTCTAGGATCTCTAAAATGTTATCAACAATGCTTATACACAACACACATGTGCGCACACACACACACACACACACACACACACACGCTATTTGACCCTAATTTATTGATATATAATAAGCGATACAGCTTCTACAGGAAAAGTACCTGACTAATGTCAGATGATCTCACATTTGACAGGTACAAGTCAGATAATGCTAAAATGCATAAGGAGTAGCATAACATGGGTAAATTGTAAGATGACTTTCTATAGTCTTTATCATGGGAGTCCATGACACTATTATAGTTTGTGATCTTAAATCAAGTTGGATCTCTTTTTGTTTTGTAATTTCTCCATCTGTAAACTGCTTGTTACCCATCTATGGGAAAAAGGACAGTATGGGTATTAACCTCTGATAACACCCTAGAAATATGTTCAAGTCGCTATTGCAGATTTTTCTGGAATATTTTTCAACTTTGGGACACCTAGACTGAAGGGCAAGATAATTTTTGCCAAGTCTTACTAGGAATTTCTGGTTAGATTTTTTTCTCAATTGATGTGAGCACTGGTCGATTTTTATAGGATATTGTTGCTTTAGGAAGATATGGAAGATTTAAAAATAGACTTAGCTTATAGTAATCAAAACTGTATGGTACTGGCACAAAAACAGACACATAGATCAATGGAAGAGAATAGGCAGCCCAGAAATAAACCTACACACTTATGGTCAATTCATCTATGACAAAGGAGGCAAGAATATACAATAAAGAAAAGACTGTCTTTTCCATAAGTGATACCAGGAAAACTGGATAGCTACATGTAAAAGAATGAAATTAGAACATTCTCTAACACTATATACAAAAAATAAACTCAAAATGGATTAAAGACCTAAATGTAGGGCTTCCCTTGTGGCGCAGTGGTTGAGAATCTACCTGCTAATGCAGGGGACACGGGTTCAAGCCCTGGTCTGGGAGGATCCCACATGGCACGGAGCAACTAGGCCCGTGAGCCACAACTACTGAGCCTGCGCATCTGGAGCCTGTGCTCCGCAACAAGAGAGGCCACCAGAGTGAGAGGCCCGCACACCGCGATGAAGAGTGGCTCCCGCTTGCCACAACTTGAGAAAGCCCTCGCACAGAAACAAAGACGCAACACAGCAAAAATAAATAAATTAATTAATAAAAACTCCTACCTGCAACATCTTCCTTAAAAAAAAAAAAAAAAAAAAGACCTAAATGTAAGACTGGAAACCATAAAGCTCCTAGAAAAAAAACATAGGGAGAACACTCTTTGACATAAATCATAGCAATATTTTTTTTGGATCTGTCTCCTAAAGCAAAGGAAATAAAAGCAAAAATAAACAAATAGGAACTAATTAAACTTAAAAGCTTTTGCACAGCAAAGGAAGCTACTGACAAAATGAAAAGACATCCTACTTAGTGGGAGAAAATATTTGCAAATGTTATGACCAATAAGGGGCTAATATCCAAAATATATAAACAGCTCATACAGATATTTCTCCAAAGGGACATGCAGATGGCCAACATCACTAGTCATCAGGGAAATGCAAAGCAAAACCACAAAGAGATTTCACCTCACACCTGTCAGAATGGCTATCACCAAAAAGAACACAAATAACAAATGTTGGTGAGGATGTGGAGAAAAGAGAACACTTGTGCACTGTTGGTGGGAGTGTAAATTGGTGCATCCACTGTGGAAAACAGTATGAAGGTTTCTCAAAAAACTAAAAATAGAGCTACCATATGACCCCACACTGGGTATATATCCAAAAAAACCAAAAACACTAATTCAAAAAGATTCATGCACCTCAATGTTCATACCAAACTTATTTACAATTAACAATATATGGAAGCAACCTAAGTGTCCATCAACAGACGAATGGACAAAGAAGAGGTAGTGTATATATACAATGGAATATTACTCAGCCATAAGAAAGAATGAAATTTTGCCATTTACAACAATACAGATGGACTTGGAGGGTATTATGCTAACTGAAATAAGTCAGACAGAGAAAGACAAATACTGTATGATATCACTTATATGTGGAATCTAAAAATATAACAAACTAGTGAATATAACAAAACAGAAACAGACTCACAGGTATAGAGAACAAGCTAGAGGTTACCTTGGGGAGAGAAAAGGGGGGAGGGGCAACACAGAGGTAGGAGATTAAAAGGTACATACTATTATGTATAAAATAAATTATAAGGATATACTGTACAGCACAGGGAACATAGCCAATATTTTATAATAACTATAAATGGAGTATAACTTTTTTAAACATCTTTATTGGAATATAATTGCTTTACAATGGTGTGTTAGTTTCTGCTTTATAACAAAGTGAATCAGCTATACATATACATATATGCCCATATCTCCTCCCTCTTGCGTCTCCCTCCCACCCTCCCTATCCCACCCCTCTAGGTGGTCACAAAGCACTGAGCTGATCTCCCTGTGCTATGCAGCTGCTTCCCACTGGCTATCTATTTTACATTTGGTAGTGTATATATGTCCATACCACTCTCTCACTTCTCCCCAGCTTAGCCTTCCCCCGCCCTGTGTCCTCAAGTCCATTATCTACGTCTGCATCTTTATTCCTATCCTGCCCCTAGGTTCTTCAGAACCATTTTTTTTAGATTCCATATATATGTGTTAGCATATAGTATTTGTTTTTCTCTTTCTGACTTACTTCACTCTGTATGACAGACTCTAGGTCCATTCACCTCACTACAAATAACTCAATTTTGTTTCTTTGTATGGCTGACTAATAGTCCATTGTATATATGTGCCACATCTTCTTTATCCATTCATCTGTCAATGGACACTTAGGTTGCTTGCATGCCCTGGCTATTGTAAATAGAGCTGCAATGAACATTGTGGTACATGACTCTTTTTGAATTATGGTTTACTCAGGGTATATGCCCAGTAGTGCAATTGCTAGGTTGTATGGTAGTTCTAATTTTAGTTTTTTAAGAAACCTCCATACTGTTCTCCATAGTGGTTGTATCAGTTTACATTCCCACCAACAGTACAAGAGGGCTCCCTTTTCTCCACACTCTCTCCAGCAGTTATTGTTTGTAGATTATTTCATGATGTCCATTCTGACTTGTGTGAGGTGATACGTCATTGTAGTTTTGATTTGCATTTCTCTAATGATTAGTGATGTTGAGCATCCTTTCATGTGGTTGTTGGCAATCTGTATATCTTCTTTGGAGAAATGTCTATTTAGGTCTTATGCCCATTTTTGGATTGGGTTATTTGTTTTTTTGATATTTGGAGTATAACCTTTAAAAAGTTTGAATCACTATATTGTACACCTGTAGCTTATTACAATATTGTAAATCAATTAAACTTCAATTTAAAAAGACTAATAATAATAAAAAAGTTAAACTTAGCTTGAAGTAGAATGCAGTTAGGGAGGTAGAAACTGGACTCAACATTTTGTGTAATATTATTTGGATCAGAGAAAGCTATGAAGATTAGATTACCATTCAGATTCTGGCTGTTGGGTTAGAATTCCAAGATGTTCATGTATTTTTAAAAATTGAGATATAAATGACATTCAACATTATATTAGTTTCAAGTGTACAACATAGTGATTCAATATTTGTCTATATTGTGAAATGATCATTACAATAAGCCTAAAATGTCCATGTATTTTTTTCTCTTTTTTTAAGTTAATTTTTATTGGATTATAGTTGATTTATGATGTTGTGTTAGTTTCTGCTGTATAGCAAACTGAATCAGTTATACATATACATATATCCACTCTTTTTTAGATTCTTTTCCCATATAGGTCATTACAGAGTTTTGAGTAGAGTTCCCTGTGCTATACAGTAGGTTCTTATTAGTTATCTATTTTTTATATATTGTATATATGTCAATCCCAATCTCCCAATTTATCCTTCCCCCCTTGGTAACCATAAGTTTGTTCCCTACATCTGTGCCTCTATTTCTGTTTTGTAAATAAGTTCATTCATACTATTTTTTTAGATTACACATATAAGCGATATCATATGATATTTGTCTTTCTCTTTCTCACTTACTTCACTCAGTATGACAATCTCTAGGTCCATCCATGTTGCTGCCAATGGCGTTATTTTGTTTTTTATGGCTGAGTAATACTCCATTGTATATATGTACCACATCTTCTTTATCCATTCATCGTCGATAAAATGTCCATGTATTTTTGAGCAACCAAAATTAAGGGGAAAACAGATCATTTAAAAATATCTGTATGAACAAAAGTTTAATATTTTTATTTGCATGAAATAAAGATCTTCAAAAGATATGGGGACAGGGGCTTCCCTGGTGGCGCAGTGGTTGAGAGTCCGCCTGCCGATGCAGGGGACACGGGTTCATGCCCCGGTCCGGGAGGATCCCACATACCGCGGAGCGGCTGGGCCCGTGAGCCATGGCGCTGAGCCTGCGCGTCCGGAGCCTGTGCTCCGCAAGGGGAGAGGCCACAGCAGTGAGAGGCCCGCGTACCAAAAAAAAAAAAAAAAAAAAAGATATGGGGACAAAAGACAACTAGATAACTCAATGTAAGATAGCAAATGTCTCTGTCCGTTCAGGCTGCTATAACAAAATACCACAGACTGGGGTGGCTTATAAACAACAGAAATTTACTTCTTACAGTTCTAGAGGTTGGAAGACCAAGATGAGGGTGCCAGTATGGTTGGATTACAGTGAAGGTCCTCTCCAGGGATTAAGACCATTGACTTCTTGCTGTGTCCTCACATAGTGAAAGGGGTTAGGGAGCTCTGTGGGGGTCTCTTTTACAAGAGCACTAATCCTACTCACAAGGGGTCTCATCCTCATGACCTAAGCACCATCTAAAGGCCCCATCTCCTAGTATCATTACACTGGGCATTAGGATTTCAAAATATGAATTTGGGGGAGACACAAACATTCAGATCATAGCAGCAAACAAACAGTAGAGGAACAGTACAGATAATAACTCTTGGTTTCTGTTTCTGATAAAATGGCAGACGTAGGTATCTTTAAAAGTTATGATAAGAATGACTAAAAATGCTGGATACAATATTAAAAAGAAAATAATTTAAAATGCATAGCTCAACTCGCGAAACCATAAAGAAAATCCTTAGAGAAAAGCATAAGTCCAGAGAAGTGAGGGAACATTGGTGTAGGTAGTTGCCTGGGGGGGTGGAGTCAGAACTTTGGTTTCCAAAGGCTGGAATGTGGGACAAATGCCAAAGTCAAGGGCAAACCCAAGGTGGGAGGTATGATCAGATATCAACTGTATAAAGTCTGGACCTCCTAATACTGGGTGAAAAGGAGGAAAAAACACCCCTTAGAGAAAGAGAGTGAGTAAACTCACTTGTCTTTCTCTCTGTTCTAGGTAGAGGTGATAAAATATGTTTTCTAAAAATTCATAACCAGAAGGTTGCCCTCAAGTGGATTTGGAAATGTTACTTGCACTGTTCAAGTTGAGAAATTAGTTTAAAATGGTTCACTTGTGAAGGTGCCTCTAGGGACACAGCAGAAGTCAATGTATATTCTGAAGAAGCTCATCTTAAACCTAGGCCTCAAAGAATTACCATTCCAAGGAACATGAGCTCACATGTAAGATTCAAAAATATATGAGGAAATAAGTCACCATTAGAAAGTTAGCAGAAACAACAAAGACTACAGATATTAAAACTACTGGATAAATGTATAAAATATTTGTGTGAAATACATGTAAATAAATGAAAGAGCCTATTAAAACTATGGTCCAAAACCCAAGAGACTATTAAAAGTACCAAGCTGATTTTAAAAAGAACAAATACAATTTATAGAAACTAAAAATATAATAATTAAATTAGATACACAATAGAATAACCATTAGATTGGGAAAAAATTAAGGGAAAATTATTAAACAGAAACACTAACTGAAAAGACTATCAGAACACATATTGGACATAGATTAAAAATATGAAAACTTTGATGCATTGAGTACGGAGTGCGGACACACATCTACTGGATGCTTCAGGCAGAGGGTGGAGAAGCAGCAACATCTGAAGTGACATCTGAGAATCTTCTGGAATTGTGGAATAACAGGTCACATAAAATATGAGTTAAAGTAAATCCCAAGCAGTATAAATAAAAAGTTCTACATTTAGACACATTTTAGAAAAACCAAAGGCAAGAGAAGATCTTAAAAGCAGAGAGAGGAGATAAATCAGAAAGGCTACACAGTGTAATGGTCAAGAATGTAGACTCTGCAGCCAGACTGCCTGGGTTCAAAGCTAGGTTCTATAGATGATGAGCTGTTTGCCTCCTTTCCTCATCTGTAAAGTGTAAGGACCTTCCTCACAGTAGAGGAAGTGGTAGATGAATTTAAATGTACATAAATATAGCTGAAAATAGTCCTTGGCACATTGTAACACTATAAGCTTTAGCTATTATTTTTTTAATTCTTATTACCTATACAGAACGAGGAGGAAGATGGCGGAAGAGTAAGATGCGGAGATCACCTTCCTCCCCACAGATACATCAGAAATACACCTACACGTGGAACAACTCCTACAGAACACCCACTGAACGCTGGCAGAAGACCTCAGACCTCCCAAAAGGCAAGAAACTCCCCATGTACCTGGGTAGGGCAAAAGAAAAGAGAATAAACAGAGACAAAAGAATAGGGACGGGACCTGCACCAGTGGGAGGGAGCTGTGAAGGAGGAAAGGTTTCCACACACTAGGAAGCCCCTTTGCGGGCGGAGACTGCGGGTGGCGGAGCGGAGAAGCTTCGGAGTCGCGGAGGAGAGCACAGCAACACAGGTGCAGAGGGCAAAGCGGAGAGCTTCCCGCACAGAGTATCAGTGCCGACCAGCACTCACCAGCCCGAGAGGTTTGCCTGCTCACCCGCCGGGGTGGGCGGGGGCTGGGAGCTGAGGCGCGGGCTTCGGTCGGAGAGCAGGGAGAGGACAGGCGGCATGAACACAGCCTGAAGGGGCTAGTGCGCCACAGTTGGCCTGGAGGGAGTCCGGGGAAAAGTCTGGACCTGCAGAAGAGGCAAGAGACTTTTTCTTCCCTCTTTGTTTCCTGGTGCGCCAGGAGAGGGGATTAAGAGCGCTGCTTAAAGGATCTCCAGAGACAGGCGCAAGCCGCGGGTAAAAGCGCGGACCCCAGAGATGGGCATGAGACGCTAAGGCTGCTGCTGCCGCCACCAAGAAGCCTGTGTGCGAGCACAGGTCACTCTCCACACCTCCCCTCCTGGGAACCTGAGTCTGTGCAGCCCGCCACTGCCAGGGTCCCAGGATCCAGGGACAACTTCCCCAGCAGAATGCACGATGCGCCTCAGGCTGGTGCAACGTCACTCTGGCGTCTGCCGCAGCAGGCTCACCCCGCACTCCGTGCCCCTCCCTCCCCCCGGCCTGAGTGAGCCAGGGCCCCCGAATCAGTGGCTCCTTTAACCCAGTCCTTTCTGAGCGAAGAACAGACGCCCTATGGCAAACTACACGCAGAAGCGAGGCCAAACCCAAAGCTGAGCCCCTGCAGCTGTGAGAAGAAAGAAGAGAAGGAAATTTTTCCATGCAGCCTCAGGAGCAGCGGATTAAAGCTCCACAATAAACTTGATGTACCCAGCATTGGTGGAATACCTGAATAGACAGTGAATCATCCCAAATTGAGGAGGTGGACTTTGAGAGCAAGACATATTATTTTTTCCACTTTTCCTCTTTTTGTGAGTGTGTAGATGTATGCTTCGGTGTGAGATTTTGTCTGTATAGCTTTGCTTTCACCATTTGTCCTAGGGTTCTGTCCATCCGTTTTGCTTTTTTTTTTTTAACTTAAAATTTTTTTCTTAATAATTACTTTTTATTTTAATAACTTTATTTTATCTTACATTATTTTATTTTATCCTCTTCCTTCCTTCTTTTCTTTCTTTCTTTCTTTCTTTTCTTTTCTTTTCTTTTCCTTCTACTTTTTCTCCCTCTTATTCTGAGCCATGTGGATGAAAGGCTCTTGGTGCTGCAGCCAGGAGTCAGTGCTGTGCCTCTGAGGTGGGAGAGCCAACTTCAGGACACTGGTCCACAAGAGACCTCCCAGCTCCATGTAATATCAAATGGTGAAAATCTCCCAGAGATCTCCATCTCAACACCAACACCCAGCTTCACTCAATGACCAGCAAGCTACAGTGCTGGACACCCTATGCCAAACAACTAGCAAGACAGGAACACAACCCCACCCATTAGCAGAGAGGCTGCCTAAAATCATAATAAGACCACAGACACCCCAAAACACACCACCAGATGTGGACCTGCCCACCAGAAAGACAAGATCCAGCCTCATCCACCAGAACACAGGCACTAGTCCCCTCCACCAGGAAGCCTACACAACCCACTGAACCAACCTTAGCCACTGGGGACAGACACCAAAAACAATGGGAAATACGAACCTGCAGCCTGCAAAAATGAGACCCCAAACACAGGAAGATAAGCAAAATGAGAAGACAGAAAAACACACAGCAGATGAAGGAGCAAGATAAAAACCCACCAGACCTAATAAATGAAGAGGAAATTGGCAGTCTACCTGAAAAAGAATTCAGAATAGTGATAGTAAAGATGATCCAAAATCTTGGAAATAGAATAGAGAAAATGCAAGAAACATTTAACAAGGACCTAGAAGAACTAAAGAGGAAAAAAGCAATGATGAACAACACAATAAATGAAATTAAAAATACTCTAGAAGGGATCAATAGCAGAATAACTGAGGCAGAAGAACGGATAAGTGACCTGGAAGACAAAATAGTGGAAATGACTACTGCAGAACAGAATAAAGAAAAAAGAATGAAAAGAACTGAGGACAGTCTCAGAGACCTCTGGGACAACATTAAACATACCAACGTTCGAATTATAGGGGTCCCAGAAGAAGAAGAGTAAAAGAAAGGGACTGAGAAAATATTTGAAAAGATAATAGTTGAAAACTTCCCTAATATAGGAAAGGAAATATTTAATCAAGTCCCGAAGCACAGAGAGTCCCATACAGGATAAAACCAAGAAGAAACACACCAAGACACATATTAATCAAACTGTCAAAAATTAAATACAAAGAAAACATATTAAAAGCAGCAAGGGAAAAACAAAAAATAACACACAAGGGAATCCCCATAAGGTTAACAGCTGATATTTCAGCAGAGACTCTGCAAGCCAGAAGGGACTGGCAAGACATATTTAAAGTGATGAAGGAGAAGAACCTACAACCAAGATTACTCTACCCAGCAAGGATCTCCTTCAGATTTGATGGAGAAATTAAAAACTTTACAGACAAGCAAAAGCTGAGAGAGTTCAGCACCACTAAACCAGCTTCACAACAAATGCTAAAGGAACTTCTCTAGGCAAGAAACACAAGAGAAGGAAAAGGCCTACAATAACAAACCCAAAACAATTAAGAAAATGGGAACAGGAACATACATATCGATAATTACCTTAAATGTAAATGGATTAAATGCTCCCACCAAAAGACACAGACTGGCTGAATGGATACAAAAACAAGACCCATATATATGCTGCCTACAAGAGACCCACTTCAGACCTAGGGACACATACAGACTGAAAGTGAGGGGATGGAAAAAGATATTCTATGCAAATGGAAACCAAAAGAAAGCTGGAGTAGCAGTTCTCATATCAGACAAAATAGACTTTAAAATAAACACCATTGCAAGAGACAAAGAAGGACACTACATAATGATCAAGGGATTGATCCAAGTAATTATAACAATTGTAAATATTCATGCACCCAACACAGGAGCACCTCAATACATAAGGCAAATACTAATAGCCATAAAAGGGGAAATCGACAGTAACACATTCATAGTAGGGGACTTTAACACCCCACTTTCACCAATGGACAGATAATCCAGAATAAAAATAAATAAGGAAACACAAGCTTTAAATGATACATTAAAAAAGATGGACTTAATTGATATTTATAGGACATTCCTTGCAAAAACAACAGAATACACATTTTTCTCAAGTGCTCATGAAACATTCTCCAAGATAGATCATATCTTGGGTCACAAATCAAGCCTTGGTAAATTGAAGAAAATTGAAATTGTGTCAAGTATCTTTTCCGACCACAATGCTATGAGACTAGATATCAGTTACAGGAAAATATCTGTAAAAAATACAAACACATAGAGGCTAAACAATACACTACTTAATAACAAAGTAATCACTGAAGAAATCAAAGAGGAAATCAAAAAATACCTAGAAACAAATGACAATGGAGACACGACGACCCAAAACTTATGGGATGCAGCAAAAGCAAGTTCTAAGAGGGAAGTTTATAGCAATACAATCCTACCTTAAGAAACAGGAAACATCTCGAATAAACAACCTAACCATGCACCTAAAGCAGTTAGAGAAAGAAGAACAAAAAACTCCAAAGTTATCAGAAGGAAAGAAATCATAAAGATCAGATCAGAAATAAATGAAAAAGAAATGAAGGAAACGACAGCAAAGATAAATAAAACTAAAAGCTGGTTCTTTGAGAAGATAAACAAAATTGATAAACCATTAGCCAGACTCATCAAGAAAAAAAGGGAGAAGACTCAAATCAATAGAATTAGAAATGAAAAAGGAGAAGTCACAACTGACACTGCAGAAATACAAAAGTTCATGAGAGATTACTACAAGCAACTATATGCCAATAAAATGGACAACCTGGAAGAAATGGACAAATTCTTAGAAATGCACTATCTGCCAAGACTGAAACAGAAAGAAATAGAAAATATGAACAGAGCAATCACAAGCACTGAAGTTGAAACTGTGATTAAAAATCTTCCAACAAACAAAAGCCCAGGACCAGATGCTTTCACAGGCGAGTTCTATGAAGCATTTAGAGAAGAGGTAACACCTGTCCTTCTCAAACTCTTCCAAAATATAGCAGGAGGAACACTCCCATACTTATTCTACGAGGCCACCATCACTCTGATACCAAAACCAGACAAAGATGTCACAAAGAAAGAAAACTACAGGCCTATGTCACTGATGAACATAGATGCAAAAATCCTCAACAAAATAGTAGCAAACAGAATCCAACAGCACATTAAAAGAATCCTACACCATGATCAAGTGGGGTTCATTCCAGGAATTCAAGGATTCTTCAATATACGCAAACAATCAATGTGATACGCCATATTAACAAATTGAAGGAGAAAAGCCATATGATCATCTCAATAGATGCAGAGAAAGCTTTCAACAAAATTCAGCACCCATTTATGATAAAAACCCTGCAGAAAGTAGGCATAGAGGGAACTTTCCTCAACATAATAAATGCCATATATGACAAACCCACAGAAACATCATCCTCAATGGTGAAAAACTGAAAGCATTTCCACTAAGATCAGGAACAAGACAAGGTTGCCCACTCTCACCACTCTTATTCAACATAGTTTTGGAAGTTTTAGCCACAGCAATTAGAGAAGAAAAGGAAATAAAAGGAATCCAAATCGGAAAAGAAGTGAAGCTGTCACTGTTTGCAGATGACATGATACTATACATAGAGAATCCTAAAGATGCTACCAGAAAACTACTAGAGCTAATCAATGAATTTGGCAAAGTAGCAGGATACAAAATTAATGTACAGAAATCTGTGGCATTCCTGTACACTAATGATGAAAAATCTGAAAGTGAAATTAAGAAAACACTCTCATTTACCATTGCAACAAAAAGAAAAAAAAATCTAGGAATAAACCTACCTAAGGAGACAAAAGACCTGTATGCAGAAAATTATAAGACACTGATGAAAGAAGTTAAAGATGATACAAATAGATGGAGAGATATACCATGTTCTTGGATTGGAAGAATCAACATTGTCAAAAATGACTCTACTACCCAAAGCAATCTACAGATTCAATGCAATTCCTATCAAACCACCACTGGCGTTTTTCACAGAACTAGAACAAAAAATTTCACAATTTGTATGGAAACACAAAAGACCCCAAATAGCCAAAGCAATCTTGAGAGCGAAAAATTGAGCTGGAGCAATCAGGCTCCCTGACTTCAAACTATACTACAAAGCTACAGTAATCAAGACAGTATGGTACTGGCACAAAAACAGAAATATAGATTAATGGAACAGAATAGAAAGCCCAGAGATAAACCCATGCACATATGGTCACCTTATCTTTGATAAACGAGGCAGGCATGTACAGTGGAGTAAGGACAGCCTCTTCAATAAGTGGTGCTGGGAAAACTGGACATGTACATGTAAAAGTATGAGATTAGAACACTCCCTAACACCATACACAAAAATAAACTCAAAATGGATTAAAGACCTAAATGTAAGGCCAGAAACTATCAAACTCTTAGAGGAAAACATAGGCAGAACACTCTATGACATAAATCATAGCAAGATCCTTTTTGACCCACCTCCTAGAGAAATGGAAATAAAAACAAAAATAAATAAATGGGATCTAATGAAACTTCAAAGCTTTTGCACAGCAAAGGAAACCATAAACAAGACCAAGAGACAACCCTCAGAATGGGAGAAAATATTTGCAAATGAAGCAACTGACAAAGGATTAATCTCCAAAATTTATAAGCAGCTCATGCAGCTCAATAACAGAAAAACAAACAACCCAATCCAAAAATGGGCAGAAGACCTAAATAGACATTTCTCCAAAGAAGATATACAGATTGCCAACAAACACATGAAAGAATGCTCAACATCATTAATCGTTAGAGAAATGCAAATCAAAACTACAATGAGATATCATCTCACACCGATCAGAATGGCCATCATCAAAAAATGTAGAAACAATAAATGCTGGAGAGGGTGTGGAGAAAAGGGAACACTCTTGCACTGCTGGTGGGAATGTGAATTGATACAGCCACTATGGAGAACAGTACGGAGGTTCCTTAAAAAACTACAAATAGAACTACCATATGACCCAGCAATCCCACTACTGGGCATATACTGTGAAAAAAACCATAATTCAAAAAGAGTCATGTACCAAAATGTTCATTGCAGCTCTATTTACAATAGGCAGGAGATGGATGCAACCTAAGTATCCACCATCGGATGAATGGATAAAGAAGATGTGGCACATAGACACAATGGAATATTACTCAGCCATAAAAAAAACGAAATTGAGTTATTTGTAGTGAGGTGGATGGATCTAGAGTCTGTCATACAGAGTGAAGTAAGTCAGAAAGAGAAAGACAAATACCGTATGCTAACACATATATATGGAATCTAAGAAAAAAAATGTCATGAAGAACCTAGGGGTAAGATGGGAATAAAGACACAGACCTACTAGAGCATGGACTTGAGGATATGGGGAGGGGGAAGGGTAAGCTGTGACAAAGTGAGAGAGTGGCATGGACATATATACACTACCAAACTTAAAATAGATAGCTAGTGGGAAGTAGCTGTATAGCACAAGGAGATCAGCTCGGTGCTTTGTGACCACTTAGAGGGGTGGGATAGGGAGGGTGGGAGGGAGGGAGACACAAGAGGGAAAAGACATGGGAACATATGTATATGTATAACTGATTCACTTTGTTATAAAGCAGAAACTAACACACCATTGTAAAGCAATTGTACTCCAATAAAGATGAAAAAAAAGAATTTAGTATACGGATTCTCTTCTCCCCTTTAGGCATTTGTAAGAGCAAATATCCCATTTATTAAAATCTTGAAATATTTATAAAGAAAAAAAATTACTTATACAGAAGAGACATCTGAAGAACGAGACCAGAAGAGAATGAAATATTATCTAAAAACTTCTGAAAGAAAATAATTATACCCAGTAAAACTACCTTTCAAGAAGTCAAAATTATCTTTCAAGAAGAAAATAACTGCATCTCCAGTAAAATCATCTTGAATTAAAGTCATTTCGAAACCAAAAAATGGGTTCATCACCAAACATCTTACTAAAGAAACTTCTAGAAAAGTTACATCAGGAAGAAAGAATATGGTCCCATAGGAAAGCCTGAAATGTGAGAAGAAATTGTAAATAAAGAAAATGCAAACGTGCCAATAAATCAAAAAAAAAATCAACTGCACAAAATAATTATAAATGTTTAACATGTAGAGGTAAAGAAGTAAGGTAATGCACAGCAATAGCATAGCTTTTGTCTGTGGGGTGGTGATAATCAGGAAGGGAAACATTATAAGGATCTTCTATTCTAAAAGAACATAAAGATATTAGGTAACTTTGACTTAAACATTCATGTTAATATTTACAGGAAAATCATTAAAAGAATAGGAATAGAATGTATAATTTTCATACTAATGGAAAAAATAAAATGAAAAAAAGATTGAATTCAGGCAGGCAAGGAGAAAACAATAACAGAAAAAGGAGAAATAAACCCAAATGATAAGATGGACAAAATGAGAAGATAGCCTAAAAATATCACAGTTCAAAATAAGTGTAAATTGGTTAGGCTGTCCAGTTAAGAGGTAATGATCATAATACTGAATTTAAAAATGAAATCCAGTTCAGTGATGCTTTCCCAAAAGGCACAGCTAAAACACAGAAACATTTCATCAGAAATGTTTAAAGTTAAAGGATAGAAAAATATATACCAACAAATACTATTTAAGAGAAAGCTGGTGTCATGATATTAATATCAGACACAACAGACTTTAAAGAGAAGGTAAAAAGTATTACTAGAGATAACCTACATAATGATGAGTGATTTGATCTACTAGGAAGTTCTACCCCTTCCAGATAGATACTGATTATTAATGATAATTACATAATTAGTGATTAATTCACTAGAAAAGCGCTCTCTCTCTCTCTCTCTCTCTATATATATATATATATATACCTAGAAACATACATTCGTTTCATTGAAAGGAAATTTTTATAAAACTAAAAGTGGAAACTGTTAAATTCACTTCCATAGTGAGAGATTTAATACATGTACCCATTTCAGCAACTGATAAATCAAAAGACAAAAAAATGACAAAGTATATAGAAGAATTGAACAACACAACACACGCGATAGAATGAACTTATATAGAACACTTTGCTCAACAATTGGCAAATACATGTTCTTTCCAAGCTCACAGAAATTAATAAGAAATGACCACATGCTAGGACAGGGAGGACTGGTATCACACATTCCGCATTCTTTGATCACAATACAGTTTAGTTAGAAATCGATATCAAAAAGATAAAGTGCGTACTTGAAAGCGAAAAACCACCTCAAATAATTTATGTATCATAAAATTAACCTAATGGAAACTAAAAAGACACTTGGAACTGAATACTTAAAAATGCTAAATATCAAAACTTGCAGAAAAGCTGTACTTAGAGGGGATTCCCTAAGTACAAGAATTTCCTAAGTGCTCATATTGACAAAAGCTAAAGATTAATGAACTAATCATCAAACTAGAGAGATTAAAAAGTAGAATAGTGAAATAAAAAAGAAAATAGATGGAACGAAATAATAAAGATAGGGTGAAAATTAAGAAAATAGAAAAAAGTCAACAATGTCAAGTTTGGTTCCATGAGGAAACTTTGAAATTGAACAACAGTGTGGCTGGGTTTATCAAGAAACAAAGTAAGAGACAGATCAATAATATAAGGAATGAAAAAAGGGACATAACTGGAGACAGTGTTAGAGGCACTTAGAGGAGGCTACACAGCATTTTGACTCAGAGCATAGGCTGAGGGATCGAAGAGATCTGGCAATGTGATCTTGGGCCAATCTCCTGATCTCAGTGACTCATAATTATAGATTATGAAGATAAATAAAATAGAAAAGTATTAAAACTTGGCACATAGAAGCACAGTGAAAATTAGCTATACATTTTATTGTTTGTTTGTTTTTTTTTACCATTGGAATCCTGGAGCAGTACCACTGGGAAACTTTACTGGTTTGGGTGTATAAATAGGGTGTCAACAGAAAGAAGAAGGGCTGCACAGGGAAGGAAGGACATTTCAAAGTGGGAACAGGATGAATATGTGAGCAAAGGCAGAGAAAGGGAGGCACAGGGCCAGAGCAAGACTTACATGTGGAAAAATCAGTGTCAAATGCGTTTTATAACATTGGAAACTTAGGACGCTCACAGAAAACTATTTGTATTTCTTGGTAACACTGCCTGAGAAAACATATCATCAAAAATGGGTCTGCCTACTTCTTACCTCCATAACCCCTCACTGTTTTCCCTGTACACTCTCCAAGCACACTCACTAGTGCAAGCTTCTTGATCTGGGGACAACAGCTCCAGGAGGATTAGATTTAAACAGTAACAGAAGGAAGAGAATCCTGGGAATTCCCTGTTGGTCCAGTGGTTAGGACTCTGCACGTTCACTGCCAAGGGTGCGGGTTCGATCCCTGGTCTGGGAACTAAGATCCCGCAAGCCACATGGGGGGGCAAAAAAAAATTATAATACTAAATTAATAGACTCAGTGGGTTGGAGCATAGAGAGATTGTTAAAGCCCCCTCTTCCCATTCAAACGGAACTGCACCTTAAGTAGTCCATCTGATGAGAACCACACTTCTAAAGAAATGTGGTTCCAGCAAAGGAAACCATAAACAAAAGCAAAAGACAACCTACAGAATGGGAGAAAATATTTGCAAACAATGTGACCGATAAAAGATTAGTCTCCACTAATATGTATAAAATAGATAACTAGGGCTTCCCTGGTGGCACAGGGGTTGAGAGTCTGCCTGCCGATGCAGGGGACATGGGTTCGTGCCCCGGTCTGGGAAGATCCCACATGCCACGGAATGGCTGGGCCCATGAGCCATGGCCTCTGAGCCTGCGCGTCCGGAGCCTGTTCTACGCAACGGGAGAGGCCACAACAGTGAGAGTCCCACGTACTGAAAAAAAAAAAAAAAAAAAAAAAAGAAGATAATAAGAACCTGCTGTATAAAAAATAAATTAAATTAAATTTAAAAAAAATATTAGTCTCCAAAATTTACAAACTCATGTGGCTCACTATTCAAAGAAACAAACAACCCAATCAAAAAGTGGGAAGGAGATCTAAATAGACATTTCTCCAAAGAAGACATACAGAGGGCCAAGAGGCAAATGAAAAGATGCTCAACATTGCTAATTATTAGAGAAAGGCAAATCAAAACTACAATGAGGTATCACCTCACACCAGTCAGAATGGCCACCATCAAAAAGTCCACAAACAATAAACGCTGGAAAGGGTGTGGAGAAAAGGGAACCCTCCTACACTTTTGGTGGGTATATAAATTGGTACAACCATTATGGAGAACAGTATGGAGGTTCCTTAAAAAAGTAAAATTAGAACTACCATACGACCCAGCAATCGCACTACTGGGCATATACCCAGAGAAAACCATAATTCAAAAAGACACATGCATCCCAATGTTCATTGCTGCACCATTTACAATAGCCAGGCCATGGAAGTCACCTAAATGCCCATCGACAGACGAATGGATAAAGAAGGTGTGGTACATATATACAATGGAACATTACTCAGCCATAAAAAGGAACAAAACTGGGTCATTTGAAGAGATGTGGATGGACCTAGAGACTGTCATACAGAGTGAAGTAAGTCAGAAAGAGAAGAACAAATATCATATACTAATGCATATATGTGGAATCTAGAAAAATGGTATAGATGAACTTATTTGCAAAGCAGAAATAGAGACACAGATATAGAGAACAAATGTATGTATACCAAGGGGGGAAGGGGGAGGTGGGATGGATTGAGAGATTAGGATGGACATATATACACTACTATGTATAAAATAGATAACTAATGAGAACAGACTGTGCTATACAATCTGGAACCCTGTGGAGTCCAGGGAATCCAACTTTCCTCTCAAGGGAGACATTTCCTGGCAGCATGATCCCAGAAGAAGATACAGGGACTTCCCTGGCAGTCCAGTGGTTAAGACTCCATACTTCTACTGCAGGGGGCATGGGTTCAATCCCTGGTCAAGGAAGATCCTGCATGCCATGCAGGACTCCCAAGAAAAAGACTCTACCAGAAGAAGACACAAATCCATGGGCCTAGATCTGGCTTCAGCAGTGAGCTTGCTACCTGGATAAGCTCCAAGAAAGGAGGGGTAAAAGGCTGGAGAAGCCCAGCTAGCTTCATCTTGGGGTTTCCCTGCTTAGTAGCTTTCCTCACCAGGACCATACAGCATTCTCCACAGGCCACTTCTCCTTCTGAGTCCCAGGGCTGGAGATTCCCCTGAATAGACACATCCCAAGCCCGAGCTGCTCAGGCCTCTGTCATTATGTAATCCAGGGAGCCCTCAGACAGCTGGAGCCTGATGTTTTGAGGGATGGCCAGGAGCTTTGCCCCTGCTGGTCCTGGCAGCCTTTATGGCTGGAGATTGCAGTGCAATGCAAAGGGACCCATTTGACAGTGTTTGCACCTTATCATTTGCAAAGAATCTCTGCTCTTGAGACAATGGGTGCTCTCAGCTGTCTGTCAAGTTCAAGTACTTTTTATCTTAAACATATCTGAGTGTTGGTGCTAGAGAAACAACTAAAGAAGCTCATCACAAGAGACATTATGTGTGGGGTTCAATTTCCCCCATTTCCCTATCTCTATGCTGTTCCTTCTTACCATGTCAGTCTGGGGACATGATCGACCCTCTCCCTGTGGATTTGGGTCCTAAGGCACTTTATAATTCTGGTCTGGAGCTGCTGGGCAGTCTCTTTTGTGAAACCACCATTTCACGGTGAATCAGTCCCTCCCTCCAGGCCACCTTCCTTCTGTTCTGCACAGGTCAGGGATACTGCCACTTCGGGACAATCCACCATGGCTTTAATCTATATTTTATCTGGCACGGGAGAGCTGACAGACACTCCATCAACCATAGGCCCAAGGGGATTATTGAATCTAGCACTTCTGATGGGATTTTAGTTCTTTGTTACAAACTGGTAAATAAATATATTTTATCCTCCTATCTTGACAAATATACTCTCATAATAACAAAAACCATATATATGTGTAAAACTATGGTTTTAATGTGTCTGAGGTCTGGCAAAATGTCAGACTACTAAATTTCATTATTATTGCACATATCTGACTCATCTGTTAATGGGCTGGTGATAGTCGAGTGAGTGATAAAGATTTTATATAACATGTATTTGTTTCATAAAATTAATTTTTCTTGCCTTCTGCAAAATCACTGATTTTGTCATTATATTCAAGATGTTTACATAATTTATTTTCAACTCATAGTAATCGTCTGAAGGTTTCAAAAGTTATAATTATTTCAAAGTATACAAAAATCAAACAGATTTATGAGAACATATAAATTAAGTATAAAAGTTATTTTATATGTTTCCAAAAGTTTTCTTTTAAAATATGCAAAATTACCTAATAACTTTAAAAGATTAAAATTATAATTAATAAATGCCAAAATTTCATTAGATATATTAATATTTTTGTTTTGTTTTGTTTTGTTTTTGTTTTTTTTGCGGTATGCGGGCCTCTCACTGTTGTGGCCTCTCCCGTTGCGGAGCACAGGCTCTGGACGCGCAGGCTCAGCGGCCATGGCTCACAGGCCCAGCCGCTCCGCGGCATGTGGGATCTTCCTGGACCAAGGCACGAACCCATGTCCCCTGCATCGGCAGGCGGACTCTCAACCACTGCGCCACCAGGGAAGCCCAGGTATATTAATATTTTAATTAAATCTTATTTAGTTTTATAAAGATAAAACCAATCAAAATTTAAACATTCTATGTTCATCAGGTTGCCAATATAAAGAATTGCTGCCATGATACATGAATGCAAATTTAAAAGTAATATGAAATGTTAAAATCATAAAATGCTCATAAGCCACCATTTGTAACTTTTGTGAAATATTGTGCTAATTGAATTGAATACCATGGGAACCAGGGATTAGAACAAGAGAAGAAAGAAAAAAGACTCTTGACATTATTGAGAAATGATACTTTGTTATGAAAGAATCTCTTGCATTCATGTTATCTTAAAGGAGGAATTTGACATGTTTGACTTTTCTCTTAACCCAATGCTTTTTTCCCTCACATAGTCCAAGCATTCCAGAGCCATGTCATCATCATAACCCACGATCTTTCACAGCTTTCAAATCCTGTCAACTTTTCTTTTGAGGATATAGGGCAAGAGATGTGGAAATGCATTTCCCTAGGGCCTGAACAGTGTGGTCATGAGGGTGGGTGTTAAGAGCTAATGAGCTGTGCTGTGCCAGCTCTGAGCAGCACATCCTGAGTGATAGAGGCACCCATGTTTTTGTTTTTTTAAATTTTTATTGGAGTATAGCTGATTTACAATGTTGTGTTAGTTTCAGGTGTACAGCAAAGTGAATCAGTTATACATATATATATATACACACTCTGTTTTCAGAATCTTTTCCCATGTAGGCCATTATAGAGTCTTGAGTAGAGTCCCCTGTGCTATACAGTTGGTTCTTATTAGTCATCTATTTTACCCATGTGTTTTTAATAAATTTATCTGTGTGTGATTGTGGTATGTGGATGACTCTAAAATACCCCTTACTTAGGTCTAAAGGAGGTTCTGTATGTATCAGCCATAATCAGACTCGCCCAGGAGAACCTACTGCTAACATTTTGGAGTATTTCCTTCCAGCTATTTTCTATTCCCTGTTTTCACATAAGAGAATATGCCTTATATACAGTCTTATATTCTGCTTTGTTGATAAAACAAAAGTTACCAGTCTAACTTCTGCATTCTTTAAATACTACAAAGGCACATATTGCCCAGTCATGGGAGTTCACACCCTCGGAGTTGGAGGAAGGATCATCCTGTTCTCATTATGGTGAGTACAGCAGAAATAAGACCCCATTTGAAGAAATTAAATAAATAAAAATTCAGAAATATGTCCAAAGCACAGTGTTAGATGCAGCAGAGGGCATTCAAAGAAGTATAAGACAGAGTTTCCATCTTCATGAGGGCTAGCTTACAAACCAGTTGCCTGGCTTTGTTCTCAGCACAAAGATGACTGAAGACTAAACTCTCAGCAAGAGGGATTAACAGATCATTGAAATGGACTAGCCTGTTTTGCCAAACAACTGGCTAATCTTTAGCACAAATTTACAATGGAAAGCTGGGCCTTTTAGAGGTAATATAGTCCCAGACACTGCTTAGGAGGATGTCATGGCTCTGTCAGTTTCCCTTGTACTAGTACGAGGAGCTACTATTTACTGGGGATATCATAGTCTACATACTTTATACCTATTATTTCATTTAAAATTTAACCTTGAAATGTGAATTTCAAATTTCATTTGAATTTGATATTTCATTTGAATTGATATTTGAATATTTCTTATACTACTTACTCCCCAATTTTTAAAATAAAGATTTTATATTTTTAGGACAATTTTCGATTCAGAGCAAAATTGAGCAGAAGGTACAGAGATATTCCATATACCCACTTCTCCCAGACATGAACAATCTCCCCCATTATCAACATCCCCCACCAGAGTGGTATAGTTATTACAACTGATGAACCTACATTGGCACATTATAATTACCCAAAGTCCATTATTTACCTTAGGGTTATCTCATGGTGGTGTATATTCAATGGGTTTAGACAAGTATATGATGACATGTATCCATCATTATGGTATCATGCAGAGTAGTTTCACTAACCTAAAAATTCTCTGTGCTCTGTGTATTTATCCTTCCTACTGGCCAAGCTCTGGCAACCATTTAACTTATTCACTCCATAGTTCTGCCTTTTCTATAATGTCATACAGTTGGAATCATATAGTATGTTGCCTTTTCAGACTGGTTTCTTTCAATTAGTAATATGAATTTAATTTTCCTCCATGTCTTTTCATGGCTTGACAGCTCATTTCTTTTTAGCACTCAATAATAATCCATTGTCTGAATGTATTGTAGTTTGTTTATCCAATAATCTACTGAAGGATATCTTGGTCACTTCCAAGTTTTGGCAATTATGAATAAAGCTGCTATAAACATTCTTATGCAGGTTTTTTTGTTGTTGTTGTTGACATATGTTTTCAACTCCTTTGGATAAATACCAGGGAGACAATTGCTGGATCATATGATAAGGGTATGTTTAGTTTTGTAAGAAACTGTCGATGTATCTTCCAAAATAGCTGTACCATTTTGCATTCCCAGCAATGAATGAAAGTTCCTGTTGCTCCACAGCCTCACCAGCTTTTGGTGTTGCCAGTGTTCTGGATTTTGGCCATTCTAATTGGTGTGTAGTGGTATCTCATTGTTTTAATTTGTATTTCTCTGATGACATATGATGTGGAGAACCTTTCCTTACGCTTATCTGCTATCTATATTCTTTGTTAAGGTGTCTGTTAAGGTCTTTGGTCCATTTTTTTAATTGGGTTCTTTGTTTTCTTATTGGATTTTAAGAGTTCTTTGTATATTTTGGGTAACAATCATTTATTAGATTCGTTTTCTACAAATATTTTCTCCCAGTCTGTGTCTTGTCTACTCGTTCTCTTAACATTTTTGTTCCCGGAGCAGAAGTTTTTAATTTTAGTGAAGTCCAGCTTATAAATCCTTTCATTCATGGATTGAACCTTCGGTGTTATATCTGAAAAGTCATCACCAAACCCTAGGTCATTAGATTTTCTCCTGTGTTATCTTCCAGGAGTTTTATATTTTTCTGTTTTACACTTAGGTCTGAGTTCCATTTTGAATTAATTTTTTGTAAAGTGTGTAAAGTCTGTATGTGTATTTATTATTTTGCAAGTGGTTATCCAGTTGTTCAAGCACCACTTGTTAAAAGACTACCTTTGCTCCATGTATTCCCTGTGTTCATTTGTCAAAGACCAGTTGACCCACAATCAGTTGTTATTCCTATTAAGACGGACAAAACACGTATTAAGTGCCTAATTGTATATAGCATTGTCGCGAGTGCTGTCAAAGTGTCAGGCTTATGCACTATGCCATGTTCAGCACAAATAAGCTTTGAGGCCCTCCACGTACAAAGGAGAAGAAATGTCTTGCTAGCTTTGAACATCTGTCACCAAATTATTCCCAAGGCAGGATCATTGCTTGCTTACCTCTAGGCACAATTAAAAAAAATCAGAATGACTGGTGTTACCCTATTACCCACTGTATTAGTTAACAATTGCTACTGTAACAAATTACCATAAGCTAGTGGCTTAATGCAACACAAATTTGCTCTCTCACAGTTCTGGACATCAGTAGTCTAAAATAAAGGTGTCAGCCCGGCTGTGTTTCTTCTCAAGGCTTCCGGGGAGAAGTTGTTTCCGTGCCTTTTTCAGCTTCTAGAGGCCCCTTCAACATACCTCTCTGACCTCTTGCTTCTGTCTTCACATCTCCTCCTCCTCTCATCCTCCTGCCTCCCACTTATAAAGATCCTTGTGTGGTGAGAGGAGCAGCCAGGCAGCCCAGCTTCTCACAGGCTCTCATGTGTCTCAGCCCACAGGCACCCAGCCCGTGCCCTACCTGCCACCAAGATGCCCAAGAGGAAGGTCAGCTCCACTGAAGGGGCAGCGAAAGAAGAGCGCAAGTGGAAATCAGCAAAGTTGTCAGCTAAACCTGTTCCTGCAAAAGCAGAAACGTAGCCCCAAAAAGGCAACAGGAAAGACAAATCTTTAGACAAAAAAGTGTAAGCAAAAGGGAAGAGAAGAGCAAAGGGAAAACAGCAGGAAGTGGCTAACCAAGAAACTAAAGAGGAATTATCCATCTCCATATCCTTAACTTAATCGCATCGGCAAAAGCTCTTTTACCATATAAGGTAATGTAGTCACAGTTCCTGGGGATTAGGACATGAACATTCTGGGGGGGACAGCATTATTCAGCCTACCACACTCACCAAAGTTTTCCAGATATGTGATAAGCTGCAGAACATTTTACCCTAAAAAATCATTACACATGGGCCAGGGAAGCATTGCAAGAAAGGAAAATATCAGGTGGAAAAGCCACAGACGAGAATGTCATAATATTGTTTGTCTCTAGTTTCAGTGTGTGGTGTCAAGGACTTGAGGAGTTAATTTTTTTCTTACTTGCCATTCCTTCTGGGGCTGTCACTCACTTGCTCTCAGATCCATGTTCACTCAGTGGTGGCTCTGGAGTTGGGCAGATCCAAGTATATTTGCTGCTTTATAAAGGCCAGATGCTTATTTTTATGGTCCCTGAGTCCTCTGGGCTGCCCAGCTGGGTGTCTTATGCCTGGCCCTCTCCCTTTTTATATCATCCTTGCCCTTCCTTTTCCTCCCTGTATAGCAGACATCACACAAATATCAGAGTCCCATGAAAGAAGTTAAAGGCATTGGGGACTTCCCTGGTGGCATATTGGATAAGACTCCATGTTCCTAATGCAGGGGGCCCGGGCTCGATCCCTGGTCAGGAAACTAGATCCCACATGCATGCCACAACTAAAAGTTCGCATGCCACAACTAAGGAGCCCGTGAGCCGCAACTAAGACCTGGCGCAACAAAATAAATAAAATCTTAAACAACAACAAAGTCATTAAAAAAAAAAGTTTAAGGCATTATCCCAGATCTCTCAGGCTGGCAGAAGGGAAGAAGGTAGACACCTGACTTCCACCTGACCTGTGTCCTATCATTGAATTTTAAGTTACCACCTTGAGTGATGGGGAGAAGCAGCTGCAGCAGCATGAAGAGGATGGGGCTGCTTTCTTCTCAGATCATAGACCCCTCTCCCTCACTTTTAGGCCCCTTATATATTATTCCATGCCCTGGTCACTAGCTATCCAGGCCAGGTGTCATTTATTCTTGTCTTCAGCACAAGGGAACAGAAGTTAGCCCTTGGTACATAATAGCCTCTGAAATAGAAAGCTATGGATGAGGCAACCCATCAATCCAGACTTCCTTGGGATGGGTGTGTAGCTGGTAGAGGAGATTTTCTGGTTACTCGAGTTAGACTGGTTCACACACAAAATATCCCCATGAAGAGTTCTCCTCCAGTGGCCCCTGGGAAGGGAAGCCCCCTGAAGAGTACTGAATGCATGCCTGCCCTCTGCTCTTGGGACCCAGTGGTTAGGGCTCAGCGCTTTCACTGCCGGGCCGGGTTCTATCCCTGGTCGGGGAACTGAGATCCCGCAAGCCGCGTGATGCAGCCAAAACAACAACAACAATGAGAACAAACAAAACAAAAACCAAGATCATCCTTATAAAAAAAAAAAATAGTTGGAATTTAGCCAAGATGCCAGCAGGGCCTTTGACATGTGTATATACTATTTGAGAGAACTTTGGAGCTGGAAGAGTCAGAGCCAGATAACCTGCAGGTGCACAACCACAGGGCCTGGACTAGGATGAGGCGGGTGAGGCCTGTGGGGTACTTGCCTTGGGCACAAAATTTAAGTGGGTGCCAATCACTCCTCAAGTAATAAAAAAATAACATTTTGATGATGTATTTTTAAAAATCAAAATTAATACTAAAACCCCCAAGATGATCAAAGCATCAAAATTTTAAATAAAGATGGGATTAGCAATGATGCTGTTGCTATACTATATTAGAGATTGAGGTCAAAGGAAAATTTGGTAACATTGATCCTGTATTTATTGAAAATTTTGATGTTTTGTTTATCATGGATTTTTTTGCATTAATTCTTAGTTTTAAAAAATATTTCATTAAAATATTATTTATCTTGATTACAGAGTTGTTTTGTGCCCCTTTAAATTTTGCACCCTCACTGTCCTCACCCTGGTTCTAGCCCTGTAATATTTACAGCAGTTTGGAGGTTTTAACTCTTTTGAGCCTTATGATTACCCTGTAAGGTGGGCAAGGCAAGTATTATTATCTGCATTTGACAGTGAAGAAACCAAGCTGCAAAACAAGTGACAAGGACTCTTGCTCAGGACTACATGGTACATGTTAGACAAGAGATTAAAATTCAGGCCTGTTGACTTTGAATCCAGGGCTTCCTCTATGACAGATATCTCAATATGCAATGTACCAAAATATCAGCTATGAAAATTGTTAAAATCCAGGTTCCTGAGTTCCCAACCACAGAGACTCTGATTCTGAAGCTCTGGAGTAGAACACAACAATCTGCATTTTTTGATACCCACACATATTGATTTTGATGTCAGTGAGACATGAACCACTGTTTGGGCAGCTCCATCAGGACTCTAGGCAGATGCTGCAGATGCCCCAGACTATGACTGCACAGTCACACTACAAGAACTTGAAGTTCTTTTTTTTTTTTTTTTTTTGCGATACGCGGGCCTCTCACTGTTGTGGCCTCTCCCATTGCGGAGCACAGGCTCCGGACGCGCAGGCTCAGCGGCCATGGCTCACAGGCCCAGCCGCTCCGCAGCATGTGCGATCTTCCCGAACCGGGGCACAAAACCGTGTCCCCTGCAACGGCAGGCGGACTCTCAACCACTGCGCCACCAGGGAAGCTCCCTTTTTTTTTAATTAAAAAATTTTTTTTTTTTACTTTGGCTGCATTGGGTCTTTGTTGCTGCACGTGGGCTTTCTCTAGTTGCGGCAAGTGGGGGCTACTCTTCATCACAGTGCATGGGCTTCTCATTGTGGTGGCTTCTCTTGTTGTGGAGCATGGGCTCTAGGCATGCCGGCTTCAGTAGTTGTGGTGTGCAGGCTCAGTAATTATGGCTTGTGGGCTCTAGAGTGCAGGCTCAGTAGTTGTGGTGCATGGGCTTAGTTGCTCTGTAGCATGTGGGATCTTCCCGGACCAGGGAACGAACACTTGTCCCCTGCATTGGCAGGCGGATTCTTAACCACTGTACCACCAGGGGAGTTCCAAGAACTTGAAGTTCTGATCGTTAACATTTCTGCTTGTAAAAAGATACATGCAACCAAGTTGGATTCATTGCAGGGTCACAAGGATGGTTCAACATATGCAGATCAATCAATGTGAGATACCACATCAATAAAAGAAAAGACAAAAGCCACATGATCATCTCAATAGATGCAGAAAAAGCATTCAATAAAATTCAACATCCATTCATGATAAAAACCTTTATGAAAGTGGGTATAGAGGGAACATATCTCAACATAATAAGAGCTATTTATGACAAACTCACAGCCAATATAATACTTAATGGTGAAAAGCTGAAAACCTTCAGCTAAAAGCCTTCAATTAAAATCTGGAGCAAGACAAGGATGCCCACTCTCACTGGTTCTATTCAACATAGTATTGGAATTCCTAGCCACAGCAATCAGACAAGAAAAAGAAACAAAATGTATTCAAATTGGTAGGAAAGAGGTAAAATTGTCATTATATGCAGATGACATGATCACTGGGAACCATGGTCACTCCAGCTCTGTGGCTGATATTGGTAGCCCATGCCCTTCCTTGTTCCAGCTGTTTCTATTATGTCTCAAGTTTGCCAATCTCTGGGTGGTGTGAAACCAAAGCAGATCCTTCATGCCATGTATCAAAAGACTGGGCAAACTGGTTGCTCACTGTGCTCTCACTTTCCCAGGGAGGGGAACTCTTTCTAGCTGGGGAATTCCTTCTTGGTGCTGAGCAGTGCTGGCTTGGGGAATGGGATAATGAAAGCAAAATGAGGCTGTCTTCCTTTTTTGTGAGGTTATTCTCAGGTTTTTCTGTTCCACTGTTTTGCTAAATTTCTTAAGTGGTCTCCTGAACTCTCCTAGAGCTGTTTTGTCTGTGGATAGCTGTCTAATTGTTGATCTTTTGAGTGATGGAGGCTGGGGTCTCCTACCCTGCCATTTTTGGCCCACATGCAATCTTAAGGAAGAGTTTGGGTGGCCTAATATCAACAACATTATAAGGATAGCTCCCCAAACTTGAAAACAGTTTGCCTTCAAAAGTTGAACTTGGAAGATGATTGTTTGGACACACATTTACTTCGAAGCAATGCCTGGTGTTGAGGTTCTCAGATGCACTGTCTTAGTGCCACCCATGACAACATACAAATACTCTTCCCATACTTTCTAAAATATTCCTGCCTACTGCTTTTCTCCATTCCCATTTGTTGATAATCTTCCATTGCTCTGTAGCCTCCCTTACCAATAAGAGCAGCGGTTCTCAAACATTAGTGGCATCACAATCACCTGGAAAGCTTGATAAGCTACAAATTGCTGGATCTCACCCCTAGAATCTGCTAGGGCTGTGTGGGATCAGAGAATTTGCATTGCTGTTAAATTCCCAGTTGCTGCTGCTGCTGCTTCTTTAAAAATCACCAAACTAGAATGATGGTTCTCAAACATGGAATCACCTGAGGACCTTTTATAAAAGTACTGATGCCCAAGTTCATCAATTAAGCTAGACTCTTTGGAGATGAGGGCTTGCATTAGATTCCTAGGGTTACTGTAACAAATTACCACAAACTGGGTGGTTTAAAACCACAGAAATGAATTATTTTACAGTTCTAGAGGCCAGATGTCCCAAATGAGGGGTTGGCAGGGCCATGATCCCTCAAAGGATCTAGGGAGGGAGCTTCTCCTAGATTCTGGTCATTGCCAGCAATCCTTGGCACTTCTTGACTCTTAGATGCATCGCTCTAATCTCTGCCTTCACTTTCACGAGGGCTTCTCCCTTGTGTGTCTGAGTGTATATATGTCTGTGTGTCCTCTCCTCTTCCTATAAAGAAACCAGTGATTGCATTTAGGGCCCACCCTAATCCAGTATAACCTCATCTTTAATTGCATCTTAATTATATCTGCAAAGACCTTATTTCAAGCAAGGCCACTTTCTGAGGTTCCAGGTGGACGTGAATTTGGGGGAGGGGGAACACTGTTCAATACTGGGCCTTCATTTCAGTTCCCTGAAGGCAAGATTCATATAATATAGAACTTCCATAAAGAGTCTAGCACAGAATATGATGCCAAAAAAAATATTCCTGAATGGATGAGCCTGTGTGTTTTCTTCTTCTAATCCACAGTCATCACAGCACAACAGATACAACACACTCTTAATTTATCTTAAAAGCTTGTTAAAACTAACTGCAGATTCCAAGGACTTTAAAGTGTTTATCTGTATGACTAATTCAGCTCTAAATTAAAGACACTTTTCCTTAAGCAACAGAAGATATTGAAGGTATTTCTTTGTAGACAGAATGGTATGTTATTCTTCTGTGCATTTTATAGGGAACACACCTATAAAGAGCCTAGATTACACACTTCTGAAAGCTTTTAATGGTAAGACACAATGTTTGTGAACTTCCCATTATAAACTAGAAATAATATTTTCATATGAAACAAAAATGCTAAATTACCAAACTGCCTCCCTTGGGTTTTGAATTTTGTACAGTGGAAATGATTGTTTTCCAGGAATTAAGACCATGGGGGTGTCTCTTTAGAATGCCTGTGATGCAAAGCAGGAGACAAGTTACCTGTCGTCTGAATTCATCATTGGAGGCTGTTATTCACAGGGCTGGCATGGGGACTGACGACCAACCAGGCAACAAAGCTAAGCAAAATATGGTCACATGTTGGGAAAAGAGTTGTGTATTCTAAGAGCAGGTGGAAATCAGGGGGTGACTAAGTTTTGTATTGGATGAAGTGGCAACTGAGGCTCACAGTCAGAGTTGTCCTAATAGCTCTGAGTTTACATTGGCTCTGTTACGTTGATATCAGTTATGGGGGCTTAATGGGGTTCTATGAACTCTACATTGTGACCCCCTTGGAGCAGCAGTGCATATACTGGGACATGTACTGACTGAGAATTGGAGCCCTGGATTCCTGTCTCAGCTCTACCATAAATAATCTCTAAAGCTCTTTGCAGTTTTTAAGTATGTTGATGTGTGGGATGCAGTATAATTAATAACATACCTGAGCTTGTATATCCTGCTTTGCATTGCTGTGTCTGCATGATGCAGGTATCTTAAAAGAAGGTGATGAGGAAATTTGGTCACTCGTTTATTTTTGGAAGTATTTTTCCATTAGGGTTTTGACACCCTGTATGATAGAAAATTACTTCTTGCATAAACCAGGAACGTGACAATGCTTAAAAATTTTGAGAATATCCAAGTGCTTTTTTAATGTTTATGATGTTTTAAAAAATCTTTATAGTCACACACTCAATAGTTATAATAATTTTCCATTTTCTTTTTTAACCAGTGGTAGTGACAGCTCTCCAACAGTACATTGCGTTACATCTCCCTTGAACCATTTTCTCTGCTAGTGAACTCCACTGAGAGAGACGGAATCATCTGTCCATTTCTAAGCAGACTCTCTCAGTTTTCTGAGAACTTGGAAGTTCTACCTTAGTTCTTGCGCCTTAATACTTTGTTTAGTTATAAAGGTTCTTTAAGGTAAAAATCAAACACAATCATGATGTTTGATGTTTCTGGGATTTGGGCAGTAGACCTATGCTGCAGGGGTAGTTGCCAGTCAGAGGCGGCCTCATGTTTACTGGTGCATTTTGTGTATTTTCAGTCTTTGCTTCAGGAAGGGGGTACCCTTCCTGCACAAGCCTGGCACTTCCTTGCTCACTGACAGCCACCCTATGTCATCTTTGAAATTATTCTCTGTTTGTCGAGAAAGATGTCCATTAATACACCCGAAGTCTAATTCTTCTGAGGGAAAAATTTCAAACTGTAGAGTGGTTTTTTAACTGAAAAGGAAAATAATATTTATGGAACACCTCCTAAATGCTGAAGAGATTTACACACATTATTTCTTTTAATCTTCATTATTGTTCCCATTTTACAGATGAGGAAAGGAGGCACACAGCTAGTTCAGTGGCAGAGTCTAAATTTGAACCCAGGCATATAGATTCTTCTTATTTCCTGGAACACTTCTTTCATTAGCTCTCAGGGTTTGCATATTCTTTCTTTAAGATACTGATTTTTAAAAATTGTGGTAACCTATACATAACATAAATTTTACCTTTTTAACAATTTTCAATGTACAGTTCAATGGCACTAAGTACATTCAAACCATTGTGCAACCATCACACTGTCCATCATGAAGCTTTTTCATCCTCCCAAACTGAAACTCTATACCCATTAAATAACTCTCCATTCCCCTCTCCAACCAGCCCCTGATAACCACTATTTCACTTTTTTAATCTATGAATTTAACTATTCTAGGTACCTAATCTAAGTGAAATCATGCAATATTTGTCCTTTTGTATCTGGCTTATTTCACGTAGTATAATGTCTTCAAGATTCATTCATATTGTAGCACACATCAGAATTTCCTTCCTTTTTAAGGCTGAATAATATTCCATTGTGTGCATGTCATCTTGATCTCTTTGCCATTGACCTCCTCCTATATTTAGTCTGTTATTGCCATTGTTCATTTCTTCAACGTGTCCGCAGATTGGGCTCCTTTCATTAATCTGCCATTACCTTCACTCGGGTCTGATCACTGTGGATTACTCCAACAGCTGCCTGATAGAGCTTCATGCTTCCAGACCATTCCCCCACCAACCCTCCAACGTCATTGTCAGAGTGGTATTCCTAAAAAACCAATTTCATTATGTCACTGCTGAAGATCCTACAGTGGCATTAAATTCGGGCTGCTTTGTCTGTTTAAAAGCAGTAAATTACCTGATTTCCTCTTATCTATGTGACCTTATTTTGTGCTTCTTCCCTGCATTCTTCTCTGCTCCAAGGGCTCTCATCAGTGCTAGCCTCACAGTAAGTCCACTTTTACCACTCTTTTCAAATCAAACTTTCTTTTTGTTTTATATTTTATGTCAGCTGGTATAATTGTACATGCTCAATGATCATATATTTGTTTTCTATATTATGTGACTGATATGCTATTTAAAAGGGACACTAAGCCATTTGAGTCGCTTTTCAGTTAAGATGTTTTTAGTGTTGTCAGGAAGTAGAGCTTCTGTTTTAATGTGGGGTAGGGTGGGATCAGTTAAAAAAAAGGTGGCGCTACCTCACAGGAAATAGGAAAGTGTCTACCAGGACCCTGTGAGTGCTTCTAAATATGTGTCGACGACTAGATCTGTGTAATTACCTATGCATCTATTTGTTTCCAATTCATTCGTTCATTTACGATTCCGCTTTTACAAGGCCAAGAAGAAATATGAATAAATTAATTTGGCAATGATTAAAAAAAATGTTAGCCTTACAAGGCATGCTCTTTCTCCAATCTATGCCACTGATTTTCATCCATCTAATCCCTTACAAAGCCATTTCCTATTGCACTTCAAAGCATATATGGTCTCCATTTATTTCCTATGTTTATGAGTTTTTGCCTTCCCCCCTCCCCCTGCCCAAACCACATGCTAAGTTTCTTGAATACAGGATCTTTGTCTTGTAATTTTGTGAGAATCCTATGATTTAGGGCAGATAAGTGCTTGCTGGTTTATGAAATAAGACAATGTAACAGGAACACACAAATTTCAAAATGTAGAGATAGATTTTTATCAGAGCCCTTAGGAAGAAAATGCTTTGCACCCAGGAAGAAATCTCTTACAGAAGAGATTCTGTAAGAATCTTACCAGAATAGCAAGAGTGGGGCTAGTTAAATAGTTCCTCATGCATCTTTTACATTGTGGTGTGCAAACTCAGGCCAGTGAATTTTCAGGGCAAAATGCGACCCAGGTGAGTCTGTTTCTCATTTTAAATAATTCTCAAAATATGTGATATACTCAATAAGTGTTCCCTCTTCTCCTAAGGGTCCAGATGATGTCCAAACCCTAGATACACACTGGTCTAGGATATGTGAAATATTCATACTATTACTAAGTTTAGGAGTTATTTTCAAAACAGGCTTTTAAGTCCAGTTAATAAACAAATTTTCCCCTTTAGGAGGGCTTAACAGGGACAGTTTCACACCTTATAATAGTTACATAAATGGATAATTTTACACTATGGTGGGAATGTAAATCATATTGCTGTAAGCAAATGTGACATCCAGAAGGTTAACCCAGCATCTGGTATGCCCTCCTCTTGCATTAGGACATGAGTGTTAGAATTGCAACATTAACTAATGCATGTTTCAGAACAGAATATGTCAAAGAAGGTCAGATAAACAAGAACTAGAGTAAATAAGAGGGAGATAGACATAGAGAGGTAGGGAGATGGACAGCGAGAGAGAGTGAGAGAAAAGAGAGAATACAACATTGGAAGAAAATTGCAGTGATATCTCAGGCCACAGCAATGTTGAGAAATTTTATAGATAAGTACATAAATTAAAGGCAGCCAGGATTTTTTGGTTATGAATAATGAATAAATAAAATCATACAGTCAAATTAGCTCATTTCCCTCTCCTATTTATAGACATTTATTTAAATAGGTTTTTCACAAATAAATACAAAATTCAGAGCTAATATGGCCAAGTGCATCCCTACTTTCTGTTCTCTTTGTTTTCACTAACTTTAGGTGAGTTAAACAGGCATGTAGGGGCTTTATTTGCAGCAACATGGACAGACCTAGAGATTATCATACTGAGTGAAGTAAGTAAGACAGAGAAAGAGAAATTGCTTATATGCGGAATCTAAAACAAACAATACTAATGAACTTATTTACAAAACAGAAACAGACTCACAGACTTAGAGAACAAACCTATGGTTACCAGGAGGTTAGGATGGGGGGAAGGGATAGTTAGGGAGTTGGTGATTGACATGTACACACTGCTATATTTAAAATGGATAACCAACAAGGACCTACTGTATAGCACAGGAAACTCTGCTCAGTATTATGTATGGGAATGAATATGGGAAAAGAATTTGAAAAGAATAGATACATGTATATGTATAACTGAATCACTTTGCTGTACACCTGAAACTGTCACAACATTGTTAATCAAATATACTACAATATAAAATAAAAAGTTTAATAAAAACCCTGATATTCCTCTAATTCCTGCTAAAGCAATCTGGAAGAGAGGCATATTTAAAAAGTGTTTAGAGGACTCCTGACAGTAAAGCGCTATTCTACTCAACGTTGTAATAACAAAAGCTAAAACTTAAAAATATTCAAATTGCACAAATATTTAATTAGCAATGTCAAGTCACTGTTGGCACCAGAAAGCCCTGAATAAACTATTGTTGTGGGTTTGCTGATAGACAGCTTGTCAGGAAATGATCAGTATTGGCAATGATTTGGGGCTAATTTCATGGATGTTTTCCAGTTTCCGTGATCTTCCTTTCCCCTTTTCCAAACAAAAGTGCTTCTGAAAATTTCTGTTTAACATCTTTCACTTTGAATAAAGAAAACACAAAACATTCCCCTTGCAGCTGGTACTGGTGAAATTACTTCTCTGGAGGGGCCAGCAGATGAGGGGTCTTGTTTGAGAAGCACCAGGCAGAAGGTTGCATTCTGTATCACAGCCCACACTCAGACCTGCAACTTGAGATCTGTCCCTCACCCCCCCTCCTTCCTAAAGACACACACACACACACACACATACACACACACACACCATCTAAATGAACACAGATGGCTGGCACCCAGAGTAGGCATCTAGGAAAACAGCCCCAGGCCTCTCTGGTTGCTGTCATTTCATTCTACAAGTAAAGAGCCTTCAAGATGCCTGTGTTGTTTCTTAATCTGAGATCACTCCCGTTTGGCTGTTTATCCACTTCCAGTTGGGAAATGTACGAGAAGCATCAGAAAGATACCCAGAGATTGATTTGACTAAGATAAAACATTCCTTTAAACTCACTGGTTGTATAGTATTATATTTAATGAAAGCCATATTATGATAAAATCTGTATCACTTTCTAATAGGCAGGTTTTTTTTCCTCCAGAGCTGTATAACATCACCTGATCTATTTGTTTCTCCATGTGAAATAAATTAATTTTTCAAATGTAATATAAAAGAGGATAAAGTCAAATTTCACAAATGCAAAAAACAATCTAAATCTTTATACCCCCCCAAATCAAATGGAACATATGTTTTCCCCCATTTTTTTCTGTATAAAGTATGCAAACAATTACCTGGATTTGGAGGGCATAATTATGAAGGGGTTGATATCTAAAAGGTTATTATTGATTTATAGAGTTCTCTAGTTTAATCGAAGACAGATTTAGGAATAGGGAAAAAAAAATACTGTTTTCCCCAGGAACAATAAATGTCTCAAAGGGGAAATGTAAGATTTAAGAGTAATTTTTATAAGACACATCTACTACAGTTTGTGGATATGGGAGGTGTTTCTCATTTGAACAACTTCTATGTAATGAACATTTTGTAGAGCTGTCTCACTCATTGTAGCATATTTTATATGCCTCAAACTGTAGTGATTAAATTCCTAGGGTACTTTTTGTTAAGTCTAAATTCCTCATTTTCCATTATGGATTTATAATCCTCGGTCTGCAGATTAAATACATACAAGTATAAAATATTTATTTAAACAATAAATTTAGTTTAATTCACTCCCCATAATGTGTGAATGTTCTTTCTCTATGTCTCCAGTGCATGTGTGCACACCCATACCCACACACACCGCAAGTTCATTCATCTAATGTTGGAAAATGTGATACTGCTTAATATTAGTGTGTGGTTGTGTAATAAAAATTAAACCTTGCATGGGGAGGATTCCCATACTTTAGTTTTATATGTATGTTTAATTATTATCATAATCTATTTATGTAAGAGCAATCTAATCTTCATGTGGTATCAATATTCAGAGTAAAACCAAATTTTTTAAGAAATCAAATTTTCTGCTTTTAGGGAAAAATTTAATTTATCAAGTCACTCACCAAAGGCTTAATCATACCTTAAACCAGATTTTAGATTATATAAAAGCTTCCTATTTTGTGGCTTTTACGTAAAGATAGGGCCATCGCCAAAAATCCAAAAGCCGAATGCTATAAAAAGTGAAAAAGAAAAACAAGATGTTGCAGACCTATATTTGTCCTGTGTATTTAATAACACCCTGTAACCACATACATAAACTTGTCCATTTGCTACTTCTTGTAAACCGACTTGTACCTGAGGACTGTTTTATTCCTAAACTGGCATTTACAGAGATGGTAATAGCCAAGGATTTCTGGCCAAGGTAGAGTAACAAGGAGTGGATTTACTTCACACCTCAAGCAAATTGAAAACTGGACAAAATATGTGAAACAATTTTCTGACATTGGATGACAGGCAGCACAGGACACATACCCCAGAGAGAGGAGAGGAGAGGAGAGAGGGGAGGGAAGGGGAGGGGAAGGGAGGGAGCTCTGGAGATCTGCAAAGGAGTCCCCATGAGTCTTTGGTTGAGAATTGATTTGTGCATGTGTAAGAGTAAACTGCCTGGCACCAAGGAAAGAAACGCTGAAAAGGACTAGGGAGCCCAATAGTGATGGGAGTAGTTGTGTTCCCACCAACCAAGTAGAAGGAACTCATAACATAGGAGACAGAATCCTTAGAAAGATATTGCCTCAGTAGAGGCTAAATTAGCTGTAGACCAAAGTCTCATTGAACCACCCTAACAAAGTTTAAAAGCAAACTTTGAAAAGACCCAACCTATTCCAAGTAACTTAGCTGCATGCTAGTTTGAAATCTAAAACTAATTAAGGAATACAACATCCAGCAATCAGAGACAAAGTTTGCAATGCCCAGCATGTAATAAAAACTTACCAGGTGTGCAATAAAGCAGGAAAATATGAACCATGACTAGGAAAAAATCAATTAGTAGAAACAAACTTGGAAATGACAAAGATGATGGAACTAGCAGACAAGGATTTTAACAACTATTATATTCTCCATATGCTCAAGAATTTGGAGGAAAACATAAGCATGATGAGGACAAAAATAGAAGGTATAAAAAAAGACCAAATAGGGCTTCCCTGGTGGCGCAGTGGTTGAGAGTCCGCCTGCCGATGCAGGGAACACGGGTTCGTGCCCCGGTCCGGGAAGATCCCACATGCCGCAGAGCGTCTGGGCCCGTGAGCCATGGCCGCTGAGCCTGAGCATCCGGAGCCTGTGCTCCGCAACGGGAGATGCCACAGCAGTGAGAGGCCCGCGTATGGTAAAAAAAAAAAAAAAAAAAACAACCAAATAGAGCTTCTAGATATGAAAATACAACATCTATAATGAAAAGTAATAATAGCTAAAACTTAGTGAGCATTTACTAGATGCCAGACACTGGGCTGAGTATTTCACATGCATTCTCACATTTAACTTCAGCCTCACCTCTATAAAGCAGATGTTAAAGATGAGGAAACTAAGGATTAGAAAAGATAAATAATTGTAGATAACCATACAGCTGAAATTTGAAACCATGCAGTCTACTTCCAAGGCTCATGCTTTTAAGCAACATTCCATATTGTTTATAGCACTGTTTGTAATAAAATATAATTCAGTTTAAAGAATGAACCTCATCTGTGGAAGTTTACTGAAATTAAAAGATCTTATTAAACATGACATTTGGGGTGTGTGTGTGTGTGTGTGTGTGTGCATAGGTGCACACATGCCTACATGATCTAGGTGTAGATTTGTTGGAGATCAGATAGATTTTTCTGACAGTGCTATGAGATTTGAGACGGAGAATGACAGAATTTATTTATATCCTGCCATTTTCTCAAAAAGATAAGATAGAGATGAGTTGAATGGAACTTGCAACTTAATAGTAGAACAAAATGATGTTAAGATTATTCACAGCTCTTTTTCTTGCTGTTAAAGTATTCTACAATTGGTACTTCAATTAAAGTGTGACAGTAATAAAAAGATGAATATAGTGATATTAGGTGAAATTTATTTAATGACTGTCATGTATCTTGCTCTGTACTACAGTACATGTATTACCACATTTAATCCTTACAACAACTCTTTGAGGCAGATTCTACTCTTATTTATAGAGTTGAGGAGCAGAGAGAGGTTACCTGACTTGCCCAAGGTTACACGACAAAGGTCATGCAAAGTATTTCTTGTATAGAATCATCTATGTAAGGGAGTTTAATAAGTTTCTGTTCCATTACAACTTTTTGTATAAGACATTTACTTTAATGTTTTCCCTATAATATGATTTTATATAAAGACTATTTAATAAGCTAGCCCTAACTATAATCAATACACTATCCAACTGATAAAGAATGAAAGCACATAGATTTAAAAACATGTCTTAATATACTGGTATGAATGCCATCAATTAAGTAATCATATTTATTCTCAAAAGTATATTAACTTAAATACACAGGTCAATCTGTCAGAAGATAAAAATGGTTTGGCTCCACAATTCCTGGAGTCCATAGTTATGTCAAGGAATTATTTTTTCCCTGAATAATGCCCACATACTTAATTAACCCTAATGTCTAGGGTTAGGCTATTAGGCAACAGAGACAATTTCACTCCTTGCAAGACTATTAGGCAACAGAGACAATTTGACACTTTCACTCCTTGCAAGTAGGACAGAAAGTCCACTTGAATGTCATGTCATAGAATAAGTAAGTCTGTAATAAAATCAGAACTGAGATTCTCATAAATGGGTCTCACTCTAATACCTCAGCCCTTCGTATAAGCCACTTTCCACTCACAGGAGGTGAGTAGCCCTTTGCTGGGTTGGCATGACTCACAGTGTTCAGAAGGGAACTGAGTGAGGGCTTCTTCTATACCTTGCACAATTCAATTTAATTCCACTTTAACAAGTATTTACTGAGCACCTACAAAGTTCCAGATGCTATTCTAGTTTTCTAATCAGATATCTACTCAACAAATAAACAAACCAGGCTATAATGCCTACTTTAGTTCCAACTCTACTCTGGAAAACCAGTCAAATGAATAGTCATGAGGTGTGGAGTAGAAAAAACAACGATTTGATCTGATTTTAGCATTGACTTGTACACTAGATGCATTCCTGTTGAGTCGATCAGGAACCAATTCCCACAAATTTGATTTCATGGGCTAGAAATTTGTTTTTTAATTGAGAATCTTAACATAGATCAAGCAGAATAAAAACCAAAGAGCAAACCACCATCAACTATCACCATCAACAAACACACACAAGAAAGGATGTTAGTAACATCAAACAAGTAGTAAGGACATAATCTTTTGTCCATATCAGAATAAAGGGTAGTTATTTAAATTGAATAAATTTAGCTCTGTGAAAGAAAATTCACTACATTTTCCCTGTTCTCATTTTAACGTGGGACAGTGAAAACCTTGTCAGACGGGCACCTCTTTGAAAACAGGAGTTTAAGAAGCATTTCTGTGGGTGCATTTTAATATCAGTGTTATGAACAACATTTTAATAAGAAAAGAGATGTGCAGCCACACACCAGGGGGCAGTCTTGAAGGACACACAGTGTTGCCCCTTTGGTGGTGTTACTAAAGGCAGGTGGCTGTCACGACCAGATGGGTCCTCTTTGGAAACGAAGATCCGCAACATATAGAAGTGCTATGATTTCATTATTCACTACCTGTGTTATTCGTGAGGTTAAAAGGTAGGTAAATATGGGTATATTTCTACCTCATTAGTATAACTACCAAATTATAAAGTCCATATGGACTTCACTCACATCAGTGGTTATAAATGGCTTTTTGCTGCTGACTTCCCTCATATCCCCCCAAACATTTTCCTGGACTGGAGATTAGATTTTTATCTTGGCTCCCAGTTTGCACTCCTTCCAGCTCCCTGCCAGGCCTGGATTGCATTTGGCTGGGGCCCTGACAACTAACTCTTACTATCTTCTCCTCAATGTCTGCATCTTGCTCCTGTTCCCCTTATCGCAGGTTTATAGCCAACTGCAACTGGATGGTGTGAAAGAATAGTCTGCCTCTTACTATGGAACTCAGAGAACCAAGATACTATCAACTGACCTTTACATATTACTGCTGCCTCAAAACGATTGCCATGGTGTTCCTACTCTGAGATCAGACTTCCTGAATGTCACTGCAAGTTGGAATCAGACCTGAGGTCATATTACTCCTATGCACATCCTAAGTTTAAGAACTGGCAGAGATCCTCAGGTACTTGGTAAAGCAAATTTGTCCCCTCTAGTCCTGATTTAGACCTTTCTCTCTCCTTTCTTGCCATAGAAGTCTGGCATGCCTGACAGTTATGACAACATCTGAGTTGACATATGGCCACTTGTTTATATGGAAAGAAATAGTCAGCACAGGTCTTGAGATGTCGCCTCACCAGTCATTTAGCAATAGTAACTCCTAGTCAATAGGGAGCAGGTCTGAGCAAAGTTTGATGGGCTAGCTTTCTTCAACTCTCTGATTAGGGCACCTTAGTAGTATATAGACCTTTCACGGAAAGAATCATTGTTTTAGATTAACCTTTAGTTTGAGGTTAATGAGGATCATTCCATAAAGTCCTTGAATTCAGTGATGACAAGCGCACCCCCATTGTTCGAAAAAACTAAAAACCGGGCTTCCCTGGTGGCACAGTGGTTGGGAGTCCGCCTGCCGATGCAGGGGATGACGGTTCGTGCCCCGGTCTGGGAGGATCCCACATGCCGCGGAGCGACTGGGCCCGTGAGCCATGGCCGCTGAGCCTGCGTGTCCGGAGCCTGTGCTCCGCAACGGGAGAGGTCACAGAAGTGAGAGGCCCGCGTACCGCAAAAAAAAAAAAAGACTGAAAACCATCCAAACATGGTAGACATTGAGCTGTCACTGAACTATTTTAACTAAAATTTATAAGTACATAGTAAATGCTCAATTAGTGTAAATTATATTATTACGATTATAATTGTGTGTGTGTGCCAAACATTGTACTAAGGGCTTTACATGGATTATTTCGTTTAATCCTAAGAAATGCTCCCTCCAACAAGTACTGTAATAAACTTCCAGTTTAAAGTCAACTTAGAGAGACTAAGAACCTCTCAGTGTCACTGGTAGAACCATAATTCAAACCCCTGATTCCAATGCCTATGCTCTAAGCCATGTACAATATTGCATCTGTATCACAAAGAAAATTTTCCTTGAAATGGCTTTAAAAAGTAAATGTAGATTTTTTTTAACAAGCTTTTATTCTCTTGCTGTGAATAAGTAGAGGCAGTTTAGAATACTGGTTAAGTCTGCAGATCCTAAAGTGAGACAGCCTGGGTTTGAATCCAGGCTCTGTCACTTACTACTTATGTGACTCTGAGCAAATGTCTTAAATTCCCTGTGTCTCAGTTTTCTATGTGTAAAAATGGATCATAGATTTGTGAGATCCATTTAATATGTAAAATTAATTAACACATGTAAATGCACGTAAACTCAAAACATGTAAACATATATAACACTTGTAAAATGTTTAGAATAATACCTGGCTTACAGCAAATATGCAAAAAAACACCAGCAACTACTATGTGAGTTATATCAAATATCCTGATATGTTTTCCACTCCTGTATTTTCCAATGATATAATGAATTCCAGGTCAACAGAAAAGTTCTCTAAGCCATGATTCATGCTCAAGTTCATTGGCATGCTGTAGTCATTCATGCAACACATGTTTGAGTGCCTTCTATGTGTAAGACATTGTGCCTAGCACTGCCACCATGTTCCAAGTTAGGGGCCAAATGAATGTGGACTAGCTATATTACTTCACCATAAGAGATATTCTATAGTAGGTGTTTTCATTCTGATTCAGCCCTAGAAATGGCTCGGATTTCTCGGTTTCTCTATGGTCTCCCATCTTTATTAGGCCAATCTAAGACCCAGCAGAGGTAATTCCATTAAATAACAGATTGGCAAATTTTCCAATACCCAAGCATTGATCAAATGCTGAATTAAATAACCCAGAATAATCATCAGTAAATTATGTTGATCATTATTTCCCTACTAGAAGCATAAGATTATCATTAGAAAAGCAGGGTCCCCCAAATGGCTATGATCAATTCATTTATTAAAAACATGCCTAATAACAAGAGAAATAAAAGCAAAAATAAACAAAGAGGACCTAATTACACTTAAAAGCTTTTGCACAGCAAAGGTAACCATAAACAGTACGAAAAGACAACCTCTGGACTCAGAGAAAATATTTGCAAATGATGTGACTGACAAGGGCTTAATTTCCAAAACATACAAACAGCTCATACAATTCAATAACAACAGCAAAAAAATAACCCAATAGAAAAATGGGCAGAAGATCTTATAGACATTTCTCCAAAGAAGACATATAGATGGGCAATAGGTACATGAAAAGATGCTTATCATTGCTAATTTTTAGAGAAATGCAAATCAAAACTACAGTGATGTACCACCTCACACCAGTCAGAATGGCCATAATTAAAAAGTCTACAAATAATAAATGCTGGAGAGGGTGTGGAGAAAAGGGAACCCTCTTACATTGTTGGTGGGAATAAAAATTGGTGCAGCCACTATGGAAACCAGTATGGAGGTTCCTCAAAAAAAACCCCACTAAAAATAGAGTTGCCATATAATCCAGCAATCCCACTCCTGGGCATATATCTGGAGTGAACTCTAATTCAAAAAGAGACATGCACCCCAATGCTCATAGCAGCACTATTTACAATAGCCAAGACATGGAAGCAACCTAGATGTCCATCGACAGATGAATGTATAAAGAAGATGTGGCACAAACATATAATGGAATATTACACAGCCATAAAAAAGAATGAAATAATGCCAATTGCAACAACATGGATGGACCTAGAGATTATCATACTAAGCAAAGTAAGTCAGAAAGAGAAAGACAAATACCATATGATATCACTTATATGTGGAATCTAAAATACTATGTAAACGAACCTGTCTACGAAACAGAAACAGACTCACAGACATAGAGAACAGACTTGTGGCTGCCAAGGAGGGGTGGGGGAGGGAAGGATTGTGAGTTTGGGATTAGCAGATACAAACTATTATATACAAACTATTATATATATATAGGATGGATAAAGAACAAGGTCCTACTCTATAGCACAGGGAACTATAATCAATATCCTGTGATAAACCATAATGGAAAAGAATATGATATAATTGAATCACTTTGTTGTACAGTAGAAATTAACACAACATTGTAAATCAATTATATTTCAATAAAATTTTTTAAAAATGCCTAATACAAATAGAACTACCATATGACCCAGCAATCCCACTACTGGGCATATACCCTGAGAAAACCAAAATTCAAAAAGAGTCATGTACCAAAATGTTCATTGCAGCTCTATTTATAATAGCCAGGAGATGGAAACCACCTTAGTGTCCATCATCGGATGAATGGATAAAGAAGATGTGGCACATATATACAATGGAATATTACTCAGCCATAAAAAGAAACGAAATTGAGCTATTTGTAATGAGGTGGATAGACCTAGAGTCTGTCATACAGAGTGAAGTAAGTCAGAAAGAGAAAGACAAATACCGTATGCTAACACATATATATGGAATTTAAGGAAAAAAAATGTCATGAAGAACCTAGGGGCAAGACAGGAATAAAGACACAGACCTACTGGAGAACGGACTTGAGGATATGGGGAGGGGGAAGGGTGAGCTGTGACAAAGCGAGAGAGAGGCATGGACATATATACACTAACAAACGTAAGGTAGATAGCTAGTGGGAAGCAGCCGCATAGCACAGGGAGATCAGCTCGGTGCTTTGTGACCACCTGGAGGGGTGGGATAGGGAGGGTGGGAGGGAGGGAGACGCAAGAGGGAAGAGATATGGGAACATATGTATATGTATAACTGATTCACTTTGTTATAAAGCAGAAACTAACACACCATTGTAAAGCAAATATACCCCAATAAAGATGTTAAAAAATGCCTAATAAGTAAACTTTTTGATCCCAATTATAACTTCCAAGGACTTTTCGATCTATGTGCTGTTCTGCCTTATTATTGGTCCTGAATAACGAGCATTTGGTGCCTAAGTGAGCTCTGGATCTCTGTGTCCACTGAATGTTACACAGACTTGAAAGTGAAAACCTGCTTGCTGTTTGGAAAGCATATTCATGCTGGTTGCCCATATCACTACTGCCACTCTTTTCCCAATAGACAAAAAGCCCTAGTTACCTTTTGCAGGAGAAAAAGGACTAGTCTCGGGAAACTCACCACTTTTGTTTTCATCTGGGAAAAAGTATATCACTGGTTGCATGAATCATTGAGACAAATAAATCATTGAGATAGCCTAGCCAATGTAAATCTCCCTGGAGGTTTCTACTTCATTTTCTCTTAGGTTTCTGGTCTGCTGAAATAAGGCAGTGTTTCCTAAACTTTTAGCATCATTTTTTAGTGTCAGAAGGACCCTTAATGACTAGGGTCTTCAAGAACATTAGAAAATTCCAGGGCCAATAGCTATTCTGAAAGTGCTTACCTCAAAATTCCCTTAAATGAGAACTGCTACTGTGGCAGCTGCATGAACACTGAAAATGGTTGTTGATAAGCTTGCACTGGGTCAGGGTTCACCATGATCTTTTCTTTTGCAGGACGACTAAGGTGGGAATTGACCAGTAATACTGCCTGTGGGTACTGCCCAAGTATCTAATTCACAAGGTTTCTGCAGTGCCCACAACTGCCCACTTCCTGCTGAGTTTGCCGTGGAGCCCACTGGTATACGCTTGCAGTGTTTTTCATTTCCCCTCTTAGGGAGTCCACATTAAGGATTGTTATGTCTGCTTGGAGAATTGACATCTTTATCATCATGTAATGACCCTCTTCTACCCTGATAACTTTTTTTGCTATGAGGTCTTCTTTGTCTGTCTTCAGTTAGTATCTACCATATTTGTTACTGTGTTCTATTAGTTGCCCTTTTTCTTTGTTCTTATTTTGTCTTTTACTTTTTCCTGCCTCTTGTGGTTTTGTGTGTGACAGCAACATTTTTATTTTATTTTATTTTTATTGGAGTATAGTTGATTTACAATGTTGTGTTAGTTTCAGGTGTACAGCAAAGTGAATTTGTTATACATATATCCACTCTTTTTTAGGTTCTATTCCCATATAGGCCATTATAGAGCATTGAGTAGAGTTCCCCGTGCTATACAGTAGGTCCTTATTAGTTATCTATTTTATGCCTCTTGTTTTTTTAAATTGAGACTTTATGTGATGCTATTTACTCCCCTTTCTTAGCATAACAGTTGTATTTCTTTTTAACTTTTTAAATTGGTCGCCCTAGAGTTTCAATATACTTTCACAACTAATCCAAGTCCACTTTCAAATAACATGATACCACTTCACAGGTAGTGTGAATACCTTAAAATAACAAAATAATCCTAACTAACTCCTTTCTCCTATCCCTTATATCATTTGTCTCTCATTTCACATACATCAGCATACATAAGCATACATATAAACATGACAATCAAATATAGTTGTTATTATTTTGAACAAATTATTAGATTAATTAGGAATAAGAAAAATAAAATTTTTATTTTAAGCTTCACTTATGTCTTTTTTTATGCAGTCTTTTCTTTATGCAGATCTGAGGGGTTTTTTTTACCCTTTTTTTTTACCCATTTTTTTAAATCTATTTTTTACCTATACCTATTTCCCTCTCTCTAAAGAACTTCTTTTAACATTTTGTGATAGCTAGGCAGGTCTACTGGCAACAAATTCCCTCAACTTTTGTTTGTCTAAGAAAGTCTTAATTTCTCCTTCAGTTTTGAAGGATAATTTCTCAGAGTACAAAATTCTAGGTATTTTTCTTTAAACATTGTAAATATTTCACTCCATTCTCTTCTTGCTTTCATGGTTTCTGAAGAGAAGTGAGATATAATTCTTACCTTTGCTCCTTATAAGTAAGGTGTTTTTTCCTCTGGCCTCTTTCAATATTTTTTATCTTTGATTTTCTGTAACTTGAAAATTATATGCAGAGATGTAGTATTTTGTCATTTATCCTGTTCGGTATTCTCTGAGCTTCCTGGATATGCAGTTTGGTGTTTAACATTAATTTGGGGGAAATTCTCAGTCATTATTGTTTCAAATATTTCTTCTTTTCTATTTTCTCTTTTACCTTGTTCTGCTATTCCCATTATGCATATGTTACACCTTTTTGTGGTTGTCCCACAATTCTTGGCTATTCTGTTCTGGGTTTTCAGTCTTTTTTTTCTCTTTGCTTTTCAGGTTTGGAGGATTCTATTGACCTGTACTCAAGCTCAGAGATTCTCTTTTCAGCTATGTCCAGTCCACTAATAAGCCCATCAAAGATATTCTTCATTACTGTTATAGTGTTTTTGATCTTTTGCAGTTCTTATACATTCCATCTCTTCCTTACATCATTCACCTGTTCTTGCACGAAATCTATTTTATCCATTAGAGCCCTTAGCATATTCATCATAGATGTTTTAAATTCCCAGTCCAATAATTCCAAACTTTCTGCCATATCTGAGTCTGGTTTTGATGCTTCCTATGTCTCTTCAAACTGTGTCTTTTTGTTTTTTGGTTTTGTATGTCTTGTAATTTTCCCTTGATAGCCAGACTGGGTAAAAGGAATTGTTGTAAATAAGACTTCACTAATGTGAGATGTGGGAGGAGGAGAGGTTTCTACAGCCCTATGATTATTAGGTCTCAGTATTTTTGTGAGCCTGTACCTCTGGATTGTGAACTCTACATGTTTCTTAGTTCTCTCCCTCCCTTTAGGTGGGAGAGGATGGCCAGCATGGGCTGGAGTCGAGTACTTCCCTTCTCCTACATGGAAGACTAGTATTTCCCTTCCCCCATGTTGAAATCTAGATCCAGCTGGTGTTGGCTATTTCCATTTCCCCATGTAGGCTAGTCACTGATAAAATCCTAGCATATTAGGCTCTGGTTAAATAGTTTCTACTGTGGGCAGACCTTGTTAAGACGAGGAGAATGCTCTGGCATACTACAAAACGCTTCCTTTTCCTCTCCCCCTGCTGGAAACTTGAGGGGATTTTTCTCCAAAATTCCCTGTGTGGACCTGATAAAGTTCCTGGGGGCTCCCCTATGACTGGGCCCCCCTGGAGTTTAACTCTCAGAGTTGTTCACACTGAGCCTCCAGCGATTCATCAATTACAGTACAGGTTTCCCTACTCTGGCCCTGGTTTCTGAAGAGGATGCTACTTCTGGGATTCTTCCATAAGTTGGGATTCTCTGTATTCGCCTGTTGGTTTCTCCAGTTTTGGTTTGCCCTGTGACTTCACTTCTCTGATGAATCTAAGAAGAGTTATTGATTTTTCAGTTTGCTTAGCTTTTGACTTATTTGTTGTTAGGAAGGGGTGGCAACTTACAAGCTTTCTTGCATGCCAGACTAGAAACTGGAAGTCTGTCATGGTGTATTCTAGAAGAGTATTTTATGGTATGTGGAACTCAAGATAGTGTAGATATGAAAAAGAAGGTGGCTTCATCATTTAGGCCGTGTATGAATGAGTGGGGTCTCTACAATCAGAAAATGAATGAAAGAAAAGCAGAAGGGAAAAGGAACTAGATTTGAAATAAGAGATGGAGAGGTGCTTCAGATTGGAAAAATGTATATTAAGGGAGAATCAACATTATCTGTAACTTTAAAAAAATAATAAAATGTGTTATGTATTATTTATATAATACAAAGTTAATAAAATTTAGTAAGAAATAGGGAAGGTGAGGAAAGAGAAAAGAAGTAGAAGGAAAAGGAAGAGAGGCAGTTGTATTAAAACTGAACATTGTAAAACACTTTTGGTGGCAGGGTCAGGGTGGGAAACAGTTTGGGGTCAATAAGAACAGTGCAATTACAAAATACTCCACTCACGCATACATGGCTGAAGGGATGAAGCCAGGAATAAAGCCCAGATTTCCTGATTCCTGGCCCTGGGCCTTATGTATTAAATCATGTTGCCTCTGCTGTCAGATAATCATCTTGCATCTGGAACATAAATACAGCCAATTCAAATATGCATCTTGATCTTATCATGTGGTTAGCAATCCATGCTGTTATTATTGTCAATAGGACTGCATCCCATTAATACCAGTTCACTTTTCTGGCAATAAATCTAGTGGCATAAAGTGCATAAATACAACATAGAATGTGGTCAAAGGAAATCATCCTCATTCCAAATACCACAAGACATGAGAAGAAGCTCCCAGGTAGTGCTACTGTGGAGAAACTTCGGGAAGTCAAAGGGAAAAATGGAAAATTTAAGATTTGTTCAGCTTTGGTAACTCTCAATCAGGCGGGAGTTTTTTAAGTGTAATGATTTGACTAGAAGTCTATTTTTTTAATTAAATGCCTATTCTTACTATAAGAGGTAATCTTTTACTACCTTCAGTGTGCAAGTGAAGTCCACACAACCCCCAGTTATATTGCTTAGAGTTCCATTTCACATTAATGGGTACTATATGCCACATACACTGGAGAACTGATGATCAGAATTTGTTATTTGATGTATCATGAGTGATCAGCATCAATGCAAGTTTTGACATGAAATAATAAACTCTATGGCTTGTGTTTCCCCTCCAAACACTTTGGCTCTGTGTTTAAAATGCTAGATTGTCTTAAAAACCTAAATTAAAATTTGTATACCCATGTGTATAGCAGCATTATTTACAATAGCAACCCAGTGTCCATGTCGGATGAATGTGTAAACAAAATGTGGTATATACATAAAATGAAACATTATTGAGTCTTAAGAAGCAAGGAAATTCTGATGCATACTCCACGAATGAACCTTGAAGATATTATGTTAAGTGAAATAAGCCAGTCACAAAAGGATGAATATTATATGATTCCACTTACATGAGGTACCTGGAGTAATCAGATTCATAGAGAGAAGATAGAATGGTGTTTTCCAGGGGGTTGGGAAGAGGAGACTGGGGAGTTAGTGTTTAATGGGTTCAGAGTTTCAGTGGGGAAAGATGAAAAACTGGAGATGGATGACGGTAATGGTTGCACAACAATGTGAATGTACTTAATGCCACTAAACTGTACACTTAAAAATGGTTAAAATGGTAAATTTTATGTTATGGATACGTTACTGCAATTTAAAAAACCCTAAAGTACATTTTATCAATCGTTTTTAATTTAAATATATAAGCTCTTCAGTTGGCCACAGGAAATTTGATTTAGCTGTTTATCATATTGATATTCATATTACAAATAGTTTCTCAATGGCACATAGCCTTTGAAGTTTTTTGCTTATGCAAAGGAAACCAGTACTTAATAAATCTTAGAAGAGAAGCTGGGAGTTGGGTCAGAATTCAAATGATATAATCTGGACCACCACATAGCATGCCAATATCAAGGAAGGTGAAATTGCTAAGATGTAATTTTATAACATAAGGTCTGTTTCTGAGGTTCTTGCCTGGAAATGATATTTTTAAAGTCCCAGTGGGAAGTTTTGGAAGTGGTCATTGCAAATAGATAGGGTATTTCATCTTCTGGCTCTGGCTAGAAACATCTTGACCTCTTCCCCTCAATGCTCCTTTGAGACGTTTTCTGAATTAAGGAGAGTATTGTTTGGATGAATTTATGTCCTAAAAGCTGATTAGCCAGAAGTAGCTGGATGAGCTAAAAGGGCTCTCAGTTCACAAATCATGGAAGATTACCTCAGCTTAGGAGCGCCTGTAGCCATTGGAGCCACCATCAGTCTGGGCTACATATAGACTGAGGAAGACTGACATTATCCTGTGTTTTTGATTCAAGCAAGTGTCCTTGGTAGAGTTTGCTGCCTGAGAGTGTTATGTGAGAAGGAGCTGAAGATCAACACCTCAGGAATTAGAAAACAAGTAGAATCTTAGTTCTTAGAACTTAACTGATCTCAAGGAATAATCTGGTGAAGTGAGGCCCTGACTTTACAGATTCATTGTCAGTCAGTCGTTTGATTATTATTAATCACCTTCTATGTACTGGGCACTGTGCTGGTCCAGCCTAGTGGGGAGACAATGGTTATAATAAAGATGATATAACCAGTTTAAGAGAGGTGTAACATTTTATAAGAATTCAAAGAGAGATCATTTTTGATTGGGGAATTATGAAAGGGCTTCATGGAAAGGGCCATTGCAATTAGGAGAGAGTGTGAGAAGACTACCTCCAGGAAATCCAATAAGGAAGAATACATGATGTTCATCCAAGTTGTCCGAGGAATGTACCTATGGACTGAAGTAGACAGTAAATCTGGAAGAGGCAGTATGGCTAGAAAGTTAAGTTGGGGACATAGAATTGAAAATTTTTCGGGAATGTACAAAGTTTGTGAAAAGAGGAGTGATTAGAGCAGAAGGTGTAGCCAGGTTCTTTTATCAGGGAACAAACCTCGAAAAGGCGTTGTAAATGGATGGTGGCATAGAGAGTTATTTCATAAAATGGACATCACCCATTTTTTCTTAAATTAATTTTTATTGGAGTATTGTTGCTTTACAATGTTAAATTAGTTTCTGCTGTACAGCAAACTGAATCAGTTATACATATACATATACCCCCATTTTTTTGGATTTCCTTCCCATTTAGGTCACCACAGAGCACTGAGTAGAGTTCCCTGTGCTTGCTATACAGTCTGTTCTCATTAGTTATCTATTTTATACATAGTATTAATTGTGTATATATGTCAATTCCAATATCCCAATTCATCCTACCCCACTATCCCCTTGGTATCCGTATGTTTGTTCTCTACATCTGTGTCTCCATTTCTGCTTTGCAAATAAGAGCATCTTTACCATTTTTCTAGATTCCACATATATGCATTAATATACAAGATATTTGTATATCTCTTTCTGCCTTATTTCACTCTGTATGACAGCATCCACATCTCTACAAATGACCCAATTTCATTCCTTTTCATGACTGAGTAATATTCCATTATATACATGTACCACATCTTCTTTATTCATTCCTCTGTTGATGGATATTTAGGTTGCTTCCATGACCTGGCTATTGTAAATAGTGCTGCAATGAACACTGGGGTGCATGTGTATTTTTGAATTATGGTTTTCTCTGGGTATATGCCCAGTAGTGGGATTGCTGGGGGACATTAGTCTTTTGATTCCCTCCTTTCTGTGTCTCAGTCTGACCACTGATGTGAGAATCACATGTTGAACAGATTGACCCTTGCTTTCACAAAACAAGGCTTTCCTCTAAAACAGGGCTTCCCCCAATTTTTTTTAATGCATCACCCAGGGATCTTGTTAAAGTTCAGATTCTGATTCAATAGTCTGGGGCAAGGCCCAAGACTCTGCATTTCTGGAAAGCTACCAGGTGCTGCTGCTGTGGCTCATTGGTGAACACACTGAGTAGCCAGGCTTGAAAATCATATCATCAGAATCAAGTTCTCAGCAACCATCTCAGCCTCACTCCCGTATAAATTGTTGAAAAGACACAAATTTTGGAGATTGTGCTCATGGGGCACACATTCATTGCTCCTACATGCACAACTGCTCCCTCTCCTCATTCCCAACTCAGGATCACTACTGATTAGTGTGTTCTCTTTCAGGAAAATGAATTGGGCTTTGGTAGAAGGGATTAGAGTAGGAAGGGCCTGACCATAGGGGCTACTACTGTCCAGGTAAGAGGAGACACCTGGATACCCTCGATGAGGGATTGCAGAAACACTTATAACATGGGATACTTGGAAGTGGTGAGATTCACCTGACTTATGGTATGATCCATCTGAGATTTATAACAATTTAAATATCAAATTAGCTAGCACACATTAACTACTATGCTAATAAGCCCTCACCACCTGCCTCGTTCCACCTCAGCCTGCAGGTAGCCTGTGAGCAGGCTTGGATCAATTAGTCAATGTAATTGAAGCCAAATATAATTATAAATTTGGGCTGTTTGAGTTTAATTTCACTAAATCACATTACGAAACTGGGGCATTATGAAGGATTACTGAGAAAAGGGAAACAGGCTTGACTAAAGCTTTCCTAGGAGCTATAATACTTGTATTATTTCTTGACCTGGTACCCTTAAAAGAAGTGCAGATGCTCTAAATTCCGCCATTATTATTTATAAAAATCCCTGTGTCCTGCACACTTAGGTGTTTGTGGTCAAGCAGTTGCTAGTGAAAAAGCATAAATGGGCTGTTACACCTGATGGAATGGGCAGCTGGTGGGTAGAAAGGGCGGGAGAGTCAGAGAGGGTGTCCAGATTTTGATGGTGACTCACAAGAAGCCATTAACAGAAATATAGAAAGAAGGCGAAGAAGTCAGAATGGGAGTGATAAGCATATACTGGATTTTCTTAATTGCTTTCGTTACATAAGCAGCACTATGGATCGAATTGTGTCTCCGCCTGCCTTCACAAAAAAGACGCTGAAGTCCTAACTCCCAGTAACAGTGAATGTGACCTTACTTGGAAACAGGGTCTTTGCAGATGATCAAATTAAGATAAGCTCATTAGGGTGGGCCCTAATCCAATATGGCTTTCTCCCTATAAAAAGGGGAAATTTGTGTACAGAGACAGACACACATAGAGAAAAGGTGATGTGAAGACACAGGGAGAGTGCCATCGACGAGCCAAGAAATGCCTAAGGTTACCAAAAGCCAGGAGAGAGGCAAGGAACAGATGCTCCCTCACAGCTGTTAGAAGAAACCCACGCTGTCAACACCTTGATTTTGAATTTATAGCCTCCAGAACTGTGAGACAATGATTTGTTGTTGTTGTTGTCGTCACTGTTTACTCTTTATTTTTTTTAACAACTTCATTGGAGTATAATTGCTTTACAATGGTGTGTTAATTTCTGCTTTATAACATAGTGAATCAGCAACACATATACATATTTCCCCATATCCCCTCCCTCTTGTGTCTCACTCCCAACCTCCCTATCCCACCCCTCTAGGTGGTCACAAACCACGGAGTTGATCTCCCTGTGCTATGAGGCTGCTTCCCACTAGCTATCTATTTTACATTTGGTAGTGTATATATGTCCATGCCACTCTCTCACTTCGTGCCAGCTTACCCTTCCTTCTTCCCGTGTCCTCAGGTCCACTCTCCATGTCTACGTCTTTATTCCTGTCCTGCCTCTAGGTTCTTCAGTACCAATTTTTTTCTTTTTTTAAGATTCCATATATACGTGTAAGCATATGGTATTTATTTTTCTCTTTCTGACTTACTTCACTCTGTATAACAGTCTCTAGGTCCATTCACCTCACTACAAATAACTCAATTTCGTTTCTTTTTATGGCTGAGTAATATTCCATTGTATATATGTGCCACATCTCCTTTATCCATTCATCTGTTGATGAACATGTAGGTTACTTCCATGTCCTGGCTATTGTAAATAGAGCTATTGTAAATGAACATTGTGGAACATGACTTTTTTTGAATTATGGTTTTCTCAGGGTATATGCCCAGTAGTGGGATTGCTGGGTCATATGGTAATTCTATTTTTAGTTTTTTAAGGAACCTCCATACTGTTCTCCATAGTGGCTGTACCAATTTACATTCCCACCAACAGTGCAAGAGGGTCCCCTTTGCTCCACACCCTCTCCAGCATTTACTGTTTGTAGCTTTTCTGATGATGCCCATTCTAACTGGTGTGAGGTGATACCTCATTGTAGTTTTGATTTGCATTTCTCTAATGATTAGTGATGTTGAGCAGTTTTTCATGTGCTTCTTGGCCATCTGTATGTCTTCTTTGGAGAAATGTCTATTTACATCTTCGCCCATTTTTGGATGGGGTTGTTTGTTTTTTAATATTGAGCTGCATGAGCTATTTATATATTTTGGAGATTAATCCTTTGTCCGTTGATTCGTTTGAAAATATTTTCTCCCATTCTGAGGGTTGTCTTTTCATCTTGTTTATGGTTTCCTTTGCTGTGCAAAAGCTTTTAAGTTTCATTAGGTCACATTTGTTTATTTTGTTTTTATTCCCGTTACTCTAGGAGGTGGATCAAAAAAGATCTTGCTGTGATTTATGTCAAAGAGTGTTCCTCCTATGTTTTCCTCTAAGAGGTTTACGGTGTCCGGTCTTACATTTAGGCCTCAATCCATTTTGAGTTTATTTTTGTGTATGCTGTTAGGGAGTGTTCTCATCCCGTTCTTTTACATGTACCTGTCCAGTTTTCCCAGCACCACTTATTGAAGAGGCTGTCTTTTCTCCATTGTATATCCTTGCCTTCTTTGTCATAGATTAGTTCACCATAGGTGTGTGGGGGTACCTCTGGGCTTTCTATCTTGTTCCAATGATCTATGTTTCTGTTTTTGTGCCAGTACCATATTGTCTTGATTACTGTAGCTTTATAGTATAGTCTGAAGTCAGGGAGTCTGATTCCTCCAGCTTGGTTTTTTTCCCTCAAGACTGCTTTGGCTATTCGGGGTCTTTTGTGTCTCCATACAAATTTTAAGATTTTTTGTTCTAGTTCTGTAAAAAATGCCATTGGTAATTTGATAGGGATTGCATTGAATCTGTAGATTGCTTTGGGTAGTATAGTCATTTCCACAATATTGATTCTTTGAATCCAAGAACATGGTATATCTCTCCATCTGTTGGTATCATCTTTAACTTCTTTCATCAGTGTCTTGTAGTTTTCTGCATACAGGTCTTTTTTTTATAGGTAGGTTTATTCCTAGGTATTTTATTCTTTTTGTTGCAATGGTAAATGGGAGTGTTTCCTTAATTTCTCTTTCAGATTTTTCATCATTAGTGTATAGGAATGCAAGAGATTTCTGTGCATTAATTTTACATCCTGCTACTTTACCAAATTCATTGATTAGCTCTAGTAGATTTCTGGTACCATCTTTAGAATTCTCTATGTATAGTACCACATCATCTACAAACAGTGACAGCTTTACTTCTTTTCTGATTTGGATTCCTTTTATTTCTTTTTCTTTTCTGATTGCTGTAGCTTAAACTTCCAAAACTATATTGAATAATAGTGGTAAGAGTGGACAACCTTGTCTTGTTCTTGATCTTAGAGGAAATGGCTTCAGTTTTTCACCATTGAGAACAATGTTGGCTGTGGGTTTGTCATATATGACCTTTGTTATGTTGAGGTAAGTTCCCTCTATGCCTAATTTCTGGAGGGTTTTTATATCATAAATGGGTGCTGAATTTTGTTGAAAGCTTTTTCTGCATTTATTGAGATGATCATATGGTATTTCTTTTTCAATTTGTTAATATCATTTATCACATTGATTGGTTTGTGTATATTGAAGAAGCCTTGCATTCCTGGGATAAACCTCACCTGATCATGGTGTATGATCCTTTTAATGTGCTATTAGATTCTGTTTGCCTGTATTTTGTTGCGGATTTTTGCATCTATGTTCATCAGTGATATTGGCCTGTAGTTTTCTTTCTTTGTGACATTTTTGTCTGGTTTTGGTATCAGGGCGATGGTGGCTTTGTAGAACGAGCTTGGAGTGTTCCTCCCTCTGCTACATTTTGGAAGATTTTGAGAAGGAAAGGTGTTAGCTCTTCTCTAAATGTTTGATATTATTTGCCTGTGAAGCCATCTGGTCCTGGGCTTTTGTTTGTTGGAACATTTTAAATCACAGTCTGAATTTCAGTGCTTGTGATTGGTCTGTTTATATTTTCTATTTCCTCCTGGTTCAGTCTCAGAAGGTTGTGCTTTTCTAAGAGTTTGTCCATTTCTTCCAGGTTGTCCATTTTATTGGCAGATAGTTGCTTGTAGTAATCTCTCATGATGCTTTGTATTTCTGCAGTGTCAGTTGTAACTTCTGTTTCATTTCTAATTCTATTGATTTGAGTTCTCCCTTTTTTTCTTGATGAGTCTGGCTAATGGTTTATCAGTTTTGTTTATCTTCTCAAAGAACCAGCTTTTAGTTCTATTGATCTTTGTTATCGTTTCCTTCATTTCTTTTTCATTTATTTCTGATCTGATTTTTATGATTTCTTTCCTTCTGCTAACTTTGGGGTTATTTTGTTCTTCTTTGTCTGATTGCTTTAGGTGAAAAGTTAGGTTTGAGATGGTTTAGGATTGAAAGTTAGGTCTGTTTGAGATGTTTCTTGTTTCTTGAGGTAGGATTGTATTGCTATAAACTTCCCTCTTAGAACTGCTTTTGCTGCATCCCATATGTTTTGGATTGTCATGCTTTCATTATCAATTGTCTCTAGGTATTTTTTTGATTTCCTCTTTGATTTCTTCAGTGATCTCTTGGTTATTAAGTAGTGTATTGCTTAGCCTCCATGTGTTTGTATTTTTTACAGATCTTTTCCTGGAATTGATATCTAGTCCCATAGTGTTGTGGTCAGAAAAGATACTTGATACAATTTCAATTTTCTTAAATTTATGAAGGCTTGATTTGTGACCCAAGATATAATCTCTCCTGGAGAATGTTCCAAGAGCACTTGAGAAGAAAGTGTATTCTGTTGTTTTGAGATGGAATGTCCTATAAGTATCAATTAAGTGCATTTATTTAATGTGTCATTTCAAGCTTGTGTTTCGTTATTTATTTTCATTTTGGATGATCTGTCCATTGGTGAAAGTGGGGTGTTAATGTCCCCTACTATCGTGTTACTGTCGATTTCCCCTTTTATGGCTGTTAGCATTTGCCTTATGTATTGAGGTGCTCCTATGTTGGGTGCATAAATATTTACAATTGTTATATCTTCCTCTTGGATTGATCCCTTGATCATTATGTAGTGTCCTTCCTTGTCTCTTGTAATAGTATTTATTTTAAAGTCTACTTTGTCTGATGTGAGAATTGCTACTCCAGCTTTTTTTTGATTTCCATTGGCATGGAATATCTTTTTCCATCCCCTCACTTTCAGTCTGTATGTGTCCCTAGGTCTGAAGTGGGTCTCTTGTAGACAGCATATATATGGGTCTTGTTTTTGTATCCATTCATACAGTCTATGTCTTTTGGTGGGAGTTTTAATCCATTTACATTTAAGGTAATTATCGATATGTATGTTCCTATTACCATTTTCTTAATTGTTTGCGTTTGTTATTGTAGGTCTTTCCCTTCTCTTGTGTTTCCCGCCTAGAGAAGTTCCTTTAGCATTTGTTGTAATACTGGTTTAGTGGTGCTGAATTCTCTTAGCTTTTGCTTGTCTGTAAAGGTTTTAATTTCTCCATCAAATCTGAATGAGATCCTTGGTAGGCAGAGTAATCTTGGTTGTAGGTTTTTCCCTTTCATCACTTTAAATATGTCCTGCCACTCTCTTCTGGCTTGCAGAGTTTCTGCTGAACGATCAGCTGTTAACCTTATGGTAATTCCCTTGTATGTTATTTGCTGTTTTTCCCTTGCTTCTTGTAATATTTTTTTCTGTGTATCTAATTTTTGATAGTTTGATTAATATGTGTCTTGGAGTGTTTCTCCTTGGAGTTAACCTGTATGGGACTCTCTGCATTTCCTGGACTTGATTGACTATTTCCTTTCCCATTTTAGGGAAGTTTTCAACTATAATCTCTTCAAATATTTTCTCATTCCCTTTCTTTTTCTCTTCTTCTGGGACCCCTATAATTCGAATGTTGGTGTGTTTAATGTTGTCCCAGAGGTCTCTAAGACTACCCTCTATTCTTTTCATTCTTTTTCCTTTATTGTGCTCTGCAGTAGTTATTTCCACTATTTTATCTTCCAGGTCACTTATCCGTTCTTCTGCCTCAGTTATTCTGCTATTGATTCCTTCTAGAGAATTTGTAATTTCACTTATTGTGTTGTTCATCATTGTTTGTTTGGTCTTTGGCTGTTTTAGGTCCTTGTTAAACGTTTCTTGTATTTTCTCCATTCTATTTCCACGATTTTGGATCATCTTTACTATCATTACTATGAATTCTTTTTCAAGTAGACTGCCTATTGCCTCTTCATTTTTTCGGTCTGGTGGGTTTTTATCTTGCTCCTTCATCTGCTGTGTGTTTTTCTGTCTTCTCATTTTGCTTAACTTACTGTGTTTGGGGTTTCCTTTTCACAGGCTGTTGGTTCATAGTTCAGGTTGTTTTTGGTGTCTGCCTCCAGTGGCTAAGTTTGGTTCAGTGAGTTGTGTAGGCTTCCTGGTGGAGGGGACTAGTGCCTGTGTTCTAGTGGATGAGGCTGGATCTTTTCTTTCTTGTGTGCACAGTACGTCTGGTGGTGTGTTTTGGGGTGTCTGTAACCTTATTATGATTTTAGGCAGCCTCTCTGCTAATGGGTGTGGTTGTGTTCCTGTCTTGCTAGTTGCTTGGCACAGGGTGTCCAGCACTGTAGCTTGCTGGTTGTTGTGTGGAGTTGGGTCTTAGCGTTGAGATGGGGATCTCTGGGAGAGCTTTCGTAATTTGATATTATGTGGAGTTGGGAGGTCTCTGGTGAACCAATGTTTTGAACTCAGCTCTCCTACCTTAGAGGCACAGGCCTGACACCCAGCTCGAGAACCAAGACCCTGTCAGCCACATGGCTCAGAAGAAAAGGGTGGAGGAAAGAAAGAAAGAAGTAAAATAAGAAGAAATAAAGTTATTAAAATAAAAAAATTATTAAAAATTAAAAAGTAATAAGAAAAAGAAAGAAGAGAGCAACCAAACCAAAAAACAAATCCAACAATGATAACACGCTCTAAATTTATACTAAAACAAACAAACAATAAGAAAATGGACAGACTGAACCCTAGAACAAATGGTAAGAGCAAAGCTATACAGACAAAATCACACAAAGAAGCATACACATACACACTTACAAAAAGAGAAAAAGGAAAAATATATATATATATATCTGTGTATTAAAAAAAAGAGGGAGCGACTAAATCAATAAACAAATCTACCAATGATAATAAACTCTAAATACTAAACTAAGATAAACATAAAACCAGAAACTGGTCAGTGCCATACAGCAAACCCCAAGTCTACAGTTGCTCCCAAAGTCCACCATCTCAATTTTGGGATGATTCGTTTTCTGTTAAGGTGTTCCAAAAATGCAAGATACATCAAGTTGATCGTGGAGATTTAATCCGCTGCTCCTGAGGCTGCTGGGAGAAATTTCCCTTTCTCTTCTTTGTTCACACAGGTCCTGTGGTTCGGCATGTAGGTCGCCTGAGGGCATCTGTTCCCTGCCCAGACAGGTAGAGGTGAAAGTAGCAGCTGATTAGGGGGCTCTGGCTCACTCATGCTGGAGGGGAGGGAGGGGTATGTAATGCGGGAGGAGCATGCGGCTGCAGAGGCCGGAGTGATGTTCCAACAGCGTGAGGCGCACTGTGTGTTCTCCTGGGGAAGCACGGGACCCTGGCAGTGGCGAGCTGCACAGGCTCCCGGGAGGGGAGTTGTGGATAGTGACCTGTGCTTGCACAGAGGCTTCTTAGTGGCTGCAGCAGCAGCCTTAGCGTTTCATGCCCATCTCTGGGGTCCGTGCTGATAGCTGTGGCTCGCGTCCATCTCTGGAGCTCGTTTAGGCAGTGCTCTTAATCCCCTCTCCTCACGTACCCACAACCAATGGTCTCTTGCCTCTTTGGCAGCTCCAGACCTTTTCCCGGACTCCCTCCCGGCTAGCCGTGGCGCAGTAGCCCTCTTCAGGCTGTGTTCATGCAGCCAACCCCAGTCCTCTCCCTGGGATCCGACCGAAGCCCGAGCCTCAGCTCCCAGCCCCGCCCACCCCGGCGGATGAGCAGACAAGCCTCTCGGGCTGGTGAGTGCTGGTCAGCACTGATCCTCCGTGCAGGAATCTCTCTGCTTTGCTCTCCGCACCCCTGTTGCTGTGCTCTCCTCCGTGGCTCTGAAGCTTCACCCCTGCCACCCGCAGCCTCCACCAGTGAAGGGGCTGCCTAGTGTGTGGAAACCTTTCCTTCTTCACAGCTCCCTCCCACTGGTGCAGGTCCCGTCCCTATTCTTTTGTCTCTGTTTTTTCTTTTGCCCTACCCAGGTACATGGGGAGTTTCTTGCCTTTGGGGAAGTCTGAGGTTTTCTGCCAGTGTTCAGTAGGTGTTCGGTAGGAGCTGTTCCACATGTAGTTGTATTTCTGATGTATTTGTGGGGAGGAAGGTGATCTCCACGTCCTCCTCCTCTGCCATCTTGAAGGTCTCCCGACAACGATTTTCTGTTGTTTACTACGTGCAGTTTGTTATGGCAGCCCCAGGAAACTCATACGAGCATTATATGTAACTATCCAAAAAAAAAAATCCAACACTAGTGAAGTATGAAGTACAGAAATAAAAGGGGAAACTCTTGTCCTTATCAGATAGTCTGAAGGGGTTGGTATTTCAGGACTTTTTCTATGTACCTAAAAATGTTTGTTGTAAAAATGAGATTACACCATAAATATTATTCTTTAACTTTTTTTTTTCATTCAGTAAATATATTGTGGACATTCTCCCACAGCAGTCCATATAGATCTGCTCCTTCATTTTAATGGCTACATGAATTTCATTGTATTATCATGTGATTTACCGTACACATTTAGGGGAAGTGGAAACAATTCTGCAATTAATGTATTTATTCAAATATCCCTATACTCTTCTGAGAGTGTTGTTCCAGGATGGATTATAGAAGTAGAATTGCCAAGTCAAATGTTCTTGTGCTTAAGAGCTTGATAAGAATTGTCAAATGCCCTTTAAAAATTTTGCAACTACCCTCCAGTTGTGGTATGAGATTGCCCTTTCTCCACACTCTTTTCCACATATATATTATCAATTTCTTTAAATTTTTGCCAACATAAAAGAAAGAGAATCTCATTATTTTTAACACTATATGTCCATGGTCACTAGTAAGATTGAGAAACTTTTCATATTTTTGGCCATTTGAAGTTCTTATTTTGAGAACTGCCTACTCATGCCTTACTAGCTTTCTTTTTTGCTATTGATTAAGTATTTTTATGTTTGGGATAGTAACAAATAGCCAAGATGAAGATTTTCTCCCATATCTATTAATTTTAGTCTATTAAATATATGGCAAGGTATTTTCTCCCATCATAATGTTTTGTGAACTTTTGTAATAGTGTCTTCTGCCTCTAGTACATTTAATTTGAGAGTAGTCGCATCTGCTAATCTTTTAATTTGTGATATTTACATTTTATGTCATAGGGTTTAAACAGATACATACAGAGGCAAAGGCATACTTGCATACTTCTTAAATGTGTAACTACTTGTTCTATATTTAAGGAACTGAAGGCATTAGACCAGGTGGTACAGGGACAATTATCATGTAGAATGGTGTTAGAAATTAGAGAAAATGTAGTATAGGGTAGTGCCAGAATGGTGATTTCTCTGGTTGAGACAAATCACAGTTTACCTAATCTGTATAGTGTATATTAATAATCCATTCTTTAATGTCATTGGATACACGTATTGAAGATATGTACTGAGAAAGTTACCCCATATTCCCCTTTCTCAAATGAGGGGCTGGGAGGAAAGGATCTACTACTACCTACTGTCACCAGTTAGCAACAGGCATAACGTTTATATCAGCCCGTATAGTAAACTGGGATCTTATAAACTAAAATATGTAAGTAAAATCCATGTACATATTAAAATGAGAGTGATAGAATGATGAGTACAACAAAAGTGCAATGTTATTAAGAACGAAAGAGTTAAAGTTAGCAGCCAGTGCCACAATGTCTGTGGCAGCTGCAGACACAACAAAATGACTGTTAGTGTGAACATCTGGCTCACTGTCCATACCTCTAGTTATTGGAATTGAGATATCACTGCTGCCAGTCAGACACAACCAAGCTCCTTTGCTCTCAATTTATATTCATCATGCAACCTTCAGCTCCTAATTTTGTTTTCTAAGTAGATTGCCCTACTGGGAAGGCAGTGCTCAAATTAACCAGTATCAGTATTCTGATTAGCTTGGCACATATGTGTCTCTTTGTGAATTATTCAGTCCTTTAGTAAAGGAGGTGATGTGTTGCATCATCTTTTTTTTTTTTTTTTACTCTGCAAATTTTTCCCATAGTGACTGGTTCATTTGGTAGGGAGAAGTTTACAAGTTAAGTCATGCCATGTCCCGTATGGTCCATTATGGGCCTCTATCATTCATATGCCTCTATCACCTATTATTCTGTCCTTATGCTAACAAACGTTGAATAGCTTTTCTTTTTCTTACTTTTACACAGCATTCTGTGTAACACATATGTGCTGGAGATTACTGTGAAAGAAAGTAGAGAAGAGAGAAAGGGTCATGCAGGACAGAGGAAATGAAGCACTTCATAGTTTATCGAGATATGAAAACTTGCACCTAGTTTTTTATGTATTGGAAATACATAAATAATAATTCTTGGTCCCGTGATTGGGGGCCCCATAAGCAGCTTTACCAAGGCCTAAGAAAATGTGGCCCAATAAAAAATTCCTACATCTGCAGAACTGAGATACTTTCTGGTCCTTTGAGAACCCTCATAAATGCCCTACTTCACCCCAAAGGTACTGTGAGTAATTGGCCTGGTAAATAATACATGTGAATATTCACAAGTGGAGGCAAATCAGTGATTTGAGGTTATTTGATGTATGGAAACAAGTGATTGGTGAAGACTGTAATGTGAACAATCTTGAAGGCTGAGAAAGGGAGGTGAGATGCACAGAGGAAGGACATTTCATTGTTTCAACAAAAATTTTTTGAGCACTTACTATATGCCAGGTACTGCTTTAGGCATTTGGGATACAACAACGAGCAATAAAAATCTAACTTCTTCTCCTCTTAGAACTTAATTCTGGCAAAAGAGACAGACAATAAACAACTGACATATTAAATAAGTAGATTACATGAGGTGATACATGCTACGCAAAAAACATTGTAGAGCAAGGTAAGTGGGATCAGGAGTGTCGAGTGGGGGTGGGTGATTGAGATTTTTAAGTAGGCTGGTGGTGGGGAAGAGGGGCCCACTAAGAAGACACACTGGAATGAACACTTGATGGAGGTGAGAAAGGGAGACTTTTGGGTATGTGGAGGCAGAACATTCCAGGCCCGAGAGCCACAAATACAAGACTGCTGCATAGCTGTGAATATGAAAATGTTAAAAGCAAACAAACTGTTCTGCAAAAATCCCCAGTCTCCCTGTGCTGGCCGAAGAGGTAAAGGTATACACTTACCCACCCAAGTAATGGACGGTTATTCCTAGAGTTTTAGATCACATGCAGAGACTAAAAAGAGCAAGGGTATTCGGTGACTGATAGTGAAAAGGATCACCTGACAGCTGTGTACTTGCAGGGAAAGAAGACAGGTGGCCATGGAGGGGCCTCTTGATGGACTTTTAATGAGCAATTTAGCTTTTATCTTATGGAAAGTGAAACTCACTCCAGTCCAATATGGTCTGCCAAGAAGATCCTGCTAGAAAGCATTTTGATGGATTGCTGGGGGTGAAGTTTTAGGTAGCCAAAAGGAAGATGTTACAATCACCTTAGTTGAGAGGACCACAGTGGAAGTGGAGGTCATGGATGAATACATGATGCCAGAGGATGCCATGGGTCACTCACATCACCTGTTATTTTGCAGCCTGAGATAAGACTTTGGCAGGAGACTGGGTGGAATGACAAGGTCCCCAGACCACACCTGCTCTGCCCCATCCTTCTGTGATTTCTGGCTAGTTACAGAATCAGCGGGGCTCAGTTTCTGCATCTGTAGAATTGGGAAATAACACCTGGCCCACCTACTCCACAGGGCTTTTGTGAGAATCAAATGAGGTAACAGAGAAAACTGTCCTGTAAGTAATCAAATGCTCTCCAAACAGAAGATATTATTATTCTCAAGGCTTTTATTCTCATCAAATTCCTGATATAACATTTGATTCCCTTTAGTTCACACCTGGAAATAATCTGCATTTTCAGAATGAAAGTAACCTCAGTCCTGCTGGTTTACTGTCCAATCCACAAAAGCTGTTTATGGCCAAAGGGTAGGCAGAAGGTTCAGAAGAAAATCTAGTACCACCGTATAGGTTAAGAAGCAGCATAGGAAGAAAATCCATGCTCTACCTCTTTTTCTTCTAGAACAGAAATAAAAGGGTGCCATGTCTTTGTTTGGGGGAAATCTTCCAGCATCTGCTCCCAGATTTTAATTTTTCTGTGGCTCAGGAGAAGACAGGCTGCTAGGCTGGGTTCACCTTTGCCCTAGCTCTCATCTTCTGGGTTCTTGTCAGACGTGAGCTTGGCCAGGTGATCTCGGCTGCAGGCTTGCCTTTCTCCTGCACTGCTGATTTCCTGTTTGCCCATAATTCTCAAGGTCAGACCTTCCCATGCAATGCTGAAGCTGACAACTCTAATCTCTCAAGCAAACAGGTTATTTTGCTACAAAACCTCACAAAGAAAGGGGAGGGACATTTCTCTTGGCTTGAAATTTTAAGCTACTTTGAGTCCAAACTCACAGAGCGTCTCTATGATTTTCTTTGAGGGGGCCTAAGGGCAAAAAAGAAGGGCTGGCTCTTATTGAATATCTCCATTTCTGGCCTCAGTCAGACCACTCAAAAAACCCTCCCTCCAACTTTTATCAGCTTTAACCTGGCACAGACATGTGGTGTGTGAAAGGATGTAGGTTGTTATTCAGTGCCTCTGGCATATCATGTTAAGATGAAAAACATAAGTTTGCTACTTTAAGGGGAATTGTCAGTCCAAGGTCATCATTCCCCAGCAGGCCACAGAAAGAGCCACACCACAAATAATGTTCTGGGTGTGGGACAAGCATCTGGTTAGTGTCTCCATTTGGGAGAAGCAAAGAGAACAGCATTTCCTCCAAATACCAGATCAATCATTTAGGGGCAATTCATCTTCTACTAAAATGATCTCAAGTTCACGACTAATAAGACCACAGCTGCCTTTTTATGGTTGAGTTACCCACACACAACTCGGCACCATATTCTAGGTCAGGTCACAACTGCGTAATAGGCCTCAAACTTGGCAATTTCATGTTCTTCTGTCTTCTTCTTGCCCAACCCACACTGAATTACACACTGACCAAAGCTCCCCTGGAGTCACATGGAATGAGGATTTGGCTCTAAATCTCCAAATTTGCAGCCCAAATGGAGGCCTCCCTGGGCCAACTAATCTTTTCCATTTCACTTCCAGAGGGCTGCCATGCTCTTTCCAGAGCCCTACACAGAATTCACTAGGCTGCATTTTCCTGTTGATGGTCCAGGTTATGCATATATAGATAGGGGAATCACAGATGGCCCTTAAACTATAAAGTTACCCCCAAATTCAAGAGAAAAATGAGACTCATTTGTTTACAGATTGAACTTGAACTGCAAGGAGCACAGAGGGAAACAGATCTTAGGAAGAGAGAAGGAAAAGAGTAAATAAAATTTTGTCTTTGTTTCCCCTCTTTTCAAAATCAATTTTGCCAAATTGTTAATTATCCTTGAAAGGATGTGAAGTGCAGTAAGGAGGAAGTCAATGTTAGCATTTCAGATATCCTGGCATATGTCACGTGCAGTCTCTGGGACATCCAAGATGACATGGACTGACACGTTGCTCCAAGCACTGCTCTACATTACAATTATATTTGTGTAACTGATCCATTCCTGGCATGTAAAGCCCTGACCTCCGGGTGCTGAGGGATTAAAATATCAGTCACAGGGTTTAAACTGTTGTCCTTATGTAGGTGGATGTTAACTTCTATTTGGCTGTGTCCCTGGACTTTTAGTTTGCTTAAGCAATGTAACACTCGAGTCAAATAGTGGTCTGAGGACTCATTGGGGTTCACTGCTCTCCTTCCTGCCTCCTGATTTGTATCTCATATTTGTACATTACACCATTAGCACTCCACACTGGGACAACTACTATAGCCATGTATACATGCAGAGCTGAGCACAGTGTCACTTACAAAAAGATGCTGAGTGGGGCTTCCCTGGTGGTGCAGTGGTTGAGAGTCCGCCTGCCGATGCAGGGGATGCGGGTTCGTGCCCCGGTCCGGGAAGATCCCACATGCCGCAGAGCGGCTGGGCCCATGAGCCATGGCCGCTGAGCCTGCGCGTCTGGAGCCTGTGCTCTGCAACGGGAGAGGCCACAACAGTGAGAGGCCCGCGTACTGCAAAAAAAAAAAAAAAAAGATGCTGAGCGAATGACACTGAGATGCTTACACCCTTCTTCTTGGGTCCCATCTTTATCAAGAATCCATGCTGCACGTTCCCACTAGATTTCTTTTGCTTAAAAGTCTGTAATGATGTACAGTGGCTTAGCTTTGTGTTATTTGCCTAAGGATAGCTTCATTCAAATCTTTGACCAAAATAATGAATAAGAAGATATCACAGAGCTCTGTGATGTTCCACTACAGATGTTCTAATTTCCACCTAAACATGTAGATCCAGCCTCTGTGGGTTTTTTTTGTTTGTTTATAAGAATCTCAATCAAAATTAATTCCATGTGAATTTATGAATATTCAGAAACTTGAATAAAAGAGGAAAACATTGTTCCAACCTTCAAAGAACTTCCAATCAGATGAGGGTATGTGTGTGTGTATCAGATTCAGGCGGGGGTAAGGGATAGGGGGAGTTGGGGAGGTGAGGGGCAGGGGACGTGTTTAGGTGAGTATATAAATAGCCACAGTTTACCAAAGAAGTGCAAAGTGCCTCAGGGTTCAAGAGAGGAGAAAGGTTACGTTTGATTGAGGAAGTTCAGAGCAGCTTTCTGAAGCAACATATGCCTGCTTCCCACACCACTTCTGATCATCACTCCCATGAGTTTCCTCCACAATGTTTTTTTTTTGGAGGTTCTGACCAACAGCTTATTTCAGCCTTTCCCTTTCCTGACCACAGCACCCACCTGGCCATTCTTCCACCTTCAGCACTTAGCAGATCTTCTCTCTCTTTTACCAGCTATCCTCCTCAAAACCTCTAACAATCATGTTGCTAATGTTGTAGTATGCTACTATCCACTCCAAACTCATTTACCCACTTAAAGAGTCATACCTTTGCCTTCATCACCACTTGAAATTGTTCCACTCCAATAATGCAGACTTTGACATTTCTGTTGTATGATGCCCCTCACCCCTCTTCCATTTCTCTTATCATTTTACATTTAACAAAATTTTTTTTGTCCACACTGTCATCTTCATTCTGTCCCTTTATCCTTCACCATCTTCTACAACCTCCACCTCAATTTTGTCCTTAGTTATTTTCTTCCTTAGCCTGGAGTTTCTGGTTAGCCTATTAAACAATGCATGTTCTTGCCAGGTAGAATCCCTTGACCTGCTGCCATTATATCTCTGTCAACCTTCAACTGCCTTGCTTCAGTGAGGGCTCCATATCTACACTTCCAATCCTTTTATTCATCTCTTGAAGACTTGGTGAAACATTTCCAATATCTATGTTTCAGATCTTTACTCCTCTCCTCAAAATTCCCAATATCACCTTTAAGAAAGAATCTTTCCTCTCAACTCATTGAAGAGATGGAGACCAAAGCTGTTCCATAGAATCTCCTATGCTGATATAGACATTCTATATTTGCACTATCCAATATGGTAGCCACTGAGCACGTACAGCTATTGAACACTGAAAATGCGGCTAGTGAGACTGAGGTACTGAATTTTAAATTTTATTTAGTTTTAATTAAAATTTAAATAGCAACACATAGCTAGTAGCTACACTACTGGACACCATATAGACCAGCATTGTCCAACAGAAATATAATAGTTTCATAAATAACTTCAAATTGTCTAGTAACTACATTAAAAAAGTAAAAAAAGTAGAAATTAATTTTATATAACTAATAATATTGTTTTCATATAATTAATGTATTTTATTCAACCAAATACTTGAAAATCTTATCATTTTAATATGTAATCAATATAAAATTATTAATGAGATATTTTAATGTTGAAACCAAGCTTTCTATATCTGATATATATTTTATGCTTCTAGCACATCTCAATTCAGATACTAAATTTTCATGGAAAATATTTTATCTGTGTTAGATTTCATAAAATTTACAGTTGAAAACATAGATTCACATACCAGGTTGTTCCAAACATACTTAAAAGTTTTCCATTAACTTAATCAAGTATCAACTTTTTGTTTTCAATTTCAATTAATTAAAATTAGATAAAATTAAAAATTTATTTCCTCAGTCACATTGGCTACATTTCAAGTGCTCAATTGCCAAATGTGGCTAGTGGCTGCCATATAGGATAGTGCAGAAAGGATGGTTTGATGCTCTCTCCAGCCTTAAGTCTCTCAATATCTTGGGTCTTGCTCTTCCTTCACTAGGTTGTCTAAGGAGGTAGCATCTTGCTTAACCACCCTCATCCCCACTGCTTCTCTAAACCTTCCCTACCAACCTCAGGATTTTATTTAAATTTACTAATCCACATGACCCCCTTCTTATTCCCATCAATGTTTCCTCCTTGTCATGATTCCTTCTCCTTTTTGTACCAGTGGCTCTACAGGCCAACAGCATCAGCATCACCTGAAAACTTGTTAGAAGTGTAATTCTCAGCTTCACCCTACACTTACTGAATGAGAAACTCTATGGGTGGGGCCTGGCTATCTGTGTTTTCACAGGCCCTCTAGGTCAGGGGTCCCCAATCCCTGGGCCGCACAGCAGGAGGTGAGTGGCAGGCGAGTGAGCAAAGCTTCATCTGCCGCTCCCCATCACTCCCTATTGCTGGCATTACCGCCTGAACCATCCCTCCCCCCGCCCCCGATCCATGGAAAAGTTATCTTCCACGAAACAGGTCCCTGGTTCCCAAAAGGTTGGGGATCGCTGCTTTAGGTAATCCTGATCCATGCTACAGTTTGAGAACCACTGGTTTATAGAAAAGTGTACTTGAAAGACACACTAAAACTAATAAAAGTGTATAGAGTGGTGGCAGGAGACAAAGTGGATGGAAAGAAGGATAGAAGTGAGTTTTCTTTTTAATATTGTTATGATTGTGGAATCATTTAAATGTTCAACTAAAATTTTCTTAAAAAGAGGAGAATATTTACAATACACTGATGGGCTCTTCCCCACCCCCATTTTGTTCCATTTGGTTTTGGGTGGGGCTTGGACTTTAGTAAATTTTAAAAGCTCTCCAGGTGATTCTATAAAATACACAATTCAATACTTTTTAGTATTCTTACAGAGTTGAGCAAACATCACCTCAATCAATTTTATAACACTATCATCACCACAAAAAATAAAACCCACACCTACTAGCAGTCACTCCAACTGCCCACCAAACTCCCTCCAGACTTTTATTATTTTTTAGATTTCTCGGACTTAGATTATTTCTTATTTTGTAACAAGCAGTTTAAGAAATAATGCCATTAACCATGATATATTTACATAAAATATATTTTTCAGACATTCACATTAATTTTGGCAATAATAAAATAAGTCTCTGGGTCATAGTTACTTCCCTAGGCCTAAAACTTTTTTTTAACTTTTCAGAATATGTAGAGTATGCGAAATTTTTGCAAACAATAGTCAAAGCTGCTTTTAACTTGGAGATGACTGGATCCTCACTGTAGAGAGAAAAGGATCTCCTTATTCCCAACTACTAGTAATAGGTCCAAATTTACACAGAAGTAAGTGAGGGAATGCTGAATGAAAGGCCTCCGCCCAAACCAAAAAAAAAAAAAGGGGAAAAAATGGAGTCCAGAAACTTCCTTTGACTCAGACTATGCTGAGTATTCTAGAAAAGGGCAGAGGAAAGCCACTAGGACAAACAAAAGACTGGAATATTTAACTCAGCCTTGACGGGAACTTTCCAAACAGCGCCTTCCTTGATGTCCTAGGGCCAGAGGATGATAAGATGGTTTGTGGGCTCTGGCTGGTGCCACAGGGATGAGAGGTTGCACATGCACTCCCACCCTCCCCACTCGTCTCTGAGGATGGCTTTGTTCTTCCCAGCCCTCGGGGCTTGTGTTCTGCTGGAGGCTAGGACTAGACATATCAATTTCAATGACAATCATCCTCCTAAAATGCATGTGTGCGCGTGTGCGCGCACACCCCCCCCACCCCCCCACACACATACACACACGTTATTTCTCTTGATTTCCTCCCTAGCTCTGAAATGTAAGTTTTAAAGAAAAAGGAAAAAAGATAAGGGTGAGAGAAGAAAAAAACTATATCGTCTGGGAAGTTCAATGATGACCCTAGAACCATCTCTTAACCCATGCCAGGGAGTTTGCTTCCAAAACTATATGTACATAAAGAAATATATTTCCTCAGAGCATGCACCAGGAAGGTTAACGCAGGCTGTGGCATAAAGAATCTTGAGAGGAAAGATATAATAGATATCTTGGGAGGGAAGGGAAATACCACATGCAATGAAATGAAATGAGAAAGGAGGGTGGTAGAGGGAAAAGGAAAAAAATCCCTAGCTAATAACATGTTCTTTCCTTCCTTCCTAACACAATGACACACATGACTTAATGAAGCCAGTGAGTTCTGAGACTGATGTAAAAGTTCCAAAAAAAATACTCCTCAGCAAAGGCCCCTGGGTAAATGGTGTCATTTCTAATTTCTCCAGTTCCCGTGATTTAGAGCAGACCCAGGATCTGAAATTCACACCAGCTCTTTGTGCACCAGGGTCCGGGGCAGCCAGGGCCCAGGCCTGGGGAGCAGCAACACAGACTTCCTATGTGATTTCACCACCGCAGCCCTGCTTTGTCTCACATTTAAAATAATTTGCCAGGTAAAAATAAACTTCTCAGAATCACAGAGTGAAAAATGTACTTAACAATTCAATCCCTGTAAGTTTGGGATTGACAGAGAAAGTGCAGCCGAGGCTAATTAAATTACCCAACATGTATTTGAATGGTGGTTTCACTGGTGAGTTTATTAATTCACATCGTTATCATTGTTATTATTACTGCAACTCTGTAAATTATGCTTTTCATGAGATAGTGAAATGTGCAAGTGAAACGTGCAGGCTCTTAGCTCTCAGACATACCCTGATTAGCTGTTGGTTTCTCTCCTGAGTACCATTCTTAGAAAGCAAACTTCATTTGTCATAAGTCCCATGTCCCCAGATGGCATGTTCTGAGTTATTTTTGTGTACTACTTTTTGGAAATAATTAAAATCTACCAGTACTTTTCACTTTCCCTCAGCTTTTTCCAGTAATTCTCACGATAGAAATAAGTATGGTTCATGACGCCAGCTCCTTGCAGGGTAGTTTCCCTACAATCAGCTGATTTGCAAAACTCAGACTCCAGGTTTAAATCCAGTGGAATCAGAACTGCTCTTTATTCCTTAGGGGCAATTTATGGTACACATATAGGAGTTTTTGCAGTCCATGTCTTTAAAGATTAATTGCCAATTGTATATATGCTCATTTGCCCCCAAATTTGGGGCAAATTTGAGAAGACAACTGAAATGAGCAAAATTTAACTATAAAATATATTAGGCAAGCATGCCAAGTCTTTTTGATTCAAGAAGCGTCTCCCCTTGTGAAAGATGATTCCTAACTCTGGGATAAAACAATTTTGACTCCTAGGCCATGCTCCTCAAAGTGTGGTCTCTGGACCAACAGCACAGGCATCACCTGGAGCTTGTTAGAAATGCAGAATCTCAAACCAGTCCCAGACCTACTGCAGTTATCAACACCCCCAGCTGATTCACATGCACATTGAAGTTTGAGGAGTGCTCCTAGAGTATGGAGGAGTAGAGAAATAAGTCTTCTCATCCCACCCCTCCCCACCAGCAGCATCCTGCCACTATGATTTCCTACAGCAACTCTTGAAATATACTACATTGACAAACTTAGAAATTATACTCTAATATATATTCCCATAATGAAGAAATTAATGCAATCTACCCAGTATCTATCTCAAAAAATAAACAACATAAATGAAACATCTATTGTCAAGATGGTCTAACCTGCAACTCATGCTGGTTTGGAGGAAAAAATGAAGTGTGTTGTATGATCATTAGATAACTGACCTCATACCCTATGATTCAATCACCATTAACTCCATGCCCTAGAGAGTGCTAATGTTACATGATGAAAAAGTCATCAGGATACAGATGCCTGCAAGACACCACTTCCCCCCAAAAAACTTTTTTTTAAAAAAAGTATAAAAGATTGCATTAAATAAACATTAAAAAGTTTATTCGAATATTTAACATATTAATTTGCAAAGTGAAAAGGTTAATTTCAAACCTACTTTCTTCCCTACCATTAAGTCTTCCTTGAATTTCATACCATGACAGAAGTAGCTTATTCCAGGATCAACTTCTACTGATAACACCATTGTATATTTATTTGGTGGATCACAGTTACAAAGAACTTTTGCATATAACAGTAACATTTCTCTTTTAATTTTCATCTCAAATTAAGAAAAATCGATTTTCTCTCCCTCACTCATAAAAATATTCTTGGCAAATAATTAGGTATTTCAATAATCATAAGTATGATAAAATGCGTTGCATTGGAAAGAACTCACTGTAGTTCTTGGCAAAAAAAAAAAATTCTAGTTCTTGGAGGAAGGTTCTCACTTAGAATTATTTTTAGCACAGAAAAGTAGCATTTCTAAAAAGGACCATCACTTTACAGAAATAGTTTTCTGGGTGTTTTATACTAACTTCAACCATCTTCAGGGAGATACAAATAAAATGTTTTTCATGTATAGTAACTGTGATCCTCTTCTAAAAACAAATACACACTTTGAGTTTAAAAAATCCCTTGGTGATATGAACAGGAAGAGCTTTCACCGTGGTCCTAAAGCATTCTGAATTATTGCGGAAGAGCTCTGGGAATCCCTAGCTCCTAGCATAAAAATAGTTGTTCTGCTCCTCCCTGAAACACTTTGCAGAAGACAGTACTTTACTAAAGCAAAAATTCTCTACTGAGACTCATGGATATCTGTGGACAGTATGTTTTGGTTTGTTTTAGAATTGTTTCTAAGATGGTTGCTCTTCATGGCTCCAGTTGATGTTACAGATGCAGCATGGCAATGGGGAAGATGAAGTTCAGGGTGGGGTTATTCTCTGGGCTCACAGCTGAGGAAGAACAAAACTGTGAGGAAAGGCTCTGCAAGACCAAGTTTGTCGGGAGGCAGAAGGGAGGAAATTAGCAACAACTTAAGGGAATATGGGGAAAGAGTTGCTGCTCTTGTTGGGGTTAGGGTAGGCTATAAAACAGTGCCCAGGAAGTATCAGAGCTCGTCCACATCTACCACAGGTGAAGGCATCATGGAGGTCTCAACTAGGGAACTTGGGAACTAAATCTAGGTCAAGGACTGCTGAATGGAATCAGAATGAGAGTCACCATCCCAGGGGCGGGTTCTGAGAAGTCTGTCCAAGGAAACATGGTAGGGAGATAAGAGATTTCCCTAGTTGGGGATGGGTTGGAATAAAAAGGATGACAAGCCCCAGAAGGTTGCTCAGGAGTTATAAGACATCAGGGTCTTAACTGAAGGACAAACAATCCCATTCTCAGTGACCCCTTTTCTCCAGTGGCCAAAAGCCAGAAAACAATTCAGTGTAGTCCTCTTAAGCAGGCACCACCCTCTTGAATTCCACCAGAACTCCTAATGGACCTGGAGAAATATTGGCCCATTATAGACCCTGCAGAACACCTAAGAGTAGATTTGAAAAAGCTAAAATGGACTGGGGGTGGGCAGGAGCAGATGCAAAGAGGTGAGGCTATGTAAACTTAAAAGAACAATCCATGTGGGGTAGAGTAGGGTAAAAAGATTCCTAGTCCTGCTAAGCTGAGCTGGGTCTTAAGGAATGTGATAATCATGGGAAGAAGGAAAAAGGAACATTTATTTAGCACACAGATTGTTCTTAGGCACCATGATAGACGCCCACAATAAGCAAAACTGTTGCAATATTCCTGATCTGTACCATAGAACTTAGCTGTGAGGGTAGAGAGAAAGACTATCTTCTAGGGATTTTAGTATCTTAGGGCTAAAAGACATGCTGGAGATATTATTGTGGATAAAATGGTCATAAGGGATAAAAAGATGACCAAGTAATACAACATGAAAGCATCTTGAAAATTATAAATATGGGATACATATATGAAAATTTATCCTGTGATAGGAAAAATAGAAGTGAAAATTTTTTTGTGTGAGATCCAGTCTAATGGCTTTGCATTCAAAATGCATAATAATTGTTCATATGTCGATCAATCCTTGAAAGAAAACTTCCTGAGAGTTGAAATAAGAATACATGACAAGGATCAGAACTCATAGACACTCAGTGTTAAAGAAATTTTAACATCTACCCTATTATTACTGTTAGTTAATATGGCAAGAATCTAGACATTTCAGCATTTCTATGTGCATTTCCAGAAAATATTATGAATGGCAATCCTATACTTTTTATGTCTGTAAGAATCAAGGTACTATTTAATTCCCAATATTTTTATTACTTTGGATTTTTATCTCTATTAAGTGTTTTTACAGATCTAATTGAAATGCCATCCTCTCCTCTGTAAAGACTTGGTTACTTCTGGGAAGTTAGCCTCCCCTTTCTCAGGGCCCCATGGCCTCTGCTCAGCCCTCTCTTGGAGCACTGTAAGTTATTTACCCACTACGTGCATCACCCATTAGGTTTTGAGCAGCTTGATACAGGGACTATGTTAATATATCCTTATAGCCTGGCAGTATGTGGCACACACTATGTAGTCGATAAATATTTGTTAAATAAGTGAATAAAGAAGCAAGTTGAGAGTATGAGATGTGTATGCTAATTGAAACCAACTGCATAGACTCAAGGCCTGAATCAATTGGAAAGTTTCGAATATTATGAAGATTGGGAAAGATATTTTCATGGGTAACTCCCTCCTCATGAAAGTGTTTGTTAAGTGTCATCATCTTGCTCTCTTGACCACCCCCACTAAAATTGAACTCCACACCCCAGCCCTGCACTCCCATTCCTCTCTTACCCTGTTCTATTTTTCCAACAGTATTTATTAGGTTTGCTCATTGTTTTTCTTCCTCAGTGGAATATAAAGCTGAGAGCAAGAGGGTTCTTTTTTTCTGTTTCGTTCACTTCTACATCCTGAATGCCTATAACTGGAGCAGAAGCATAAGTAGATGCTCAATGCATATTTGTTGAATAAATGTATTAATGAATAAAAACCTGGTCAAAAGCATTTGGTTTTTGTTTTGTTGACTGGGAAAGTAGACTCAAAGATTTAGATAAGTTTACAGTCTTGCACATTATGGGTTACAAAGAGATGGATAGGATTATCTTATGACCTTCAAGGTGGGCATCAAGTGTCAGAATATATGATGCATCCCTCATGAGGCATTACAAGTCTAGTGCACTGTATTTTGATAAAGATGTTTCATAGGACAGAGCCAGTTCTAATACAGCTTTAAACAAACAATAATAGTTACTTCTGATGAACAATTTTTAGGCTGACACCCTCGGGTGCCATATTTTCTCTTGTAAGGGTGTTTTTGCACCAACCATTTTAGTCAAAGGCCTTTACATAAGTACAATATAAATCATTATTTAGTATTTGCTGTTTTACAGCCATCATTGAGGCTAAATCCATCAAGACGAAGAGAAAGAATGTGCATTTATACCGCTTAAACTTTTGTGAAATTTTGGTAAAGAAGTCCACTTTGTCAAAAATAATTTCCGGGTTTCCCTGGTGGCGCAGTGGTTGAGAGTCCGCCTGCCGATGCAGGGGACACGGGTTCGTGCCCTGGTCCGGGAAGATTCCACATGCCGCGGAGCGGCTGGGCCCGTGAGCCATGGCCGCTGAGCCTGCACGTCCAGAGCCTGTGCTCCGCAACGGGAGAGGCCACAACAGTGAGAGGCCCCCGTACCGCAAAAAAAAAAAAAAAAATAATAATAATAATTTCCATGTCTCTCATCATCACTATATATATGAGTTCCCTACCACAGAGCATGGTGCTAGCCACTAAGAATGTCGAAAGAGATCAATCGTGGTCTCTGCTCCACCCTGTTGGACTACCCATAAACAGCACTGGGGAGTCAGGTTGAGGGTCATAGGAGTAGTGCAGATAAAAGAGCCAGGAGAAGAAGTGAGAATGAGAGTTTGTGGAGGTTATGTTGGAGGAGTTAAAATTTGATATAAATTTTGAAAGAATTTTACAAAATGAAGATGAAAGAGTTTTTCTTCTAAGCCAGCTGCATCTTCTAACTGGTCTTCTGGTTTACGGGGGGTAAAATCTTCAGTCTCAATGCTTCTTGATTTTTTTCCCTACAAAATAGCTGTGAGTACACTCCGCCTCCAATGTGCTGACTCCCTGAATTGTTTTACATGATACAAATTTCTAATTTAGGAAAGTTGGAATTTCTTCTCATGTTAACTAAGTATGCTGATCATATCATTTTAATCAAAAATAGAATTTTAAGGCAAAACTAATTTGTTTTCAGTGGCTTCCATGTGACCGTCCAAATGTGAAAGGATTTTATTCTCCCAGACTAAAGCATATTTTAAAGGATAAGTCATTAGTATTTAAGAAATCTTTTCTAGGATGAGCCCAAAATTTTGTTTTTACTCGCTTTTTCAAATAAACTTTTTTTTTTTTTGCATAGTAAAGGTGGTATGAGTAAAATATAAAAATACAGAAATGCTTTAAAAGTCTTTGATTCCACTTCATACTCACTGCTAATATTTTGGTAAGAGTAACCAGCATTCAGTTATTGAATGTATGCTTGGACCCCAAATAACACTTACGTCTGTCTCCATGGGCACATTACAAAGTAAGCATTAATGTTTACTTTGAGAATTTGAGTGCTGCTCCCCAGCTTTTCTTTCTTAATCCCTCAGATGAAATATTTCTTAACCTTCTTTATAGAGGAGCATTTAAAAATGGTGCATGTTCATTGCTGCCAGCATTCCCGACTGGTGAATAGATAAATGGATCATCCTGTTGTCCTTGCACCTGCTTGAGACGGTCCTCTCTAACGTGCTTTGCCAGAGTGTAGTGGATGCATCTGCTTTACAAGTTAACCGGCAGAATTTGTTTATAAACCCACTGAAGAGCTAAATGAAGCAAACTACATTATCGTGGCTGCTAATTACATTTCATTTCAGCGAAAAGCTTATTACAGAGACAGCCTGAAAACCTGACTCTTTAATTTTGTTTACATCCACTTCTACTTTTACTTCAGACCCTGGAAGATGGGTTTTGGTGGGGTTTTTTTCCCCATAAAACTGAGGAGAACTAAAGCAGTTAACTGAAGCAGGCTGTGGTTATTGATTAATATCTTCTCAACCACGTTTGTTAATAAGAAAAGGCCTTTACGACTGGTAGAGATTGGTATTACTATTTGTATTAATGGACTCCTCAGACATCCAGAATGTATGGATGTCTTTCACTTTCCTTTAACTCACCATTTCCTGAGCAAAGGTTATGTTTCTTATAGACGCAGCAACATGACCGTAAGAGCAAAACACACTGATACCCCCAAATCACAGATATCTGAACAAGCCACATTCTTAACACTGTCATGTCAGCTGAGATGTGCTCTCCTCCTTTTTCATCAAAATGAAGTTATGCCCAACATTTCATTAACTGATAACTTGTTGAGTATTCAGGAATGGCAGGACCTGTGCTGGCCTCAGCTCCATTGCTAGTTGATCCTTCCCATATTTCCCCGAAAAAGCAGTTTCTCCCTCCACCATCTCCATCAATCTACAAAAGTGAAAGATTATCATTTCCCACTACCTTCTAGAAAAGTCACCTACAAAATCACCGTACTTGTGACCCTGAATCTCTAAGCTATTTAGATTACTACACGCATAACTCCTTTAACTGCGCTTCACTTTATTGCGCTTCACAGATAATTGTGGGGTTTTTTTGTTTTGTTAGTTTGTTTGTTTTTATAAATTAAAGGTTTGTGGCAACCCTGCATCGAGTGTCTGTTGGCACCACTCTGTCCAACAGCATTTGCTCACTCTGTGTCTCTATGTCACATTTTGGTAATTCTCACAATATTTCAAACGTTTTCATTATTTTTATATTTGTTATGGTGATCTGTGATCAATGATCTTTGATGTTGCCATTGCAAAAAGATTATGACTTGCTAAAGGCTCAGAATGGTTAGCATTTTTTAGCAGTAAAGTATATTTAAATTAAGGTATAGACATGATGCGATTGCATACTTAATGGACTATAGTATGATATAAATATAACTTTCATAAGTACTGGGAAACCAAAAAATGCATGTGACTTGCTTTATCGTATTCACTTTATTGCAGTGGTCTGAAACCAAATCTGCAATTGTCTCAGAGGTATACCTGTACAGTCATTTACAGTTTTCTCTCTGATAAAATTAGAATCCCCCATATTTGTGTATTATGGTTACTTCCTTCTTAGCTTCTCCATTCTATGATGCCTATAGCAGCTATATATATAACCTCAGAAGATTATCATATCCATACAATGGTGACAGATATATCAGGCACTGAATTTTGGGGACATGAGTGACAAAGGCCTTCTTATTTTCTTCATATATCTCCCTAGACAGCAATTTTAAAAGTCTGTGGGGTTCACTTCAAGAGGCTCATGGGGTCAAAGCTATTTTCATAAAAATACTAAGGCATCTTCTGCCTTTTTTACATTGCTGACCTTTGAACTGATGGTACAAAAGCAATGGTGGGCATAAGCGCCAGTGCCTTAGTCCAAATAGAAGCAATGGCACCAAATTGCTAGTAGTCGTATTTTTCTTTACCATGCACTTGCAGGAAAAAAAAGTCAGTGTCACTTAAGAATGTCTTTGATGAAGTAGTAAAAATCATTTTATTAGATCTCAACCTTTGAATATGCTTCTTTTCTTTCTTTATTTATGGCTGCATTGGGTCTTCGTTGCTGCGCTCGGGCTTTCTCTAGTTGCGGCGAGCAGGGGATACTCTTTGTTGTGATGCACAGGCTTCTCATTGCGGTGGCTTCTCTTGTTGTGGAGCACGGGCTCTAGGCACACGGGCTTCAGTAGTTGTGGCACGTGGGCTCAGTAGTTGTAGCTTGCTGCCTCTAGAGCACAGGCTCAGTAGTTGTGGTGCATGGGCTTAGCTGTTCTTCGGTGTGTGGGATCTTCCCCGACCAGGGCTTGAACCTGTGTCCCCTGCATTGGCAGGCAGATTCTTAACCACTGTGCCACCAGGGAAGTCCTGAATATGCTTCTTTTCAGTGTGACAAAATGGTAAGTATACATAAAGCTCTTTTTGCTGCATAGTGAAGTACAACATGCATCTGTGAAGATATTTGAGTTGAGAGCTAAACTAGCTGTTTTTTTTTCATAGAATGCCACTTTTGCTTGAAAGAATGACTGACAAACCATGCTTATTCAGACTTGGGTATCTGGCAGACATTTTGTCAAAAATGAACAAAGTGAGCTTGTCACTTCAAGGAAAACTACTGACAGTGTTTGTTGCTGACAATAAAATTTGAGCTATCGAGCAAAAATTAGAATTTTGGAAATTCGTATCTGCCACTGTGAGCTCCACAGCTTCCCAATACTTAAAGGCTTTTTGGATAAGACTGGCATGATATTAATGAATGTGATATGTTGATACTGTATTATAAAATGTATCAACATTTAGAAACTCTGTATAACTCAGTAAAGCAACATTTTCCAAATGACCAATGCATGATGCTACAAAATAAGACATGAGTAAAAGATCCATTCGAAGTACAAATATCTAAGTCCATCTGAATTAATATGTTATTTAAGGCTAAAGTTTCCTTATTGATTTTCTGTCTGATGATCTATCCATTGATGCAAGTGTGGTATTAGAGTCCCCTACTATTATTGTATTGCTGTTTATTTCTCCCTTTAGTCTGTTAATATTTGCCTTATATATTTAGGTGCTCCTATGTTGAGTGCATGAATATTTACAAATGTTAAATCTTCTTGTTGGATTAATGCCTTTGTCAGTATGTAATGCCCTTCTTTGTCTCTTATTACAGTCTTTCTTTTAAAGTCTATTTTGTCTGAAAAAAGTATAGCCACTCCAGCTTTCTTTCAGCTTCTATCTGCATGGAATATCTTTTTAATCTCTTTATTTCAGTCTGTGAGTGTCCTTACATCTAAAGTGAGTCCCTTGTAGGCAGCACATAGATTTTTTTTTAATCCATTCATATGTTGATTGATTGTAGAATTTAGTCCATGTACATTTAAAGTAATTGTTGATAGGTATGTGCTTATTGCCATTTTGTTGTTTTCTGGCTATTTTTGTAGTTCCTCTCCATTTCTTTTTTCTTCTCTTGCTCTCTTTCTTTGTGATTTGATGGCTTTCTTTACTGGTATGCTTATATTCTTTTCTCTTTATCTTTTGTGACTTTAATATAGGTTTTTGCTTTGTGGTTATCATGAGGCTTACGTATAATGATTATTATATATAACAGCCTAAGTCAATAACAACTTAAGTTTGATCCCACTGTTAAGCTCAATATTATTATTCTCTCTCTTATGTTTCTGATGTCACATTTTACATTTTTTAATCTTGTGTATCCCTTAACTAATTATTGTAATCATAATTATTTTTTACTAATTTTGTCTTTTAACTGTCATACTACCTTTATAAATGATTAATCCACTACCTTTACTATATATTTACCTTTCCAGTAAGATTTATTCTTCTTATATGTTCCTTTAACTAACTAGTGCCCCTTCTTTTCAGCTTAAAGAAGTCCCTTTAACATTTCTTGTAAAGCTAATTTAGTGGTGATGAACTCTAGCTTTTGCCTGTCTGGAAACATTTTTATCTCTCCTTTATTTCTGAATGATAACTTTGCCAAGGAGTATATTCTTGGTTGGCATTTTTTTTTTCTTTCAGCATTTTGAATATATTGTGCTACTTTCTTCTGGCCTGCAAAGTTTCTGCTGAAAATCTGCTGATAGCTCTACGTGGGTTCCTTTGTATATAAGAATTTGTTTTGCTGCTTTTAATATTCTCTCCTGGCCTTTAACTTTTGACATTTTAATTATAACATGTCTTAGTGTGGGTCTGTTTGGGTTCATCTTATTTGGAACTCTCTGGGATTCCTGGATCTTGGTGTCTGTTTCCTTCCTCAGGTTAGGGAAGTTTTTAGACATTATTTCTTCAAATAAGATCTCTGCCTCTCTCTCTCTCTCTCTCTCTCTCTCTCTCTCTCTCTCTCTCTCTCTCCTCTAGAGCCCTCTGATGTGAATGTTAGTTCATTTGATGTTGTCCCATAACTATCTTAACCTATCTTCACTTTTCTTCATTACTTTATCTTTGTGCTCTTCTGATTAGGTGAGTTCCACTGGCTTGTATTCAAGTTGACTGGTCCTTTCTTCTGTTTCATCTAGTCTGCTGTTGAACCCTTCTACAGTAGTGTATTTTTCAGTTCAGTTATTGTATTCTTCAGTTCTGTGACTTCTGTGTTGTACTTTCTTATATTTTCCATCGCTCTGTTAAAGTTCTCATTGTGTTTAACCATTCTTCTCCCCAGTTTGGTGAACGTCTTAATGACCATTACTTTTAACTTTTATCAATTACTTAACTCTATTTCATTAAGGATTTCTTTCTGAGACTGTGTGTTGTTCTTTCATTAGGAAAATATGCCTCTGTTTCTTGCTTGACTCTCTGAGTTGGTTTCTATACAGTAGATGAAACAACAACCTCTCCTAGTCTTGAAGGAATGGCTTCATGTAGGAGATAAAACTTGTCTTCCAACCCTGCCTTAGCTCTCGGTTTCTCTCAAACCTTTGTACTTGTCCAAGCAGGCTATTATATTTAAATAGCTCCCAATAGCTGAGGATGTGCCAAGACCTGTTACTGTCCCAAAGAGGAGGATCTCAGCACCTAGATTCAGGCTGACTAGAAGCTAAACCTTTACGCATCAGCTTTTAAAAGTATGCAAATATATACAGTTCTGTGGCACCACAAGCATAAGCCCCACTGGCCACCAGCACCAGATAATATGCAAGTATCTCCTGGGTTGCAGTCAGAGATCATGGCTCCAGACAAGTATATAAGCTCTTTTCTGGGTGATACCAGTGAGCTGGAGCAAGACAGAGGGAGAGTGCCCAGATGACATATATAGTCTATATTCCTTGAGAGCAGCTCTGGAAGAGCTACCCCTCAGGCCAAGGCTCCAGGACAAGCAAAGTGGCCTCCTTCACAGAAAGACTGGCGAATGTGCCCCAGTCTACTATTTGTGTAGTGCCCTAGGGTGGTAGCCTGCAAATAACCATCTTTCATATTGCCATAGTCCTGTGGAACCCAAGAATGCAAGCCCTCCCCAACCCCCAGCCACCAGAGCCAGGTGATCAAGGGACATTCCCTGAGCAGCAGCCACAAAAACCGGGATACTGGATATAAAAACCAAGCCCCCAGACACATGTAAATCTCCTCTGCAGGAGACACTGGTGCTCTGGCGTGTGGCAGAGGGTGAGTGCAAATATAATGCACACCTTCCAAGATCTCTGGAAATGATTAGTAAACCCCAAGATGTGTATTTAATTAGAAGCCTGTCCCTCAGGCCACAGTCATGATAATTAGCTAATATGCCTCCTTCATAGAAAAACCAAGCTCCTGGGTCTGTTGTCTCTTGTGATGCAGTGGGGGTGGTAGCTGTTTACTAACTCTTTCTCCTTTGGTTATAGTCCTGTGGGATCCATGAACATAAGCCCCACTGGCCAGCAGAGCCAGGCAAGGTAGAGGTGTCTCCTGGCAGAAGTCACAGAATTTGGAGCACCAGCCAGGGGTAAGAGCTCTTTTCTGGGTGATACCAATTATTACAGTTCCATGGGACCAGGAATGCAAGATCCCCTGGTCTCCAGAGCCAGGATATCAAGAGGCATCCCTTAGGTGGCAGCCACAAAAATCAGATGTGTAACAGTAGATACTGGAGCATGGCAAAGGAAGAGTGCAAAGATGGTGCTCATCAGATATTTACAAAACATTCCATCCAAAAGCAACACAATACACAGTCTCCTCAAGTGCACATGGAACATTTTCCAAAATACATCATATGTTAGGTCACAAAACAAGTCTTAATAAATTTAAGAGGAGTGAAATTATATATAATCAACTTTTATAACCACAGTGGTATGACACTAGAAATTAATTACACAAAGAAAACTGGAAAATTCACAAATTATGTGGAGATTAAACAACATACTACTGAACAACCAACAGATCAAAGAAGAAATCTAAAGAGAAATAAAAACGTACCTTGAGACAGATGAAAATGGAAATATAACATAACAAAATTTATGGGATACAGCAATAGCAGCTCTAAGAGGGAAGTTCATAGTGTTAAATGCCTATCTCAAGAAACAAGAAAAGTCTCAAACAACCTAACTTTATACCTCAAAGAACTAAAAAAAGAACAAACAAAACCCAAATTTAGTAGAAGGAAGGAAATAACAAATATTAGAGCAGAAATAAACAAAATTGAGACTAAGGAGAAAATAGAAAAGATCAATGTAAGAAAACAACTCCATTTACAGTTGCATCAAAAAGAACAAAATACCTAGGAATGTATTTAAACAAGAGGTGAAAGACCTATACATTGAAAACTGCAAGACATTAACAAAAGAAATTAAAGAAGACAGATAAATGGAAATATATTCCATGTTTATGAATTCAGAGAATTAATGCTGTTAAAAATGTCCATACTACCCAAAGCAATACACAGATTCAATGCAATCTCTATCAAAATTCCAATGGCATTTTTCACAGAAATAAAACAAAAATCCTAAAATCTGTATGAAACCATAAAAGACCCCATATAACCAAAGCAATCTTGAGAAAGAAGAACAAAGATGGAGGTATCACATTCCCTGATTTCAAACTATATTACAAAGCTATAGTAATTAAAACAGTGATATTAGCATTAAAAAAGACACATAAATCAATGAAACTGAATGGAGAGCCCAGAAATAAACCCACACATATATGGTCAGTTAATTTATGACAAAGGAGTCAAAAATATACAATGGGGGAAAGGACAGTCTCTTCAATAAATGATGTCAGGAAAATTGGACACCCACATGCTAAAGAATGAAACTGAAATTATACACAGAAATTAACTCAATATGGATTAAAGGCTTGAATGTAAGACATGAATCCATAAAACTCCTAGTAGAAAATATAGGCAGTAAGCTCCTTGACATAGGTCTTGACAATGACTTTTTGAATCTGACACCAAAAGCAAAAATAAACAAGTGGGACTGCATCAAACTAAAAAGTTTCTGCACAGTGAAGGAAATCATCACCAGAATGAAAAGGCAACCTACTGAATGGGAGAAAATATTTGCAAATCATATATCTGATAAGGGGCTAATATCCAAATATATAAATAATTTATACAATAGCAAAAAAAAAAAAAAAAAACCCAAACAATCTGATTAAAAAGGGCAGAAGATCTAAATAGGCTCCTCAAAAAATTAAAAATAGAACTACCTTATAATCCAGCAATTCCACTTCCTGGTATTTATCCAAAGTCAACTAATTCAAAAACTATATTTACAATAGCCAAGGTATGGAAACAAGCTAAATGTCCATCACCAGATGAATGGTTAAAGAAAATGAGGTATATTTATATTTATACACATATATACCATGTATTTATATATATATATACATATATGTGTGTGTATATATATACATATACACACACACACACAATGGAATACTACTCAGTCATAAAAAAAGAATGAAATGTTGCCATTTGCAACAATATGGATGGACTTGGAAGGTATTATGCTTAATGAAATAAGTCAGACAGAGAAAGACAAATACTGTATGATATCACTTATACGTGGAATCTAAAAATTACAACTAACTAGTGAATATAACAGAAAAGAAACAAACTAACATATAGAGAGAGCAAACTAGTGCTTACCACTGGGGAGAGAGAAGGAGGGAGGGGCAAGATAAGGGTAGGAGATTAAGAAGTACAAAGTCCTATGTATAAAATAAATAAGCTACGAAGATATATTGTACAGCACAGAGAATATAGCCAATATTTTATAACTATAAATGGAGTATAATCTTTAAAAATTGTGAATCACTATGTTATACACCTGAAACATATAATATTATACATCAACTATACCTCAATTAAAAAAAATGATATATACAACAATGTGCAGTGTTCTTTACAATAGCCAAGATATGGAAACAACCTAAGTGCTGTTTATGGATACAGAAATTGTGATATATATATATATAAAAATATAGATATAAATACACATATATATATACACATATATATACATATATACACACACATATATATACAATGTAATATTATCCAGCCATAAAAAAGAATGAAATCTTGCCATTTGCAACAACATGGATGGACCTCGAGGACATTATGCTAAATGAAATAAGTCAGACAGAGAAAGTCCGATCTCATATATGTGAAATCTAAATATGTGTGTGTGTGTGTGTGTGTGTGTGTGTGTGTGTGTGGGTATAACCAACCTGACAGATACAGAGAACAGATTAGATTGGTGGTTGCCAAAGGTGGGGAGTGGGGGGTGGGAGAAATATGTGAATTTTTTTTCAGTTTAGATAAATTGAATTAAAAAACCACATACACCTACAATGTCACAAGAAATGTACAAGTATACACATGTATTTGAGGTCATAGTTCAAACACATTAGGATGGGTACCTATAAGAAGAAAGGAATGGAAGTAGCAATAAGGAAGAAAAGAAGAAAAAAACTACCATGAAATCAAAAAAGAAAAGGCAAGGCATGGATTGATAACAATATGCTGGAAACTGAGTAGTAACATAAATTTAATTCTTTCTACCTGATGGCCGGAAAAGAGAGGGAAAATGCAAACTACCCCCACATAAATTTCTGAAATTAATTTAATCCCAATTAGGAGTCTGATTTTCTTAAAATAAATCAAATTTTAAATTTAATCTTGAAGCATAAATAGGTAAGAATAAGCATAAAAATCTTCCATAAATAGTGAAAAAATTTATACTGCCAATCATTAAACCAAAAAAGGAAAAGACACATAAGTCTATAAGAATTAATAGAAGATAGTATGGGTTGCAAAATATCGATAGAAATATACAAAGGGAAACAAAGTTCAGAATTGGACCAGAGACTATACTAAATTTCAGGGTATGGAGAAGTTAGCCTTCCTTCTGTCAAAAACCATGTCTTGGGCTTCCCTGGTGGCGCAGTGGTTGAGAGTCCGCCTGCCGATGCAGGGAACACGGGTTCGTACCCTGGTCCAGGAAGATCCCACATGCCGCAGAGCGGCTAGGCCCGTGAGCCATGGCTGCTGAGCCTGCGCGTCCGGAGCCTGTGCTCCGCAACGGGAGACGCCACAACAGTGAGAGGCCCGCGTACCGCAAAAAAAAAAAAAATACAAAACAAACAAGAAAAACATGTCCTTTACCTATTGTCTCAGAGCCATACTCTTCCATTTCATTCTCTGACTTGAAACATGTCCATGATACAATAAGTCAAAAATCTGAGTTGCAGATCAATTTAAATGAATACTTTGTTTTATTTCTATGATCATTTTTAAAAATAAAAAATAACGTAGAAGGATGTCATCCCCCCACCCCCTCGCAATAAAACCAAAAAGAACTACATGCACAAGAACTGAGCAGAACTGTTGTTCTGAGGGAAAACTGTGAGCACCCTCACTCCAAAGTGAAAATCTAAATTTACACTACTTATTCAACACTTTTCTGACAGCTATGACTATTCACAGAATAAGGAGAGTCTTTGTGTTTCCAGTTGATTCACTCGCTTTTCTCAAATAGAGTTGTCCTGGATTACAGTGGAATTCGGCTTATAAAAATTAAAACACTCCACCCTCTGGAGGTTAAGTGCCTCACTCCTTAAGTGTGGGCTGTGCAAAGTGAGTCCCTTCCAAAGAGTACAGTATGGGGAAGGGTAGGGGGAATGAGTTTACAGTAGAGAAACCTGGCAAATTATGAGAGAAACATGAATATATCCCAAATGAGAATCATTCTACAAAATTCCTCAAAACTATCAAGGTCATAAAAATATGAAAAGTCTGAGAAACTGCTTAGCCAAGAGGAGCCTATGAAAAACATTACAGCTAAATGTAATGTAGCATTCACAGTGGGATCCTGGAATAGAAAAACGGACATTACGTAAAAACTAAGGAAATTTTAATAAAATATGGTATTAGGTAGTAATAGTGTATCAATACTGCTTCATTATTTGCAATAAATGTACCATACTAACAAATGATGTTATTAATAGAAGAAACTGGGTTTGTTTGTTTTTGGGTTTTTTTAAGTACAAAATAGACTAACTGGTTTTAACTTATTAGTGTGGTATGAAGAGCAGGGAAAGTTCATTGATATAATTTCAGATTCCACATTGCAATTATCCTTTAAGAAACTGTTGCTTGTTGAGTTTTGGAGTAGTAACAAAGAATAATCACAATGACTGTAAAAGGCTATCAAAATATTCCTCCCTTTTCCAACTACATACATACCTATTGAAGCTGGATTTTCTTCATACACTTTAATCACAATATACAACAACAGATTGAATGCAGAAACAGATAGGAGAAACTTAATACAAGTTGTCTTAGCCAGATATTGAAGATTACAAAAACAAAAACAATGTCAATCTTTTCATTAAGTTTTACTGTTTTTGAAAATATCATTACTTGGTATTAAAATATGTTACATTAACAAGTCATGGGACTCATCATATCCTCAAGGTGTCTATGGTATTATTAGGTATATAAAATGTATGCCCTGAATTATGGAAATACAATTAAAGACAAAATTACCAGCAAGTAAATGAGGAAGAGAAGAAACGATCTACAATTGATATTTTACACAGAAATGGAAGTTGCTATGAAGACTTGCAAATAATTTGTAAATAATGATGTGTTAAAAATCTCATAGAGTTTTCAGGGATTTACTAAAGAAGACCTTTCCACATGTGTAGTACATGTTTTGGAAATAAAACTATGTTCACAGTATGACTTCACCAACTAATAGTTCTTTGACCTTGATTACATTACTTAAGTTTCTAAGCCTATTACTTAATTTTTAAAATGGACATATAATAGTACTCAAAATCTTAGTTTTATGTATATTAAAAGATACTTAATACAATGAACATTTATTGAATGTCTACTATATGCAAAACACTCTTTTGAGAGCTATGTAAAACACCACCACCAGTAAGGTTAAATCTTGCCCTCATGGAGAGAATATTCCAGTGGGAACGTCATTAACTTATCCATTCATTTAACAAACATTCATTAAATGCATATCATGTTTCAAGAAAAAAAAAAAAGCAAGTCATGGGGTTATTATTGTTATTTAAGAATAAATTAGGGCTTCCCTGGTGGCGCAGTGGTTGAGAGTCCGCCTGCCGATGCAGGGGACACGGGTTCGTGCCCCGGTCCAGGAAGATCCCACATGCCGCGGAGCGGCTGGGCCCGTGAGCCATGGCCGCTGAGCCTGTGCGTCCAGAGCCTGTGCTCCACAACGGGAGAGGCCACAATAGTGAGAGGCCCGCATACCGCAAAAAAAAAAAAAAAAAAAAAAAAATCATTCTTATAAACAAAAATCCTTTATTTAAGGAAGGCAGATATAGTTAACTTCAGGTCTCTCTTCTTATATATGAATTTAATGCTATAAATTGTCCTCTAAGCCCTGCATTTGTTGTATATCACAAATTTTGATGCCATATTTTCACTTTTATTTAATTCAAAATATTAAGAAATTTTTCTCTTGTGACTTCTTTTACCCACATATTATTTAGAGGTGTATTATTAATTCTCCAAACATTTAGGAATATTTACTAGCTATCTTTCTGCTATTGATTTCTAGTTTAATTCTACTGTGATCTGAGAACATACTTTTTATGATTTCTGTACTTTTAGTTCTTTTAGGCTCCAAAATCTTGAGCCATGTGATTTTGAGAATATGTATTCTGCTGCTGTTGGATGGAATATTCTATATATGTTAATGAGATCAAGTTGACTGATCATGCTGTTCAAGTCATTTAATCCTTGTTTGTTTTCTTTCTGCTTGATTCATCAATGACTGACAGAGGGGCATTAAAGTCTCCACGTGTAATAGTGGATTTGTCTACTTCTCCTTGAACTTCTGAGTTTTTGCCTCATGTATTTTGATGCTTTTTTTTAGGTACATACACATTAAGGATTAAATCTTCTTGGAGAATTGCCCCTTTATCATTATGTAATACCTTTCTTTACCTCTGATAACTTTCCTTGTCCTGAAGTCAGCTTTGTGTGAAACTAAAATAACTACTCTAGCTTTCTTTGGATTAGTTTAAGTATGGCATATGTTTTTCCATCCCTTTACTTTAAACCCATTTGGGTCTTTCTATTTAAAGTGGATTTCTTGTAGACACTATAGTTGGGTCCTTTTTTTTTTTTTTTTTTTACCCACCCTGACAATCTCTGTCTTATAATTGGTGTATTTAGACAAGTCACATTTAAAGTGACTATTGATATAGTTGGATTAATATCTACTATATTTGTAACTTTTAGATTAATTGTATTTTTTGTTTATTGTCCCCTTTTTCTGCCTTCCCTGATTTTAATTGAGAATTTTATATCATTCCATTTTATTTCATCTATTAGAATATCAATTTTACTTCTTTTGGTGGTTGCCCTAGAATTTATAACAGACATTTTTAACAACATAAGTCCACCTTCAAATAACACTACTACTAACATTTAATACTGGTGTCTTATCACAGACTATTACCAATTTATCTTTACTGTCCCTTGTGGCATTGCTGCCATTCATTTCTCCTATCCATGTGCTACAATCACCGAATACATTGTTACCATAGTTGCTTTTAAAAATTGGTTATCTTTTAGATCAATATTGAATAAGAGAAATAAAAGATTTTATTCTGCCTTCATTTATTCCTTCTTGGACATTCTTCCTTCCTTTATATACATCCAAGTTTCTGATCTGTATCAGTTTCTTTTCTCCTGACCTGAAGAACTTCTTTTAACATTTCTTGCAGGGTGGATCTACTGGTGATTAATTCTTTCAGTTTTTGTATGAGAAAGTCTTTTTATTTCTCCTGCATTTTTGAAGGATAATTTTACTGGATACAGAATTCTAGGTTGGTGTGGTTTTCCTTCTAGCACTTTAAATATTTAACTCCACTTTCTTCTTGCTTGCATGGTTTTTGATGAGAAGTATGCTATAATTCTTATTCTTATTCCTTTATACGTAAGGTGCCCCTCCCCCACCCTTTGACTTGTTTCAAAGGTTTCTCTGTTAAGGCATAATTCAGAGATAACTGTGGGTTCAGTTCAAGACCACCACAATAAAGCAAATATCACAAAAAAGTAAGTCACATGATTTTTTTGGTTTCCCAGTACATATAAAAGTTATGTTTCCACTATACTGTAGTCTACTAAGTCTGCATATAGCACTATGGCTAAAATAATGTACATACCTTAGTTAAAAAATACTTTGTTGCTAAAAATGTTAATTGTCATCTGAGCCTTCAGTGAGTGGTAACCTTTTTGCTGGTGGAGGGTTTGAAATATTGCAAGAATTAGCAAAATGTGACACAAAGACACAAACTGAACGATGCTATTGGAAAAATGGTTCTGATAGACTTGCTTGATGCAGGGTTGCCACAAACCTTCAGTTTGTAAAAAATATAATATCTGTGAAGTTCAATAAAGCAAAGAGCAATAAAACATAGTATGCCTGTACAGTGTTCTTGATTTCTAGCATTTCCTTTTGATTCTTTCTTAGACTTTCCATCTCCCTGTTCATATTACCCAAATAGTCTTACATGTTATCTGCTTTTTCCATTAGAACTCTTAGCATATTAATCACATTCATTTTGAATTCCTTGTCTGATAATTCCAAAAGCTGTGTCATCTCTGACTCTGATTTTGATGCTGATTTTTGTCTCTTCAGATTGTGTTTTTCTCCTCATCTTTTAGGATGCTTTGTATATTTTTGTTGAAAGTCAGACATATTATATTGAATAATAGAAACTGAGGTAATTTAGCCTTTAGTGTGAAGCTTTATGTTAATCTGGCTAAAAGTTAGACTGTGTTTAATGTTTTCTATAGTTATAGGTGAAAGAGGTCTTCAACTTCCTTTGGGGTCCTTGGCTTTGTCTCTCCTCTTGACTTTGGGCTTCCCTAACTATTCCTCCTTGGAAAGCATCTGTGTCTTGCAGCTCTTTCAGCTGTAACCTACTATTATCCTGCAGTCCTGTTCTTTTGGTGCCAAAGTATGGAAGAGGGTGAACATTCTAAAGAGGGACTGGAGTGGGAGAAATGTCTTTCCCTTAGCTGGGATAAAGCCCTGATAAAGTCCTTACCCCTGGAGAGTAGGACTTTACTATGGAGAACACTCTGGTCATATTTCACAATGATTAGTCTTCCCTTTCTCTTACCAGAACTGTGAAGGATCTTTCTCAGATTTTCAGTGTGAGAACCTGGTGGCATTCCTGGAAGTAAAACCCATGGAAGTGTGGGAATTCCCTTAAAACTATTACATATGATTGTGACTTCCTTCTTGCTAGCAGACTCTCTCTTTTACTTCCTTTCATGAAGCAAGCTATCATGTTGGAGATTCCCATCTGGCAAGGCACTGAAGGTGACCTCTAGCCCTCAAGGAACTGAATCCTATCAACAGTCAAGTGAGTGAGCTCAGAGGTTGATCCTTCCCCAGTTGAAATTTCAGACGAGATCACATACTCTGGGTCAACAATCTAATTGCTGGCTTAGAAAGAACATGAAGCAGAGGACCCAGCTAAGCCATGGTTCATTTCTGATAAACAGAAACAATAAACTAATATTTGTTTGCTGTTTTAAGTGACTTTTTGGGTAATTTGCTATATAAAATAGGTAACTAATACATTATTACCAGAAATAACAAGTTAGACAAAAATCCATTTACATGTTTAATTTTAAAATGAATATATTCATTCAACAAGCTTTTTTTTTTTCTCCTACATTATGCCATATATATACACCCAAAGGTTACAGACAGGAAAGAAATGATCCAAAAGCCAAAATGTGGCCAGTAGTCTTCTGAAAGGTGAGATTATGGGCAATTTATATATTTGTTTTGTTTACTTGTTTAGGCCAATTTCTAAAATTCACAAAACATGTGTCACTTTTATAATCAATTTTTAAGTTTCTAAGTGACAATTGCATTTTACGTTTATTTTCTATCAATGTGAATTTGAAATTTTTCTTAATTTTCTTTTGCCACTCTTGCCTGAATATAATGTTTTATGCATCACAGCATGAACCCAGCAAAATCATTTATTCCTGGCTCCCATATTATGGATGCATTAGTTTTAAACCATTATAGTGAAGTGAGAAGCTCTTACATTTTCAAAGACCTTTAGGAAACACAATCCTAAAATCACCTTTACTAACCTGTCCCTTTATTTCATAATTTGTACAAATTTTCCATATGTTTAATATAAACACCTCAGTTCCAAATAAACCTAATTTTTTTCTTCTTTTGGTTTTCATCACCTCCACTAATAACAGAGAATCATGACACATTCAATTACAGTATTGAGCACCTACTATGCTTCTGCCTCTGTAAAATTTATTAACGTCTGCCCTTTTTTCATAGGATTTTTATAAGGATCAGATGAGTAAAACGGAAATATAAAGCACTACAGAGAAACAAGGCATTGTTTAAATAAAATATCTTCATTTTCTCACTATAGATACTCAATAAATTCTTTAAAAATAGTATTTTTTATTTAACAAAGTATCCTTATTGCATCCCCAGTGTACAAAGTAGGACAAGATGGTACAGCAGAATTGCAAATGCACTTGAAATTAAGAGACCAGCAACTTAAAACAATCTTGTGTATATATAGACTGTTATATAAAAACCTCATGGTAACTGCAAATCAAAAATCTACAATAGATACACACACACACATACAAAAAGGAATCCAAACACAACACTAAAGATAGTCATCAAATCACAAGAAAAAAGAACAAAAGAGGAAGAGAAGAAAAAAGACCTACAAAAACAAATCCAAAACAATTAACAAAATGGCAATAAAAACATACATATCAGTAATTACCTTAAATGTAAATGGATTAAATGCTCCAACCAAAAGAAATAGACTGGCTGAATGGATATAAAAACAAGACACATATATATGCTGTCTACAAGAGACCCACTTCAGATCTAGGGACACATACAGACTGAAACTGAAGGGATGGAAAAAGGTATTCCATGCAAATGGAAATTAAAAGAAAGCTGGAGAATCAATACTCATATCAGACAAAATATACAAAATATACATTAAAATAAAGACTATTACAAGAGACAAAGAAGGACACTATGTAATGATCAAGGGATCAATCCAACAAGAAGGTATAACAATTGTAAATATACATGCACCCAACATAGGAGCACCTCAATATATAATACAATAATAGAGGGGGATTTTAACACCCCACTTACATCAATGGACAGATCATCCAGAAAGAAAATCAATAAGGAAACACAGGGCTTAAATGACACATTAGGCCAGAATACACATTCTTCTCAGGTCCATATAGAATATTCTCCAGGGTAGATCACATGCTGGGCCATAAAGCCAGCCTTGGTTAGGAGTATGGCTCAAGGAAAGACAACTTGACTGTAAGCCTTGGTAAACTTAAGAAAACTAAAATCATTTCCAGCATTTTTTCCAACCGCAATGCTATGAGATTAGAAATCAACTACAAGAAAAAAAATTGTAAAAAACACAAGCACGTGGAGGCTAAATAATATGCTACTAAACAACCAATGGATCATTAAAGAAATCAAAGAGGAAATAAAAAAATGCCCAGAGACAAATGACAATGAAAACACAATGATCCAAAACCTGTGGGATGCAGCAAAAGCAGTTCTAAGAGAGAAGTTTATAGCAATACAATCTTACCTCAGGAAACAAGAAAAATCACAAATAAACAACCTAAACTTACAACTAAAGCAACTAGAGAAAGAACAGACAAAACCCAAAGTTAGTAGAAGGAGAGAAATCATAAAGATCAAAGCAGAAATAAATGAAATAGAGACAAGGAAAACAATAGCAAAGATCAATGAAACTAAAAGCTGGTTCTTTGAAAAGATAAACAAAATTGATAAACCTTTAGCCAGAATCATTAAGAAAAAAAAAGGGAGAGGGCTCAAATCAATATAATTAGAAATGAAAAAGGAGAAGTTACAATGGACACCACAGAAATACAAAGGATCATAAATGACTACTATGAGCAACTATATGCCAATAAAATGGACAACCTAGAAGAAACGGACAAATTCTTAGAAAGGAACAATCTCCCAAGACTGAACCAGGAAGAAATAGAAAATAGAAAATATGAACAGACCAATCACAAGCACTGAAATTGAAACTGTGATTTAAAAACTCCCAACTAACAAAAGTCCGAGACCAGATGGCCTCACAGGTGAATTCTATGAAACATTTAGAGAGGAGTTAACACCTATCCTTCTGAAACTATTTCAAAAAATTGCAGAGGAAGTAACACTCCCAAACTCATTCTATGAGACCACCATCACCCTGATACCAAAACCAGACAAAGATACCACCAAAAAAGAAAGAGAAAGAAAGAAAGAGAGGAAGGAAGAAAGAAAGAAAGGAGAGAAAAAGAAAAAGAAAATTACAGGCCGATATCACTGATAAATATGACACAAAAATCCTCAACAAAATACTAGCAAACTGAATCCAAAAATACATTAAAAGAATCATACATCATGATCAAGTGGGATTTATCCCAGGGATACAAGGAACCTTCAATATCTGTGAATTAATCATTGTGATACACTACATTAACAAATTGAAGAATAAAAACCATATGATCATCTCAATAGATACAGAAAAAGCTTTTGATAAAATTCAACACCCATTTATGATAAAAACACTACAGAAAGTGGGCATAGAGGGAATATACCTCAACATAATAAAGGCCATATATGACAAACCCCCAGCTAACATCATACGCAATGGTTGAAAGCTAAAAGCATTTCCTCTAAGATCAGGAACAAGACAAGGATGTCCACTCTCACCATTTATATTCAACAGAGTTTTGAAAGTCCTAGCTGAAGCAATCAGAAAAGAAAAAGAAATGAAAGGAATCCAAATTAGAAAAGAAGAAGTAAAACTGTCACGGTTTGCATACATAGAAAATCCTAAAGATGCTACCAGAAAACTACTAGAGCTCATCAATGAATCTGGTAAAATTATAGGATACAAAATTAACACAGGGAAATCTGTTGCATTTTTATACACTAACAACGAAAGCTCAGAAAGAGAAATTAAGGAAACAATCCCATTTACCATCACATCAAAAAGAATAAAATACCTATGAATAAACCTACCTAAGGAGGCAACAGACCTGTACTTCGAAAACTGAGTACAGCGAAGACGGCGATGAAGGAAATTGAAGATGACATAAAAAGATAGAAGGATATACCATGTTCTTGGATTGGAAGAATCAATATTGTCAAAATAACTATACTACCCAAGGTAATCTACAGATTCAATGTAATCCCTATCAAATTTTTAAATTTGTATGGAAACACAAAACACCCCGAAAAGTCAAAGCAATATTGAAAAAGAAAAACAGAGCTGGAGGAATCAGGCTCCCTGACTTCAGACTATACTACAAAGCTATAGTCATTAAAACAGTATGGTACTGGCACAAAGACAGACTTATAAATCAGTGGAACAGGATAGAAAATCCAGAAATAAACCCTTACACCTATGGTCAATTAATCTATGACAAAAGAGGCAAGCATATACAATGGAGAAAAGACAGTCTCTTCAATAAGTGGTGCTGGGAAAACTGGACAGGCACACATAAAAGAATAAAATTAGAACATTCTCTAACACCATACAAAAAAATAAACTCAAAATGGATTAAAGACCTAAATGTAAGACCAGATACTATAAAACTCTTAGAGGAAAACAGGCAGAACACTCTTTGGCATAAATCACAGCAATATCTTTTTGGATCCACCTCCTAGAGTAATGAAAATAAAAATAAACAAATGGGACCTAATCAAACTCAAAAGCTTTTGCATAGCAAAGGAAACTATAAACAATATTAAAAGACAACACACAGAATGGGAGAAAATATTTGCAAATGATCCAACCAATAAGGGATTAATCTTGAAAATAAACAGTGCATGCAGCTCAATATCAAAAAAAACAAAACAACCCAATCAAAAAATGGGCAGAAGATCTAAACAGACATTTCTCAAAAAGAAGACACGCAGATGGCCGTAAAGCACATGAGAAATGCTCAACATCACTAATTATTAGAGAAATGCAAATCAAAACTACACTGAGGGGGCTTCCCTGGTGGCGCAGTGGTTGAGAATCTGCCTGCCAATGCAGGGGACACGGGTTCGAGCCCTAGTCTGGGAAGATCCCACATGCCGTGGAGCAATTAGGCCCGTGTGCCACAACTACTGAGCCTGCACGTCTGAAGCTTGTGCTCTGCAACAAGAGAGGCCGCGACAGTGAGAGCCCCACGCACCGCAATGAAGAGTGGCCCCCGCTCACTGCAACTAGAGAAAGCCCACGCACAGAAACGAAGACCCAACACAGACAAAAATAAATAAATAAATAAATAAATAAAAAATCTTAAAACTACAGTGAGGTATCACCTCACACCAGTCAGAACGGCCATCATCAAAAAGTCTACAAACAATAAATGCTGGAGAGGGTGTGGAGAAAAGGGAACCCTCTTACACCGTTGGTGGGAATGTAAATTGGTACAGCCACTATGGAGAACACTATAGAGATTCCTTAGAAAACCGAAAATAGAGCTACTGTATGATCCAGCAATCCCACTCCTGGGTATACATCTGGAGAAACCATACTTCAAAAAGATACATGCACCCCAATGTTCATTGCAGCACTATTTACAATAGCCAAGACATAGAAGCAACTTAAGTGTCCAACGACAGAAGAATGGATAAAGAAGATGTGGTACATATATACAATGGAATATTACTCAGCCATAAAAAGAATGAAACAATGCAATTTGTAGAAACGTGGATGGACCTAGAGATTATCATATAAAGCAAAGTAAGCCAGACAAAGACAAACATCATATGATATCACTTATATGTGGAGTCTAAAAAATGATACAAGTGAACTTATTTACAAAAGAGAAACAGACTCACAGATTTAGAAAACCAACTTATGGTTACCAAAGGGGAAAGGTGGGGAGGGGAGATAAATTAGGAGGTTGTAATTAACATATACACACACTACGATATATAAAATAAATAGTATTAATGAAATTTTGAAGGCTTGCTCATGATCCTTTACTCTTGACTACTTCTGTATAAAGTCCTAATTACTCAACCTCACCAAAGGGGTTTTCAAGACCTGAATTTCACAGATGGGACAAAACTGCCTATTAGTCCTGTTAGTGACATGGGCTACTTGCTTGACAAAGAGGGAACATAAATTTCCTTCTATTTCTCATTCTGGAATCTGCGCAATCAAGATCTTGGTATGTCCAGGTCTCAGTATTTCCCACCTACCAGATGCTTAATAAATTTTCTATGTCACATTTATTTTATAATCTATATGGACTATCGCCATGGAAGGCAAACATTCCACTTGGGATAGTAAACATTCTGTTTTTGTTTTTTTCTCTTTCCCAATGTACCACTCTCTTCCTTTTCTTGTCCTGTTCAGCTTCATTCTATCTGTCTTTCTCAACTATTACTCATACTTCATATGTATTTGAAAGTAAACTCACTTTGTGGAAATTTTATTTGGTTTCTTTATTCTTTTCTCAGATCTTTTTATTCTTTTTTTTTTTTTCCGCTGCATTGGGTCTTGGTTGCTGCACGCAAGCTTTCTCTAGTTGCGGCGAGCAGGGACTACTCCATTGTGGTGAGCAGGCTTCTCATTGCAGTGGCTTCTCTTGTTGCAGAACATGGGCTCTAGGCACACAGGCTTCAGTAGTTGCAGCACTCGAACTCAGTAACTGTGGCATGCGGGCCCTAGAGCGTGTGGGCTTCAGTAGTTGTGGCACATGGGCTCAGTAGTTGTGGAGCGTGGGCTCTAGGGCACGCGGGCTTCAGTAATTGTGGTGCACAGGCTCGGTAGTTGTGGATCATGGGCCCTAGAGCGCAGGCTCAGTAGTTGCGGTGCACGGGCTTAGTTGCTCTGTGGCACATGGGATCTTCCCGGACCAAGGATCAAACCTGTGTCCCCTGCATCGGCAGGCAGATTCTTAACCACTGGCCACCAGGGAATTCCCCTTTCTCAGATTTTTAATGATTTACTTTAAAAATATTTAAGGCATCATAATAAAAATAAATATATAAACACCAATAACACAGAGTAAAACAAGGGCCAAATAATGAAGATGAAGTGCTAAAAATGGTTCAATTAAACAAGAAAACCTTGGAGAAATGAAATTAATGTGATTGAGTTTCAAGGCAGCCAAATTAGAAAAGACACTGCGTTAGATACTTTGCATTGGCTAACAAAGGAAACACATAAGTTTTATTTTCTAATGTGAGGCTGACCTAGATGTCGCTATGGCCTATAGCATGGCATAAAATTATTCCTTTAGATGGCTGATCGCCATGGAGTTACTCTAGGACTTTATAAATTGATTTAAACATGCACGGAGTTGTTGCTTCATCCCAGGCACTGTGGTAGGTTGGGAATGTATTGAAGCAGAAAAAACCTGCCTCCAAGGTCCTCCAGAAACTTATTCTAGAAAAGGAACGGCACGTATTAATAACAATAGTAGTAGTAGTAAGATAGTGCAACAGTTGAAGCTTTTACGATAGATAAATATACAAAGGTGGAGTTTAATTTAATTAGGTGGGTGAGGGAAGAGGAGTGGGGGGATAGGAAAGGGGGTATGTCTCAGCAAGAACGCCCCAGATGAGGTGATTCCTGAGGAAAGACTTTCTAGGCAGAGGAAACAGCATTGAGAAGCCATAAGGACTGAAATGCAAGATAATTTGTGGGGCAGTCTGCAGGCCTTCACTGCCAAAGCATAAAGGACCTGGGCAATGGGGGAAAGGGGAGGCCTGGACCAATCCTGCACCATGCTCAGGACCTTGCAAGTTTCCTTTTGGTGATGGGGAGCCAAGGAGGACTTTTTTTTTAAGCCAGGAAGACACATGGCCAGACTTGCTTTTAGGAAGACTGTTTTGGTGGCATAGTGGAGGATAGAGGCAGGGAAATGGGATAGAAGGATCTCATAACTCACCTAGGGCAGTGATGGCAGGAACAGAACAGAGAGGACAGATTTCAGAAACTCTGCTGAGCAGGCTGTGTGGTTAGGCTCACCCCCGGCTCCACCCCAAGCCTCGTGTTAGCCTTAGTATTGCTTGTGTCTCTTTCATAAGTTACCATGGGGTCATTCTCTTGTAGGACCTTTGCTGGTCCCACCAGCATCTCTGGGATGGAGGAGAGTTAGGAAGTGGATATGCCCCTTTCTAGACTCTTCAACTGGCATTTTATTAACGATCCAAAAGGAAATCTGACTCTCAGATCCTGGAGTGGCAGAGGTGCTATTCTTTTATTGAATTGCTATTTCAAAAGTTTAGTGCAATGTTTTCTAATTTTCTTACTAATTTTATTTAAAGAATAGTAACAACTCATATATTTTGAGAAAGACTGAATGAAGGAAATCACAAGCTGCTCAGAGTCCCTGATGCTTTGGAAGCAGCAGTTCCTAAAGCTGAAGTAGTAAAACTCAACAGCTTGCTAAAATATTGCCATATGAGGCAAAAAAAATTTAAGACTGAGGAGTTAGTGTGCTGCCAGCAATAAAAGACTATTTGTTAGCACTTGGCTGGAACCAAGTTTCGTTATTGCTAACAAGAAGCTGATAACATGATTTCTGAAAGATTTTCAGTGCTTGGCAAATACATTCACTCCTTAGTGTTTTATACTGATACTTCAATGCTAAATATTTCCAGAAAATCTAGGTTTCTTAACTATTTATCTTGGTTATTTTAGAGCCATGCATACAGCCCTGAACTTTCACTATTCAATACTTACACGTTCCAAAGGCTAGCCACACTTGGCCCATGAGATAAATGCAAACAATAGGATGAATGTTTCTATTCTCTGCTCTAAATCCTACAGCTTAGTACTTTGACTCTGCAACAACTGATAAAGCTGAAAAGAGATCTGGGATCCAAATTGTCATGCTTGCGTTTCAATGATTGGTCTAGCAATGTTACGGACTAATGAGGCACTTCAGCCTAACAGATCTTCTTCCTGCCTCCTTCAGAAATGGCCCCTGAAGAATGAGACCTGAGAATCTAATTAGCTTGCACATTTGTGCTTTATCCTTTGAATCAGCCAGTAGGATAAGCAGCTGCTTGGCAGACTTCTCTGTCTTTCAGAGAAGCAGCTTGCTCTGGCTTCTCTAGCAGGGGGTTGCTCCTTAGCCAAACCTGTCAATCACGTTGAACCTGAGAGTAACCAATGAGGCAAATTCAGATAAGGAAGACGCTACAAACGTCAAGATTCATTGTACCTACTGCTAAATGTAGGGATTCAGCAATGAATAAGATGGGAAATAAAATGGCAAAATGGGTGAAGGTGGTCAAAGGGTACAAATTTTCAGTTATAATATAAATAAGTTCTGGGGATATAATGTACAGTATGGTGATTATAGTTAACAATTCTGTATTATACATTTGAAAGTTGCTAAGAGAGTAGAACTTAAAAGTTCTCATCACAAGAAAAAAAACTGGTAACTATATGTGGTGATGGATGCTAACTAAACTTATAGTGGTGGTCATTTTACAATATATACATATATCAAATCATTATGTCAATTAAAAAAATAAAGATGAGAAGTTTGGACGTGGCAATGGGAGATGAAGGGAAATGTTTTACAGGTCAGAGAATATCAGTGGGAGGGGTTATCTATTCAATTGTAAGCTTCTTAAGGGCACAGTACTATATTTCACTCATCTTTATCTCCCCTATAGCGCCTATTTCAGTGCTTTGCAAATTAAAAAGATAAAAAAAAGATGAGTAAAATATTTCCTGTCTTCAAGGAACTCGCTATTTGAGGGGAAGCAAATAAGAAAACAATTGCAATACAAATTATAAATGCCACACACAGGTTCCTCATCTAGAACTGAATACACACCGCTCACACTCTCAAACCAATTATCACATTCCGCCTTTTGCTTACACAAGCATCTCTAGAATTTGTGAAGTAATATGACCTTTGAAAAATATTTATGTAGTTCTCTACCAACTTTCACATGAAGAAAATGCTGATCATTTTTAGTACCCACCTCTTATGTGCTGACAAAAGCCAGCAGAATTCTCTGAAGTGTTTCTCGATTTATGTTTAGGTTTGACTAATTAACTGAGCAGGAGAAAGGATTAGTCACTATATAGTTTTACAACTCATCAGCAACTCCAGGTCTCCATTAGTGAAAGCTGGACCATTCCACAGGCACGACCCTCACGAGGACATTGAACAGATTTTGTTCTGTGAGTTGTTTCAGAATGAAATTCTACCTGCCCTTCTTTGCTGATAGATGTGGTTCAACACAATTTCAATATTTTAAAACATCAGATGAGGGTGCGAGCTGTTGTTTAAGGATAAACTGCCATACCCTAGCCCAAAGCACATTTCCCCAGGGCTCACAACCCTCTACCTTGTTGGTCAGAAGCCAAGGAGTTTATTTGCTATCACCAGTAAGCAGCTTCATCATGAGGGAACATCCTTTTCATTGTCCCTGGCATGAAGTATATATGTACTGTGTGGGGAAGCTGCAAATTCTCTAAAGCCAATTGCAGTGGAGGAGGCAGAAATGTGAGCTTAGTCTGCAGGAACTGATGAAGTCTTCTCTGATCATCTGGTTTTTAATGAGACAGCAATTACTGTATATAGCTGTGAGGGAAGCCAGGGAAGACACCACAACTCACTGATGCTTGAATGTTTAAACTGAGCCACACAGTCACATGCATTTTAGAATTGAGGTTTCCTACATCTCCATGTTAATTCCTTGATTGACAGTCCAGAAGAGATCAAGGAATCCTGTCAGCAAAACTGATTCCTTAGAACTGCTTAAGCTAAAGACAGTCTTTTATGTATGAATAGGGGCTTGGAGACGTGGTTATGCTTTCGTTCATCCGCTAAGACTCCTAGGGATGAATAGTATTGTGGTCAATTTAGTCCCATGCCACTCACGGTTCCAAGGAAAAAACATAGCGTTTTCACATTTGAAAAGTGGCATATGTTTTCCCAGTAATTACATCTTATATGTTTACTATTCAAAACTGCAGGTGTGAGTTTTTGAACAGTGGCCAATGACAATGTGCCTGACTGGCAGCAGTTCCTAAGTGAGTCATGCTTCACTGTCTGTCGGTTTTTATAACTGTTTTCACTACTAATTTAGTTCTGTGATGCAGTGTGCAATTAGTTCTATTATGGAAGCAGCTGTCTTCAGTTTTACAATGACGCTTTCCCCTTTGGCTTGCACAGAGCATGTTGTGGTTCTGCTGATGTGATGATGGGAGTTGTAAAGTGGTACCTAGATGAGCCACAGTGGGCCCGGATCTTCCACACACATAGGATTCTTGCTTACTCACTGCTACTCTAATGCTGTTTCTCACAGCTCAGTTAAAAAGGGGGTTGCAAAGGAAGTTGTTCCTTGCAAGACATGTCCTGTGGAGATTGGTGAGCAAGTCCCCAATTGTATGCCCTCCAATCCTGTTGTTTATAAAAATTCTATTTGTAAGTGATATATTAGGTCAAAGTTGAGAACAAGAAAGTTGTATTTGGTTCACTTTCTAACATTGAGCTGTGGTTTTAAAGAACCAAGATGAAGCCTGAATGGAGCAAATGCCATTATATGAACAATATAAGAATTAGACTTAATGTTTATAGCTAGATGGGATGGGATAATATTCTATGGCTTCTACTGCTCTTTGGAAAAGCATCCTATCATCTGAAGAGTTTCTGTGTTTTTAGTTTGCAGTCCTAGGTCCCTTCTGACACCTAAAATTCTCCAGGAAACCTAGAGCAATGCTCATTATGAGTCTATCTGCACTAAGTTGGGTCCATAGTTTGAGCATTCCCTTCCAATTATAATTCCAAGCATAATTCCCTAGTATACCTTTAGAACCTTGCTACTCAAAGTATGGTTCGCAAACTGGGAGTATTAGCATCAACTGGAAGTCTGTCTACTAGAAACACAGGGCCTCCAGCCTCAATCCAGACCTACGAAGTCAGAATCTGTGCTTTAACAAGATCTTCAGGCAATCTGCATGCACATTAAGGTTTGAGAAGCTCTACTTTAGAATTTTATTATTTGACTGCTACTTGTGAGTGACTGCTAATGAGTACGACTGAATTTTATTGAATTCAGAACACTTATGATCAACTGAAATATCTCTTCTTTTATTTGTCTATATTTTTAATGACCACACCTCCCTCTCTAAAACATAAACTCTTTGAGCACAAGTACTTTCTCTGTTTTACTATAGTATCTGCAGCAAGTGGAATAGTGCTCCCACATATTAACATTCAACAAATATTTGTTGAATTAAACAAATGAACAAATGACCCATTGTAGATAAAATGCATGCAGTAATAGAGGCCTGGCAGATCAAGTTCCATAATCCCATGGTATTGCCTCAGAACCTCAGCAGGTCATGCTGGGGCAGGCAGGTGAGAGGGAAATTGAGACATAGTTTAGGAGTTCAGAGATCATACTGCTTTGATAGCCCCCAGAGGAAACCTTGGCCGTCTAGAAAAGGATTGGTGGCTCCAACTTTCTTCCTTTGATTCTTTGAGAATGGCAGTTATCAGTCTCGCTGCAAGATGTCACGCATTCCAGTTGAACCAAAACAGTCCTTGAAAATACTACTCCACATGGACTGCTGGAAAAGCAACCAGTGAGGTCCAGGAGCCTGAGGCTTGGTAGGCTGACCAACTTGTTCTGGTTTGCCTTGAACTGTTCTGGTTTCAGAACTGAAAATCCCATGTCTCAGAAAACCCCTCAGTCCCAGGCAAACTGGGACCACTGGTCACCCTACTTGACTTTGCTGGAGTGCCATATCTACTGAGAGTCTCTGTCAAAGGGTGAAGGACTTGGAGCCTCTGACAGATATTCAGATTTTTAGGGCACATTTGTGATACAACCAAGAATGTCCAACAGCAAAAACTTACCTAGAGGCAGATCGCTTAAGTCCAGCCATGGGATGGTGGCTTAAATCCCACTAATTTCACAAAGGAATCCTTAATTTTTGTCTTTTTTATAAATATGGAGAGGGACAGACCTTTTTTCTCAAAACAGGATGGCTCACTTATAAGCACCATCTTAGAAATCTTAGTTTTTTTCATCAGATGCTGCCCCAAAGTTGCTAATATTTGAATTATCTTGGAGGTACATGGCCCCAGGACAAGAGCAAAACCTTTCAAGAAATACTTTCACACATTAAAGACACAGGGGTTATTTTCCTAAATTAAATTCATTTCCAGATATAATTTTTATGACTCCCATTTCCAAATATGCTCATTTAGTTCTTTCTACCTAAAAAAATAAAGAAAAAAAGAAAAAGATAGATGGGATGGAATGGGGTTGGACTGTGGTGTTATAAATCCAGGACCGGATGATTTCAATGTAAAGTGCTATAATTCAATTGGAATGCTTTTACATACACACAGTATTATTCAGCTATGTAACTAAATAATATTACCTAATGATTTAATCTATAAATGGTCTGAGCTTCACATTTTTGTCATGAAGCTGTTGCCATGGTGGCCAGTGGTCACCATTCAAAAAACACAAGACTGTTCAAAGCTGGACTTTCTTGAATTCAAAAACAGGTTTTTATCAACATCTAAGGTTTAAATATTTTAACTTATTCCTTAAAACAAGTGCAGCAAGATATTATATAATGTTTGTGAAACATATAGGGAAAAAAATCACTTAAAACAACAACTGTTCTGTCACAACTGTTGTGAGATAGGGGTTATTTTATACATTCTCAACACTCTGCTTTAAAATACTATTGTCTCATAGACTTTATATAGAAAACACTGAACATGATATATGGTTCTATAATTGAAAAAGGCTAAATAAAGCTATTCCCCAGACTCATGTTTAATTGTTTAATATACCTGAGTGACTTTCGAATAGCTAAGTACTTTACAGAGCACTTGATCATGACAAATGCAATTACCAACTGAAGTGCATTAGTATTTTCTGAACTGCATTTATTACTTTGATTGCAAAACAGTTTATGATTCCATTCACAAAGCATGATTTTATTCTTGTTCACTCACTCATCTGTTGGACACTCGTAGACTGTTTGCTTGTGATTATAGCACTATTCTTAACTGTGATGTTGCAACATACTGGTATGTCAGGCTTGATTATGAAGTGTGTTGAAAGAAGTTGGTACTAATTATAGGAAAGGGGTCCAAAGTTTACAAATTATTTACTTTTTAAAATAAATTAGAGTAGCTCTAGACTATCCAAGTCATTTTATCATGCTGTGCTTTCTTAAGAGAGAGAAAAGGAATGGGTTTTGAGCTAGTAGGGCAGGATTGGCCATAGCTTACTCTCTACATTTTTGTACAGCAGTCTGGGGAGTGTGACACATGGGAAGGTAGTTGAAAGAAACTGAGTAGGAAAAACTGTTAAAAATGACTGGCCTGGGCTTCCCTGGTGGCGCAGGGGTTGAGAGTCCGCCTGCCGATGCGGGGGACACGGGTTCGTGCCCCGGTCCAGGAAGATCCCACATGCCGTGGAGCGGCTGGGCCCATGAGCCATGGCCGCTGAGCCTGCGTGTCCGGAACCTGTGCTCCACAATGGGAGAGGCCACAGCAGTAAGAGGCCCGAGTACCGCCAAAAAAAAGAATGACTGGCCTACACTGTCAAAAAGAAAGAATTATGAAGCAGAAAAATTAGGGTGTTGTATGTAAAATCCAATTTATTCCTGCACTGAAGTTCAATGGAAAAAAGAAACTCTTGCTCCAATGTTCATTCAGAAATAGTTATGGATTTATCAGACACTGTGTGAGACAATTCAGGTCTATAAGAAGCATTCACCTTAAGAGAGGCATAGTTACTCCTGCTGTTTACCTGTGCTTCCTTGAATTTCTTCACTTTGACATTCAGAGCACCATTGTTACTGTTGTTTTTAGTCTAAATAAATTGAAAAAAAATTTAAAGAAGGAGCATTCACCAAGATGGAATAGACATGCAAGAGATTTATTGGGGGAAATGGTTATAAAGTATAAAAGGTAAGGGAGTAGGAATAGCTAGGGAGAGCCTTCAGAACAATGCAGGTCTGACACACGTGAAAGGAGAGAAGGAAACATGATTAGGTGTAAAGGTCTCTGACCACACTGCAACCATGAGAAAGTTTTAGCCAAGTCAATCGGGAGTCACTGAGTGTAGTGGGTTGAATGGTGCACCCTCCCCACCCCAGAAGATATGTCTGCCTGGAACCTGTAAATGTGACCTTATTTAGAAAAGGGGTCTTTGCAAATATAATTAAGGATACCAAGATGAGATAATTCTGGACTACCCATGTAGTCCCTAGATCAAATGACAAGTGTCCTAATAAGAACAGAAGACACAGATACACAGAGAAGAAGGTCATGTGAAAATAGAGGCAGATACTGGAAATATATAGCTACAAGCCAAGGAACACAAAGATTGCCAGCAGCTACAGAAAGCTAGGAAAGAAGAATGAAATGGATTCTCCCTCAGAACCTCTGGAAGGAACCAACCCTGCCAACACCTTGATTTCAGACATTGGGCCCCCAAGCTGTGAGATAATATATTTCTGTTGTCTTAAGCCATCCAATTTGCAGTAACTTGTTATGGCAGCCACAGGAAACTAGAATACTAAGTCAAAGTCGCTCATTAGAGAGGGCCTGCATCCCACAGGAATGGGCCAGCACAGCACTCTGTCATGTCATTAGCTGGGAGCAGGCCCAGGAGAAGCATGGCCTCACCATGAATGCAACAATAAATCCAAAGGAGTGGTAGCTGGGGCTATCATTTAACTATGCTTCTTGAAGAAGATCTGGGTGATGCAGCTCCATAACTACCATGTTATGAAATATCAAAGAAACAAAGAATAGAGAATACAGTCTTTGCCTTCCAGAAATTTCGTTGGTCAACCAATGGATGTTGCACACATGGAAATACAAGCATGAATATAACAAAGAAGCATTACTTTATGCATACATTCTGAGGGAATCCAAAACCATGGAAGGGTCAGCCCAGAATGAGTTGAATCTGGGAAGGCTCCCTAAATGAAGAAAGTGGTGCACTCAGATCAACGAATGGGAAGTAGGACAAATGGAATGAATGCAGGCATACCGAAGAGGGCCAGCAGTAAGGATACAGATGAAAGCGAAGGGCTTGGCCTAGTTGCTTCTTGAAAAACTGCCTACAAAGAAAGAGATTGAGGAGGAAGAGATTTCACAAGGTAGGGAGTAGATCTGAAGGGAAATGTGGGCAGAAACATAAAGAGACAAGAAGGCCTTCTTGAACCCTACATTTATCTATTTTATCAAAACAAAAACCATTTCCCAGGTAACTTCAGACCTAGACCAGAATCCACACAGCAAGAATCCTGGAAGCCCTAGTCTGCTGGAATGACAAAGATTTAATCAGGATCCAAAAGAAATTATTACATTTATTAAAAAATAAATAAGGAGCATGGTATTTAGAGCTGGTAGACCTTTGCAACCCTATTTATTAAATAATATTGGGTAAGCCACTTAAATTCTGAGGTAGATTTTCATGTGTTAAACAGAGATAATAAAATCTTTAAGTCAGAGTTATTGAGAGGATTAAATGATAGTTCTGGCCAATGAGCTCTAGTGGAAATGATGTATGTCACTTATATAGGCTGAGGCAGTGAAGAACTTTTGCATTGCTCTCCAGCCCTCCCACAGTGGCAATTCAAAGAAATGATGGAGCTATAGAATGGAGATAGCCTAAGGAAGAAAGCTGCCCTTATTCTCAATGGATTTTGTGTGAGCAAGGAAAAAAATTAGATGTAAAGCCTCCATGATTTCAGAATTTACTTGGTATAGCAACATAGTCTAGCTTATCCTAGACTAATGGGTAATATTGCATTACCCATTTCTATGTGTGGACACATAGGCTGCTTCAAATTCCTCATTATTATAAGCATTCCATGATGAATATTTTTATATATATATATAATAAATATATATATAAAATTTTTTATAAATTTACCTAATTGTATCCTTAGAACAAACTCCTTGAAATAGGATTTCTGGGTCAAAAGGTATGTATGCTTTAACTTTTGATAGGTATTGACCAACTGCTCCCTCACAGAGGTTTTACCCAAATTGTAAAGCCTTATACATATTTGACAAAACTATGTATTATCAACCAAATTTTAAAAATTAATATCTTTGACTGCTAATGAGGTTCAATTTTTTTTCATATATTTATTGGCCATTTAAATTTCTTTAATAAAGTACAATTAATGTCTTATAATATATTTTTTCATTTGGCTGTTTGTTTTATAGTATTAATCGCTCTTGACATGTCAAGAATATCAACTCTCTGTCTGCTATATGTTCCAAATATGTTCTTTGTTTGTCTTTTAATCTTACTTTTAATGTTTTGCCATATGGGCATCTTTACTTTTTACACAGGTAAAATTAAGAGTTTCCTTTATGGTTACTGATTTGGGTGTCTTGATTAGCTTTCTAATCCTTTCTATCTCAGGTTTAAAAAATATTCACCTATATTTTATTCAAACACTTACAGGATTTTATTTTTCATAGTCAAATTATTAACCCATCTGGCAATTGTATGATAGGGCTCCTATCTCACATATTAAATAATCTATCATTTTCCATTTGATTTGAAATAACACCTTATCATATAAAAATTCGTACATATTTTAATATGTTTATGTACTTCTCATTTAATTGATCTACTGGTCTATTCCTAAGCCACTATATGCTATTTTAATTATTATAGGTTTAAAATTTACTAAACTTAGTGCAAATCTTCCTCCCAGTTACTCTTTTTTAAAAAATTAGAACTTTCATAGCTATATTTCTACATTAATTTATCAAGATAAATTAGAATAAATTTGTAAAGTTCTCTACAACAAGTTATTTATTATGCAAATGAAATATTTTGCAGAACTGCTTGGGTTGAAGCAATGGAGATGGGGGTGGGGGGTGCTAAAGTCCCATCTGCTTGTCTACCATTGGATTCCTGCTGAACTTGCAAGGAGCAATTTGAGAAATCACTGCTCTGGGGATTTCTCCTGCACTAAAGGACATCCTGTCCCATCAGAAAATGTTATGGGGCAACCAAAAACAGAGGAGACTCATGGTCTTGTCTTCAATACTGATGGCCTTGGTACCCTCACAAAATAGCCGAGGCTCCCACACCTTTGGATGCCTATAGCCTTCTGCTGCTTCTTACTGCAGTTGCTTTGGCTGCAGGTGCTCATCCATCATGAGTTGATCTCCTCTACCCTTTTATCTGCTTTTCAGCTGCCCTAAATAATATCTTTACTGCCCCAATATTTGAACATCTGTTCCACATTTAAGATTTTCACTTAACAGTAGCTTTGGAATCATTTAAGTAACTAACCATTTCCATACTCAGCTGTAGGGAATATAAAATGTGAAATATTAAAAATGTGCTGTAGATGGAGAAGTGACAAGTATGTGGAGACTCACTCTCCCTGAATAAAAGGAGAAAGCTCTGTGGTGTTCTGATTTTCTCAAGTTACATTTATGTCCTCAGCACCTGAGTTTGAAAAGTAAGGAATCTATCCTTCTAACTATGTCTGGTACATTTGTATTATTATTCACTAAAAAAGGTAGGACACTTACCATTGGTTTCTTTTTACTTCTATAGCATGGAATCACTATTTAGTGAACACGTTCTAGTCCTGGTAATGATCAAATGTAAATCCAAGTCATTAATTATGACTCCTATGCACCACATGTAATTCCTTTAGTCAAATTAAAGTTTCACAAAAGTTGAATGGAAAGCCATCTTCCCCTTGTTGTGATGAATTTGAAATACATACAGTACAAATTAAAGATCATATTAATTTGTTAAAGCAAGGCAATTGAACATATGGAACATATCTTAGTGGAACAAATTTATTGGAATTTGTTAGAAGTAATTTAGAAGGCCTCCAGTTCATTCATTCATTCATCATTCATTAACTTATTCATTCATTTTTATTGAACGTCTAACAGAGAATACCGTTCTATATGCTAAGGATATAGTGTCCAGGATATATAGTAGGGGGAATGTTCATACTATAATGGAGCTAACAGTTTAGTCAGAGAAATTTTTTTTAATTTATAAATAAGCAATAAATAAGAAAAATATCACATACTGAATGATAAGTGCTATAACTAAAATTAAAATAGACTAGTATAATAGACATTGCCTCCTTTGAATTGGTTGGTCATGGGAACTTCTCTTTGACCATGACTTTAAGGAAGACACCCATATGAATATCAAGGAAAGAATCTTACAGGTAGATAGAAAAACAGGAACAAAGCCACAGGGTCAGGAGAATTTTGGTGAGTTTTGTAAGGCCACTGTGACTGGAATATAGTGAACAAGAGTGACCATAGTACAAGATGAGTTTCAATAGGTAGGGGCCAGATTACAGAGGGCTTTGAAAACTGGGTTAAAGTGTTTGAATTTTATCCAACATATGAAGGGAAGCCATTGAAAGACTATAAGCAGATGAGTGAAATGTTCTGATTTACATTTATAGTTCTCTGGCTGCTAAACAGAGAATTGATTAAGCGAGGCAAGACTGAAATGATGGAGTAGTAAAGGGAGAAAATGATGATGCTGGGGAGAGGGAAAATTTGTTGGAAGGATGCTCCTGAGTAGACAAGAGGTGAAATGAAAAATGATGGCATTAGAACATACTGTTCATTCATGACAGGAAGAAAAACAGACTAGTCTAGATTCAAATAGGTGAATAGAGTGACATTGGAAGAGTTTGGAAAATTGCTTGGAAGAATTGTTCTGATTGCTTCTATTTTTTCAGTGAAATAGGAAGAAAGGTCAGGACTAAGAGTAAGGATGGGGAATGATGTGCTGGACGTATGAAAAAGGGGAGAAAATGTAAAAGAGTAATATAGAAGAATGGGAGCATAAATGGTCATGGGGAGTGCAATATGATTGCCAGACAGCACCACAAAAATCCTCTTCATGTTAATAGTCATAAATTTAAAATGAGACCAGTCAATATGGATGTGCTTTTCTCCAGTCAAATTCAGCTATACAGTGGTACATGGAGAATACAGAAAAATTGGAATTTACCAAGATTGATATTTGTCAAAGCCAGTGAATAACAAGGGTGTTGACGATTTATGTAAGAGGGTGTTTTAATATTAGCCTATGGAATATAAATTGGGTAAGGGTAGGAGTGAGTAAACAGTGGAAGCGTGGGCATAAGAGACAGTGAAAATGTTGTATGATAGATAGCTTGTAGATCCCAGAGGAATAGAAGAATTACTAGCATTAGAATACTAGAGGGAGTAAGCTAGAAAGATAGGTGATGGACAGAACAGAACTGCTGAAATTGAGATTATGGAGTAATTTCAGTAATTGGTAGTGACAAGGACTAAGATATAACTATGGGAGTGACTGACTGAAGTAGAGGAAAAAAGGAGAGGAGAGTAAGGGACTGAGAGACCAGGTACTAGAAGGATCTTCTAACTGGATATTAATGGTGCCAAGAATTATGACAGGAGTAATGGGACAACATAAATAGCTCTAATAAAACATAGTAAAGAAAAACAATGAAAATGAAAATAAGACTGATAAGGAGGCAGAGAATGGAGATTGAGCATATATATGTATAGTTCATGTTTTTGATAGAGAACAAGCATAATTAAAACAGAAGAATTAAGTAAAAATATAATGGAATTGAACTTTCATTTCCAGAAATATGGTTAGACCTCAAGAGGGGCAACTACAAGGCTGGAGAAAGTTTTTACAAAATGCTTCTAAATCAGTTATTGAGGTAACATGAAAATAAGTAATATATATATTCCCAAAGCAAATGAAAGCAGGAACTCTTGGAGATGAATGAATTTCAAAGTTGCCTCTTCCTTGAGGAATCCTGACATGCCCTGGATACCTTGTGCCTCCACTTTGTTGGGTATAAGGGATGCAGGAGATGAAAGCAAAGACCTGAGGCCATCCCTAAGTGGGAGATCCACTTGGGGATCTCTGCAAAAAAGATGCTCTCTTAAGGCCATACTCTCAATACAAGGGTACCTGACAAACAAAATCCACACATACAGGGCAAGAAAACATGCCTGTCTTGAGTCTGGCATTAGGTGTAAAGAAACAAAAATAACCCCTCTTGAGAATTCCTAGCCATAAGTCAGCCTTTACTTTGAGTTTTATTATGAATTCAGGTTACAAGAAGGTGTATGGTCCAAATGAAAAACATACAAATTACATGAAATAACAACAAACAAATTAGTCCCCAAACCCACAAACAACAACCAAAGCTAAGAAGTTAAATTTAAGGAGGTTATATCAGAAAATACTGATAGGATAATATACATGGTGATTCTTTATTTCATCCTTATTCCTGATTGTATTTTTCAAATTTTACATTAGAGGTTGCACTTAAACTGTAAACATAACATATTTATTGATTTAAAAATTAAAAATATAAACAAAAAAAGATTACTGATAATTTCACTACTTAGATAATTATTTTGAATTTTGATATATATTTTTACAAGGAAATACAAATTAAACGAAACAAAAACTAGTCCTCTCTCCCTTACAAATTCAGTTAGAAAACAATCCAGGAATCCTGATCAGAGTAGGAGGTTTTACTTGGTGGCCTTTAGGGTTTCAGTCAAACCTATTATCCTAGGATATTATACTTAAAAAAAAAAACCTTTCTACTCAAAGATAAACTTGATTTTTAAGAATGTCATTTCAAACATGAAAAGTGCCCAGAGTGGGCTAATGGTTTTGGCTTTTGGTTGGGAAAGTGAATTTACAAGTAAAGAGTTAGGTACTTTGTGCCTAAAACTTTTTAACCTTTATTTGTGGGTTGAAAGATTGGAAGGCATTTGCCCTATAAATTGTAATAGCCCCAAGGAAGCCATTATACTCTAAAGGTCAATGCTCTGTGAAACACATTTTAGTAAATGGAGTTCGTGATTAAAAAAAGAAGAAGGAAAGAAAAGAAGTAAATTCTCCCAGTTCAATCCATACAGGGGTGCTCTATAATGTTCCAAAGATAAATTCCTTCAGAGTCCCTTAGCTCATTTAGCTAAATAGGACACCTTGATGTGTTTTCACTCTCAATCTAGGTTTTACAATTTAATAGTCTAAAGTTTGAGTAATGATTACACACACACACACACACACACACACACACACACACACACACACAGGGCACTAATTTTGTCAATGAAGAAAAGGCTTTAAAAAGAAGACTTCAAAAATCCCAGATCTATTAGAGATGCTTGTTAAAAATGAAGATGTCACAAGTTGTTTCATATCTCTATTAAGTAAAATTATAAAAGAAAATAGTGAAAAGAGAGTAAAAACATCAACTTCCCAACAAATGTTCACATGGTTCTCCCTTAAGAGATAGCCCATGTACATAGTATCCTTGTCACATTGGGTAAGTTGACAAAAGTTTAGAAATAATAATACAAATTAATGTCAGCAATATACCTGTGTACTTTAGTCGAAATCAAGTTGCCCTGGGCTTGAATGAAACATCTACTATTTTTAAACTGTGTGACATTAATTAATCTACTTAATTTCTCTGGCTTCAACTTATATTTTGAGGTAATTATATTACTCTTTAAAAGTAATACACACATGGTTAAAAATTTAAACTTACAATATAGTGTGCTATAAAAAAAGTATGTGTTCTTCTCACCTTGGCCCCTGGTCACCCTCCATAGAGGCAAATACTCTTAATATCTTGAGATGATTCACTCCAGAGAGATCATATATGGATACAAGCATACATACACACATATTTTAGTATATCTCAATCTGTTAGGTTTAAATGATATATTATTTTAAACATTTCTTTAATGACTGACAAGACTGAACATATCTTCATTTAATTAAAAGCTGTTTGAATTTACTTTTCTATAAACTGGCTACTAATGTCCTCTCCTCATTTTCCTACTAGTTTTTACATATATTTTCTAATTGATTCCTAAGAACACTTAATATATCTAAAAACACAGACCTTTATTATATACCATATGTTTTAATATGTTACAAATATTCTTCCCAGCTTGTCGTTGATTTTATTTACAAAAGTCTAAGGCAGGAATGCTTAATTTTTATGTAGACATATTTATCATCTTTTATGGCTTCAGCTTTTGTGTCATATTTAAAAAGGCTCTTCTCATTCCAAGATTAATTTTTAAATTCTCATATAATTTCTTTTAGTACGTTTAGAGTTTTCTTTCGTAAAGTTAGACCTGTGATCCTATTGGATTTCATTTTGGTATAAAGCCTGAGGTAGGAATTAATTTATTATTTTCCAGAAGGCCAGGCAATTGTTCATCATTAGTTATTGAATAAATCATTTTTTGCGGGGGGGGGGATGAATCTGAAATGCTTCTTTTATAACAAGCCACATTACCATGAGGCTTTTGGTATATATCTCAACTCTTCATTTGTTCCATTGATGTTCTGTTTTTATACACCCGTAAAAATTTGTTTCAATTAATGCATTATATTTTAATACCTTGTAGAACTAACTTCACCTCAGAAATCTTCTATTTCTAAACTGTTGTCTATTCGTAAAATTATTTGTGTGTTAGTTTCATTGTGATAATATTAAGGTAAAAATTAGTAAATGGAGATTTGCCACCATTAAAATATTAAGACTTCTTATCAAAAAAGTATATAATTATATTTGTTCAATTCCTATTTTGTCTCTCTGTATTCTTTTAAACATATCTGTATCCTTTATATATATCTTGACCATTTCTTAAGTTTATTGTTATCACATTTTATCATTTTGTTCCCATAACAAATGCTACTTTTATTACTTTATATTTTAAAGTAACTTCCACTTGTACATAAGAAAATATCTGGTTTGTGTGTATTAATGCTATAGCCAGCTCTTTTACTTATTGTTGGTAATGATATTTTCTAGCTATACAATTTAATCATATATGTAAATAATGATAATTCCATGTCATCACTTCAAACTTTTGTATTTGTTTCTCCTTTCTAATTGTACATCTAGGATCTCTACAGCAATGACAAGTAATAATTGTAATAGTAGACATTATTATGTTTCTCCTGTTGAAAATATTTCTAGCAGTTTCACTATTAAGCACATGCGGGCTTTTGGCTGTAAATCAGACAGATATTAAAAATGTCTGTTTTTTTTTATAAAGAGTTTTTAATAGCAATGGATTTTAAACTTAAATACCTTTACACTCTTTCTATGTATGATCATATTATTTTTCCCTTCTGATATAATAGTAACAAATCATATTAATAATTTTTCTAATATTCCTAATTTCCTGTCTTAGTCATGATGTATTCTTTTAAAGTAATGTTGGATTTTGATTGCTAATATATTCTTTTGGATTTTTCAATCAATATTCACAAGCATGGTTGATATGTAGTTTTCTTTTACTATGCAGTCAGATTTTAGTATGATTATTATGATGGGTAATATGAAAAATGGACGTTTTTCTTCAATCTCTGCTCTGGAATCATTTTGAAAGCATTGGAATTTTCTGTTCCTTAAAATTTTTGGTAGGCTTCATATATAGTATTACTCTGAGCCTGATGCCTGCAACTTTTTGACAACTTTCATCATTTCTCTGAAATGGTCTATATAGATTTTCTATACACTTTGAAGGTATTATTGGTAATTTAACTTCCTAGAAATACCCATTTTGTTTAGATTTTTCAAATCCATGGGTATAAGGTTGAACAAAGATACATCTTAATTCCTTCGATAACTGTTTAGGTTCTCAACTTAATTTCTCATTTTAGATATTTGTGGTTTCTTCATCTCTCACCATTTAAAAATATCGTGGTTTATCTATCTGATTAAATTTTTTAAATGACAATTTCTTGAATTTATTAGTTTTACCCTTTTAGGGGGGTTGTTGTAGCTATTCCGAAATTTCACATTTTATTTACCAGTTCCTAAATTCTGATTTCCTTAGATTTATTCTGTTGATGACCACAATTTCTTATTCTGAATGCTTCATCCAGTTATTTTTACTCATTCTTATTTCACAATTTTTCTTTGAAGTTTAGTTTTACCTCCGATCAACTTTTTGTGTCCCACAGATTTCAATACGTAGTGTTTTCAGTATTTTTGGTTTTGATCTCTTCTCTCATCTGAGAGTGTTTTAAATAAAATTTTGGAGAGCCCTAAGTTTCTTTATTTTACTAATATAGGTATTAATTACTAGTTTTAGTTCATGGTGGATAAAGCAAATGAAACGAAACTAACAATTTTGAAATGTATTCAAATTTTTAATGGCCTAATAAATGGTCATTCTTAAGGAAAAAACCCATGTGTATTTGGGGAAAAAAAGGCATATTTCCTGTGTGGAGTTTAATATATATATCAATTAGACCTACTTTATTAGATTTATTTTTATATTTCATACTTTTACTTGTTTTGGTCTACTTGATTATTTATGGATTAAAGATGAACGTTGATTATTATTGTGTATTGTGTAGATATACACAATAGATATTTATCATCTATGTTTGTTATAGCTTTGCTTTAGGAATCTTTATGGTATGTTAGGTATTCATGACTATTGTACCCTCCTGTGGATTATGGCACGTCTTTAAACAATGACTTTTTAGTTTTATTTTAATGTTTCTTTTCTGTGAATTCAACCTGGTCTAATATCTTAGCCCCTGCATAATTTTGTGTTTTCATATGCCTGACACAGTGTGTTTATCCTTTTACTTTCAACCATTCTGAGACGCTTTGTTTAGCATATAGTTGAATTTTTATTTGTAAGTCAATCTGAAAGTCTTTTCATAGGTGAGTCTATAACATTTGCCTTTACTGTGTGTTGGTTTCAATTCTGCCATTGTATTTTTTTTTTTTTCTCAGTACGCGGGCTTCTCACTGCTGTGGCCTCTCCCATTGCAGAGCACAGGCTCCGGACGCGCAGGCTCAGCGGCCATGGCTCACGGGCCCAGCCGCTCCACTGCATGTGGGATCTTCCCGGACCAGGGCACGAACCCGTGTCCCCTGCATCGGCAGGCGGACTCTCAACCACTGTGCCACCAGGGAAGCTCTGCCACTGTATTTTAATTCTGACTTTTAGTTCTGTTTTTGTCTTTTCTATTTTACTATATTTTCTTTTCTATTTTACTACTATGTTTTGCTTTAATGCATGTATTCTTTAAAATCTGTTTTTCCTTTTGTCTTTTACATTCTAATCACTGGTCTGAGTTTGCTTTGCTGTATTTTTGTACAAATATTTTCCTTTGAAATTTGAAAGGCTTATCTTTTTTACAGTCTCTAGTGTTTACCTTTATAATCATATAGAATATGTTTAATTCTATTAAGACATATTAAGATGACTTTCCACTCTGAATGATAAACTAAATATACTTCCTCTTCTTTACACTTCTCTTTCCACCATTTGATTATTATCCTTAGTTCTTCTAATAGTTTTCTTAACAACTTTAAATGATATTCTGAATTCCGTTTTAGGTAATGTGGCAAACAAGCCATCATGAATGTGTTTCTAGTACAGAACAATTAAAAATGTTGGATACAATCTTTAGCCCTTAAGTGAATAACTAAACTGGCAAGAAATTGAGCCCCTAAGCATGAGAAAATATATCCCTAGAGAGTAAACATAGTACTGTCATTGGCAGCAACTTCAGGAGCATCCAATATTTGCTGATGGCCTTGAGTTTAATGGGTCACTTCTAGTTAGGGGATTGAAGGCTAAGGAAGATTTTGGCTGAGAGACTCCTGCATGAGTCCAGAACCTCCCGAAGTGACTCTTTCAATGAAAGGGTAAAGATATTATTATTATATTATAATATTATTGATTATAATTTATTAATTAATAATGTATTAATTAATTGACACACAAAACAACCAGCAGTGGAGAAGAAATGTTTAGCTATCTTAGACTTGGTTCTAGGTAGAGGGGTTTGGGAAAATTTTTCCCTGAGAATTCAAAATCATAAGCAAGTCTTTACAAGGGTTTGGGCATGGATTTCAAAGTATTCAGTGATCTGAAAAACCCAGAGCTAAGAATTTAATTTGAACTAGTCCTGGCTAGGCAATGCCCCTAGGTGACTGTCAGAAACAAAAATAAATCATACATAATGGAGAACACTTTAAACTTGAGCCTCAAAAAATTCCTACAGCCAAAATTCCAAAGAACATGGGTTAATGAAAAATATATTAAGTGAGGAACTAAACCACCATGAGCAAGAGTCAATAGAATGTAAAAAAAAAACACCCCACTATACATTAAGCCCACTAAGACCACTGGACTAGAAATTATTACATACAGGATATAAAATAGGTACGCTTGAAATCCTTAAAGATATACAAGACTCAAGTGTAACTAAGAAACAAAAGGCTATGAAAAATGACCAGGGAAGATAAAAAATGTACGAAAGAGCTTTTAGAAATCAAATTAGAAACTAAGTGGACAAAATAATAGATTGGACTCTAACAGCTGATTGAAAATAGTGAAGATAAAATCAGTGAACATGGAGGGCAGAGTAAAGAGATCTAATAAAAGTCTAATCAGACTTCCTGAGGGAGATAACAATTAGGGAAAGACAATATTCAAAATGACATTGGCAATTGGGAGATTGGGTTTGACATATACACACTACTATATATAAAATAGATAACTAATAAGAACCTATTGTATAGCACAGGGAACTCTACTCAATACTCTATAAAATGGCCTATATGGGAAAAGAATATAAAAAAAAGAGTGTATATATGTATATGTATAACTGAATCACTTTGCTGTACACCTGAAACTAACACAACATTGTAAATCAACTATACTCCAATAAATTTTTTTTAATGACACTGGCTGAGAATTTTGCAGAATGATGAAAACACAAACCCTCAGATTCACAATCCCAATGAAATTCAAATAAGTTAAAGAAAACAAGACACCTAAATACACAGTGAAGTGTAGATTGCCAAGACAAAGTTCTTAAAAGGAACTAGAGATTAAAAACAACAACAACAACAAAAACAGATAACTTAAGTGGAATGACAATTTGATTGACACCATCAGAAGATGGGGATAATATCTTCAAAATGCTAAGAGAAAACAACTGTCAACCTAGAGTCACACAGTCTGTGAAATATCTTCCAATGTGAAATTAGCACATTTCTCACAAACTAAAAGATCTCTCTTCTAAAGAAATTTCTAAAAACTTTGACACACACACACACACACACACACACACACACACACGATTCCAAAAGGAAGGGCTAAGATGCAAGAAAGAATGCTAAGAGACATTGGTAAACATGTTGGCAAATCTGAGAACAATCATGAGAACAATCATGTCCTGGTTGTGGTGTTAAAAATAGAAATTTTTTCCATAGAGCATTTTAGAAGACTATCATATTTTATGAGACACACTCTGGGAAATGCTACTGATTAACGCCAGGTGGGGTGCCAGAACCAGCCTCTTTGCTGATGTGGTTAGTGAGTACAGGTGCCCACCCACTTATCCTGAAGTACTCATTTTATGGATAAAATTATTGGTTAGAATAGTGCTCATCAGTCTGGAGATCAATTTGTTGAACTATGAATGCCATGGGTATGCCTTATAAAAAGCTAGGAGTCACAGCCATGCAAAACTATGAGAATTAGTCTCTTAAATCTTGACATATTTGTATTAAGGGCCAGAGAAGAACATGGCAATGACTATAGTATAAAACCAGTTATGTCAACATTGAACTTTTACATCCTTAACTACCATGATGAAATTCTAAGGTTCCTCTGTTTTTTAAAACATAAGAAAAATCATTATAATACCATCATGAGATCATTTCTAACCCAGTGGTGTCAGTCATTACTACCAGTTGAAATATAGTTATGCCTTTCAGCTGTTGCTTAGTAATGATATTAAGTCTGCATTTTCTTGCAAAAGCAATTTATTCATGTCACCACTTAATGCTGTAAGCTTGTTTATGGCTTTTTAAAATGGGATCTGTTTCACCATTTGGTTCTTTCTTCAGCACGTTTTGCTTTTTGTAAAACACATACATTTCCACAATGCAATCACAAAAGATGACAAAGAAGAAGAACTGAACTAGAATGTAAAGTAACTTCCCAAAGTATTTACATATGATGACCAGATTTACAAAGAGGGAAGGGGAAGCACATTACAACCATAGAAGAAATGTTCAGAATCCTATAAAAATCCTGAATTATGATATCAAAACCCTCAAGTAACTACTTTTTGCTCTTGCCTACTTCCAGTTGTGAAAGTTGAAATATAATTACTAAAGTCAATCAACACTTATGCTAATGTAAACTTTTTATTTTGCCTCTTGAAAAGGAAAAATCAGGTAAAATAAAATCTCAAGTTCTGTATCTTGATTGTGGAGGTGAATGTGATAAAATGACAGAGAACTATACACACTCTTTATACCAATTTCAGTTCCCTGCTTTTGATATTGTAGTACTGTTACCTAAAATGTAACCAGTGGGGGAAATTGATGAAGGGTATACAGGATTTCTCTGTATCATCCCTGAAACTTCCTGTGTATCTATAATTATTTCTAAATAAAAAAGCTTTTTTAAAAATCTATTTCTTCACGTCTCAATTTTAAAAAGGATGAAGACAGGGATTTTTCTTCAATTCTGGGGAAAGTGCAAGTGCAGGCTTGGCTTTCTGATCTCCATTCTGAGGGTTCACCACCTCTCCCAGGTGTCTCATCTTTCCTTCAAAATGCCAACTGCCAGTGTAAGAAGGACTCTTCCCACCTGAGCTCACAGACACAAATCCCAGAGCCCATATACGTCTCAGCAAAGCAGATACTGAAAGCTTGTGAACAAGTAACGTAAAGGGCTAAGAAAACCAACTTATCTCATTTATATTGCCTGTCAGTTCATCCTTGCCACAATTAAATAACCTGCTACTGCCCATCAAATCATTAACCCCTTTATGCATGTAATCTCACTAAATCCTCTCTAGTCACCATGGGACTGATAAGATCATACTTATTTACATTTGGCCATAGGCCCAGGCACCATGTTGCTTGGCCAGAGATTCAGAATTCATTTAAGCTCTAATCTCCAAAAAACATTTGAGTAGCCAGATAAAAATTGTGCTTAGAGAACTCACAAAGGAGGAGATGTGAGCACAGGATCTATAATACTAAGATTTTTCATTTCCTGAAGGAAATAATGCCATATGCAGGTCCATGGATGGACCTAGAGATTATCATACTAAGTGAGTCAGAAAGAGAAAGACAAACAACATATGATATCATTTATATGTAGAATCTAAAAAAATTATATAAATGAACTTATTTACAAAACAGAAACAAACTCACATAGAAAACAAACTTATGATGTGACATGTTTTTAATGAAAAATATCATAATTATTAAATGTACATAGTTTAAAATGTGAAATAGAGTATTTGTACACCTGATTCACTTTGCTGTACACCTGAAACTAACACAACATTATAAATCAACTATACTGCAATAAAAAAATTTTTTTTAATGAAAAAAAAAAGAGAACAAACTTATGGTTACCAAAGGGGAAAGGGGTGGGGGGGAGTGATAAATTAGGAGTTTGGGATTAACAGATACATACTACTATATATAAAATAAATAAACAAAAAAGTCCTATTGTATAGAACAGGGAAGCATATTCAATATCATGTAATAACCTATAATGGAAAAGAATCTGAATCACTTTGCTGGAAAAGAATCTGAATCACTTTGCTGCACACCTGAAACTAACACAACATTGCAAATCAACTAAACTTCAAAAGAAATTTTTTTGTTTCCCATTGCTGGGCATTAAGTTATGTATTTTACAAGGAATATCTCATCTGATTCCCCCAATAACCTATGACATAAGCCCTTTTATCATTGTTAGTTCTTTCCTCTTTAACAGAGAAGGAAACTGAGGCTTAAAGAAGTCAAGGACCCTGCTGAGGCAAGTAGAAGACTTAGGATTTGAATCCAGGGATTCTCAATTCATAGCTCTGCTCTTAATGACCTTGTAATTTTGGTCAACACTAAGAACATCATGGATGTGATGAAGCAACATTTTCGGTATCATCGGTATAGATATTACCCAGACCTAAGTTTCCAAATAACTAATAACCACAGAATACGAGTTCATTACTTCAACCACTCATACAATAGAGAATGTTAGCAGATGGTCTGAAAAAATAATTCCATAGTTATATGTTTTATTAATATCACATATTAATGCTAATATTGTTTATTAATATTTATTTATATTAAACATGCATACATTTCCTTACAAAATTAAAAAGTTTTTAAACAATAGGACTGCTTAGAAATTGTAATATTCAATTATGTGTTGTAAATCTTCAAGATGGGACTATATATATTTCTCGAGCATATTTAACCACGGAAAATTCCCCACCCCCTTCCATGGCACATCTTTTACATTTTTGGACGCTAATTTCCATAGAACTCAGCTGGAGAAATAATATCCTTCCTCTATTCTGGATTACGCTTTTGTTCTCTTTCCCCAGAGAAGTCTTGATTTTGTGCCATCACTGCTTCTGATTCATTACTACCCTTACATTCTACTGTCTTCTTTGAGTTTTTCTTTCTTTTTACTTCTTTTTCTTTTGCGGTACGCGGGCCTCTCACTGTTGGGGCCTCTCCCGTTGTGGAGCACAGGCTCCGGACACGCAGGCTCAGCGGCCATGGCTCACGGGCCCAGCCGCTCCGCGGCATGTGGGATCTTCCCGGACCAGGGCACGAACACTTGTCCCCTGCATCGGCAGGCGGACTCTCAACCACTGCGCCACCAGGGAAGCCCTCTTTTTACTTCTTATTCCTTTTTTCTCCCTTTTTGGGAATCTCCCTGATTCTCAGCTTTGGCAAGAGTGGGTTTGACTCCTCAGCCCCAGTGAGCACTGAAGTGTGCACCTCGCTTCTGGCTGGTCCAGACAGCAGATCTCTTCTCACACTGCAACTGGGACTCTTTCTGGCTATCTTTTCTATTGTTTTAGAACCAAGACCTTCTTTCTTTTTTTTTTTTTCCCCCCAGAAAAATGACATTCTGAACTGTTCCAAAGCAACTGATGTTATTTTACTGGTACTGATAAAACAAGAGAACTGGATAGTGTATAGTAAATTAACAGATCCTTTACTTATATTAGACTATATATGATACATATTACCTATATTAGAAACTTGCATGATAAATTTGACATTTTCCTACAGACATTGAAGAGACAGTAAACATGTAACACTGAACACTGTGGAAAGCTAGATAAAAAAGCTAGAGAAAACTTTTATACCAGAAGATCCAGTGCCTGTATTTTGTCATGTGAACTAAGAAGTTCACCTCTTAAAGTACAAAAAAGAAGCACTTGTAACTGCCTTACATTTCACCAAGCCAATTAAAAAGAAAGGCATTTCATTTTGGGAACTTCAGATTATAATAGCAGCATTAGGTTTAACAAGATAGGTGTATTATGTGATAATAAAAGTCCATTTCCTTGTAATAATAAAAGTACCAAACTTTCTCTTCTTTCCATTTTGAACTCTATTTATTTTAAGAGTAAGGAAGAAAAGAAAAGTGGGAATTATTAATAGCAGACTGAAGCTAATAATATAAGCAAAAAAAATAAATTTAATTTTAAGATTCAGAATATATTTCAATTCATAGAGTGGATAATAGCATACATTAGAAACCTTGAAATATATAAAATTCTAATATTAATCAAAATTATTTGTAGCACATTTCTTAACTTTATTAATGAATATTTTTAATTGGCCTTTAGTATAGAATTTGTGATGAAAGAAATCATAAGAAAATCATGAAACACATTCAATTGATTTTGTGACTATTTTGCTAAAATCATGAGCCATTAAAAATAAAAATTAGAACATTCTGCTACTGTAATTATGATTTTGAAATGAAATTGTCTTTAGTACACTTTGCTTGGAATCTGAAAGTTATCTGAAGTATTTGTTCCCTAATATTTTGCTTATGACAGTTCAATTTAAAGCAGAGAGTTCCTTCTTCCTTGAAATGAACTAATTTTAATCAGACTACTATTCCTCCATTTGCTATTCTTGTAAGGCTTCACCAGTTTTAAGTGACTGCTGATGACTTGGGTAATGGAAAGTGTTTTAGAGGGTTGTGAACAAAAATTACAAATGCTAATTAAGGCAGAAAACAATGGAGTTTCATATTTATAAACATAGAGAGAAATTTTATATTTTACTAGAATGTGAAAAAAGGCATGAAAGCCCCATTCAGGTTAATATTTCTTGTCAATAGTATCTTATTTTTACCTATTATTTAAATTGATCTTCTCATATTTCCCCAATACCAACATTGAAATATAATTCATTCCTTTGCTTCCTAATAAAATGTGATTCATAGAAAACACACATACATAAATCAATTTTGCCTTTATTCAACTCTAGGATTGCCAGATAAAATAAAGGTCACCTGGTTAAATTTGAGTTTCAGATAGACAAGTAATTTTTAAAGTATAATTAGATCCCAAATATTGCATGGGACATACTTACACTAAAAACTAATTAATTATTTATCTGAAATTCAGATTCAGCTAGGCATGTTGTACTTTTATTTACTAAATTTGGCTCTAGTTAACTCCTTTACTGCTTTTATTTCTACAAATCATAGAAAACTCCACAAAGTAGCACTCTTTTTTGTTACATAAAAATCCAGATATAGGAAACTAGTTTCATATTCAGAATATGTAAAAGGAAACATATACAGGGGTCCAAAATCGCAGGAATTTTTAGCTATTTCTAATTGGGTCATGAAAGATAGTAGAATTCTAGAAAACAAAAAGACATTGCTTCAAACAATCAGGCTGCAATAATTAATAAAAGTTTAGTACCTTCATTCTAATTTAAATTAGAGTGCCTGAGAAAACTAGCACATAATTTGTCAAGATCTAAGGCAATTACTTAAAGAGAGGAGCAGGTGTAATTGAGCATGCAATCTTGTCATCTTGTCATTCCAAGAGCAAGTAGTTTCTGCCATTGAGGAAGTGTGACTTTGCCAAAAGCATTTGTTGAAACCCTATTTGTGGATGCTCTGGGGAAGGAGGATATTGTCAGAGGGAGGGTCCAGATTGCAAACATAGGAATGTGGCCTCCAAGGTCAATTAATATTAGAAAGTACCCTGGCCAGGGCTGAAAAGTAATACTTCACTTGATGAAACTCAGGAGTAAAAAGATAGAAGACACATTACTTGTTTAGAGAAGTGATCAAGATTTTCAAAAATAGATGGCAATACTTGGCAATTTAACTATAACTACTTATCAGGTGTTCTTGTTAAGTCTACCATATCCTCCGTTGTTTTTCATGGGTTTTTTATCTTAATTTTCTCTTTAACTATACAAGCATTTATTTTGCATGATTTCCTTTTTGATCATTTCTTAACACAAACAGAAAATACCTTTAACACCACCTAAAAAGAGTTACCTATATTTCATGATAAAAGACTTTCAATTAACTCCTGAAGTTTAAAGTAATGAACTGTCAACTATCAGAATAGCGAACTCTGAACCTCGAGCAAACTGAAGATCAAGTTAGCACATCAGCCTCCATCTAACAGAATTCAAAATGCTTTCCTGGAGTTAATATATGCATTACATATTTTCAAGGAGAATAAAATGACAGGTTCTACAAAGGTTGCCTTAACCAGAGTACTGAAAAAAGTTATTTAGCAAGAATATAACTCAAAACATGCACCCATACAAAACTGATGATTTCACTGGATGGGATTTCATTGGATGGATGATTTCACCTCAAAATGCTGATGTTGGGGTCAGTTTTGCTCAACACTGTCCTCACCCCAAATAACCTGAGTCCTTAAACAATTTACAGCTCCTTACATGGGGTCTTTCTTGGGGTTTCTCCTTTCCCCTTTAAATGCACTTTTTAAAAATTATACCATTACATTTATTTTTACATTTTTTTCAACATTTGAAATTTAATTAATGTAATCCACGGTATTAACAGTCTGAAGAAGAAAAGTTGTATAATCGTATCAATTTACACAGAAAAAGCATTTCACAAAATGTCCTTTAAATGTATTTTAATTCAAATCCTTCCTTCACTGAAATAGCGTGAAAGGAACCTCGGGCCATGGTGAAGACTTTTTTCCTTTCAAGACAAACAGGCATTTGCTAAGTTTCAAGGAAGCACCTGTACTAATTGTATTTCCTGCTCATGTGCTGCTTTTGTTTGCAATAAAAGAATTCATCTCAGGTGAGTTAACCTTGCTTTTTAGAGAGGGCATCTGCAGTTATCTTGGTGCGGATTGTAAATCAAAACATGTTGAGCCTTTAAAGAGGGAAATAAAGAGGTGCTGACAAGAGAGGATGCCAGTAGGATTAGGTGACTTTCTCACCACTTGTATTATCAGGACAGAGAACAACTGAGTCACATTAAATTACAGGGGGGAGAAAGAGTCCCAGAAATTCCACAGATGGGAGGTTGACTGGCATCTTCAGTAAGCCTGGGAAGAGGAGGGGTCTGTGAGGCCTGAAAACCCTCCTTAGCCTCAGGCTTCTATAATTGACCAAGATTTTTTAGCTTGTGATTTGATCCAGCCATACCCTGTTAGAGGCACTTGCCCCCAACTGAGACCAAGGCTGGAGTGAATAAGAATTAGGTGACTCACTGGTATGTACAATACATGTGTTCACATCTATTAGGATAAATGACACGTCTCTCACTTTAAGCACACGCAGCTAAAATTGTCATATTCTGAAAATGACAACTGTTACTTATCGAGAATATTTATACAGGTTCTTCCTGGGCACAGAAAATGCATTTTCAGCAGCACCATGACACTGGGCTGTCACGTGTCTAGAGCAGAACGTAGAAAACCATTAGCACCAGCGGAGACAAAGCACATGTACTTGGGGCAGCAGTCTGTAGGAGTGTAGATTTAGAAGGTTGAATGCGGCAGGTTTTTAAGTGAGGTCCAAGTCATTATCTTAACAGGGTTTCAAGCTACTCTGAAGAAAAAAGGATTGTTTTTTCCACACAGTATGGTTTCATTAATTGCCAAAGGGACAGTTTTGAGGCATTGAATAATTTGGTCAAAGGGTTCACTTTATACAGCTCAGGGAGCATGTTGGTCAGCTGGCAAAAGAGAGATGGAGAAAGATTCAGGAGTGGAGGCAATGTTTTTCATCTCATCTCATCATGGTGTGTATTTCACACATCACAGTCCTTGGGTAGGTGCTTTTTTGAACCTATCATAGTAGGTCAGGCTCTTTTCTGCTCTTTGCTATAATTTTCCCAGTATTAAAAGAAGCACACTTTCTTAAAATGGTGTTTCTCCAAGCATAGGCCCCAGTTCAAATTACTCATTCCTGGGTCCCATCCCGGATCTACTTAATCAGAATGTCTGAGAGTGGGGTCTTGGAATCTGCATTTTTACCAAGTTTCCTCAGGTGTTTCTTTTACATACTAAAGATTGAGAACTTGTAAGGATCTTGGAAGAATAGAGTAAGGTTATGGAAACAAATGTGTTCTGAGCTTCATAGATTCTAAGTGGTGGCTCACACTGCATTCACAACAATAAATATTGCTTGATGGCAACTCAGATTCATCCATTTTGTCTACACATAGCCCAAATTTCTAAAAGGTCACTGTACTTTCCTATATTATAAGTGTGAAGGAATAAGCATAACATTTTCCAGATAATACTTTAAGTATAATACATACACATTTTAGAAAGATTCAATTAAGCATAAAACATTTCTCTTACAGCCCCCCTTGGACTAGTTTTTTTGTACATTGGCCTTTCCCCAATCAAAGGAATGGAATTTGCAGATCCCATAGTGTGCCGTATGGGAGACTGACCTATCTCATATTGCTACAGTAAGTCCTACAGAATAATCCTTCTTAGAAATAGGTTAATGTCTCTTGGAAATGGAGTTTTAATATTGAACTGCATGTATAAATTTAAGTTCAGGCCATTATTTTATTTGAAAGGATTAAAATCCAATGTCAAAATGCTATTTTTTCTTTTTTCCACTAAAAATGTTTTTCTTATTATCAAAATAAAAGATCCTTATCAGCAAAAAAGTTTAATGATACAAATAAGTATTTTTTAATAAAAACAAAAATCTTACAATCATACCTGCCCAAGGACAACTACTGTCAACACCTTAGTACATATACATCCATATCTACATATGTAAATGACTCCTTTTTTTAAAGTAAAGCTGGGATTTTACTATTCATATTATATCGTTTGTTTCATGCAAAAATATATTACAACCAACTTACAAATCAATAAATATACTGTTATGGAACATTTTTAGATGTTGCATGCATCTGTTGTGTGGATATGTAATAATGTATTTAACCAACACCTGACTTTTAAATATTTGGGTTATTTCCAATTTTGCTATTATAATCAGTGAGATAACGTTGTCAATCACAAAGAATTTGTTGAATGGTCTATCTCTTATGTGAAAAGGATTCACAAAACTGTAACAACCAAATGCTATTAGAAGTAGGTTTTTATAAATGCGCTTATGGATCCTGACATCAGGCTGAAATGGGGAGAGTCCCCAAGAGTTATTCCTCCTCATTTCCCTGCCTTCAAACCAAGAGCTTCTTCCCACTCCACTCCCCATCCCTTGTCCTCTGAGAATTCTGGGGATATGAGAGACACCACCCCCCACTTCCTTCCCCAATATTAGCTTGAAGCTTTAGCTATGTATTTAGCTATATACTGCATTGAGCAGAGAAGCACTGAGGAACAAGGCACAACCTATCCCCAAATGGCACATTAAGTCACACCTATTGGGTCATCGCCCAGAGGTCCAAAGGCAGATGTTTCATTACTTTAATGAAGCTTAATTTTCAGTGGCCTCTTATTTGCACAGCACCTTCCAAAGAGTTTGCTTTTTAAAATCTGCAAAATTATTCTAACATGGAGGAACAAATTTGGAAAGATGTTTTGGGATGCTTCAATAAAACAAATGAAAATTTACCTACAGCATCCTCCTGATTTGTATGTCTACGAAGGGTGCCATTTTTGTCCTTTGTAAATGTATTTAAAAACTAAAAGGAAATTTAGGGAAAAAATTAATGGAATATGAAGTTAAAAGCAATAAAGATGGGTTTCCCTGGTGGCGCAGTGGTTGAGAGTCCGCCTGCCGATGCAGGGGACACGGGTTCGTGCCCCAGTCCGGGAAGATCCCACATGCCGCGGAGCTGCTGGGCCCGTGAGCCATGGCCGCTGAGCCTGCGTGTCCGGAGCCTGTGCTCCACAATGGGAGAGGCCACAACAGCGAGAGGCCCGCGTACCGCAAAAAAAAAAAAAAAAAAAAAAAAAAAAAAAAAAAAAGCAATAAAGATGAGTGATGAAATCAATAGAAATTCTGATACAAAGAGCAATGTAAAAAAAACTTTGAGATTAAAACAAAAGCAGTAATTGATTAAGAAAGGGATATATTTCAATGGTGTCATGTAAAACAAGTTAGTTAATGAATATATTTCAGTTTGAAGTGTATTTAAGATTAATCATTGCAAAATAAAACTTGAAATACCCTGAAATCTTATAGCTCGTGTATAAAAAAGTTTAATGTTTTCCCAAATTTAATAAGGATTCTAAAAATTTACAACATTACCAATATCAGGATGAGAAGCTGAAAGAAACTTAAGCTATTAATAATAAAAGCTTTTTCAGTCAATGTCGCTAGAGGAAAGACTGAATTTCTTTTCTCTCTATAAAACAATTATAAAACCATTGGCATATGAAGAGGCAAAGAGTCTGCCTCTACCCCCACCCCTACCCCTGCCAAAAGTAAGAAAAAAGTTCAGAGGAGAGTCAGGCAGCTGATTTTTAAGGTCTTTGCTGTTGTTTTAGATTTTGTGATGATTGTAGATTTGTCAGCTTTCTAAACTTTGTAATTTCTCATTCCAAATATTCATTTTTGTAACTAATTGTATATTCAGAAACTTTTTCATTCTTTTTGCTAAAGAGGGCCTCCTCCATATTTGTATGAGCTTCAGACCCTATGTACCTGGATTCAACCCTGATGTTGTCCAAACCCATAAAGCTCAGTTGCATCAACATTCGTTTACACCAAGAAGGTGTCTGTGGCCAACAAAGAGGTGTGTAGCCCAGTTGAAGATCAAAGAATGAGGAAAGCACTGCAGCCTTTGGAGGGATGGGGGTGGGTGGGGTGGGTGGTGTTGGGAAGGAGCCATGCAGAAAATGTGCACAGGACACAATGGACTTGAGAATCTCTTTGTAAACAGGTAAAGTAACTTTCCTAAGCAGCATGTTAGGTCCCTAAGTGGTGCTTAAACATATCACAAAGGTAGCAGATGAAGGATCAGATTGTTAAGGAACAACTTGCTTGTAAAACCCAAAGAGCAGTGGTTGATCTGATAACTTGAGGATTCTTAATAGCTCAACACAAATAAACCACTTGTAAATGCCCCTGGGCTGGCCTGCCTCACAACCCTTTTCACATGGCAGTAATATACAGCCAGTAATTACCATAATGAGCCACCAGAAGGCATCTATTTGTTAGCCCTGGAAGAGCTTGCATCTGGCTTTTAGGTGTGAAGCTCGGGAGAGGCAAATGACAAGGAGCATTTGAATATACATTTCCTCGGGCAACTACTTATTTGAACAGCTGCTTAGGAGGTACACAGCAACGTGAAGAGTTAGTCCAACTCAGGAGGCTGTGTGCATCTTGATTTCTATTTTTTTTCTTTGAAGTACAGGACCAGCCTATTTTCTCCCTGGGTAATAATTTCTCCAAATTAAAAGTAGTTACCCAACTTAAAACCTGTGACAAGTCTATTGTGTTGACCTCTGCAGCTGGGAGAGGGCGGAGGTTGCCAGGAAAATGGGCTCTAGAGATGAAACATGGAACACGCTCAGAAGTCACATGCCAAATTGTTTGGTTTTAGATTAAGCTTCACAGGAAAAATGATCAGAGCTTTCTTTCTCTATTTTTCAGTTTTTGTCAAAACAAAGTATGTATAACAAAGGCAACATTTTTAGCCATCTGCTGAAAATGCAAGAATATTTTCATCAAAATAACAAATTGGTGGTTTGCTGTGTTAGCTTGTACATTTAATAATTCCAATGATATGCATTCCCCAGATACCAGATAGAGGCAAGTTTGCCATCTGAAGAAAAGAAAGGACTCTAAGTACATGAGAAACGAGCTTAAAATGACACTGGAGCTAGTGCCTCAACTGGAGAATGGAGAATGTTTTGGGGGAGTCTGTGAATCTTTGTAATTGTATGGCCATGAATCGAAACAGACGTGTGCTCTTCTTTACCACTGAACACACTGTCACAGAGCTGGATTGTTCAGTGCCTTAACATCTCTATTTATGAAAAGATATTAGAAAGGCTGTATATTTCACGAGCTATTGGAAAGATATGTGAAATAATGCCTCTAAAACACTCACGAACATAAAACAAAGGTCACAAGTATTTCTTATTGACCCAAGGTTTACCTTAGATAAAGAGATTTATATAGAACCTGGAAGAGGCATATCAGAGTTTTGCCTTGACATTCATGGATCACTGAGCAGTACCAAATGCTTCTAAGAAGATTATCGGGTGGTTGTGTTTTCTGAAGTTTCCTGATCTCTCCTTTACCTAGGGGTCAAACTGTAGGCATTTGGTAGTTTATCCTTGAGATATTAGCAAGACACAAGATGACAGAGCCTAAAAATAAAATATAGGTCAGTAATATAGATTTCCCCTATAGATTCATCACCTTTGAAATACTGCATTTTGTTTCTTGTTTTTTTTTTTGTATAATAAAGGACTTTAGAATTATATGTATATAGCTAATATAGTCACATAGTTCAAGGATCTAACAGTATAAAAGCTGTCTATAGTAAAATATCTCCTCACCCCTAGTCCCAATCAGCCCAGTTACCTTCTGCCCAGTCTTCCTGCCCTAAGTAACCACTGTTATTAATTCATTGTGTATTCTTCCTGTGCTTGTTTTTTATATCTGAGTAAATACATACATACATATTGTTCTCACCTATTTTTATGTAAAAGTAATACACTCTGCATACTGTTCTGTATCTTATTTTTTTTACCTAATACTATATCTTGGAGACTTTTTTTTTATATCTCAGTACATGGTTTCCTCATTGATTTTTACAGCTGCATAATATCTCATTGTTTTAACGGATTATAATTTATTTAATCCGAACTGCAGCATTTTAAAGTTCTGGTCGCTCTTAGAAACACCCTAAAAAATATGATCTGGCAAGCTCCATGTACTTTCATTTGTATTAAACTTTGAATTAAATTTTTATTTGCCTGTAGACTGAATTTTTAAGACTCTAGAAAACATAGTGAGCCTGTGGAATCAGGGATAATTTGAAAGAATAACCTGATTTATGAGTTTGAGTTAAATAAAATGCATGGAATTAGAACATAGAGTCAACTAAAAACATTTAAGATGTTACTAGTTCTCAGGAGGCTTTTGTCTTGGGTTGCCTATATTCTATGGAGTGTTTGTCATGCCCACCTTATTTTCTTTAAATATTGTATAAACATCCAGACTTACTTTGATTTTTTTCCAAACATGGGAACAGCTGCCCTACAGGGCTTTGTCTCTCAGACCACAGAACTCGTGTTTCTTTAAGGTCTTTCTACCTCTCTGATCCTACTTTTACATTTAATTAAGGTAATCCTTCAATCTACATCCTCTTCCAGACCCCATTCTCCTTTCTTTCTAAGTTGTTATCCATGTTCCACCTGAAGCAGGAGATCATATTGCAGTTTTGGTCCTAAGCTCATTAAAGAAGAATGCATCTGGCATTTCTCTGGGAGGGAAATGGGCTTTCAAGTTCTAATTGGAAAGATCTGAAGAGTGTAGAACTACCATGTCTTTCTGACCATGGGCCCCAGACCACTGAGTTTATATGTTCACTATGTAGAAAATGTAGGGTCTATGATCCTACAGTTGTGTTTGCCTGTTAAAAAAAATTAGGGTGTTTTTTTTTTAAACCTCCATCCTGATGTGGGCAAAATTGTGTAGGCGTATGTGGTCTCTAATTGAGATTAATATAATTTGTCTCTCTTTAAAGAAATCGTATGAGGTTTGTGGATAACCCTGGAGTATTAGAAAAGTTCAAACAAAGAGGACTACAACCAAGAGTGAAGCTATGCCATCAGAGAGCAAGAAAAACAGAAAAGGAAGGAAGGAAAAAGGGACGGGAAGGAGGAAGGAAAGGAGGAAGGAATGAATCTCTTAGAACTGAGGTTGCTGCCTTTGTCTTTGCCTCCCATCAAGATGAAAGATTTAGAGCTTTATCAGGGGTAGAGAGCTAAAACATAGCACTTGGTTTTGCCTAAAGGAAAAAGCTAATGAGTAATGTTCTCTTTTTCACAAAGGTATTGGTGGCTCAAAGCCTTTCTAATGCAGAAATTGAAAGGAAAGAGGACTAGCAAAAAAATCAAAAAATAAAACCCAGAGTAATAACAGTTTCCTACTCACATATTACCTAAACACATGGAGGTCACTCCAACACTCCCTTAGGTGTCCATACGCCTGTCTGCTGCTTGTGTCATCCCTGAGGATGTGTAATAAATATTTGCGGATGTTATTGATAGCAGGTGATATTATTTCCCCACTTGGCTGTACACATGACATGATAATATTATCTTTGTATGTATTATAAGTATTAAGTTAAATTTCTTACAATGCTCCCTTTCCCAGGCCCCCTTTAAAAAATTGACATGTATTTTGCTCTTACAAGACTTTCAAAAAGAACAAGAGGACCAGCAGATTCCCTTCCTGCCCTTCTGACCCACACCCATCCTGAGGTCAGCCCCCTGGCCTGTCTTTATATAGTCACTGGAAAATAGGTGCCAGATCCCCTTCTCTGTTTAAACCCTGGCTCTGCATGTATTTATTTTCACCTGTTGAGAATGTAGTTCCACTAAAGTACTGAACCAAACATACAGATCCCTACTGAAATAATCATAAAAGGATTTATTTCCCTAAGAACTTGTTAGCTTATCTAAACATCTGCTACTCAAAAGTGATTACTTGGGAATTTCCAGGTCACAAAGGAACATGCAAGTCTGTTGCTACTGGATGCATTTAGACAAAAACCAGTAACCAAACATTTTGAGGTGAGGCAGAGAATATTTTAAAAATTAGTCCATGTTTAAGGAACTCAAAAAATGTGAATTTATATACTTTTAAATGCCATTTCTGCTTTTGTTTTATTTTAATCAATCTATGTAATTGGCTTTTCTGCTTAAGTCTTAGGTAGCAAATATACAGACACCATGAAAGTCTTTGAAAGTAAAGACCAGAAGATTAACTCTCATGTAGCAGTATCAACAATTTTTTTTAAGTGCGAGAGAGAAACACAGAATAAAAAAATATGTTTTGCAGAGAAGTGTTTAAGGAGAGACTTCAAAATCTAGGAAATACAGTATGCACAGTAGGTTGAAAAAAATCATAATAGTTTGAAAATAGTATGTTCAAAAAGGGTAAGAGTAATGTGATTTAAGTGAAGGGGAGGAACCAAATTCCCTAAAATGGTTATAGCACACATTTGGCTTGGGAGAAGGCAAGGAAGCAATCATCAATCAACTACCTACTATATGCCAAGTGTTTGGCATTTATTATCCTGTTTAATCCTTAGACAAATAAGATGACTTCCATTTGACAGGCAAGGAATCAACAACTCCGTGAGAGTAAGGTGCCCAAGGTAAATGGCATAGCCAGGATTTAACTCCATCTGCTCGGGAGCTCACTGTGCCATGTCATATCTATTTTCCCACAGCTATTGTAAGACAAGACTTAAAGCAACAGTGATGTCCTTTTGTCATGTGAGCGTTATGGCTCCTGGTGATTTGTTCTGGCCTCAACTACTCCAGGAGGTAGGTAGGCAGGTATCACAGTGGGTATGTAGCATTCTTCCTGGATTTCTCCACAGGCCCTTTGTCTGCAGGTTGGAGCCTGCAGTGCTGTCCCCTGGATTAGAGCAACTTGGGGAGAGCAGGGAAGAAAGAGGAAGTAGAGAAGAAGCCAAGGATATGCCTAGAACCAACACCCTCCATACACCGTTTTGTTTACTATCTGCCTTTGATAATTTGGAATAGAAAACATGCTTATGTAGACTGGCTAGACCAGGGGCATAAGGGAAAGAGAGATGTAGGGGTTACATTGCTTCTCATAACCAGAGGCTACCAAAAGGTTGACTATGGGCTTGGCCTGTGGGTTGTTTTATCTAGCCCACACAATGTTTGTTTAAGTAGTTGCCAACATATAAAAATTCATTCCACATATATCTATTGGGCATGTGCCTGGCACTGTTTTAGAAGCTTAAAATTCATCAAAGACTCAAACAGACAAAGTTGCCCTCGTGGAACTTCTAGCAGGGAGAGACAAACAATAAATAATGAACATAATAAATGATTAACATATAGTATATTAGGAAGTAAGAGCTAAGGAAAAAATGTAAATTAAGATAATGGGGGTTTAGAAGAAAGGTGGGGGTGGGTGGGTGGAGGCCTAACTGAGAAAGTGGCATTTGAACAAACACTTTCAGGAAGTGACAGAACCTTAAAAAGGAAGGAAATTCTGACACATGCTACAACATGGATGAACTTTGAAGATATTATGCTGAGTGAAATAAGCCAATCACAGAAAGACTGTATGATTCTGCTTATATGAGGTACCTAGAGTAGTCAAATTCATAGAGACAAAGTAGAATGATGGTTTTCAGGGACTTAGGGGAAGGGAGAATAGGGAGTTGTTATTTAATGGGTATATAGTTTACTTGAAAGATGAAAAAGTTCTGGAGATGGATTGTACAACAATGTGAATGTACTTAGCACTACTGAACTCTACACTTAAAAATAGTTCAGATGATAAACTTATCTGTATTTTACTACAATTTAAAAAATTTTAAAAAGCAACTGAGTCTGAAAAAAGTAAGGTTCATAATTCCAGAAAAGCAGAAGATATTGAAATAAAAAGTGTGCTGGAGAGGGTGTGGAGGAAAGGGAACCCTCTTGCACTGTTGGTGGGAATGTAAATTGATACAGCCACTGTGGAGAACAGTATGGAGGTTCCTTAAAAAACTAAAAATAGAACTACCGGGTCTTCCCTGGTGGCGCAGTGGTTGAAAGTCCGCCTGCCGATGCAGGGGACACGGGTTCATGCCCCAGTCCGGGAAGATCCCACATGCCGCGGAGCGGCTGGGCCCATGAGGCATGGCCGCTGAGCCTGCATTCGGAGCCTGTGCTTCGCAATGGGAGAGGCCACAACAGTGAGAGGCCTGCGTACCGCAAAAAAGAAAAATAAATAAATAAATAAAACTACCATATGACCCAGCAATCCCACTACTAGACATATACCCTGAGAAAACCATAATTCAAAAAGACACATGCACCCCAATGTTCATTGCAGCACTATTTACAATAGCCAGGACATGGAAACAATCTAAATGTCCAACAACAGATGAATGGATGAAGAAGATGTGGCATATATATACAACGGAATATTACTCAGCCATAAAAAGGAACGAAGTTTGGTCATTTGTAGATATGTGGGTGGACCTAGAGACTGTCATACAGAGTGAAGCAAGTCAGAAAGAGAAAGACAAATATTGTATATTAACACATATACGTGGAATCTAGAAAAATGGTACAGATGAACCTATTTGCAGGGCAGGAATAGAGACGCAGACATAGAGAACGGACATGTGGATGCAGAGGGAGAAGGGGAGGATGGGATGAATTGGGAGATTAGGTGTGACATAAATACACTACCATGTGTAAAATAGATAGCTGATGGGAACCTGCTGTATAGCTCAGGGAGCTCAGCTTGGTGCTCTGTGATGACCTAGATGGGTGGGATGGTGGGGGGGGGGGCGGAAGGCCCAGGAGGGAGGGGGTATATGTATACATAAAGCTGCTTCACTTCATTGTACAGCAGAAACTAGCACAACATCACAAAGTAATTACACTCCAATTAAAAAATATATAGATAGATGTTTAGATACAAAAAAAATAAATAAATAACTGTGAGGTTTCTGGCCTGAGAATGACATTGCCCTTAGCTATATGGAGAAAGCAGAGCTGGCTTCACAGGAAAGATCAGGAGTTCAGTTTTCTCCATTATGTTGGTGGTATCTATTAGATATTCCAATGGAGATGTCAAAGAGACAGGTGGATATGCAAGTCAGAGTTCAAGGAAGTAATCTGAGCTGAAGACAAAAATTTGGAAGCCATTGGCAAAAGGTGGTTTTAAAGACATGAGCCTGAATGATGTTGCAAGAGTGGGTGGAGAAAATAAGAGAACCAAAACCTCTAATGTTAGGAAATTTGGAAAATGGAGAAATGTTTCAAAAATGTACAGATTTCTGTCTTCTTGTGAAAATGGGATAACGTGGCAACTCTGAACCCACATTTCTGCATGTCATCAATCAGCTGAAGCAGAATAATTGTTGAACATTCTCCTCTACCCTCCCCTAGCCCCGTCCATATGCTCTCCAGTGGGCCAATATCTCTACCAGGCTGGTTTCATTAATTCATATCACCTGCCTGGACTCTGGGGCACATGAGTCTGCCAATCCTGGTACAGATTTATACATACTGATAGTACTAATATTTTTACCTCTTGCCTAAGGGTAATAACCCCTACCTTGAACCAGTCTAGCTTTTTCCCTAATTGTATTTGGGAGATCCAGCCAGAATCTTCATGGAGAAGATGTCTGGTCCATTGGTAAATCTGAGTCTGAATACTTACCTAGAGAAATAAGGAGAAAGATGGTCTGAGAATGATATGCAAATATGACTGTATTAGTGAGTTTTTCAACCTTTTTTCCATTCAAGAACTTAAAGTACTACCTGAGTCTTGGTCAGCTTTGAAATAGAAGCAAAGATCTTAGAAATGATAAAATGCAGGGTCATGTATAGGTAAAGAAGAGGAAAAGAAATCAAGAGGAGAACGATGGATTGAGAAATAATCAGGATGGATATCCAGTTAAATCTGAAAAGTTGAGGCCCTAGGAATCAAGCATGATTACTTTGCTTTCACAGCAGCATAAAAGTATGTATTAATTGGAAAATAAAAAAATAATACATTTAGTTTTTAACCTGACAATTCACTTGGAAAGTGGCTTCATGTGTGGAGGAAATAGGAAATTGTGAATGAGCCATAACTACAAAGAAATATGCTTGGCCCTAAGGCTTTGAGCAAGTCTCCTTTGAGATTTCAAATACACAACCCTGCACTGAGATTCTGTGTTCACTAGTCTCAAAGGCAATCTTAAGATCTAAATGGGAGATTACTTGGCCAGTCAACAAACACACTGAATGTCTACGATCTGGTTCTGCAGGCTAGTTGAAAAGAAAAAGAATTGCAGTTGAGGCTTATGATCATCCTCAAGATTGACCCATGGAAGAGTAGTGAGCTTTGGAGGAGAATGTGGCAGCCTCCTAACACATTACTATCTGATCTTTGAAAGAGAAGTGGTCATAATATTTTGGGCATCTCCCCACTATGCCCTCTCTCCCTGAGAAAATACCATCTCAAATGCCTGTACATAAAAAGGTGTTTAATATTTTCTAAGGGGTGCCAGATCCCTTTGTTTTCCTCATTTTGGGGGTTTAATTTTGTTTGCTACTCCTGTCTTCCTTGGGAACTGTTATCTTGAGCAATTGGTAAATGGTTCCTATAGCAACAGTCACCAAGTAAAATCTCTCCCAACAGCTCTCCTCCCTCCCTCCAATCCTACCTCAGGAGTTTTTGTTTTTTTAATCTTTTCAGTTTTTTATACCAACATGTTTAAGCAAGTAGAGAGATTTAAAAATCTATTCACCAAACTTATATTTCTCACATTTAATGGGCACTGAAATTTACAGAACAATTTTTTAATACAGCAAAGCCTCAGGCCCATTCAGGTACCATCAATTTTGTATTTGTGGCTACACATGAAATTGTAGAACTTGATAATGAAATTAAAAATTTGTTAAAGAAAAGTTCTTTTAAATAGATTTAATTTTGATTATGAAATATTCAATAGATGACAAATGGGGTTTAAAAACCAAGATATGAACAAATACCCATTTCACTTAGCAAAGAAATAAAGCAGCAGGAGGATGTCCAGCATGAATACATGCATGAGAAAGCCACCAGGATCAGGTCTACTGACTGTTCAACACTTTTTATCACCAGCAATGGGAGTGGCCAGCTGCAGGAAGACCCTCAAAGATCTTTAAAATATTCTTTCTGTAGCTATTATGACGTGCAAGAGTAACATGAGACTTTTTATACTAGATTATACCTGACTTCCACACATTTCTCTGGTTTGTCTGGAACAGTGTTTCTTAGGCAGAGTTTGGGGACATTATGGCTGTCCCCAGTTCATCAGCATCTACAGGTTGATACCCTCCAATTTCCCCAATGTCCATTCATGTTACATTATGGATTTAACATTCTTAAAGTTAGTAGTCATGCCTATTGGTATTTGGAGCCATTGCTATATCTTGGTATAAAGAGTTCTATAAGTTTTATAGGTTTACAAGTTTTGCAGTATTCCAACAGTTGAGTTTAATTCAATATACATCAGAGGTCATCTAGTAGGTATTCAATAGTTAAGATCATAAACTCTGGTGCCAGACTGGCTGGAATAAAATCCCAGCTTTGCCACTATGAGACCTTAGGCAAATTACTTTACCTCTGATATGTGAATTAGAATAATCATCATATTTTTCTTATAGCATTGTTATGAGGATTAAATAAGTTAATATATGTAAATTACATATCATTTATTAATTTATTGGTTTTAATAATAACCCTGTTCAACATTTGCCCTTTATGTTACAATCCTACTTTAAAATAAAATTAACCGACGTAGGTGACCATCAGTTCTTCCAGTTATCCTGATTGCTCTTTTATCTTCAGTTCTACATAGTCATTCACAAGGTGCAGAGACTAGAATTAAATTCAAATGAACTATGGTGTTTTGGCTTTTTTTTCCAAAGTAAGTATGTACCAGGAAAACTGTAATGGCTGGTTTTATGTGTCAACTTGACAGCACCAAGGGATGCCCAGTTAGCTGGTTAAACATTCTTTCTGGGTATGTCTCTGAAGATGTTTCCAGAAGTGATCAGCATTTGAGCTGGTGAACTGAGTAAAGCAAATGGCCCTCCCCAATGTGGATGGGCATCATCCAAAACATTGAGGGACTCAACAGAATAAAAAGGTGGAGGAAGGTGGAATTCATTCTGTGCCTGACTGCTGAAATCAGACATAAATCTTCTATGATCTACTGGGACATACATCTTCCATGAACCCTCTGTGCTCCTGTTTTTCAGGCCTTCAGACATGGACTGGGATCTGTACCATCAGCTCTCTGCCCCTCAGGCCTCTGAACTACACCACTGGCTTTGCTATGTATCTAGCTTGCAGATGGCAGATTATAGGACTTCACAACCTCCATAATCATATGAGCCAATACCTTATAATAAATCTCTTCAGGTAGATAGATAGGTAGGTAGATAGATAAATACATAGATAGTTAGACAGACATAGATATATCCTATTTGCTCTGTTTCTATGGAGAACCTGACTAATATAAAAACCAACAGTGGAAAACAACAGTAAGATCACACAGAGTCATGGATTTGCAAATCTTAGTCTGTTGACACAAAAGTAACTATTTTCTATACTGGAAATTAGATAGCAATGCTTGGGAAGTTGGCCAGGAGTTCCCCTCAGACCTCACCATGTCAGAGTTGAATGGTAAACAAAGGCTCTCCAGAAACAGGCCAAGGTACATTTGAGTTAGGACTGTTTCCAATAGGGTAAACTATTCAGTCCTTTCCAGAATCTACTTCCAAGCCTCTTTACCCGTCAAATTGATTTGCACTGAGTTTTATGCAAGACGGGATAGGGGATTTTTTTCCTCTTGAAATACATTACCTACTGATATCTGGGATTTCTTTGACTGCAAGAAATAGAAACCTACTCAAGCCAACTTTAAGTAAGGAAGATTTATACATGGCATAAGGGAAAAAAAAAATGTGGACAGTAAATGCTGCTCAGAATCTAGTTAGCTGTAGCCAGAAGGATTACGGGTCCAACTTACTCAGAGCAGCTGAGCCTACCATAGCAGGAGCTGTGGAAACCCTTCCTGCAGAGCAGGCACCCTAACTGTGTCACCTGTACTGCTTTTCTGGTAAGAAAAAACAAGCCCACATCCATAGACAACAGACTAGAATGGAGGACACAGGAAGCAGAGAGGAAATTGTGACACAACCATTACAAAAGGATTTCTTTATTTTCCACAGACATTTTTCACCCAAGTCCTGCCTGAGATGTATAATTAAAATAATGTGGGAATTATTTCTTTCACTGCATTGATGTTGCAGAGTGACCCCTGGGCATAAAGTAGGTTGCATTCAACAACTCTTTGGATTCTCTGCTGGTTCAGATCTGAGAGTTAGAAATCATTATCTTATAGGTACATTTGTACCATTTTCCCATAATGTGTTATCATCTTACATCAGTCTACATGGAGCTTATTTGCCATTTTTCTACACACTCATATGGCCAAGTTATTTCCTTTTACAGTTTATTCTTATTGCCTCAGTATGTCACTACACAGACAGCTCTGCAGAAAATTTTATTCTAGCAGACATTTTTTCAAATCACTTATAACAATATTAAGTAAGATTGATCCAGCACTAATTCCTGGTGTTTACATATTTCCATACATAAAAGTCTTCTTTCCCTCAGCCCCTCCCTTTTCTTTCCCTGTCTCCTCTTATCAGCAAATATTTATTAAGTACCCATTATGTGCTAAAAATTGTTCAAATGCTCAGGATACCTCAGTGAACCAAACAGATAAAAAATCTTGGCTCTCATAGAGCTTACTTACTGGTGTGGAAAGATAACCTATAACAAATAATGAATAAATGAATGCTATGTCATGTTGCTACAATGATAGGCACTATTTTTCCCTTCACTTAGTTTCACAATTTGAATTATTTCTTCAATGATAAAGTATTTTTCCCAAACCCACAGTATCTATCTCAAATTGGAAGAGAATCACTTTTCTATCTTTTACATTTCATTTTTAAAAGAGTTAGAATAATGAATCACCAAGAAGGAAATAGAACATTCACTCTTTTTCAGAAGAAGATGTTTAGGGTAAAAGGAGTTCATTTAACAAACATTTGTGGATTATCTATGAAACATATAAAAGAAGAATTTATAGCCCTGCCCTTAAAGATTTTATAATTTAATTGAAAAGAGTAACAAGCAACCAGGTAATAAGAGATGTCAGCAGCCCCCACCTCATATTTTTACAGTGGGATTTTGGCCTTGGATTTTGTTGCTGAGTCCCTGACCTAAATCTCTATCTTGTGTTTCAGTCTATTTCATGGGCATGTGCCCTTTTTATCTATTTAGCAAGCAGTTATTGAGCATCTACTTGGATCAGTCATCATGTCAGGTGCTGGGGATATTAAAATAATAAAGAAATTGCCTCTGCCCTTGAGGGGCTCATAGTCTAGTAAGGAGACGTACCCATAAAAATCATGAATGAGCAAGGTCAACACGCTAACAATGGTATGTGTGGGGCACTATGGGAAAGAAAGACGATGAAGCCACTACCATTGTCTGGAAGGGAAGAGGTCATAGGAAAGAATTCAGAGTATATACCTAGATGATTCTCAAAGGATGAATAAGAATTCACTAGGTGGGTGAGGAGGGAAGGACGTGTCAAACTGAGCAAAGTACGTTAGCAAAGAAATGAAGATTTGTGAAAGAGCTCTTGCCAACAGCCCAAGGGAGAGACTGGAGGTTCTAACTCCAGTTCTTAAACTCCAGAATTTGAGCGTGTTGGCTGGGACGTCGCTTCTGAACATTGCTACTATCCCCATTTGTTGGCACAAGGCACTACTTCTACTATGTTTTTAATTCTTTTGAAGACTTTCAATCCTTTTACATTTTAAAAATAGTTTTATTGAGATAATTTTCATATCATAATGGTCATCCCATTTAAAGTGTGCAATGCAATGGTTCTTAGAATATTTAGAGTTATGCAACCATTACCATAATTTAATTTTAGAACATCTTCATCATTCCAAAAAGAAGCCTTATACTCCCTAAGAGTAACTCTCCATCTCCTTCCCACATACACAGCCCTAGACAACCACTAATTGACTTTCTGTCTCTAAAGACTTGGACTTTTTATATAAAGGGAATCATACCATATGTAGACTGGCTCCTTTCACTTAATAAAATGTTTTCAAAGTTTTTCCATGTTATAGCATGTATCAATACCTCATTCCTTTTTACTGCAGAATAATATTCTATTGTATGAATATAACACATTCGTTCATCCTTTCATCAGTTTCTATTGATGGGTTGTTTCCACTTTTCACCTAGTGTGAATAGTGCTACTATGAACATTAGTGTACAAGTTTTTGTGCATTTTCACTTCCCTTGGGTATATACATAGGAGTAGAATTGCTGGTTCATAGGACAACTCTGTTTAACTTTTTGGGAAACTGCCCAAGTATCTGCCAAAGTGGCCACACCATTTTACATTTCTATTAGCAATATATGAGGGTTCCTTTTCTGTACATCCTTGTCAGCACTTGTTATTGTTTTTTGTTATTTTTTTAACTATAGCCATCCTAGTGAGTGTAAAGTGGCATACAATTGTTGTTTCTATTCACATTTCCTTAATGGCTAATGAATTACAAAATTACAACATCATGGCATTAATGATATAGCATTTAATTCAAATACTTGTACAAATGTAACTGATAGCAGAGGACGGAGGCAGGGGGATCTTCTTGGAAAAGGAGACTCAAAGTCTTATAAATAAAGCAGGAGGGTGGTGTAGGGAGAAACGATAGAGGCAGAAAGCAGTAAGATGTGTAAGGAAACAATAAGGGGGCTTTAATAGTGAGAAATGAGATTTGAAAGTATGGTTGAAATCTGTTATTTTGTCTTTTGAGAAACAAAATCCTCCATCCTTCTCTTGGGAATTGTTTCTCCTCCCACCCTCCAATTCCAACCACGTGGTTCAGATGGGAGAATCCATGTTTTAATGTGACTTCACCCTCATTCCTGACTAAAGCAGATTGGTCTAGACATGATCACCTGCCCCAACCTGGACCAGTTAAAGACATTTTCCCAGTAATTGTGAACATGAGAAAGAAAAAAACCATGTCAATCCCTTCCCATTATGGTAACCATAAGTTATAAATTGCAGCAGCTTTTGATAATCAGGTATTTTACTATGTGGAGGAGAACTGTCTGCTGTGAAGGTGAAAAATATGGATACCAAAGATAAGCTAGATAAGAAAGAGAGGAGGCAAAGTCCTGGTTGTGTTCAAATCTCTGGCTTAAATATTCTCGAGATTCAGCTACTTTCAGTGACAAGGTTTTTGCTTTTAACGTGAAAGATCAAGTGGGGACCTGGTGGTCCAGTGGTTAAGATTCCTCACTTCCACTGCAGGGGGTGCGGGTTCGATCCCTGGTCAGGGAACTAAGATCCTGCAGGCCGTGCGGTGCAGTCAAAAAAAAAAAAAAAAGAAAGAAAGATCTAGTGAATTCCTAAAATTTATCTATGCCATAAACCTTGAAAAAACTGTATGTCTCATTTTCTTCCAACATAGGATTAGATATTTCAAGAGTCTTGGTCAATGTCTCACATAATTTAGAGAGGTTGCCAGAGTCTGCAATCCTTTAAACTAGGCTGGGAAATCCTAAGATGTATACAGCACTGCTGTTGCCTTAGGTTGCTTATCATCTGAGGAGGAAGAGACAAAATAGGTAACAAGGACTAGCAAGTCATCTACAACAATCATCATGGAATATGAGCCAATACCAAACGAGTCATAGAGACCAGAAGTGCTGCTTGGAGTTCAGAAGAGGGAGAAAGAATTGGGAGCTATAGTGGGCAGTTAAAGGAAGATTCACAGAGGAAGAAAGTGGGTCTGGAAATTGAGTAGGATTCAGATAACCACAGAGAAAGAAAATGAGAGGCCAGAGAGATGAGTTCAGTGAGTACTGTTTTTTGAGGATTTTACTTGTTTATTCTCATAAGAGCTTTTGGGTCAGCCTAACCTACAAAGCAATCACAGATTCCCCTGTTTCATCAATTTCCTCCCATTCTACTCTTGAACAACTCTTATCAAGTGTGGAGCTTTTCCATCCAGTGCTAGCTAACCCCAACTCTATTTCAACATAAATTACTATCTTGTTTACACCACTGGGTTCCTAAATTGATTAGACATACTACCTACAGGTCAATTTATGACTCAGAGTCTTTATTAGATTTTTTCAAATACAACCGTCCATCCCTATCTGCTGTGTATAAGTTCCAAGACCCCCAGGTGATGCCTGAAACCACAGATAGTACCCAACTCTATACACATGTTTTTTCCTATAAATACATAATTTGATAAAGTTTAACTTATGAATTACGCAGAGTAAGATATTGACAAAATAACTAATAATAAAATAGAACAATTATAACAATATAATGTAATAAAAAGTTATGTGAATTTAGTCTCTCTCAGAATATCTTATTGCATAAATTTAACGCCTTTTCCATCTTAACTAAGCATTTATTGTCCACTGTGGCCATAATTTTTGCAGTTTGAGGTGAGATGGTAAAACTAGCATGAATTGCTTTTTCCTTCTCCACAATTTCAAGGATAGAAGATTCTTTTTTTAAAAAAAAAACTTTTTACTTTATATTGGAGTATAGTTGATTAACAATGTTGTGTTAGTGTCAGGTGTACAGCAAAGTGATTCTGTTTTACATGTATCTATTCTTTTTCAAATTCTTTTCCCATTTAGGTTGTTACATAATATTGAGCAGAGTTCCCTGTGCTACACAGTAGGTCCCTTGTTGGTTATCCATTTTAAATATAGCAGCGTGTACATGTCAGTCCCAAACTCCCTATCTTACCATAGATCTCAGCAACCTCAGCATACAATTTTTTTTCTTTCCTTATTAAGTCGAGAACTTTCACCTTTTCATTTAAAGGAAGCAGTTTATGGCTTTTCTCTGGCATAGCTGAATTGCCAGCATCACTACTCTTGTGTTTGGGGTCCATTATAAAGTAAAATATGTTACCTGAACACAAGCACTGCGACAGTCGATCTGATAACGAAGGCAGCTACTAAGTGACTAAAAGAAAGGATGCAAGGGACAAAGGGATGATTCACAACCCAGGTGGGACAGAGCAGGACAGTGCAAAATTTTCATCATGCTACTCTGAACAGCACAAAAGTTAAAACTTATGAATTGCCCCCAAACAAGAGAACAAGGGCACAAGTTATAAATCTCCAAGTTGGGAGGAATATTAGTTACCATCAAGTGAGAGGTGCCCAAACCTAGCTGCACATCACAATAACCTGGGTTAGGTAAAAAAAAATTACAAATTCCCAGATCCATCTCCAGACCTACAGAAACAGAATCTTTGGAGTTTGGGGCTGGGGACTAGGGAGTTGTGGGGAGCAGCGACGAGGATATAGTCTTTTTAACTTAAAAAATTGAATTGTTTTTAAATAAAGTACAGAAAATAATATAAAAAAACACGTGTACTGAAAACTAAAATGAGCAAATGTTAACCTTTGATCATGGTTGTATAGAGAAAAAGTTGTAATTTAATAGAAAACTGTGCATTGTCTAGACTCTAGAGGAGAACTCTCAGGGTTACCACATTCTGATTCTACGGGAGTTGATATACAACTTCAGCTTCAGCTGATGTACAAGCTGATGTATACGGTAGATAACTGATAGCAGTGCAAAACAGTTCTTGTCTATAGACATACAAATTATGTCTCTTCTCTTACCCTGCAAAAACAATTCCTTATACATTTCGATATTCCTGATCTATAAATCTGTCGGTTCATGGATTCTCTTTTGAACACATTACAACACCTGCCTAGTACCCTCGTTAAGTTAAAGAAAATCTGTAACATGTATTCATTTTATATCAGTATGAGAGTCAGGATTTTATAAGTTTTTGAAAATTATCTTTTAACAGTTTCTTCTAATCTTTTTTTTAAAGTTAATTAATCCTTACAGGAATTTAATATATACTAGATTTTCCCTTTTGGTCTCATTTTGTTTCTCTCCTCCTTCTCTCCTCAGAGGCAACTACTGTCATGAATTTCGTGTGGATCCAAGTCATGCCTTTATACAATTCTTAAATGTATACATGTTCAAAAATAATGTATGGTGATAATTAATTTTAAAAACATACTCCATATATCTGCAATATTTTTATCTGCAACTTTTTAACTTAACAATAATTACTTGAGATCTCTTCATGCTGATATGTGTAATCAATGCCTTTAATGGTTAGTGGTGTACTTGGTTTTTTTACTTCTTTTGAGATTAACTTGATATTTGTTTTTCTAGAAAAATATTCATTTTCTTCCCAATTTTCTGGCCTCAAGTTTTTCAGTTTTCTATACTCATTTTTCTTTATATTTATTATGCCCACATTTTTCATTCCTTAAAGTGTTTATTTTTGTCTTTTCTTTGTTTTCTTCACTTTTTTCTTTGTTTGCCTAGAAATACATACTTGATTATGCTAATTGTTTCTATAATTTTTGTTGCTGTTGACTTGCTTTTTAAAGTTATTAACTTCTGTTATTATCTTGATTATTTCCTTCCTTCTCTTTCCTGTTTATACACTGTATATTAATTACACCCTCATGTTCTGAAATGTACTACTTCATTGTTGTTCAATTCTAATGTTTTGCAATTTTTTTGTTTTGATTTCTTAACCCCTTGCATTCTTTAAGAGTTTATTTTTTTAGTTTTCAAATATGAGTTGGGTTTTGTACTATTTTGTATTAGAGTTCTAGTTTAATTGCATTGCTGTTAGGAAATATGACCTACATAAGATATTGATCTTTGGAATGCTTAAGACTTATGAGTTTTAAGCACTTTTTATAAATGTTCCATTTGGTAAAAAGAATATATATTCTATATGGACAAAAGAGTAGGCAGAAATTTTTTGTTTGCTTGGTACATTTGAGACAGAAGTAGTAAAATCTCCCACTATGGTTATACATTTACTTTTGTAATTTTGTCAGTTCTTCTGGGCTATGTTGATAAGTGTATATGCTTTCATGATTATTTTATCTATTGATGTACTGTTGTTTTTTCTCATTATATAATGTTCCTCTTTATTTTAATTAATATTATTATAGGGTTTAGTGCTTTTTCCTTAAATTCCATTGTGCCTAATATTATTGTTTCTCTACTAGCTAGCTTTCTTTTGTTTAGTATTTGAATACTTCTTTCTATGTTTTTATTTTCAATCCGTCTATGTCATTTTATTTTAAGTGTGACTTTTTTTTTTTAATAAATTTATTTATTTATTTATTTTTGGCTGTGTTGGGTCTTCGTTTCTGTGCGTGGGCTTTCTCCCGTTGCGGCGAGTGGGGGCCACTCTTCGTTGCGGTGCGCGGGCCTCTTACTGTCACGGCCTCTCTCGTTGTGGAGCACAGGCTCCAGACGTGCAGGCTCAGTAGTTGTGGCTCACGGGCCTAGCCACTCCACGGCATGTGGGATCCTCCTGGACCGGGGCACGAACCCGTGTCCCCTGCACTGGCAGGCGGATTCTCAACCATTGCGCCACCAGGGAAGCCCTTAAGTGTGACTTTTGCAAACAGAATATAACTGGCTTTTTGAAAAATCCAATCATATGGTCCTTCTTTTTAGATGCATTTAATCCATTTACATTCACTGTAACTAATATATTTAGACTTACACCAATTCATCTTGTGGTTTCTTCTATTATGTTTTTGCATCTCATTTCTTACCTTCTGTGGTATTTGTAAATATTCTTTATTTTACTTTTTTCCCTCTGCTGGTTTTGAAGTTGTAGATTGTATTTCTAGTATTTTAGTGATTACTCTTAAATTTTTCTAATGACTATAAATATATAGCATCTCTATTCTCCTCTATCAAACTATCCATTAAATATCCCTTTTCCCTACCCCTCAGACTGTCCATCTTCCTTGTTACTCTTGCTAGACCAGGGGTCAGCAAACTACAGATGACAGGCCAAATCCTGCCTGCCAACTGATTTTGAATAGCTCATGAGCTAAGAATGCTTCTCACATTTTAAAATGTTTTCTTAAAAAATCAAAAGAAGAATAATAGTTCATGACATCAACATTATATAAAATTCAAACTTCAGTGTCCATAATAAACATGTATTGGAACACAGCCACTCTCATTTGTTTACATATTACCTATGGCTGCTATCCTGATACAATGGCAGAGTTGAGTAGTTACAACAAAGACCATATGTCCCACAAAGTCTAAAATATTCATTATATGGTTTTTTATAGAAAGTTTTCAGACCCCTAGACATTAGAGTGTCGTTTTACTTTTAAGCTTTTACCTTAACAAATATAAAGCAAAAATTATGGTGGTTGCTCTCTTTTACAGAATAGAGTTAATAATATTTAAAATATATTTTATCAATGTCTGTGTTTCCCACTGTTTCTTGTATCACATTATATCTTATTCCTTCTAAGTCTACTTTTCTTTCTGCCAAAAAAAAAGTACATTCTCTTATCAAAAGTCTTCTGGATGGTAAATTCTGTTAGTTTTTGCATTTCTGAAAATGTCTTTAGTTTTGTTTTCACTCCTGAAAGCAAATTTAGCTGGATATATAATTTTAGGTTAGTAGTTATTTTCCCTTAGCACTTTGAAGATATTACTCCATTGAATTCAAGTATTTATTGTTCTCATGAGAAATCTGATTTTTGTCTAATTGCCTTTCTTTGAAGTTTTTAAATATTCTTTTTACATTGTTAGCTTTTCAGTTCTTTTCTTAAAATCCTTGAGGTTTTGATATTTCAGTATAGTAAAAACAAGTTGGTTTTTTTTCTTTTACCTCTTTCAGCATTTGGTGTGCACTTCTAATCTGAAGACTCATTCTATTGTCACTTTTAGAACAATTTTACCTGTGATATTTCAAATATTATTTCTCCACCATTCTCTTTTCTCTCTCCCTGAGACACCTATTATATATGTTGAAATCTTTCAGTGCTTCTTTGTCTCTTAATGTCTTTTTCATGTTTTTCATCTTTTTTATTTCTCTGTGTTCAACTCTAGGTGATTTTCTCTATACTATTTTTCAATTCCATAATTCTTTTTTTAACTAAGTCCAGTTCAGAAATCACTCTGCTTAGTAAGATTTTTATTCCAATAACTATATTCTGCATTTCCAGAATTTCTAATTGGTTTTTGGCTCATATCAATCTATTTTATTTTCATAATTCTCTCTCTGGATAAAATTCTTTTCTGTTATCTATTTGAGGATCTTAAATATACTTATTTTAAAGTCACATTGAGATTATTTTATTGTTTATATTTTGTCATGTGTGAATTTATCTATTTACCTCCTCTGTGGTTTGTTTTGGTTTCATTCTTGATGTTAAATTTACTAATGTGCTCTGAAAATTTAATCTGTATGTTCACTTTGAATGGAAAGTATTTTCATTGTTTTATGTTCCTGGTCTGTGGTCTGTGGTCTGACTTTGTAATGTGTAGTTTTCCTACTAAAGTTCTCCAGTCCAGAAGCAGAACTAGGTCTTAAATAAACAGTTTGGAGCTCCAGTTTCAAGATGAACTGTGACTATCAAGATGCATTCACTCAGACAGCAGGGAGTTCTGTCCAGACCCTGAACTTTCTGAATGACATTTTCTGTTTCTTCTTGCCGTAGCTTATACCTTATGCAAGCTATAGCCATAGACAGCAGTGTCAGTTTTCTCACCCTTTCCTTCTTCCCACCTTCAATACCTAGCTCCTGGTTTCAGGCAATGAGTCCAGCTCAGGTCTCTCACCATACACGGGGAGCTTTGGGTTCTCTACAGTCTCATGGTTACAGAACTTTGTCTGTCTCCTTCTGCACAGAGGACCTAGTATATGGCTTCAGCTCAGAAATGGAACAGCTGCAGGCATCTGTTCTATTTCTGGTCCACAGAGATATTCAACTTGCCTTTTACACAAATATATGGTATACACACACACAAACACACACAACTGCTTTGTTTGGAAAGGAAGAGTGTTTAAAGTATAAGCTCAAAATTTAACTGTTCTTTCTTATAAGCCTATATGACTCTGACCTCGAACACAAAGGTCACCAAACTATTGCCCATGGACCAAATTTGGCCTGCTGGTGTTTCCATAAATAAAGCTTTATTGGAACACAGCTACAGCCATTCCTTTTCATATTGCATATGGCTGCTTTCACTACAAAGGCACAGTTGAGTAATTGTGACAGAGACCATACAGCCTGAAAAGCCTAGAATTTTTATAGAAAAAGATTGCTGACCCTGCTGTAACAACAGAGAGCCTCTCCCCTTCTTGATCTAATCTTTCTCGTATGGCTTTAAATACCAGGTATATGATGACAACTCCCTGAACTTAAGTCTTGTTTGCTTAGCTGAATATCTCAGTTTGGAAACATATAACAGGCATCTTAAACTTAACATGTTCAAAATCAAATCCCTGACATTTCCTCTGTACCCTCCCTCTCCTACATGAAAGACTTTCTTCAAGTAGTCTACTCCATGCCAGCAAATGAAAATTTAATCCTTCCCTTTGCTCAAGTCAAAAATTTTAGAAACATCTTTAACTTCTCTCTTTCTCTCACATTCCATGTCTTTTCTACCAAAAACCTAAAAAAAAAAAAAAAAATGCACTGAGAATCCATAAGTAAGTAATGGAATATGACCAGTTCCCTCCTCAGGGGATTACTTGTCTCAGTTGTGAACCAGGTACCAGGAGAAGTAAGCCAGCAAATGTTGAAGTCAATCTCACTGGGAAGTTTGATATGGAATCTTTTCCATAACTCAGGCTCAGACAGTCTCCCTGTTGAAGTTTTCTTATCTTTATGAGAAAAGGAAATATGCTAGGCTTCTGGTAAAGGCCTTTGGATTAAACTCTCAGAAAGAAACTGGCCTCACCTAATAAACTCAGCAGAATATAAAAGGACATGGAAGAGAATAATAAAACTAATGTGCTAATCAGTTCAATAAATGTGCAAAGCAGAACTTAAATCAAATAATACACAGGAAAGGATGCCTTATTTTAGAGCCCTGAGACACACAGTGATGAGAAAACACTTCCTCCACTTTGAATTGCTGCAGGGAAAATATTGGGTTGGCCCAAAATTTTGTTTGGGCTTTTCCATAAGATTCTTACTGAAAAACCCGAACGAACTTTTGGGCCAACACAATAGTCATTGGTTTAGAAGTAACCTGATCACCAAGAGACACTGGTGGCAATTTCTAAACAGAAGGTATCATTTCCTTTCTGTCTTCTTCCAGAGTTAATGGAAGCTCTCATATGCCAAGAGGGTATTTTTGGCTTCCTTCCCACTAGCTGCATGAGCAATGTGAAACCTGCTTCCTTGGTACTAGCAATTCTCTCCAGTCCTCCAGTTCTAGGTATCTAGCCATAGGCCAAACTAGAAAATAGGTGAACATTTTCTCTGTCAAACATCCATCAGCCTCAAATACCCCTTGACCACCTGCTCAGTGGGAAAGCCATGTTTATAAAACCAATTCATACCACTGTGTTAGCAACATAATTCAGTTTCCTGTCTAGGAATGTGGCATTTTCAAAGGGAATAAACAACATTTACATAATTGTAAGTATCTCAGATGGTAGAATCCCAGCCTCAGTGTGCCCTATGTGGAATACAAGTATACAAGTGCTTTGGGGTCAGTGCAGTCTTGAAATTCTGAAAATGAAACTTCCTACTTCTCTAGGCTGCCACAAATCAATTCCAGTTTAGTGGGAAAGAACCCCTGTTCCACCTTTTCTCCAGGAGGAGCATCAAACTCTTTCAAAATCTTTCTACATAAGAAAGGAGAGGTGTGAGCCCACTGAGGAAGCCCCAGGAAGGTGCAGCTGGTGGAACACACCTTCCTACTCAGTCATTACTTCCAGTCAGCTCTGCCCACAGGCAGGTGCTACAAACTGAGTGGAATCCGAGGGGACCCTGAGAAAACCTTTGCCCACCAGAATTGTTAACCTGTAAAAGTCCCTCATTCTAGCAATTGGACAAATCCAGAATGTGAGTCATTATAAAGGCTCTTGGATAAGTCAGTGCTGTGGAAAAGGGGGGAAGTGAAGAGAGCAATTTTCTAGATTAAAACAGATTTATAAGGAACAATAACCAAATATAATGTATGGTCCTTCACTGGACCCTGTTTGAACAAACCAGCCCTAAAATATCTCTGGAGAACAATTAGGAAAATTTGAATATAAGCTGTATATTAAATGATATTAAGGAATTAGTGTGAATTTTGTTAGGTGTGATCATTGTATTGTGGCTATGTAGGAGAATATCCTTAATTTTTTGGTGATGCATACAAATTATTAAGGGGTTACACTAGGTTCCTAGGGCTGCCATAATAAATCATCACAAACTTGGTGGCTTAAAACAACAGAAATTTATTCTATCAGTTATAGAGGCCAGAAGTCTGAAATTAAGATGTTGGTAGGGCCATGCTCTCTTTGATGGCTCTAGGGGAGAATCCTTCCTTGCTTCTTCCAACTTCAGGTAGCTGGAAGCATACATGACTCCCATTTCTGCCTCCCATCTTCTCATCTGTGCCTTATCTCTACTGTCTCTGTCAAATCTCCCTCTGATTTTCTCTTATAAAGACACTTGTCATTGGATGTAGGGGCCCTAGGATAATTCAGGATGATCTCCTCATCTCAAGATCCTTAAATTAATTACATCTGTAAAGACCCTTTTCCCAAATAAGGTAACATTCAATCTTTTACGATATAAGGTAATATTCACAGGTTCTGGGGATTAGGATGTGGACACACCTCTTTGGCACCACCATTCAACCCACTTCATCCCCTTCACAGGGATGAAGTATTTTCAGAAATTTATTTTAAAATGATTCAATAAAAATAAATGTGAATGAAATAAGTAAGACAAAAGGCTAATGATTGATAAATCTAGGTGGTAGATATATATCAGTTCATTGTACTATTTCTTCTAATTTTTGTATACTTAAAATTTTCATAATAAACCAAATTAAAATTCCTTATTTTGTCAAGAGAGCCTCAGTTAGGGAGTTATTTCAGTATAGGAGATAGGAGTGTGGGCTCTGGGGTCACAATGCCTGGCCTTGAATCCTGCCAGGCTTGACAGTGACAAGCTGTGGAATCATGTGTCAGTTACTTAGTTTTTCCATCTATAAAATGGAGATAATAATAATACTAACTTCAGACAATTGTTGTGAGAATTAAAAGAAATAGTGTTCATGAGGTACCTGGCAAAAACACAGGTCTGACAAATACTAGCTATTTCATTATTATGTTGACTATTGTGGGATTTTGACCTTTAAAATTCCTCTGTTAAAATATGATTATCCCTGTCTGGGATGTAGGGAGGGGAATTTACACCTCAACCTAGTATCTACTACAGAAAGATTCTTAGCAGGTTAGAAGGGTCACTGTTAGCTAAGAGAACACTCTTAGCAAGGAGACACAGGGGGCTACAGTGTGTGTGTGTGTGTGTGTGTGTGTGTGTGTGTGTGTGTGTGTGTGTGTGTGTGTGTGTGTGTGTGTGTGTGTGTGGCAGTGGGGAGCAGGAAGGGATACAGGGAGTAAGGTACTTGCACAGGGGCAGAGGACAGGCCTGGGGGAAGAGTGAGGCAGTGACTGTGGAGGTAGGGAAATTCTGAAAACAAGGACAGCTCTCGTACACTTTTAGGCAATTCCCCAACAGCCATTGCCCAGGGCCTGATTCTTAGCCTTGATGCTGAAGGAGTTACTGCAAATTCCCAAAATACTTAGTATATCTAAGAAGCTGCTTCAATGCTAAGTGACTATGACTCAACCAAAGTGGAACTGTTATTTCTCAGGACTCAATCTACGCTAACGCACTTATTTAAGACCAACTCCCTCTGCCTCATGAGGAGGTTGCTACTTGTGGAGAGTTGGAGGAGGCTCAGGTGTGATCATGAAATTAGGAAAACCCATTGTTTCAAATGCGAGTGGAGCTTGCCCCACTCAGGTGGAGTGCTGAGGCTGCCACTTTCTCCTCCCACGTCTCAGGGTGTTGGCGCATCTCCAGGCAATTCACACTTCACATTCAGGGCGTCATTTCATTTTTAGCTCAAGAGCATGAAGACTTTTGCCTGCCTCACTTCTCACTTAGCATCATACTTTTCCTCAACCTCTTGCAGTCACCAAATACGTGCAAGACCTTGTATTAGGAACAAGAGAAATGAAGGAACTACACCAAAAACTTAAAGATGAAACAAGCAGGGCTTCCCTGGTGGCGCAGTGGTTGAGAGTCTGCCTGCCGATGCATGGGACACGGGTTTGTGCCCCGGTCCGGGAGGATTCCACATGCCGCAGAGCGGCTAAGCCTGTGAGCCATGGCCGCTGAGCCTGCGCGTCCGGAGCCTGTGCTCCGCAACGGGAGAGGCCACAACAGTGAGAGGCCCGCTACCGCAAAAAAGATGAAATAAGCAAGAGCAACAGGGATGAAATCCCAAGGAGACGTGCAGCTCCCTAAAAGGTCCAGATGCTTTTTTGAAACAAATCTTTGGAACCACTCCATTGTGTTTTCACTTTCTACTCCCCACTAAATAAATTAAAATGATTAACAAAATAAGTCTCAAAGTTTAGGTTCTAAGATGCAAGGCTGAAACCCTTGTATAAAGAGTGCCACTAAAACGTCCATGTGACAAAAATCATCCACAGATATGGTAGACCTGAGACCCAACATTAGTAACAAGCTCCCAGGTGATGCCAATGCTTTTGGACCACAAGTAACACTTTGAGTTGCAACGGTATAGAGCACTGGTTCTCAAATTTGGCTACACTTTGGACTTACCTGCAGAGTATAAAATAGGACTGATGGCCCAGAGATTCTTATTGTTTCTTGAGTGTGATCCGGACATTTGAATTTTTAAAAGTTCCCCAGTGTTTCTAGCCTTCAGCAAAGTTTGAGAACCAGTGGTATAGAGGTTGTTGATTTTCTTGAGGTCATGGAACGCCAGACTCAAAGTGCTTTGCTCAATACCAAGTGACTCTACTGGCTGAATGTTAGCATTTACTGGAGAGCTTTTAAATAACACTGCTTGGGACCCACACCTGGAAGTCCAGATCTAATTGGTATAAGGAAGGGCCCAGACATCAGAATATTTCAAATCTCAGATGATTCTTATACACATCCAGGTTAAGAATCCCTATCATAGATATGGGAAGAAGGAACTAGAAAACATCTTTAATTGTTATAGAAGGAGTAGACATAGTTTAGAGGGAGAACATATGTCAGTTATGAATATACATACACATATAGTACAGCAACTACTTGCTTTGTTATTTTGTAATAATATATCTAACTTTTTGGTAGATAATAGTGAAGTTAGAGAAGCATTAAGCATGGGTTTAGATTAGTACATCAATATTCAAACCCTCCTTTAATCTGCTTATTTGCAGAGTTAAAAACAGCACAATGTTTTACACATAGTGGGTACAAAGTCAATATTTAATGGCCTATTAAGATATAGGCAATATTATAACATTTTCTTGGGTGGATTCCATACCAAAACAATAAAAGTTAGCAGTAATAAGGATACATTACACTACAAAGCTATGTGGGAAAATCTCAAGACAGGCCAGGAAATATTAAATGACACTGGAGGCTGCAAAACTGGGTTTTGATCAGTATCCACATCCAAACTGGCAGAGCTCATCATAGGGATGAACTGTGGATATGAGGTTTGGATAGGAGACATTACAGCCTCTGGCGTAAGTGCACTTTGAATACATGTGGAAAAGACATATCCTGGACTTGGCTCTAAAACATGGACAGGAATTAGTGTAGGCAGAATTCCTATGTAAACCAGTTTGTAATCATGATCATTACATAATTAAGACCATAAGTACCAACCTCTAATGAGGAGAAAGCTTAAAACATTCACCATGTAGTTACCCAACTTGGGACAGGTGAACTACAACAGAAGGTAGATGTCAGGGGAATTTGTAAGAAATCCTGGAGACTATTTCTAAACAGCCTTAGTGTATGTCCCCCAAATAAGCATGCCTTAGTTGAAGAAGATAAACACTAGTACAGAAATACTGTTCATTTAACTGGCAAGGCAAATGAGGACAATAGAGAGGACAATAGAGAGGACAACGCGGAGCTTGACTCCATGAGAAAATAGTGGCTTGATGGAATTAAAGATGAATACAAAAAGGTATAAGCAGAGATGCTCACTTAAGCATTATCTATAATGTCAATAAATTAGAAACCTAGATGTCCAACAATAGGCTATTTGATTAATTTTGCTGTTGTTTTGCTTTCTTTTTCCCCTCAACTTCATTGAGGTATAATTGACAAAATTTTATATATTTAAAGTGTACAACATGATTTGATATACATATACATTGAAAAAGATTACCATAATCAAGTTAATTAACATATTCATCAGAGATTTGGTTTATTAAATTAGGGAGTAGTGTACCTTATGCAATCGTTAATAATCATAACGTAGTAGAATATTTATTACTATGAGAAAATATCAATGATGAATTGTTGAATAAAAAGGAGATATAAACATACGTACAATATGATCCTAGTTGTGCTAATATATAGAAAAGTAGTTAGGAAGATATAAATCAAACAGTTAATAATAAATAGGGAGATTATAGATGATTCTATGTCTCTTCACTGGAGCTTTTCTGTATGTTCTGAGTTTATCACATGTGCATTTATTTTGTAATTAGAAAAAATATATTGTTTAAAATGCAAATGAAGAGAAAAGTGGAGCAGGTCAAATCTAAAGAATGAGAAACTCTAAATAAGAATTCATGGAGCATCTTATGTGTTTCTCCAACTAGAAGAAGTTCTTTTTTGCCCTTTAAGGGAGAGGTATTTGTGGCACCATCTGAGAATGATCAGAGTTAGGGGAATGCTCAAAGAATAAAGGTTAGGTGCCAATTAAGTATGAATTCTTGGGCTTTGGACTTCTCTGAAAGGTGCTAACATAGTCTTGATCACAAATCATCTTGAAACAGGTAGATCAGAGAAATGTGGCTAAGTAGGACTCATTAACACTGAGTGTAGAAACAATGCCATATGAGAAAATTTAAAATTAGCAAATGATGAGATGACCAGGCCAGACACCAACTGCAGGCAGTGTCTTTGGAGCCCTATATCGAGTGCACAGGACGAAAATCTCTGGAATTAACCGAGCCCCCACAGCAACTGTTGCCATGGGCTCTCCTGACCCAAACCGGACAGCCCCCGACTCCGTATTAGGTAAAATATTCACCACGTATCAACCATGTAGCATCCTGACCAATCACCTAATGCCAACCTGAGGAATCTTCTTTGTCTTGAGGCTATAAACGTTGGCTACTAGCCCACAAAGGGGGTCGGCTCTCCCTGGTCTATCAGGAAGTCGGCCCGCTGTATCTGCAGCACCCCTCAGTAACTCTGCTCCTTGTTCTCAATAAACTCACTCTCATCTAAAATACTTTGTGTCTGGAAATTCTTCTTCCAACCCACACACGGATCACAACAGTGTCTGCTAATTTACTTTTCATTCTTAGCTGTTAGCTGTGGTCTCTGTGACCGGTTTGCTAGAGAAGTAAGTTGATGAGCTTGCCATTCTCCTTGGAAGTTCAGGGAGGACGAGGGTAGAGGAAAAAGGCGGCTATCAACTTGAAGAAAGTCTGAATAAAACCAGCAAACAGAGACAGCCAGAGGTACACATCAGGAGTCAGAGTAAGAATTAGTCAGTGTGATAAGAGAGAAGGAGATGATAGCCAGAGAAAGGAAGGGAGCACTCAGTTCAAACAGGGGCCATAAGCTCATGCCCAGCTGGTTCACAGGCGGAAATAGACTGAGGGCAGCCATAAGAGAGGCTTTCATTTCATCTTATGCAGAAGCACATTATCCTGCACTTGAACTGAGAATGAACTGGGCTGCTAATTATGCTTTGCTAAGAACCCAACATCCTGAAATTAAACGGAAAACACAATCAAGCACATAACCCACTGGCATCAAAATAAAGTTAAATAAAGGGAAATATAAGCTGAACAATGGGACTTGCCAGCAATGAGAAGGACCTCAAAAGAAAATAATTTATTTAATGAAAGTTCTAAGGACATAAACATACTAAAAGCACCCAGATGACACCTTGCTTGTGTTGGCTTTAGGTTGTGAATTGAAGAAGATCACAAATGCTTGCGACACACTGTTCAATGGTTTGAGAGCTGAAATGAGTACTGTGTTCTATTTTTGATCAGGGACAAGGGAAACGTGTGCCAATCTCTGTGTGAGGGTGAAGAACATACTGAGACAGCCAGAAAAGACATGTGAGTAATGCCACTTACATTTAAAAATCTTTTTCTATGTCTAAGTACACCCTGGCGAACTCATGGTTTCCTGATAGAAGCAGTCCAGTCATTCCCTCTCCACATCAGATCGTTTTCTCTGTGGCACTTGCCTAGGGACTGTGGAGAGCCAGGGACGGTAGCTAACAATAGCCTTAGACTTATTGCTTCTGAGTCACAAATGAGTAGAATTTTGAATCACCTCTTGCTTACATACTTTTTTCCACTTCACTGCTCCTTCCCACCCAGAGAGTACTTGTCTCCATTGCAAGGAGGCACCTCCATCCTCTGCTGAGCCAGATGCAAAAATCCAGATCTCCAAATCTCATCTTTGTAACAAGCAGTACTAGGTGGACTTTAAGGTGAATAATGGACGAGTCCAGCAAATCACAACCCACAGCAATCACAGCTACCATATAAAACAGAGAGGAGTGGTGTCTCCACCCAACTCCAGTTCTGAAATCTCCCTTGTGTGGTCTCTGAATTCACTAACCACATTTCTTTAAACTTAATCAGAACTAACCCTTCTCTAATTAGACTTGGACAAGCTACTTGAGCACTGGAAACAAGATCCAGAAAAAATCCAGGGCCATTTGTGAACAGCTGATTATGATCTGTGGTGACTGGAGACACACGTGTGTGCACACACTTTAGAGATCCCGGGTTATACATGCTACTTGCTTATTCTCTATTGAATTGATGAACAAACATTCCTGAGGGGAAAGAAGGGGAGCTTTTTGGGTTTCTCCCCTGTTACTAACTGCTCTGACAAGCTCTTTGGGTAACTGCTGGTTGGTTACCATGTCCTGTGAATTTCTCCCACAGAGTTACTCAGTGAGGTACAAATTCTGCCTTCCCACTGCAGTGATGTTGCTCATAATGATCCAGTCACAATGATCTTCCCTTTATGAAGTCCTTCCATTTTCAGAGTTTTACTGGATGATCAGTGACCGTGAGTTATAACTGCCTAGATAAAGAAATCATAGCAGACTTTTATCATATTGAGAATGAAAAGCCAGTCTTCACCTACCATTTCCACAAAGAGAAGCATACGTATATGCTCAAAAGGAAAGACAGCTTGATGGTTGCACTTAATCACTTGCTGTAATTCCAAGTTATACGCCCTTCTTTTGACTTCTCTTAGGTGTTTGTGTTTCACTTAGGACACTCACCTCGCTTTCACTTTTGTATCATAACTCTTAAGGTTCTTATAATTCACACCTTTCTAGATGGTAGGCTCGTAATGCAATGCTAATAGTCTGCTGAACTGACTTGATTTAGTTTGGTTTGGAACCTAGCAGCCTGCTAGAAGTGGTTGGTTTTCATGAAAAGACATTAATTCTTTGACTAAAAAAGAGTATATACTATGAAAACATTAAAATTAAAAATGCATAACTACAAAAGGAAAACACCCATTAAACTACCACTTAGAGAGATGACATTATCTTTTTGAAGTTTACTTTCTTTTTTTCTAAAACAATGTAATAAAACCATTTATTTTTTTCCCAAATAAGAAATAATATCAAGATCACTTATGAAATAATCCTTGTTCTTCCAACCGATTTGAACTGCCATCATACTGAAATGGTTGAAATGCCACTTTACTTATATTGAAAAAGTTGTCGAAAGTAGCAGTCTCCACTTCCTCATCTCTCATTCTAGTAGGAATCCCATATGCACCAACCTCACCAAGATTATCTTTCCAAGCTAATCAGTGACCTCCATTTTGTTCTTGTCTTACTTGAACTCCCAGCCATACTTATCACAGTTGACTACCCTCCCTGATGTGCTTTCTTCTCTCAGCTTCAATGCCTGCCTGGTTTTTCTCCGGCCTCACTGGCTACGTCTTCCCTGTTTCCATTGCTGCCTTGCTCCTCTTCTGCCTACCTCCAAATATCAGAGTGTACAGGGCTCCTTTCTGGGCCTCCTTGCTTCTCTAACACTCTCACGTGTGACCTGGCTTTAAATATCATCGGTAGACTAATTACTGCCCAAGTGGTTACCTTGAGCCCAACTTCTCATCAGAAAACCAGATTTGTATATTCCACTGCCTACTTGTTATCTCCTCACAATGTCTGACAACATCTAAAACTTGATATATCTGAAACCCTCAATTCCCTATACTAACCCCAATCCTGGTCTTCCTTCAGTCTTCCTAATATCATTTATCCGGTTCTTTTAGCCCATAACTAGGAACAACCTTTGATTCTTTTCTTTTCTTCAGTGTCCCAATCCAGTGCTTTTGACTCTTCCACCAAAGCATATTCCAAACCTATCCACTTCTTTCTACTTCCACTACTACCACATTAATCCAGCCATCTTCCTCTCTCCTGACTACTCAGACAGGCTCCTAACTGGTCACCTGCTTCTCTGATGGTCTCTTTGCATCTACAAATAGAAACCAGAGTGATCTTTATAAATGACTATATCAAACTATGTCACTCCTCTGCTTAAAAATATCCCAGTGTTTTCATATTATACTTAAAAAATAAAATTCAAACTCCTTATCTTGGGTGCAAAGTCCTACGAGACCTAGCTCCTGCAGAGGTCACCTTGTATTATTGCCTCCTTGTCTACTCTTCTTCACCCAAACTGGCCTTCGTTCTGTTTCCTGAACATACTGAACCTGATACCTTTGAGTGGCACATGATATTTCCTTACTTTAAAAGGTTCTTTCCCCTGAATTACACATAGCTCATTCCTTCTAGTAATTCATTTATCAGCTTAAATGTTCCCTCAAGTCACTATTACCACCCTACTTGAATTATCTTTATTTTTCTTATTTATTTTGGTATATTTATACGTTGCTTATCTCTCCCACCAGAATGCAAAGAGAAACAGAATCTTGTGTACCATATTCACCATTGTATCCTCAATGACTAGAGCTTAGGACATTATTTTTGAATGAATGAATGTACCATAAATTAGCATTTTACCTATACTTCAGTATGTTTCTGGGTTTTCTTTTCTAATCTATTCCTCTACCAAACAAGCAAACAAAGCCAAACAGAAAGAAAATACACTATTAATTGCTACAGCTATCATATACATTTTAATATCTGATAAGGATAGTGAAAGTTCTCCCTCATTACTCTCATTATTATAAACTTTCCTGGCTAGCATCACCTGTTTACTCTCCAAATGATCTGGAAACATAGTATATATTTCTGTATTCAGTTTTCATGGTTTTCAGAATAAAGATTCTGTATTTCTTATTAAGTCTTAGCTAGTCTATACTTTTCTTGCTATTGTGAACAGCATATTCCCTACACCAGGAGAGGTCATGCATTTAGGTTACCACCTAGCCTTTAAAGGCATTTGAGTTTGTACCTCCTGATATACAAGAAAGTTGATATTTTTCTGTATTTATTTTCCATATATTACTTGTACTGGACTCTTTCATTGGCTTTACTACATCTTTAACTAATTCCCTTTAGTTTTCTGGGTAGAATATCATATCATCTGCAAATAACAATAATTTGTTTTTCCCCTTTCCAAAAGTTAAACTCTTTATTCCCTCTCCCACCCCTTGTCTGGTTGCATTCAGTAGAACTACCATAACAATATTAAATAATGATGGGAATCTTTGCCTGTACATGACTTTAGAGTGAATGGCTCTAGTCTCCCTATTAATTATATTCTCAGACACTGATTTCAGATAGATTTTATCACATAAAGAAAAACATAACTGTCTCCTGGGTTAAAGCGCTTTCTTTTTAAGTCAGGAATGGATTCTAAATGTTATCACACACCTTTTCTACAACTATTGAGATGTGTGCTTTGGTTTTTTCCAATAATCTACTGACAATAAAAGGCCATATACAGTAGTAAGGGTGTGACTCTGCAGCCAGACCACCTGGTTTTGACCCTGGCTCTGCCCTTACTCATTGTGTGACTTTGGTTAAGTCACTTACTCTTCCTGTACTTTAATTTCCTCATCTGTAAAAGGGATACAGTAATGGAACACATGTCATTTATTTTTGTGAGAATTGAGTTAATACATGAGCAGATCTTAGAATATAACCAGTCCTAAGGAAGTGTTTTCAATTGCTTTTTAATCCTGAAAGTAACCCTACTTGTCATGCCCTTCATATACTGCTGAGTTTTCTCATCTGTATTTAGAAGTGGGAATGATGTCCAGGTTTTTTTCCATTACTCAAATTTTGTCAGGTTTAGTATCAAAACTCTATGGTCTTTACAAAATGAATTTTAAGTTTCCCATCTTTCCCCTATGCTCTGGAACAATTAAAAAGAACTGTCTTCCTTAAAGTTTTGAAAGAGCTTACTCAAAACCTCCAAGACCAGCCTTTCTGAGGTAATATTTTAAAAACTTAAAATTTGTTTCTATAGTTATCAAGCTTTCTACTTCTTCTTAAATTAATTTTTATACTATGATTTCCCGAAAAAATTTTTCAAGATTTTAATGTAGTGTTCTATTTCTTTAAAAATAAATCTACTTTATATCCACCATCATATTTCCTTTCTTATTCATAACTTTGGCTATTTTATTCTATTTTTTCTTCATTAAGTTAGCTAGAGATTATTTGTTTTTTTCCCTCAAACAACCAGTTCTCAGGCTCATTTTTATACTACCATCTTTCTATTTTCTAGTATATCAATTTTGCTTTAACCTTTTAGTATTCCTGTATTCTGCTTTTCTTAAGAGTTGCTTTGTTGCACTTTTTCTAACTTCTTGAGTTGAACGCCTAAGTTATTAATTGTTTGTTCTTTAATAATGAAAGAATCGAATGCTATGGATTTTTCTGAGTGTAGAAGAATGTTTCTTTACTTTTATCTTCTCCAGTTTTTTATAGATGTATCATGTTTTAAATTCAACATGTACCTATATAAAGCCATTCTATATTTCTCTTCTTGTCTGATTAAAAAGTAAAGTGCATCGGGTGTCCCTGGTGGCACAGTGGTTGAGAGTCTGCCTGCCGATGCAGGGGACACGGGTTCGTACCCCAGTCCGGGAGGATCCCACATGCCGCGGAGCGGCTGGGCCCGTGAGCCTGCGCGTCCGGAGCCTGTGCTCTGCAACGGGAGAAGCCACAACAGTGAGAGGCACGCGTACCGCGGGAAAAAAAAAAAAAAAGTAAAGTGCATCTTTAAAAACACACACACAAGCAAAGAATTTAGAATGCCTCCTACACCTACCTCCTATTCACTTTCTGTTTTTGCTAACGTAATTTGGAGTTGTAGGCACAGATCATTCTCTTAAATGTTCCAGTTTTACATTACATATTTTCTATTTTCAGTGATCACTATAAAGCCTTTTATAATAAAACTTCCCCATTCTTTTTTTTTTTTGAAACATCTTTATTGGAGTATAACTGCTTTACAATGTTCTGTTAGTTTCTGTTGTATAACAAAGTGAATCAGCTATACATATACATATATCCCCATATCCCCTCCCTCCTGCATCTTCCTCCCACCCTCCCTATCCCACCCCTCTAGGTGGTTACAAAGCACGAAGCAGATCTCCCTGTGCTATGTGGCTGCTTCCCAATAGCTATCTATTTTACATTTGGTAGTGTATATATGGCCATGCCACTCTCTCACTTCGTCCCAGCTTACCCTTCCTCCCTCCCCATGTTCTCAAGTCCATTCTCTACGTCTGCGTCTTTATTGCTGTCCTGCCCCTAGGTTCATCAGAACCTTTTTTTTTTTTTTTACATTCCATATATATATGTTAGCATATGGTATTTGTTTTTCTCTTTCTGACTTACTTCACGCTGTATGACAGACTCTAGGTCCATCCACCTCACTACAAATAACTCAATTTCATTTCTTTTTATGGCTGAGTAATATTCCATTGGATATATGAGGCACATCTTTATCAATTCATCTGTTGATGGACAGTTAGGGTGCTTCCATGTCCTGGCTATTGTAAATAGTGCTGCAATGAACACCGTGTTACATGACTCTTTTTGAATTATGGTTTTCTCAGGGTATATGCCCAGTAGTGGGATTGCTGGGTCATACAGTAGTTCTATTTTTAGTTTTTTAAGGAACCTCCATACTGTTATCCATAGTGGCTGTATCAATTTACATTCCCACCAATAGTGCAAGACGGTTCTCTTTTCTCCACACCCTCTCCAGCATTTATTGTTTGTAGATTTTTTTGATGATGCCCGTTTTGACTGGTTTGAGATGATAACACATTGTACTTTTGATTTGCAATTCTCCAATGAGTAGTGATGTTGAGGATCCTTTCATGTGTTTATTGGCAATCTGTATATCTTCTTTGGAGAAATGTCTGTTTAGGTCTTCTGCCCACTTTTGGATTGGGTTGTTTGTTTTTTTGATATTGAGCTGCATGAGCTGCTTTTACATTTTGGAGATTAATCCTTTGTCAGTTGCTTCGTTTGCAAATATTTTCTCCCATTCTGAGGGTACTCTTTCATCTTGTGTATGGTTTTCTTTGCTGTGCAAAAGCTTTTACGTTTCATTTATTTTTGTTTTTATTTCCATTTCTCTAGGAGGTGGGTCTAAAAGGATCTTGCTGTGATTTATGTCATAGAGTGTTCTACCTATGTTTTCCTCTAAGAGTTTTATACTCTCTGACCTTACATTTAGGTCTTTAAACCACTTTGAGTGTATTTTTGTGTATGGTGTTAGGGAGTGTTCTAATTTCATTCTTTTACATGTAGCTGTCCAGTTTTCCTAGCACCACTTATTGAAGAGGCTGTCTTTTCTCCATTGTATATTCTGGAGAATTGTATATTCTCCATTGTATATTGTATATATGTGCGTGGGTTTTTCTCTGGGATTTCTATTCTGTTCCATTGATCTATATTTCTGTTTTTGTGCAAGTACCACACTGTCTTGATTACTGTAGCTTTGTAGTATAGTCTGAAGTCCAGGAGCCTGATTCCTCCAGCTCTGTTTTTCTTTCTCAAGATTGTTGGCTATTCGGGGTCTTTTGTGTTTCCATATAAATTGTGAAATTTTTTGTTCTAGTTCTCTGAAAAATACCATTGGTAGCTTGATAAGGATTGCACTGAATATGTAGATTGCTTTGGGTAGTATAGTCATTTTCACAATGTTGATTCTTCCAACCCAAGAACATGGTATACCTCTCCATCTGTCTGTATCATCTTTAATTTCTTTCATTAGTGTCTAACAGTTTTCTGCATACAGGTCTTTTGTGTCCTTAGGTAGGTTTATTCCTAGGTATTTTATTCTTTTTGTTGCAATGGTAAATGGGAGGTTCCCTTAATTTCTCTTTCAGATTTTTCATTGTTAGTGTATAGGAATGAAAGAGATGTCTGTGCCTTAATTTTGTATCCTGATACTTTACCAAATTCATTGATTAGCTCTAGTAGTTTTCTGGTAGCATCTTTAGGATTCTCTATGCATAGTATCATGTCATCTGCAAACAGTGACAGTTTTACCACTTCTTTTCCAATTTGAATTCTTTTTACTTCTTTTTCTTCTCTGATTGCTGTGGCTAAAACTTCCAAAACTATGTTGAATAATAGTGGTGAGAATGCGCAACCTTGTCTTATTCCTGATCTTAGAAGAAATGGTTTCAGTTTTTCACCACTGAGAATGATGTTGGCTGTGGGTTCATCACATATGGCCTTTATTATGTTGAGGTAAGTTCCCTCTATGCCTACATTCTGGAGAGTTTTTATCATAAATGGGTGTTGAATTTTGTCAAAAGGTTTTTCTGCATCTATTGAGATTATCATTCTGTTTTTATCTTTCAGTTTGTTAATATGGTGTACCACAGTGATTGATTTACATATACTGAAGAATCCTTGTGTTCCTGGGATAAACTCCACTTGATTATGGTGTATGATCCTTTTAATTTCCTGTTGGATTCCGTTTGCTAGTATTTTGTTATGGATTTTTGCATTTATGCTCATCAGTGATATTGGCCTGTAGTTTTCTTTTTTTGTGACATCTTTGTCTCGTTTTGGTATCAGGGTAATGGTGGCCTCGTAGAATGAGTTTGGGAGTGTTCCTCCCTCTGTTATAGTTTGGAAGAGTTTGACAAGGATAGGTGTTAGCTCTTCTGTAAATGTTTGATATAATTCACCTGTGGTCCTGGGCTTTTGTTTGTTGGAAGATTTTAAATCACAGTTTCAATTTCAGTGCTTGTGATTGGTCTGTTTATATTTTCTATTTCTTCCTGGTTCAGTCTCACAAAGTCATGCTTTTCTAAGAATTTATCCGTTTCTTCCAGGTTGTCCATTTTATTGGCATAGAGTTGCTTGTAGTAATCTCTCATTATCCTTTGCATTTCTGCAGTGTCAGTTGTTACTTCTCCTTTTTTATTTCTAATTCTGTTGATTTGAGTCTTCTCCCTTTTTTTCTTGAGGAGTCTGGCTAATGGTTTATCAATTTTCTTTAACTTCTCAAATAACCAGCTTTTAGTTTTATTGATATTTGCTATCATTTCCTTCATTTCTTTTTCATTTCTTTCTGATCTGATCTTTATGATTTCTTTCCTTCTGCTAACTTTGGGGTTTTTTGTTCTTCTTTCTTGAATTGCTTTAGGTTGTTTATTTGAGATGTTTTTTGTTTCCTGAGGTAGGATTGTATTGCTATAAACTTCCCTCTTAGAACTGCTATTGCTGCATCCCATAGGTTTTGGGTCATGTTTTCATTGTCATTTGTTTCTACTTATTTTTTTATTTCCTCTTTGATTTCTTCAGTGACTTCTTCATTATTTAGTACCATGTTGTTTAGCCTCCAGTGTTTGTATTTTTTAGTTTTTTTCCTGTAATTTATATCTAGTCTCACAGTGTTGTGGTCAGAAAAGATACTTGATATGATTTCAATTTTCTTAAATTTACCAAGGCTTGATTTGTGATCCAAGATGTGATCTATTCTGGAGAATGTTCCATGAGCACTTGAGAAGAAAGTGTATTCTGTTGTTTTTGGATAGAATGTCCTATAAATATCAACTAAGTCCATGTTGTCTAACATGTCATTTAAAGCTTGTGTTTCCTTGTTTATTTTCATTTTGGATTCTCTGTCCATTGGTGAAAGTAGCCTGTTAAATCCCCTACTATTACTGTGTTACCATCGATTTCCTATTTTATGGCTGGTAGCATTTGCCTTATGTATTGAGGTGCTCCTATGTTGGGTGCATAAATATTTACAATTGTTATATCTTCTTCTTGGATTGATCCCTTGATCATTATTTAGTGTCCTTCTTTGTCTCTTGTAATAGTCTTTATTTTAAAGTCTATTTTGTCTGATATGAGAATTGCTACTCCAGCTTTATTTTGGTTTCAATTTGCATGGAATATCTTTTTCCATCCCCTCACTTTCAGTCTGTATGTGTCTTTAGGTCTGAAGTGGGTGTCTTGTAGACAGCATATATATGGGTCTTGTTTTTGTATCCATTCAGCCATTCTATGTCTTTTGGTTGGAGCATTTAATTCACTTACATTTAAGGTAATTATCGATATGTATGTTCCTATTACCATTTTCTTAATTGTTCTGGGTTTGTTATTGTAGGTCTTTTCCTTCTCTTGTGTTTCTCACCTAGAGAAGTTCCTTTAGCATTTGTTGTAATGCTCGCTTGGTGGTGCTGAATTCTCTTAACTTTAGCTGGTCTGTAAAGGTTGTAATTTCTCCATCGAATCTGAATGAGATCCTTGCTGGGCAGAGTAATCATGGTTGTAGGTTTTCCCTTTCATCACTTTAAATATGTCCTGCCACTCCCTTCTGGCTTGCAGAGTTTCTGCTGAAAGATCAGCCGTTAACCTTATGGGGATTCCCTTGTATGTTATTTGTTGCTTTCCCTTGCTGCTTTTCATACTTTATCTCTGTATTTAATTTTTGATAGTTTTATTAATGTGTGTTTTGGCATGTTTCTCCTTGGATTTATCCTGTATGGGACTCTCTGTGCTTCCTGGATTTGATTTTTTCCTTTCCCATGTTAGGGAAGTTTTCAACTATAATCTCTTCAAATATTTTCTCAGACCCTTTCTTTTTCTCTTCTTCTTCTGGAACCCCTATAATTCGACTGTTGGTGCGTTTAATGTTGTCCCAGATGTCTCTGAGACTGTCCTCTATTCTTTTCATTCTTTTTTCTTTATTCTGCTGTGTGGTCGTTATTTCCACTATTTTATCTTCCTGGTCACTTATCCGTTCTTCTACCTCAGTTATTCTGCTATTGATTCCTTCTAGAGAATTTTTAATTTCATTTATTTGTTGTTCATCATTGTTTGTTTGCTCTTTAGTTCTTCCATTTCCTTGTAAAACGTTTCTTGTATTTTCTCCATTCTACTTCCATGATTCTGGATCATCTTTACTATCATTACTCTGAATTCTTTTTCAGCTAGACTGCCTATTTCCTCTTCATTTTTTTGGTCTGGTGGGCTTTTACCTTGCTCCTTCATCTGCTGCACATTTCTTTGTCTTTTCATTTTGTTTAACTTACTGTGTTTGGGGTGTCCTTCTCCTAGGCTGCAGGTTCATACTTCCTGTTGTTTTTGATGTCTGCCCCCAGTGGGTGAGGTTGGTTTAGTGACTTGTGTAGGCTTCTTGATGGAGGGGACTGGTGCCTGTGTTCTGGTGGGTGGGGCTGGATCTTGTCTTTCTGGTGGGCCAGGCCATTCTGGTGGTGTGTTTTGGAGTATCTGTGAACTTAGTATGATTTTAGGCAGCCTCTCTGCTAATGGGTGTGGTTAGTGTTCCTGTCTTGCTAGTTGTGTGGCATGGGGCGTCCAGCACTGGAGCTTGCTGGCCGTTGGGTGGAGCTGGGTCTTAGCATTGAGATGGAGATCTCTGGGAGAGCTCTCGCTGATTGATGTTACATGTGGCCGAGAGGTCTCTGGGGGTCCAATGTCCTGAATTTGGGTCTCCCACCTTGGAGGCTCACGCCTGACACCAGGCCAGAGCACCAAGACCCTGTCAGCCACAGGGCTCAGAAGAAAAGGCAGAGAAAAAAGAAAGAAAAATAAATAAAAATATAAAATTATTAAAATATAAAAAAATTAAAAAGAGAGCAATCAAACCAATAAACAAATCTACCAATGATAACAAGCTCTAAAAACTAAATTAAGATAAACATAAAAATCAGAAACAAATCAGTCGCAGACAGCAAACCCCAAGTCTACAGTTGCTCCCAAAGTCCACCGCCTCAATTTTGGGATGATTCGTTTTCTATTCAGGTATTCCACAGATGCAAGGTACATCAAGTTGATCGTGGGGATTTAATCTGCTGCTCCTGAGGCTGTGTGGAGAGATTTCCCTTTCTCTTCTTTGTTTGCACAGCTCCTGGGTTCAGCTTTGGTTTTGGCCCCACCTCTGCATGTAGTTCACCCTCAGGCATCTGCTCCCCGCCCAGACAGACGGGGGTTAAAGCAGCAGCTGATTAGGGTGCTCTTGCTCACTCAGGCCAGGGGGAGGGAGGGGTACAGTCATCATAATTGGAATGCAGGGCCAGCCTGTGGTGGAAGAAGCTGGCGTGATGTTGCAACATCCTCAGGTGCACCATGTGTTCTCCCAGGGAAGTTGTCCCTGGGTCACAGTATCCTGGCAGTGGCAAGCGCAAAGGCTCTGGTTGGGGTGTGTGTGTGTGTGTGTGTGCGTGGATAGTGACCTGTGTTTGCACACAGGATTCTTGGTGGCAGCAGCAGCAGCAGCGTTAGCGTTTCATGCCCATCTCTGGGGTCCGAGCTGATAGCTATGGCTCATGCCTGCCTCTGGAGGTCACTTAGGTGGTGCTCTGCCTTCTGTGGGCACAGGCAGAAGGAATCCCCTCTCCTCGCACACCCCAAAACAATGGTCTCTTGCCTCTTATGCAAGCCGAGACATTTTCCCAGACTCCCTCCCAGCTAGCTGTGGTGCACTAGCCCCCTCAGGTTGTCTTCACGCAGCCAACCCCAGTCCTCTCCCTGTGATCTGACCTCTGAAGCCTGAGCTTCAGCTACCAGCCCCACCTGGCCCGGTGGGTGAGCAGACAAATGTCTTAGGCTGGTGAGTGCTGGTCAGCACCAATCCTCTGTAGGGGAATCTCTCCACTTTGCCCTCTGCACCCCTGTTGCTGCACTCTCCTCCATGGCTCTAAGGCTTCCCCTCCGCCCACCCCCATCTCCACCAGTGAAGGGGCTTCCTAGTGTGTGGAAACTTTTCCTCCTTCACAGCTCCCTCCCAGAGGTGCAGGTCCCATCCCTATTCTTTTGTCTCTGTGTTTTTTCTTTTGCCCTACCCAGGTAGGTGGAGATTTTCTTGCCTTTTGGAAGTCTCAGGTCTTCTGCCAGCATTCAGTAGGTGTTCTGTAGCAGCTGTTCCACATGTAGATGTATTTTTGATGTATTTGTGGGGAGGAAGGTGATCTCCATGTCTTACTCCTCCACCATCTTGAAGGTCCCTCTCAAAACTTCCCCATTCTTGAGCTCTTAGTTTTTATTTTTATTATGGTTTAAATAGATCTTTGAAGGTTGTTTTTACAATGTTCATGGATGGTATATTTTCTAAGTTCCTCAATATGAAAAAAAGTCTTTCTGTTTCCTTCATATGGGAAAGACAGCCTTGATAGGAGTAAGAATATAAGTCAAAATCTCTTAACTTCAAAACTCTAAATTTGCACTGTCCAATATATAAGTGCGAATCATACACAGCTACTTCAATTTAAATTAATTAAAATTAAATAAAATTAAAAATTCAGATCACCAGTCACATTTCAAAGGCTCAAATACCTACATGTGGCTAGTGGCTACCATACTGTATAGCACATATGTAGAACATTTCCGTCATCACAGAAAGTTCTATAGGACAGCACTAAGCTAAATATTGATCTACTAACTTCTAGAGTTCAGAGAAGGAGGTTGAAGACACTGTCTTTTATCCCTTTATAGGATAAAATTTTTCTACCTGAAGTTTATAGAATTTTAAATTTTATTAATTTTAAAATTATAGAATTTTAAAAGTTTGTAATTATGTAGATTTCAGTTTAGGATATCAATCTACATATTCCAAGTAGTCTCATCTCAGGAAAACTTTCTTCAATTACATTTTTTAAAATTGCTATTTTTCCTCCAGCTATTCTAGCTTCTTCCTTGGTTTGGGTTTCTGTTTTCTGTCCTCTTTTTTTCTCATAAAATTTTCACCTTTGCCTCTTATTTTATCTTTCCAGGAAAGGTTCTCAAGTTAGTCCTTCATATCACTGAATTTATTTCCTATGTGCCAAATTATGTTTTTTTCTGTAATATGGATTTTAGTCCCACTATTATATTTTTAGTTCTTATAATTCCTTCTCATCAGATCTATTTCTTCATCTTATCCTGCTGTCTTTTTTTCTTAATCTGTTTTTTTCTTTATTACTTTTACTTCCAGTTTCATAGAGGCTATGTTTTCTTGATTTTAACTGGAAATTCCAAACAATTTTCTGAACTTTTTTCCAGGATCATACAGTTAGTCTTTTTCAGTGATAAGCTGTTTCTGTTCTTCCAAGTCCTCAGCACGACATTTTCTTTCCCTTATTTTGTACTGTTTTTCCATGGTCTCTCATTTGTTTGTTTGGTTTTTCCTTTAGTTATTCTTAAGTAAGGTAATAACAACAAAGAGCTTGTATTTGACAATAAAGGACTGCCTTTTGCTCACCTCTTTTTCCTTGTTAACTGCATATATCTAAATCTCCAGCTGGAAGCCTGGGTGACGATGTTCACTGCCCCATGCTCAATCCCAAGTTTTAACAGTCTCTGTCCCTACCCCCAACATCTTTGTGGTGACTCCACCTCCTAGGATGTAATAAACCACTGGCCACAACCCCTACTGGTCCATGGTTTCCTGGGGCTTGCTCCTCTACATGACACCGAAGGTTGGAAGGCAGCTTGGACAGTGCTCAGGAAGCCTCCAGAAGCAGCAACTGTGTGATGGAGATTTCTGGCTGGAGCCAGTTCTGTTTCTCTGGGTTATGGTCCCTGTCTCATGAGGGAAAGCTTGGCAATGTTACCAATCAAGGAGAGGGTTAGATTGTCTTGACCAAGCTCTATCAGCCTAGTAGATTCCAGAGACTGCACCCAGATTCTCAGTAGACTTTCTGCAAGGCTTGGTTTTCAGTCTTGCTATTTTTATATTTTTTGTGTCTTCATAGGTGTTCAAGGGGGAAGTGGGAAGAGGTTACCACTAGGCAGCCTGTTCAATTCCACATTTTTATCTTTTATTGCTCTTTTTCAATTATAAAAGAAATACGTTTCTACCATAGAAAATATAGTTAGATTGAAACAAAAATGTAATCATATATGATCCTACCACCCAAAGATAACTACTATTAAGGCTTCCTGCTACATATTCTTTCTGTTTTTCTTAGTGCTATCTTTATCCTTTTATCATATAAGTGTTAGAATATAAGAGAATTGCTCCTGTGTTCAAAAATAGGAAACAGGATTTTGACATTCATTCAATGATCAATAAATTGATTGATCTCTATTCTCTTATTATTTCTTAAACTTTGTCAGAACCATGTTAGATGGAGAGGATGCAGAGATTGAAAATGTGAAAAAAAAAAAAGAAAAAGAAAATCTGAGCGGTTTGCCCTAAGTGCATTGAAGATCTGGCAGGGAAGACGGACAGGTCAATGAGTAAATACTGTACAGTGGAATATCTGTGCGACTCTAGGGCAGGCACAGAGAACACTGAGAACAGTAAAGAGCACCCCCAGACAGAACAGGTCTGGGAAGTATTCCCAAGGAGGGGAAAATTGTACTGTGTTTTTAAGAATGATTAAGTGCCCTTTAGGTGGACAAGTTGGGTGCTGGAGCCAGAGTGGGAAGGTAGTATATTTGAAGAGAAGAGAACAGTTTGTACAAATCATGAAAGAGAGACCAGAGTGTGCACAAGGAATTGCAAATGATTTGACGTGACTTGAGAGGTTAAGTTTATATGCCATACACAGAAGTTTAGTTTTCAATATTTAGGCCACGTGGAGACACTGAGTGAGCTTAAGAGGAGTAACCTCAGATGTGCATTTCATATGGCCTACTCTGGATGGCTGGATGGATTAGAGGCAGGTAGGAATGAGAGGCTAGTAGGGGGACTAGGGAGCTGCTTCAGTAGTTCAAGTGTAACACGATGAAGGTCTGGACTCAGGGAGTAGAGGTAGCATCTTTTCAGGCTAGTAGCATGCCATCTTTCATGGGTAGAAATGATGATACACCTATCTTCCACAAAAAGAAAATATATTCTGAGAATATTTAATCATGTATGGTTTCTTTCACACATTAGAATGTTTTACGGATTCATAATCTTTCGTCCATTCTTCACTGTCCCAGGAATATATCTCTCCCTATACATTTGATGTATATGTATGTCCTTCCTTACAATGTATGTCCTTCTCCATGGTCTAGACCAGGGGTCAGTAAACTACAGCCTGCATGCAAAATCTGGCCTGCTGTTTCTTTCTGTAGTTTTGATAGAACACAGCCCGGCCCATTCATTTGCCTATTTGTCTCTGGCTGCTTTTGTACTACATGGCAGAGTTGAATAGCTGCAACAGAGAGCATAAGTGGCCCACAAAGCACAAAATATTTACTATCTGGCCCTTTACAGAAAAAAAGCTTGCTTACGTTTCATCTACTCTAGACTTATCCAAATCCTGCTCATCCCTAAAAGCTCAGTTCAAAGTTCCTCTTGAGTCCTCAGACCATAATGATCTTTCTCTTTCCTCTGAATTAGTAATTGTTTCTGCCTGGAGCACACGTTATTTTAGTTCTCTTACAATATATTGTCTTTGTGTTTCTTCTCTTCCTATAAGCATAGATTTTTTTTTTTACACCAATTACAAATGTAAACTTTTTTGAAAAGAGGGACTATATATGCAAAGTACTTGCTGGCTGTTTACAATATTCAAGGCACAATTCTAGGTACTGTGGGGAATGCCTCTAGATTCCACACTGCCATTGTGTGCCCACTCCTACCCCCACCCCTACTGCCAGCCTTACCCCAAATGATATAGGCAACACTACTTTAGGATACTTCCAAACAAAGGGAGATACATTTATGAGATGGCTCTGTGGATTAATGATGCAATTGGAGCCATCTAAGAACCTCACAATTTACCTCTTCTTTTTGTTAACTGCTTCTGAAAAGGTGAACTAGCAGATATCTGAAAAGGTTAGTGCTCACTGCATTATTACTCTCCACAAATTAATTGCCTGGGTCAATTCTCCAACCTTCACTGGCATTGAAGGAACTTCCTTTCCTTTCAAGCAGGAGCTGGGTGTTGACAAAAGCCACATATTAAGCATTGGGAAAAGCTGGAAAAGTGTACAGATACTCTCAGCATATGTGTTTTAGGCTGTACATATGGAGATGTTTACAAAGAAGTCACATATTTCAACCTCTTGTGTGCTCTCCAGCTTCCACCCCTAATTATTTGTTTCCAGGCTCTCTCAGTCAAGTTTCCTTATGGACTAAATGGCAAACTCTGCTAGGGGTGTGAGGTACTATCACTCCACCCTCCCCTTATTTGTGAGATAAGTTTTGTATATTAGTAAAGAATGCAGGGTCTGGAGCCAAGCCAAGTTCTAAATCCCAGATCATCTGCTCACTAACTTGCCCAGGTTCCTTAACTTCTCTTAGTTTCTCATCTGAAAAATGGGGATAGTAACAGTACTATCTCAGAAGGTGGAAGTCAGTTTCCATGAGATAATACATGTCAGGTTCTTAGACTAAGGCCTGGAACACTCTAAACAATCCATCAATATTACTTACTATTCTTTTTGTTGTTATTATGTTATGAGGCAAGTACTTTTTTTCCTAGAAAATATATTCAGTGACTATTTAGTCATGTATGATTTCTGCCAGACACAGATTTGATGGACTACTTGAAATAATGCTAGTGATCTAGGACCCTAAATTTCTCAGCAGTGAGACCATGACACTTTTTTCTTTTGGAGGATGCACTAGAAAATAGGAAATAAGAGCTCTAACTTTGAAATCAGTTGAATACAAAAGCCTCTTGTAAGGACTGTAACCACTATTTTATTTTAAATAATAGAAAAAAATTAAAAACAAGGAAAAATAACCTTCCAGTACTGACATCACATCCCTTGAACACATTGTAATTGTTTTCCTTTTCTTTTGAATAAAATCACAAGTATTATGTTAATATATCCAAAGACAACCTGGCATGTGTGATCCGTGAGGGAACGGAATTGCAAATGTTTGATCAGGATAGCAGGAAGCACACATTCTGCCACTCCACTCCCGAAATAGAAAACCTATTTAGCACTTTGTAAAACACACTAAATGAAGTTTGCTCTCTCCTGCAGACAGAGATTTTACTTCATTTTGTGCCAGCAAAATTTTAGAAAATTGCATGAGGAGAAAGCAATTTTTGGCACTTTGGCTGGGAGTACAAAATGTTAGCAAATGGGGCTGAAAGGATCTTAAGTGTAATGCTGGAATAATATTCACACAGCACTGGCTGCATCTTTATTTTTAACCTATTTATATATTCACAGGAAAGAATGCTTAGCAGTTATTTGTTTAAAGGGGCCTATTTAAGGTGAAAATGGCATTCACAGTTTTGAATGTATTAGTCAAGAATGCTGCTGCGCATAACAATTCATAAAGAAAAATATCATTTTAGCTATCATAGAAGAATGTGGAAGGATATAGGTGGAAGAATATTGGACATCAGTTTTAGCTCTGGACCCAGAAAAAAGGAAAAAGGGAAGGAAGCGAGAACCACATCCTGAAAACTTCCACAGAGTAAGTGGACACTGAGAGACTCACTAAAAAAGCTGAACAAGACTGACAGAATTTCCAGAGTTCTAACATGGCTCTCTTAATTTATGACCACTTGCTTAGTATAGAAGTCTCTCAGAAAGAGAAGCATGCTGTTCATCTGCATAAAAAACATATCATTCCATTCATAATATACTTAACAGCTATATTCTTTGTCCATAGCACAACAGTAGAAACTGTGGCATATATGTACAAGTCTCTATATATTTCTTGCTCACAAAGAACTTACAATCAAGTTAGAGAGAGAACGTGTTCATGAAACACTGCATAGATGTTTAGGAGGCATAAAAAGTGCCAACCTCTGGCACAGATTGGCTTCTTCAGAAGCAGATGCTGAGATTTTGGAATCTATACTTGTAAAAAGAAGTTAAGGGAGTAGGACTGAGCAGAGGTCAAATTGCAGTTTTTTGGCAGGTCAATTTTTTTGCAGACCACTGCAGGTCGAACTGCAATTCAGGCCTGACAAAGCCGTGGCCCACCCAGCGGGGGGTGCTGAAACACATATTGGCCATCAAAGCTGTCTCACATTGGGCCAAAATAGGGAGTCTTTTTACCCCTGCCTGGATAAGTCATTGGATGTGGACAATTCTGAGGAGGGTGTGACCTGAGATGGACCCTTCAGGAGCTGAGAACTGAAGTCTCTGCTGATGGTCCTTCTAGATGTTAGTAAGCAGCACATGCTGGAAAGAAGCTCTGGATGGAGCAGCTCCATGTCTACCACAATTCATTTGTAAGGCTCTTTGAGAACTTCTAATTAAAGCCTCTATTAATGGAGGTAAATGGAAATTCAGCAGAAAGAGCTGGCAATGGACTCCTGAGGAGTTAACTATATACAGCTTGAGTACTACATGTCTTCAGATAGGTTAGTATAGAGATAGCTCATAAACTAATGTGTTTTTATTCAAGGTAGAGGTTAGAAAACTAAGATATTTTTTTGAGTTATGACAAGATATTCAGATGAAAATATTCCTCCAAACTATGAAAAAGTCTCAAAATCATCAACAAAAGATCTCTACTCAATGTTAGCTGCTTGGTTATATAAGAAAAATATCACAAGCCAAAGCTGGGATTGAAAGATCTGTGTTTTCCTTCTGAGGAAAGAGTCCACCAAATCTCCACAATCAATGATCTTGCTGGCCTTTAGTGGAAAATACAGTTGGTCCAGTGTCACAAGAGCAGCTAACCTGATCCTTTGTCACTTTCAGATGGCCAGTCTTGACCAACTGTGAAGAAGGCCAAGTTGGTGGCACAGAAATGCCTGTATCTCTTTCAACTGCACCGGCTCATCAATAAGCTGCTACTCCCAACCCTGCATGAAGCCATCATATGCAGAGCATGTATGTGCATGTCAGACAGCAGCAGGGCTTCAGTCAATCACTCTGTGCCATGTATTCCAGTGTGCCATTTGGCCCCAGGGTTCATTCCTCAAGAAGAGTCAAGATTCGATCAACTAGTGTTGTACCAAACACTAGTCCCATAGCCTCTCACACACTGCCTCCTTTCATTCCACCAGCACTCTGTGTAGTAAATAGTATTACTATTTCCACTTTTTTTCCAAACTGAGAATGAGAGAGGTCTGGAGATCTAAAGTTAAAATTATTATATATATTTTGGTAAACAGCCGTTCAATGTGAACATAGATCTGTGACTCCAAATCTATCCTTCCCATTGTTAATCAGATCCATCCTTCTAACTGTCCATCAGTACATCCTGTGTGCTTTCTATAGCTCACCAGTTCTATGAAATATTAATAATGTTCCCCCCCAAAAGATTCTGTGGTCAAACAAATTTGGAAATCACTAAGCTAAACAAAGTTAAACAGAGTATTTTGTTTTAAACACAGGAAGTCTCAGAACATGTTTGTGCTAATGTGCATTGTGAATCTATAAACAGCTCAAAGGCAGAGGTTTCCATAACTGACTTGACCACAAAAATCTTTTTTCCTATGGGCATCTTGCAAAAAACTAAGGGTCCCTGACACAAATGATGGGAAACTGATGCACAATCCTCCTTTAATCAGATGTCAGAAAGTCCTCTTTGGCCTGGCATGTTACACTATTGCCAAGTTGATGAGAAGACAGGTTTTCATCACTGACAGGCAATGGTTCCCAGCCTCCCAGGAATGCTCTCCTGGCAGTGGGGGAGACAACTTGCCAGCAGGTCCTTCTTCTGACTCATTCTTACTAAGCCAATGCTAGGAGGCAAAGCCATTTGGGAAGGCTGAGTTCTGCTAGCTTTAACGTGAAAGAATAGAAAGATTTAAAAATCTGAGGAAAGATTAATAATAACAACAATATCGTAGGGTTGTTCTGTCTCTGAAAGGCATTACTTAGAATTCCAATGAGAACCAGTAACTTCTAAATGAAAAAAACAAATGGAAGAACTTACACCACTCACACACTCAGAGCTACAGATAAGATCCAATATTCTCACCATGTAAAAAACTTGCATGACAGCTACAACCATTTCAAAATACATAAATTTCTCTGTTTTTTAGGCAAAGACTTTTTTGGTATAAGGTTAGTCTCATCCATGAAATTTGATAGCAGCCGCTTCCCAGAGTTAGTCTGGCAGTCAGTTTGCCTGTGGTGTGTTCAGGTGTGAGTGTCTGGGATTTATGTTTCCATTTGACTGTTGCCTTTGGACTTCTTTGCCTCTGGGTTACGAGGACTGAGAGGAAACCAGTTACTCATGGAGGAATATGAAGGGTGGGTGGGATGAATAACAACGAAGTCAGGAATCTAAGATGCCACAGTCTCCAGGTCTTCCAAAAGAACAGCTTCAAACAGCACGTGGGTGGCACGTCAAGGATTGGTTTTTATTAGTATTGCCATAAATTTCCCAAACCTCATAGGAAATGTCACCTCTGTAGCCAGAGTGTTAATAAATTAGGGATTAAGAGAACTTAAAATTCCATACTGAAGAAGGTGTTAGGTTCTTCCTTTAAGATTCCTATTTAAAATATTATTTATATATGTGAATGAATTCCCATATCTTATTAAAGTAGCAGATGATATTTTTCAAAGATAAACTATTATTACTTAAAATAAGTATAATATCAAATGTAATTTGATATTTACATACTAATTAAATATCATAATTACATACCAATTACATACTATCAAATGTAATTCATGTTAGGTGGACGTGAGAGAAAGAACCACAGACACTGTCAAGAACCAGGTCATGGTGGATGCCAAGGTCTCTGCTCATGGACAAGGGCACTTGTGATCATCAGGACTGAAAAAGAAGCTTCAACCTACAGGGATGACCAAGAACAAGATGACAAAAGGGTTTTAGGATGCAAAAAGTTAAGGTCAAAAGTTTTACCAAACTCAAAGCCTGGGAAGAGGCTGAAAATTACTTTATCTAGGAAACTTCAGAGCAGAGCAGAGGGGCCTCATGTTTGAATATTTAACATATTTCTACTTTTTATTTTATTTCATATCTCTTCCTATCTCTTTTTTTTCATCAGTTTTGAACAGCATGTAAAATTGACATAATAAACTTGTCTGAAAAGACAGAATCTCTCTCTTAATCTGCAGGTTTGGTTTCAATGCAATTGAGTAATGAATAACTTTGTGGTAAAATGCATACTCAAACCAAATAAGCTTTTAATGTTAAAATAATATTTCTTACTGTATTATTTACTGGCTATTTGTATTTCTTATGGTGTGAATTTCCTGCTCATGTCTGTTGCCCATTTGTTATATGAGAGCATTTGTATACTTCTTGTTAATTTTTATGAGCTAATTCTATTTTAAGGTTAAAAATCCTTTGCATTTATATATGTTGCATATATTTTGGTAAACTAGTTTGGGCATGTTGCAGACATGATGAAATATCTTCTTTTTTGCTAAAAATGGAGGAAAATCACAAAAAAATAATCACCAACACAAAAAGAAGAGGGAAGATTTTATATTTAATTAACCATTTCAAGGTATATGCTGCATAAACAATCCAATCCATTGTTTGGGCTATTTCAATTTTCACGGTAATCAAATACCATTTTTTTAACACGTTGTAAGCATAAAGATTTTCCCAGTGAAATTTAAACTACCTTAGAAAAACTTTCTTTTTCATCTTCAGTTGTATTTCCCAAAAGAGGAAAGTGTCGTTTTTTTCCTCTTTGTACTCCAATTGTTTGAGAGGTGAAATAAAAACCTAACTGTATGAATACACACATACTCATACAGATGACCATTTAAGCATTCATTGAAAAGAGAAAAGAACAAATACTTTTCTCCTTTTCTCTTTTTATTTCCACTCTTTCCGTAGTTTTGACAGTACCATTAGTGTTGACCTACAAGCATGATCCAGGTGGATTTTCTAGCAGCTAGAGTACCATGGTTTTGGAGATACCTCAATTCTAATAACAGTAATGATAGAAATGGCTAGTGTGCCAAGCATTGGGCTACATGCTTTCTGTGCCTTATCTGACTTAATACAACAACTCTGTGGTGGTGGGTACTGTGATTAGCTCCACTTTACACATGAACAAATGAAGGCACCAGAGGCTTAAAGAGCCATTTGACCAAAGTCACGTGGCTTGTAAATGGCAGGGCCATGATTCCCATGCAGGGCTCAATGGCTCCAGACCCATGTGCTGACCATTTAAACACACTGCCTCTCAAAACACAGAACAAAACAATAAAGGGAATTATGATCATGTTTGGCTTTTTAACACAGGAGGCAGATTCCTAATAGAAAAAAAGGAGGAATTTTGACTGCTTTCTAAATCTGACTTACTTAACAAAGTAAGCACCTAAGTATGAGGGTCTACAGAAATGATTATCTGGCCCCTGAGTTCAGATTGTAACAGAGGAGACAGACACACAAACAAATAAATGTAATTTATTTTGCCAGGGAGGACAGCTTCACAGAGGAGGTGACATTTCAGTTAAACATGGGAGGAGATGTAGAAGGGCAGTGACTATTGTAACCAGGAACTAGAAATGGGAACAAGAATGGCGTCAGGAGGGAATGCAGAGTTCACCTTAGAAAGGAGTCATCATAGTGTTGATACCAGCCCGTATGGACTGAGTACGTGTTATGGGCCAGGTACTGTGCTAAGCATTCACTTTCTCATTTATTCCTCCCCATAACTTATAAAATCAATAGCATTATTACTTCTGCATTACAGATGAGGACACTGAGACAGGTTACATAACCTTTCCGAGGTCAACATACCAGACAAGACAGGAACCCAGGCCACCTTCCTCCTTCCTCCTACCCGTTATACAATATAGTCTCCTCTTTCTCTTCTGAAATAGGAAAGAATGAAGGAGTAGTGGGAAAAGACAGAGGATATGTTTGTGGGGAGAAATTACACATAATGTTGTCTGTTTCTCTACAAAGTTGCCCCAAATGAGGGAGTATGATTGGGTGGGAGACTTGAAGAGAATTGTAAACCTTCACATCTAGCTAGGAGCTGACTAGAGAAGAGTAAGTGGTTTACAGAGAACCATGAGAGTGAAGTTGATGAAGAAAGCCCTGCATTTGTAATTGAACACATCAGTATCGTCACTCAGTATTGTGCAAACAATGGCAACTGCCAAGAAGCACTCATACCAGTGTTCACTGAGGAAAATTCATGGAGACAGGAGAAATAGGTCCCCATCTCACATTTAATTCTACAGCATCATAGAGAGACCTAGCCAGGCCAGGTTTCAAATTCGAGGAGAGGGATCTGAACTTCGGGCTGTGAGGCTTTTAAGCTACTTCATTAGAAAGCATCATCCCTCCCTTGGCATAATGAAGGGCAAGGATACAAAACCTAAATAGTATAATGGAATCTTGGCATAAGCCTGTACTGTCAGGTCAGGGTTCATGACTGAGGGTCACTGGCTTCTTCCCTGGTATGATCAGAGGTTGAGGTGTGCACTTTGAGTTACAGTGATACAAGTGGCAAGTTATGTGGAGCATTCACCATGTCAGTGTTATGGTTATGAAGCACCATGCCTTCCCCCGGCAGGACAGGGAGAGGCTAGGCTCCATGTCTCGGAGTTGACCAGAGATGATTCATTGCTCTAAGCACTAGAGGCCTAGTCTCTCTCCATGGAGCTTTTCAGGAGGCCAACTCCTTTTCAGGGAGGCCAGCCAGCAGGGGGTCAATCCTGGACAAGTTAGCCCTTACCTTTTATTCAAATTTCTCCCTCAGTCTTGTTGACAGAAAAAATAGAGAGGTATCTAATACCAATAGACTCCCATTTTCATTGTCATGTGGTTGTACAAAAACTGCAGCTTATATTACATTCATCAACTGTTGGTACCATTTGTTATTTTATTTCATGTTTTGAACAGCTTTATAGAACAATATTTGACACATAATCAACTGCCAATATTTAAACTGTATAATCTAAAAGGGTTTGACATATGTCCACACCTATGAAACTAATACTGGATAATGAACAAGTCCATGCCCCTCAGAAGTGTTCCCAGGACGCTTGGTAATCCAGTCCATCCTTCATCTCAACAGATTTGGTCCTTCCCCCCTTTTTGTTTTATTACTTAGGTGCATGTGGCTTTGATTAAGTTATTCAGCTTCCATTTTATCATCTCCTTAATAAATATAAAGCTACCTTCAAAACCAGAATATTTTGAGGGATAGTGATTATAAAACAAAGGACTAGAGATACAACTGTTATTATAATACTAGTGGAAAGTAAAAATGGAACTGGCTATATATTAATTAGCCATTAATCTTAATGACAGAAACTTTGGGCCAGATTCCCACACTGATTCTACACAGACTTTAATGGACTCATTCAGTAAGGAAACTTGTTATGCAGGGTACTTCCAGCTCCCTGTCCTTTTGCTCCCTATCTCAAGTCTCCTTTCTTCCTTAGGCTCAGATTAGACCTCTCTCAGAGACAAGGTCTGGCCTTGGATAGAAGCATATAAAGTCTCCCTCCACCCAAATTCAGAGCTCAAAATCAAATTCCATTCTTGCTGGTGGTGTTAGCATCTGCTACACATACAAGATGCAGCCTAATTTCTCTGGTCTCAGTTCTGGTCTTAGGTTGCCCAAACCCACTCGTCCCCAATCTCTTAGCCAGAGTCCCCCATTCCTACAGCCTTAGCATTCTTAGTCCCCTATTCCTTAGCATTCTTCCCTTGCAGCTTGGCTCATCTCCCCAAGTTCGACTCTCTTGTCTGATCATCACTGCTTCGCTGAATTCTGTCCTGCAGCCTCTGATATACCAAACACATCAACCCCCACCACATCGTGGCCTCCCTGGCCCACCTGATCTGTCACCAACCATCAAATCCCAGCATGACAGTTTAATCCCCATGTCCATCCTCCCCTGGCCTAATTAATTTTGCATTTAAGCAGCTTCCATTATAAATTATACTTTTTTTTCTTTAGTCCTTAAGAGTCAGTGTAGACCTAGTAAAATAAAAGTAAGATTCTTTCATCTAAATGCAGGATCAGTGTTAAGAAATCTACCTTGCACATCAAAAATCATCTATATTTATTTAGTTAGTAATGCAAGATCAAGTGGGAAAAATAACATCTGAGTCCCATAAAATCTGTAAGTGAGAAAGGGTTGAATAAGAATGCGACACTCTAGCACTTTTAACATGTGTGCTCTTCAACTACTGGGGCTGATGTAGCCCAACTGAAGAGCGCACATGTTAAAAATATATAAAATACAAAAAGAAATTTTAAAAATATATATAAGTTGGCCTTATTTATAATTTGAGCCAATTTATAAATTGGGCAGTAGCTGTTACTATAAAAATATGCAATCTACAATATTAAATTGTGATTACAACAGAAATGTTGTCTTTAAGCCCTGAAAACTATGAAACATCTGTTATTCATCTCCACAGAGACAAGAAATTTAAACAGCAGCAAGAAAATTTAAGTTGGATGCGTGGGAGAACATGCAAAAACAGTGAGAATGGTTAAACCAAGGAGCAAGTTAGGGCAGCCTTTCTATCTTACCAATGACATGGACATTTTTTCTTAGATGATTTTAGAAATGCCATTTATAGACTTGAGGCTATCTTAGCACTATGGAGGTGATTCTAAATTGGAGATGGCTTACACCTGTAGGGGGAGTATTTCAAATGGAAATTTCCACTGCAGACAGAGATGCATGATTAAGAAGAGAGTACCTACAGAGATGAATGAACGTCATAAAACTAAATCCTGGACATCTTTCAATTTGTGACTCTAAAATTCAGCATCTTTATCAGGACTTGATGCCACTCTTTCAGATTTTTGGTTTAGGCTATTTCCACCCTAAATAGAAGAGGATTAAAATCTAGGAAAAGGAGAACCACCTCTTGTGACTCCAAAGGTATTCTGAGCAGGGTGGCTGCTCCCAGCTTCACCTCTCACTGATGAAATCAAACAGAAGGAATTGCAAATTCTTTAGGGCCACCTCTAGTGGGTTTTCTCAGTTGGCTGGAAAACCTCAAAGGTAAGGATTTAATTAGGAATTTAACATTGGCTTCGAAAAAGAAGTCACAATCTCTAAGTATTTCACACAGGGGAGAAGTCGAACCACTCACAAAAGAGTTTCCTGCTGAAAATTCTTTAGTAGTAAGGAGTGTGTCTCACTAATTGGGGTGATGGCCAAGAGGATGCTAGTAGCCAGCCCTTTGCCCAGGGTGGCTGCCTCCATTGGCAATATGCCCTTTTTGTCCACTCTGAAAGGCGCCCAGTGGGGAGGCCTGAGGAGCTACTGGTAGCCTTTGTGGAGAGGGCAGGTCTGGGCAGGCCTTGGGCCAGCAGGGCTGAGCAGCCACCTGCTGACAGGGCCTTTCTTCCTCATGAAGGAGTCCAGGGGATTCCATTAGAGAAAGTGTTGCTTCAAGCAAGCCGTGGCCACCTTTAATGATTTCCAGGGAAGGAAATTAGTCTCCCAAATCAATTATGACACTCAATTAGGTTATTTAGGCTGATGAATCCCAAGTGAAATCAGAGGATGGGACGTGTGGTTCAATGGCCTGCATGTCTCCTAGCTTCAGGGCTCAAGGGTTACCATGTTAGTATTTTGCTAAAATATTCCCTTTGTACCCTTGTAGTGCAAAGCTTGGTGCCAGCCCAGTCCTGGGCACAGTATTAGTGCCCAACAAAAAATGGCTGAGTGTAAATCTTCATGCCTCTCTTTTCTCTGAATTTGGTCAGTATCTAAGCACCCACTCTGGTGATCAGGAATGCTTGGTGTACATATTTTACATAATGAAAGTATGCTGAACATCTCTAATGTACAGTGTTTTCATTTCTTTACTGATTAAATGCTTAAATCACATGGATGTTTTTCATTAGTAAAAATGTCCAAATAATTTGTTTTTATATGAACACATGCCCCCCTTAATAAAGTGTGTAGGTAAAAAGAAACAAAGGTTAAATCCATACACAGGAACTATGCAATTCCTAGGAGACAGGGCCCATAACTTATCCCCATGTTAGAAGGTGAGCCACAAAAGGTGGCAGAGTCTCTGTGTGTAAGTGTTGCTGAAGAGACTGGCCTGTCATCAAGCCATCTTCCTCTATGCACAACATGAAGATTTCCCTGTTGTTCTGTAGCCCTTTTGGGCTCCTTCCCTGTGCCTCTGACCCTAACCCTGCACCTAGCCACCACAGGTCTTACCATTTCAGGGGTGCTGCGATTGGTTAAAGCAGTGGTCCCCAAACTTTTTGGCACCAGGGACAGGTTTCGTGGAAGACAATTTTTCCACAGATCTTGGTGGGGGGATGGTTTTGGGATGGTTCAAGCACATTACATTTATTGTGCACTTTATTTCTATTATTATTACATTGTAATATATAATGAAATAATTACACAACTCACCATAATGCTGACAGGAGGCAAAGCTCAGGTGGTAATGCGAGTGATGGGGAGCGGCTGTAAATACAAATGAAGCTTCTCTCGCTCGCCCGCTGCTCACCTCCTGCTGTGCGGCTCGGTTTCTAACAGGCCACGGATCACTATCAGTCCATGACCCAGGGGCTGGGGACCCCTGGTTTAAAGACACCCAGCTAAGGACGCAACAAGTGACCAAAACCTACCCTGAGCCTTACTCCCCAGGCCATGCTCTCTGCTCACTAAACCAAATGCCCTACCCCTGCCTAAAGGGGGCACTTTTTTCTAATTTGCACTAAGGCACTAACCCACCCAGCTGAGGTCCTGTAGACGTGCTTAGTTGCATTATTGTGGTTGTCTCTAAACTACTTCTAACAATACAGCAACTTCATTGAAAGTCTTGTGAAAGTCTTGGTAGATGTCCGTACCTGCAGAGTTGTATTGCACCAAACCCCAGAAAGAGATAAAAGAGACTTATAGAAAGTCAATATCTAAAATAGAGTCCCAGAATTTTCCAGAATTGAGGAAATATGCGTTCACAGACACAGGAAGCACGACATGTGCCAAAAAATAAATAAATAAAAAGAAATCCCTATCTGAATACATTTTAGTGAAACTACACAACACCAAAGACAAAGGGAAAACCTTAAAAGCAACAGGAAAAAACGATCCACAAATTACAGGTAGATTCTCCAGCACAATGAGGAAAGCCAGCAAACAGTGAAATAATATTTTCAAAGTGCTGACAGAAAATAACTGCCAACTTATATCCTCAGAACAATTGTCTTTCAAGCATAAAGGCAAAACAAAGACATTTTTGGCAAACAAAAGTTGAAATCAAAATTTTAAATCAACTATATTCCCTGAAACTAACACATTTTAAATCAACTATATCCCTATAAAACTAAAATATTTTAAAAAATAATAAAAATAAACCTACTTATATCCTGAAACTTGCCAAAAAAAAAATTGAAGTCATCAGTAAAACATCTTTACTAAAGGAATTTCCAAAGGCGATTATCAGGAAGAGGGAAAATGATCCCAAGAAAGAAAATATGGGAGCCACAAGAAGAAAAGTAAAATTATTTGTATAAAATAGTAATAATTCAAATTTGGTGGCTTAAAAGAAGACAGAAACACTAAAGATGGTGAGAGAGTGATCAGAATTAAAATATATTAAGGATATATGTATTCTTCAAGAGAGAGACTAAGGCACTGATTACTGACTTCTTTAAGCTTATTTCCAAATTTCAAGGGTGATCACTAAAACAACAGAATTACAATGAAAAACTTTCAAAAAAATAGAGGAAAGAAAAAACAAAATATTACATCAACCCCCAAAAGGCAGGAAGATAATTGGAGGAAGCAAAGAAAATGTGAATCAAATAGAAGAAACAAAGTATGATGGTTAAAAAAAAAAAAAGCCCCAATATATCAGTAATCACAGTAAGCATAATTGTCTTACACTTGCCAGTTAAAAATAGAAGTATCAGACTGGATGAAAGGTAAAATTCAACTATATATTGTTTACAAGTAGTATACCAAAAACATACCTAAGGACATGAAATAGTGGAAAATAAGGACAGGAAAAACTAGCCATGCAAATACTAATCAAAATAGAGTTGGGCTAGCTATAATAATACAGATGAGATAGACTTTGAGACAAAAAACCATTCCTATGGATAGAGAATGTCCCAATATAACAACAAAAGTTTCAACTCCCCAGGAAGATATAACAATTCTAAAATTGCATATAACAAATAGTTTCAAATGATATAAATCAAAAGTTGACAGAAGCATAGAGAGAAATGGACAAGTCCTTTCTCATAGTGGGAGATTTCAACACACCTCCTTCAATTATGAATAGGTCAAAGAGACTAAGAAAACAAAACACGAGTAGAAATATAGTGGCATTTTGTTGTACAATAATTTTATTTTTAAAAATCAGAAATAGAAATAACTGCTACTCTGAAGATAAGGCCTCAATCTAATCCCAGTAAAAAGCAAAGGAACCTTATGCTTTATTTAAGCTGAGAAGCCTCATGATTGTTGTATGTATAATTTCCAGTAGGCATTGTGAAAATTTTAAATTGTTTAGAGATCTTCTACATTACTAACTCAATTTCATCCACTAATCTAGTGAAACCCACACACTTTCAATGTATTAACATAGAAGATTTGAACAACATAATTCATAAATTCAGTTTAATTAACATATAGACAAATCTGTACCCAACAATTTAAGATTACACATTCTTCTGAAGAACGCATGGAATATTTATGAAAATTGACCAAGAGTAGGCCATAGAGTAATTCTCAAGAAATATCTAATAAATGGTATCTGACCACAACATAATTAAGTTTAAAATAATATTATATAAAAGTCAATTATATGTTTATGTAGGAAAATGTAAGTACAAAAAAAGGAACCTAGGAATACTAGAAGCAAATACTTATATGTTTTTATTATTTCCCAGACCTCTTCCTATATGTTTTGCATATTAATTCATTTACTATTTATAATAGCCCTTTGAAGTGAGCATAATTATATCCCCATTTTAAAGATGAAGAAACTAAGGCACAGTGAGGTTATATAAGTTTGCATTACACAGCTGGTAAATGGCAGAATTCAAATCCAGGCAGTCTGGTGCCAGATTCTAAACACTACGGCTCTATTCTTTACTGCTTCTCAAAAGACATGCACGATCTTTCTGGGTAAATCCATAAAGTTTTATTGAAAGATATTCAGACCTAATAAGTCAAAGTATATACCACATTTCTGATTAGAAAGACCCCCAAATCATTAAGATATCAATTTGCCCTCAAAATTGTTCCCTAAATTTAATGTAATTTCAATCAAAATCTCAAGAAGTTGTTTCTAGGAATTCAACAAAGTGATGCTAAAATTCATATGAAAAGAACAAACAGTCAATAATGCTAAGATATTCCTAGAGAAGAAGAGTAAGATGAGATGACTTGCCCCACCAGATATAAAGACTTTCTGTATAGTTTATTAATTAGAGTGGTATGGGGCTGGCATAGAAATAGATAAATTTGACCAAAGTGAACTTAATTTCTGCTAAACCTTGCTTCTACCACCTGGCTATAAAGAGCTTTCAACCTGTGGAACAACTGCTCCCTCATATTAAGGAATGAATTTGGTAAATCATTTTTACTTTTATCCTCACAGGTGGTCACAGACACTAATTTTCCAATTCTATTTAAGTCTATTGATATAATTAGTGTGGTCAGTTCCAATTTAGAAGAATATGGAACACCAAGACTCTTTTACAGAGGGGGGCATACAATTTTTTTGGCCAAATCAGGACACCTTTGAGAATGAGAGGGAGCCCTATTTATAATTAAGTTATACCTGTCAAACCAGGATAGACACCCTACTTTCACTCTATTCTTTGCTCTTTTAACAACTAGTTTGTTCTATCAGTTACGCCAACTATTTCTAAGCCAACCAATACTTTTAAAAAAACTATTGGTCATAGAGTGACTTAAGGATCATGACATACATCTTTTTACAAGCCCACCTTGACCAATAAACCAGCTTGACACTCACAGTTTGAGCAGTGGATAGGATACACAGTGATATTTGAGACAATCATTAGGGAACCTCTTTACTGGTTTCCAGTCTGCTCCTGATTCAACCCAGTTTCCATTCACTTTTCCCTCATTTACAATCCCACACCTGCTTAGTGGACTCAGCATTTGCATGTGGGCTCTCAATTCTGAAACTCTCAGTGCCCCTGTAGGCGATGGCCTCAAAACTTCCCACTGGCTGTCTCCACAATTCTCTACCCCAGAAAGGCAGCTCTCTACACTATTCTCCACCCACCCATCACTGGGAGCCAGTCCCAGACCCAGGCCTCTGGTTGGACTGCCCTCTGGCCTACCAGAACCCAGGGGTGGGTTTCAGATACAACTTGGTCACAGACACTGCCAATCCTCAACACGAGGAGCTCCCAAAGTGGGAAAAACATATGTTGGTGGGGTTTCTGGGCAGGGGAGCAATGCTTGATGATCTGTTTTAGAGAAAGATACGCATCCTTAAAAACATGCCCCTGGTTTCTCATTCTTGTTCACTGTTCAAATTAATAGCTAAACAGGAAACCTAATAAAATAAAGGAAACGTAGAAACTTTGAACTCCTGAGAGGTAAATATGAAAAGTTACTCCTCTAATTATAAATAGGCGGCCATACAATTTCTTTTCGCCAAATCAGGACACCTTTGAGAATGAGAGGGAAAGCACTCTTTTTATGTTTAATATTTAGCTTAGCCATAGTTATTTTTACTAAGGAATTCCTCCAATGCTTTTTGCTAGACTAAGGAAGAAAACTACTTTTCACCTAAACAAGAGAAAAATATTATTCAGCATTTACACGTTGGTGCCCGACCTTGGCTGTACAATGCAATCACATAGGGAGTTTTGAAAAAAAACAATAAACAAACTGATGTCTGGATCCCATGCCTAGAGATTCTGATTTAAGTGATCTGGAATGTCAGAGGGCAGAGAGCAGAAGCAAGAAGAACTACAATCCTGCAGCCTGTGGAACAAAAACCACATTCACAGAAAGATAGACAAGATGAAAAGGCAGAGGGCTACGTACCAGATGAAGGAACAAGATAAAACCCAGGAAAAAAACTGAATGAAGTGGAGATAGGCAATCTTCCAGAAAAAGAATTCAGAATAATGATAGTGAAGATGATCCAGGGCCTCAGAAAAACAATGGAGGCAAAGATCAAGAAGATGCAAGAAATGTTCAACAAAGACCTAAAACAATTAAAGAACAAACAAACAGAGATGAACAATACAATAACTGGAATGAAAAATACACTAGAAGGAATCAATAGCAGAATAACTGAGGCAGAAGACTGGATAAGTGACCTGGAAGACAGAATGGTGGAATTCACTGCCACAGAAGAGAATAAAGAAAAAAGAATGAAAAGAAATGAAGACAGCCTAAGAGACCTCTGGGACAACATTAAACACAAAAACATTCGCATTATAGGGGTCCTAGAAGGAGAAGAGAGAGAGAAAGGACCAGAGAAAATATTTGAAGAGATTATAGTCGAAAACTTCCCTAACACGGGAAAGGAAATAGCCACCGAGGTTCCAGAAGCACAGAGAGTCCCATACAGGATAAACACAAGGAGAAACACGCTGAGACACATAGTAATCAAACTGGCAAAAATTAAAGACAAAGAAAAATTATTGAAAGCAGCAAGGGAAAAATGACAAATAACATAGAAGGGAACTCCTATAAGGATAACAGCTGATTTTGCAGAAACTCTACAAGCCAGAAGGGAGTGGCATGATATGCTTAAAGTGATGAAAGGGAAGAACCTACAACCCAGATTACTCTACCCAGCAAGGGTCTCATTCAGACTTGACAGAAATATCAAAAGCTTTAAAGACAAGCAAAAGCTAAGAGAATTCAGCACCACCAAACCAACTCTACAACAAATGCTAAAGGAGCTTCTCTAAGTGCGAAACACAAGAGAAGAAAAGGACCTACAAAAACAAACCCAAAACAATTAAGAAAATGGTAATAGGAACATACATATCGATAATTACCTTAAATGTGAATGGATTAAATGCTACAACCAAAAGACACAGGCTTGCTGAATGGATACAAAATCAAGACCCATATATATGCTGTCTACAAGAGACCTACTTCAGACCTAGGGACACATATAGATTGAAATTGAGGGGATGGAAAAAGATATTCCATGCAAATGGAAATCAAAAGAAAGCTGGAGTAGCAATACTCATATCAGATAAAATAGACTTTAAAATAAAGAATGTTACAAGAGACAAAGAAGGACACTACATAATGATCAAGGGATCAATCCAAGAAGAAGATATAACAATTATAAATATATATGCACCCAACATAGAAGCACCTCAATACATAAGGCTAGTGCTAACAGCTATAAAAGAGGAAACTGACAGTAACACAACAATAGTGGACAGTAACTTACACCAATGGACAGATCATCCAAAACGAAAATAAATAAGGAAACAGAAGCTTTAAATGACACAGTAGACCAGATAGATTTAATTGACATTTATAGGACATTCCATCCAAAAACAGCAGATTACACTTTCCTCTCAACTGCGCAGGGAGCACTCTCCAGGATAGACCACATCTTGGGTCACAAATCAAGCCTCAGTATATTTAAGAAAACTGAAATCATATCAAGCATCTGTTCTGACCACAACGCTATAAGATTAGAAATCAATTACAGGGAGAAAAACATAAAAAGCACAAATACATGGAGGCTAAACAATACGTTACTAAGTAACCAAGAGATCATTGAAGAAATCAAAGAGGAAATCAAAAAATACCTAGAGACAAATGACAATGAAAACAGGATGATCCAAAACCTATGGGATGTAGCAAAAGCAGTTCTAAGAGGGAAGTTTACAGCTATACAAGTCTACCTCAAGAAACAAGAAAAATCTCAAATAAACAATCTAAACTTACACCTAAAGGAACTAGAGAAAGAAGAACAAACAAAACCCAAAGTTAGTAGGAGGAAAAATATCATAAAGATCAGAGCAGAAATAAATGAAATAGAAACAAAGAAAAAAATAGCAAAGATCAATAAAACTAAAGGATGGTTCTTTGAGAAGATAAACAAAATTGATAAACCATTAGCCAGACTCATCAAGAAAAAGAGGGAGAGGACTCAAATCAATAAAATTAGAAATGAAAAAGGAGAAGTTACAACAGACACTACAGAAATACAAAGTATCCTAAGAGACTACTATAAGCAACTCTATGCCAATAAAATGGACAACCTGGAAGAAATGGACAAATTCTTAAAAAGGTATAACTCTCCAAGACTGAACCAGGAAGAAATAGAAAATATGAACAGACCAATCACAAGTAATGAAATTGAAACTGATTAAAAATCTTCCAACAAACAAAAGTCCAGAACCAGATGGCTTCACAGGTGAATTCTATCAAACATTTAGAGAAGAGCTAACACCCATCCTTCTCAAACTCTTCTAAAAAATTGCAGAGGAAGGAACACTCCCAAACTCATTCTATGAGGCCACCATCACCCTGATACCAAAACCAGACAAAGATACTACAAAAAAAAAAAGTTACAGACCAATATCATTGATGAACATAGATGCAAAAATGCTCAACAAAATACTCGCAAAGAGAATCCAACAACACATTAAAAGGATCATACACCATGATCAAGTAGGATTTATCCCAGGGATGCAAGGATTTCTTCAGTATATGCAAATCAATCAATGTGTTACACCATATTAACAAACTGAAGAATAAAAACCATATGATCATCTCAGTAGATGCAGAAAAGGCTTTTGACAAAATTCAACACCGTTTATGATAAAAACGTTCCAGAAAGTGGGCATAGAGGGAACCTACCTCAACATAATAAAGGCCATATATGACAAACCCACAGCAAACCTCATTCTCAATGGTGAAAAACTGAAAGCATTTCCTCTAAGATCAGGAACGAGATATGGATGTCCACTCTCACCACCATTATTCAACATAGTTTTGGAAGCTCTAGCCACAGCAATCAGAGAAGAAAAAGACACAAAAGGAATACAAATTGGAAAAGAAGTAAAGCTGTCACTGTTTGCAGATGACATGATACTATACATAGAGAATCCTAAAGATGCTACCAGAAAACTACTAGAGATAATCAGTGAATTTGATAAAGTAGCAGTATACAAAATTAATGCACAGAAATCTCTTGCATTCCTATACACTAATGATGAAAAATCTGAAAGAGAAATTAAGGAAACACTCCCATTTACCATTGCAACAAAAAGAATAAAATATCTAGGAATAAACCTACCTAAGGAGACAAAAGACCTGTATGCAGAAAACTACAAGACACTGATGAAAGAAATTAAAGATGATACCAACAGATGGAGAGATATACCATTGACTTGGATTGGAAGAATCAACACTGTGAAAATGACTATACTACCCAAAGCAATCTAGAGATTCAATGCAACCCCTATCAAATTACCAATGGCAATTTTTATAGAACTAGAACAAAAAATCTTAAAATTTGTATGGAGACACAAAAGACCCCCAAGTAACCAGAGCAATCTTGAGGGAAAAAAACGGAGCTGGAGGAATCAGGCTCCCTGACTTCAGACTATACTACAAAGCTACAATAATCAAGACAATATGGTACTGCCACAAAAACAGAAATAGAGATCACTGGAACAGGACAGAAAGCCCAGAGATAAACCCACACACATATGGTCACCTTATCTTTGATAAAGGAGGCAAGAATATACAATGGAGAAAAGACAGCCTCTTCAATAAGTGGTGCTGGGAAAACTGGACAGCTACATGTAAAAGAATAAAATTAGAACACTCCCTAACACCATGCACAAAAATAAACTCAAAATGGATTAAAGACCTAAATGTAAGACCAGACACTATAAAATTCTTAGAGGAAAACAAAGGAAGAACACTCTTTGACATAAATCACAGCAAGATCTTTTTTGACCCACCTCCTAGAGTAATGGAAATAAAAACAAAAATAAACAAGTGGGACCTAATGAAACTTCAAAGCTTTTGCACAGCAAAGGAAACCATAAACAAGACCAAAAGACAACCTGCAGAATGGAAGAAAATATTTGCAAATGAATCAACAGACAAAGGATTAATCTTCAAAATATATAAACAGCTCATGCAGCTCAATATTAAAAAAAAACAAACAACCCAATCCAAAAATGGGCAGAAGACCTAAATAGACATTTCTCCAAAGAAGACATACAGATGGCCAAGAAGCACATGAAAAGTGCTCAACATCACTAATTATTAGAGAAATGCAAATCAAAACTACAGTGAGGTATCACCTCACCCCCATTAGAATGGGCATCATCAGAAAATCTACAAACAACAAATGCTGGAGAGGGTGTGGAGAAAAGGGAACTCTCTTGCACTGTTGGTGGGAATGTAAATTGATACAGCCACTATGGAGAACAGTATGGAGGTTCCTTAAAAAACTAAGAACAGAATTACCATAAGATCCAGCAATCCCACAACTGGGCATATACCCAGAGAAAACCATAATTCAAAAAGACACATGCACCTCAATGTTCATTGTAGCACTATTGATAATAGCCAGGTCATGGAAGCCACCTAAAGGCCCATCGACAGATGAATGGATAAAGAAGATGTGGTACATATATACAATGGAATATTACTCAGCCATAAAAAGGAGCGAAATTGGGTCATTTGTTGAGACATGGATGGATCTAGAGACTGTCATACAGAGTGAAGTAAGTCAGAAAGAGAAAAACACATATTGTATATTGACGCATGTATGTGGAACCTAGGAAAATGGTACACTGGTTTGCAGGGCAGAAGATGAGACACAGATGTAGAGAACAAATGTATGGACACCAAGGGGGGAAGCGGCAGGTTGGGTGAGGGTGGCGTTGTGATGAATTGGGAGATTGGGATTGACATGTATACACATGTGTATGTACACACATACACACAATTTGATGTGTATAAAATTGATGGCTAATAAGAAGCTGCTATTTAAAAAAAATAAATAAAATGAAAGCATAAAAAAAAGTGATCTGGAATGTGCCCAGCCATCAGGGGTTTCACAGCCCTATGGGTGATTCTAAAGTAATTAATATAATAAATGTAATGTAATGTTGAGGACTGCTGACAACCTGTCAAAGGCTAAACGTGTATACAAGACTTTATTGACTCTTCACAACCCTGTGAACTGCCAGCCCTGCAGGTGAGGAAACTAGGGCTCAGAGAAGTTAAGTAAATTACCCATGACCACACAGCCAGTAAGGGTCTGAAACAAGATTTGAAATTAAATCTGTATGACTTCAAAGTCCATGCACATAACCATTAATAAGTGAGGGAAAGCTGTCATTATGGGGAAAGGCACTTACATATGGATAAGGACCTGCTTAGCAACTTCAATTTCCTACTCTAGAGCCATTTCATTCCTACTTGAATGAACACGCCAAGGCCTAATCTCTAGAATCAATCTTGTTCTTAAAAGACACATTAAGAGTTTGCCAACTGTATCCATCAGGCTTGCCTCCTAGATCTGATAACTAGGCTCTCACCTTATGCCTATGGACTGAAGTACTGACATGTCCCCTACTCCAGTAAGGAGGAGCATAAAGCATGCACAGTGGTATTGGAGTCTTGGGTTCAAATCCCTTCTCTGTCTTACTGTATCCTTGTGACTTTGGACAAGTCAGTTAACCCTGCTGAGTCTCAATTCCACATTTACAGAATATAAAAAATAAAACCTATATTGCAGGGCCATAGTTAGGAATGAACAAGATAAAAAATATAAAAAGCTAGTAGCATAATACCCATCCTATAGAAGCTCAATAAAGAGTAGATGTCATATAGTTATTATTAATATTACTGTGATGATTATTATTACCTGGTATACCATTCCAGTGGAGTGTGTTGCTTTATTCTTTCAAAAATAACTTGAATGTTGACATTGAAACCCACTCTTTGAGCCTCAACCTCAAAGATGAACAGCCCAACCTCCATGATGCTTGAGGCTTGCCTTCCAGAACTTCAGCCTGGTACCCACGGTCAGAACCTACTTCTGCTGCTTCTCCTGGAAACACTGAAGGTTTTCTCAATGCAAAGTCTATGCCCATTCAGTTCCCTGCAAATCACCCACCTCAGGGCCGTTCCAGACCGCCGTGTGGTCCCAAGAAGTGTGCTCTCTCAGTTTCCACGTCTCCAATCCTCTCCTCTCTGGCCCATCTTGTTACATCCATGGCAACCCATGTTATGACTTCTGCCAAATAAAAAGCATAATGTTAACACATTGATTTGTGCATCATATACTCAACACAATTGGTTTAAAAACTTGGGCCCGAGGGTGAGGCAAACCTTCCCAGTTTCCTGAAAGGGACCCTAGCCTAACCCCAAACCACAAATGTGGTGGGGCCCAAACCCGCATTTATTCCAATCACTGCATAAGCAACATAGATAAAGAGGCATAATTCCCTTGAAAGATTTTCAAGTTTCTCCTTTAAGTGTGTTTCCCTCACAACTGTGGTACTAAACTATGGCCACGGCCTCAAGACCAAATTACAGCTTTTGGCAGATGGTTTCAGTCTGGTGGTTACAGCAATGAATGTGGAGTCAGGAATCCTGGAGTCTCAGCCAACTATTCCCTGGGTAACCACAAGCAAGTTAGTTGCCCTTGTCTCAGTTTTTCTGTCAGTTAAATGGGGTAACTTTTTCTTTCTTCCAACTACTTCAAAGGCAAAGGTTATGACAATTAATTACCCCATGGCCCACTAAACCTGGAACTTTCCGTGCAGTAATGAAGCTACTGTCAGCTTTTTCCTTCCAAGTCTAGTAATTTAATCCTAAAATACTGTATGTTTTGAGTGTCCAAGTGTTACACCTGGAGGCTCATTTGGAGGCATTAATATCTAGGGTTACTGAGCCATGTACCCCATTGCCCTAATACTGGCTGATGGAGGCAGAATCATGTTCTAAAACATTAAACCAAAAAGCCTGGATTTAGCTCAAGGGGACAGCATTGCTAAATCACACAGGTGGCTTTCTTTAACCTCAAGTGCCCTGGCTTCCCCATAACATAAGCATCTGATACTGTTTGAAAAATACTCTGTAGAATAGTTGGTATTCACAGGCAAACAAGGTCTGGCGAAGTTTCCCAACTCTGCTTCCTGCCCTTGTGTGACACCAACATATTTCTTTTATTTGCCATGTTTCTATTACTTTTAGTTCTAAAGGGATCCTTTTTCCCATAATCCATATTTTAACGATATTTTAACACTGAGAAATTCTATTAGCCCCTTGCATACAACCACTAACAGACCTCTGGAGGTGAGAACCTACCTACAGATACTACTTTTAGAGTGTCTTTGAGAGAGAAATAACTTTAAGCTTGAGTTTTTGTGGTTGATAAAAGTGATAGCCATTCGGAAAGGAAAAAAATTATATATGTTATTTTTAAAAGAACTTAAATTATTATTTAATTACTGATTTTTCTCTTTAATATTGTCTTGTATGCATGTCGCTTCTGAATAAAAATGTAAACTTTGACAGTTTAGCAGAATATTGAAGCATCACTACATAATGTAGATTATGAATACAGTTTACTCTGTTTTCTGGAATGGTTAACTGACATATGAAATAGAAAGAAAAAACTCATCACATTCATTCTCTCTTAGTGTTAATAAACACAAATTAATTATAGTACTGGGAATTTGAGCCAATAATAGTCCAGAAATTTAAATAGTATGTTTCATTATTAATGCTTATATATATATAAGACATGTATATGTCTTAAAAAGGACTCAAAAAAGTTCTATATTGCATATACATTAGGTATGGGAGATTAATTCACTTTGAACCCATATAGTGTAGTGGAAAGATTATTCATTAATTAGAATTTCAGCTTTCCAGGTTCTGCTTCAAGTCTGTATGACTTCAAAGTCTCTTCTTTGTTCTGCCACTAACTCTCCTTGTGACTTTGAGGGAATCCCTTTATATTTTTGGAATCTAGTTTCCTGACAGTTATGGGTTGAATTGTGTCTCCCCAACCAACCAATAAAAAGATGTTTTGAAATCCTAACCTGCAGTACCTCAGAATGTGAACTTATTTGGAAATAGGGCCCTTGCAAATGAGATTAGTTAAGAAGTATGACTCCAGAAGTCATACTGGAGTAGGGTATGATCCGATATGACTGGTGTCCTTATTAGAAGACAGTCACTGAAGACAGACGCACAGGGAGAACGTCATGCAACAACAAAGGCAGAGACTGGATTTATGTAGTTGCAAGCCAAGGAACACCAAACTGTGAGCAAACCATTAGAAGCTAGAAAGAGGCAAGGAAATATTCCCCTACAGGTTTCAGAGAGAGCATGGCCTACCCACATCTTGATTTGAGACTTCTAGTCTCCAGAACTATGAGACAATAAATTTCTATTGTTTGAGCCACCCAGTTTGTGGTACTTTGTTATGGCAGCCTTAGCAAACGAAAATACAATCTTTAAATTGAGAAGACTGGATTCTGAAAGACTTATCCATAAATATATTTTTATCATTTGAAGTCAGAGGTCAACATACTTTTTTCTGTGAAGGGCCAGATAATAAATATTTTAGGCCTTGCAGGTCATGCAGTCTCTATAACAAGCACTCAAGTCTGCTGATGGAAAGCTGTCGTAGACAATATGTAAATAAATGCGAGTGGCTGTGTTCCAATAAAACTTTATTTATAGTCACTGAAATTTGAATTTCATATAATTTTCCTAAGTCATAAAACATTATTCTTTAAAAAATTTTTTCCCCTACCATTTAAAAATGTACAAACCATTCTTAGCTCTCAGACCACACAAAAACAGACAGGGGACTGGATTTGGTCTGCAGGCTGCAGTTTGCTGAATCCTGTTCCAAGTTGTTGACATTAGTACAATGGACTTGGTAGAAAGCATGATAGAAGAGCAATATGCAGCCTTTACCCAAGACACATAAGCTAAGCAGTGGATGACTTTCTGCAGATAATAATAATTGTATTCATGGAGCTATATCTCTCTATGTATAATAAAAATAGTTTTTATAAAACCATCTGAGAATCACATTTAAAAATGGAGTAGTAGGTTTTTTAAAAACTGCATTTCATTACTTTATCTCTTTAGTGGTCAAAGTTAAATAGAATAAATATTAAAAATGAAAACTATTATCATTTATTGAGCACTTACAGTGTCAAGCTCTCTGCTAAATGCTGTATACAATTATCTCATTAATCATACAATAACCCCACAAGTTACATAGGCCTATATCCCCTTTACAGATGAGGCTTAGAAAGATTAAGCAATGCACCTGAGGCCACACAGCTAGTACTTAACTGAGCCCAGAATAAAACAGGTGATTCTGACTCCAAGGTTCATAAATAAAGCCACTTTATATACTGTTGTTAATTTCTTATACTGGTTAATTTCAAATGTTCAATTTCCAAATGTGGTAATTTACTATAATTAATTGTATTATTATAATTAATAACAAAACCTACAATTTTATTAATAATAAATAAGAACGAATTAATAATCAAATATACAATTCACCATAGAATGGAAAGAATGGATAGAACAGAAAGAACAAAAAAATGGAAGAAAATTATATTTTATTTTCCTCTTTAAGTTAGATCAAATATAACATTTGATTTCTTTGACTCAAATACTGGAATTACTAATGGGTCCAGCCTTAGTCTTAAACTATTTAGCTCTGGAAAAAAAATTGAAAACAATATAAAACTGGATACTGTTTTATGATATACTCTTTTATTACCACCTCATCAAAAAGAAGGTGGGAAAAAACCCAAACCAACCTGTTGATAGCATATGTGATTAAGTTCCTCATTCAAGTATATTGACAGATGGCAGAAAAGAGACAAAAGGATAGAGATGCCAGGGAGATGGAGGATGTTGTAACCAAATACAAAATCATCTGGATCCTTTGTGACCTAGGTCCCTTTGTGACCTAGCGTTTGTGTTTAAGTTAAACCTTTTGTTTCATCACCTGACAGATCACAGACCGAATTTCCAACCTGAAGTATTCTTTTGGCAAGCATGGGGCACCAAAGTATTCTTTGAGGAAATTATACACTTCATCTATATAAAGGTTAAGTCAATGAAATTATTAAGTGGTAGAACAGGATTTAAAAGCTTAACCTCCAAGAATGCCATCATGCCTGGCACACAGAGAGCTTACAATATGCCCAATATGAAACGTCCACAGAATGCAAACCCAGCAATCTGCTTTGTGTTACTTTCTAATAAATGTCAATGAGGAAAGTGTTTATAACTTGAAAAAGGAGGAGGTTGGGGGGGATCCAGTAGCTTGCCACATGGAAGTATATCTCCTTGTCGATTCCAGGAAAATGTCAAATCAGTACAACTGTTCCAAGACTCTTGGTCTTCACTTCTGCATTGATTAAACTGCACGTGCTATGTTTTTGGCATAATGAGCTGCATTCATAATGGTTGACATCCAAAGGTTCAATAAGAATAGCAGGCCTCACAGATTTCAGTGAATATAATATAGTCATTTTGCAGTTGTGCAAATTAAGACACATGGAATAAACAACTTGCTTCAAAACAAGTTAGAATTAGAAGTCAGCAATACGATTCAAGTCTAGCTTCAGTGTCTTCTATTTACCTTCTCTGGGATGGCTGGAGCTTAATTTTGGTTCCCTTGTTTCAATGGTGGCTATATAGAATCAGTTCTCACTTCCAAAGCTGAAATGAATGAATTATGGAACTCTCACTACATCTTATGACCAGCTTTTGCCCATTTAGTTTGGCTCAACTGACATTATTAAGGACTTTACTAGATTTAAAGGTGAAAAGGCTGAATACAGACAGACCCCACCCATGAGGACTTGAGATTCTAATGAAGGGAGGGGAAAAAACCCTCAAAGCAGATAATTTCAATTATATGAAGCTAAAAAATAAGATAAAGGTATTGAGTGCAATGGGAAGCTGGAGGAGGGGCACTGAGCCCAACGTGGGGGTCCAAAGAAGGCTTCCAAGAGGGGATAGTGCCCTAAAATGAATCCTAAAATGGTAATGAGGATTTATCCAACTGAAGAAAGGAGGAAGGGCATCCCAGCTTGGGAAACTGCATGAGTAAAGCCAAGAGGCAGGAAATATCATAGAATATGCTGGCAAAACATGCTATGGGGATACAGAGCAGAATTAACCTGAAAATTGTAATTCATGCCTTCCTAAATGGAAAAAATTAACTATCTGGAGAATAATGTTAAAAGCTTTAAATTCAGTGTGCACTGTAACTCGGAAACTTATTGTTACTATATGATGCCCATATCAGGAGGGAGAATTTGGTCCTAGAGCTATCCTCTATAAAAATGGATTTATGTTTAGAAAACCAAAATACTCCGTTTGTCTCCTGGTTGGTTACACAGCTCACACCAGTTCTCAGGTCAGTGCCCTCATTGAGTGAAAGCTTGCTGTGACTCCAGGTAAGACAAATAGAAACCCAATGGCTTCTCAAGTATAATTCCCTGAAAATTATTTACTGAATATCCTGCACACTGGCGTTTCTTCCCAGGGCTTCTAGGCAGTACTTTGCACTTCTATCCCAGAGTCACTTGCTATAAGGAAAGAAAAATGGTGGGCAGGAAACCAAGAATGGTACCCTCTCTGCCTCAAGGTCACAATTGGGTGCCAAGTTATGGAATTTGTCAGGCAATTACTCAAAGGTTTGGAGGGGAAAACCTCCATTATTAAGAGAACCTCAGACCCACCTAGGTTTTAGCCTTGAGGGGAGACACTCTAGGTGGGAAAAGGCAGTTGTTCAAGAACTTCCAGCTTCCTCCCATTGAATTTTTGTCCCCCTCATTTCTATGCTTTGATGATCGGTACTACCACCCCCTGGGTGGTGCCTCTATGACTTGGGCACTAGAGCAGTACAGGGTACCTTTGGCTCTCCAACTACAACAGGATGAAGTTTCCGAAAACACTCAGTATGAAAGAACAACAACAACAACAGTAGAAGGACAGTATCTAGTTAAGCTAAAAATGTAATGGCTTCTCACTATCCAAAATTCATTTCTTAGGATAAACACTAACTCCAAAAGGTAATACAACTTCATTAGCACCTTACACTCATTCCTTTCTCCTGTCCTCCGTCCTGTGTCTGAGAGACGCAATAACACTTTCTCTTCTACAGGGTCAAACACCTGGTCACCAAGGCCCTTTCTGGCCAAGACCAAGAAAACATTTTCAGTCTGCATTAGAGTTAGTAGTTAAATAGGCCCTGAGTCAGACTGCCTGGGTTTGAACACCAGCTCCATCACTTACTAGCTCTATGAGCTTAAGTAAATTACTTAGCTTCTTTGCGTCTGTTTCCTCATCTGTAGAATGGAATAACAGTACTTAGAATTAAATGAGAAAATGCATATGCTACATTTGTCACACACAGCATAAGATTAATAATTATTAGTAGTTATCTCTTTCTCATCTAGGACTCTAAAATTTAGAAGCCATATTATTAAAGACATGATGTTGCACTGAACTCTGGTAACTGAAACAATGGTGTCACTCTTCAACTCTGCATCTTCTACATAACTACAGGAGGTGGCATGATCTCTTATGACTCAATAGTACTGCAGTATACTAACCATAATCTTACCTCAAAACTTTCCTCCAGGTTGCTCTCTCTGCCTATAATGTTCTAGCTCCTGACTCACTCCCACAGACTCTGAGGTGGATGTGACTCGTGCTCAACAATGCACAGCTCTCTACTCCTTCCTGAGCATACCAGCTCTTTGCACTTATGTAGGGCTGTGAACTCAGATCGGGTCAATGGTCTTTTAACAGTGGAGAAAAGCACCGCATAACCTCCCCGCTTTTGGTGAAGTCGTGTCACCCGTGTGTCAAGATCAAAGTCCATGTGATAGACCTGACTCACCAAGTGTATAGCTGTCTCACAGAACATACTCCACGTAAGCAAGAAATAAACTTTTAAGTGTTAAGCTACGATGATTTGCTACCCTAGCTTAAGCCTGGCCCATCCTGAATAATACACACCACTTACATCCCACTCCCACATCAACCTTACATCTCCCACCTCCCCATCCACCTAATAGGTTCCTTGTCAATCTTCAGATCATGACTTATCTGTTCCTCAGAGAAGCCTAATAGTCATCCTTTCTTAAGTAGGTACCACCCTTACTATTCTTAATATTGAGCTGTTTTTCTTTAATATTATTTCCCTCATAATTTGTAATTAATTACACATTTGTCCACTTGTTTTTTCCTTGTCTCCACCACTAGACTATAAGATACACAAGAAATCTATAAGAACATCTAGGTTGTACTTTCCAATAAAACAGAAAAATAAACTAGGGCTTAGAACATCATTAGGTCTTAGAACAGTGTTTGTATTTTTTAAATTTTTATTTATTTACTTATTGTATTTTTTTAAAAAAATAAATTAACATCTATCCATCAAAAGAAGTATATATAAAGTAGCAGGAAGTTTGCTGTTTCATAATATGGACAATGGCATTGGAAGAAAGACAAATTCCACTGGACTACATGCTGGGCCAGAAATTTGTACAGAGACTTGACTACAAAAAAGTTTTGTACACAGAAGAAACTCAAGGGCATGAAAAAATTCACAGCTAAGAGGAAAATCAGCAGAGCGTCAGGGGCAAGAACCAAAAACCAGAATCGTTGTTATACTCTCTCCCATTCTAGTAACCCTGTCCAAAAGCACCAGGAGGGAGGAGCCAGGAAGGGTTATGTGGAAGGCTCTGGATCTTATAAGAGCCTAGGGACACAGCACCTCACCCCACCCCCAGCAGATCACGTTGTTGATTATAACAAGCACTTCTTTGCTATCTCTGAGTATGGCAGAAAGAAAGGAAAGAAAGGGAAGAAAGGGTGGAAAGAAAGGGAAGAAAGGGTACAAAGAATAGAAAAAAAAGAAAGAACATGGGGCTTCCCTGGTGGCGCAGTGATTGAGAGTCCGCCTGCTAATGCAGGGGACACGGGTTCATGCCCCGGTCCGGGAAGATCCCACATGCCGCGGAGCGGCTGGGCCTGTGAGCCATGGCTGCTGAGCCTGCGCGTCCGGAGCCTGTGCTCCGCAACGGGAGAGGCCACAACAGTGAGAGGCCCGCGTACCGCAAAAAAAAAAAAAAGAAAGAACATGAAGGGAGAAAGAAAGAAAGAAAGAAGAAAGGACGGAGGGAGGAAGGGATGGAGAAAGGAAGGAAAAAAAGAAAAAGAAAGAGAAAGAAAAGAAAAGGTAAAAAATAAATGCATTTCTATCTGTAAGAAAGGAGATAATAAAAATTTGGGACCTTCCTTCTTTCTCAAAGAAAACTGTCTTCTGCCCTATAGGGCAGACTACAAAGAACCAAGAGGAATCATGAATTCACAACATTACTTTCTGAGTATTTCACTACACATTTTCACCTGAGATTCTTCTTTCCTGGGTTATCCATTTCTGCCATCACTTCCATACACAGAGAAAAGGACAGGCACTACAACACTGGGTCAGGAAAATTAGTTACATAAGTGCCTTTAGTTATTACACTTTTTATGTCACTGTCTTTACAGCGGTTTTGTACCAGAGCTTGGACTAAATAATACCTTATCCAGGTAAAAATAGCAGATATTATTACCTAAGCCCTATACCATACATTTATCATTTTGTAGTTATCCAGCACCCAACTCTCTCCACATATACCCACCTTCCTAATAGCACACCAGCCTCCCCTTGGGGATAATTCAAATGGTGTGTAGTCTCAGTGGGAGGTCACTAAGTGCCACCTCTCACTGCCATTTCCCACTTCAGAAATGGGGAGCCTGCTCCTTCACGAGCTCCCTGCAATACCCAGGGGCCAGGCAATCAAACACCACTCCTGGGATGGTAAATCCTGAGTGAGTGAAACAAAGGAAGAGGGTAGAGGCAGATGTCAAATCCATTGCAGCCCTCAGGACCCAAGGACCAGGAAGCTCCTGAGTTGAAAATCTTGGTTAACTCCTGGTACCAGAGATGCCCTAGCTCTTGTCACTTTCTCAGATTTCTGCAGCCCCCAATATCCTGTCAGTAAATTCTCCTTTGGCTTAAAATATTTGGGGTTAGTCTCTGCTGCACACAACCAAAAAGTCAAACCAGGGCTACTATGTATAGCTATGTAGGTAGTACTTTGTATAAGAGAACCCAGCAAAAGAAACCAGGAGAGCTGAAATCCAGCCTGTGCTCCACTTGCCAAGGGGCTACATTCTACTGGAGGAAAGAGAGGCATTTTCCAATTTCCACAGAGGCACTGTATAGACAGGCAGTGGCCCTTCCCCTGACTGATACACCTACCTTTTTCAGTTATAAAACAGAGGCCTAGAGATTAAGCCATACAAGTAAACTGTGATTACAGTAATGCAATGATATCGCATTGGGCTATTCTGCTGCTTTTTTCTCTACCTACAGATTGAACCACCTATTTATTCTGCAAGGAAAATTTGAAATGAGAAGGAGTGTTCTTGCAGTAGTCCATCCTTCTATGATAGAGCCTACCATACTCACAGGTACCTGTAACTTGCATACAAGTATTAAAAGGATTAGAATTTTAACTAAAAATATGTACAAATATCTAACATTCTGTGCTACAATATAGTTTTTAATAGTTAACCCTTTATATTATCATCACTGGCAGAAAAACAACTCAAAGAACTCAAGAACTTTTTACATATCTTAATTTTCTACAAGCTAGATTTTCCCGATTTTATAGAGAGAGATCATGGAAAGGGAAAGATCTCAAATTATGCTGACCAAAGCTCCATTATAATCTCTTCAATTTTTCCATGACTGTTTTATGTCTCCCACATGTCTTTTTCTCTCAGTTTAGATCACAAATTTATCTGGAGGGTCTGTGAACTAGTATATATACATGCCTAGCATGTGAATGGCATTTACTGTTAAAAAGGAAATTAGAGAACCGCCACTCCTTCCGTTAGGAATCTAACAGTTATGCTTCCTTTCCTTTACAAAGTTTCCTTTTACCATATTAAGTCCTCCTGTCTTCCTTTTGTCCCTATTTCCCCTCCCCATAAAAGAAAATTAAATTTGTTTTCAGGCTTTAATCCTGCTAAAACAAAGTGAATCAGCTCTGTTTTCATTACTGTCCAGTCATCTCATCAATCATTGAAGGGAATCACTAAAAGCAATCAGCGAACAAGGTCAACAGCACTCAGCAGAGGGCTGGTGTGATGGTACTTTAAACAGATGAAAATGAAGACTGGGAAAAGGATGACAGTGCTTCACAGCCCTAAGAGGCCCAGTACCACTCCTTAGGAATCAGCCTTTAAATGGGAGAAGATAAGTTAGAGAAGGGAATTATCTTTATTGTGCAACAGGTCTCCTGATACCAAGCTTGTTAATATAACAAAGAGCTAAAAGGTTTATTGTGGGGGGTGGGGTGTGTGTGTGTGGGGGGGGGCGGAATATTAGGGTTGTCATTTCTTGGTACAATGACTCAGGTTTTGGACTTTGAGACAAAGAACCTAACTTCATAGTTCCTGTTCTTCTCTAGCAGTTTGTGTTTCATGTCCAATAAAGAATTGCAGAAAGGTATCAGTGTAAGTGAGAGAAACCAACTTTAATTAACATAAGCTTAAGGGAATTTAGTGAAAGAACACGAGAGTTATGAGAATCAAAGATGAGGCTGAAATGCTAGCCTTGAGAAGGAATCTACGATGCTCTGGCAAGGAGAGGATCTCCGAAATGGGAACTGGTCAAGACTGAATGAATTCTGACAGTTTCCCCATGTTTGTGTCTCTCGGAGATAGAAGATCCCAGGAAAAACAGTTTAATTGGCCTAGAATTGGCCATATGCTTTCCACCCCTTTGGTTAGGGCTGGATGGATGAACTTGATTTTTGGCCCTCCAAAGGTGGAGTCGGGGGTGGGGGATGGTTGGAATAGGGAGGTGGTGGTGTTAATTACCCATAAGGAAATCTGGGTGTTGTTATTAACACAAAGGGCAAGGTATCCTAGGTGGCCAAGATGAAACCAATGTCTAATATGGTATTAAAAATGGAAATTATTTTAACCCTCAAGGCCAGGAGTCATCTGCTTAACCTACATTAACACCACATACTGCATAGAACACATGTAGATTTTTCATGTAAGTTAACAGCCTCGTTTCAGTAAGTAACAATACCTGAGGCATGGTAGCTCCTCAATAAATGTATTTTGAATGGATTAACTTCTGCAATGTTATTTGTTCTCATCCTTTCCTGTATGCCATTAATATTTCCCACTTTTAACAAATACTTCTTATTCAAGATTTGATGAAACGGAACTTCTAAAAGAGAAAGTTTAATGCAGTAGAAAGAATAATGGAATATAATCTTTTCTTGCTTCTGCCCAATGTGACCTTGGGGACATGTCACAACCGCTTTGGGTTTATATCTTCATCTGTAAAATGAAGTGATAGAGGTACATGCGCTTTAAGAATCTGTCCAATTCCATAAGCCTAACATCATGGTCACAAATATACAGATGACAGAAACTCAGCAAACTTAGAAAAAAATACTTATAATTTTCACAGTATGAAGTGGCTCTACCCTGAATCTGGACAGAAAGTAAAACCTAACTTACTTGGTAGTATTTAGGAGAAATTGCCAATATTGTAGAAAATCTAGATCTCTGTTATCAAACGTTAAAAGAAAGGCAGTGGAATCAATTTTTCAAGTAAAATCTTACACTGAATCCCAATGTCTAAAACAAATAAAGGTCAAAAAACTACAACTGAAACAAAGACGGATGTGTGGATCACCATCCTCACACCTTCTCGCACAGGCTCCTGGGAACACCATTTGACATCACTCATCTAATTCCTGACTGAACATCCCTATATTTTTCTGTACCTTATGATAGTTCTAAAAACAAGATAACCAATTTCAGACAGGAAAGATTAAGAAAAAAAATTTCCCACGGAAAAGGAAAAGTATACACGCTCTCTTCCAGTGGCTTTAAAAAGACTTAGACAATTTGTTAGTCTATCAACAAGTAATTTTAATTTGAAAAATAAAATCAAACAGCAATTAATCCCCTACACCATTGACAACTAGTAATATACAGATGAAGACTATTGTGTCAGAGTGAAAATTCAGCTTCCAAAACATTTTACTACTTATTTAACAAGCTAAATTGTAAAATATGAAAACTCTCCAATATATAAATCAATAGCATTTAAAATTTTGCTTATAATTTTGATAAATTTCAGCAAGACATCTTTCTCCTGTATAATTTTTTCCTACAGTCCTGCTTCAGAGGAAAGATACATATGTCTCCCAAGCCAACGTAATTTAGCATCTGCCCTTTTTTAATCACCAAAGGGGAAACTACTGACAAATATTAAATGATACAAACATAAATTGTCAACTTTGTGGTTAATGATAGTGACCTTCTTAGCCTTAACAAAGAAAAGCAATTTCTCTTCTCATAAAATCAGTGTTTTGTCCATTCCTCTACTTAGAAATATCATAATCAACATCATTAAGATACTTCCTATTAACTTGGACCACAGGTTTCTACACATAAAATGCCAACCATGAGTCTCTGAGTATGAGGTTTGCAAAATTCAAACATCCTTATTAAGGTCATCTTTATTTACTTATTAACACTAATGTAGATAAAAGCATATTATTTTACCTTGAGATTAATCTTGAAAATATAAACAAGATTCATGTGATCAATTTATTGAATAGTTACTGAACTTCAATGATGCCATTATTTTGGTCAAAGCAAAAAGTTATGAAAATTTTTCTGCAGGACATTTTCCCTGCAGGTAACAATTAAAAGTATATTTCATCGTCATTGGTGATCCTAATGACCTCTTATAGCAGGATACAAGTTTTGAATTGGTACAACCAATTAGATGACATGACTTATATGGATTTGTGTCTGATAACCAAGAAGGAAGGCAAAAGTCATCTCTCATTATTAAAAGATATCTCTACTTCCTGGTCTATGCTGATTCTGCCAATGCTTCTTCTGATCTCCTAATCAATGGTTTCAAGATTTACTTTATAGTAAATATGACACATCAAGTATAGCCTAGGGATGCACAGATGTTGTCAGTGTCCTGCCCTTATTCATTCATCACTTACCATTTCCAAGGAGGACAGCCTCACTTCCAACTGTCAGCAGCTATGATTCTGCCTGAAGTCTTTCCCTGGCAGCGAGAAATGAACTCTCCATGCACATGGGCCAAACCATAAGTTACTGGAGAATTAACAATTTTCCACTCTCAGACTCACCCTCAACCAATGACTGACTGGAGTTGGTAAATACCCTGGCCCACTAGTCCCATGGTTCAAGTAACTGAGGTATGTTATAAATGGCCTCCCAGAATTCCCAGGTAGAATTAAGGTTGTAACTTACTTGATATACACTCTTTATTAGCTTCCCTCCATTTCTTGCCTCACTCTCCCAATTCCCCTGTGAACTCTGTAATAAACATTCAAATCCTTATCTCTAGGTCTGCCTCCAAGAGAACCCAAACTAAGACAAGGAGGTATTAAGATGAATACAAAAGGGGTTCTACCTTTAAAGAATTCACAACCTAAAGCAGGAGACCAATAATAAACAAAACAAACTAACCAAAGAACAAAAACGATACCAAGAGGAAAAATATACAATATTACATTGTAAATAAAGGTATGCTGGCTCAGGTGAAGATAACAATCTAGATAGTTTTAAATTTTCTGTGTACGACTACAATGTTAGTAATGGTCCTTCCTATAACTCTAAATATTATCTTCATTGGGAAAAAACTGTAAGACTATCTAATAGTCACCTTACTCTAAAATGTCATCCTACCTTATTGCCATTACTGATATTGTTCTAATAGTTGCTGAATAATAAACGGTAGCCAAAGGGTAATAAAAAGGGCAGAAATATAAACTTCATTTAATTCCATGACATCTGTGGAACAAAAGGAATAACAATATAGTGATTCAACCTGACAAGTGGATTCAAACCATATCTACCATAAAATGAAATTTATCCTGCATTAACCTTTTTGGCAGTCCATCAACCTCCCAAGACAACTTCAGACAGAGTAAAACCAAGTCAATATTCTGGTCATCATTCACCATTACTTTCTGAAAACATACTTTTCTTATCATTAGCATTGCAACATTAATGGAAAAATCAAGTATTATTGAAGAGCATTTTTTTCCTGGTAACCTCTTACGGATCAACTAGGTGGATACCTTAGACTGAGTGAATAAGGAAGGCCTGACTTGTGAGGATGAAGAAGGCAAGCCTTGCAGGCAACAACTGGTACAAAGGCTCCTGGCATGTTCAAGCAACTACGTGCAGTTTAATCATTTTCTGCTTAGGTGATTTTTTACTTATTCTTCAGATTTTATGCTGCTTTAAGAAGACCTTGATGGCATTTAAGGGGTGACAGGATCTAAATTTTAACAAGATTCCTCTGTTTTTCCCAAAAGACTATAGGGCAGAGAAAATAGCAGCAGAGACCAGTTAGGTGAACATTGCAGAAAATCCTGGTCAACGATGGTGGTGGTTTAGACTAAGACACTAGTAAGTGGAAGTAGACAGATTCTGGATATGCTAAGAAACCAAATACCCAACCTAAGATGTCTTAAATAACGAAATTCGAAAGTTTATTTTCAGGAAGCCTAGTGCTAGAGTAGGTTCAATGACATCAAAGAACCATGTTCTTCCAGATTTTCTAATCATTTTGACCCTCAAACTGGAATGGTTGTTAGACGACTGCCACTAGCAATTGAGACTAGGTGCTCCCTTATTCATATCCAGAGGGAGAGCCTCACTTTATGTGCTATTTCAAGAGCCAGAATTCCCCTCTGCCATTTGACTCTAACCCATTGTTTCATTGGCCCACACTTATTAAGCCTGTCCATCCCTCATTCATTCATTTGTATAGATGAACTGGGAATGGGGTTGGCTTGCCTTGAGTCACATGGCCTATGTGAATGAAGGATGGATACCTGAGGGGGAAATATGAGTATTTGTTAGAAAAGAGGAAGGAGGAAATAGACGTTGAGTAGGCAGGCAACGATATCAAATACATGGGATATTCTTTGGGGATGGAGTTGACAGGGCTTGTCAAAGGATTGAATACTGGGAGAAGAGAGGATTCAAGAACAGTTCTAACAGTACTGGTTTTAGCATTAGGGAAAAGGGGGCGCCCACTGCAATGCAACAGACTAAAGATCAGGTTTGAGAAAGATTACTAAGGTTTCTGTTTTCACCAAGTGGTCTTTAAGGTACTCATTAGACACTGGAGAGGTGATGGAGTTGTTAGCTGATTATGAGTTTGGGGTTTCAGGGAGAGGCCAAGACTGAGAACAGAGAATCAAATCAGAGTTTGTTTGTTTTAAGCAACTGAGACCAGGCGAGATTACTGAGAAAGTATATGGATAGAGCAAGAAGTGGACCTAGGGCAGAGTCTGGACCCATACCAAGATTTAAAAGTGGAGTAAAACAGGAGTCATTAAGGTAGCTAGAAAACTCTAGTCCAACTCTTCAATGTCATATATGTGGGTGGATTGAGAGTAGTGCAAATTATTAGCTCACTGCCAAAGGGTGGCAGATGTTCCTTCTTTCAACTTAAGGTTAAGTGTGGGAGAAAAAAGATATGGATATCTTTAAAAAATACAGGGCAGATCTTGACATGCCACAAAAAAAGCATTATTAATACACTATACAATCTTTCAAAAGGGAGTTGGCTCATTATCATAGTTATCTAAATTAAATATTTAGTGGGAACAGTATGAAGGGACATGGCATCCAACGGCAACAATTTTAATCTAAGGCCTGATGAAAAATACTGACCATTATTACATCTACAATTTGAATTCAAAATGATTCAAATGGAATTAAGTGATTATGGAAAATTACAAAGGAAAAAACCTGGGTTCTAATCCACATCTGACAACTGTTGGCTATGCAACCTTGGACCCTTTCATTTCTTAACTTATTTTCTGTGAGACCCAGCTTTCTATTTCATGAGATGTCTACAATAGACAGGCCCTTCCTGCCTGCTTCACAGGTTCACTGTGAAGATCAAAAGTTGAAGAATATCTACTAACTGCAAAATCCCATAAAAATAATTTTCTTCAGCTGCCTGGCTAGTCTAACTTCCTACCAATGATCTGCTTCATCATCCTGATGCCAACTATCAATTTTCAGGTATTCAATCCTTAACAGAGAAAGCCACCTAAACTAAATTTTGAAAACTTATTAAGGACAAAACACTGAAAAACTAGAGGTAACCCATTAAAACCTCTGCCCAATTCCTGTGAGGTTTCAGAATGGTACCTCACCAATTTAAATTCAAAGTATATGAAGTGGCCATACCTCTGGGTACTAATCTGACATTGTTAAGGTGGTATGGGGTCTAACAATGTCCTTGTAAACCACTTACCAGAATACTGAGAAAATATACATCAGAATATTTCTTCAAATGCTACATTAGTATGGCTGCCTGTGCTTCATTATATGATTAAAACAATAAGTTTTTTTTTAATAATTTCCAAAGTTCTTTCTTATTTTTTATTCCATCTGATCATACAGTAGTCCTACCTGGTAGGCAAGGCAGATTCATGTTTGTCTTAGTAGGAGAAAACTTATTTATGTTCAAAATCATTTCGAGGCATACCTTAAATTATATTTCAGGTGCCCAACTCCTATTCTGGTGTCAATACTACATCATGTTACATAACTTTTAGATTTTAAAATTACTCCACAGTACCAATGATTCTACTTCTAAATAAGTAACACATTCAAGTTTGAAAATATTCCAAATTAAAACTGTATATATTAGCCCCATTCTAAGTCTTATAAGAATCCTTTACCAATCAAATTAAATCTGCCCCTTCACAAAAGTATATGTAGAAACAGTAATCACTGTGCAGAAACTTAATTGTACTAAATGAATCTGTTCTGTAGTATCTGAGAATATGCACATGTTAACAAAGCATCTTGAGCCCACTTACCCAGTTTTGACACAGACATCATTCTTATAAGTGTGATCAAACCACTCTGGATTTTAAGAACTAATAATACTTTATCAACTATTAATATTATTAATGGCTCAGGAACTAATTACAGCAATTTAAAATGATTAATATTTTAAAAACACAGGTTTTGAAGGGTCACCTTAGAAATGTCAGTAAATGCCTAAGCTTTCAAAATACAGATGAAATTACGGTTAAATGTAACTTAAAAAGGAGTACCTTATAAATAAGACCAACATTTAGTCTATGTAGTTTAAGAAAAGTACTGAATTTGGAATCAGATGAATTCTGGCCTCAAATCATTTAACCTCTCGGAGCCTCAGTTAACATTAAAAAAAAAAAATTCATTAATAGGAAATTTTGCTATCTGTCTATAATAAAGCTCTGGAAAAATCACAAATAGTATGAGAAAATTAATGACGAGAGTCAAAAGATCAAGACTTCTGAACCAAACCAATATTAGATCAAAACATTTATTTTGTGTGTTACAAAAACAAAAATAAATCCAAGGAGGTAATGAAATAAACATTTTTTAAGTGTCCCATCCTGGGTTCTCTGCTCTAGAATTTAGTAAACAGTTCAACTTTAGGTTGCTTCAGCACTTCTGGATGCTATGATGTCTCCATCTTATAACCATGTTTCTCTAGTTCAGCTCTATAAAGAAACACAAAAGAACAACATCACTAGACATTCTTCATGATAAATTAAAGAAACAGATGATTTTTAGAAATAACACAATAAATAATTGAGCTAATAAGCCTAAACATCAATTTAAAATACTACCAAATAGCTTTACTTTAGTCCCCAAAAAGAAATCTATATAAGAAGGAAACTGGATGTGAATCCACATAATGCTAATAAAATTTTGTTTTCCCATTAGTAAACTTATGTTTTATATTCCTTATTTTTCTGATCTATTTATGGAAGAAATGTGAGGGAATTATTGATATTTTCCAAATACTGTACAATTATTCTGTTCATAATATTTAAACATAAATTTTAAGAATCATTAACCATATGGCTAAGAACACTAGACACTGCTATCAAACTTTTAGAGATTTTATAATTACAATACTGTTATTTACACATAAACAATAAACAGATCGCTTTTCATACTGACATATATACTGCCCTAAACAAATCAAAAATTATTAATCAAATGTAAGGGTGTGTGAAAATTATTCTGTATTAAATATATATAGGCTAAATATAATAAATAAGTTATAAAATATTAAACAAGACTTTACTTTCCTAACTTTAAATGTGGATAAAAATCTCAAAAATGTATATTGGTATAAACATAAACACTTTAAAAAGATACTTTTTATAATTTATTTTTTCAACCTGAAATTGCAGTCATACTTTGAAAATGTCAACTGCAATTGTTGATCTGCCTTGTATAAACATTTGCACAAAAAGGTTTAGCCCTGTAATCAATATCACTTATTTAAACTACCATTCCAAATATCACCAGCAACTTTTCTGCCACAATTCTGATTTTATAAAATCAAAATTTTATAAAAAGTTCACAATAAAATTATGTGAGGACCAACCTATGATAAAATTGTACAAATGTTAAGCATGATTACACCATTACATGTAAGATAAAAAGACATTTGTTCTCAAGCATAATTTCGCTTAGACACTATCACACTATCCAATGTAAATGTGATACAAAAAATACATGGTAGGAACAATGTATAATATTTATTATTCATTTCCCCAAACTCCTTCACTTCCTTAAAATCTTTAGATATTTATAATACAAATACTGACCTAAAGTCCATGAATAATATTAAGGCCAGAGCTTATTCATATGAATCATCTTTGTCTTCTGCTCAGGTGTAGAGGACAGTATGGGCTGGTGGTAAAACACTGGATTAGGAGTCAAGAGATCAGCACAAGTTTCTGACTCTACCACCTCCTTTGCTAAATTTAACTAAAATGCTTCCTTTGTCCTCTCCTCCCCAGGAAATTAAAGATTATAGTACCTGTCTTTCATGTTTCCTATTTAAAATGGAGATAATTTTAAACTTTCTTAAACAATACTTCTGCTGCGTTTAACAAAATCATTGTAGATTATTCATTTTCTCTTATTTTACAACAAAAAACCCCTAAAATTCAACCTAAGATTTAGGTAATAAGTCACCAAATCCATCCGAGTTTGTGTCTCTGTTTGTCTTCATGACAGGAGGTAGTGACCAATTAACATTTATAAATTGTTTACAAACACAAAGGAGAGTATGAGATATTTCTCAATTAGCTAAATTCTTAGAAAAGATGAAAGTTCTTTGGTAGAATTCAGGACTTGTAAGAAACCAAAAGGAAAATAAATGAACACCAGTAAGTACAAAACAACACAAAAACACTAATATCATGAGCCTGTTGAATGGAAAAATCCAACAGAGATGAAAAAGTAAAGAAATCCGGCACAATTGGAAAGATATCATAGGGCACACATAGTGAATACACACTATTTGAAACAAAAACAGCAGCATTCCTTTTACAACAAAACAAGAATAAGACTAACAGCCACTAGTAGGTTTCAGAACTCTTATTACCCAAGAAATTACTCTGCTATGTGACATTGGCTATATCTGACATAGTAAATCAGGAATTATTGGCTTTTTGGAATTTTTATGTAAAATGTGATAAAGGTCCAAAAAACCTCATAATCCTACCTATTTCTACTGATACGTATATAAACAAATGTTTCAAAAGCAGTAAAAACAGAATGATCTTTAGTTACATGGAAACATTGCTGGCCTTCTTTGTACTTCTACTTGTTGAAGGTAAATTACACTGAAAGAGAAACATGGAAAGTTTAAGGCTAAGTCCTTGCCAAGGCCATGCAGCTAAATAAGACGCAGATAGGGGCTGGAACTCAGGGAATCTGACTGACTCTAGAGTATAAACTGCCTCTCTAAATTTAGATGGAATTAGGACTCAATCATATGAGAAAACAATAAAACATTTTTGGGGAATTCCCTGGCAGTCCAGTGATTAGGACTCAGCACTTTCACTGCCCGGGCCCGGGTTCAATCCCTGGTAGGGGAACTAAGATCCGAAAGATGAGCGCGGCGCGGCCAAAAAAACGAAACAAAACATGTTCTTTACCATGGTTTATAATACCACATTAAGGGCCTCGATGCATTTTACAAAGACTGAAAAGAACATCTTTGCAGGAGATTTGTTAATCAAGACAGTTTTTAAAAGCAAGAATATAAATGTTATCTGAGGCTGCCTTGTCCAATATGGTAATCAGATGTGGCTATTTATTAAAATTAAATAAAATTAAAAATTCAGTTTAGCAGCTGTGCTGGCCACATTTCATGTGCTTAATAGCCACATGTGACTAGTGGCTTCTGTACTGGATAGTGCAGCTTATAGAACATTTCCATAACTATAGTAAGTTCTACTTGACAGCACTAATGATACATCAAAAACTTTGTTTAAAAAAGAAAAACTCACAACACAAATAGGGAAATAAAAAGAAAAATCTCATTCACTAATGGAGGTATCAAGATTTATACACTTACAAAAATCCACAAACCTAAAGGCAGAAACACAACATAGAACATAAGAGCACTGTGGAGGTATATTATAAAACCAACAAGCCACAAAGAATACAAGGATAATGTTCTATTTCCAAAACCAATAAAAAGGCAAGACGCAGTAGTGACAAGAAATCCAATTATCAGTACATTTACTACTAAAAGTCCCCTAATAAAACCAAAGTATTCAGTAATGTCTTGATTTAATTGTTGAGAGAAAAGTGCTATTTTCTGACTAATGAAAAACACCCTCACCCCAAAACCCACTTGGGAGGAATCTGACTCTTCTGAATAGCGAAGGAAGAAAACTCATTTGGCTTCAACTTTAAAAATTTCAAGAAGATAACAAAAAGAAAAAACTGATACATGATTAAAATCAAAACACAAAATAGGGATCAGCAGAGTTGTAAGGCCTGAAAATAAGTATTCTAACAGCATATGTTTATAATAAGAAAGAAAAGAAGGGATGCATTTAAAAAAAAAAAAGGCAGCAAGGTTTTCTCTGATGTGGCAAAATAAATAAACCTAAAATAAATACAAAAAGTGGCAAAAACTTGTACACATAGAATTAATTTAATCCCAGAATGGAATGAGATCTGTAAAAAGAACAAAAAGGGCTTCTGAAAGCCATATATGGCTAAAGAAGAATGAGAAGAGAGAGATTCAATGCTCAGAATAGATTTTAGAGAAAAAGCAAGATTACTGTTCAACAGCTACTGCTCTATCTTGTCCATAAAACTGCAAAAAGAAAAACAACATCATTAAGACAAAATTGAAAATTAAGACAGATGAGATAATTCCAAACTACATTAAAGTAGTTTAAAGTTTCAAGGCCTGAATAATTACATCTCAGAGAACTGAAAGAAGGAAAAAAATGAGAGTCAGCAATTTTGAGAAATCATGGAGAATTGTAAAAGAACCAGAATAACTGTGAAAGGCAAACTGTACTATGTCCAAAAAGGGGAGAAATGAGATGGGTAAAACTGTTATTAGTTTCCAGCAAAATACTAAAAAGTCTTTAGAATGTAGGGTTTTTGAGCCCATAAAACAATGCAGTTTAGAACAAAAGCTACTGTACCACTACTAAAAATAAATTTTAAAAATTTAGTATAAATTATCTCACTACTTTTTAGAAAAATGTACTAGAGACTAGGAAATTAAAAGATTGCAGTAGAACTTCTATATCATGGTTTGAGCAAAGCAAATGATAGTTTACACAGATATCTTTGTGGCCAAGATAGATAATGTATGGGTTGAATCAAAACAAAATTAGGGAGGAAAGAATTGTCTACAAATGGTGCTGGTATAACTGGATATCCACATGGAAAAGAATGAAGTTGGACTCCTATTTCACACCATATACAAAAATTCATGCAAAATAGATCAAAGACCTAAATGTAATAGCTAAAATTCTGGAACTGTTACAAGAAAACATAGGGATAAATTTTCATTACCATGAATTTGGCAATGAGTTCTTAAAAGAGTAGATAAATTGGACTTTTGTGCAAAGAACACTATGAAGAAAGTGAAAAGACAACCTAACAGAATGGGACAAAATATCTGTACATAATATGTCCCATAAGGGCCAGAATAAATAAGAACTCTTACAACTCAACAACAAAAAGACAAACTTTGAAAATGGGCAAAGGACTTGAACAGATAGTTCTCCAAAAAAGATATACAAATGGACAACAAACACATGAAAAGAAGCTCACCAGTATCATTAAAGAAATACAAATCAAAACCACAATGAGATACCAATTCAACCACTAGGATGGTTAAAATGAAAAAAAAAAAAAAAGGTTTTGGCGAGGATGTGGAGAGGTTAGAAACTTCCTATATTGCTGGTAGTAATGTAAAATTATTCAGCTGCTGTGGAAAAGTTTGACAATTCCTCAAAAAGTTAAACAGAATTGCAATATGATCCAGCAATTCCACTAAATCCCAACAAAACTGAAGAGATATTCAAACAAAAATGTGTAAATGAATGTTCACTGTAACACTGTTCACAACAGCCAAAAGCTGGAAACAACCCAAATGTCCATCATCCGATGAATGGATAAACAAACTGTGGCCTATGTATACAAGGAAACAGTATTTAGCCATAAAAAGGAATGAAATACGGATACATGTTACAACATGGATGAAATTTAAAAACACTATACTAAGTGAAAGAAACTAGACATACAGATCATTCATGTGATACCATTTATATGAAATATCCAGAACAGGAAAATCCACAGACAGAAAGCAGATCAGCGGTTGCCAGGGGCTGGAGGAGGAGAGGAATGCAGAGTGACTGCTTAATAGATATGGTGTTTCCTTTAGGGTGCTGAAAATGTTTTGGAATTAAATACAGATGATAGTTGTATGACATTATGAATATACAAAATGCCACTAAATTGTACACTTTAAAACGATTTTTACATTATATAAATTTTACTTCAATCGATTGATAATCAATCAATCAATCATTTTAGGTAGATTTGTACATGAATATGGAAAAATACACTCCCAACACCTCACTCTCCATTCCAGTTTGAGAATCACCAATACATTGGGTCTGAGCACCCTATGATTCTAATTTCTGCTGAGTTGTTCAATATTGATAGAAAATTAACAGTGACAGAATTAAACCTACAAGGATTTAAAAAAATAGCAAATATGCTTCTAGTTAACTACTTTTATAAAGAGACTAGAAAGAACAAAAGTTCTATGCAATTACACAAAGTATTCATGTTTAGAAACACAGGAGATGAGGCAATATATCTTACTTTTCATAATTCGAAAATCTATTTCAAAGGCAATTGTCATATATAAGTTACATATTCCATGCTTACAATTAATACTAAGCTATATAAAAATTTGGCTTAAAACTGACCGTAACTGATTGGAGAAGTCATCCTCTACATTGTCATCATCCCAATTATCCTCCCAGACATGTGCATCTTCATCTTCATCTAAACCAGCCCAGTCTAAAAACAGAAACAGATGCCATCTAAATATTTCTCATACATTATTTCCATAAATACAAAAACTTCAGAAAGCTTGCTACTGAACTCTCTCATTTCAAAACATCTAAAACCATATCTATGAGAAATGGTAATCTTCCTCTTTAAATCTCGATGCTATCTTGTTTTCTCAATTCTTGAATTTGCAGATCTAAAACAGTAGTTAATACAAAAAATTCTATCTGCTGTGAAAATTTATTGTAACTTCAGGAGGATATTTACTTTGCTGATAATTTTTATAAGGTCTATTACACAATCTTTCAAAACACAGCACCAATAACAGAAAAGTAAGTTGAGTAGCAGGACGATACCGGCCTGGAATTCAAAACTGCTAAACATAAAAAAAGATAACTCATACTCAGATAACAAAAAGTAAACCAAATATTTTCTTAAACACGGTTGTAAAACTGTGTTAGAGAATGTCCTTATTCTTTAAGACACACATGCTGAAATATTTAAGAATTATGTGTCATTTTGTTGACAAGTTTACTTGTAAATGCTTCTGAAATATATTTTATATCATACATGTCTATCATATATATGATAGAAATAAAGTAAATATGACAAAAGGTTAACAACTGATGAAACATGGGTGTTTGTTGCCTTCTTGTTTTTTGAGGTATAACTGACATATAACATTATATTAGTTCCAAGTATACAACATAATTTGATACTTGTATACACTGAGAAATGATCTCCACAATGAGTCTAGTTAATATCTGTCACCAACAGTTACAAATTTTTTTTTTGGATCAGGACTTTTAAGATCTACTCTCTTAGCCACTTTCAAACATGCAATAGAGTATTAATAACTATAGTCATCATGCTATACGTTACATTTCTATGACTTATTTTTGTAACTGCAAGTCTGTATCTTTTGATCCCTTCACCCATTACACTCCCCCCATTTGTCCTTTATTTAAAACTTCTATAGGGTTAAGTTTCAAAATTAAAATCTGAGAAAACTAGTTTTTAAAAAACCAGTATGGAAATCACCTTTGGAAGCTTTCCTGATTCCCTCTCTTCCTTTCCTTCAGAGATTAGGTCCCCTCCTTTGTGTATATCTATCACAGCACCTACATACTGTACAATCATATTTATCAGTTTATATGCCTATGTCCATTACTAGTATCTGAGCTCCTTAAGAATAAAACTCTTTTATTTACCTTTGTATTCTTAAGCCACAACAATACCTGTTGTGCATATGCACGACAGTTGGTTGTGAAAGATGCAACGAACTCTAAATCAGACCTTGTGTACTTTTGCTTGATCCCTCCCCTCCAAAAACAGTAAGCATGAGTTACACATGCTCTTAAATGTGTCCTAGTAGCTTCATCTTAGTAATTACTTATTAGAAACATGGCTAAGAACATTTCGATCTTTTAAAAAAAAGAAGTCAATAAGAAAAGGTATGATTTAGGCTTTTCTTATAAAGCACATATAGATTTAAAGGTATTCAACAATGGTTCATATGGGTATTATATTTGTTACATATGTATCTAACAAAAAATTTTAAATGCCATATGTCAACATCATGATTTAAGAATATAAGAAAGTACCTCCATTTACCTGGTCCCCCCAAACCAGAAATTTGGGAGGCAGCTTAGCTATCCTTTCTCCTTCAACTCTCATAACCATTCATTATATCCTTTTGATTTCAGCTTAAGAATCTACAGAGTTATAGTCTCCTCCTCCCTATTCTTGCTGCCACTATGTTAATTTAGGAGGGATTACTCCCTTCATGGCCTATTATTGTGGTCTTTTTTCTGTCCCCTCCTCTCTAATCTTACAGTCTGTACCCTCTTCCACTGATGCCCAAAATGACCACCATTCCTGTAAGTAACTATGCAAAACATTCAGGTAGGAAGCACATTTTATTAAATTTGCAACTCTAATGTCTATAGCTGAGTACTGGGCACATAGTAGACACTCAAAAAAATGTTGTGTAAATGGAACTACGTTTCTCAAGTTCCCTTCCTCTGAGTGGTCAATCTCAAGAAAACAGAGGGCAGTGTGTGGTTTCAGTGAAGTCAAGAGTATATATTTCAAGATGGAAGAGAATAACAATATCTTGTATTATGAATGAGTCGTGTAGAATTCTCAACTGTATTTACTCTAAGAATACTTTTGAGGCTTGCGATCATCTGTTTGAATGCTCCCTGAAGAGAGATCATGTGGGAAATTTCTTTAAGATATTAGTGCCTGAAAAGATGAAAGTTTCTCTTAGGCAATTTATTTCAGGTTGCTAGGAAGCTCAGTCAAATGTATACTCAACTTTAATCATTGGTATAGGGTAGTGAATGTATATTCATTAATAAAAACGTTCAATAATCAAAAATACTGATTTTTATTGGCCTAAATGTTCTTATATCTCCCAGTAATATTATTATTCTCAAAAAGGAAATATTGTAATGATCTAAATTCAAATCCTATACTATTCTCTGAGGTCCTCAACAGTAATACTTAACAATACTAAGTATTAATTACATCTCAAAATTAAGCTGACTGGGCTACAGATATCCTTACATGTTCTCCTTTCTTATAGAAGTACCTTTCAAACTGAAAACTTTTATTCTATTTATGAATCCACCTATAGTTTTTAATGAGAGTAGATTAAGAAGTTAAAGTAAAGGAAATCACATTTAGGATTTCCTATAGTCTACGGAAGAGTGATGAGAAAGCTAATGCAACCAAATTTTTAAAAATAGTATATCTGGGGACTTCCCTGGTGGTCCAGTAAGTAAGACTCCACATTCCCAATGCAGGGGGCACGGGTTCAAACCCTGGTCGGGGAACTAAGGTCCCGCATGCCAGCCGGTGTGGCCAAAAAAAAAGAAATTAAAAAAAAGAAATAAAGATAGTATATCTACTTCCAAAGCTAAAGATAAAAACAACATTTCTGAACTTTTATAAACGAGCAAAGTGACTTAGTTAAGTCAAGAGTTAATCATTAGGTATAGGGCTAAAACAATACTGTTATTCTCATATTGCCATTGCAATCAATAATAAACTGTTTAATATGTACATTGTTGTATACAAATTTTCTTTTTGTTTTTCTAAGAGCAGAGAAATCTCAGAAAGAAGGGAACTACTTTAAGGCAAAAATAAAGGGGGCAGAAACTGAAGCATTAAGTATACATAGAGGAACATTATGTAAAGATGGTACAGGTTGCAGGCTAAGATCAGATTTTAAATTAAAAAGGGGCTCAAAAAGTAGATATATTTCCCTAATACTAAATCATCAAGAATCAACTACATGATTTTAATTCTTTAAATTAAAATTAAATAAAACACTTCAAATCATAGACATTCAGATTCTTGTACCTTGAACTTATTATAATGGAAAAATGCAATCCATTATTCCTTTTATAGCAAGTGAATCATGCTATTCCTCCCCATTCCCTCCAGTCTTCCTGTAACCTACAGTTCTGAGCTATCTAATAATATTAATGGACAGCTTAGGAGTTTTTGTTTCTTGATTTGTTTTAATGACACTAAACATTCCAGTATAAAAAATTCACATAAAACTATTTCATTAAAACAATGCAGCAAAGTTTGGCTTTATACTTCAAGTCTTTATAAAATGGCTAAGACTGAAGATTATTTAAAATTACAGAATTTTGGAAACAGAGAAAGCCTTAGAGATCACTGTATAGCATACCCCTCTTTGCTTTGAAACCACCACCATTACCACTACCAAAAAAACAGAAAGTGAAGACTGTCTTACAAGAAAATATTTATTAACTTTTTTCTACCGTTATTTCACAACCTCAAATCCTAGACTTTAAATATACTTGGGTTGAGCCTAGAAATAAGAATTGTCAAACGAAATATTTGTTTCACTGATATTTTAAGGAATCTTTATAAAGATATCTAACAGAGCTTAATGTTCCACAAAATAATTTGAATACGTTACAACTGTATAATATGCTCTTGAGTAAAGAAGGTGACATAACTCAAGTCACAATTGAACTTTAAAGTTCTAAGACACCAAGCCTCATATCAGCCTGAACCACTTCTAACTAACCAGTTTCCTAAATTTTTAAGGAAATAAAATGTCAAAAGATTCAAGTTAGAAATATAAAAAACAAGAATATTTATTTCACATTTCTCTGCTAATCTTGTAAGCCTACCCTTTCCAGAAAAATAAAAATACAGGGCCCACAGGACTTTTAATCTAATTATGGCTTGATTCAAAATGTTGATTTCAGGGAATTTCCTGGTGGTCCAGTGGTTAGGACCCTGTGCTTTCACTGTTGAGGTCCCAGGTTCAAACCCTGGCTGGGGAACTAGGATCCCACAAGCCACATGGTACGGCAAAAAAAAAAAAAAAAAAAAAAAGTTGATTTCAATATTGTTAATACTGATGTCATTCAAATACCTTCAAGTTGACTTTAATTCTTTTAACTTTAAGAGACTAAAAAAACATACTTGTTAATTTGTACCCTACTGTCTCAGAGAATCTAGAACAAGAAACATAACAGCTTCAATAACTTATTTTGTAGGAGGTCCAATCCTTAACTCCATAGAGGCTAGGGGAAAAAAAACAATCAAATTCTTTATGTAATATGGGAAATACGAGTTTGAACACGGTCTTTTTTTGTTTTTGGCCTCGCAGCAGCATGTGGGAATTTTAGTTCCCCGACCAGGGATTGAACTGGTGTCCCCTGCAGAGGAAACGTGGAGTCTTAACCACTGGACTGCCAGGGAAGTAAGTCCCTGAACAGTATCTTTTTCAAAATTTTAAAACTGGTACAATTTTTAGTTTATCAAGTTGAATTCTGATGATCATTTAGCATAAGCATCAAGTATCTCTCCCTCTGGTAACAACCATCTCATGTTACTTTAATGGCAAGGAAAGGAAAGGGAAGAAGGTATAAATAAAGTCCCAAGAAAAATTAACTGGCTCATGAATGGAGGGAAAACAGTATTATGAGCAAGATTTTAGGTAGAGGACTTCCCTGGGACACGGGTTTGAGCCCTAGTCTGGGAAGATCCCACATTCCGCGGAGCAACTAAGCCTGTGCGCCGCAACTACTGAGCCTGTGCTCTAGGGCCCGCGAGCCATAACTATTGAGCCCACGTGCCACAACTACTGAAGCCAGTGTGCCTAGAGCCCATGCTCTGCAACAAGAGAAGCCACCGCAATGAGAAACCCGCGCGCGAGCTGCAACGAAAAGTAGCCCACACTTGCCGCAACTAGAGAAAGCCCGCGCGCAGCAACGAAGACCCAACACGGCCAAAAATAAATAAATAAATAGATTTATAAATTAAAAAAAAAAAACGATTTTAGGTAGAACACACACACAAAAAGATTCATGACAGTAGCTCTGTATTTCATTCGTATTATTATACAGTATTTTACAATTATGACACTACTGAGCATACAAAGACAAACCAGAATCTATGATTTATTTTAGGTGGAAACTTTAAAGATTTTCTTTATTAACTACGAATGTACTGAACTATATTACGTAAAATGTTTAAGTGATAGGGTATAACATCCCCAAATTTATTTCCAACACTTATAAGTCCTCCATATTATACATGTTACAATATATATAAACTACAATATACCTAAACTCAACTAAATGAAGGGGAACATAAAAAACATGTGACTGTTGTAATCTCTGGATTTGGCAGACTTCTCTTGCAAAACATCTCTGAACTGTGTTTTACTTTTCAATTATAACACTGCACTGTTAACCATGCAATTTTATTTAATCACTTACTTTTAAAGCATTAAACCCAGAAACAGCTTTTTTTAAAAGGGCAAAATAATAAAATCAAACAAGGATACCTGATTTATGTCTAATGTCTTCCTTCAATACGTAGATGACTATAAAGTACACACTTTATCTTCAACACTAAATGCATTGCCAGGATTGTGATTAATCATTTAAATAACCACAGCTGTGTTTACTTCAGTGTGCAGGCCTCCAGATGTGTACTGGTAAAAAAAATTACCATATTTCAAGAAGTCAGAATTGGAAATAACCAATAACAGATGCCTAATACATAAGTGTCTAGCAATTCTAAATTATTTGAGACTTTGCCCCCAAATTTGACTTTGTTCACATCTGCCAGTGAGAATTACATCTTGGACTAGCTTTAAATTTCACAAATCTGAGTTACCAAAGATCCCACATACTTCATCTAAGTATCACCTTAACATTTAAGTGTGAAAAATGGTTCTCTCTCAACGTTTTTCAAAGTACTTACTCTCCCCCACCCTCCAACATACCTTCTGAAATTTCTAAAAAGTATAAAGTATACCACTGTGGAGAAAACTAAAGAGGAAATTCTATTTATACCAAATAGGGTTGCAAATGTTCTACTTTAAAGCGATTTTCAGGAGCATCAATCAAACTCTCATTCATTCCTTAACAGTAAAGCTACTCTGAATATAAATAAACTAATCTCCAACAAAGTTGCTTCAAATAAAAAATGTGCATGTATATACAGAACATTACATGAATAAAAATATAAAACAAACAAAGGAAAGTTCTAAAAAGTTCTAAATTGTACATTCACCGCTATAGGTGAAACAGCAATAGCTGCAAATAGCACCATTACACTGATAAATATGATAATAAAGCCACACTAAATCTAGTCATTCTGAGATAAATTTACACATGTTCCTGCTTAAGCTGTATAAAACAGATTAAAATTTTTTATAAAATTTCATTTCTGTAAGTTATCATGATACAAAAACATCTATATACCCTAGAAATCTAATGTCTATTCAGTGGCTAAGAAATCACTACTAGCATAGCACCATTGTACTATACTTATATTTTCTCCAACAAGTACCAAACATGTCAGTGGGGTACTTCAGAGCAAACAACCAAAAGCAACTGTTAAACGATGTTGCTACCAAACTATTGGTGAACTTTCAGTTGTTTGTGGTTCTGAGTCTGAAACAGAGGTCCAAAACGACTTATACACACACACACACACACGTGTGTGTGTGTGCATATATTATATATCAGAATGATTCCACTACAAACATGCTGACTTTGGTTCTCTTGGTTGATTAGTGCTTTTATTTCTCTTTAATTCTATAAAATTCCTCAAAGCCATTAGTTATTCTAATCTTTTCCAAGCACTCATGCCCTACACTCATACCGATTCTCTCATTTTGATCCTCCATATTATTGAGGCAAGAGTATCCAATATAGGACAGTTCCCTGGTGGCACAGTGGTTAAGAATCCGCCTGCCAATACAGGGGACATAGGTTCAAGCCCTGGTCTGGGAAGATCTCACATGCCGCGGAGCAACTAAGCCCATGAGCCACAACTACTGAGCCTGCGCTCTAGAGCCCACGAGCCACAACTATTAAGCCCGCGTGCCACAACTACCGAAGCCAGCGTGCCTAGAGCCCGTGCTCCGCAACAAGAGAAGCCACTGCAATGAGAAGCCCGCGCACTGCAATGAAAAGTAGCCCACGCTTGCCGCAACTAGTGAAAGGCCGCGCACAGCAACCAAGACCCAACGCAGCCAAAAATAAATTAATTTAAAAAAAAAAGTATCCAATGTGAACTCAACCATCGGTCTTCCATTAATTATGCAAGTGCAAAATCACAATCCCTGATTTCTTACTATCAAAATAGCTGCCAAAGCTCCCTTGTAATTCTTGCATCACTCTTCCCTAATAACAACCTATTTCAGGCCCTTAGCCCTCACCTAAGCTATTTCAACAATTTGCTAATTAGCTTCCCTGACTTTCTATCCTTTCAAATTCTGCTGGGTTAATTTTTCCTAAACTGCCTACTGCCTAAAGGAAACATACACATATCAAACAAACAAACAACCTCCCCCCCCACGTCTCATCTACCTAAGGATCAAGTCCAAAGTGGTCATCTGGCTTAAAGCTTTCCATGATTAGGCTCCAAACTACCTGTGTAATTACAACTACTATTTCACAGCCAAATAAAATACACATACACATTGATCTTCCACCTCCAAGCATCTACTCCTCTTCCCTTTTTCTGGAAACCCCTTTCCTACACTTCTACCTTTTGAAAGCTCTGTTCAAATGTTGCGGCCTCATGCGGTACACGACTGGAAATAATTTCCCCTTCTTTTCAGCTGCTGTTGCACTTTACTATCAGTGGTTTAATCCCCACACCACCACCACCACCACCACCACCTGCTTCCACTGGAAGGAAACCAAGTGAAATCTTACCCAGAAACCCAACAGAAAAAGACAGTCAAAAGCAAAGGTGTTCTGGTTTACTTGGGTGTGGGGAGAGAAAGGCTTGAAGTGCCCCCTCCTAGCATAAGCACTTGCAAAATACTAAAAAGCTCAAGTCTGGCATGAAAACTTACTAATCTCCATTGACATTTATATCACTAAGTCCAAAGACAAATACCTATCTAAAGAGTCAAATTTGCCTCTGTGCAGCCTCTAGTTAACTTTGTCCTTGGTAAGTTATTTTGCTGAGCCCCAAGTATAAAGCTGTCATAAGGCTGCTATGAGGATTACATAAAACAATGTACCTAAAGCACTTTGTACCGATAAACGGCAGCTAGAATCATTCTCGCTCTGCACCTTTCAGTGCCAGGTGTATAGGAAGCACTCTACAAACATATATCGAAAGAATAAATCATTTATTATGGGCTAATCACTCCAAGGAAACTTAAGGGGTGATGGAGGTAAAAAGAGAAACAGGTTGCAGAATAAAGATACCATTTCTACCAAGCATTACATCAATAACAGAGCACAAAACTGGAAAAAAAGATATCTGGTAAATTTTTACACTTCAGAACTTACACTTACACTTACACTTCAGAAGAGTGTAAGTATAGTTTTGGAAACTTTTATTTTCCCCTCATTGTTTTCACTGTTCATGTCTTTCAATGAGTTATGCTTAAAAACAACATTACTACGTAACAATGAACACCAGTCACAATTGCTTAATGCTTCTTCATTCCATTGAACCAGTTAAATAACTAATCAAATAGCTTTTCAAAGTAGTTTTTACTGTTTAATATCCTGAGTCACACCACTCACAATCCCCTGGCAAGCACTAATATCTTGATTTGGGGGGGGGTTCATTCCACTGTGTCTCTTTATACCTCTTGTACATTTGTATGCATCCTTAAACAATACATACTACTGTGTTATGTATCTTTATATTTTATATGAATAATCAAACTATTTTTTAAAGTACTTTTGGAAAAACTTTTGACAATATTTTTTAATTTATAAGTTTTTAATATTAAAAAAATAATCAAATAACCCTCAAGCTCAACAAGCTTAATTTTGGATACATCTAAAATTACAAAATATTTGTTGAAAATGGTTCAAATTAAATAAATACCAAACATCATGCAAAATCCAAATCCCTAAGTAGATTAGGAGGGAGAAAAAAAGGAGCCTAATGTTCACAGAATACCAACTTTGTGCCAAACTCTATGCTACACATTTTACACATATATCATTCTTATGGACTGAATGTTTGTGTCTCCCAATCCTGAAATTCATATGAGGAAGTCCTAACCACCCTCAATGTTATAGTATTTGGAGATGGGGCCTTTGGAAGGCAATTAGTGTTGCATGAAGTCATGAGGGTAGAGTCCTCATGAGATTAGTGTTGTTATAGGAAGGGAATCCAGAGAGCTCTCTTTCTCTACCTTGTGAGGACATGGTGAGAGGCAACAGTCTGCAAGCCAGGAAGAGAACCCTCACCAGGTACTGAACAGGCTAACATCTTCATCTCAGACTTCCCAAACTACAAATTGTGAGAAAATAAATTTCTGTTGTTTAAGCCACTCAGTCTATGGTATTTTGTTATGGCAGCTCAAACAGACTAATACAATCATACAATTGTTACATGACTCTGATTATTATCCACAAATTACATAAAGGAACTGAGGATTAAGAAGGTAACAATTAAAGGAAAAACGCAATGGTCAATCTTGCTCAAAGAAATCAATCCAAATCAAAATGATGCGATTCCATTTTCATCCCTCAGGTTTGTAATGACTAAAATGTTTAATATGGAGTACAGGTAAAAGGTGACCTGTAGATGGAAATTTGTGTAACCCTTGTAAAAGGTAATTTGAGAATATGTCAAAATTCAAAATGCACCTGGTCCTGAATGAGGTGTCAGAGCCCAAGCAGAGCCAGGAAGGCATTCCTGTGGAGGGGCAGTGTTGTGTGGTTGGTGTGTCATAGCCAGGACAGAGTCAAGAAACCATCCAATGCTGGAGTAAGGAGAAGTGACAGTGGCCTAGCATAGAATGTTGAAGCCAAAGTGAGATAAGGAGGGGATCTGTGGGTGTAGGGGACAACAAACATTGGTTAGGGAGGAGGATGACCTAATAGACAATGACCCAATATTTACAATAATGGGAGCCAGGCTTCTCACTGCTGGGGAAGAAAGTTATAAATGTGGAAAGGGAAAAAACTAGAATGAGCCCTGTGGTGTTGAACTGTAAATTAGAGATACCTATGTGAACTCATGGTTTTATACAAACACATACATAAATAGATGTATATATGTACATACATTTGTCTATTTCCTAGATCCTTCCATTGACAGCATCCCAAAAGCCATCAGCACAACTGGAGGTAAGATCTTACTTTCCAAATATCATTCTCCACTGAAAGCTATGCACCTTAAAGGAATGGCTGATTCCAGGACTGGAACAGGAAAAGTATAAGATTAGCTTGGAATACCTACTTGTGTCAGAATGCTAGGAAATGCACAAAGAATGGTGACTTGTCAAAAGGTCACGGAAGACAGCTTGATGGGACTCCCCATGTACAAATTGGGACAATCTGAATATCAAAATAAATAACAGCAACAAATTATAACCCATCAAATGAGAATTCATGAGTCTATATTGATATAAATACACAAATGAATAAACTGAAAGTTTGATAATGAATGGAAAACTGTGGTTACACAGTTTCAAAGTCCTTCCTAGTAAAATATCTATTAATTACAAAGGGAAAATCAGTAATCTAACAATGGAAAAGTCTCACAGACACTACCTTAATAGAGTTACCATCAGCAGCAATGGAATAAATGAGAATCATGTTCCACCTGACAGGATGCAATGGGAATACAGCATCACTACTATGATATTCCCGCCAAGGTGCAGAACCTAAATCGAATCATATATAAACGTGAGCCAAATCCAAGTTGAGAAACATTCTATAACTGGCCTGTAATCTTCAAAAGTGTCAAAATCACAAAAGTCAAAAACAGAGACCTGCTCTAGACTAAAGAAGACTAGAGATATGACAACTGAATGTAATCCATGATTCTTAATCAAGACATATTAAGACAACTAAGAAACCTGAAAAGGACCTATGGATTAAATGACAGTAATATATCTGTGTGTTAATTTCCAATTTTGATGGTTGTACTGAGGTTATGTCTTTGTAGGAAATACACATTAAAATATCTAGGGGTGATGAACATCAGGCTGGCTCATGGAAAAAAAGGTTGTTTGTATTGTACTTTCAATTATTCTGTAAGTCTGTAATTATTTCAAAATAAAAATTATATTAAAAAAATTAAAATGAACCTGCCAATTTGATCTGGCAATTTCCTAAGAATTTATCTTATAAATAAGAACAAAAACAAAGATGTAAGACGTAAGAATATTTGCTGCAACATATTCTGTAACAGAAAAAAAACCATAAAAATAAGCAAAAAACCTAAAACCACCTAGATATCAATAGATATTTATAGATTATTTATTGTGTATACAGTAGACTAGTAGAACACAACTATTAAAAAGCATGAGGTAGATGTTTATATTAATGTGAACACACATCTAAGATATATAATGTAAAAAGAAGAAAAACTGTATATGTAATATGGTCCTTTGTGAGGATATATACAAACACACACAAATAAATATATATATGTATACATATATATAAATTCAGGAAGGACACTGAAAGAACTGTTTAACAGTGATTATACTGGAGCATAAGAAATGTTTTTGGGGAAAGTTGGCGAGAAACAGTGCTTTCACTTTTTAATTTATAACTTTTCATAGGTTTAAATTTTAAATAAGCAGTTACTTGTACAATTATCCTACATATTTTGCTGCAAAAATATTTTAAAGGATTTAAGTAACTAGTACCAGTCGACAAGTTAAAAACTGATGCACAATGAGATACCACTACTATCAGAATGTCTAAAATTAAAATGACCATGTGTTGACAAAGACGTAGAGTAACTAGACCCTCATACACTGCTTGTGGGAATGTAAAATGTGTAACTACACTGGAAACAGCTTGGCAGTTTCTTAAAGTTGAACATAAACCTACTGTACCGCTCAGTCATTTCACTACAAGGTGCTAAATCAAGAGAAATGAAAGCATATGTTCACACAAAGACTTCTACATGAATATTCATAGTAGTTTTATTTGTAAGGGAAAAAAAAAGGGTAATTGGAAAAAAAACAGGAAATGACCTAAATGTTCATCAGAAAGTGAAAGAATAAACAAATTGTGGTATATCCATGTAGTGGAATATTTCTCAGCAAGAGAAAGGAACAAGCTATTGATAAACGCAACAACATGGATAAATCTCCAAATAATGATTCTGGGTGTAAGATGCCTGAGGAAAAAGATACTGTCTGATTCCATTTATATAAAATTCTGGAAAACGCAAATTAATCTATCATGTCAAAAGGAGATCAGTGACTTTCTGGGGATGGGAAGGGATGTGGAGAGGACTGACAGGGAGAGATTATTATAAAGGGACACCAGTGAACTTTTGGGGGTGATGGATATGTTTGTTACCTTTTTGGTGGTAATGACTTCTCTGTTGTATTCATACTCTACAACATATAAAATTGTGAATTTTGAGGGAAAACAAAGTTGATGGATGGTGGATTTTGAACCTAGGTCTGATCCTAGATTCATCATGCTTATTCCATCCTGGAGCTCAAAAATTTTCTTCTTGGATATGATTACCATGAATGGACATCAAATAGGCACTTTACCATTCATTATATTTATCTTTTTTCTTAAAAGATTTTAGTAACATGAATTCTTCATTTCTTGCTACCACCACATAATTTAAATATGTGACATGATTATTTATTTATGTGTCCACTATATTACATTTAATAACTGAAAATACCAAAGTCCTTTTGGCTCTAGGTAAACTGACTAGTACAGTATCTGACATAGTCAGTATTAACTGTATCTACCTTTTACATTTAAGATTCTAAGGAACTCTTTTGTTGAGGATTTAGTCCAGTTGGTATCCAATGTGCACATAAATATCTCTCAGTGGCATTTTTCACAGGACAATTCTTCCTTGTGCAGGACTGGTCTATGCATAGCAAGTATTTAAAATCCTTGACCTTTACCCACTATATGCTGGCAGTTATTTTACTTTCTTACTTGACAAGTGAATGTGATATCCCAAAATACTTCCTTGGTTAAGAACCACTATAAGATGTCCTACTTTGATAGGCACAGGCGAGAGTGCCTCAGTTATTCCAGAATGCTAGCAGCATTAGGGAACCACCAGCCTGCTTCAGATAACACAGCAGTTCCAGTGATTATAGAAAAATTATAAACTACTTGGTAATAGTATTCTCTTGTAAACACCATTGCTTCTGAAGGCAAACTCAGGTTCATTTTAAATATTCTTTCCCTCAAAAAAAGGAAAGAAATCTCTCAATTCTGGCATAGGAAGAACAGAATAAAAGAAATTAAAGGCCCACTTGTTCTTCCCATTTTCACTCTCATCCACTTCTAATTGTAAGAGAAATGAGATTAATGAAAATATTTTAATACCTTTTCAATATATGTCTGATTTGAAAAATTGTTTGAAGTTTCAAATAAATTATAGAGTATTTCAGTTTTAGGCCCCACCTTACTACTATTAACCTAGCTGTATGATCTTGACAAGTTCTAGCTTCTCAAGACTTTTAAGTTGCTTTCCAGTTCTAAAATTCTAACCATGCCAAGCCTCCAAAATTATATTAAACCATTCCCAAAACGTTGAATGTCTTCCAACAAATCTGATAGTCAATGAGTTTAAACAGTCAAGAAGTTGCAGAATTCACAAAGATCCTAAACATGATTTTTAACAGTTCCTACTTAATGACCAGATCACACACCCACCAATTAGAATTGTGAGGAACTGCCAATGTAACACAGATCCACAGTCCAAATGATAAAAAAGGAGCATTTGTTTCTTTGCACCCTCAGAAAATCACCCCACACGTCACACCTCACACTGAAGAAGAGCTATTCAGAAGAAACAATGAAGTCTCCATGAAAACACATTATCTTAGTTTCCTTTTCAAAACAGAAATTCCCCTTCCTTATAATGACTGAATTGACATCTTACCAAACAAGTTCTTATCAGGAATAAGATGTAGCAACAACACTCTCAAAAAATATACAATTCTGTAGTCAAACCAGGGATACATAATTTCAGTAATGCTTTCATGTAACAGGCTCTTAACTGCAAGCTACCCTAGACAATGGACATCATTCACTTTCTGAAACACAGAGACCCAATGGGCCACTGAAAGTAAGACCTCCTCTAGATGGATTAGATGATTATAGGCAATTTTAAGTTGTATCTACTTGTGAGTTTGTCAATGGCATATTCACCATAAAGACAATCACAAGAAAAAGAATCTCCAAAGAAGGCAAAGGACTTGGTAATTCAGGGCACTAATAACTGATCTGAAAACTCAAATACTGAAAGATTCAAAACAGGCCAGTTTCAAAGTACTGCTTCTCCAACTTTACCTGTCTGAATTAAAAACCAGAGAAGAAACACACAAAAACCTAAACAAGCAAAAGCATTTCAAATGTTACTGCTCATTCTAAATAGAAAATCTCCTGAATGAATGAGGTTCTACATATTCAAACCTGAAGATGACAGATTTTTTGTAAGGTGACCAATAAATGGTGAGTTACTTATGATAATAAACCAGGCTGTTGTGGGAGGCCTGTCTTCAGAAAAAATATTCTTTGCTTTTCCTTTTAACTTTAATGAGATTTTTTTTTTTTACTAAGTAACTACCAACATTTTGAACAAATTGATGCTCCCAACATAAACTTAGTACAAGAATTACATATTCTGCAAAAGCTGATGAAATGAAAGTTGCTGAAACATCATATGTATCATCAGGCCCAGTTATCTTTAGGTCCTTTTGAAGCAGTCAATTCTCTACTACTTATTTTAAACACAGGTTCACTCATTCGACAAGCATTTACTGACCATCTACCATGTGCCAGGCACTTTGCTAAACGTTAGGGATTCAGGTTAAAGTTTGCTTGGGTTGGGGACTCAGAAAGACCTATCAGATCCTGACGACCACTTAATGGCAAGCTTTTAAAATCTCTGAGCCTCAGTTTCTTCAGAGATGTGATAATTAGACTATATAATGTAGATAAAGTGCCTAACGTGGTATCTTGTATATGATAAACAATAAACGCTAACAATATCAAATATGAAGTTTGCGTTAGAAGCAGATCCTGATCTCAAGCCAGTTTTTTACTACATAGCTCACTGTTGGAGGATTATGAACCAACTTGAAAGTGAGATCAAGAAAACACGTCTGCACAGATAAATCCACTACCAAAACAAAAAACAATCCCCACAATACGTAATGAATCCCAGAACTGAAAATAGATGTGCTTTGGGTTAGTTTACGAGTTTGTGTAGTATGTGCTCCAAGGTCTTCTTCCACTAAACAACCCAGTACACTATAAATAAAAATAACAAATGTTACAGCTTTGTGGCTTTTTGCACAGTAGGATCATGAGGGAGTACAACTCAGGACCATTTTGGTGAAGCAGTAACTAATGTAACAGATTTGTAACCATTAACCACAGTTCTCTTCCTACACCTTCAGAAAGGTCACCCAATAGTAACCTCCTTTTCTTATAAGATAAATGTTTACCTTACGCATAGCAATTAGTTGATAAAACCAACAATTTTGAAACCCTGATTGGCAACAATGATCTAACAAACAGAAGCAGTACAGCTAAAGAGTTTAAGAGTGCTAGTGTCAACTGGGCCAGGTGTCCATCATTTCTAGCCAGTTACGTGACACTGGGCAAGTTTCTTAACTGTTCAAGCTTCAGTTTCTTTATCTGAAAAATGTAAATACCAGCTCCTACTTACTAGGCTTGTGAAAATGAATTAAGTTAATAGAAGCAAAATACTCAGACAAGCAACCACCCAAACAATGTTAGCTATTTGCTGTTACCTACAATGAGAAAATTAAAGTTCCTCTTGGTAACCATGAAGCTGATAAAAATGTAGACGTTTTAGGGTCTTATAAATCCTTAAACTTATGTTAGTTTGAAGTTAAGTGATCAAAAATTAATGAGGAACAAGAGGAAGGCAATAACGGGAATTAAGCACTAACACCTGATCCTCCCGTTCTACTTAACAGGCTTCATATGTTAAGTCCTAAATGTAGGCAGCATCGGCCTAACTAGGAACAACAATTTAATTCTGGAAGGGTTCAAGGCAAAGGAAGACTGCTAAAACAAATAATAATAATAACAACAATAACAAATAATGGGAAAAGGGATTATGTAGACATGAACGAGGTGGCGGTAACCGGGCTGAAGAGGAAAAGGCCCCACCATCCCGGACACCGGGGTAGGCAACCAGGGTCCCCGTGGCTCCTCCCAGTGAGGAAGCAGAAGGCATTTAGCCTCACCGCTGAGGTGAGTCCCACCGTGACACCTCGACCCGAAGTCGGTCGTGGAGGGTCGCGCGTGCAGAGCCTTGAGAGCCAGTAGAGGGGGTCCAGACTTCCCGCGGGTGCCTCCCGGCCGAGCCCTTCCACCCGCGCCGCCTCCACTCGGAGGCCTTAGTCACTGTCCGCGCGGCCCAGAGGCCGCGGGCGAGCCGGTTACCTTCTGCAGGGAACTCCTCGAACTCGTCGTCCTCCTCCAGCAGACCCAAGTCTACCGGCTGTTTTTTCTCTGACATCGCGACCCTCCGCGGCCAAAACCTCTCAGTCCAGTAAGAAAGTTGGACCTCTCACTTCGCCTTACCACAGCCCCCACCGCCGTTGCAGCCTCCCAGGCCGGCTCTATCATAGAGACGCGGGAGAAGAGCAACCGGAGCGCGCGAGGGATGCTGGGATACTGGAGGTCCGCCCAGCGCTTCCCGCGGGTTTAGCAGCCCTTCACAGTTAGCAAGGTGGATTATTTTGTGCGTTTACCGTCTTACGCGGACCCTCTGACTTGACAAACTGAGAACAGGGTAGGTTTCCGTGACTGGAAAAGACTCATAATGTGTGGAAAAAAACCCCACCTTTACTTGGTTTAGGCTGAGGGATGAAGTACCGGCTAAAGTTCGTTAAAAGCCTGCCAAGTGCCAGGCCCTTAAATTAGATTAACTCCACCCTTAAACCAGTTCCCTAAACATGGTATTAAATGTCTCCACATCACTCAGAAAGAAATAGCCTACGTCACTGAGGTACTGCTAGACAACCCAAAAGCAGATTTGTTTGCCTGACTTTAATCTCCAAGCTTTTCCATTGTTCAGTGTTCTTCTGTCTTGTGGTTAAGCTGTGGTAAATAACCTGTTAAACATTGTGCTGCGTGTGTGTGTGTGTGTGTGTGTGTAATAACTAGTTTAGAGGTTATTATAATACTGTGTAAAACTCGATATATGTAACATTTTATGGTGTTCAAAATAAGTCATTTTGAATATAGCTGTGAACTACATAAAACTTGACATGGTATATGTATATGTAGTATAATAGAGGAATAGTGTGTAATATATAGATACATAATTGGGTATTATTGTAAATTTTGATACATATGTTTGTATATTTAAATCCCATTCCTTCATTCAACAACATTAACTTATATCATGTACTAGGCACTGTGCTGAAAATCAAACATATGGAGACAAAGACCTTCCTTCAAGGAGTTCATATTCCACTCAGAGACATGTAAACGGATAAATCACAATGAAACATAGTAACACATTTGAATCTCTATTTTAAAATAAAATTATCTGAGAAATGAACAGAGTGTATGGGCATACAGAGAATGGAGCAACTAAATAAGAGCACAAATTTGGACCAGAATTTGGGAACCTATAATTAGATGTAAATTTTAAAAAATAAGATGGTTCTTATAATACTATTTTGACTTGTATTGATTACTGAAAACATTAGCTGTCTTCAAATTAAGTTCAAAGTATGTGTAATTTGGCATGTTATATAAGTAAATACCAAATTAATGAAAGAAAAGATGAGGAAGATCTAAAACTGGAAGTAAATGTAGACAGTGAGATCTCTTAGAGTTTCATACTCTCTATTATGCCCTCTATTGTACATATTACATATGCCGCTGACAACCCACACACCAAGGTAAAGTTTTGGGCAGTTTGATTAGGCAGCAAAGAATGAAAAACAAATCACAGATCTGAGACAGCCATTTTGTGCAGAGATAAAAGATTTTCCCAAGGACATATCTGAAGAAACAGAAACATTAATGACTACTAGGAGATGGATAAGGGGTGATTTGCTAACTGCTAGTAGGTGGAAGATTTCTTTGTGGAGTGATAAAAACCCTCTGGAACTGGATAGTGATGATGGTTGCAAAACATAGTGAATATACTAAAAACCACTGAAGTGTACACTTCAGAATGGTTAATTTTATGTTACATGAAGTACGTATATCTCAATTTTTGAAGTGCTATAAAATTTTTGACCAAGACGTCAAGAATTTCAAATTCTAGTTTCTGGGCCTATTATATAATCTGATATGTGATGACGTTTGTATTAACTCTTAGCAAAAGAACAAAATCAGTGGCAGTATAATGATTTTCCCCTAAAACTGAATATATTCAATTAAAGGAATAATTTTAACATATTACTGACCCGGGGATTTTTGTAGAGACTAATGCCTGTGGCCAGCAATTTGTTATGTAAGTGAATATTGAAACACCCGTGTTTGAGTAAATATCAACAACTTTTTTTGCACTTAATGTATTAATTTGAAACTTTAAACATGTCTTACTAAAGCATTCTAATATTTTGTTAGAGTGCCATAGGCAGTATAGCAGGCACCTCTGTGCAGGGGAACAGAATATCTATTACAAATATACTGTGTTTCACTGCGCTTTCCCCTGGAAGAGCAGACTCTACACTTTCTGGTGGCATTTTTTTTTTTTTTTTTACTCCTGTGGGTGTTATTTCCTCTAGAATATGTTCTTTTATTTTATTTGATAGTCGACAAGGTGGATCTTTTCAGGGGACTCTTAGAAATGCCACAAGAAGGACCAGGTGCGGGAGTATCACTACATTCACCAGAATGGTCAGTTACCCATTCTCTAGCTTATTGCTAACAAAAATTGCTTGTAAGTCATTTTATTCTGTGCAATAAGGCTACAATAAATTTTAAATGCATTGAATAAACTGCAATTACTCAAATAGAAAACCACTTTCTTATACCATTTTCGAGTTTTCCGGAGGATATTGAAGTTTGCCAGATATTGATTGGATCGATTAACTCCTTTCATAAATTTATTTTACTCTAATATGCAAGTGGGCTTAGTTATCTGATGGCCAGTCCTCCTGTCTTCCTTTCCTGTAGATGCTATGGAGGCATCATGAATAGTTGTCACCATGCAGACTAGCCTCTTGTCTTTCCTTATGAGAATCACTTCTCCCTTCCGTAAGAATGTCATTTCTCCCCTCTGTAGATTTTTAGATTTCTCCTTTAATTGGTTTGGTAGACCACAATTCTCTCTTATAGTCCCACAAACTCTGGTTTTATTTTTCAACAATATTTCAGATGTGGACACACTGTTGTAAAGATTGTCTGGTTAATATGGTGCCATGAACCAAGATTAGGTTGTAGGACTGATAATACTGTTTCTTGCAGTTTCTTTCCTTCACCCATGTAAATCTCAAGGTTGCATATATATTTGCAGTTTCGCTAACCATCCTGACCAAAATTCCGTATTTTTCAAGTTTTCCAGGATTATAGGTTTTGAATCTGAGTCGTCTTCTCCACTTTATCATTGCCTCCTCAAGTGATAGCTCTTGTTTGGGTATATAGATTGATTGAAACTTTGGTAGAAAATAATCCAGAAGAGGTTTAACATTTGAAATTCTGTCTGTAGGAAGTGGAGTTTCTGAGTTATCGTTAAAGTGAAGCAATGTCATTATTTATTTGAACCTTCGCCTCATCATAATCTTTGGAAAGATAAGTGTTTAAAGTAAGGGATCAGTCGACCAATATTCTTTCCAGTGTGACTTTCTTATTTATCCCATCAAAATTATTAATCCAAGAAACTTCTTCATGTCACTATTGGTTACATCAGTCCATTTTAAAGTCTTATCATACTTTTTATATTATGTTTTTATTCTGTTGGTGACACAAGTTTGTTTGAGAAGTGACCAACTCGAAAAAGTCATTACCAAAAATTAATTCTGTTATTTCACTAACACCTTGTGAGTTATTACATTCAGTAGTTACACCTGACACACCTGTAAGATCTTCTAATTTTCATGAAATGTTGTCTTCAATCCACTCTTCTGTAGAAGCAAAGGAGTATTCTCCAGCACTGTGAGTTTCATTTTCACTTGCCATATCAAAATCAATCACTGAGGTATTTTGTCTTTTTGTGGGTCTAATATTCACATCATCTGAATCAGGACTATATTCTGAAAAACTGTCATCTTCTGAGACACTAGTATATATGTCGCTCGGACAATCAGAGAAAGTATCTGCATAAAATACACTGAAAAATTCTTCACTCAAAATTTTATGATGGTCATTTTTGAAAATTTTATGGTAATAAATTTGTGTTTATAATATACACAAGGTTGGAACAAAAACCTAACGGAGCAAAATATGAATGATAACAACATAAGTTGTATAATGAACCCATGACCAATTTTAAGCTCTAACAACTTCACAGGGTCATGTTAATTGTATCGCTCTCTGAAAACGTATTGATACGTCTCTGGTCAGTAACATTCGGGTAACAAAATACGTACTAATATGTCTTTGGGCAATAAATTGTTAAAAAACAACCTTAGGTTAAATCCCCAATTTAAAAAATTTTACTGATTCGTTAAATCCAGAAAGCTGGAACCACTGAAATAACTTCTCATTTTAATCATCATGACACATGGCACAATGAACAACTTCTCATTTTAATGGTCATGGCACATGGAAAAACTTTGGAAAATGGTAGCTATTAAAGTGTAAGCAGCATTATTACTTAGTTAAATTAAGCACATAAGAATATGTATTTGATGGACCAGCATATAAATCCAAACTCAATCCAGATCCCTACTAAACAGGGGTTTAGGCAAATCACTTAATTTCTCTGAAGTACATTTTAAATATCTCAGATCCTGCATACCAACCCTCCTAAAAGTCTCTAAACGTGGGTTTTGTTTCTTAGATGGTATCTTGGTGATACTTTGCAAGGAAGTCAGGCCCTCCACAAGTTAATAATAATGATAATAATAACAACAATGATAATAATAATAAAGTAATAATAGGTAACATGTATTTAGTGTTTACTTTGTATGAGGTACTGTGCCAAGCCCTTTCTGTGTATTTACTTATTGAATCTTCCTCACAACAGCCCTATTAAGTGAGAACCAAAAAATCCATTTTATACTTATGGGTATTGAGGCACAGAGAAGTTGTGATGTGGCCAGAATCACAGTGCTAAGAAGTGGTGGAGCTATTAGATCCTAAGGGCTCTCTTAAAGGATAAGAAACAAACCATATCAACGTGTGAAGAGGCAGACAGTTGACACAAGAACGCCTGGAATCATTTCTTTCTAACACTACTAAACATACACACATCTAGGAAAATGGCAAAAACACATAAATGTAGATAGACATGCAGAGGGCAAAGCCATAGAATGAAGAAGAAAACAACCTTAGGATTGACTTAGCTCTCTGGAGGGGAAACCCTCCACAACTCTAGTGAGAAGCATTGTAGTTAAAACTATGCCTTTACCTACATATCAGGTCATATCTATAATTAGTTGATTACATTTGGCTTCACAGGAAATCAAGTTAGAAGCAGATTTTATAGTATGTGATTCCATTTGCCTCAAGCAAATGAAACCTAAAAGTTCCATTCGGGATCCACATGCTATAAGTTAAATCACAAATACCTGAATCCTTAAGTTTGCTGTGGAGTTGACCATTCAGTAACTAGGCAGAATGGATCAATAAGACTGACCTTTCTATATCTATGTCCAGGTGAGGGATTGTTAAATGGCTGATATCTGAAGGACCGATTTCAAAGGCACTTTCCTTTTGACTTTAGGAAGGAACAGCTAATTGGCCGGCCATGAAGAACTGAGGAGGCCGACCTACACCTGAAGTCTCTATGATGTCTTTTCAAGGTATGTAAAAAGCTTTGGCTCTACCTGAGTTCAAACTCAGGCTCTGCTACTTACCAGTTGAGGGGTCCTGGAAAATTGCTTGCAGACATGGTCTTTCCCCATTTAGAATTTACATCCTAGGTGGTAGCTTCTTTAGTTTCCATCAGTCCACCAGAATAAAACTTCTAAATTTTTCTGGAGCAAATATTTGGGACTGACTGTGTTTCCAGACTTTAATGTGCGTTCAAATCTATGTTAAGCTTGTTGAAATGCAGATTCTTATTCATTTGGCCTGCCTAGGACCTGAGATTCTACTTTTTTAACAAGCTCCTGGGTGATATCAACATTGCTGGTCTGGAGACCACATTTTAAGAATCGAGGGTTTCAGTGAAATGTAAGGGAAAATATCTGAGTTTCTGAAAATTCATCCAGCCAACAAAACTGTGTGACTAGTCCATAACTTGTTGTGGTTCTTTTAACATTGTAGGAGAGAAAAAACTTTCCGTCTGCTCTCCTAGGTTCAATAGCTAGGTCTATAAAATAAATTTATGACAGGCAGATTAATAGCATTAAAGGTAAACAAATTTATTAATTTTTATTATAACACACTGGGGCATCACAGAAAAAAAAAGTGAACACCCCAAACAGCAGTGAGATCTGAGAGCTTATATACTGTCTTAATAGGGGAAGGTGGGAGACATAGGCAACCTAGGGGAGAGTAAATGAGTTTTTAGAATGATAAATGGGCTCTTAGAAGAATAGATGGGAGATATGATGATAGTCTGTGACAAAGTTTATCTGGGTTTGGAGTTGACATCTAGTGTCTTCCCAGGTGATAAGAGTCAATCCTTGGGAGGGGGTTTATGACAATTGAATTCCTTTTGGAGGATCTGTCTTTAGGCAGGTAAAGGGAAGTTCGGAGAAAGCTCTTGCCATTTTTCATGTGTTCAGCTCACAATAATATAACAAAGCGGCATATTTTGGGGTGGCATGTCCAGAACTCCTTCAACAGCCATACTAAATTCAAATGTTTGCTTCTCATTGTTGGAACTTTTCCTCTGAAATGTTCTTGCTCCTTAATCATTAGGAGGCTTAGCTTTTCTTAGAGGGATTTATAACAACTCACATTCACATCTTCATTAATATTCTGAGTACTGTATACTCAATGATTGGTTCTGGACTTTGAGAGGAATTACAATCCCAATAAAAGATTTCTTGGATCTTTTATCATGACAAAATGCTTGGACAAATAAAAATGAGAAAAATTGTAATTGTAAAATAACTAAAATCTCTAGATCGCATTGTAAAGCAATTAATAATTAATAGAGAAATGGTTACGTAAAATTCAAATGCTAATAATGATAAGTACTTAATCTACCATAAAGTAAAAGCCCAGCCAAAAAAAAGACCCATCTTGCACCAGAATACATGTTCAAAAATCAATATTTGCATGCCCAAGACTTGTTTGAGAAGGCAATTATGGTCTCACAAGTAAATCATAAGAATTTTTAAAATTTAGTAAATGCTGTATTTATGTGACAGACAAGAACCACTCTGAAGGAATTATTATGGTTTGGGAAATGATATGCAATTTCAAAATCATCTAAATCATTTCAATTGCCTGTATTTACATTTATATAATGGGTATTTATAATGGTGATTATTTTAGAACTTACCTTGTTTTCCTGGATCTCACATTGGTTTCTATGGGAACGAGAATGGCTCTAAAGAGGAGCATTTTAAGAACTCTTTTCACATTCAGTGACTGCTAACTGAACTGCAAATTCTGTTTACCTGTTAAATGGTTTTTAACTCTTAAATTTTAACACAGAAATAAAAGTTGGGCATTTAGCTTCATAAATCATTTTAAATAATAAAAACTGTTTTTATGAAACATCTGGCACGTTGAAACATTTGAAAACAAAATAACTAGCTTTAGGAGCTAATAATCTGTTCACGTTATTAAATTCATTAGTGATTAATCCATATTAGCCTTATGCTTGCTCTTGGAAAATTGTGTAAAGAAAACTTCATCTGATATATTGTTGTAATACATTTTCTCTGTTATTTCTGTGTATTATGTGTGTGTATATATTTTTTCCTTATCTTTGAAAAAATCCCTTTAAAAAGCAGTGTAAAATGTTCTATGTTTAAAGTTTCCCATTACCAATGCCTCACCCATCCTCTGCTATTATCTACCCTCGTACTGTGTTGTACCTTTACTATGCTCTTACACCAGCTGGAACTTATTTTTACTATTTTTTGAAACAAGCTCATAAGTCTTCGAATTTCAATTTTTCTTTTTCTTGGAATAGATTCTTAGATCATAAAAAGCTCGATGTCTAACTTATGTATTACATTTGTGCAGTTTACTGTGTTTAATATTTCCCCACATTTCATGTTTTCCCATAAACTTTATTTTTTTAATTCCCTGGAGAAATGATAGTTCAGTATATTTTTATTTAAATCCCTCTCAAAGTAATTAAAAGCCACTAAAAATAAGAGAAGCTTATTTCAGAAGAGAGTGCTAAAACTAAATTTTTGTTATACCCAAACTGTAAAAGATACCAGTTGAAAGCACATGGCATCCCATAACCAGCTTATGTAATAGCTACTCTGGTTATTGTTGACATATAATCTGTGTCTTGAATCCAAAAGTACAAGTTGATGGCAGAATGCCAGACAGGGTGAAATAAGTGAGAGTGTTTTTTTGTTTTTTGGGTTTTTTTTGCGGTACGCGGGCCTCTCACTGTTGTGGCCTCTCCCGTTGTGGAGCACAGGCTCCGGACGCGCAGGCTCCGGACGCGCAGGCTCAGCGGCCATGGCTCACGGGCCCAGCCGCTCCGCGGCATGTGAGATCTTCCCGGACCGGGGCACGAACCCGTGTCCTCTGCATCGGCAGGCAGACTCTCACCCACTGTGCCACCAGGGAAGCCCCAGTGAGAGTGTTTTTTAATCTTTCCTGGATTGGTGGATTTCTGCTTGCTATCAGTGTGGCCTTGGTCAGGATTGCTAGAGACTAGTGAGAGTTCCAGAAGTGAAGCTACCAGCATGTGTGACCAGGAAACCATCATATAACTCACTGACTTGGTATAAACTCCAAGAAGTTGTTGTTTTCTTTCTTAAAAGTATTTTTCATTCAGATTTAATTTTATGAAATAAATTAAGGATTACTACATGTTGAAAGAGTGAAGACAAATAAATGGGAAACATATAACTAGATGTTTTGGGGAAATGATTAATTGATTGGCTCTTCTATCAATATTTTTTAAAAGTTGACTTTGAAGGGGAGCAGAAAACAAGCTGAAAAGTTAATCATCAGAAGAGAATATTTATCTTGAAAAGTATCTGAATCTGAAGGTAAGGAATATGATTGTCCATCAAGGCTACTCAAAATGAGGTCCATGGACCAGTGCCCATCTGAGACAAGATAAATACAGAAAATGAGTGTAAATTTGAAAATCTTAGAGCAGTTGACATTACTACTTCACCCAACCCTGTGATTTTGTATTTTACAAAACTCAGTCCATGGCATTTGGTGATTTAAAAAATTTTCGCTTTACTACAATTAGTTTGAGATGCATTGATCTAGCATAAATTACTGTAAACAAACAAACAAAAAGAATGCCATTTGAACTTCATAGTATTGAAAACAATTTAACCTGTGTGATTCTGTTTGAAAAACAGCTGGGAAATGAAAGGTTTTTATCCCTGAAAGATTTCTTTCTAGCCCTATAACCATATATTTACTTTCATTAAGATTACAGTAAAGGAGGCTGAAGCGGATATTCTCTCCTTTTGCAGATATAAAAAGAAAAGGGCAAAGGGCTTAAATGAGATATCCAACATTACACAATTATCATCAAAATTTTAAACTCAAGTGAAGAGCATTGCACAGAACTTATTTAATATTCTGGTGAATAAAAATACTCTAGTTGTTTATGACAGTGAATCGGATATATTTGCAATGTCACATGGTAGACGGCAGTGCTTTGTCTTCAGGTTTCAGAAGGAAAAGCATTATGTTACAGTGGTTCAATGGATGGTTAGTGAAAGTACACATACTAATAATCAAGATGAAGAGTTTGAAGGAATTCAATAAGCAAAAATAAAATTAAACAGAGAATATAGAAAGATTAAGGGAGGAACACATGTATAGTTTGGCTAGGAACAGACAGAGCAGAAATGTAAGTCCACACTTCTCTGAAAGGTATAAAATCCCCAAAGAGAAAGGGCTTGCTACCTTGGACTACCAATAGGGAAAATAAAATGAAAATATGAAAGGGAAAGTTTAGACAAACAGTGAGAATTTTTGTTAATTGTTAAGAGTATTAGGTTAGTTGAGTAGGCTCCCAAAGGAATCTCTGAGGACATTTAAAACCTCATTGAACAAAGCCGTGGACACTGTATTGTGTAGAGCAAGACTTCAATGGCAAGGGGGATGGACTGGATCAACTGTGAGGTCTTTTCCAGCTCTAATTTCTACTATTCCATAGCTCTGGGAAGAATAGTTGCTAAATTGCTTGATTAACCCAGGAAAAAATAAAACTCAACACAAGAATAAAGCCCCAGACAAAACAGTGAAGTCAGCCAAAATTGAAACACACCCTTCCAAAGAGACAAAAAAAAAGAACCTAAATCTTGCATCATGCCCCAAGGTGGACAAATTTAGGCTTTGGCAACTTGCCCAGCAGAATAAGTTCCAGAGACAGGACCCTTCAGTGAGCAAGACCAACCAACAGGTTGGGAGAGTTCAACTTCTCAGACAGACTTGCAAAACCTCCCAGGTGACCTTAATACTAGAAAAAATTTAGTAAATTGAAAAGGGAGGGCTTCCTGGTGGTGCAGTGGTTAAGACTCCGCCTGCCAGTGCAGGGGACCTGGGTTTGAGCCCTGGGCTGGGAAGATCCCACATGCCACGGAGTAACAAAACCCGTGTACCACAACTACTGAGCCTGCGCTCTAGAGCCCATGAGCCACAACTACTGAAGCCTGCGTGCCTAGAGCCCGTGCTCCACAACAAGAGAAGCCACTGCAATGATGAAGCCTGCATAACGCAGTGAAGAGTAGCCCCTGCTCCCCACAACTAGAGAAAGCCCATGCGCAGCAGCAAGGACCCAACACAGCCAAAAATAAATAAATTTATTTTTAAAAAATTGAAAAGGGAAAGAAATCTATAAAAGTGCCTAGTCTATGAGTGAACTAATTCATTTATTCATCGTACAAGGATATGAGTGCCTACTATAGGCCAGCCAGTGCTCTAGGATAGGGTACATCAGTGAACAAAACAGACAAGATCTCTGCTCTTGTGGCTTTTACGTTCTAGTGTGAGGAACGATAAACAACATAGGATGATATAAATTAAAGGGTGGTAGGTGCTAAGGAGGATAAAAAGCAGGGTAAGGAAAATGAGGGGCAAGGATGGAATCCAGGAAGCTTACTGTATTTAATGTGCAATCCGGGTAGAACTCAGGGAGGAAACACGTCGGAGCAAGACTTGAAGGAAGTAAAAGGAGGTAGCCAAGTGGATATTGGGGGAAGAGCGTTCTAGTCCAAGAGAACCTAAAGCACAGCTGGAAGGTTGGAGCAAACTTCGTGTGTCTGAGTAGCAGGAAGGAGGCCAGTGTGGCTGGAGGGGAGTAAGCTTAAGGAAGACTACTACAGTGAGGTCTGGGAGGCCTTGGAGGTTGTTATTAGGACCTCATCTCTTACTCTGAGTAAACTACACACGCTATCTTGCTTCAAGAATCCTAGGAACTCAGTGAAGAAACTAATTCATACCAGGTGTCAGCCTCCCTGGGAAACCACTCCACCCACACATCAGCACTGTTTCTGCATGCTCCTTCAGTCTATAAGTTTTAATCATGTCAGCATTATGCAGCATTGTGGGCCCTTAATGTATAAATATGTCCTAGAGTTTTACTAAGAATGAGGAATGCTCATCAATATTGGAACTCTAGATATTTGCTTCCATTTATTCTTAGACCAGCAATAGAAAAATCCAAACAAAATTTTATCTGTGACTTTTATATGATGTTTGTACATATATGAAATATGTATTCTGTCACAGAAAATAAACCCCTAATAGCAATTCTATTATGGGCTCATGCTCTATGAAACTTGATCTTTACTAGGGGCTTGATAAATAAAGATAAGGAGGAGCTTAAAAATCAGTTTGGAAGACAAAAATGGATCTGCTTATAAGAAATAAAGGCAATATTAAAGGAATTATTAGATGTTTTCAGATATTTGAAAAAATGGTAATAAAATTAGAGGTTAAGTTAGAAAAGCACTGTTAATATTCATTCATTAACTGGAAAAAAATGTGTTGAGTGCCTGCTCTGTGCCAGGCAAGTTTTCTAGACCCTGTGGATACCAGAGCGAACAATACACGAAAGCCTGGGATCTGTTACTCCATTAAAATTCTCCTCAGGCAGTTTACCAGATCATTCTTGTATAACAGTATGTAGTTGAGAATGTGGGTTGGAGGCCTATCTGCAACCCAGCATCACCTGTTAAGATGGGACATGGTCAGGAAAGGATGCTTCTTGACTTCTCTTCATTTGGCCCTCCACTCTTTGAAAATCCTTAGGCAGAGATTACTACGTGCTGAAGGCACAGGAACTTTAGAGAGGGAAAAGAGCACAGCATTTGAGTAAGAGTTGTGTTCTCTAATATCATAGCCGCCAGCCACAGGTGACTATTGAGCAGTTGAAATGTGACTAGTCCGAATTGAGATGTGCTCTAAGTATAAAGTACACTGGATTTTGATGACTCAGTTTGGAAAAGAGAATGTAAACTATCTTAAAGTTCTTATATTGATTGCATGTTGAAATGCTAATATTTTTAATACACTGTGTTAAATAAATTATATTATTATTAGTTAATTTTGTTTCTTTTTACTTTTTTATGTGGCTGCTAGAAAATTTAAACATATATGTGGCTTAATTCCACCAGATGAGGGGATCTGCATTTGATTGATAGAATAATAGCTGATTCTTATTGAATACTCAACTCATTAAGTGGCAAGCTGTCTTCCAAGCACATTACTTGTATTTAAATATTTAATCCTTATAATAACCTTGTAAGGAATCATTTCTCCAGATGAATAATTTGAGGCACAGAAAGGTCAAGAAACTTGCCAAAGACTACAAGTCTAGTGAGTGGAAGAGCAATGAGGCTTTAAAGTTGTAACTAACCCAGTGGCTTTCAAACCTGAGTGTTTATCAGAATCACCTTCAGGGCTTGTTAAAACAAAATCCTGAGCCTGACCTCCAGAGGTCTGCTCCTTTGATCTGGGGTGTAACCTAAGAATGTGTGTCTCTAACAAATTTCCAGGTGATGTTGATGCTGGTGATTTGCAAACCACATTTTGAGACCTACGGGTTTAATCAGTCTTAAAGTTCTCAGCCTTTTTGAACCATAGTTTCTTTACCATAAATGTGGAGATTTCATATACCTACCTCACATACCATAAAATTTACCATTTTAAAGTGTACAACTCACAGGTTTTTAGTATAGTCACAGTTTTGCAACTATCATCACTAATTCCAGAACATTTACATCACTCCAAAAAGAAACCCAATACCCATTAGCATTCACTCTCCATTTCCCCTTCCACCAGGCCCTGGCACCCACTAATCTACTTTCTCTATGGATTTGCCTAATTTAGACATTTCATACAAGTGGAGTCATATAATATATGGTCTTTGGTGTGACTTCTTTCCCTTAGTATAATGTTTTCAAGGTTCATCCATGTTATAGCATGTATCAGTATTTCTTACTGTTTTATGGTCAAAAAATATAAAATTGTGTGGGCACAATACGTTGTGTTTATCCATTCATTGGTTGATGCCCATTTGGGTTTTTTACTTTTTGGGTATTATAAATTTATGTGGATTTGTTTCCATTTCTCTTAGGATGTAACTAGGAGTGGATTCGGTAGGAGTGGAATTGCTGACTCATATAGTAGCTCTATGTTTAACTTTTTGAGGAGCTATCAGACTGTTTCCAAGGCATGGTACCATTTTACATTCCCATCAGCAATGTTTGAGGGTTCCAGTTTCTTCACAATCTTGGCAGCACTTGTCATCTTCTGTCATTTTGATTATAGCCATTCTAATGGTTTTGATGTAGTATCTCATTGTGCTTTTGATTTGCATTTCCCTAATGACTAATAATATTGTTCATTTTTCAACTGCTTATGAGCCATTTGAATATCTTCCTTGGATAAATTCAAATCCTTTGCCCAATTTTAAATTGAATTGTCTTTTTTTCCCTTTTTTTAGCTATTCAGATTAGACATTTATTGGTTAGTAAGGTCTTGTTTAAAAATTTTATTGTGGAGCATAGTTGATTAACAATGCTGTGTTAGTTTCAAGTGTACAGCAAAGTGATTCAGTTATACATATACATACATGTATCTATTCTTTTTAAATTCTTTTCCCATTTAGGTTATTACAGAATATTGAGCAGAGTTCCCTGTGCTATACAGTAGGTCCTTGTTGGTTATCTATTTTAAATATAGCAGTGTGTACATGTCAATCAAAACTCCCAGTCTATCCCCCCCCACCCTTCCTCCCTGGTAACCATAAATTGCTTCTCTAAGTCTGTGAGTCTGTTTCTCTTTGTAAATAAGTTCATTTGTATCATTTTTAAATAGATTCTGCATATAAGAAATACCATGTGATATTTATCTTTCTCTGTCTGACTTGCTTCACTTAGCATGATAATCTCCAAGTCCATCCATGTTGCCACAAATTGCATTATTTCATTCTTTTTAATGGCTGAGTAATATTCCATTGGATATATATACCACATCTTCTTTATCCATTCATTTGTCAATGGACATTTAGGTTGCTTCCATGTCTTGTCTATGGTAAACAGCGCTGCAATGAACATTGGGGTGCATGTATTCCTTTTTTTTTTTGATATACAAAGAGAACTTTTATTTTTTAGTTTTATTTATTTTTAAAAACTTCATTGGAGTATAATTGCTTTACAATGTTGTGTTAGTTTCTGCTTTATAACAAAGTCAATCAGCTATACATATACATATATTCCCATATCTCCTCCCTCTTGCATCACCCTCCCACCCTCCCTCTCCCAACCCTGTAGGTGGACACAAAGCACTGAGCTGATCTCCTTGCGCTATGCATCTGCTTTCCCCTAGCTATCTATTTAAAATTTTGTGGTGTATATATGTCCATGCCACTCTCTCACTTTGTCCCAGCTTACCTTTCTCCTCCCCGTGTCCTCAAGTCCATTCTCTACATCTGCATCTTTATTCCTGTCCTGTACCTAGGTTCTTCAGAAACATTTTTTTTTTTTTAGATTCCATATACATGTGTTAGCATATGGTATTTGTTTTTCTCTTTCTGACTTACTTCACTCTGTATGACAGTCTCTAGGTCCATCCACCTCACTACAAATAACTCAATTTTGTTTCTTTTTATGGCTGAGTAATATTCCATTGTATATATGTGCCACATCTTCTTTATGCATTCATTTGTTGATGGACACTTAGGATGCTTCCATGTCCTGGCTATTGTAAATAGAGCTGCACTGAACATTGTGTTACATGACTCTTTTTGAATTATGGTTTTCTCATGGTATATACCCAGCAGTGGGATTGCTGGGTCCTATGCTAGTTCTATTTTTAGTTTTTTTAGGAACCTCTATGCTGTTCTCCATAGTGGCTGTATCAGGTTACATTCCCACCAACAGTGCAAGAGGGTTCCCTTTTCTCCACACCCTCTCCAGCATTTATTGTTTTTAGATTCTTTGATGATGGCCATTCTGACCGGAGTGAGGTGATACCTCATTGTAGTTTGATTTGCATTTCTCTAATGATTAGTGATGTTGAGCATCCTTTCATGTGTTTGTTGGTAATCTGTATATCTTTGGAAAAATGTCTATTTAAGTCTTCTGCCCATTTTTGGATTGGGTTGTTTGGTTTTTTGCTGTTGAGGTGTATGAGCTGCTTGTAACTTTTGGAGATTAATCCTCTGTCAGTTGCTTCGTTTGCAAATATTTTCTCCCATTCTGAGGGTTCTCTTTTCGTCTTGTGTATGGTTTCCTTTGCTGTACAAAAGCTTTGAAGTTTCATTACATCCCATATATTTATATTTGTTTTTATTGCCATTTCTCTAGAAGGTGGGTCAAAAAGGATCTTGCTGTGATTTATATCACAGACTGCTCTGCCTATGTTTTCCTCTAAGAGTTTTATAGTGTCTGGCCTTCCATTTAGGTCTTTAATCCATTTTGAGTTTATTTTTGTGCGTGTTAGGGAGTGTTCTAATTTCATTCCTTTACCTGTAGCTGTCCAGTTTCCCCAGTGCCACTTATTGAAGAGGCTGTCTCTTCTCCATTGTATATTCTTGCCTCCTTTATCACAACTAAGGTGACCATATGTGCATGGGTTTATCTCTGGACTTTCTGTCCTATTCCATTGATCTATCTTTCTGTTTTTGTACCAGTACCATACTGTCTTGATTACTGTAGCTTTGTAGTATAATCTGAAGCCCAGAAGCATGATTCGTCCAGCTCCATTTTTCTTTCTCAAGACTGCTTTGGCTATTCGGGGTCTTTTGTATTTCCATACAAATTGAAATTTTTTGTTCTAGACCTGTGAAAAATGCCATGGTAGTTTGATAGGGATTGCATTGAATCTGTAGACAGCTTTGGGTAGTATAGTCATTTTAACAGTGTTGATTCTTCCAATCCAAGAACATGGTATATCTCTCCATCTGTTTGTATCATCTTTAATTTCTTTCATCAGTATCTTACAGTTTTCTGCATACAGGTGTTTTGTATCCTTAGGTAGGTTTATTCCTAGTTATTTTATTCTTTTTGTTGCAGTGGTAAATGGGAGTTTTTCATTAATTTCTCTTACAGATTTTTCATCATTAGTGCATAGGAATGGAAGAGATTTCTGTGCATTAATTTTGTATCCTGCTACTTTACCAAATTCATTGATTAGCTCTGGTAGTTTTCTGATAGCATCTTTGGGATGCTGTAGGTATAGTATCATGTCATCTGCAAACAGTGGCAGTTTACTTCTTTTCAATTTTGATTCCCTTTATTTCTTTTTCATCTCTGATTGCTGTGGCTAAAACTTCCAAAACTATGTTGAATAATAGTGGTGAGAGTGGACAACCCTGTCTTGTTTCTGATCTTAGTGGAAATGGTTTCAGTTTTTCCCCATTGAGAATGATGTTGGCTGTGAATTTGTCATATATGGCCTTTATTATGTTGAGGGAAGTTCCCTCTATGCCTACTTTCTGGAAGGTGTTTATCAAAAATGAATTTTTTGAATTTTGTTGAAAGCTTTCTCTGCATCTGTTGGTATGATCATATGGTTTTTCTCCTTCAGTTTGTTAATATGGTTTATCACACTGATTGATTTGCATCTATTGAAGAATCCTTGCATTCCTGGGTTAAACCCCACCTGATCATGGTGTATGATCCTTTTAATGTGCTGTTGGATTCTGTTTGCTAGTATTTTGTTGAGGATTTTTGCATCTCTGTTCATCAGTGATATTGGTCTATAGTTTTCTTTCTTCGTGACATCTTTGTCTGGTTTTGGTATCAGGGTGATGGTGGCCTCGTAGAATGAGTTTGGGAGTGTTCCTCCCTCTGCTGTATTTTGGAAGACTTTGAGAAGGATAGGTGTTAGCTCTTCTCTAAATGTTTGATAGAATTCACCTGTGAAGCCATCTGGTCCTGGGCTTTTGTTTGTTGGAAGATTTTTAATCCCAGTTTCAGTGGTTGTTATTTGTCTGTTTATATTTTCTATTTCTTTCTGGTTCACTCTTGGAATGTTGTGCATTTCTACGAATTTGTGCATTTCTTCCAGGTTGTCCATTTTATTGGCTTAGAGTTGCTTGTAGTAATCTCTCATGATCTTTTGTATTTCTGCAGTGTCAGTTGTTACTTCTCCTTTTTCATTTCTAATCCTTTTGATTTGAGTCTTCTCCCTTTTTTTCTTGATGAGTCTTGCTAAAGGATTATCAGTTTTGTCTGTCTTCTCAAAGAACCAGCTTTTAGTTTTATTGATCTTTGCTGTCATTTTCTTCATTTCTTTTTCATTCATTTCTGATCTGACGTTTATGGTTTCTTTCGTTCTGCTAACTTTGGGTTTTGTTTGTTCTTCTTTCTCTAGTTCCTTTAGGTGTAAGGTTACATTGTTTATTTAAGATGAATCTTGTTTCTTGAGGTAGGATTGTATTGCTATAAACTTCCCTCTTAGAACTGGTTTTGCTGCATCCCATAGGTTTTGGGTCGTCATGTTTTCATCGTCATTTGTTTCTAGGTATTTTTTGATTTTCTCTTTGATTTCTTCAATGATCTCTTCGTTATTTATTAGTGTATTGTTTAGCCTCCATGTATTTTTATTTTTTACAGTTTTTTTCCTGTAATTGATATCTAATCTCATAGCGTTGTGGTTGGAAAAGGTACTTGATATGATTTTAATTTTCTTAAATTTACCAAGGCTTGATTTGTGACCCAAGATATGATCTATCCTGGAGAATGTTCCATGAGAACTTGAGAAGGAAGTGTATTCTGTTGTTTTGGGATGGAATGTCCTAGAAATATCAATTAAGTCCATGTTGTTTAATGTTTCATTTAAAGCTCATGTTTCATTATTTATTTTCATTTTGAATGATCTGTCCATTGGTGAACGTGGGTTGTTAAAGTGCCCTGCTATCATTGTGTTACTGTTGATTTCCCCTTTTATGGCTGTTAGCTTTTGCCTTATGTATTGAGGTGCTCCTATGCTGGGTGCATAAATATTTACAATTGTTATATCTTCTTCCTGGATTGATCCGTTGATCTTTATGTAGTATCCTTCTTTGTCTCTTGGAATAGTCTTTATTTTAAAGTCTATTTTGTCTGATATGAGAATTGCTGCTCCAACTTTCTTTGATTTAGATTTCCATGGAATATCTTTTTCCATCCCCTCACTTTCAGTCTGTATGTGTCCCTAGGTCTGAAGTGGGTCTCTTGTAGACAGCATATATACAGGTCTTGTTTTTGTATCCATTCAGCTAGTCTGTGTCTTTTGGTTGGAGCATTTAATCCATTTACATTTAAGGTAATTATCGATATGTATGTTCCCATTACCATTTTCTTAATTGTTTTAGCTTTGTTATTGAAGGTCTTTTCCTTCTCTTGTGTTTCCTGCCTAGAGAAGTTCCTTTAGCAGTTGTTGTAAAGCTGGTTTGGTGGTGCTGAATTCTCTTAGCTTTTGCTTGTCTGTAGAATTTTTAATTCTCCGTTGAATCTGAATGAGATCCTTGTAGGGTAGAGTAATCTTGGTTGTAGGTTTTTCCCTTTCATCACTTTAAATATGTCCTGCTATTCCCTTCTGGCTTGCAGAGTTTCTGCTGAAAGGTCAGCTGTTAACCTTCTGTAGATTCCCTTGTATGTTATTTGTTGCTTTTCCCTTGCTGCTTTTCATATTTTTTCTTTGTATTCAATTTTCGATAGTTTGATTAATATGTGTCTTGCCGTGTTTCTCCTTGCATTTATCCTGTATGGGACTCTCTGCGCTTCCTGGAATTGATTCACTATTACCTTTCCCATGTTAGGGAAGTTTTCAACTATAATCTCTTCAAATATTTTCTCAGTCCCTTTCTTTTTCTCTTCTTCTTCTGGGACCCCTGTAATTCCAATGTTGGTGCGTTTAATGTTATCCCAGAGGTCTCTGAAACTGTCCTCTATTCTTCTCATTCTTTTTTCTTTATTCTGCTCTATGGTAGTTATTTCCACTAGTTTATCTTCCTGGTCAGTTATCCATTCTTCTGCCTCAGTTATTCTGCTATTGATTCCTTCTAGAGAAGTTTTTAATTTCATTTATTGTGTTGTTCATCATTGTTTGTTTGCTCTTTAGTTCTTCTAAGTCATTGTTAAACATTTCTTATATTTTCTCCATTCTATTTCCAAGAATTTGGATCATCTTTAGTATCATTACTCTGAATTCTTTTTCAGGTAGACTGCCTATTTCCTCTTCATTTGTTTGATCTGGTGGGTTTTTACCTTGCTCCTTTATCTGCTGTGTATTTCTCTGTCTTCTCATTTTGCTTAACTTACTGTGTTTTGGGTCTCCTTTTCACAGGCTGCAGTTTCATAGTTCCCATTGTTTTTGGTTTCTGCCCCCAGTGGCTAAGGTTAGTTCAGTGGGTTGTTTCGGATTCCTGATGGAGAGACTGGTTCCTGTGTTCTGGTGGATGAGCCTGGATTTTGTTTTTCTGGTGGACAGGACCATGTCCAGTGGTGTGTTTTGGGGTGTCTGTGAACTTATTATGATTTTAGGCAGCTTGTCTGCTAATGGGTGAGGTTGCATTTCTGTCTTGCTAGTTGTTTGGCATAGGGTGTCGAGCACTGTAGCTTGCTTGTCGTTGAGTGGAGCTGGGTCTTAGCATTGAGATGGAGATCTCTGGGAGAGCTTTCGCTGTTTGATATTACATGGAGCTGGGTAGTCTCTGGTGGACCAATGTTCTTAACTCGGCTCTCCCACCTCAGAGGCTCAGTTCTGACGCCCAGCCGGAGCACCAAGACCCTGTCAGCCACACAGCTCATAAGAAAAGGGAGAAAAAAAAAAGAAAGAAAAAAAATAATAAAATTATTAAAAATTTAAAAAAATGTAATAAAAAAATAGAAAGAAGAGAGCAACCAAACCTAAAAACAAATCCACCAATGATAATAAGCACTAAAAACTAGACTAAAAAATATATATATGGACAGACAGAACCCTAGGACAATTGGTTAAAGCAAAACTATATAGATAAAATCACACAAAGAAGCATATACATACACACTCACAAAAAGAGAAAAAAAATATATATATATATTAAAAAAAAGGAAGAGAGCAACCAAATCAATAAACAACTCTACCAATGATAATAACTCTAAATACTAAACTAATATAAACATAAAACCAGAAACAAATTAGACACAGAAATCAAACCCCATGTCTACAGTTGGTCCCAAAGTCCATTGCCTCAATTTTGGGGTGATTTGTTGTCTATTCAGGTATTCCACAGATGCAGGGTACATCAAGTTGATTGTGAAGATTTAATCCACTGCTCCTGAGGCTTCTGGGAGAAATTTCCCTTTCTCTTCTTTGTTCTCACATGTCCTGTGGTTCAGCTTTGGATTTGGCCCCCACTCTGCGTGTAGGTCACCTTAGGGCATCTGTTCCCCGCCCAGACATGATGGGGTTAAAATAGCAGCTGATTAAAGGGCTGTGGCTCACTCATACTGTGGGGAGAGAGGGGTACGTAATGCAGGGTGAGCCTGTGGCAGCAGAGACCATCATGACTTTGCGGCAGCCTGAGGTGTGCTCCGTGTTCTCCGGGGGAAATTGTCCCTGGATCACGGGACCCTGGCAGTGGTGGGCTTCACAGGCTCCTGGGAGGGGTGGTGTGGATAGTGTCCTGTGCTTGCACAGAGGCTTCTTAGTGGCTGCAGCAGCTGCCTTAACGTTTCATGCCCGTCTCTGGTGTCCCGCTGATAGCCATGGCTTTCACCCATCTCTGGAGCTCATTTAGGCCATGCTCTGAATCCCCTCTCCTCGCACACCCTGAAGCAGTGGTCTCTTGACTCTTAGGCAGTTCCAGGCTTTTTTCCGGACTCCCTCCTTGCTAGCTGTGGTGTACTACCTCCGTTCAGGCTGTGTTCATGCAGCCAAGCGGGTGCATGTATTCTTTCAAACCATGTTTTTCTCTGCATATATGCCCAGGAGTGGGATTGCTCAGTCATATGGTAGCTCTATTTTTAGTTCTGTAAGGAACTCCATAGTATTCTCCATAGTGGCTGTACCAATTTACCTTCCCACCAACAGTGTAAGAGGGTTCCCTTTTCTCCACACCCTCTCCAGCATTTATTGTTTGTAGATTTTTTTGATGATGGCCATTCTGACTGGTGTGAGATGACATCTCATCATAGTTTTGATTTGCCTTTCTCCAATAATTAGTGATATTGAGCATTGTTTCATGTGCCTCTTGGCTATCTGTATGTCTTCATTGGAGAAATGTCTGTTTAGGTCTTCTGCCCATTTTTTTGATTGGGTTTTTTTTTTTTTTTTTGGATATTTAGCCACATGAACTGTTTGTAAAGTTTGCAAACATCATTTGAAAATACTTTCTTCCATTCTGTGGGTTGTCTTTTCATTTTGTCTATGGTTTCGTTTGCTCTGCAAGAGCTTTTGAGTTTAACTAGGTCCCATTTGTTTAATTTTGTCTTTATTTCCCTTTCTCTAGGAGGTGGGTCAAAAAGGATCTTGCTGTGATTTATGTCATAGAGTGTTCTGCCTATGTTTTCCTCTAAGAGTTTGATAGTGTGTGGTCTTACATTTGGGTCTTTAATGCATTTTGAGTTTATTTTTGTGTATGGTGTTAGGGAGTGTTCTAATTTCATTCTTTTACATGTTGCTATGCAGTTTTCCCAGAACCGCTTATTGAAGAGACTGTCTTTTCTCCATTGTATATTCTTGCCTCCTTTGTCATAGATTAGGTGACCATACGTGCGTGGGTTTATCTCTAGGCTTTCTATGCTTTTCCATTGATCTGTATTTCTCTTTTTGTACCAGTACCATACTGTTTTGATGACTGTAGCTTTGCAGTATAGTCTGAAGTCAGGGAGCCTGATTCCTCCAGCTCCATTTTTCTTTTTCAGATTGCTTTGGCTATTCAGGGTCTTTTGTGTCTCCATACAGATTTTAAGATTTTTTTTTTCTAGCACTGAAAAATGCCATTGGTAATTTGATAGGAATTGCATTGAATCTGTAGATTGCCTTGGGTCATATAGTCATTTTGACCATATTGATTCTTCCAATCAAAGAACATGGTATATCTTTTCATGGTATATCTTTTCATGGTATATCTTTTCATCTTCAATTTCTTTCATCAGTGTCTTGTAGTTTTTGGAATACAGGTCTTTTGTTTTCTTAGGTAGTTTTATTGCTAGGTATTTTATTCTTTTTGATGTGATGGTATGTGGGATTGTTTCTTTAATTTCTCTTTCTAATCTTTCACTATTAGTGTACAGACTTGCAACAGATTTCTGTGTGTTAATTTTGTATCCTGCCACTTTACTGAATTCATTGTTATCTCTAGTAGTTTTCTGGTGGCCTGTTTAGGATTGTCTCTATGTAGTGTCATGTCACCTGCAAACAGTGACAGTTTTACTTCTTCTTTTTCCAATTTGTGTTCCTTTTATTTCTTTTTCTTCTCTGATTGCCATGCCTAGGACCTCCAAAACTGTGTTGAATAATAGTGGCGAGAGTGGACATCCTTGTCTTGATCCTGATCTCAGAGGAAGCGTTTTAGCTTTTCACTATTGATTATGATGTTACCTGTAGATTTGTCATATAAGGCCTTTATTATGTTGAGGTATGTTTCCTCTGTGCCCAGTTTCTGGTGAGTTTTTATCAGAAATAGGTGTTGAATTTTGCTAAAAGCTTTTTCAAGTTGTCTTTTTTATTGTGATGTGTTCTTTATATAGTCTGAGAAAAAGTCCCTTATCAGATATATATGATCTGCAATTTCTCCCATACTGTGGATTGTCTTTTCACTTTCTTGATGATGTCCACTGAAGCAAAAAGTTTTAAATCTTTTTTATTTGTATATTTTAACATAAAAGCTTTGTATATTTAAGGTGCACAACGTGATGATTTGATATATATACACATTGTGACATGATTACCACAGTTGAACTAATTAACATATCATCTACATAGTTACTGTTAAAAAGTTTTTAATATTAATTAAATCCAATTTAGCTATTTTTCCTTTTATCACTTGTGCTTTTTAATCACCTCTAAAAACCATTGCTTAATCCAAGGTTGTGAAGATTTACATCTATGATCCATTTTGAGTTAATTTTTGTATATGGTGTATAATAAGGGTCCAACCTCATTCTCTTTAAAAAATGTGGATATACAGTTATCCCAGCACCATTTGTTGATTCTAGGATCTTCTTAAAATTTAGGTAAAAATACTTCATAGGCTATATTAATTATAATATATTTATTAATATTAATTAAAATACTGTTTTTTCCTCTTTGGGTGCTTTCCTACTAGTCTATCAAAGCATTGTAAGCATTGTATTTAGAACAAACAAACATCTTCTGAATTAAAACCTCACGTCAGTAATGACTGACTACAAGATAGGTTTGTTCAACTGTACTCCGTTACTTATTGTTACATATTAAAGTGCTAAGATCCTCACCATTATGTCATCCTATATTAATTCTCCCATTCACACTTATAGGATGAGGAAGAGCAATGTTTGTCCTAGATGATGCTTCTTTGTGATTTTTATAACACCATTTTGCTCATTTGTGCTTATGGTACCCATTCAAATGATGATATAAATACAAATTTGAAATGTGGTACGTTACTCTCATATGCTATTAAAGTAATTGGATACACAAAACAGGCCAAAATAAGATGAATGCTAGAAAATAAATGAAAAAGAAAAAAAAAGGTGAGTTCTACTGTAGACTGACAGCAATGAATATAATGATACATAGATACTTCCTTTCTATAGGAAGTCAGGTAAATGGAATGTAAAACACATTATCCAAATGTTATTAAGAGGGTTGCAATGGGGGTGAAAATGTAGAATTCAGAAGGTGTGCATTCATAAGGCATCTGAAAAAATGAAAATTGTGAAGTAAGAATTTTTTGGTATGTCCTTAAACTAAGTACTCCTGGACCATTGACAGGATTGTTTAGGCTCCTGGGCAGGTAGAACTCTGTCATGTCTCAACTGTAAGAGGAAGTTTCAGCAAGCTATCCTCAGCTTCAAAACATTCTCTTTGCTTTGTTCCCTGGCTCCACAGTCATTAAACCCGTGGTTGTCCTTAGCTCATGAGTTCTATACCTAGAGAAAATGTTAACTTTCTTAGTGTAAATATTTTGCATTATAAATTAATAAACTATTCTGGTGACTTTATGGAACATAAGCCTCTGTTAGATGGAGTTTTGGATCTAAGGACTAAGTGAGGAAGAAGATCCTAGAGTAACTTTGAGTCCATGCAACATTGCTGAGTAGAGAGGTGACAATGAAATTAGAAACCAAGCCACAGAGCCTTGTGCATTTGTTTCACAATCACATTTATATTTAACAAAATTCTGGTTATTTACTCTTGTGAGTCACATGATAAAAATAAAATTTGAAGTCAAATTCTCCTTTTTAGCATGTTGATTAACTCCTAAGCATTCAGAGAATTCTGGAAAGGGGTGTAAGTATCCCAATAATACGTTCATGGGGGTTGATTCCTGTGTTGTGAAAATGCCCACTGAATTTGTTTAACACACATATGAGAGTTCCTGAAAAATAAATATTATCCACAAATAGGAACTCAATCAACACTTTTCCTTATTATTGCTTCTGAACTTCACTGTTGCAAATAAGGACTGAAAGCCAAAGGGTGTCATCGTAGCCAAAGGGACTATGACTGGAAGAATTTTATATGATTTATTAGCTTTTACAACTTTCTCCATGCTTACTATATTCTTTTCTGTTGTCATCATTCCTGTAGTACTTAGTCTAAACTTTTAAAGCAGAAATGGTGTCCATATATATACAGTTCACAAAAACGTAGAAGAGAGTACATGATTCACTCACAAAGAGTCTTGCAGATGAGAAGAGAGGAGTTTCTAGGGAAAGATGAGGTAGGAACAGTATTAAAGAGAAAAGAAATGCAGGCTATAGAGTTCAGTCTTATAACTTTCAAGTCATGTAATATTAAAACTCAAGCCACAGAGCTTGGTGAATTTATTTTCTGTAAAATTCTGGTCAGTAGCTACCGTAAGTCATAAGTCTTTATCAGCATGAGTTCACAGGCCTACATGAGGGACGAAAAGGAGCACTTGTAAATTTCCTTGGGCCAGAGACTGGAGGTAATTGGTTGGTTGGTCACACCTGGTGAGATTCTCTTGCATCAGGCACTGATAGCAGAAACCCTAAGAAAAACAGACACCACAGAATTGATGACCATTCCTACCCCAGCTTCCTAGTTTCTGGCATAGACCTAATCAGGTCTCCTTTCAGAACCTGTAGTTGCCCTTACTGTCTTGTGACTTCTGATTACACATGGGGTTGTTTCCACACTCACACCTGTGACTGAATTGAACAGCTGATTGCCTCACTCTTCCTAATATTACCTGATGAGATCAAGCAATGGTGTGTTAACTCCAAGGGCTCAGGGATGGGGAGCAGAGGCAAAGCAAGCACAAATATGAAAGCTAGTACCTAGGGTCTTATGAAAAGTATGCATTTTTAGGATATTAGAAAAGCAGGCTGTAATTAGCTTAATTCTGAATTCTGGGGCTGATTCCAAGGAAAACAAAATTCCCCATGTCCTGGGCAGAGCAAGTCTGTACGTGTGGTGGCCTTGATGTCTTCTCTCTAGGCAATCACTTCTCTTACCTTAGAACAGCACAGCCAGGTTGCCAAGGACTTTTCCCTCACATCAAGGGGCTGATTCATGAAACAGCAACTTGCTGGGTTACACTGTGTCCTGGATTTTAAAAACTGAGCAGGAGCCAGGGTGTGGATTGTCTATGCAATTCTGCCCCCGGCTTGTGTCAGCAAGTCCTGGTATTTAAGCAAAGTTTAAGTGCGTGCTCATTTTTGTGAAGAAAATCCAACAAAGGAGTAAAATCATTATAGGCCTCTTTGTTGACAGGAAAGTCAAGCCTTCTGGTCAGCTGTTGAAATGGATGAAAATTGATTATTTTTAAAAGCTCTGATATTCGAATGTTAGCCCTAAAGTAATTCTTTCTATGGACTATCTGTTTATTTCATTTCATTAAACTTTATAAGCCTCCCACATGATAGAATTTTATCTATTTTACAAATGGAAAAATGGCTTTTTTAAGATCATAATTAATCAATAATAAAGCTAAAGAAAAATAGCCCTGAATTTCTTAATCTCTAATCATGATGGCAGGATGGGAAAAGGCTAATTTATTACACTTCCATGATAAACTTATTTCCTGTGAATTAAAAAAAAAATGCTGTTCTTTCTGTGTCCTTAGAATTTTTAAAGAAACATGAGAACAAGAGAGGGAGAATACACATTTTAACAAATTTGTTCAAAGCAAGATCCTACTTCCATGCTTTTTTGTTTTAGTTATATTTTAAGTAAACTTTATTTTTTAGAACGGTTTTAAATTTATAGAAAAATTATGGTAGTATGGAGGGTCCCATGTACCCCACAGCTAGTTTCCCCTACTGTTAACATCTTACCTTAGTATGGTATATTTGTCACAATTAATGAACCATTATCAATACATTATTGCTAATTAAAGTCCATACTTTATTCACATTTCCTTAGTTCCTACCTAATATCCTTCTTCTGTTCCAGCATCCCATCCAGGATATCACATTACATTTAGTCATCATGTCTCCTTAGGCTCCTTTTTGACAGTGACGATTACTTAGACTTTCTAAGTTTTTGATGACTTTGACAGTTTTGAGGAGTACTTAAGTATTTTGGTTTTAGCTATACAGTAAGTCCCCTGCATACAAATGGGTTCCATCATGAGAGTGTGTTGGTAAGTCTAATTTGTTCATAAGTCCAACAAAATTAGCCTAGGTACCCAACTAACACAATCGGCTATGTAGTACTGTACTGTAATAGGTTTATAATACTTTTCACACAAATAATACATAAAAAGCAAACACAAAAATAAAGAAAACCTTTTTAATCTTACAGTACAGTACCTTGAAAAGTACAGTAGTACAGTACAGCAGCTGGCATATGGGGCTGGCATCAAGTGAACAGGCAAGAAGAGTTACTGACTGGAGGAGGGAAAGGAGGTGGGTGTTGGTAAAGCTGAAGGATCATCAGCAATAGGAGATGGAGGGCAAGCTGCAATTTCACTCACGCCTTACGTGGTTGGACATGCGAACACACGTTTGCATCTTTGAAAGTTCACAACTTGAAGGTTCGTATGTAGGGGACTTACTGTATCTATATCTATGTTAGTATTTTATAGAATGTCCCTCTTTGAGACTTTTCTGATGTTTTTCTTATGATTAGACTGGGATTTACCATCTTTGGGAGCAAGACCACAGAGATAAAGTGCAGTTTTCATCCCATGACATCAAAGGTGCTATCAACATAACTTACCACTGTTGATGTTGACCTTGATCACCTGGCTCAGGTAGTGTTTGTCAGGTTACATGCTCTTTTGAAATATTATGTAATTATACAGAATGATCTCTTCATTAAAAATTATTTAATTCAGGGACTTCCCTGGTGGCACAGTGGTTAAGAATCAGCCAGCCAGTGCAGGGAACACGGATTCGATCCCTGGTCTGGGAAGATCCCACATGCGATGGATCTAAGCCCATGCACCACAACTACTGAGCCTGCACTTTAGAGCCTGTGAGCCACAAGTATTAAGCCCGCGTGCTGCAACTACTGAAGCCCATGCACCTAGAGCCCGTGCTCTGCAATAAGAGAAGATGTTGCAATGAAGAATAGTCCCCACTCGCCGCAACTAGAGAAAACCCGCACACAGCAACAAAGCCCCAATGCAGCCAAAAAAAAAAAAATTATTGACTTCAATTTTAAACATAATTTATCTGAGTAGTGGTAGAATTAGAACTAGCTGCACAGGTTACAATACATAAGAGATGACATTGCATATTTAGCACAGTGATAGGAGGAGGAATTACACAACAGAGAAACTGTTTTAGTGAATCTTAAAGTTCATCATGTGCACAATTCCTGAGGTCGATACTCTCAGTTCTTCACTAGCATATTTTACTTTGCAAAACATGCTGCAGTCATTCTTTGGTTATTTTCCCCACAACATCCCTAATAAGAAAGCAAAGTAGGGCTTCCTTCATTCAGTTCAGTTTCAACAAATAAGTAAAGGAAGAGCTTTGGAGTCAGAGAGACTTGTTTGATTTTGAACTTAGACACTTTCTACTTTGTGATCTTTGGGAAAAGTTTTTGGAGCACCTGATCTATAAAAAGGGGCAGTGGCTATATACAAGAATACAAAATGAGTATTGTGAAGTAGGTTGGGCAAGGAGGCATGGATTACTACAAGGTGGAAAATATGAATTCCATGGCTCTTATACATCCATAAACATGTTTGTTCTTAATGCCCATATGCTTTATGGCACAACAGAAAATGCAAAGCAGGTATTTTGATAAGGCCTCTGGTGTGGTGGAGAAACTCAAGTCCACTAAGTAATCATCTTATCATCTCACAATTAGGTGAATGACACTTCAAGAGCTCAGGATTTAGAATCAAAAGACCCGAGTCTATACCCTGAGTCTGTCACTTCCAACTGTGTGGCGTTGGGCACGTTACTTAACATCTCTTAGTCTTGTTATAGTTGTCTGTAAAATGAGTGTAATGTGGGGATTAAATAAAAGCATCTAGCACATCAGTGAATATTAATTACATCTGAATTTTAATCAACTTTGGAGAAGCTGAGTCAACTTGCCTCTAGAATAACTAGCAGAAAGCTACAGAGCATTCTTAGCTGCATTTTCAGTGAAGGAATTGGGCTCATACTGTCCTAGAAGGCCATTATTTTGACATTTTGTTTAAGGCTCATTCTTAATTTGACTCAGTTATTTTAGGCAAGAATGTTTTCAAAAGACCTAAGTGATGTTATTAACAAATGGGTTACATCTTCTCCACACAGAGTTAAGCCTCTAATTATACCTTGAGCTGATTTATTAGTACTACAGGCTTAAACATTTCCTAACTATTAAGGCTGACTACAGACTCAGGATAACTGTCCACATGCAAGGGATCTGAATGGCAAAAACACCACAGAGGAAGAGGTGATACTTAGTGAATGAGTCACAAGGAAAGGCTCAGAGGAAGGTTTTAATTAGGGTAATAGGAAATTATAACAAGTAAAATATGGGTTAAGTATCTGTGAATTTCCCTTAAGGACATATTTCCTATGATAGGAGGGAAGATTCTTCTAAGGAGGTGATTAAAACCTCCAAGCTTAAGACCTTTAAAACGAGACTGAATAGACTCCTTATGAACATACCAGAGGGAAGAATCCTGCCCTGGTTGGGGGAGTGGGGAGGTGGTGGGTGATCTAATACCCCTTTGCACTGCTGAGGACTTTGAGTTGCTGATCTACCCAGTAACTGAATACACTGCAAGCCGTCAAGTACACAGTTGCCTCCCTTGAATTGTGTAGCTGTCATTCCTATGGGCACTATTTTCTTTTGGGGCAACCTTCCAGTATCACTTATATTAACATAAAACTCTATAAATCTGCCTTTGTTTTTAAGATCCAATACATATATTTTCATTGTTCTTACAGTAAAGGAAATTTTATTTCTCAAGATATACAGGTTAAATATTAATTTCAGTTTGACAAGGAAGGTAATTTTTTAATGCAAAACTGACTTTAACTTTCTCAGACTTAATTCTTTCATTTCTTATTTAATGGAGTCTTACTAGTTTGGCAATATCAAATGAGTAGGGATGAGCTGCATCTCTCAGGAACCCCACCAGTGGGTATGTATTGAAGGAATGAGGAATTGTTAACAACTATCACTATTCTAAGTCCAATAAGGAGAGAAATGCACAAAGGCCCATAGTCTTACCTTCAGCAACTTCGTGCCCCGCCAGTAGTAACCACAACCAGGCTGATCTGTGTCTCAGGCAACAATGGGCGAAGCATGCCTCCTAGGCCCACTCCAGCTTGAATTTACCCCCCACCCCCACCACACCACATGAGCAGGCTAGATGGCCACCTATGTGGAGTGATCTCAGGGGTACTGGCAACGTCCTCCTTATATGCCTGCTTGGTGATATCTGCAAGCATCATTCTTTAATTAGCATCAAGGTGTGGCACCCTCTCACGACTGCCCTTCATCATCCACATCTTCATCCTACTTCTGCCCTGCTCTCCACTTCTCCATCTCTCCTCTTCTTCCTCTCAGGTTCCCCAAACTAGTGGCACCACTATTTGCTTTGCAGCCTTATTTCATTTAATAGCCAAGTCCTATTAAATCCACTTCCACATGTCTCTGAAATCATCTACTGTTCTCCACCACCTTAGTTTGATCCACACTCATCTCTCTCCTGGATTATTACAACAGCCTCCTGACTGGTCTTCTTGCTTCTCTTCTTGTCTCCCTCTAATCCATGGTCCACAGAGCAGCCAAGGTGATCTTTTAAAAAATTAGTCTGTTTTAAAAGATTTAAAACAGGAGAGAATGTGGAGAAAAGGGAACACTTGTGTACCGTTGGTAGGAATGTAAATTGATACAGCCACTATGGGAAACAGTATGGAGGTTCCTTAAAAAATGAAAAATAGAACTACCATATGATTCAACATTCTGCTTCTGGGTATTTATCTGAAGAAAATGAAAACACTAATTCAAAAATATATCTGCACCTCCATGTTCATTGCAGCATTATTTACAATAGCCAACACAGGGAAGCAATTTAAGTATCCGTCAATGGATGAATGGATAAAGAAAAAAATGTATATATATATATATAAAATATTATATTATATAATTATATATAGTATATACTTATGTAACATGATATATATACATAGTGTAATATTATTCAGCCATAAAAAAGGAAATACTACCATTTGCGACACCATGAATGAACCCTGACGGCATTATGCTAAGTGAAATAAGTCAGACAGAGAAAACCAAATACCATATGATCTTTCTGATATATAGAATCTGAATTTAAAAAAAAACCCAGACTCATAGATACAGAGAATAGATTGGTGGTTGCCAGAGGGAGTACAAAATGTGTGAGGGGAGTGAAAAAGTACAAACTTCCAGTTATGACATAAACAATTTCTGGGGATGTAATATACAGCGTGGTATGAGATAAACAATTTCTGGGGATGTAATATACAGCATGGTGACTGTAGGTAATAATACCACATTGTATATTTGAAAGTTAATAAGAGAGTAGATCTTAAAAATTCTCATCCTAAAAAAAAAAAAACTGTAACTATGTGTGGTGATGGATGTTAATAAGACTTGTAGTGATTATTCCACAATAATTACAAATATTGAATCATTATGTTGTATACCTGAAACTAATATAATGTTATATTTCAATTCTATCTCAATTTTAAAAACAAAACAAAACCCCAAACAATAATCTGATTATGTCATGCCCCTGCTTAAGACACTTCCTACTTCCCTGCTGCCTTCAAGATGAGTTTCAGCTCATATTATACACAGCTTTCCTCTCCAGCCTTATGTCCCTCTCTCTGTCTCACATTCAGTGCCTCAGCCACACTGAATTGTGGGCAGCCCTCCAGATATTCTGGCCCTTTCTTCCTCATCTTAGTTCCTTCTACCCTTAATGCTTTCTCCCACTCCTTTTTCACCTTAATAACTCTCATTCATCACACCGATTTAGCCATGGACAACTTGTTCTCCAAATATCTTTCCATAGTCCCCCAAGACAGGATTAAATGCCTGTCCTGCCTACTCCCACACCGCCTATGTTCACCTCTCTACAGCTCTATCACACTCTAATATTCCCTAAAGGGATTGTCTTGTTGGACAGGGACTGGGTCTTTTTCCCTATGTTATCTCCAACACTTACTATAATGTTGGCATCTAGTAAATACTAAGTAAAACTTTGTTGAATCAATAAATGAACAACAAATCTTCCCCTGGGAGAAATAACACATTGATTCAATAGCAAAAAAGGGAGACAAGTTAGGGAAAATTACCTAGGGAACTTTGTGAAGGAGGTGTAATTAGGACTGGGGAGAGAAGGTGGCATTTTGGGCTGAGAGGAACTGTTGTGAATAAAGGTATCTAAGTAAGACTAGGAAAAGGCTGTTCATGAAATACTGAAGAGTCTGGCTTCATTAGAATGGAGGATATATGTTGAGGAAATGAAGAATGGCCAAATTATAAGGGGTTTTGAAAGACAGGAAGAAGACTTTATACACAGTGTAGTTGGAAATTGTGACCCATTCATGATTTCAGAACAGATGAGTGACATGATAAAAGTAGTGTTTAAGGAAAATGAATATGGGAAATACATACAGGAAACATTGGACAGGATAATTCTACATTCATCAAAAGCAGCTAAAAGGTTGCTGTTCCATAACATAAAGGGATGTGGTAGGTTATATTACTATTTTAAACATTTGCTACCTCTCTCTCCCACCCTGTATCTCCCACCTCTTGGCTCTGGACTTGACCATGTGACTTGCTTTGGCTGATAGAATGTTAGTGGACTCAAGAAGCACTTGTGTGATTGAACTTGCTTTTGCCATCACCAAGAGAAGAACGTGTCTTGGCTAGCCTAGAGAGAGAGAGCTAGGGCACAACTGAGCCTCCGTTAACCCCAGGCAGCCTGCAAACTTTACATGATAAATACTTGTTTTAAGCCACTAAGTTTTGGGGTGTTTTGTTATGCAGCAATAGTAACTGATACAGGGGATAAGGATGTGATAGTGGTATAGAAAGCAGGGAGGGAATGATTATGACATACTTAGAAGGACAAATTAACAGGTTGAAATAGGTTCTGGCCATAATGAAATAAGTTTAGATGTCAAAAATGCAAAAGAACAGCTTTAAAAGCCATTTTCCTTTATCAAATGAATTGAGATATCTGAAGAAGAAAATCTGAAGTAAACGAATAACATTATTATTTCTAAGAAGCAATTACTTAGGTATATTCTTTCTCTTTGAGGGCAGATTTTTTTTTTTTTTAATTCAGTGAGTGTGTGCTTTGTGCATTTGCATTTGCAAAGGCCCTTATTTAGTGAAATCCTTCTTTTGGAAAGTGTACCCGTCAATTAATTATCTACTTAAAAAGGAGGGAGGGGGCTTCCCTGGTAGTGCAGTGGTTGAGAGTCCGCCTGCTGATGCAGGGGACACGGGTTCGTGCCCCGGTCCGGGAAGATCCCACATGCCGCGGAGCGGCTAGGCCCGTGAGCCATGGCCGCTGAGCCTGCACGTCTGGAGCCTGTGCTCCGCAACGGGAGAGGCCACAACAGTGAGAGGCCTGCGTACCGCAAAAAAAAAAAAAGAGGGAGGATGATGTCATTAGAAAACATTTATTCTTGTGAATTTACATAAATGTATAATACAAATAAAATAACATTTTCTGAATAGTCCCTTGCACCTTTTCACTTTGGGAGAAAACAAAAATTGACGAGGTTTCTGGTAATTTTTTTTTCTTTTGTAAACTATTAAGTAATTTGGAGTGACTAATCCAGCTGTCTTTACTCAACCATTCTGGCTTGCTTCTGGCAAGAAGCACATTAGTGGTAGAAATCTGAGGGGACATTAAAATTAGATCAAAGAAGAACCATATAATGCTTTGCTTTGCTTTGCTTATAAGAATCACCTATTGTTGGGGAAATTACATTGCAACACTAATTTTGGAGTCAAATCAGTCACCCTTGTCTAGACATAATCCTCTGACCAAAGTGTTTCTCTTTGTCCTTCCACCAAACTTCCTGCCACAGATCTGCTTTTACCTGAGTCCCACTGTATGGATTCACATTGCTGTGGGCAAGCAGCTTCTGATTATTTTACATGCAGAGAGAGAGAGGGAGAGTGGAAAGGAAGGAGAGAGAAGGAGGAAGGGAGGGAAAGAGAGGGAAAAGAAGAAGAAGAAAAGAAGGAAATAAAGGGGGGAATGAATGAAAAATTCTCTACAGAGTTATTGGGAGCCAGTACATATGGCTGAGGTATATGTACTTGTCAAGGCCTATCAAACCATCTTGCCCTGGTTATATTCTTTCTAAAAGCTCAACACCTTCACACAAAACTGCCACCTCAAGTCTGTGAGGCACCCTCTTCTATCATTGTAGAAGTAAAACTTTCTGGATGAAAGTCTCAGCCTTAACATATTTCTGAGCAGAAATGTTTTCTTAAATACATTTTATAAGTGAGGAGTGGGATACAGTTGGGAGGACGCAGAAAGTGCTTGGCTGGTTCTGTTAAGAAAGGGAGCTAGCTCTAGTCCCCTGACCCACTCCTGGGGATGCCAAGAGAGAAGAAAAAGGTTGAGGAATCATAGAACCTGACATTCAAACTGTGAGAAACTCCTGGGAGGACAAAAGAGAGTTAGGCCCAGGTGTGAGGGGCGTGGTAGCCCAAAGCAGAGGACCATTCTATGCTCTGGATCAGAGCCAGCTGAGGAAGAGCTTTTTAATCTTTGGTGGACACTAATAAAAATCACGTGCAAGAGGCCAGCCCTTAAGTATTCTTCCCTCCCTCTCACCTTCTTATTTCCCATGGGATAGGTGATTGCAATTCAGGGAAGCAGCTCTTGACAAAGATTAGTGCCATAGGCCAAGGCATAGGAAGATTTCAAAGCAGCTTGCCTAGTTGATGGCAGAGCAAGCAGAGTGAGTGATAGGAGGGTGACGTACACCATGTTATGTCTATGGTGACATAACACCATAGACCTTCTTCCTTGAGGAATATCTCTTCCCTGAGGCCAAGTGCACTCTGATGGGTATTAGACAGAGTCTAGGCTTTTGCTCATTCAGCTTGGAAACATTACCAGCTAAAGTATTAATTTTTTGAGGTGCAAGCATTTTAAAAGAAGGTAAACTGAACAACCTGCACTAGATGAAGCACAATTAATGCACCAGAGGGAAGAAAAAATTTTTAAGCATAATAAAATCCTCAAAGAAATAAGGGAGATTATTAGGAACACAAAACAGGCACAAATCATTGTAAGAATGAATCAGTGAAAGAAATTTCGGGCATCAAAACATGAGAGTTAAAGTAAAGAACTCAATATACCTGAAGATGAATTAGTGAACTGGAAGATCAGATGGAGAACTCTCCCAGGAAGCATCAGGCTTCCTGGGAAAGCAAGAGATACAGAGGATAGAAATTTGTTTAAAAAGTTGAGATCTACATAACAGGGGTCTTGGGAAGAAGGAACAAATAAATGGAGGAAGGAAATCTTGCCACTTGACAACATGGATGCTAAGTAAAATAAGTCAGTCAGAGAAAGACAAATAATGTATGACTTCACTTATACATGGAATGTAAAAAAGCTGAACCCTCAGAAACAGAGAGTGGAGTGGTAGTTGCAGGGCTGGAGGAGTGAGGGAAATGGGGAGATGTTGGTCAAAGGGTACAAACGTCCAGTTATAAGATGAATAAGTTCTGGTCATCTAACGTACAGCATGGTGACTATAGTTTCCGATACTGCATTATATATTTGAAAGTTGTTGAGAGTAGATCTTAAATGTTCTCACCACAAAAAAAGAAAAAAATGGTAATTATGTGAGGTGATGGATGTGTTAACTAACTTACTGTGGCAAATCATTTCACAATATATGAGTGTATCAAATCATCACATTGTATACCTTAAGCTCACACAATGTTATATGCCAATTATAGATCAATAAGCTGGAGAAAAAGCAAAACCAAATAAATGGAGGAAAGGAAATATTTGAGGAAATGATAAACTAGAATTTTTCAGAACTCAGGAAATATATAATACCTTAGATAAAAAAAGACCCATGGACTGATAAATAGAGTATGTGAAAAAAGAAATCAAACCTAACAGCAATATACTAGCACTTAAGACCATCAACTAAAAAAGAAAAATTCTACAAGCTTTCAAAATGGGGGTAGGGGATGGGGACAGGGAATTATACCTACAAAGGAACAAGAATGAGATTGCTGTCATTGACATTAAGTGAGTTAATATATGTAAATTTCTTAGAATATTCTAAGATATATATATGTATATATAATATATATATATACTATGCTTGCATACAGTAAGCATTCTGTAAGTGTTAGCTATTATTATTATCTAACTTCTCAACAGCAACCCTAGATGGAATAAGATAATAGAGTAATATTTGTGTTACTGGTTAACACAAAGTGTTAAAGAAAAAGATCTTTGAACTTTGGGTTTTATATTCTCAGTGAGGTAAGACTGAGAAAATATATAACATAAGACTCTCATTAAATACACTCTTGGACAAATATTTACAGAGGAAGAGAAATAGATATTGCAGGATTCTATAGCTGTATAGGGAGTAAAGTTTGATTTCATATTAAAATGCAAGAATCAGGAAGAGAAACAAGATATGTCTATAATAATTCCAAACAAAATTTTGTGTGATACCAAAATGGCCAGGAGCAGAGCAACCAGAGAAAAGTGAACATAAGCTAAATTACATCTGTTTCTTGGAAGGGAGAGAGTGGCAGTTATAGATGTTATTAGCTCATGAAATTGATGAGGAAAGCATCCATTTTAATAAATTAAATATCAATGAAAAATGAAACTATACAGTATATAACTTTCAAACTAGTTGAAGAAAATTCCATATTTCAAAGCAAGTTAGGAGTCTTAGCCTAGATACTCCTGAGAAAGCGGAATCTGACACAAGGGCTTACATATAGATAGTTTATTTGGGAAAGTGATTGCAGTGAGCAGGAGTAGGGGGCTGGAGGAGCAAAACAGAAGGAAAGGAGGAAAAACCAACGTAAGGATGCATTATGGAGCTGTGGACAGATAAAGAGTGGTCCTCGTGGGACCCTCTAAGGAGCTATGGAAAATGTTCCTTGCAATTTTCTGCCTTCCCAAGGATTGAAAGAAGAGAGTGTATTGCCTGTGAGCTGCAAACTCACACTTTCAGTCTGCCCGTGAATAAACAGCTCATGCCATGCTGCTGCATCAGATAAGCCTTGGGGCAGAAAGCAAGAAGCAAGAGATACAACTTGCAGGTGAGTCAGGGTACTGTTAGGTCATACCCCTGTAAAATTGATCGCTGCAAGAAAGACTGGAATAAAAGGTAGAGTGAGAATATGTAAAGCAGGGCACAAGAGCTACCTGATACAGTGGGGAATAAAGAAATAAAACACAAAAATAATAATAAAGAAAACACAAAATTGTGTTATAGAAATAAGTCCTAGTAGAATAATAATTACAATAAATTTGAGTAAACTCACCAATCAAAAGACATAAATGTTCAGGTTCAAAAAGAGAACAAAACTGAGCAGCATGTTCATAAGAAGAGAGAAATTTAAAATGAAGAGATTAAAAAAAGTTGAAAATGAAAGATTAGAACAATACCTATCAGGCAAATTTCAAACCGTTGAAAGTAGAGTTAGCAAGCTAGAGTTTCAAGACACAACTCTCAGTAATTGATCCTCCAAGTGTCAAAAATAAGCAACAACAAAATATTTAAACAACCAGTACATTTGAGCTAATGGATATGTACAGAAATTTATGCCCATCAAACAAAAAATGCATATTCTTTATTTTTATTTATTATTATTTTTGTTGAATATAGTTGACAAAATATTATATTAGTTTCAGGTATACACATAGTGATTTGGTATTTTTATAGATTATTATCCATATAAAGTTATTATAAAATATTGGCTACATTCCCTGTGCTTTACATTATATCCTTTTAGTTATTTTATACCTAGTAATTTGTATCATTTAATCCCCTTCACCTATCTTGCCCCTCCCCTCAACCCTCTCCCCATTGGTAACCACTAGTTGGTTCTTTGTATCTGTGAGTCTGTTTCTGTTTTGTTATACAGTATTCTTTATTTGTTTCATTTTTCATATTCTACATATAAGTGGAAACATACAGTATTTGTCTTTGTCTGACTTATTTCACTTAGCATAATACCCTCCAGGTCCGTCCATGTTGTTGCCAATGGAAAAATTTCATTCTTTTTTATGGCTAATATTCCATTATATATACATCACATCTTCTTTATCCATTTGTCTATCAGTTGGTGCTTGTGTTGCTTCTGTATCTCGGCAATTGTAAATAATGCCGCTGTGAACATTGGGGTGCATATATCTTTTCAAATTAGTGTTTTTGTTTTCTTTGGGTAAATACCCAGGAGTGGAATTATTGGGTCACATGGTAGTTCTATTTTTAAGGAACCTCTGTACTGTTTTCCAGAATGGCTGTACCAATTTACCAACAGTGTACTAGCATTCCAGTTTCTCCACACCCTCACCAGCACTGGTTATTTCTTGCATTTTTGATGATAGCCATTCTGATGGATTTGAGGTAATATCTCATTGTACTTTTGATTTGAATTTCCCTGATGATTAGTGATGTTGAGCATCTTTTTATGTGCCTGTTGGCCATCAGTATGTCTTTGGAAGAATGTCTATTCAGATCCTCTGCTCATTTTATAATTAGGTTGTTTGTTTTTTGAATATTGAGTTGCATAAATTCTTCATATATTTTGCATATTAACCCCTTATTGGACATATCATTTGCAAATATCTTCTCCCATTTGGTAGGTTGCCCTTTTGTTTTGTTGATGGTTTCCTTCACTGTGAAAAAGCTTTTAAGTTTGATTAGGTCCCATTTGTTAATTTTTAATCTTGTTTCTCTTAACTGAGGAGACCAATCTGCAAAAATGTTGCTAAGAACTATTTCAGAGAGTTTACTGCCTATGTTTTCTTCTAGAAGTCTTATGGTTTCAGTTCTTACAGTTAGGTCTGTAATCCATTTTGAGTTTATTTTTGTATATGGTGTGAAAAAGTGTTCTAATCTCATCCTTTTACATGTAGCTGTACAGTTTTCCCAACACTACTTATTGAAGAATCTGTCTTTTCCTCATTGTATATTCTTGCCTCCTTTGTTATAAATTAATTGACCATAGGTGCATGGGTTTATCTCTGGGCTCTCTATTTTGATCCATTGATCCGTGTTTCTTTTTTTGTGCCAGTACCATACTGTTTTGATTCCTGTAGCTGTGTAGTATAGTCTGAAGTCAGGGAGTGTGATACCTACAGCTTTGTTCTTTTTGCCTCAAGATTTCTTTGCTATTTGTGGTCTTTTGAGGTTCCATATACATTTTAGGATGATTTGTTCTAATGCTGAGAAAAATGTCATGAGTATTTTGATAGATATTGCATTAAATCTGTAGATTGCTTTGGGTAGTATGGCCATTTTAAAAATATTAATTCTTCCAATCCATGACCATGGGATGTCTTTTCATTTATATATATAATTTTCAATTCCTTCATCAATCTCTTACAGTTTTCAGAGTATAGGTCTTTCACTTCCTTGGTTAAATTTATTCCTAGGCATTTTATTCTTTTCAAGGTGATTATAAATAGGATTATTTTCTTGATTTCTCTTTTTGATAGTTCATTATTAGTGTATAGAAGTGCAACAGATTTCTGTATATTAATCTTATATCCTGCTACTTTACTGAATTCATTTATTCTAATAGTTTTTTTAGTGGAGTGTTTAGGGGTTTCTATGTATAGTATCATGTTATCTGCAAATTATAACAGTTTTACTTCTTCTCTTCCAATTTCAATGCCTTTTGTTACTTTTTCTTGTCTGATTGCTGTGGCTAGGACTTCCAATACTATGTTAAATAGAAATGAGAGTGGTCATCCTTGTCTTCTTCCTAATCTTAGAGGAAAATCAAAGCTTTTCACCATTCAGTATGATGTTAACTGTGGGTTTGTCATAAATAGTCTTTATTATGTTGAGTTATGTTTGCTCTTTACCAACTCTGTTGAGAATTTTTATCATGAATGGATGTTGAATTTTGTGTCAGAAGTTTTTTATGCATTTATTGATATGATCATGTGATTTTTATCCTTTGTTTTTGCAATGTGGTGTATCACATTGATTTATTTGCAGATATTGAATCATCCTTGAATCCCTGGAATAAATCCCACTTGGTCATGGTGTATGATCCTTTTTATATATTGTTGAAGTCAGTTTGCTAATATTTTGTTGAAGATTTTTGCATCTACATTCATCAGGGATACTGGCTTGTAATTTTCTTTATTTGTTGTGCCTTTGTCTGGTTTTGGTATCAGGGTAATTATGGCCTTGTAGAATGCATTTAACAGTGTTCCCTCCTCTTCAGTTTTTTGGAATAGTTTGAGAACAATAGGTATTGACTCACTTTTATATGTTTGGTAGAATTCCCCTTTGAAGCCATTGGTCCTGGACTTTAGTTTGTTGGAAGTTTTTTTTTTTATTATTACTGATTCAGTTTCACTACTAGTGATTGATCTGTTCAGATTATCTGTTTCTTCCTGATTCAGTCTTGAAAGATTGTATGCTTCTAGGAATTTATGCATTTCTTCTAGGTTGTCCAATTTGTTGACGTGCAACTCTTCCTACTATTTTCTTATGATTGTTTCTATTTTTGTGATATCAATTGTAACTTCTCTTTCATTTCTAATTTTATTGGGGTTCTCTCTCTTTTTTCTTAATGAGCCTATCTACAGGTTTATCAATTTTGTTTATCTTTGCAAAAAACCAGCTCTTGGTTTCATTGATCTCTTCTATTCTTTTTTGGTCTTTTTAAATTTACTTCCACTCTGACCTTTATTATTTCCTTCCCTCTGCTGATTTGGGCTTTGTTTAATTTTCTTTTTCTAATTTTTTTTTTTTTTTGCTGTACGCGGGCCTCTCACTGTTGTGGCCTCTCCCATTGCGGAGCACAGGCTCTGGACATGCAGGCTCAGCGGCCATGGCTCACGGGCCTAGCCACTCCGTGGCATGTGGGATCTTCCCGGACTGGGGCACGAACCCGCGTCCCCTGCGTCAGCAGGTGGACTCTCAACCACTGCGCCACCAGGGAAGCCCTAACCCTGTGTCTTTTGATGGAGCATTTAGTGCATTGACATTTAAAGTGATTATTGATAGGTATGTACAGTACTTATTGCCATTTTGTACTTGTTTTCTCATTGTTTTTGTAGTTCTTCTCCTTCTCTCTTCTTTCCTTCTTCTTTTAGTCTCTTCCCTATGGTTTGGTGATTTTCTTTAGTGTTATGTTTGGGTTCCTTTCTCTTTAATTTTGTGTACCTATTGTAGGTTTTTGATTTGTGGTTATCATGAAGTTCTTATATGTAGACTTATAATTATATCTACTTGTTTTAAACTGATAGTCATTTAAGTTCAAACACATTCTAAAAGATCTATGTTTTTCACTCCCTCTTCCCCCGTATTTTGTGGTTTTGATGTCATGTTTTACATCTTCATGTCTACCCCTTAACTGTTTATTGTAGCTGTAGTTGCTTTTACAATTTTTGTCTTTTAACCTTTGTACTAGCTTATTTAAGTGGTTGATCCTTTGCCTTTACTATATATCTTCCTTTACCAGTGAGATTTTCCATTCCTATTTTTAAAAAATTTCTTGTTTTAGCCTTTTGCTTTTTCACTTAAAGAAGACCTTTTAACATTTCTTATAAGGTCAGTTTAGTGGTGATGAAATCTTAATTTCTGCTTGTCTGGGAAACTTTTTATCTCTCCTTCAATTCTGAATGATCACCTTGCTGGGTAGAGTATCCTCTGTTGTACATTTTTTTCTTTCTGTACTTTAAATATATCATGCCACTCCCCTCTGGCCTGTGAAGTTTCTGCTGAAAAATCAGCTGATAGCTTATAGGGGTCCCCTTGTATGTGACTCTTTGTTTTTCTTTTGCTGCCTTTAAAATTAAGTTTCGCCATTTTAATTATGATATGTCTTGGTGTGTGTTTCTTTGGGTTCATCTTATTTGGGACTCTCTGTGCTTCCTGGAGCTGGATATCTGTTTCTTTCATTAAGTTTAGAAACTTTTCAGCCATAATTTTATCAAATACATTTTCTATCACCTTTCTATGTCTCTTCTTCTTCTGGGACCCCTATAATGCAAATGTTAATACACTTGATGTTGTCTCAGAGGTCCCTAAAAGTATCTTCATTTAAAATTTTTTCCCTTTTGCTTTTTTTTTTTGCCGTACGCAGGCCTCTCACTGTTGTGGCCTCTTCCATTGCGGAGCACAGGCTCTGGACACGCAGGCTCAGAGGCCATGGCTCACGGGCCTAGCCACTCCATGGCATGTGGGATCTTTCCGGACTGGGGCACGAACCCATGTCCCCTGCATCGGCAGGCAGACTCTCAACCACTGCGCCACCAGGGAAGCCCCCGTTTTGCTTTTGTGATTGGGTGATTTCCATTACTCTATCTTCCAGATCACTTATGTGTTCTTCTGTATCATCTAATCTGCTGTTAGTTCCATCTAGTGTATTCTTCACTTCAGTTATTATATTCTTCAGCTCTGATTGGTTCCTTCTTATATTTTCTAGTTCCTTTTTGAAGTTCTCACTGTGTTTTTCTAGTCTTTTCCCAAATTCAGTTAGCATTTTTATTACTGTTGCTTTGAACTCTTTATTGGGTAAATTATTTCCCTTTTTTTCATTAGGGTTTTTTTCTGGAGTTTTATCTTGTTCTTTTATTTGAAATATATTCTTCTGTCTTCTTATTTTGTTTGACTTTCTTGTTTTTCTCTGTGAAATTAGGCAAAATTGTTACCTGTTCCAGTCTTGAAGGCTTGTCTTTGTGTGGGAACATGCCTGTTTGGTCTGCATGTGCCCAGTAGCTTTGGTGGGAGAGCTGGATCTGGAGTGAGCACAAGTCATCTCTTCTCCAGGGATGTTCTGGCAGTTGCTGCCTTGGTGGGAGGTAGGGCTAGAGATGGATGGACTAGAGCCAGAGCCAGGTGTGAGCTGGGCCTTCTCTTAGGCTCAGTGGCAGTCACTGCCTTATTACGGGGCAGGACCAGGGCCCAAGGTGCTAGAGTAGGAGCCCTAAGGTTATTGGGCTTCTCCTGTGTCTAATGGCAGTCTCTGCCTTGATTGGGGGCATGGCCAGGCCCAAGGGGCTGAAGCCACACTTCTGAGCTGGCTCTGGGTCTCTGCCTTGTTCAGAGGCTGGATTGGGGCCCAAGGGATTGGAGCCACACTTCTGAGCTGGCTCCAGGTCTCTGCCCTGGCTAGAGGCAGGGCCAGGGCCCAGGCTGGCTTAATTCCTTCCCCAGCATGTGCATTGGCAATGGTGGTCTCTGCCTTAGTGAAGAGTACTACTGGAGCAGGAGGGGCTGGAGCAGGAGCCTGGTGCCGGCTGATATGTGCTGGGACAGTCCTGGCAGGCCAGCCAGAGCACCAGGCAGTTTTAAATCTCATGCTCCTGCACTGGGACTGGGTACAAGGAAGTCTGTGCGCATGCTCTTCGAGAGCAGAGTCTTGGTTTCTTACAGCCCTTCAGTAAGCCCCACTGGTTTTCAAACCAACTAAGGGGGCTTGTCTTCCTGGTGTCAGACCCCAGGGCTGGGGTACCTAATGTGGGGCTTAAACCCCTCAGTCCTTATGGAGAATCCCCTAGCCTGTGATATCCACCTCCTCTTCTGGGTCACCCACTAGGCTTGTGGGTCCTGACTAGTTCACTTCCCTCCTACCAGACTCTATTTGGTTTTTTCTTTATAGCTTTGACTGTAGAAGAGCTGTTCTGCTCATCTCAGGTCATTCTCAGCAAGAGTTGCTCTATATGTAGTTGTAGTTTTGATGTGTTTGTGGGAGGAGGTGAGCTCAGGGTCTTCCTACTCTGCCATCTTGATCCTGCCACAAACTGCATATTCTTTTAAAGCACAAATGGAACAGTCTCAAAAAGTGACTATGTCATAAAGAAAGAAAATTCCTCAAAAAAATTCCAAAAATGTAACATTACACAGACTACATTTTCTGACCATAAAGAAATAAATTTAGTTGTTAAGAAAAAAGTAAAATAATACCTTTAAAAATGTTATGTGTCTGTATATATGTTTATATATATATTTACCAAATAAACTAACAAGCTAACTAAATATATATATATATATATATATATATATATATATATATAACTAAATAACTCTTAGGTTGAAGAGTCAATCATAAGAAAATTTATAAACACATAGGAAGCACTACATATCAAAATTTCTGGGACATAGCTTGTGGTGTGAGGCCCAAAATTAAGATGCAATATTATGTGCTGCCTTGACATCTGAAACTGAGAGGACTTCAAAAGGCCTCCTCATGAGTTCCCCTACTCTCATTAAATATGATGCACTGGGAAAGGCTCCCCACCTGGCTAGTTTCCCTATCAGCTGGACTGGCTGCATCTCACCTGATCCTCAACCAAATGGGCTTCACTCCCTTGTCAGCCCATAAATTATTTAAGCAAGCCAATCATATCCTCCTATGGGAACCAAGGGTCACCACTCCCTCTTGATACTACAAAGCCTGACTCCCCCAGCCCCTGCTTGTTCACTGTGTTCCCAAGTACAGCCCCTGTAGCCTTCCATGGTATGCAGTATCCTCTTCTCCTGGGTTGTGAGTTTATGTGACTGATAGCATTGCTGTCAATCTCATATATCCAGTGTCAGGTGTCTTAGTGTTTGGCCATCTCATACTATTTAGGGTGGGAGAGTCCCTCCCTTACCAATGGGGGTAACTAGAAGGCAATCAAAACATAGCTAATGTGGACTATACAGGAAACTCAAAAGATTTAAATATATTTATCAGCAAACAAGGAAGTCTGAAACAAATGAGCTAAAAATTCAACCAAGGAAGCTAGAAAAGGGGCAACAAAGTAAACTCAAAGAAAAAAAGAGAAGTGAGGATATTAGAAATAATGTTGAAAAAGCAATGAAATAGAGAATAGCAACAACAAAACCTAGGTAAAATATATAAATTTAGAGAAAAAACATGAAATGTATAACTGGCCCAAGAAGAAATAGAAAAGTTTAATAGACTAACACAATTAAAATTTTACGGTAATAAAAGCATTTTTACAATTCTACAGTAGAGTTTTACTAAACTTTTAAAGAACTGTTAAATTTTATATGAGTTATTCCAGAAAATAGGAGAAGAGGGAAAGCAGCCTAAGTCATTTTACAAAGCTAGTAAAACCTTGATTTCAAACCCAGATGAGAACAGTATAAGAAACAATATTACTTATGAACATACGTGAGAAAATTCTAAATACAATTATTTGCTAATAGAATCAAGCAGTGTATTTTAAGAAAACAATAGTATCATGATCAAGAAGTTTTTCTCTTGAGAATACAAAGGTGGTTTAACATAGAATCTATATATTAAGGGACTAGAAAAAAAGTTTGTTATTGAAACAGTGGTGGGAAAAGAATTTGATAAGGACTATTTTAAAAACTGTTATTAGAAGGAAAAGTTTTCCCTAGATAAAGCCTATCTACTAGAATTTATAACCAACATTATAGTTTATAGAGAAATTTGAAGGTTAGCTGCAATGGCCACCATTATTTGATATGACACCAGAAGTTCTGGCCATACGATAGTGCTAGAAAACAAAATAATAGGTATAGGATTAGAATGGAACAAACAACTGCCATTTTTTATGTCTACATTAAAAAAACTCAAAGGAGTTAACAAAGTATTGAAGTATTAAAAGTATTGAGAGAGTTCAGCAAGTTTGCCAAACAAAATCAGCTTAAAATTTTCAACCAGCAATAATAAGCTAAAAATATTAATAGAAAGGCAATACCATTTATGGTAACAATCAAAACTGTACTTAGAACTAACTTAACTCTATAATACACAAGACCTCATGAAAAATTTTAAAGCTCTATTAAGAATGTAAAAGAAAATCTGAGTAAACAGATAAAATGACAACATAACATTTTTTCTCTTAATATTGACCTGAAAATATTAGTGAAATTCCAGCAGTATGTTTTTAGATTATAAGATTTGTATGGGAGAATAAAAGTCCCCAAATTACTAGGACAATTTTTAAATAGAATAGCAAAGCTGGATGACTCACCTTAGGCTTTAAGATACACTCCCGACCTTAGCAATAAAAACAATGTGGTATTGGTACAAGAACAGACAAAGATACCAGTGTAATTGAACAGAGAGCTTATAAACAGACCCATAGATATATAAAACCTGGTTTATGATTGAGGAAGCATTATAAAGCAGTAGAGAAAAATAAGTTTTTAACGTATTATTCTGGCTGTGCTGGTTTACCACATGAAGAAGAATAAAGTAGCTCTCTACTTTATACCATACACAAAGATGAGCTCCACATGAATGAAAAACCAAAAAGTGCAAGGTTAAACTATAAAGCTAATATATAGAATGTAAAAGAATATTTTCTAACTCCATCTTAAGGAATGGCTTCTTGGATGCCCCAAAGTGATGGCTGTAACTATACGAAATTTAAGATTTTCTGTTTAGTGAAGGGCACCGTAAACAAGGCTAACAGGTCACTGGAAGAAAATATTTGCTAGCTCTAAAACTACAATAAACCGGGAGCTTCTATGGTAACTACAAACACAAAAATGCTGGGGGGAAAAAAGAACCATGGCTATAGAAGTGATTCACAAAATGAAAAATCCAAATAGCTAATAGATGTATGAAGAGATGCCCAACCTCAACCTCACTAATAATCAGGGAAAAATAGAAAATTAAAATAGCTATTTAATATCATATTTCACTGACCTGAGAGGCAAAAATTAGAAGTAACATAATATCAAGTAAGGTCTAGGTGGAAACAGGAAAGCGGAAAACTAGAAGTAGGGATGGAAACAGGAAGAGCCATACTGGAGAGTAGTCTGTCACTACTTATGTTTAAAAAGTATATAGATATAGTCTATTCAGTTTCCTGTAAGTCCTGTTCCTGAGTTTATACCTCACAAAATATTCTCACAGATCCGTAGATAGTTACATATGAGGTGGTATGTGATAAGAGTGGGAGGCAACCGAGGTGCAACTACTAGAATATATAAATGAAATATAGCAAATGCATATTTGGAATACCATACAGCAGTTAGAATCATACTCTAGATGTATATACAGCAACATGGATAGATATCAAAAACATACTGTTAAGTGACAAAAGCAATGCACATATTAATTCAGTTTTCAAAGATATGTGCATATCAAAGGACATATTAAATTAGAATGTCTATTGGTGAATGGAGTGGGTATTGGGGTCGAAAGGGGAAACATAAGATATAAAACAAGAAAGAATATATGCATAGAGCCAGGAACCCAAGAGTATAATAGTAAACACATCCATGCTTCCAGAGTCCAAAAGAAATAAATCCCAATGCCTTATTCTCTAATCGTTCATACAGGCTCTCCCATAATCTCAAAATATAGGATGTAAACATACACACGCACGCACGCGCACACACACACACACACACACACACACCCTGAAAGAAGCAAGCCAGAAAAAATTATTTTTAAAGCCTTAACTGGAAGGGTTTATTTTTGTGTCTAACAACTAGTCAGATCTATAAGGGCAGTTGAGCTGGTTTGTGCTTTTATTTTCCTCTTCTTACGCAGATTTCTCTGCACAGTCAGCACCATACCCCCACATCAGTTACTCTGCACAACTTTAGTGAATCAATAATATTAAATGCTGAAGATAGCTTGTAAAACTAAAGATAAATTCAAATTAATTTAGTCAAGTGTATCTGTTCCAGGTATTGAATCTCTGTACAGGTCAATTGGAAAATCGGGTACAGCAATTTTGATTAGTAAATTGCGAATATGAAATTAAACCCCAAACTTTTCCTCTTGCTCAGTGGTAAAGTTCTCATCTGAAATGTCAAGGAGATGTTTCATCTAAATTATTGAAAGAGAAAGCTCAGTTTCCAAGCAGAATTTAACTCCCTAAGAAACTGAAAAATTATAATGGTTAGCTAGAGTATTTCTACTCTCTAAAACAATACCATTAAAAATATTCAAATGTTAATAGTTAACATTTAGTAAGAGCTTACTGGGTTCTCTGCAATAGCTAAGCATCCTGTATGCACCTTATAAGGCAGTTGCCGTCATTATCATCTTTTTTACAAATGAGGAAACCAAGGCTTAGAAATGGGAGGCGTTTAGCTGAAGATTACACAGCTACTAGGTGGCCAAAATGATAAAAAGCAACCAGTTTTAAGAGATGTTTCCTCTTTCTCACCAGAAATCCTTCGTATATGTCTGTAATGGGGCAGAGCAACAGTTTCTGAATTGCAGGGTTAATACCAGGTTGAAAGAAGGTGATGTGTAGATACATGCCCTTTCCTGTTAGAGAGGAGGTTCTGTTCCCCTGATGCCAGTTTCCTTACCAGGTGATCATTTTGGCATCATGAAGGTGCACGCCTTTCATGTCCTCTGGAACTCATGATATAAGACCCCAGCTCATTAGACCTGTCCAAGCCAGACCTCAATGCATAGTCAGCCCTGGGGACCTACAGTGGTCTGGTGCTAAGTTCTGTTTTCACCTAAGAAAAAAGAACATCCTCAGCAACACTTATTTTCCAAGAACTCTATGTTAAGACATAATGTACAGGGAACCTCTTCAAAGGTAACTGTTACTCAGTCATTGTATTGTCTGTCAGTCCTCTTTTATTTTTTTTTTCTCTCTCTCTCTCTCTTTTGCTATGATCAAATCTCAGGAAATGGCAGGCAGTTTCTATTACATACAAGAGTTAAAATTTCTTAAGAATCAAGATGGGCAATGAGTATGATGTCATGATAGTTAAAACATAAGGTTATGTGCTAAAAAACAGGTTAAACCAGGAAACAGATCTATTTTTGATCCTTGCAGTTTCCCTGATATTGAACAACTGACCTGTCTCTTTTGGACCTTCATTTTGTCATCTGTAAAATGACTGCTTTGGACAGATAATTTCTAGTCTCCCTATTAAATTCTAATGTGGTCCTCATAAATTCAATGCATAATTAGAAATACAGAAAAAAATAAAGGGAGATTGATTAAGGAAACGCTCAGGATACAATACTTGCTGTACCCTTAGGTACAGCAAATGTGACCTAAGGGTCATGAACAATAACAGAACAATGAGAAAGTCAGAGGCAGGAGGCTCTGGGCATAAAAACAAGCACTTGTGGTTCTTAAGTTTCAGTATAATGAGTCAGAACCACAACGTAATCCTTTCATGGCAGACAGGTACAGCCAGACATTTCCTAGAAAGAGGGACTGATACACTAATTATCAAGGTATAATTTTTAACTGGTGTGTTAAATGTGATTGTTAACATTATTGGAGCAATAACCTTCTTTGGGAATCTGATAAAATCTAGGTTATCTACTCAGAAAAATGCAAATATGAACATACATCATTTTACACGGAATTTTAGAAAAATGCATTCCACCTTCAGATTCAAAGCCCTGGGGTGTATATAACTGGTCTCTATATCATTTAGAAATTTGGTTGACTATTTCCTTGTAGTTTTAATTTTTATGGCCTGACTCATTTATTCATTAAGTCTTTCAACAAATGTTTATTGATCACCTCTAGGTACTGGGAATCCAAAATTGAAACACATAATACCTGCTTTGGGGGACTCTAAGGAGATAAGGGTGGGAGAGCACAAACTAGGGACAGGGTATGCCTAGGGCAAGATTTCTCAGCCTTGGCACAATTGAGTGTTTGAGTCGGATAATTATTTATTGGGGCAACTATTCTGTGCATTGTTGAATGTTTAGCAGAAGCAGCATCCCTAGCCACTACTGACTAAATGCCAGTAGCATACCCACTCCTAGTAGAGACACCAAAAAATGTCTCTAGACATTGCCAAATGTCCGCTGGGGCAAAAAATTACCCCTGGTTGAGAACCACTGACAAGGGAAAAGAGCCTCTAAATCTCTAAGTAAAGGCTAGAGAAGGATACACATGGGAGTAAGCACTGAAGTGAGGCCTGAAGACTGTTATACAGGACTGCCTTTCTCCCACTTCTGGTGTCCATGTGGAAGGATGTTTCAAAGCACATTCCTGGCCTCTCTCTGCCTCTTTACTTACCCTGTCTTAGTGAGAAGGAAATGACTGGCCTAATTGGAAAGTTTACAAAAGATCACTGGGCTTACCAAGCTCAATTTCTCTCTTCTTCCTGCTGGGATCCACAGCCTGCAGGGCACGTGTGTAACAATGCATCTGGGGAAGGCTCTCCCTCGGCCACCAGGCAAGGCTAAGTCCTACCCAGTGCTGCTGCAGTGGGCTGGTGAGCTGCCCAACTCTGGTGTTCTTTATGAGCATCCTCACTGGGTTCATACACCTAAAAGCCGCAACTTCCAGTCTGAGCTCCAAGGGTAATCTGTTTACTATTTTTATCTCCCAACTCCCTCATCTTTTTACTTTATTTTTCAATTTATTCAGAACGGAGATAGGGAAGAGGGATATTCTATACTGAGTCCCTTCCAAGACCCCCCTCCCCCACCCCCTCAGAGTTGTAGGCAGGTAGATAAGTTGGGAGAGGACAGTTAGGCAAAGGAAACATCATAAACAGAAATAAGCAATTGTGAGGTTGTGGTGTACTCAGGAAACTCTAGTTAGTTCAGTAAGCAGAATCGAAAGTACAAGGCCTGGGAGGATTAGGTGATGAGTCAAGCTGGACAGGGAGATGGAGGCCAGATCAAGAAATGCTTTCTGTGGCATCCTGAGACTCTAGATTTTTTCTGAGGTAATGGTGGTCCGTGTGGAGGAGCACGTGAAGGGGTTGTGATGAGAAAAGGAAACTATTAGGGTGGCTACTGCAGAAGTCAGATCAGGAGAAGCTGGGGGCCTGAGCAAGGACAGTGTTGGTGTAGACGGAGCTGTTTTGTGATATTTATCCTAAATTGATAGAAAGCAAACTCCACGCATTGTGTTAATTATGAGGCCAGTTTGTGGTGGCAGATAAGAAGGGGTGTGTGTTGTTTTCTCCATTTGTCTCACTGAGGTGGTCTTTGAGTTATCAAAGCTTGTGCCCAAGAGAGAATTTCTCACTAAAAAGCATGCCAACCTTGAGCACAATTGACAGAAGAGCCACAAAGTTGCTGACTAGGGAGCTGGTGAATCCAAACTTGGAGGAAGAGTTAGGAGAACTGGAATGATTCAATTTGGAGAAGAGATTAACTTACAAAGGTGCCAATTCTACCCATTTTCACTGAAAACAGACAAAAGGAATAGGCCAAAACAGAGGCCTGAAATTCTTAGAATAGTGTCTTAGTCCATTCCATTTGCTATAATAAAATAACACAGATTGGGTAGCTTATTAAAACGTGAATTTATTTCTCGCAGTTCTGGAGGCTGAAAGTCTGAGATCAAGGTGCCAGCATGGGTGGGTGAGGGCCCTCTTCCAGGTTACAGATTTCTCCTTGTTTCCTCACATGGCAGAAGGGGACAAGGGAGTTCTGTGGGATCTTTTTTTTTTTTTTTTTTTAATAAGAGCACTAATCTCATTCTTGAGGGCTCCACTCCCATGACCTAAGTATCTCCAAAGGCCCAACCTCCTAATACTAACACATTGGGCATTAGGATTTCAATAAATGAATGTCGAGGGGACACAAACATTTAGACCACAGCAGATGGGCTGGAATAAAAAGAAGATTCTGATAATGAGAATTAAATAGTAGAGTTACTGAGAGACTTGTGGAATCTCCTTCTATAGAGATCTTTAAAAGTAGGACTTCTAAGTATAGTATATGGTTCAAGTGAGGCCCTTTAAAAATACATATGTAAATAAAGGTGCTAGGCATACAAGCTTTATAAAGCACTGATTCTCATTTTGTTTAAAAATAGCAACAAAAAGATGACTTTGAACTTGCAGTACAGAAACAGCAAAAAAGCAAAATACATTCCATTCTGGAATTTTGCTTATATAAGATTGCTTTATATAAGATTGCTTATATAAGATTCATTCATTCAACGAATTTTTTGAGTGCCAACTATGTACTAAAAGCTGTTCTAGATGCTGGGGATACAAGACTGAACAAAACAGATAAAAATTCATGCTACATGGAGCTTACAATCTTATTTATAAGTAAATGAGATAAATTAGTAAAAATATACAGGATTTTAGTTAGATATCAGTGTTAAGAAAAAAACTGAAAGAGAAACAAGGATAGGATGTATCTTTGGGGGCAGAGGGTTTGAGGGTGTGTGCAAGTTTAGACAGAGTGACTAGAGAAGGCCTCATTGATAAGGCAAAATTTGAGTAAAACCTGAAAGTTAAGGAGAAAACCAGGTGGATCTTTGGAAGAAGAGCAGCCCAAGCAGAGGGATTAGCAAGTGCAAAGGCCCTGAGGCAGGTACATGCTCCGTGACTGAGGAGATCAGTAGGGTAGAAGAGAGGGAAGAATAGAATAGGAGATGTCAGAGAGAAAATGAGGGCAGATCATGTAGGGCCGTGAAAGTCACTGGAAGGACTTTGGTTCCAGTTTTTATTCAGAGATGGAGAGGCAATGAATTTTCAGCAGAGGAGTAGCCCTGGAGCACTCTGGGTACTCCTGAGAGTAAGCTTTAGTTGCCAGGAACAGAAACAAGAATATCAGTTAGGGGACTTCCCTGGTGACACTGTTAAGAATCTGCCTGCCAATGCAGGAGACATGGGTTCCATCCCTGGTCCGGGAAGATCCCACATGCTGTGGAATAACTAAGCCTGTATGCCACAACTACTGAGCCTGGCTGTAGAGCCCACAAGCCACAACTACTGAGCCCACGTACCACAACTACTGAAGCCCACTCGCCCTAGAGCCCACGTGCCGCAACTACTGAGCTCACGCACCACAGCTACTGAGCTCACACACTGCAACTGCTGAGCCCACGCGTCACAACTACTGAAGCACATGCACCTGGAGCCTGTGCTCCACAACAAGAGAAGTCACTGCAATGAGAAGCCCACGCACCACAACGAAGAGTAGCCCCCACTCACCACAACTAGAGAAAGCCCACGTGCAGCAACGAAGCCCCAACACAGGCAAAATAAATAAGTAAATAAATAAAATTAAATTGAGAAAAAGAATATCAGTTAGAAGAATACTGCAATAACCAAGAGAGAAATGATGGTGGCTTGGACTAGAGTATTGTGGGAAATATGATAAGTGGTTAGCTTCTGGGCATTTTTTGAAGGTAGAATTTAGTCCATAGGATTTCCTGATGGACTGGATATGAAATATAAAAGAGAAGAGTGGAGAATGACTCTAAGGATTTTTACCTGAGCAGCTGAAAGAATGGATTTGTCATTTACTAAAATGGGGTATTTTTTAAGAGAGAGACTTGGGGTGTGCATATCAGGAGCACCATTTTGGATAGGTGAAGTTTGAGATGCAGTTTGGCAAAGTAGATGCTTCTACTATAATACAAAGCATTAAAAGAACAACAGATTATCTAACTCTATTCCCTTTCCCTACCACCCACTTTATACAACCTTCCCTTGACCTATTGCTATAAAACAAAACAAAAAATCTCTTTTATTCCAGGTTTTAAAATTCACACAATGATTGTGCTTTGCTTTAATTTTTCTCTTTAGTTTTATTTTGTCTAATAGAATAAAATATGCATTAAAATGCCTGGCATTAAATATGCATTAAAATGGTAGGTGTTGAATAAATATTTGTTGAATGAATGAATGGTAGTAGAGAAGCCACAGGGTAATTACTCTTTCCTGAAAAGACCACACAGGAATAGAAGGAAAGCATGGCAATGTTGTTAGAGTCTAAATAAGAACCACTATACGTCTCGGGCATTTTCAGAAAACCAATGAGAGATGAGAAATCCAGAAATCTTCTACCTCTGTAGACCCCAGAGACTTGGACAAAAGCCTTCAAACAACATATTCCATTAAAGAAAGAACTTTTGAAAAGAAAAATACTATGTTTTTTCTTCCTTTCTTAATCTCAGCCTTACAACTCAAACCAAGCATAAAGAATTGGCAGTACTTTTTTTTTTGAAAAAAAAAAAAAGCCTTCTTACAATGAGAGCTTGAAAACTCAACAGTGTTCCCAGCCAATGAGAGAGTGGTGTTTTAGCATGATGGGCAGAGATGTTAATTTGGGGGCTATGCAGCTGTAAACTGACTCACGGTAAAATAAAATGTAGTCTTTGGGAAGAGAGCTAAGGATCCACGTGCAAGACACGAGGAGGAGGAATCTGACTTGGGCAGGGAAAGCCTTCAGACCGAGATACCATTCTGATACATCTGCAAGGAAAAGGGCCCGGGGAAGCCCAAGTCAGCAGGAAGAGCCTCAGACCATGATAGAAATCCAACAAAGTCTTGGCCAACCCAGCAGGGAGCTCCAGAGCACAGATACCTGGTTCGAGATACGGATACTCTGTTTACTAACTGCATTCCTCGCAGATGAACAGGAAGCATTTCTTGAAGGGAGATAAAGGCAGGGAACCTCCATGGCTGCCACACAAAATGTCATGATCTAAATGAGGCCGCCTCACTATGTAAGTGATACACTTTGGCCTATACGCTCTGGTAGTAAATGTGCTGGAAACCTGGCCGACATTATAGAAAATATAGTGCATAATACTTGCTGGAACTACTTTCTATAAATAAAACCAGTTCTCTTCATTCATGCTTTTGGAATTGTGCTGCTACACCTATTTAAAGCTTTTCCCCTTCATATCAGTAGTTCTACAGGGCTTTCTAAGTTAAAAGCAACCAGACATAGCAGTGAACAGTTGGAAAATGAAAAAATTTTAAATACCATTTATGATAGCATCATAGGATATCAACTATCTAATAATAAATCTAACAAAGATGTGTAAAACTTCTCAAAAAATTACAAAACCTTGCTGAGAGAAATTAAAGAAGAACTAAATAAATGGAGAGATAAACCATGCCCATGGATTAGAAGACTCAATATTTTTGAGATATCCATTCTTCCCAAATTGATCTACAGATACTATACTATCCCTGCAGACTTTTATTTTAAACCAACTTTATTGAGGCAAAATAAACATGAAATATGATGCACTCATTTTAAGCATGCATTTCAACAATTCTGAAAAAAGTATATTCCAGTGTGTTCACCACCGCAATCAAGATATAAAACATTTCCATCGTTCCAAGAAGTTCCCTCGGACCTCTTTGTAATCAATTGCCACTCTCCACCTCTAGGTCCTGGAAACCACTGATCTGCTCTCTGTTTTGTCTTTCCTATACATTCATATATATGGATGGAATCATACTCTTCTATGTCTTGCTTTTTTCACCACAAAATATTTTTGAAATGCTTCCATATTGTTGCATATTTCAGTAGCTTGCTTCTTCATATTGCCAATTACTGTTCCACTGTATGAATACATCACAATTTGTTTATACAATCACCTGTTGATGGATATTTGGGATTTTCCAGTTAGGGGCTAGTATGAATAAAGCTACTTTGAACATTCATTTACAAGTTTTTGCATAGACCATGATTTCTCAGCCTCAGCACTTTTGACTTTTAGAGTGGAAAATCCTTTCTGTGGAGGTTGTCTTGGGTACTATAAGTTTTTAAGGAGCATCCCTGGCTTCTACCTACTATATGGTAATAGTCCCCAGTTGTAGCAATCAAAAATGTCTCCATACATTTCCAAATGTTTCTTGCTTTGGAGTGGTGAGATTCATCCTCAGTTGAGAACCTCTTCTATAAACATTTGTATTCATTGTTTTTGGGTAAATACCTGAGTGGAATTGCTGGATCATATTATGAATATATGTTTAACTTTATATGGAAATGAAAGCCAGTTTTACAAAGAGGTCATTCCGTTTTACACTTCCACCAGCAATGCAGAAGAGTCCTAGTTGCTCCACACATTTGCCTACATTTGCTACTGTTAATCATTAATCGTTTTCATTTTAACAATTCTAGTGAGGGTAAAAGAGTGTTTTGTTAGATTTCCATGATTACTGCTGCTATCAAACATCTTTTCTTGTTTTTATTAAAATATATTTGCCTTTTTATTAAGTGGTTGTCTAAGTCTTTTGCTCATTTAAAAATCACTATTGTTATTTTAATTGTTATTTTTATAAGTCCTCTATATATATTCTGCATATGACCCCTTGATTAGATATGTATGTTGCAGACATTTTTCCCAGTCTGTGGCTTGTTTATCCACTTTATTAATGGTGTGTCTTTTGAAGACATGAAGTGTTTATCAGTATTTTCTTTTATGGTTAGTACTTTTGTGTCCTTAAAAAAAATCTTTGTTTTTATTTTCCCAAGTTTGTGGAAATATTCTTCAGTATTTTCTTAGAGAAGCTTTGGGTTTCTAGGTTTTAAATTTTGAACTATGAGCCATTGTGAGTATATTTTTGTGAGTGGATTAATATAGAGGTTGAGGTTCATTTTCTTCCTTAAGCATGCTTTTGAGTATCTAGTAGTTAATATCACTATTTTTTAACAAGACTTTCCTCTTGGTGGCTTGACTAAAACTCAGTTGACCACTATGTGTGAGTCTATTCTGGACTTTCTCCTCTGTTCCATTTATCTAATTGTCTTTTTCAGTGTCTCTCAACCTCTTTTTATTATCACCCTCCTAAGGAGTCTTTCTAGACTTTTTTATTCCTAATTGCCCCTCTCCCTCATGGATTTTTAATATCTGAAATATATTTATGTAATATATATATATATATATATGCTTTTTACATGAAAAGAATAAGAATATTTCCCTCCAGGAGCTAATTTCCACCCTCTTAGGGGTGATATCACTCACACTGAGAATACATAGTCTATTCTAATACCACATTGTAGCTTAATAGACCATATTGAAATGAGGTAGTGTTAAGTCTAACTTTGTTGTTTTTTTAAAATTATTTTGGCTATTCTAGATCCTTTGATTTTACAAAAAAATTTGGAATCAACTTGACAATTCCATTCTAAAAAGATGTGGTGAAATCCCACTAGTGGCCATGATGGAGTAACAGGTACTAGATTTACCTTTTCATGTAAAGCACATGGAATACTCTATAAAATACATAAACATTTTTTTTAGACACTGGACAACAGAAAGTACAGGACTGTGGTCCCAAAGAAAAGGGAAATAAATAAACTAAGCCATATGATCACCCCAGCTTACTGCTTGGAGGCACATTCTGAATTGTGGAACAGGAAGAAGGATGTCAAAGAGAACACAGCAGAGCTCAGGGATTCTGAGGTGGCTAGAAGTTGCAGAGAATGCCAGCAGGAAGGCAGCTAAACAGAAAAAGAGCTTCAGAAATCTACATAGAGTTTCTCTTGGGTTTTTTCTGAACACTAAGACCTGCACACATAGGATAAAACTCTCTGAGCTCAGGAAAAGAGCAACAGAGCCATAAGCTGAACTGCTCAAAATTCACACAGGGCTTGAAATTGTTTTTGTCAGCCAAACTGGAGATTCCTCACTGGTTAATTGGAGTATTCAATAGAGATCACAAAAGGGTCACATTTTTGGTAGTAGGGGCTAAACTATCCCTACAGTAAACAGCTACTCTAGACCCACTCCACAAATTCTTACAAACAAGTCTCATAATGATCAAACTAAAATGCAAGTAACAACAGTCTATCAAAAATAATCCAGCACTCTTTAAAGAAAGGTAACAAAATCCAACACTAAACAACATAACATCCGTAATAAGTGGCAAACAAACAAAAATTCTTAGACATTCCAAAATCAGGAAAGAGTGTACTTCATACTCTTTACTATATGTATTCTGTATCTCAATAAAAAAGTGAAAAGAAGAAAGACAAAGTTTTTGGTAAAAGAAAAAATATTGTTGGAGGAAGCATAGGATAACGCAGTGTGTATCAAACTTAAGCTTGTATTATTGAAAGCCAGATTACTGGACCAACCCCTAGAATTCCTGATTGCTAGGTCAGTTGTGGAGCCTGAGAATGTGAATTTCTAGCAAGTTCCCAGGTGCTGCTGCCACTCCTGCTCTAGGAAATACTCTTGAGAACCACTGGGCTCTCCCAGTGATTAGTTTCAAATTCTAGAGTTAGTTAGATCTACTCAGCCATATAGTATTAACTCGGAGATCTTGGTTGCATTTCTTGACCTCTTAAAGCTTTGGTTTCGTTTTTTGTAAAATACAGATAATAATAGTACCTACATCATATGACTGATGTGAGGATTAAATGAGATAATATACCCAGTATTGGCACATGGTAAGTGTGCAATAAAAGTTAGCTATTTTCTTATTATTATTACTGTTGCATATATTGTTAGCTATTTTTATTATTATCATCACTAAGAACAAACCAATGTTCTCTTTATTTATTCTGTGGCCCTGAAGCTGGCATTGTTGTTGTTAAATGTTAAAAGTCTTTCTAATCCCAAGCTCTTTTGTTTATATAGCCATCTTCCCAAATATTCCTTTGAGACTAAGATTTTCCATGCTTGGTTTAATCCAAAACATGAATTTTTTTTCCAAGGCAAATGAATAAAATCAGTTAAGACTTGTTGAGTTATGGGAAAAGGAAAAAAAAAGGATACTTTTCATTGCTTTAGAAAAAGAACCTCATAGAAGTATCTAAAAATTAATGTAAACATAAAATAAGTTCAGTCTGAGCATAATAATGATTCTCAAGCAGAAAATTTAAATTAGCAACATTGCAAAAATAGATTTTTTTAGTCTACGGTATTGTTGACTCAAATTTAATCTTCTTAAGGGAAAGACTAATAGGATACTGTAGATGACAAGTAGAAAATCTTCTCATTCAGCAACGTTATGCTAGGGAACAATGAAGATACTAGGGGGAAAGCAGCTGTCCAAGAAGAAATCCTTCCCTGTACAAAAGTGTCTGGTAACCGCTCAATAGTACTTCATTCACTTAACCCTGAAAGGAGATTGTGATATAGTTTCAAAATATAAATTAGCAAACCCTTTGAAGAATAGACCTAAGATATACCTTTGGTCAGATTTTACCTCTGACACCATAACTGGGTCTACATGTGGTATGTTAGGTATATCATCCTTCAAAATGTCCCTTTCCTATGTGAGTTGATGTCAAACCTGATCAGGTGACTTACTTTGGGCAATTAAACATGGGTGAAAATGATACGTGCCATATCTGAGCAAAAGCTTTTAAGAGCCATCTGGTGGCTTTTCCTTCTTTCTTTTCACTCTGCCACAGGGAATGTCCCAGGTGAGGAACTGTTCCTTCAGTTGGGTTGGGAACCCACAATGAAGACAGTAGGGTACAGAGTCTCAGGTGGCTAGTGACAAATAAATAGTATAAGCAAAAAAAAAATTGTTTTGTCTAGGTCACTGAGATTTTAAGGTTGCTTGTTATTGCAGCATAACTTAAGCTAAGCTGATGAATACACACGTGTACATTATATATGCCCCACACAAACATAAATACATTATATACCCAGCCACCCACACATATGTGTAGTGATCCTCTCTGCAATATGGGACTTGTGTTGGCTAGCCCTAGGGGTACATGTCTCAAATTTCTAAAAAGATTTCTCTCCTCCACAGTAACCTCAACTGGGAGGATGAGAGGCAGGGGAAGGTGAGAGAGAGGGTGATGTTGATAGGTGGGAAAGACCAGAACTCTGAGTTTGCTTCCAGGTTAACTTTTTGCCATTTTTGAGAATATGTGGTTCATCCAGTAACCCCTGTAAGAAATTAAATGACTGTACCTAGTTTTGTACCGCCAGTAGGTCTAGCCCAACACTGAAAATAGTATATACTTAATAAATTATGCTTAGACAAATGAATGACTGATAATGGTACTGACCGTAGAAAAGAGAGGCATTTTTTTCTCCCTGAGTTCTGATGAATCTATGAAATTAACACCATGCATATTTTCCTAGAGAAAATATTCTTAGAGACTCTCTGGTTAGGGGGAAGAACAGGATGGGAAAGGGAACAGTGGAGAAGGATAAGGAGGACGGGATGGTATTAGCCAAGCAATTTGGAATAATTAAATGTCTTCTTTGAAAAAAAAAAAAAGCTTTGAAAAAATGGCAGTAAACCATAACAGATCCTTACAAACAGTTTCACAAAGTGTCAAGATTGCCTGAGAATGTTTCCAGTGTTAATGCATGTTGCCATTCTTTAAAGAGGTTAAGGATGATCTGTAGCTCACAAAAAGAAAACAGGTATGAAGGTATTATGCCAAATGTAATTTTCCTGGGTCACAATTTCAAAGAATTTTATAGGTCTGTGGAATCCATTAAATGAATTATTTGAACCCTCTTAAAGTCAAACTGTTTATTACAAATATTTTATAAAAAGTTATATTTTGAGTATTTTTATTAAATATCTTTTTGGCTTTCTTTTTTTTTTTAATCATATTTTAAATAAGCATGGTTTGGGCCCATCAAGCAGCTTAAACTATTTTTGAAAAGTTTTGGGTTCAATAAAACCCAAGCTGCTTTTTGCCAAGCACCTTTTCGTCTCATTTTGAAAACCATATGTATTTTAAGGGAAATTTAACCCATGTGTTTTTGATTCGTTTAAATTTAAATAATCAAAATGGTGTTTTTTACAAGCTAGTTGATGTCAAAGAAGCTTTTTGAGCCTTTTAAAGAAATTTTTATTCTAAAAACAAGGAGCAATGATTTGCCAACTGTAAATGCATTTCAACACCAAGAAGCTTGTATTCATTTGTAACTGCAAACCCCTGATTCTGAGTCCCTTCTATATCTGGCAGAGATAGATCATTCCTGTTCTCTAACGTATTGGGGCCTAGATTCCCCAAAGTTAGCTGGCTTTTTGATGAAATAAATGTATTAAGGCTGTAAAGATAAGAAAAAATGGTGATGATTGTTAAAATGTTTTAAGAAATCATTTGGTGGTTCAAGAGTTTGTGTAGTCAAACAGAAAGTGTTTTCCTTCATCTGTCACACATTTATTGAGACTTTATTATGGATGTGGCACTAGGTGGTGGGCAAGCTGCTAAGATGAACATCTTTGGGCTTCCTTAACCCAAAATTAGGAAGAGTAGTCTCAGAAGTTTGCTTTCTTCATTTATTAAAATAGAGTCCTAAAAAGTCCAGTTGGGTAGGATTTTCATGGAAGGAGGACTAAGATTTGGGTTTTGGAATTTTGAGAGAAGAGGGTAATATTCTTAGGGAATTAGATTAAGAATGAAAGGAGATAAGAGTTTATCAGGCAGATGGTACTGCTTTTTCTCTTTCCCACCTTTGTCTCTCCCTGTTGAGATAAATTTGAATATTCTGTCATCTTTCACATTAAGCTATTGAAGAAATTGGTCTTTTATATCCAGGTTACTGTATAAATATTGAGTAATACCAGACCAAAAATTGTTGTGACATTCAACTAGCTTCAGGTTGACATAATTTCATTCAACAATTGTTTATCAAACACTTAGTAGGTACCAAACATAAAATTGCATTCATTAATACTCCTGGCTATATTTCCAGTTAAATGTATTATTATCCAGCCTATATTTTTTATCTTCTACCCAAGGATATCTTTTGATTCAATTTACATAAGCATTTGGAATGTGAAATTATGTGCCAGAAACTGTGCTAGCATTGGGGTGACAAAGAAGCCTGTAATTTAGTAGAGAAGATAGATGTACAAAAAAAGATTAAAATAAAGTGTGATCAGAGGAACAATAATCATCAGAGTTGGCATGTTTACTTCTAGAATAAGTGGGTTTATAGACTAACAATGTGTTTAACCCTATCCAAAAAAAAAGATAAATAATGACTGAGGCATCAGTTTTCTTAGTTAATCCAGACTGAGTTCTAGACTCCTGCATTACTTCCCAAATGCTCACATATTGTCTGTTTAGCAAACAATTACTATTTTGCCAGAAATCAACTTCACATTGCAAGTAATTTCCAAAAATGATCATCTTCATCCTTGTTTTAAAATCAAGACCCTTTAGAGCCCTCACTTACTTTCTACAGTGTCCCCAAAAGAATTAATGTTGACTTGGAGACCACACTTGCCAGTTCTTTCAGCATCCTGGGAGCATAAAATATCTAGGAGCAGACATGTTCACTCATTAAAATAGACAGATACTATATTCTTTTATCTTACTACTTCTCTTACCTCTCTAGACCAGTGGTCCGCAAACTTTAGCATTATCAGAATCATCTGTAGAGCTTTTTAAAACACGGATTCCTGGGCCCTACTCCCAGTGTTTCTGATTCAGGGCATCTGAGATGGGCCCTGAGAATTTTTATTTCTAACAAGTTCCCAGGTGACGTTGATACTGCTGGTCCAGGGACCATGTTTTTGAGAATCACTGCTCTAGAGTCTATATCTACCACTTTGTTTGGAAATCATTTTTCTTGCCAAAAAAGATGAAGGGAAAATTAAGAATGAAATAATTCTGCTTTCTTCCTATAACTTAACAACATCATCACACTATCTTTACTAAGTAGTTGGTACTCTCTCTGAATTCATTCATTCATTTAACAAATGCTTATTGAATACCTACTATGTACCAAGCACTGTACTAAGCACTAGGGAAACAAAGATAAAACATATTCTCAGCTCATAGAGAAACTGTATGGAGGGAGACAACAGAATCCCCCTGGGAAGTGATGTGTTGAGGTCTGCTAGGGTCATATGAGGGACCAGACCCATGTGCATTATTCATGAGTCTTTGTAGGGGAGGGGAAGCTCCCCCAAAAGGCAAGGATTGTTCTGTGACCAAGAGGAGTGATGCTGGGTAGACCAAATCCACACTCCACTTTGGGGGTTGGGGAAGATTTTGCAAAGAGATGATATACTATAAATTATTTCTGTTAGTATTTCCTAAATTTTTCTGTTGCATTAACTTTTATTATAGTAGATTTGTTTACATAACCATGGTTAAGAATCTGCCTAACAGTGTAGGGGACACAGGTTTGAGCCTTGGTCCGGGAAGATCCCACATGCAGCGGAGCAACTAAGCCCGTGTGCCATAACTACTGAGCCCACATGCCTAGAGCCCATGCTCCACAACAGGAGAAGCCACTGCAATGAGAAGCCCATGCACCGCAACGAAGAGTAGCCCCTGCTTGCCGCAACTATAGAAAGCCCGCTCGCAGCAATGAAGACCCAAAGCAGCCAAAAATTAATTAATTAATATTAAAAAAAAAGTTTTTCCTTTTACATTTGAAATCATTGATAATCTTACAAATAATTATAAGAAAATGAAATTTTTAAATATTTTGAGTATTCTTTCCTTAGGAATTAGAGATAAAAGCCCCACATTCCTAAACCTACCTGCTGCCCCCTGCACTGAGGTAGAGCAGGGCCAAGACCCTGGAATATGTTGCACAGCGTCACAGCTGCATGACCAGAGTCAGGTTATATTTATAATCTGGGAAGCAGAGACAAGGGAGGGGAAAAGGGAGTCACAATAGATATATTGGGAGCTCTGTCTGATGTTGTTCTAGAATTCAGACTTCAGAGTGAAACTGAGAGAGTGAAACTGAGTCAGAAACCAAGAAAGATTAGGCAAAGTCAGAAATTAACAGTCTAGGTGGTACTAAAGAATTTTTCCAGGAAACTTGCATTTATCCTCTAAGTGATTTGCATTGAGCTTCTAGCTCTACTAGGTCATGGTATACTAAAGGTGTTCAGCCTTTGCCACAATCTCAGACACAATCTTCTTTCTTGGGTGTGAACAGGCACACAGCATGGTTTCCATGCAGCTTCCCACCACATGGCCTCACCTTCTCCCTGGGGTACCTTTGAGGCAGCCCATTCCTTCCTCTCAAGAGGAGCAGGAGAACAGGCCATGGAAGAGAGAATTCTCACAATTTTGTCTTGTACACATTACTTTTACCTGTAAAGGTATGAGATTCAAAATATCTCAAGTCTTCGGCTTCTGGTAGCCCAGTTGACCTCTTCCTCTTTCTTACACACACACGAGAATATAAAATAAAAACTGCAGTTACCTCTGGGTCAGGAAAAGCATTGAGACTTATCATTCAACAGCAAGTATTTACTGAGTATTATGTGCCAGGTCCTGTCTAGGTGCTTGGAATGTGCCAGTGAACAAAATAGACAAAAAAAGGTCTTTGCCCTTGTAAAGCTCACATTCTAGTGGAATTCTTTTCAATCCCATGTGAATGAAAGTATCAAATTCTTCCCTCAAATGACATTTAATGGGGCGGGGCATAGATAAAGTGGGAGAACCATAAACATGATCTGGACAAGTGGCTTCTCTGAGCGGGTAGAAAGGGGATGAGTGACAGAGATAAATTTAACTACTTTACAGTTTTGTTTGGATTAAGACCATTTGTCTTTTTAACAAAATGGAAAAAGTTCTGTTTAAAAAAACTAGGCAACTTACAAGTAGGCAAATTTAATAAGTAAAATGTTGTTCTTTTTCCTCTCAGCAAATCTCTTTCTGCTTTTCAGGTGTTAACATAATCCACCTACCAGTTGGTCAGTCAGCATATCATGCTCATCGTTTATAGTATGGCACTTCCCAGATAAGAATCCCATTTTCATTTTTCTTACGTGGTTTCAAGAGCCATCTGGCAGTCAGGCTGTTGAATTGAATTCAAGGATGCTTTCAGATTAGTGCCATGAAACAGGCAATTCACTGTATTTCCATAGGCACATTACTGTCCCTCATTGAATGATATCTGACAGAAACAGTAAAGAGCAACTTATCTAGCATCTAACAAGCAATGCTTTTCCCAGGATGGGCAGAGAAAGGGATGCTGAAGGGAGGCATCACATGTAAGTCTTAGCATCATTGAGTAATCACAGTGAGTACATGGTAAGCAAGTCAGCCCACGCCCACCATTGTGGCTGGAAAACCTATACTATGGCACCTGTCCTTGAAGAACTTAGACGGGTAAAATTCCATTTCAAGTGAAATAGAATAAAAAGCCCAATTCTCTGGAAACTCCAAAAAGAGAGGCCTCTGTAGGTTGATTAATGGGGAAGAAGTGGCCCCTCAAACCATGCACGAGACCAGAGTAGATTTCTGTTGGTAGACTTTGTTGCCAAGTCTTATGGTATTACAGAGTCAGAGTTGCTACCAAGTATTTGCCATGGGGAAAAGTATTGTCATGGGCTTTCTATTCGATTACAGGTGTCATCTCTGAGAAATGTCTACACAAGTGCTATAGCACAAAGACCTTGCATTAGGACAATTAGCTAGTCAGTCAACAGCACTATTGGCTGCTATTTTCTGTTGAAAACAGATTGAAGCCTCAGTATAAGTAAATAATCTCATCCTGGGGCAGAGGAAGACTTTTCTAATCCTTAAGAGTGTCCTTTGGGACTTATTTTAAGTTTCTTAGAGTCATAAGGTAGGTATCATTGGGAAACAGTTCCAGATTTCCACTGGGTTCTGTATTGTGAAAATTGCTACATCAAATGAACAATGAATTGTTTCGCAGCTACTTTGGGGTTGATGGGTGGGAAGTGTCATCACAATGATTGTTTCCCAACTTACAAACCAGTAGGAATTTTTTTCTTGGAAAATTGAACACATATGTAACTATAACTAGTCTGATGTTTAGTTTTCCATTTTAAAAAAAGTATGAGTAAATGTCTACCATATACAGTGCTTTGTCTGCTAACATCAGTGGAGAATGGGTTTGGGCAGGATTGACACCATTTTATAAAATGATTATTAAAAGTCTAAATGGGATGAAAATTCAAACAAATACTTTTCCTGAAGTCGTAGATTCAACCTAAAATTAAATCCACAGTTATTCCACTGTGGCTAGAGGTGGTAATCAAAGATTAAATGGACTTGCTTTGCCGGGGGTCCCCAGTTACCATCAAAGCACCTGTAATCTCTGGATTGAGACCTATTCCTATAATGAAACTCATTTGGTTCTTTCACATTTTCTCCCTTCAACCTTAATAGATTCCTGTGGCTTTTGTGTTATATTTTCATCATTCTGATCAAATAATTATTCCCATCCCATCTTGCTCATGCTTCTTTGCCTCATCTCTTTTGTTGCAGATTTAAACTTACACGTACTCCCTCTTGTCTCCTCCCTACTAATCCTGCCCAGAAATCATCCTACGGGTGAATAGAAGGTGTTGACTATTCAATATGTTTTCTGTGTATTGTCAGCTGCTTTAATACTGCTTCTCTCCAGTTCTTTGCTGCTAAGAAGCATGGAGATGTTCATTTAAATCGCTAGGCTTCTGTCATGTCACAATGGGATGGATGCCTGGGATCGGGTGGATGCTTAGAGTATTACTGAAAGCCGTGTCTAACTGGTGTCAGCAGCAAAGCGGCAAAGAATGCAGAGGTATCATTCTCAAAGGATACAGAAAAACATCCTCAAAGTGGAACTGTTTTCTCAGAAATACCAGGCTTATGAATTTCTAGTTTTCAGGGACTTATAATCATGATGAATGAGCTTGAAGTTTAAAATTCTGTGGTTGTCATTCAAATAATATTGGAGATCCAAGATGTATTCTCAAAATCTTTGCAAGCACAAACTGAGCTTATTCTAGTACTCTCCTCTCTTGCTAGATGTTCATCAATGTTATTTATTTATTTCTGAGCAGTTTGGGATTCTATGAAACATCACTGAAATAGGTAGCCATTAAATGGAGGGTGTTGAACACTATGACAAGTAAGGATATTCCTGCTATCTTATTAAAAGTAAAAACAATGTGTACTCCATGATCTGATTCTGTTATACACACACCAGGCATACACACACATACCCTGGGTAACAAAGAATGAAATTATTTACACCCAAACATTAGCTGAGGATATCTCAAAGTGGTGGGATTACAGAGGATTCTTATATTTTTCTTTATGGTCATTTTAATTTTCACAATAAATGAAAACAGTGAATATTATATATTATAAATTAAACCACAAGCAACTTGACTTCATATACAGAGAGCCCTCAAGGGGATGGGACTTACGTTAGAAACAAACAAAGAGAACAAAACAAAAACAGAACTAAAAGTCCATGTTACAGGGGTAACTTAGAGGTTTCATGATGATTTACTGGTTCTGAAGGTGAAAATAAGTTCTGATAGATTTCAAATTAGTTTAGTCTTCACTGAGGCTCTCAGTGTTCCCATTCAGTGTTCCAGTGTGGGTTTTGTTTATGTCTAACACTATTTCCAGATAGTTTGGGAGGAAAAAAACAAAGATTTTTTTAAGGTAGTGTCATCACGTTTTATTCTCATATTTGGAAACAAACAATATTGTATTGTTTGTTTTATACATATATATGTATGTATATATATATGTATATATATATATGAGTATATATATATTCTTTTATACATACATATATGCCCTTCTTTTGATATATTTAAAGGTTTCTTTTCTACTTCCTCTTATGCCTTTTTGCAATCTTTTTTTATTATTATTTAGTGTTTTTTGATCTCCCTCCAAAAGCTTTATGACAGCTGAGTTTAAGTGGTTGCTTCAGGCTACAGAAGTCAAAGATGAAATTAAATTATGCTTCCAGGCTTGGCATACAAAATCACGAAAAACTTCATTCATTATGATTAATTAATCCAGAAGCACAGTGGTAGTATTATGATTCTATTGTATCTGGAACTTGGCACATTTTCAACTGACATTTACGTGGTAAAGGAGAAAAGGGAATGGTAACTCTGTGCCTGGCAAACTGTTCCATAATAGACAGGCTGGAAAAAAAAGAACAAACGAGATCAGGGGAAAAAAAGATGTTATATATTGCATGTGGGGGCTTGGATTTTTTTTTTTTTTTTTTTTTTTTTTTTTTTTGCGGTACGCGGGCCTCTCACTGCTGTGGCCTCTCCCGTTGCGGAGCACAGGCTCCGGACGCGCAGGCTCAGCAGCCATGGCTCACGGGCCCAGCTGCTCTGTGGCACGTGGGATCTTCCCGGACCGGGACACGAACCCGTGTCCCCTGCATCGGCAGGCGGACTCTCAACCACTGCACCACCAGGGAAGTCCAGATTTTTTGAGACTCCTCTCACAATTGATTATATCCTAGAAAATACCATAATATGGGATAACAAATGGCTTACAAGTCAGTTACCCTCAATATCATTTTTATTATATACCTTGATTCATCTTATATGGTGTTATAGTGAAAATTAATCACAATGATAGTGATATGTACACGTGAATAATAAAAACATTTCAAAAATGCCTGTTAGAAAAGAGGCATTGCTAATGAGAATTGCCTGCTCAAATCCTTTTATGTGGATTCCTTTCCTTTGATGTAATAAACTTCAAAAGTAGATTACCTGGGATTTATTATCTAGCAGACAGCTGACATAACTAAGGGACCAGCACCAGCTGAGGAGGGACACTTCTCAAGGGTGAAGAAGATAAAGAAAGACAAGGAGAGAAAGAGAGAGAGGGAGAGAGAGGAGAGAGAGAATTAGGAGTGAATCTGTTAGCCACTGCTGCAATAACACAGAATAATAAACAATCACAAAATCTCAGTGACATACAACAATAATCATATATTTACCACACATCTGTAGGTCAACTGCTGATCTGTACTAGGCTTGCTCTTGCATACGCAAATCAGGGGGAGATCAGTTGCCCTAGGCTGGCTGGGATCTACTGGGCTTCTCAGGTTCAAAATGCAGGTCTATATGTCAACCAAGAGGCTCTGTTCCCCATCTTTCTGTGAATAGCTGGCTAGCCGAGGCATGTTCTTCTCATGGCAAAGGCAGAGGCCCAAGAGAGAACAAGCTCCACCATATAACAGCTTCAAGCTTAAGTGCCCATGACATCTATAAACACTCATTGATCAAAGGAAGTCCCATATCCTGGGCATTAGTAGAACGGGGAAATAGTAGACCCTAGAGAGAGTAAGAACTGTAACAGTAGCTCCATCATCACAGGAGGTGACGTGGAAGGGGGAGTGAGAGTAAGAGAGACTTGGAAACAAACAATTTCCTTCAGATTTTCCCTGACCCATAGCCAAGCAAACGAGGAACTCATATTGGTAATGTTCGGCCTTACAAGGTTTTGGGAGCTTCATTAGAATTTATTTTGAAGAATTCTTGCTAATAGCATGGTGGTGACTTTGGGGGACACATTCTGTTGTGGGTCATAATTGCATTTTGGCAGCAACTTTCTTTCCCATATACTTGCATTAAATTTTTTCTGAACAGTGTGGGAGAAGCTTTCTTTTCTAGGGGCCTGTGAATTTCCATTTGTCATTAATTTTGAATCATGCTGTCATCATGACAGCTTAGGGACCTTACGGATGCAAACATCAGATAAGTCAGGTAGATGTAAGTTACGTTGCTCTCTGAAATGTACTGTGCATAAGTGCTATATATGGACGAGAATCCAAAATATACTTCCTATATAAGAAAGCCAGTTAAAGACAGAGCTCTTTAATTATTAAGGCATGTATAGGAACACTGACAAAAGACTGGCTTCCATAACTGGTTCTATATCCATTTATGTGACATTATGCAAAGGAAACTCTTTCTTTATATTCCTTGAAGTACCTTATTTTCTATACCTGTAAAATGAGATACTTAAAACATGAAGCAAAACTTACCTATATAACTGAAAGATCTGTACTAAAATATTCAAATCTATCATTCTGACAAACTAAATGTGTTCCACTTTCAAGGTTTTACAAAAACTTTGAGACCTCAGTATAGAATTTAGACTGAAGTGAGGCAGAGGCCATTTTTCTGTCCCTTTTTGACTCTCTCCTGAAAAACATGGTTGTGAAAATCAGATTTCTTTGAAACAGTGTCCTGCTGTCCACCTGCAGCTTCCTTGGTGAGAAGAACTGGTGGTGATGGCAGCAACAGCAGCAGTGGCTGCTTGCTCTGATCTAATCCCTGCATTGTAGCTTCTTGGGTACCCAGAGCCAGAGCAGCAGTGGCAGCAGAGTGGTAGCAGGTTCTTGACTCAGGCATGGCTCCAATAGTGCCTCAGTGGTAGTAGCTTGTGAATCAGTTTTGTATTATTCTGCAATCCCTTCTAAAGACCCAGAGTACTGCCTGATCCTTCCACACTTCTGATGATTTCATAAGAACTCATTTTCTATATAAATTCTTCCTGCTTATAAATACCTAAAGTGGTCTCTCTTTCCTGGATTGAACCTTGACTAACATAGAACCCTAACTTATACAAATATATAAATTATCTAGAAGAGGATCACATGAGCCAATTAGGTAGGAATATGCAAATCTAATATAGAACAAGGATGATCAAATTAATTTTGTACTTGTATTTCCTCTATATACTCATCAACAAATATGTACTTATGTCATCAAGAATACAGGAGCTATAAAATTTTGTAGATAAGTGCTGCATTATAAGAATTCAAATTTTACAAAGTAATTAAGGAGACTTCCTCATGATAATTTTTGTCTGATATTAGTATGGTTACAGCAGATAGTTTTTTAATTGAAAACTTGATTCTAAAATTCATTTGGAAGAACAAAGAACTAAGAATAGCCAAGATACTCCTGAAGAAGTAGAAGAACAAGGTGAGGGGACTTGCCTTATCAGATATACATGTATTTGAAAGCAATCACAAATAAGGTGAAGTGATATTATTACTTTGGGGAAACTGACAGAACAGAATGGAATGGCTAGGAAGAGACTCACGCAGTATGGAAACTTCATATATGACAGGGCTGGCAATGAGGCTCAATTGGGAAAGCATGAACTAGTCACTCCAATATGTTGAGAAAACTAGTTACAGGAATTCTTTAAAAGCCCTACTTCACTCTGTTCATACACACACACACACACACACACACACACTCACACACACACAAACACACACACACTTCAAAACGGTTTGTTGATTTATCCATGAATGGCAAAACTTCAAAATTTTAAAACTTTGAGAAGAAAGTACAGTAGAATAGCTTTAAGACTTCTGCGCAGGGTTGAGTAGGGAAGACATTCTTAAACAAGATACAAAAATAAAAAACCATAAAAAGAAAAAAGACTGGCTTTGTCTTTGACTGCAGTTATTTTCTGAAAAACATAGATGTCTAGTCAGATAAAAGTCAGATGCCTCAGAGATTGTTTCTCCATAAGTGGCAGCAGGTCACATCCACATGACTGGGACATAACAGGAACACAGAGTTAAGGACTAAGAAAAGGTTTTGTGTAGACCCAGTTTGTAAATGTGAGCAGCCAGTTGTGTGTCACCTGCTACCATTCCAGAAAAAGGCAGGACATGTGGGAGGGATAAAATTCAACAAAAATTCTCATCATCTGAGGTCTCATTGTAATGTCTTATTATTTTCATTTCTGATTAAATGATCCATAGGGATAAGGTTTTATGGCTTTATTATAAATTTTGTTCAATGAAAACCCTTGAAGAACATATGACATCTCTAGTTCCCATAAATGTGAAGCATTTAAAACATAACATAGTTATTGATTTTTTTAAATAACTGTGTATCTAATTGTATTTTAATATAAGGTAAGGTGTCTTAAACTGTAATAGACTTAGCAGAGGTCTATTGACATATTAATGGCCTAGGGAGGAAACTGGTGAAAAAAATCCTTCCATTGGAGTGATAGTACTGTTCTAGGTAGAAATAAGAGGGAAATAATAGGGTGAGACATAGATGTGGAGAAATAAAAATGGGCATGCTTTCAGCTAGAATTCACACACTAGAATAGTAAAAACCAACTTTTGAAATGGCAAACAATTCCTCACTTTTTATATTATAGCAAAAATTCTTCTAAAGGGAAAGAGAATGTTTTAATAAAATGGAGGTCTATCATAATAACAGTTTAGAAACAGGATGACTGATAAAACAAGCTCATGCTTTTTTAAAAAATGTGCTTCTTAAAACTATATAAACGAAACCTCCTGTGGACTAATGTCCTTGAACAAGGGTAGGTATTTTGCTTTTTATTTTTAACATTTTTTTTAAGTTTGGGGACAACTTACTTACCCAAAGATTCCTTGACATATTAGATACAATGCAAGTAAAAGTGAATAATATCTTAAAAGGAAACATCTAATAGCCTTAACCCAACAATATATAAAAGCATATATGTCTCAAAATTCACAGACCTAAGTTCCAGTCATCAGTGTTGAGACCTTAGGCAAACCTTCCAACTTTCTTATGTTTCGATTTTCTTGTCTGTAAAACGAGGGTATCATACAAAATAATACTGAAAACAAAACTAGAAATCTAGACAAGTAGAAGGGCAGTCATTAAGCACCAGGGAAGTTGCAGAACCTGTGTATAACACGAGGCCAGAGAGGAAAAAGTAACAAAAGCACAACAGAGCTTCACTCTTCAAGAGAGACTGGGTATCTATCAAGCTAAAAAGACAGATGGCATTCAACATAGGAAAACATTTTTTTTAACACCTTTATTAGAGTATAAGTGCTTTACAATGGTGTGTTAGTTTCTGCTTTATACCAAAGTGAATCAGCTATACATATACATATATCCCCATATCTCCTCCCTCCTGCATCTCCCTCCCACCCTCCCTATCCCACCCCTCTAGGTGGTCACAAGCACTGAGCTGATCTCCCTGTGCTATGCAGCTGCTTCCCACTAGCTATCTATTTTACATTTGGCAGTGTATATACGTCCATGCCACTCTCTCACTTCATCCCAGTTTACCCTTCCCCCTCCCTGTGTCCTCAAGTCCATTCCCTACGTCTGCGTCTTTATTCCTGTCCTGCCCCAACATAGGAAAACATTAAAGTTAGTGGAGACTGAATCTGAAACAAGATAAAACTCCAGGTTGCAGAACTGGGGCCTGAGAACTAGGCCACTTTTGCTGAGAGGATATGCGTGCTGCTGAGCGTGGGGCCAGTGCACCTTAAAGCACTCCTCTCTCAGGTCTGACATTATTAGCGTTTGGGATTAGGACAGCCTGGTCTAAGAGCTGGGGACGAGGCACTCCAGGAAGGTGAGAGCACAAGCTGCGGAACCAGGAACCCAAATAGCACTGTGATTTTCAAGACATTATTAGGTCACCCACTGAAAGTAACCAGCGGAAGAATGAAGATTTCATTAGCACTTTGGTAGAACCAGAAAACATAGTCCTAGACAGGCTGTATGGCTGTCAGCCCAGAAACTTCACTGTAAATCATTTGGAAAACCGTGTTTGTCAACAGAAAATTAAAATGCCTTTAATGGTAGTTGCTTAAATGTCGTCTCGCATTTTCACCACAGCCTCCTTTTCTGGGGAGAAAATTTCAAATTTGTCATTATTATCCTCTCTTAGAAGTGGCTCAGGGAAGTTGTTGTATGAAACATAAACCAAAGCACAACAAACAACTTCCGAATGGGATGCCAGTGTCGTCTATGGAAGCAGCATGCAAACCACAAAGGGAGGAGAGTAGGCAGCAGATTTGTCAGGTTGCCAGTAAAAGACAATGTCTAAATTTCTGTAACCAGATCCGCCTTTAGAATATTTTATGTTTTCCAAATCAGACCTGAGGTTTTCTGGAATGATGAACAGTAACACTCTAAGCAGCAAAGTCTTAATCAGTACTACTTTGAAATGTATAACTGAAAGTTAATCAGGTCACCCTGTTGAGGTTAAGAACATGATTATGTGCTGATGTTGCTCATTTCACACATGGAAAAATCCCAGGGCAGTTAGGGGCCCTCTTGAGCCATTTGTATTTTTTAATTGTTTATTTAGATTTGATTTTTCTGGACTTGGTTTAAATGCTGTTGCTTTCTATGCGTGTTAATCTCTATGTCTGTCTGCCAGGTTTTCAGTACAATATAGTGTAGTGGAAGGAATGTTGGATTATGTCTCATCTTTACTTGCAGAGAACCACCAGGTTAGGCATTTAAACTTTCTGAGACTCTCTCTAATCTGTAAGTAAGGAAAATCATACCCACTGCAAAGTTGTGTCATGAGGAATCACCTGAGGGAAACTGTGCAAGGCCTGGCTCTTCACAAATAATTTCCGTTCTTGGTCTACAGTTGGCCCCACCCTACCTACTTAAATACATTTCCTCCTCACTTAAACCTACAACTTTCACTCTAGAGAGGCAAGTCTCCTTAATGTTCCTGCCATTCTAATTCTCACTTTCCACCTTGGGTTACACTACTATGGCCCCATCCTCTTTAACTAATTTTTACTCATCTTTCAGGTCTAAAAGGCAAACGTGTTCATACAAAAACATCAACAAAATGGAAAAGGATCATGTTATTTTATTTTACTCCTACTTCTGACATCTTTTCTTGGCTACGTATTTGTGTAGACAACCATTCCTTAATTTGTGGATAGCATGTGGAATGCATAAAGTAGACTTACTGAAGTTCATCTTTGTAATATTCATTTTCAATTCTACAAATATTTATTGCTTGCCTACTATGTAGAGGGTATAAATTTGAGAAAAAAAAAAAATCAGTCTAGGGCTTCCCTGGTGGTGCAGTGGTTGAGAGTCTGCCTGCCGATGCAGGGGACATGGGTTCATGCCCCGGTCCGGGAAGATCCCAGATGCCGCGGAGCGGCTGGGCCCGTGAGCCATGGCCGCTGAGCCTGCGCGTCCGGAGCCTGTGCTCCGCAACGGGAGAGACCACAACAGTGAGAGGCCCGCGTACCGCAAAAAAAAAAAAAAAAAATCAGTCTATTCCCTCGTGGGTTCATTATCCCCTTAGGAAGAAATTTGAATGATGCTACATATTGTATTTGTCTCTCAGCTAAGGCAGTTATTTTGAAGTATCTTGTGTCTTTGCATTTGGTGAAATTCGGGCCATCAGTAGCCTTTTGCTTGTATTCTCTGGAGTGTAAAATGAGATTATGTAGTCAGCACTTTAAATAATATGATATATGATGATTTTAAAACAAAGTGCTGTAATTTTCCATCAAAGCTATTTAAAAATCATATTGAGGCAAAAATGGACAAAGTTTTTTGCCAACAGATTATGACTTGGTAAATGATTTGTTAGGAGTTAAACAAAGGGCTTAGTGGTAATGTGATATAACCAGAACACATTCTCCAGAGGTGAGTTACATTTATCAATCAAATGAAAAATGTGTTTAACTGCTAGAATACGTGTCAATCCATGTGATTCCTCGGCTTCAGTCAATGGAAGGTAAATCTGGTTAACTACGTTTGAGTGTATTTTGTCAGCTTTGTTCACATGGTTTGTAGGTTTATATTTGAACTCAAAGCTGCAACCTTAATTTATTAGTTCCAAGCTGGAGGCTTATGTTCTCTTTTAGAACATTCTCTTTCTGCACTATTAATGTCCCTGTCTCATAAACTAAACCTTATTTTCTGTGTTCACTGAGAAGACCTTATTCTTTAGAAAATAAAAAGAAAGCAATGATATACTTCCTGGCACTATTTAGCCTCTGCTTTTATGGTAGGGCATTTTTACTGATTCTTCTGGGCAGAAGGACATGCTCTACTTGTGTTAGAGAAGGTTACTTAGGAGGGATAGTCTTCAGCCCTTTGAGTTGCCCGTCTGTTTGAGAACCTGCTGAGCATTATTACAAATCACGAGTTGGGCTTGGGTTTTCCCAAGCTGGCTGCAGAGACAACTTGTCTAGGCTCTCAATGAATAGCCACAGCCCACAGAGAATGTGTGTTTACCCAGACCTTTTCCATGGTTTACTTCTGAAAATTGGTTCAGCCACATGGGAATCTAGTTAGACTCTTGGAATTATAATCTTTGACTGGCACATAGCCCAAACATTTTAAAATAGGATTTGGAAATTAGATTGGAGCTTAGGAAATGAGCAAAGACTGGTAAGAGTCCATATCTAAACCTCCTTCAGGTCCATCTGAAATCCACCTTTTAAAACATGGGTTTCCATTACCAAATCATCCATTTTTACTAGTTTTAAGTAGGAAGCAGAATTTTACTGAGACACAGTGAAAGGTAATATTTCAGTCATCATGCAGCTCACTAGGAAGGTAAAGGTGTATGAAAATTTACATGTGTAAAATCCCCTATTAAACTAAACATATTCTACCCAGCTGTTTAGGAGGATGATTTTTTTTTTAACATCTTTATTGGAATATAATTGCTTTACAATGGTGTGCTAGCTTCTGCTTTATAACAAAGTGAATCAGTTATACATATACATATGTTCCCATATCTCTTCCCTCTTGCGTCTCCCTCCCTCCCACCCTCCCTATCCCACCCCTCTAGGTGGTCACAAAGCACCGAGCTGATATCCCTGTGCTATGCGGCTGCTTCCCACTAGCTATCTACTTACGTTTGGTAGTGTGTATATGTCCATGCCACTCTCTCACTTTGTCACAGCTTACCCTTCCCCCTCCCCATATCCTCAAGTCCATTCTCTAGTAGGTCTGTGTCTTCATTCCTGTCTTACCCCTAGGTTCTTCATGACATTCTTTTTCTTAAATTCCATATATATATGTTAGCATACGATATTTGTCTTTCTCTTTCTGACGTACTTCACTCTGTATGACAGACTCTAGGTCCATCCACCTCATTACAAATAGCTCAATTTCGTTTCTTTTTATGGCTGAGTAATATTCCATTGTATATATGTGCCACATCTTCTTTATCCATTCATCCGATGATGGACACTAAGGTTGTTTCCATCTCCTGGCTATTGTAAATAGAGCTGCAATGAACATTTTGGTCCATGACTCTTTTTGAATTATGGTTTTCTCAGGCTATATGCCCAGTAGTGGGATTGCTGGGTCATATGGTAGTTCTAGTTTTAGTTTTTTAAGGAACCTCCATACTGTTCTCCATAGTGGCTGTACCAATTCACATTCCCACCAGCAGTGCAAGAGTGTTCCCTTTTCTCCACATCCTCTCCAGCATTTATTGTTTCTAGATTTTTTGATGATGGCCATTCTGACTGGTGTGAGATGATATCTCATTGTAGTTTTGATTTGCATTACTCTAATGATTAATGATGTTGAGCATTCTTTCATGTGTTTGTTGGCAGTCTGTATATCTTCTTTGGAGAAATGTCTATTTAGGTCTTCTGCCCGTTTTTGGATTGAGTTGTTTGCTTTTTTGTTATTGAAGTGCATGAGCTGCTTGTAAATTTTGGAGATTAATCCTTTGCCAGTTGCTTCATTTGCAAATATTTTCTCCCATTCTGAGGGTTGTCTTTTGGTCTTGTTTATGGTTTCCTTTGCTATGCAAAAGCTTTGAAGTTGAATTAGGTCCCATTTGTTTATTTTTGTTTTTATTTCCATTTCTCTAGGAGGTGGGTCAAAAAGGATCTTGCTGTGATTTATGTCATAGAATGTTCTGCCTACGCTTTCCTCTAAGAGTTTGATGCCGTCTGGCCTTACATTTAGGTCTTTAATCCATTTTGAGCTTATTTTTGTGTATGGTGTTAGGGAGTGATCTAATCTCATACTTTTACATGTAGCTGTCCAGTTTTCCCATCACCACTTATTGAAGAGGCTGTCCTTTCTCCACTGTACACTCCTGCCTCCTTTATCAAAGATAAAGTGACCATATGTGCGTGGGTTTATCTCTGGGCTTTCTGTCCTGTTCCATTGATCTATATTTCTGTTTTTGTGCCAGTACCATACTGTCTTGATTATTGTAGCTTTGTAGTATAGTCTGAAGTCACGGAGCCTGATTCCTCCAGCTCCGTTTTTTGTTCTCAAGATTGCTTTGGCTATTTGGGGTCTTTTGTGTTTCCATACAAATTGTGAAATTTTTTGTTCTAGTTCTGTGAAAAATGCCAGTGGTAGTTTGATAGGGATTGCATTGAATCTGTAGATTGCTTTGGGTAGTAGAGTCATTTTCACAATGTTGTTTCTTCCAATCCAAGAACATGGTATATCTCTCCATCTGTCTGTATCATCTTTAATTTCTTTCATCAGTGTCTTATAATTTTCTGCATACAGGTCTTTTGTCTCCTTAGGTAGGTTTATTCCTAGATATTTTATTCTTTTTGTTGCAGTGGTAAATGGGAGTGTCTTCTTGATTTCACTTTCAGATTTTTCATCATTAGTGTATAGGAATGCCAGAGATTTCTGTGCATTACTTTTGTATCCTGCTACTTTACCAAATTCATGGATTAGCTCTAGTAGTTTTCTGGTAGCATCTTCAGGATTCTCTATGTATAGTATCATGTCATCTGCAAACAGTGACAGCTTTACTTCTTCTTTTCCGATCTGGATTCCTTTTATTTCCTTTTCTTCTCTGAGTGCTATGGCTAAAACTTCCAAAACTATGTTGAATAAGAGTGGTGAGCGTGGGCAACCTTGTCTTGTTCCTGATCTTAGTGGAAATGCTTTCAGTTTTTCACCATTGAGGTTGATGTTGGCTGTGGGTTTGTCATTTATGGCCTTTATTATGTTGAGGAAAGTTCCCTCTATGCCTACTTTCTGCAGGGTTTTTATCATAAGTGGGTGTTGAATTTTGTCGAAAGCTTTTTCTGCATCTATTGAGATGATCATATGGTTTTTCTCCTTCAATTTGTTAATATGGTGTATCACATTGATTCATTTGCGTATATTGAAGAATCCTTGCATTCTTGGAAAAAACCCCACTTGATCATGGTGTATGATCCTTATAACGTGCTGTTAGATTCTGTTTGCTAGTATTTTGTTGAGGATTTTTGCATCTATGTTCATCAGTGATACTGGCCTGTAGTTTTCTTTCCTTGTGAAATCCTTGTCTGGTTTTGGTATCAAGGTGATGGTGGCCTCGTAGAATGAGTTTGGGAGTGTTCCTCCCTCTACTATATTTTGGAAGAGTTTGAGAAGGATAGGTGTTAGCTCTTCTCTAAATGTTTGATAGAATTCGCCTGTGAAACCATCTGGTCCTGGGCTTTTGTTTGTTGGAAGATTTTTAATCACAGTTTCAATTTCAGTGCTTGTGATTGGTCTGTTTATATTTTCTATTTCTTCCTGATTCAGTCTTGGCAGGTTGTGCATTTCTAAGAATTTGTCCATTTCTTCCAGGTTGTCCATTTTATTGGCATAGAGTTGCTTGTAGTAATCTCTCATGATCTTTTGTATTTCTGCAGTGTCAGTTGTTACTTCTCCTTTTTCATTTCTAATTCTATTGATTTGAGTCTTCTCCCTTTTTTCTTGATGAGTCTGGCTAATGGTTTATCAATTTTGTTTATCTTCTCAAAGAGCCAGCTTTTAGTTTTATTGATCTTTGCTATCGTTTCCTTCATTTCTTTTTCATTTATTTCTGATCTGATCTTTATGATTTCTTTCCTTCTGATAACTTTGGGGTTTTTTTGTTCTTCTTTCTCTAAGTGCTTTAGGTGCAAGGTTAGGTCGTTTATTCGAGATGTTTCCTGTTTCTTAAGGTAGGATTGTATTGCTATAAACTTCCCTCTTAGAACTGCTGTTGCTGCATCCCATAGGTTTTGGGTCGTCATGTCTCCGTTGTCACTTGTTTCTATGTGTTTTTTGATTTCCTCTTTGATTTCTTCAGTGATCACTTCGTTCTTAAGTAGTATATTGTTTAGCCTCCATGTGTTTGTATTTTTTACAGATCTTTTCCTGTAATTGATATCTAGTCTCATAGCGTTGTTGTCGGAAAAGGTACTTGATACAATCCCAAATTTTTGAAATTTACCAGTGCTTGATTTGTGACCCAAGATATGATCTATCCTGGAGAATGTTCCCTGAGCACTTGAGAAAAATGTGTATTCTGTTCTTTTTGAATGGAATGTCCTATAAATATCAATTAAGTCCATCTTTTTTAATGTATCGTTTAAAGCTTGTGTTTCCTTATTTATTTTCATTTTGGATGATCTGTCCATTGGTGAAAGTGGGGTGTTAAAGTCCCCTACTATGAATGTGTTACTGTCGATTTCCCCTTTTATGGCTGTTAGTATTTGCCTTATGTATTGAGGTGGTCCTATGTTGGGTGCATAAATATTTACAATTGTTGTGTCTTCTTCTTGGGTCAATCCCTTGATCATTATGTAGTGTCCTTCTTTGTCTCTTCTAATAGTCTTTATTTTAAAATCTATTTTGTCTGATATGAGAATTGCTACTCCTGCTTTCTTTTGGTTTCCATTTGCAGGGAATAATTTTTTCCATCCCCTCACTTTCAGTCTGTATGTGTCTCTAGGTCTGAAGTGGGTCTCTTGTAGACAGCATATATATGGGTCTTGTTTTTGTATCCATTCAGCCAATCTGTGTCTTTTGGTGGGAGCATTTAATCCATTTACATTTAAGGTAATTATCGATATGTATGTTCCTATTCCCATTTTCTTAATTGTTTTGGGTTTGTTATTGTAAGTTTTTTCCTTCTCCTGTGTTTCTTGCCTAGAGAAGGTCCTTTAGCATTTGTTGTAATGCTGGTTTGGTGGTACTGAACTCTCTCAGCTTTTGCTTGTCTGTAAAGGTTTTAATTTCTCCATCAAATCTGAATGAGATACTTGCTGGGTAGAGTAATCTTGGTTGTCGGTTTTTCTTCTTCATCACTTTAAATATGTCCTGCTAGTCCCTTCTGGCTTGCAGAGTTTCTGCTGAAAGATCAGCTGTTAACCTTATGGGGATTCCCTTGTGTGTTATTTGTTGTTTTTCCCTTGCTGCTTTTAATATGTTTTCTTTGTTTTTCATTTTTGACAATATGTGTCTTGTCTTTGTTAATATGTGTCTTGGCAATATGTGTCTTTGTTAATATGTGTCTTGACAATATGTGTCTTGTCTTTGTTAATATGTGTCTTGGCGTGTTTCTCCTTGGATTTACCCTGTATGGGACTCTCTGTGCTTCCTGGACTTGATTAAATATTTCCTTTCCCATATTAGGGAAGTTTCAACTATAATCTCTTCAAATATTTTCTCAGTCCCTTTCTTTTTCTCTTCTTCTTCTGGAACCCCTATAATTCGAATGTTGGTGGGTTTAATGTTGTCCCAGAGGTCTCTGAGACTGTCCTCAGTTCTTTTCATTCTTTTTTCTTTATTCTGCTCTGCAGTAGTTCTTTCCACTATTTTATCTTCCAGGTCACTTATCCATTCTTCTGCCTCAGTTATTCTGCTATTGATCCCATCTAGAGTATTTTTAATTTCATTTATTGTGTTGTTCATCATTGCTTGTTTCATCTTTAGTTCTTCTAGGTCCTTGTTAAATGTTTCTTGCATTTTCTCTCTTCTATTTCCAAGATTTTGGATCATCTTTAGTATCATTATTCTGAATTCTTTTTCAGGTAGACTGCCTATTTCCTCTTCATTTGTTAGGTCTGGTGGGTTTTTATCTTGCTCCTTCATCTGCTTTGTGTTTTTCTGTCTTCTCATTTTGCTTATCTTACTGTGTTTGTGGTCTAGGAGGATGATTTTTGTAGCATAAGGTCAATTTTATAATGTACACCTGTGGTATTTCATCCATGGACCAGGGTCCGTGATGTGGTTGATAAACTGAAATGTAAAATTGATAGATAAACTCTGTCTTTAGGAACCTTCAAGTTATTATATCTGCATTTCTGAGTACAAGAAGGGAAAAATTAAGACTGATGCTTTATTTGAAAATGCAATGTTTTTCTTGTTAATGATAAACCATCGTAACTAATAGAAAGAAAAAGCTTACCCATAGTAGAAAGCTAGCAAAACAAACAACAAGAAAAAAAAAACTTGTTATGCAATGAAGAACTTGCCTTTTCTAGTTCTAACATTCAGTAGCTGAAAGCAGATCATTGCCATAAAGAGTATTTACCAATTTTAAAAGGTCTTGGCCCATCATAGCTAGTGTTAGATTTGGAATATAGCTTTTGTTGCCAAGGTGACAAACACTTATAAATATAACACATCTTCTAATGTGCTTTTAACTTGGTATTTTTATGGCTTTTAAATCAGATACCATTAGCAAATATATTAGGTAATTTAGCTGAAAGACCATTTTCCTGTAACACTTTTTGTTACATTTCCCCAGGTATTTCAGTAAATGTCTGTTGTGACATTCTACTCCTGCTAGGCTTCCAACATAAGGGGATACATAAAGTACATCTGGTAAAGATGAACATATATTACCTTGCCTTTTTTGTGTTGATCACTGAAAAATGTATAAAAGAGAGTTAGATTTGTAGTCTCCTTGAAGAGCATTCATTGTTCCTATTGTTATTTGGGGGTTTATACCCCTTACCCCAAGTAACAATCTGGCTTTAAGATTCAATACACAGAGGAAAGCGTTTTGGGGACAGCATAATAACTATATATTAACACTCCCCCAAACCTCCATATCTAAATGCTTTCTCTTAGATATCAAAAAAAGAAGGCTATGGGGAAAATAATTACAGTAGACCATCTGGAGCCCTATGTATTCGCAAGTCTCAGTTTATTGTTCCAAACAGTAAATTCAACAGCCCAGGCAGGGAAGGAATCATCTCTAAACGTATTCACTGGATTTTTAAAAGACTTGTGAGGTGGACATATTTGTCACAGCAAAGGTAAAATCAGATAAGACATATTTAGTTTAAGCCCAAATTTGCATTTATTGTTACCTTGTCAGAAATTCTTCTTAGAAGATTGTCCATTAATTCATTCATTGTTTTTTCTTTCATTCATTCAACCAACAGACATTTAAGAAGCATCAGCTATTTTTCAAGCATTGGAGGTACAGAGATGAGCAAGTGCTGGCCCTCAAGAAGAATATAATATCAGGACAGAGGTAGGCAAATAAATGAAGTATTACAACTCTGATAAGTGCTAAGGTAGAGATTGCACACAAAGAAGGGGTCAGAGATGAGTCCCCAAAAAGGAAAGATGCTGCAAATTGTCTTCAGAGAATCAAGTGGAAAAGAGAAATATATATTTTACTTAAACAGCAAAACTAGACAGGTAAAATGTTTTATATAGTAAATCCACAATTGCTGTTTCCTTATTGTGTGATCCTGAATGTTTCTCTGTGCCTCAGTTATTCCTCCTATCTAATGTAGATAATTATCCTTGCCACCCGCATAGCTCATAGAAGACTGTTGAGAGGAATAATGGGATATGAGTGGTGTAGCTCTTTGAATTCTTTGGAAAAGAAAGATTCTATGTAAACACACAGCATCCTTATTATTCCAAGCGGTAGCATTTTGGATAATTACTGTATAATGCTGCACCTTTGTGTGTGTGTGGTTTGTTTCTTTATAGAAAAGTAAGTGCTAATGTTAAGTTTCTCTAATAACTTTGGAAGCAATTTTAATCCAGCAGACAAAACATAATAACCTTTAAAGTAAGTTAAATCCCTTTGTATTTGAGTAGATTTTGTTATTTACCAAGGTCTTAGGCAATTGTACCACAGTTATGGAAAAAATTGCCCAGCAAGCCCAGTTCTCTCAGTGAGTATCTGAAAAACACTATTGCGGACAGGCCAGAAGATTCTTTACAACAGACACGGCTCTGAGAGTGTGTGTGAGTGTTTGCGTGTGTGCGCGCACGCGGGGGTGTGCGCGCATGAGTATGTTGTGTATGTGCCTGAGCCTGGGGCTTGCCAGAAAGAGCTGGGAACGAGCTGAGACTGGCTAGCATACCTGAGGCAGCTGTTATACCATGGCGCCTGGATTCTTCTCTCAGACTCTAGGCTGGCTCCCCTCCTCCTTCTCCTCCAGGCCCTCTTCCTTTTCATAGTCTAACTCTCACTGTCTTTCTTCCTCTTCCCTGTGATTCAGTGGGAGATCCCCATGGCCTGAGACTATGTCCTAGTCCTGCTGCCAGACATTCCAGGACTGTCTGGCTAATGGACGAACCCATACTGGTCAGAAAAATGACCCACAGCACTCTTAACCTGTTTCATCTTTTCTTTCACTCATTCATTCTCCCTCTGTTTCTCTTTCTCTCTCTCTCTCTCTCTCCCTCCCTCCCTCCCTCCCTCCTACCCACCCTCTCTAGTTCTCACCTTGAGTTCGATGCTGAAGATTAGCCATGAATTACTTGGCAACCATGGAAAGTGACAGTTTAAGGCAGATCTGCTCTTGGGTACTGTAACTTGCTTCAGGATATCCCAACAAGACCTGTCTATGAACTCAAGCTGGGATTTGCCAAGGTACTTCAGCCATCCATTAACAGGAGAGGCAGCCTCTACTGAGGAACCTGCATTAATCCCTCCTCTCCGCCTAGAGGTGCTGCTGCTCAGAGAGCTTCCTCCAGGAGCAGTGAGGTGACACAATAAATAGCTAAATAGCCGCAAGGGTTAAAAACCTATACAAGAAACTGTACTTTTCAGTTTAATCTGGCCTCTCATGGTTTGAGGTCGTTTACCATTGGCCACCACTGGAATTGGGCAGAACTAGTATAGCCAACCAGGGTGAATTTTCCTAGGGAAAAATGCCAATACTAAACGAGCATGGGAAAGGCAAAGAACCCTAGGGCCCTTGACAAGGGTAAAAAGTATGTATCACCACTGGAAAGACCAATGATATTAATCCTAAAAGATGGTCTCTGGTTACATTTCATGGACTTGGGACACACTGACAGAAAAGAGCAATTACTTATAGTCATATTTTTAAAAACTTTGACAAAGATCCCAATCATGGTGGATTAGGTATATTTAATATCTCAATTAATCAGCCTTCTACAATAGTAATATGTCAACTTTGGTTCAGGAAATCCACTCCAGTTGATAGTCATCCAGGAAGCATCTTTCATGCCCACATATTAAATTTAATCTGCCACCCCTGTTTTATAAGACTCTGTATTCATCTGCTGAAGAAAAGATGCTTATTTTTATCATTCCAACTTAACAGCTTGCTTAGCAAAGCTGATAGGAGTTTAGAAGATATTCATTGAATGCCTATTTTGTATATTTACAAAAGAGGTAGATTTAAGGGAGTTACCCAAAAGCAATATGTTTTTTGTCCCACCATTATCCTATTGGTCTTCCTTTCATTCAGCAGATTTATCTGTCATGAAGAATTTAAGTTTCATATTTTCCTCTGTCAGTTGTGAAAAGGCCTGTCAGCTGGGGCTTACACTATAGTTTGTAAAAGGCCTATAGCACACAATGACAATACAATCTTATATTTGTGCTCCCAGTCTCCAGATAATCCCCCACTTTCCTCCTCTGCAGCCCAGTTATGATCAGGCTTAAGTTGCATATTCTGTTTTTAGCCAGATTTTGCTGATAAATGCTATCAGCAAGACTGAAATGAAATACAGAAGGTTTAGCTCTTATTACCAGCGTAGAACATGCCTTGGGAGTTGTGAGTGTGATACTGAGACAGTAGTTGTATAAAACCATTTAATTCACAGAAACTAAATAAAGGAATGTTAATGGCATTGGTTTTTATCTGTTGAATGTTTCAAGGTCTTTATTCATGCACCTGAAAATACAGACTTTTGATTAACATTCCAGGAGATGTGCCAGAGATAGCTGGCCATTTCCCTTATGGTTTCCGGTAGGGATATAGTTCTGAGAGAAAACTATGCAAAGTCTTAACATTATTGGTTGATACCTTCAAACACAAGATACTTTGTTTTTGCCATTTTTATTCTGAGTTCACCAATACCCCCAGTCTCAGAAAGATTTACATTTCCCACATCTATGCAGAAGCTAATAGTCTCATTAAATGGAAACCATGTAAATAGTTGGAGGCCTACAAATTATTCTTTTTATAACCTGCTGGATCTGCAGCAGAATGTGAAGGACTGGTATATTAGAAAAATGCATCATTGGCTTAACCAAGGAGAGGGAAGTGTTAACCATCATTCCTAGAACTCTGGAGTGGAACAGAAGCTTGCAGCCCGACACCAAAATAACATTGCAATGAGAAGTGAAATTGCTTCTAAAGCTAAATTGCTTCATTTGAAAATTGTAGTGATGCTGAGAACAATTATGTCACTTAAACTTTCACAATTTTGTTTTTATAAATCAGTTGTAAAACTATCATGTGGTTTAAATGCGATTATTTAATAAGGGCATTTGTAATTGTCCAGCATAATCAATTATGCTTCAGTCAGGTTCTTCTCTGCAACTGTGTTTGTGCTAGCGGCTGAGTCATTCTTATGGTAATACATACTTTTTGAAAAAGCCAAATAAAATCATTGTTTTCCAGAAAAGTTCTTCCCCCTCTGATTGCAAAGCATTTCACCAACTGCAAACTGAGTCTCGGAATTCATTTTCTTTCCCCTTTGTCTTAGAAAGTAAACATCTATTCAAAGCATGAGAAGGAAAAACATACTGCTAGATAATAGGTGAAGTGAAAGTTGGTTCTTTAAGAGTCATGATAGTCTTGTCAAGTATGTTTACTGAGCTGAGACCGGGGCCAGAGCCCGGGGAGCATGGAGTGGCGTGTGAGAATTACCCAGCAGGAGCCATTATGATGTTGGTACCACAAGTCACAGATCATGACTCTGATTTTCTAAGAAGAAGGAGAGATTAATCATGGGCTGAGTCTAGGCGCACTCAGGCCTCCCAGAGGCTAGAGGATTTTAGTTGCTGTGTTGTGCAATTTGTGGGCTATTTGGTCCACTTTGGACTGCCTAGAGAGCTATGTTTTCCTTCCACATTTCAACTGAAGTCTCTGCTAATGCCTTACCCCTGGGTTTTGCCTGGTTCATTCTGATTTCTGTACCCACTGGCTTGACCAAAAGGTTTCTTAGGAAGCCAGGCTCTCAGCCTCTCTTTCCTCTCCCCCTCCTTTTCTCTTTGTTAGACTGATTCTCCCCTACCTTGACTCCTCTTTTACATTTCCTGATTCTCTAAAGATTCTCACCACTTCATGAAAATATCAACTCATTTCCTCGCTCTGCTGTGCATCCTGCCCTAAGAGCAGATCCTCCTACGTAAGAGCATTTCCTCATTTCAGTCACTCTTCAGGAGAATGACTGAGTCCTGCCAGTGATATAAGGTGTTTAGCTTCAATCACATGGATCCAGCAGAAACTGAAGCAGGAATCCAAATGAAGCCTCCACCATACTGGAGCCAGCGAATTTGCTGTTTCAGAATCCAAATTCAATACTATCACTTACTAGCTTAAAACGAGTCCATGGCATTCCTTTATCTTAGCTAAAAGCCAAAAGGGTCTGTGTGCTCTGGCCCAAATAGCTCTCGAGTTTTTCTCACACCTTCTTTCCCTTCACTCTTTGTCCCAGTCACATAGGCCGTCTCTCTAAAATGGCCAGTTTCTCTTCCAGCCCAAGGCCTGTACATCTGCTGTTCCCCTCTGCTTGTGATTCTGCTTACCCGCACCTGGCCCAAACTGCGTATCCCTTACCAGGCTAGTTCTCTCTCATTTCTCTTTCCCTTTTAGGCCAAGCATCAGTACTTCAGGAAAACCAACACAGATGCCCTCAACCAAGAACACATTCTCCTGTTGTATGGTTACAGGATAACAGACTTTTCCTTCAAGTTATTTATTACACTTGTAATGTTCTATTTATTTGCACTATTACTTGATAATTATCCCATTCCAGTGGCCCCTCCTCAAGAACAGGGACTTAGTTTCTGCTTCACCTGGTGTCTCTGCACTCAGCAGGAGCTCAGTTTATTTCTGTTGAATGAGTATACTCTTTGGGGTTCATAGAAATTTTATATCAGAAAATAAGGAAAGCAAATTTCTTAAACCTGGCTCAAGCAGGAGGGTTTTGAAACCATCCTCACATCTATTCATGGAGAAATGTACAATGACAAATTGAAAATAGCCTAAGCATCAATGGAAGAGCAGATAAGTAAACTGTGCTGTGATCATAAAACATAATACTATGCAGCAGTTAAAATTAGTGAATTAGTGTCATATGTGTCCACATGGCTAAATCCGCAAAACACATACATAAAGAAAATGGGCATAAAAAAATGTACATCGGTTTCTTTGCCTAGAGTCCATGGAAGAATATTCAGAGACCACAACAGTGAAAACATAAGTAAGTACTAAGGCTAGGGATGAAATTTAGAAAGCATGGGAAGATGAGGCCTTCAGAGTTCTGTCCTTCCTTTTCACGTCATTCCCCAGCCAGAGTACAGTAAGAGGAATGTAATCAATCCCTGCTCCTTTTTTTGGCCACACTGCTACTGTCTACTTTCTGGGGTAGTCCTTAATTGCACTTAGGAACAAACATATCTCTAAAGGGTAAAGATGAGAGGATCATAATCATTTACAAATGGAAAAAGTAAAAGGAAATAAACTAGAGAATAATAACAATATAGAAGAAAATTGATAATATACAAAATATTGAACTTTAATTCCTCTTTTGAAATATTATATGGGACTAAGTTTTAATAAATAACAAGATATAGAAGGTCTCAGAGACCTAGTTGAAAATTAAATGAAATAGGTAAAAATTCTCCTAGACTCATGCTCAGCTCTAGACTGGGAGACATCATACACAGATGTATCTAATGCATTATGCCCTTTCTCATAGTATAAGCTGCCTCTCTCCCCCGCCTCTCTCTTTTCTTTTCTTTTTTTTGTGGAATTGGATAGTTTTAGAAGCCACTCTTTTCCAAAGTATGTCCCTTACACACCTTACTACAAAGCCTTCAAATCCACTTTCTTTGTTGACTTTGAATCAAAGCATTGAAGAACACTCTTAAACCCACAATATTTTAAAATGACAGAAAGATCTTACTTTTTTAGATTAGATGAGGAAAATGATGCTTGGAGAGTTAACGTAACTTTCCAAGGCCACCCAGCTATCATGTAGCAAGTGGGTACCAGAACCCAAAACCCAATACTCCTCATTCCTGGTGCATTGTTCTTTCCAGTGTTGCATCTAGGGCCCCTGTATTAAACCTGTATCAGTTGTTAATGCTGTGGCTTGCATTTGTTTGCTAGGGACAGAGACAAAGGTAAAATCAGCTAAAGAGTGCTATTTACATACAATAGAATATTATTCAGCCTTTAAAAGGAATGAAATTCTGATACATGATACAACATGGATGAACCTTGAAGGTATTATGACAAGTGGAATTAACCAGATACAAAAGGACAATATTGTATGATTCCACACATATGAGGTACCTAGGGTAGTCGAATTCATAGAGACAGAAAGTAGAATGGTTGTTGCCAGGGGCTGCGGGAAGGGCGAAACGGCAGTTATTGTTTAACGATCACAGCGTTTCAGTTTGGAAGATGAAAAAGTTCTGGAGATGGACGGTGTTAATGGTTGCATAACAGTGTAAATGTTCTTAGTGCCACTAAGTTGTACACTGGAAAATAGTTAAAATGGTAGATTTTATGTTATATGTATTTTATCACAGTTTGAAAAAAATCAGATGAGAAATCATGAATTATGAATTCCAGCCCAAGAAGGCAAGTGCAGTGGGAATTCCGGGAATACAGAAAGGACTAAGAAAGTACTAGATGCTTGAGGAGGGTTGGAAGTGGAAGAGGGGGAAAGAGAGGAAAAGAGAAAGATCTGTTTTTTAGACCAGCACTGTCCAATAGAACTTCCTGTCATGGAGAAGGATTCTTTATCTGTGTTGTCTGTTGTAGTAGTCAGTAGTCACTAGCCACATTTGAGCCCTCAAAATGTGTAACTGAGGAACTGAATCTTTTATTTAATTTGATTTTTGATTAATTTACATTTAAACAGCACAGGTCTAGACCTTCTGTTGGTGATTTCACTTAAAGTACTTGTATTTCTGCTTCTTCTAGCTCATGTTATACATTCAAGCATCATTCACTTATTTATTCAGTCACTGTCAGCAGATATAGTACATCTCCTGTGTGCCAGGCTCTTGCTAAGCAATAGGAATAAAAGGGAGTTAGAAGAAACTCTACATTGCTGGGAGGAGCATAAATACATGTAACCACTGTGACAAATAATGTGACCGTATGTCCTGAGGTTAGAAATGTTCATAACCTGCAACCCAGTGCTTCTACATCCTAGAGAAACTCTCAAATGTGCTCAAGGAGACGTGGACTTTAAAAATCATAAAAGGCCTAAAGATCAATGAAAAACAGATAAATAAGGCTGTGTTTATAAAACAATACTATGCTGTGTAGTTAAAACTAATGAAGGAGTGGCTAAACCACCAAAACACAATAGTAGAAAAAAATTCAGTTGTAGAAGGATACACACAGGATGATATTTTTAAAAACCTTTTTTAAAAAACTTGCAAAGTTATTGTTTATGGATACATACATGCATACACATGAAGTAAATGTAAAAATATGTGTGGGCATGAGAGAGAGCACATTCAGGGTGGTGGGTACTTCTGGCAAGAGAGGGAATGGGATGGAAGAAGGTACACAGAGGTCTTCAATCGATATGTAATACTCTATTTATTAAAAAAGATCTGAAACAAATATGACAAAGCCAGAAGATGAGTTCATGGTGTTCATTATATTATTAGCCGTACTTTTTTACTAATACTTAAAATATTTCATAATAAAACAGATGCTAAGAAGTGACCCTTCTGTTAAGAAGCTCTCAGATTAAAGGGGCATCATAAGTACAAACAAAAAATTTTCATAGTGTGTTAAAAGTAGTAATAGGGGCATGTATGAGGTAGGAAGATGAACACAGAAGAGGGTAGAAAGAACAGTCTCAAGGAGTCAAGGTATATCTCACTAGGTGATTGCATTCAGGTTTATTCTCTGAGGGCATATAGATGTTTATTTGGGAGAAATATAAAAATGGATATTTATTAGAGGCTGAGAAGACAGTTTGTACAAAGGTCAAGGTGCGAAAGAGTTTGGTGCCTTCAAAGAACAGCAAGAAAATTTGGCCTCACTGGAGCCTAGAACTGTCAGGGTAGAGGTGGACTGGTAAGGCTCCTAAAACTGATTGGGACTGGCTCAGGTCTGGCTCTATGATCCAAGCCAGGGCAGCAGTATGTGTAGGGGGGTGGAGTTGGGGAGTGGTAGAATGGAACAAGGAGAGACTTGAACCAGGGAGACCCATAAGGAAGCTCTTGTAAGTGTCCAAATGAAAGGTGGTGAGAGCCTGAACTCTGGTAATAGCAATGAAGACATGGAAGAGGATGGTTGGGGGGATGTCGTGGGTCAATCTATAGGACTTGGTGACTGGTTGAATGAGTGAAGGAATGAAATAGAGCAAAGAAACAAAAAATGAAATTACCATGTTGAACAACCTTGGCTGATGGTGACCTTGACCTTGAAGAAGAAGGAAAAGGAGAAGAAGCAAGGTTTCCCTAACCTTGGGAGTGAGAAGGAGAGGTAAGAGGATAATGAGAATACCTGGAATGGATGACACAGGCAAGAGACATCCTGTAAAGTGAGAAAAGAAGATTGTACCATAAAGCTAAGAAGTTGGATCGTCACACTTTAGGTGTAGGCTAAGCTCTTCCTCCCAGAGAATGGTCATGTATTGGCAGGAGAACCTGAAGACCTCTAATTCAACAACAACAAAGAGGACTAAACAATGGGATCATGCTCCAGGCTTTGGCATCTAGCCTTAGAAAACTAGTATAGTAATGAAGGCACCAACTTTTATAGTTAAACAGACCTACATTCAATGCGTCCAGTTCATTTAAATTTTCATTGCCTACTTACTTGGTGAAAATTTGAGCAAGTCCTCAAAATATCTCTGAGCCTCCGTTCCTCATCTGGAAATGGGAATGATAATACCTGCCCCAGAGGACTGTGGTGAGGATAAAGTATAATAATGTTGTTTGCTAAAGATAAATACATAGACAAATACAGAATACTATATTATTGTAGTGGGATGGGTAAATCATTTTTAACTCCAGTATTAAAGTTAAAAGACAAAAGTATTAAAAATAGCTATAAATAAAAATATGTTAAAAGATCCATGATATAAATAGATATAAATTGTGAAATAACAAAAAACTGTGTGTTGGAGGAGAAGTTAAAGTGTAGAGTTTTTAATATGCAATCTAACTTATTATCACCTTAAAATAGACTATTATAACTGTAAGATATTTTATGGAAGCACCAAGGTAACCCCCCCCACACACAAAAGCCTATAGAAGTTATACAAAAGGAAATGAGAAAGGAATCAAAGGAAATCAATGCCCAAAACATCAACAAAACACAAAGGAACACAACAAGAGTGGGAAAGATAGACAAAAGAACTATAAGACTAAAAAATAACTAACAAAATGGCAATAGTAAATCCTTCCCTATCAATAATTACTTTAAATATAAATGGATTAAACTCCCCAAGGAAAGACATAGAGTGGCTGGCTGGATTTTGAAAAACACCCAATTATATGCTGTCTACAAGAAACTCACTTTATTTTTTTCTTCCAGTTTTATTGAGATAGAATTGACATACAGCAATGTATAAGTGCAAGATGTACAGCATAATGATTTGACTTATATACATCATGGAATGATTACCACAATAAGTTTAGTAAACATCCATCATCTCATATAGATACAAAGTTAAAGAAGTAGAAAAAAATTTTTTCCTTGTGATTAGAACTCTTAGGATTTACTATCTTAAACAACTTTCATATATAAAGTACAGCAGTGTTAATTATATTTATCATGTTGTACATCACATCCCTAGTATTTATTTATCTTATAACTGGAAGTTTGTACCTTTTGACCACCTTCATCCAATTCCCATTCCTCAACTTCACCCCACCCCCACCCCCGCCTTGGATAACCACAAATCTAGTCTCTTTTTGTATAAGTCTGTTTGTTTTTGAAGTATAATTGACCTACAACATTATGTTAGTTCCTGGTGTACAGCATAGTGATTTGATATGTCTGTATATTTCAGTATGATCACCACAAGAAACTCACTTTAGGTTTAAGAACACACATACACTGAAAGTGAAGGGATGGAAAATGGTAACCAAAAGAGAGCAGGGGTGGCTATAGTTATGTCAGACACAATAGACTTTAAGTCAGAAACTGTCATAGGAGACAAAGAAGGACACTATACAATTATAAAAGGGTCAGTCTGCCAGGAAGATATTAACATTGTACATATATGTAAATATAATATATATATTGGGTATCCCTGCCTTGTTCCTAGTCTTACATGAAAAGCTTTCAGTTTTTCACCATTGAGTATACTTGATGTTAGCTGTGGGCTTTATATATAATAGCCTTTAGTATGTTAATATACTTTCCTTCTATTCCTAGTTTGTTGAGAGTTTTTAATTATGAAAGGATGTTCAATTTGTCAAACACTTTTCCTGCATCTATTGACATGATCATGTGATTTTTATCTTTTTTTTTTTTTTTTTTAGTGTGATGCAGCACATTAATTGATTTTTGTGGAACCATCCTTACATCCCAGAAATAAATCCCACTTAGTCGTGGTGTATGATCCTTTTAATAGGCTGTTGGGTCCTATTTGCTAGTATTTCTTGAGGATTTTGGCATCTATATTCATCAGGGATATTGGCCTGCAGTTTTCTTTTCTTGTAGTGTCTTTGGCTTTGATATCAGATAATGCTGGTCTCATAAAATGGGTTTAGAAGTATTCCCTCCTTTTCAGTTTTTTGAAAGAATTTGAGAATTGGCAGTAATTTTTCTTTAAATGTTTGGTAGATTTCACCAGTAAAACCAACCATTTGGTCCTGGGCTTTTCTTTTGGGGGGGAAGTTTTTGATTACTGACTCTCTCCATATTAGTTACAGGTCTGTTCACACTTTCTATTTCTTCCTCATTTACTCTTGGTAAGTTGTATGTTTCTACAAATTTATCCATTTCTTCTAGGTTACCCAGTGTCTTGGTGTATAATTGTTCATAGCAGTCTTTTATAATCCTCCTTTTTTCTTTGGCATCAACTGTAATGTCTGCTCTTCAATTTTTTATTTTATTTGACTCTTCTCTCTCTTTTTCTTAGTCTAGCTAAGGGTTTATCAACTCTTAGTTTAATTTTTGTTGTTTTCTTATTTTCTATTTTGTTTGTTTCTGCTCTATTTTTGTTATTTCCTTCCTTCTGTTAACTTTGGGCTTAGTTTCACCACTTCTCTTTGACATAGTTCTGGAAATCCTAGCCAGAGAAGTTAGGCAAGAAAAGGAAATAAAAGTCATCCAAAATAAGAAGGAAGAAGTAAAAGTGTAACCTTTTTGAAGGTACACTTCAAGAGACCATTGTTTTGGAGTGCACGAGGAGAGGGGATTCAGAGCACCACCTAAACGAGCTCCAGAGACAGGAACAAGCCACAGCTACCAGCGCGGACCCCAGAGATGGACATGAGACACTAAGTCTGCTGCTGCAGCCACTAAGAAGCCTGTGTGCAAGCACAGGTCACTATCCACACCTCCCCTCCTGGGAGCCTGTGCTTATGATCTTAAGATCTTATGATCTTATACATAGAAAATACTAAAGACTCCGTTTTAAAAAACTTCTAGGACTAATAACTGAATTGCATACAGTTGCAGGATACAAAATCAACATACAAAAATCCATTGCATTACTATATACTAACAACAAACTATCTGAAAAGGAAATTAGGAAAACAGTGCTATTTAAAATAGTACCAAAACGAAAATAGTTAAGTGTAATGTAACTAAGGAGGCGAAAGAATTATATCCTGAAAACTACAAAAGATTGATGAAAGAAATTAAAGAAGAAACAAACAAATGGAAAGAGAGCTTTTTTATCAGTTGGAAGACAATATTGTTAAAATGTCCATACAACCGAAGCAATCTGCAGATTCAATACAGTCCCTGTCAAAATCCCAATGGCAGTTTTTACAGATAGAAAAAACAATTCTGAAATTCATAGGGAACTACAAAAGACCCCAAATAGCCAAAGCAATCTTAAGAAGGAAGAAAAAAGCTGGAGGCATCACTCTATATGATTTCAAAATATATTACAAATCTATAGTAATCAAAACAGTATGGTATTGGCATAAAAACATACATATACACCAATGGAACAGAATAGAGAGTTCAGAAATAAATCAACACATATATGGTCAACTGATCTTTGACAAGGGAGCCAAGAATACACAGTGCTGAAAGGGTAGTCTTTCTAATAAATGATGTTGTGAAAACTGGATAACCACACACAAAAGAATGAAATTGGACCCTTATCTTAAACCATACATAAAAATTAACTCAAAATGGGTTAAAGACTTAAATGTAAGACCTAAAAGTGTTATATTCCTTGAAGAAGACATAGGGGGAAATCTTTATTACCTTGGTCTTGGTAATAATTTCACAGATATGATACCCAAATCACAGGCAACAAAAACAAAAATAAACAAGTGGGACTACATTAAACTAAAAAACTCTGCACAGCAGAACAACAACAACAAAACAATCAACAGTGCAAAAACCAAACCTATAGAATGGAAGAAATTATTTGAAAACCATATATCTGATAAAAGATTAATCTTCAAAATATGTAAGGAATTCATATAACTCAATTCTAAAAATCTAATAACCCAATTTAAAAATAGGCTGAAGGGGGCTTCCCTGGTGGTGCAGTGGTTGAGAGTCTGCCTGCCGATGCAGGGGACACGGGTTCGTGCCCCGGTCCGGGAAGATCCCACATGCTGCAGAGCGGCTGGGCCTGTGAGCCATGGCCGCTGAGCCAGCACATCTGGAGCCTGTGCTGCACGATGGGAGAGGCCACAACAGTGAGAGGCCCACATACCACAAAAGAAAAAAAAAAAAGGGCTGAGGACTTGAACAGGCATTCCTCCAAAGAAGACATGCAAATGGCCAACAGGTATATGAAAAAATGATCAACATCACTAATCATCAGGGAGAGGACTGGGTTTGGCTGCGTGAACACAGCCTGAAGGGGGCTAGTATGCCACAGCTAGCCAGGAGGGAGTCTGGGAAAACGTCTGAACCTGCCTAAGAGGCAAGAGACCATTGTTTTGGAGTGCACGAGGAGAGGGGATTCAGAGCACCACCTAAACGAGCTCCAGAGACAGGAACAAGCCACAGCTACCAGCGCGGACCCCAGAGATGGACATGAGACACTAAGTCTGCTGCTGCAGCCACTAAGAAGCCTGTGTGCAAGCACAGGTCACTATCCACACCTCCCCTCCTGGGAGCCTGTGCAGCCCGCCACTGCCAGGGTCCCATGATCCAGGGACAGCTTCCCCAGGAGAACACACATCGTGCCTCGGGCTGTTGCAACATCACACCGGCCTCTGCTGCTGCAAGCTCTCCCCGCATTCTGTACCCCTCCCTCCCACTGGCCTGAGTGAGCCAGAGCCCCCTAATTATCTGCTACTTTAACCCCGTCATGTCTGGGCAGGGAGCAGATGCCCTCAGGCAACCTACAAGCAGAGGTGGGGCCAAATCCAAAGGTGAACCCCAGGAGCTGTGCAAACAAGGAATAGAAAGGGAAATCTCTCCATGCAGCCTCAGGAGCAGCGGATTAAATCTTCACAATCAAATTGATGTACTCTGCATCTGTGGAATACCTGAATAGACAACAAATCATCCCAAAATTCAGGTGGTGGACTTTGGGAGCAACTGTAGACTTGAGGTTTGCTTTCTGCATCTAATTTGTTTCTGCTTTTACGTTTATCTTAGTTTAGTATTTAGAGCTTACTATCATTGGTAGATTTGTTTATTGGTTTGGTTGCACTCTTCCTTTATTATATATATTTTTTTCTTTTTCTCTTTCTGTGAGTGTGTATGCTTCTTTGTATTATTTGTCTGTACAGCTTTGCAATTACCATTTGCCCTAGGCTTCTGTCTGTCCATTATTTTTTTTTTTTAGTATAATTTTTAGCACTTATTATCACTGGTGGATTTGCTTTTTTCTTTTCGTTGCTCTCTGTCTTATTTTTATTACTTATTAATGTTTTATTTAATAATAATATTTTTAAATTTTTAATTTAATAACTTTTTTATTTTATTTTATTTTACTTATTTTTCTCCCTTTTCTTCTGAGCCATTTGGCTGACAGAGTCTTCGTGCTCCAGCTGGGTGTCAGGTCAGAGTCTCTGAGGTAGCAGAGCCGAGTTCAGGACATTCGTCCACCAGAGACCTCCTAGCCCCACATATTATCTAATGGCAAAAGCTCTCTCAGAAATCTCCATCTCAATGCTAAGACCCAGCTCCACTCAAACACCAGCAAACTACAGTGCTGGACACCCTATGCCAAACAACTAGCAAGACAGGAACACAACCCCACCAATTAGCAGAGAGGCTGCCTAAAATAATAAGTTCACACACACCTCAAAACACACCACCCGACAACCTACCCACAAGAAAGACAAGATCCAGCCACACCCACTAGAACACAGTCACCAGTCCCTCCATCAGCAAGCCTGCACAACCCACTGAAACAAACTTACTCACTGGGGGCAGACACCAAAAACAATGGGAATGGGCTTCCCTGGTGGCGCAGTGGTTGAGAGTCCGCCTGCGGATGCAGGGGACACGGGTTCGTGTCCTGGTCTGGGAAGATCCCACATGCTGCAGAGCAGCTAGGCCCGTGAGCCGTGGCTTCTGAGCCTGCGTGTCTGGAGCCTGTGCTCTGTAGCGGGAGAGGCCACAACAGTGAGAGGCCCATGTACTGCAAAAAAAAAATAATAATAATAATGGGAACTATGTGCCTGTAGCCTGCAGAAAGAAGACCCCAAACACAGTAAGTTAAGCAAAATAAGACAGTGAAATACACAGCACATGAAGGAGGAAGGTTAAAACTCACCAGACCAAACAAATGAAGAGGAAATAGGCAGTCTACCTGAAAAAGAATTCAGAGTAATTATAGTAAAGATAATCCAAAATCTTGGAAATAGAATGGAGAAAATAAAACAAGTATTTAACAGCGACCCAGAAGAACTAAAGAGCAAACAAACAATGATGAACAACACAATAAATGAAATTAAAAATTCTCTAGAAGGAATCAATAGCAGAATAACTGAATCAGAAGAACGGATAAGTGACCTGGAAGATACAATAGTGGAAATAACTACCACAGAGCAGAATAAAGAAAAGAGAATGAAAAGAATTGAGGACAGGGCTTCCCTGGTGGCGCAGTGGTTGAGAGTCCGCCTGCCAATGCAGGGGACGCGGGTTCATGCCCCGGTCCAGGAAGATCCCACGTGCCGCGGAGCAGCTAGGCCCGTGAGCCATGGCCGCTGAGCCTGCGCGTCCGGAGCCTGTGCTCCACAACGGGAGAGGCCACAACAGTGAGAGGCCCACGTACCGCAAAAAAAAAAAAAAAGAATTGAGGACAGTCTCAGAGACCTCTGGGACAACGTTCAGTGCACCAACATTCGAATTATAGGGTTACCAGAAGAAGAAGAGGGAAAAAAAGGGACTGAGAAAATATTTGAAGAGGTTATAGTTGAAAACTTCCCTAACATGGGAAAGGAAATGGTCAGTCAAGTCCAGGAAGCACAGAGTCCTATACAGGATAAATTCAAGGAAAAACACGTCAAGACACATATTAATCAAACTATTGAAAATTAAACACAAAGAAAAAATATTAAAAGCAGCAAGGGAAAAGCAACAAATAACATAAAAGGGAATCCCCATAAGGCTAACAGGTGATCTTCCAGCAGAAAGTCTGCAAACCAGAAGGGAGTGGCAGGACATGTTTAAAGTGATGAAAGAGAAAAACCGACAACCAAGATTACTGTACCCTACAAAGCTCTCATTCAGATTCAACGGAGAAATTAAAACCTTTACAGAAAAGCAAAAGCGAAGAGAATTCAGCACTACCAAACCAACTTTACAACAAATGCTAAAGGAACTTCTCTAGGCAGGAAACACAAGAGAAGGAAGAGACCTGCAATAACAAACCCAAAACAATTTAGAAAATGGTAATAGGAACACACATATTGATAAATACCTTAAATGTAAATGGATTAAATGCTCCAACCAAAAGACATAGACTGGCTGATTGGATACGCAAACAAGACCTGTCTATATGCTGTCTACAAGAGATCCACATCAGACCTAGGGACATACACAGACTGAAAGTGAAGGGATGTAAAAAGATATTCCATGGAAATGGAAATCAGAAGAAAGCTGGAGTAGCAATTCTCATATCAGACAAAATAAACTTTAAAATAAAGACTATTACAAGAGACAAAGAAGGACACTAACTAATGATCAAGGGATCAATCCAAGAATAAGATATAACAATTGTAAATACTTATGTACCCAACATAGGATCCAGGATAGATCATATCTTGGGTCACAGATTAAGCCTTGTTAAATTTAAGAAAATTGAAATTGTATCAACTATCTTTTCCAACCACAGTGCTATGAGACTAGCTATCAATTACAGGAAAAAAATCTGTAAAAAATACAAGCACATGAAGGCTAAACAATACACTACTAAATAACCAAGAGATCACTGAAGAAATCAAAGAGGAAATAAAAAAATATCTAGAAACAAATGGCAATGAAAACACAACAACTCAAAACCTATGGGATGCAGCAAAAGCAGTTCTAAGAGGGAAGTTTATAGCAATACAATCCTACCTCAAGAAACAAGAAACATCTCAAATAAACAACCTATTCTTACAGCTAAAGAAATTAGAGAAAGAAGAACCAAAAAACCCCAAAGTTAGCAGAAGGAAAGAAATCATAAATATCAGATCAGAATAAATGAAAAAGAAATGAAGGAAACAGTAGCTAAGATCAACAAAACTAAAATTTGGTTCTTTGAGAAGATTAAAAAAATTGATAAACCACTAGCCAGACTCATCAAGAAAAAAAAGGCAAAGATGCAAATCAATAGAATTAGAAATGAAAAAGTAGAAGTAACAACTGACAGTGCAGAAATACAAACGATCATGAGAGATTACTAGAAGCAACTATCTGCCAATAAAATGGACAACCTGGAAGAAATGGACAAATTCTTAGATAAGCACCACCTCCCAAGACTGAACCAGGAAGCAATAGAAAATATAAACAGACCAATAACAACCACTGAAACTGAAACTGTGATTAAAAGTCTTCCAACAAACAAAGGCCCAGGACCAGATGGTTTCACAGGTGAATTCTATCAGACATTTACAGAAGAGCTAACACCTATCCTTCTCAAACTCTTCCAAAATATAGAAGAGGGAGGAATACTCCCAAACTCATTCTACGAGGCCACCATCACCCTGATACCAAAACCAGACAAAGATGTCACAAAAAAAGAAAACTACAGACCAATATCACTGATGAACATAGATGCAAAAATCCTCAACAAAATGCTAGCATACAGAATCAAACAGCACATTAAAAGGATCATACACCATGATCAAGTGGGGTTTATCTGAGGAATGCAAGGATTCTTCATATACGCAAGTCAGTGAATGTGATAAATCATATTAACAAATTGAAGGAGAAAAACCATATGATCATCTCAATAGATGCAGAGAAAGCTTTCAACAAAATTCAATACCCGTTTATGGTAAAAACCCTGCATAAAGTAGGCATAGAGGGAACTTACCTCAACACAGTAAAGGCCATATATGACAAACCCACAGCCAGCATCATTCTCAGTGGTGAAAAACGGAAACCATTTCCACTAAGATCAGGAACAAGACAAGGTTGCCCACGCTCACCACTCTAATTCAACATAATTTTGGAAGTTTTTGCCACAGCAATCAGATAAGAAAAAGAAATGAAAGGAATCCAAATCAGAAAAGAAGAGGTAAAACTGTCACTGTTTGCCGATGACGTGCTATTATACATAGAGAATCCCAAAGATGCTAACAAAAAACTACTAGAGCTAATCAATGAATTTGGTAAAGTAGCAGGGTATAAAATTAACGCACAGAAATCTCTTGCATTCCTATACACTAATGAAAAATTTGAGAGAGAAATTAAGAAAACACTCCCATTTACCATTGCAACAAAAAGAATAAACCTACCTAAGGAGACAAAACACCTGTATGCAGAAAACTTTAAGACACTGAGGAAAGAAATTAAAGATGATACAAATAGATGGAGAGATATACCATGTTCCTGGATTGGAAGAACCAACATTGTGAAAATGGCTATACCACCCAAAGCAGTCTACAAATTCAGTGCAATCCCTATCAAACCACGAATGGCATTTTTCACAGAACTAGAAAAGAAAATTTCACAATTTGTATGGAAACACAAAAGACCCCAAATAGCCAATGCAATCTTGAGAAGGAAAACAGAGCTGGAGGAATCAGACTCCCTGACTTCAGACTGTACTACAAAGCTACAGTAACCAAGACAGTATGGCACTGGCACGAAAACAGTAATATAGATCAATGGAAAAGGATAGAAAACCCAGAGGTAAACCCACGCACATATGGTCACCTTATTTTTGATAAAGGAAGCAAGAGAATACAGTGGAGAAAAGACAGCCTCTTCATTGAGTGGTGCCTGGAAAACTGTACAGCTACACATAAGAGAATGAAATTAGAACACTCCTTAACACCATACACAAAAATAAACTCAAAATGGATTAAAGACCAAAATGGAGGGCCACACACTATCAAACTCTTAGAGGAAAACATAGGCAGAGTACTCTATGACATACATCACAGCAAGATCCTTTTTGACCCACCTCCTAGAAAAATGGAAATAAAAACAAAAATAAACAAATGGGACCTAATGAAACTTAAAAGCTTTTGCACAGCAAAGTAAACCATAAACAAGATGAAATGACAACCCTCAGAATGGGAGAAAATATTTGCAAGTGAAGCAACTGGCAAAGGATTAATCTCCAAAATTTACAAGCAGCTCATGCAGCTCAATATCAAGATAAACAAACAACCCAATCCAAAAATGGGCAGAAGATCTAAACAGATGTTTCTCCAAAGAAGATATGCAGATTGCCAACAAACACATGAAAGGATGCTCAACATCACTAATCATTAGAGAAATACAAATCAAAACTACAATGAGGTATCACGTCACACCAGTCAGAATGGCCATCATCAAAAAAATCTACAAACCATAAATGCTAGATATGTGTGGATAAAAGGGAACCCTCTTGCACTGTTAGTGGGAATGTAAATTGATACAGCCACTATGGAGAAAGTTATGGAGGTTCCTTAAAAAACTAGAAATAGAGCTACCATATGACCCAGTAATCCCACTACTGGGCATATACCCTGAGAAAACCATAATTCAAAAAGAGACATGTACCACAATGTTCATTGCAGCTCTGTTTACAGTAGCCAGGACATGGGAGCAATCTAAGTGTCCATCGACAGATGAATGGATAAAGAAGATGTGGCCTATATATGCAATGGAATATTACTCAACCATAAAAAGAAATGAAATTGAGTTATTTGTAGGGAGGTGTATGGACCTAGAGTCTGTCATACAGAGTATGACAGAAGTAAGTCAGAAAGAGAAAAGCAAATACCGAGAAAAGCTATCACATATATGTGGAATCAAAAAAAAAAAAGTGGTTCTGAAGAACCTATGGACAGGACAGGAATATAGATGCAGACTTAGAGAATGGACTTGAGGACACGGGAAAGGGGAAGAGTAAGCTGGTACAAAGTGACAGAGTGGCATGGACATATATACAGTACCAAATGTAAAATAGATAGCTAGTGGGAAGCAGTCACATAGCACAGGGAGATCAGCTCGGTGCTTTGTGACCACCTAGAGGGGTGGGATGGGGAGGGTGGGAGGGAGATGCAAGAGGGAGGAGATATGGGGATATATGTTTATGTATAGATGATTCACTTTGTTATAAAACAGAAACTTACACACCATTGTAAAGCAATTATACTCCAGTAAAGATGTTAAAAATAATTTTAAAAAGCAGTACGGCCAACTTAAAACTTGCTTCTAAATTTAAAAGGGTATATCTCATCTTAAGTGTTCTTACCATAATAAAATTTTTAAAAATTATAGTATAATGTTGGTATTTAGTGTATATTAAGTGCTTAATAAATATTAGTTCCTTGTCCTTTTCTTTGCTCTTATTCTTGGTAATTCATGTGTAGATTTGCCTCAGAACATTTAATTTATTTAAGTACATTGCTTTTGACTCAAAATAAGGAAAGTACTCCTAACTACAGAAGCTCTAGATTCCTTGAAAGTGGGGATCATATGTTATACTTTGATCAATCAGGCCTATATTGGACATTTACTATTTGCCTAACAAGCCTGTAGTACAATGCTGGTACATAGTAGGTGCCCAATTAATAACTAAATGCATCCTGAATTGATGTGTACTGCAGCATAACCAGTAAAATAAGCATAAAATGTTTTATAATTTAGGTTGATATATAATCACTTGGTAACAACCTTGTTAAGCCTACCAACAGGCAATAAGCATATCATTTTATAAGGAAAGAGAAATAGTTATAACAATTATTTGTTCAAGTTCACAGAAAGGAAAAGTCATTTCAGAGCCAGAAATAAACAGCAGTTAATCTAACTGTCAGTAAGTACGGGGAAAGCTCCCAGTGGTATTTCAGTTATAGGCCCAGTGAGGCGTGAACAGACCATCCCTTAGGATTTCTAATGCAGAAGAACAAACATAAAAATAGAAGACTGCCTTTCATGTAGTAAGTCCCAAGTTCTCTAATCATATTCTAAGCAGCAACCAGGATAGAGAGCCTTGGGTCAACAAGGAAGTAGGTTTGGCTCAGAGGAAGTCTGTTTGGGTTCAAGGGAATGGATTATACAGATTATGGAATAGGTCCATATCTTTGGGGTCCTTTTTTATGACTGTGCTGAAAAATAAACTGATAGCATAAAGGGTCACCATACAGGATGGGGATCTGGTTTAATTTTGTCTTTGGGACTTTCTTAGATTGTGAAAAAGGAGGGTTTAAACCAGAGTCTAAGGTGGGCTAAGATTTAGGGATTAATAAAGTTTGCCAATAAGTACTCAGAAATGAGGTTGGTGGATTAGTTAAAAAAAGAAAAAACTGGCTAATTGGGATATTAGGGAGGTGTGGGAGGATAACCAAGTAAAAAATAAGTGGTGGCCAAATGTGGCAGATTTTGAAACAGAGATATCTGTGGTATGCTCAGGTCAGAAGTTAAAACAAGGATAAAGTTAGAGGCTCCTTTCTGGAGTAGATAGACAGGGAAGGGTAGGTTCTGTTCTTCTCTGGGCTATTGTGTCCTCATTTGTAAAATGCATGTGTTATTAATGCATATATACAGAAGACATCCTCTGTAAAAATTATTCCTACTTTAAAAAAATCTGTTTCTCTGAGATATGGAGGCGACAGTTGGGGTTGAGGGATGGCAGAAAAGGCAATTATATAGTCAGCAAGCAGAGGTCAAAACCTGAAAAGTCAAGAGGTTAGTTAAAGGCAGCAGGAGGGATTTCTCCAAGGAAGCAGATTACACAGCTAATCCTTGTGTTGTGAGGTGAGTTGTGTCCCCCAAAATGGCATGTCTAAGTTCTAACCCCCAATACCTGTAAATGGGATCTTAGTTGGAAATAGGGTCTTTGCAGATATAGACGAGTTAAGATGAGGTCATAATGGATTAGTGTGGGCATTAATCCAATGACTGATGTCTTTAGAAGAAGGGGGAAACTTGGACACTCAGCTATACGCAAGGGAGAAGGCTACATGAAGATCAAGTCAGAGATTGAAATTATGCAGCTATGAGCCAAGGAACACCAAGGAATGCCAGCAACCGCCAGAAGCTAGGAAGAGGCAAAGATTCTTCCCTAGAACCTTCAGAGGAAGCATGGCACTTCCAACAGCTTGATTTTGGACTTCTATAACTGTCACTCCGTAACTGTGAGGGAATAAATTTCTCTTGTTATAAGCCACCCAGTTTGTGGTACTCTATTAGAGCAGCCATAGGAAACTAATGCACCTTGCTCTCTGAAGATGATTTTCAACAGTGTGTTTCCCAGTTTTATGAGTCAACTGAGAAAGCTGGTGCTGGCCTTCACACTACATGTCCTTACTTGAGACCCTGCCATTAAACTCCCCTCAAATCCTACCCCTTTGCCAGGCCAGGAATCCCCTAATGGAACAAGGCTTGGTGAGAGTACTGGTCATGGAAGACCTCTAGTATGACTGGAGAGTTCAGGGTTGGCCTTCTGGACCACACCTTTTCTGAGTTCTGAGGGCTAAGGTTTTTCTCCTTCAGAACCAAGAGCACACAAATACTTGTACCTCAAATGCTTTCTTATTTTACTACTATAAGAGGCAAGTATGGTGTTTGGCCAAGCAGAACAATAAGCAATGAAATAAGTAGTAAACCTTTTGAGTTTGGGGAAACCACTGGATCAGTGGCTGCACCTTAGAGTCACCAAGATTTTAATAAACATCAATGTCTAGGTCCTGCCTGCAGAGATTAGAGTGGGATAAAGCCCAGGTATTGGTATTTTTAAAAAGCGCTCCAATATTCAGCACTGAAAACTTGTACAAGGTGAGACATGGGTGGTAAGAAATCTATAAGGGGTCTATGATGAATGCACCCATCTTCTTACCAGGTCATGTAGAAAGTTATTAAATTATTAGATGGATAATTATACATAGTTCCTGAGTGTCAGAGTTCTCTCAAAACTACTTTTTGTGTTTTGGATCTAACACCAAGCTTTGTGTCAAACTCCTCCTCCGTCCCCCGTCCCCAATCAGTCACCTCAATAGTTTCTTTAGGTCTTCAGATGCAGCTGGCTTTAGACTGCCAAGAAAAGGCATAATTCTTCTTATGCTGAGCAAGGTAGTCATGGTGAAGATGTGGGACAGGAACTGTTTGCATTAGCTGGTAAAATCCAGAACTTGCTGGAGCACCTTAGACCTTAAGTTGGAGGAGGGTAAGGATCTTGTGGGATCTGACTGAATGCCCAGGAGATTGATGTTGTGTCTCAGAAACTGGACTTCTGCCTGGCCAAATAAACACTTCCCTAGCCCACCTTGTAACTTGTACTGCTGGAGGCTGGCCCAGACCATGTAGATATGCACAATATGCTGGGCCAGGTCCTATGAGTAAATCAAGAAAATATCAAAGAGATTCTTTATAAACTGTTGGAGACCAGTCTATCGCATCGTTCCTAATGGCATTATACTCATAATGACTGTACTGAGTCAGAGGGTAACTGCTTTCACTCTCTCTGGATTCAAACTAGTTTGTGTGCCCCGCAGAGGTTATTTTGTGTAAACAATTAATGTACATTATCAGTCTTACAAATTGGGGAGTATTAGATGGTGATGGTGTTGAGAATCAGTTGTCTTATATAACCTCATTCGCTCACTTTTATATTACACAAGAAGAATCTAAACCTAAGAACAGGAGAGAGGAGGGGAGATGAGCCTTCACTGCAAATCTGCCTCACTGAACTTCTGGAGTTGCCTTGTATCTGGCTTTTTTTTTCTGCTGGCTAACTATTGTTGGATGTTTACCCGGTTTTAAGGCACTATGCTAAGCTCCTTCTATACATTACCTCATTTAATATTTACAACACATCTCTGAGGAATGCATTGCTAGTGGCTCCATCACAGAAACTTTGGAATTTGCTAGTCAGTTGTAGATTCAGTTCCGTAAAAGGATATTTAAGATCTGCTAGGATCCATATCAATCTCAGTGCCGTGGTTGTGGTGGAACACATGACCTACAATTTGTGGTACATCTAGAATTAAGTCTAAATCAGGTTTCACCTGTTTAGGTGGGTCAGTAGTAGCCCAGGGGGAACATGGGTAATATTAGTAAAAGCATGCAGACATGGAAGTCAGTTCTCAGGAATGCCATGCCCTAGGATTCAAATGACCAAGTTAGGATTCAAATCCAAGGAAATGTGGGAAGAAAAAGGAATAAGTGATACAGTTCCCTCTTGTTGGTTCCTTATAATCATTGTTGGATTCTGCTCTTAAAAGGCTAACCAGATGAGGGGAATGATTTCTAAAATTTTTTTAATTTTTTATACAATTTTCAAAGGTTGCTTTCCATTTATAGTTATTACAGAATATTGGCTATATTCCCCGTGTTGTACAATACATCCTTGAGCCTATCCTACACCCAATAATTTGGGCCTCCCACCTCCCGTACTCCTGCATTGCCCCTTCCCCCTCCCCACTGGTAACCACTGTTTTGTTCCCTATACCTGTGAGTCTGCTTCTTTTTTTGTTATATTCACTAGTTTGTTGTATTTTTTAGATTCTACATGTAAGTGATATCATACAGTATTTGCGTTTCTCTGTCTGACTTATTTCACTTAGCATGATGCCATCCAAGTCCATCCATGTTGCTGCACATCTTCTTTATCCATTCATATATTTATTCATTCATCTATTAATGGACACTTAGGTTGCTTACATATCTTGGCAATTGTAAATAATGCTTCTATAAACATTGGGGTGCATGTATCTTTTCAAATTACTGGGTTTGATTTTTTTTTGTATATATACCTGGGAGTAGAATTGTTGGGTCATATGGTGGTTCTATTTTTAGTTTTTTGAGAAACTTCCATATTGTTTTCCACCATGGCTGCACTAGTTTACAATCCCATCAACAGTGTACAATGGTTCCCTTTCAGATGAGGAGAATGATTTCTATAAGAAATCAGAAATCTAGGAATTAAGTCGCAGTGGGATCAATGTAGTCAAAGTACAGTCTTTGGACCCTGCATCAGAATTTCCCACCTCAGATCTTCCAAGTCAAAATCTCTGAGAATATCTTGTTGGAATATGGATAGGATAAAAGACAAGATGTTTTCATTCCTATTACCATGCAAAATTCTTTAAAAATCCAATCAAATACATCCCAATTTAGGAAAATAAAAAGGCCAAGGGCAAATTTTTGAAGCTATTTTATGGTTATGGGTGTTGTGAATAAATGTGCTTGTGGGATACCCATCATTTGTCTACTTTGTAAAGCTGGTAGTTCTGAAGTGATTGACTACCATTGCATTTTCTCCTCCTTTACTCGAAGTTTGAACTGAATAATTGATGAATGAGGCTGACATAGGAAGCTTGTGTGAGTTGGCTGGAAGAGAACTGGATCAGTGGAATTGTTCGTCTGAACAATTGAATCTCAAATTTTTCTGAATTTCAGAATCTCAAAGACTTATGGGGGTTACACTCACTTTGTGAGTTTTAGAAGATAACAAATTCAGACAGTAAGAAGCATGCATTTGGAAGATTCTAGTGCTTATTGTAATATTGAAGTTCTATTTCTTTTATGCTCAAATTGTACCAGGAACAACTTCAGGATTTTTTTTTTTAACATCTTTATTGACGTATAATTGCTTTACAATGTTGTGTTAGTTTCTGCTTTATAACAAAGTGAATCAGCTATACATATACATATATCCCCATATCTCCTCCCTCTTGCATCTCCCTCCCACCCTCCCTATCCCACCCCTCTAGGTGGTCACAAGCACTGAGCTGATCTCCCTGTGCTATGCGGCTGCTTCCCACTAGCTATCCATTTTACATTTAGTAGTGTATACATGTCCATGCCACTCTCGCACTTCGTCCCAGCTTACCCTTCTCCCTCCCCATGTCCTCAAGTCCATTTTCTATGTCTGCATCTTTATTCCTGTCTTGCCCCTAGGATCTTCAGAACTTTTTTTTTTTTAGATTCCATATATATGTGTTAGCATACGGTATTTGTTTTTCTGACTTACTTCACTCTGTATGACAGACTCTGACTCTAAGTCCATCCACCTCACTACAAATAACTCAATTTCGTTTGGTTTTATGGCTGAGTAATATTCCATTGTATATATGTACCACATCTTCTTTATCCATTCATCTGTTGATGGACACTTAGGTTGCTTCCAGGCCCTGGCTATTGTAAATAGAGCTGCAATGAACATTGTGGTACATGTCTCTTTTTGAATTCTGGTTTTCTCAGGGTATATGCCCAGTAGTGGGATTACTGGGTTGTATGGTAGCTCTATTTTTAGTTTTTTAAGGATCCTCCATACTGTTCTCCATAGTGGCTCTATCAATTTACATTCACACCAACAGTGCAAGAGGATTCCCTTTTCTCCACCCCCTCTCCAGCATTTATTGTTTGTAGGTTTTTTATGATGGTCATTCTGACTGGTGTGAGATGACACCTCATTGTAGTTTTGATTTGCATTTCTCTAATGATTAGTGATGTTGAGCATCCTTTCATGTGTTTGTTGGCAATCAGCATATCTTCTTTGGAAAAATGTCTGTTTAGATCTTCTTCCCATTTTTGGATTGGGTTGGTTTTTTTTTGATATTGAGCTGTATTAACTGCTTATAAATTTTGGAGATTAATCCTTTGCCAGTTGCTTCATTTGCAAATATTTTCTCCCATTCTGAAGGTTGTCTTTTCATCTTATCTATGGTTTACTTTGCTGTGCAAAAGCTTTTAAGTTTCATTAGGTCCCATTTGTTTATTTTTGTTTTTATTTCCATTTCTCAAGGAGGTGGGTCAAAACGGATCTCGCTGTGATGTATGTCATAGAGTGTTCTGCCTATGTTTTCCTCTAAGAGTTTTATAGTGTCTGGCCTTACATTATGTCTTTAATCCATTTTGAGTTTATTTTTGTGTATGGTGTTAAGGAGTCTTCTAATTTCATTCTTTTACATGTAGCTATCCAGTTTTCCCAGCACCACTTATTGTAGAGGCTGTCTTTTCTCCATTGTATTCTCTTGCCTCCTTTATCAAAAATAAGGTGACCTTGGGCTTCCCTGGTGGTGCAGTTGTTGAGAGTCCGCCTGCCGATGCAGGGGACATGGGTTCGTGCCCCGGTCCGGGAAGATCCCACATGCCGTGGAGTGGCTGGGCCTGTGAGCCATGGCCACTGAGCCTACGCATCTGGAGCCTGTGCTCCGCAATGGGAGAGGCCACAACAGTGAGAGGCCCGCGTACCGCAAAAAAAAAAAAATCATAAGGTGACCATATGTGCCTGGGTTTATCTCTGGGCTTTCTATCCTGTTCCATTGATCTATATTTCTGTTTTTGTGCCAGTGCCATATTGTCTTGATTACTGTAGCTTTGTAGTATAGTCTGAAGTCAGGGAGCCTGATTCCTCCAGCTCCGTTTTCTTTCTCAAGATTGCTTTGGCTATTTGGGGTCTTTCGTGTTTCCATACAAATTGTGAAATTTTCTGTTCTAGTTCTGTGAAAAATGCCATTGTTGGTTTGATAGGGATTGCATTGAATCTGTAGACTGCTTTGGGTAGTATAGTCATTTTCACAGTGTTGATTCTTCGAATCCAAGAACATGGTATATCTCTCCATCTGTTTGTATCATCTTTAATTTCTTTCATCTGTGTCTTGTAGTTTTCTGCATACAGGTGTTTTGTCTCCTCAGGTAGGTTTATTCCTAGGTATTTTATTCTTTTTGTTGCAATGGTAAATGGGAGTGTTTCCTTAATTTCTCTTTCAGATTTTTCATCATTAGTGTATAGGAATGCAAGAGATTTCTGGGCATTAATTTTGTATCCTGATACTTTATCAAATTCATTGATTAGCTCTAGTAGTTTTCTGGTAGCATCTTTAGGATTCTCTATGTATACTATCATGTCATCTGCAAACAGTGACAGCTTTACTTCGTCCTTTCCAATTTGGATTCCTTTTATTTCTTTTTCTTCTCTGATTGCTGTGGCTAAAACTTCCAAAACTATGTTGAATAATAGTGGTGAGAGTGGACAACCTTGTCTTGTTCCTGATAACTTCAGGGGTTTTAAGCAGACTATAATTTGCTTCAGTGGTTCTCTCTTTATTCAGTATTTCTTTAAAATTATTAGATCCTTGGCTGGAAGGAGTCATTCTGCTTCTCAGGCATTTTTTAAAAATCAGAAAAATCACCTAAAAACATGAGTGTGCCTATGCAGAATCAAAACCTGTGTGTGTATGTTCGAATGGACTGATGTAGAAGCAGGAAGTAAATTTCAGAACCATATAAACAGGAAAAGAGTAATTTCAGTCTGAGATTTATTGGTAATTCATTATAAGCTTCTTTTAGACATCACATCTTTTTGAAGGGTAACTTGCTAAAAATATAAAAGTGCTCTTTCAGTGGTGGTATTATATATAACAAATCGTTTCTTATTTTTGTGATTGACAATCTAGAGCACTGATTCTCAAACTATTTTCCCTTGGAACTTGCTGAACTTAGGTTTTTCTAGTAAGATTTTTCACTCTGAATGGAAAAATTACTTAAATTTTTCCTTATTATTTATTTACTAATGTGTTTATCTGCTCTTGAGTGTTAATAGTCAAGAAATAAATGAACACATCAACAAATGAATGGATAAAGAAAATGTGGTATATACATATATATATTTATAAAATATATATATATATATATAATATAATATTATTCAGCCTTAAAAAAATAGAAATCCTACCATTTGTGACAACATTGATGGACCTTGAGGGCATTATGCTTAGTGAAATAAGTCAGACAGAGAAAGACAAATACTGTATGATATCACTTATATGTGGAATCTAAAACAAAACAAAACAAACAAACTCATAGAAAAATAGAGGTAGAATAGTGGTTGCCAGAGGCTGGATGATGGGAGAAATGGAGAGATGTTGGTCAAAGAGTACAAACTTCCAGTTATAAGATGAATAAGTTCTGGGGATGTAATGTACAGCATGGTGACTATAGTTAATAATACTGTACTGTATATTTGAAAGTTACTAAGAAAGTAGATCTTAAATGTCCTCATTACACACACACACATAAAGGCAGTTATGTGAGATGATGGCACTGTTAACTAACCTTATTGTGGTAATCGTTTCACAGTATATACATGTATCAAATCATCATGTTGAACACCTGAAATTTACACGATGTTGTATGTCAATTATATCTCAATATAGGTGGAAAAAAAGAGAAATGAACAAGTTGCAAAACATTAGAAACAAAGATCCTCAGAAAGAGTTGATCCTCGTGTGCCAGCTTAGCTTTTTTGACATGCGAGATTGTGGTGTGTTATGCTATCACCTACGTAAAATGTTGTCATATCATGTGATAGGAAAATGTCATATGTGATAGGAAAAGTGTTCATATGATGGAATTATCTTCAGCAGTATGGGATAGGGTTCCCCAAAGAGCACCGGCACCTGCGGGAACACTCCCACACCAAAAGTTTGAGAATTATGGATTTTGTTACGCGTGTGTCCTGTGACCCTGTTTCTCCATTTCTAAGTATTGATTATATCCACTGCACAAAAATATTTAAACATGTGCATATAGTGCTTATAACATTGTTTATAATATTTAAAAAATTGGATACAAGTCAATATTGGAGAAGGTTTTGATAAATTTTAGAACATCCATGCAGCAGTTTTTTTGTTTTGTCTTTTTGGTTTTTTTGCGGTACGCGGTCCTCTCACTGTTGTGGCCTCTCCTGTTGCAGAGCACAAGCTCCAGACGCGCAGGCTTAGCGGCCATGGCTCACGGGCTCAGCCGCTCCGCAGCATGTGGGATCTTCCCGGACCGGGGCACGAACCCGTGTCCCCTGCATCAGCAGGCGGACTCCCAACCACTGCACCACCAGGGAAGCCCGTATGCAGTAGTTTTACAAAACAAAATATAAATATATTGTTATGAATGATCTTTAAGATATAAAGATAGACAAAAGCAAGCTAAAAAATAATCCATATATGTGACTCATACATGGAGTGGGGAGGGAGAAACAAGGTCTTAGAGCAAGGTCAGGAATGATATACACCAGACTCTTAATAGAGGTAGCCTCCAAGTGGGAGAGTGAGATTGAAAAGGTGAAGGAAAACTTGAACTTTTAAATCTGTATACTTCTGTAGTTTTAAAATGTACTCATGAATCATTTGTACATGTAAAAATAATTTTCAAAAGAGAAGTTATGTGCTGAAAGAAAAGCACATGCAAAGAAATTTCTTTCCTTTAGAATTTGGTGCCAGAGAAACTTTGCCTTCAAAAAGGAATTTGTTTATATGCGTCTTCATTTCTAATGATAATAATTCATGATGCTTCCCTTTGAATTCTGCCTTTCAGGAAATTCAGAATCAAAATTGATGCTCACACAGAACAGCTGTACTAGCCTGTGAAGTTAGCATACTTTCTATTGCCTCTTTTCACAGATCCCATTTCCAATTCCTGGGTTTATTTTATCAGACTTATTTTATATGTGATCTTGGTTATAAGCTACTTCATATGTTTTAAGAAAGAAATGAGGAATACATAAATAAACAAATAACCTAATAATTATTTTCATTGAATTTGAAAGTCATTTCATGTTTCAGAATTTGTTAGTGATGGTTTACTTGTACTCAAATGTAACTCAGTTTTAGACATTCTTATTCTGCAGCATGTAACTCACACCTTAAAAAAATAATCAGAGAGTTCCAGAACTTGCAGAAAATATATATACAGTATTTTGCTTTTTTTCCCTTGTACTGTCTGAGGTAGTTGTTTAGATCTAGTGAGCCTTCCAAGTTAATTATACCCCAAGGAAGTCCATAGACCTCAGGGATTTGATGGCAATGTATCTATTTATTGAAGTTCTCCTTGGGTGAAGTAAAATAGTCCTTAAAGAATAATCGATGGAAAGACCCTAGTACAGATTTATACAAGAAAACAAAAATGCCGTCTACTTCAAATAATAAGGCTTTAAAACTCTACATTCTTTAGAATACTGATAACATGAATACAAGCCCCCCTTCCCCCACCCACATTGCCACACAGCAACACACACTCTCATACAGCATCCTGTTTTGCAAGTCCCAAAGATGGCTCTATTCCTGGTTAAAAAAAAAAAAAAAGTAGATCATTTTTGGTACTTTTTAGTGTGCTCTTTATTTTGAGTGCCTTTTGAAACACATCCTGCTGTGTTCCAGAAATAAACTGGCAGCTCCCTCTCTCGCCCTGTTGAAACTGCTCACCCTACAGTTCCCCATGCAAACAAAGCTATGAGAAAAGCCTTTTCCCAACTAACAGCTTGAATGTGCTCTGGGAACACCAACATGATTTTTTAGTTAACGTTAATTCTGCTTAGCTTCAATTATGAAAGAAATGGGGTTTCTTCGAACACCAATTAACAAAGCAAACCCCAATAAAGGGAAAAATACTGTCTCCCCACCTCCAGCCCCCAACAGGAAATTCCCCCCTGTTGAGTTTTCCCCAAGGTCTCTATAAAGTTTTTCTGATGAACTTGCTAGAGCCTTAATAAGAATGAATCAGCACAGATTTTCCATCATATAAACAGAAATATTTAATTTCACGAAAGGGGACAGCATGCTTGACTCTGCACAGCCTACTACATAATATCTTCAGTTTTTCCTCCTTCCTGGTAATTTATTTCTCATGGTATTTTCACTACAGTAATTCCTCAGGGTTTCCGAAACCTGAGGACTATACCTAAACATCATAGGTGAAAAAAAATGACTTAAGCCTTTACTTCATTGCTGACTCCATTTTGTTACTTGAAGCAGAGGGAAAATATTTGCCCACTTTGTGTTTGCTCGGAATAAATTTTCCTGCATGGGCCTCTCCCAGGACCCAGAGGGACAATCATACTTCCAGACATGCCCAGGGGGCAGAGCAACATATCCAAAGATCCCACTAGGACAACATTTCTCACACCATGTTCAGAAAAAAACACAAGATATTATTCTGTGTACTATCCAGAAAGTGTTCTGTGGTCAAATAAATTTGGGAAATGCTGCAAGCCATGTTCTTTTAGAAATTCACAAAACATTTTAGCATGTTAAAAGCTCTGAAAAGAGTTTTAATCAAAAAGAAACCCTAAGTAACTTTGCTTAACTGTTTTTATTTTTCCAACTAATTTGACCACAACACCTTGCTTCATGTAACACTAGCATTCTACAAATCACTGAAAAAGGTGGAAAGGAATTGAATACTTACTAATCACCAGCTGTGTGCATTGAATGTTTGAATTAATCCTCTTAACCCTGTGAGATAAGTATTATACCAATTTTACAGGTTAAAAATACTTAGAGGTTCTCACATCCAGTTTTACATATATAATTTATAATAAATAAATGTGTAATGTATAATAAACTATAAGCTAGCATTCTAATCCAGGTCTGTCTCGACTTTAAGACCTGTGTTCTTTCTACTCCTTTACATTTACTATTTAATCCCCAAACTAAGTTTTTGGTGTGGCAAAAATTTGACTTACCTCTTGCCCTGTATTGACAGATTGATTATATCTAGGTAGCAGGCTTCATGAGGGCAGAAGCTGTGTGTATTGTGTTTATCTGTGTCTCTCCAGTACTCGGTACAGTGCCAGGCACACAGGAGACCCTCAACAGCTATTGGACAAAAGAATGAATGTGAAAGTACTACACTTGTCCAGACTATGCCTTTTCAATGTGAACTAGAGAACTTTGCAGGGACAGTAACTTGGATGGGTGAGGAGATTTGAATCTACATCACGTGAGGAAAAATTGACAATTTTAACTGGTAATCTGAGTTGGAGAAGTCTCTTCAGATATTTGAAAGATGGGACTGTCGAGTGACAATTGGATTACTCAGGCGTTAGGTGGGATGAATTTATGACCTTCAAGACTCCATTCAGGCCTGGAATTCTATGAGCTTTTGGGCTGTTAAAGATGCACAAAAGAGTGGTGTAGTTCACAGCCTCTGGTGATCAATTATCTTTCTGGACGCTCAACTCTAGAATCATATAGCTTGGAATTTCTGTCAGGGTTTTCCAGAGAATAAGAACTCAAGAGGATATATAAAAATATATTAAAGGATATTTATTATGAGAATTTGCTCACGTGATTATGGAGGCTAAGATATGCCACAATATGCCATCTATAAGCTGGAGACTCAGAAAAATCAGTGGTATAATTCAGACTGAGTCCAAAGGCCTGAGAACCAGGGGAGCTGATAGTGAAACTCCCATTCCAAGACCAAAGGACTGAGAAGAGGGGGAATGAAGCTCTGATGTCCAAAGGCAAGGAAAGATGGACATCTCAACTCAGGAAGAAAGAGAGAATTTACTCTTCCTCTGCCTTTTTGTTCTGTTTGGGTCTGCAGTGGATTGGATGCTGCCCACCCACATTGGTGAGGGTGGGTCTTCTTTACTCAGTCTAATTCAAATACTAATCTCTTCCAGAAGCACTCTCACAGGGACACCGAGAAATAATGTTTTACCGGCTCTCCAAGTATCCCTTGGCCCAGTCAATCTGACCTGTAAAATTAACCATTGCAATTCCATAAGGTATTCATACAACTTATAAATATAGCTAAGGATAAGTAGTTTCAAGGCCATCAACACAACGTTTCAGTCATACAAAAAGAACCCCAGTGGCTTGATGTTGGAAAAACCAAAGCTTTACTGTACGACAATTTGTCATAGAATGAAACTTGACATAACACCAGTAACATCTCTATTGGAACCTATCCAGTGACCTTTATTTATAAGAAGTGCTAGAAAGGACCTTATTATAGTGTGTGTCCCCCAAAACAACATCATTCATGGTTCTAGCATACAAAAAGTGGTATTACAATGAATGTATCAATATTTAGGCATGGAGGGTGTGAGTAAAATTTCAGACTAGTAACATCTGGGAAACCTTTTTGTATGTTAAGCAATTAGTTGTAATATTTATAGAAAACCAAAAAGTACAGGGAACTATTTTGGATTGGGGTCGGGAGGAGTGCTTAGAAAGTTATATATGTAGAGATAGAGATGTTCTGACACGGAAGAGAGCACGAAAACATGAAGGAATGAAGGAACTGTATTACATAAAAACACATTACACTTTTATAGTGTGTGTGCATAATAGCCGTAATATTTTAGTGGATTATTTGGAAAAAAACACCATAAAGAAGAACTCTACACACTGTGCAAACCTGTTTACGATTTTTCTAAAGACCAATGTGGAAATGTAAAAAAAGTATTGGGCTTCCCTGGTGGCACAGTGGTTGAGAGTCTGCCTGCCGATGCAGGGGACATGGGTTCGTGCCCCAGTCCGGGAAGATCCCACATGCCGCGGAGCAGCTGGGCCCGTGAGCCATGACTGCTGAGCCTGCACGTCCAGAGCCTGTGCTCCACAACGGGAGAGGCCACAACAGTGAGAGGCCCGCGTAACGCAGAAAAAAAAAAAAAAAAGTATTGACAAAATCGGCTCCATAGTTAGGTTCCCCTATAATCCTATGTAAACTGTTGTCTACTCTGGTGTCAAAGTTAATAATGCCTAATTATTTATTGGGATTTTCCTCCTTGTTCCTAATCCAATTAATTGGGGTTAGAAATAGTGCTTTAATACCTCTTCTAGGGAAAGCACTGGAAATTGTTCATATATAAAACGATATGTGTTATTTTTTTAAAAAAAGCAAAATAGAATATTCTTTAGATCACTTAGAAGTCATTTATTCAACAAAAGTGTACTGAGAGCCAACTACATGCACAGCACGTTGGGGACTCAGTAAAGAGTGAAATATGGTCTGTCTAGAAGTGCTCACATTCCAGAGAGGAAGAAAGAATATTTGACAATACAAGAATACAACGTGGAAAGTGGCTATCACATGCAAGAGAAGAAGAGATGAAGTGCAGTGGAATTCAGAAGATGGTATTTATTTACTAACCATGTGTCAGGTCTAGACTCAACAGACTGTCATGCTTTTGCCTTCCATGATATTCTGCTCCACACAAAAGATATGACCAAATGCGCAGGATATACATATAGTCTAGAAACATTGATATAATTTTTTTACAGACTGAAGATATTTTGATGACATTTTGATTATTTACCTATGTTTTCACATTATACAGATACTCTGTAGATACAAAAACAAAACAATTTTATGGGCAATCTATTCAAAATTATATGGAATAAGTGAGTGTCTTGGAATCCTGGATAATCTCCATTGTTTGAAATGTGAATTTTCACTTAATTTGTTTGCTAACAACTAATAGGAATAAACTATAGAATGACTAGAAAAGAAAACATACGTCTTCAAGCCTTAATAGCATATAATGGGCAGGCATAAGTAAGTGAATAGACCCTATTTTTATTTCTCCCGCTAGATTTTATGTGGTTTTCTAAATATGTTCATAAGAAGAAACTAGAGATAAATTACTTTAAAATGGATAGTGTGTGTGCTGTTTAATTGCCAGGAACTAATAAGCATTTTGAATCAAGTAAGACTGAAGGTTCTTAACTCTGTAGCTTAACCTTGTTATATACTTTAAATTAAGAAACATAAAACTTTTCTTCAAAGAATAATTTTATGCTCAGAATTACTAAAGGCATGTAGCATAGAATGACTCTATCTTTTCCTATTGTAATCTTTGCATTCTTCTTTTTTTTCTAAGACATAAGGTGACATATCCAAGTGCTTGTCCTTCATCAGATGTTTCTATGAGCAGCAGAGCAGAAAGGTCTAATATTTATTCATTTGTAATGTGTCATTCTGAATGTAGTAAGGACAATTGACTTCACATGTCATAGGTAATCAGAAAAATCATCAGTTCTAGATATTTAAAGTATAGCACCATATACTTTTAATAAGTACATGTATTGATGTCTTTCAATGTGTCTGAATTTTAGAAAGTGAATGCATTCACTTTCTAAATAAGGTATCTTCAATACAGAAAAGCTTTCTAATATACTAAGCCATTTAATATAAGGGACTTGAAGCTTCCGCCGATTTTAGAATCTATGGGGTGTCCTAGAACCAATCCCCCTTGAATACTGAGGGACAGTTGTGCTTTTCTGGTGGGATCCTGCCTCCAGAGGCATCTTGGCACCAACCAATCATCGAAACATCTGCTAGGTTTCAGACCTCCTCAGACTAGACCTTTCTCCCAGTATGAAATATGACTGATCATGGCTGGTTTCGTGAAACCCTCTTTTCCCTCGGTTTCCTTGATGCTGAGTTTTCTGCAAACTATCCTAGTTTTCCTTCCATTTCTCTGGCCTTTTGTCTGAGAATCCTTTGCATGTGCATCTTTCCCTAAGTAGTCTTTAAAAACACACCATGGATGTATGGTCAACTACAAATGATAGACTGGGAAGAAAATAGACAATACGCCTGCATTACTGTTGGCTAACCTGCAAACCAAATACTGCATCCCCAAAATGTACTGTAGCTCAAATATAGCAGAGGTTTATTTCCTGCTCACCTAACAGTCCAGACTGGGGGTTCATGGCTGGCAGGCAGCTACTTAACATGGTAATTCAGGGACCCAGGCTCCTTTTATCTTGGGGCTCCACCCTACCCATTGTCATCTGCATGCACCCAGTAGAAGAGTATAAAAACACAAATTGGAGCCATGACAGACATTTCGGCTCATAATCCCCTGTCCGGAACATAAATACAGTTACACACACACACACACACACACACACACACACACACACACACACACACGTTACAGCAAAGGAGACTAGGGAATGTACTCTAGCCGCGTGCGGAGGCAAAGAAGTGGAGAATTAGATTTTAAGAGGCAGCCGAAAGACTACCACAACACATTACAATGGATGTCATTTATATGCAAGAGCTTCTATAAATTGAGTAGAAACACAACAGAAAAATGAGTAAAGGCCATACACTTACAGACACAAAAATATTATCAAAGCAGAAATGCAAATCACCAATAAATAGACGTTCAATCTCAGTAATTGTCAGGGAAATGCAACTTAAAATAACAATAATGTATCATTGTCAAATATTTTGAAAAGCAATACCAAGTGCTAGTGAGTGTTCAGGGAAATAGACATTCTCATACGTTGTTGATGGAAGTGCAAATTACAATAACTTTTAAGGACAATAATCTGCAAACATGTATTAAAATATAGTTACACTCTCTAATTAGCAATCTGACTTTTGGGAAACTGTTTGCAGTGGATGCTGTGATTACCCCCCTGGATTTCCCTCCAGGGAAGAGAGGGATGCTGACTGAAGCATTCCTTCACCCAGCTGCCAGCAGTGTTGCCTGCTGATGGCTCACAGCTGTGTCCCTTTTCAGGAATTTTTCCTGCACAGAAGGAAGCTGTCTTACCCTAGGCTGTGTCTCCTACCTAGGGGCAGCCCACCTGTACTGACTGGTGAACTCAGAGGGTATAAAGGCTAGCCTCCTAATGTCAATTGGGGACTGGCTCCGTGAATAAAAATACATGACTTCTCCCAAGAGTATCTGCAAGAGTCATTACATATCAGAATGGCAAAAGGTTGTTTTATTAGTGAGTCAATAAGTCATAGTAAAAGAGCTCCAGGTTTTACCTATTTGGAGACTAGTATTAGATGAGGAACTCCATTTGTTTATGTATTTGTTTGTTGATCTCAAGGCACAAAGTTGTCTTCCTTGAAACTGCATTACGTATGTTCAGGGTTTCATCTAATTACAGTAGAGCAAATTGCCAGTTTCACTTCTTCAACAATTTTCGTCTACTACTCAGGTACGATTAGGCATAGACAACTAGTTTATACTTCAGCCTGGATGGTTGCCATGCTTAATTTTATATCAACTTGACTGCACCATGGGATGCCCAAATTAAACATTATTTCCAGGTATGTCCAGGTGTTTCCAGATGAGATTAGCATTTGAACAGGTGGACTCAGGAAAATAGGTTGCCTTTCCCAATGTGGGTGGGCATCATCCAATCCCTTGAGTCCCTTAATAGAACAAAAGGCAGAGTAAGGAAGAATTTGTCTTTTTGTTTCCTGCCTGCCTGCTTGAGCTGGGACATTGGTCTTCTGCCTTTGGACTAGGATTTATACCATTAGCTCCCCTGGTTCTCAGGCCTTTGGAATAGGGCTAAAATTACAATACTGGCTTTTGTGGTTCTTCAGCTCACAGATGGCAGATCATGGGACTTCTCAGCCTCCATAGTCACATGAGCCAATTCCTCATAATAAATCTTTATATCTGTCTCTCTATCTATATCTATCTATAGGTATATAGGTAGATAGATAGGGACATAGATATATAGATATCCTGTTGGTTCTGTTTCTCTGGAGAACTCTTAACACCGTGGTCTGCACTTGACCTTCATGACAACTTTGGGAAGTACCTATAAGGTTATTGATGTGCCCATTTTACATATAATGAAACACTCTAAGGAAAATTTTTAAAAAATAGACAAGGATGCCACAAGAAAAGAAAATTATAGGCCAATATCCCAGATGAACATAGATACAAAAATCCTTAACAAAATATTAGCAAGCAAAATTCAACAATATAATAAGAGACTCATACACATAATCAAGTGGGATTTATTCCAGGGATGCAAGCCTGGTTCAACATCTGCAAATCAGTCAAGTGATACACCACATTACAAAATGAAGGGTAAAAGTCATATGATCATCTCAATAGATACAGAAAATGTTTGACAGAATTCAACATCCATTTATGATAAAAACTCTCAAAAAAGCAGGTGTAGAGCAAACGTATCTCAGCATAAAAAAGGGTCATATATGATAAGCCCACAGCTAACATATGCTCAGTAGTGAAAAGCTGAAAGCTTTTCCTCTAAGATCAGGAACAAGAACAAGGATGCCCACTCTCACCACTTTTATTAAATATAATATTGAAAGTCCCAGCCAGAGCAATTAGGCAAGAAAAGGAAATAAAAGTAATCCAAATTGGAAAGGAAGAAGTGAAACTGTAACTGCTTGCAGATGACATAATATTATGTATAGAAAACCTTGAAAACTCCATCAAAAAAACTGTTAGAACTAATAAATGAAATCAGTAATGTTGTAGAATACAAAATCAATATTCAAAAATCTGTTCTGTTTCTATACACTACAAACATATTACCAGAAAAAGAAATTAAGAATACAACCCCCAAAAAAAAAAAAAAAAAAGAATACAACCCCATTTACAAATGCATCAAAAAGAATAAAATACCTAGGAATAAATTTAACCAAGGAGGCAGAAAACCTGTATACTGAAAACTACAGGACATTAAAGAAAGAAATTGAAGACATAAATAAATGGAAAGATATTCTGTGCTCATGCATTAGAAGAATTAATATTGTTAAAATATCCATATTACCCAAAGCAATTTACATATTCAATGCAATCCCTATCAAAATTCTAGTGGTATTCTTCACAATAAAACAATCCTAAAATTTGTATGGAGCCACAAAAGGCCCTAAATAGCCAAAGCAATCTTGAGAAAGAAGAACAAAGCTTGAGAAAGAAGAGGCATCACATTCCCTGATTTCAAACTATATTACAAAGCTATAGTAATTAAAACAGTGTGGTATTGGCATTAAAACAGACACAAGAGATCAATGGAACACAATAGAGAGCCCAGAAATAAACCCACCCATATATTGTCAGTTAACTTATGACAAAGGAGCCAAGAATATACAAAGGGGAAAGGACAGTCTCTTCAATAAATGGTCTTGGGAAAACTGGACAGCCATATGCAAAAGAATGAAACAGGAAAACCGCATTGCACCATACACAAAAATTAACTCAAAAAGGATTAAATACTTGAATGTAAAACCTGAAACCATAAAACTCTTAGAAGAAAACAGAAGTTGTAAGCTTTGACAAACGTCTTAGCAATGATTTTTTAAATCTGACACCAAAAGTAAGAGCAGCAAAGGCAAAGATAAGTGGGACTACATCAAATTAAAAAGCTTCTGGTGGGGGGGGCTTCCCTGGTGGCGCAGTGATTGAGAGTCTGCCTGCCGATGTAGGGGACACGGGTTCGTGCCGTGGTTCGGGAAGATCCCACATGCCACAGAGAGGCTAGGCCTGTGAGCCATGGCCGCTGAGCCTGCGCATCTAGAGCCTGTGCTCCGCAACGGGAGAGGTCACAACAGTGAGAGGCCCGCGTACCGCAAAAAAAAAAAGCTTCTGTGGGGCTTCCCTGGTGGTGCGGTGGTTGAGAGTCTGCCTGCCGATGCAGGGGACACGGGTTCGTGCCCCAGTCTGGGAAGATCCCACATGCCGTGGAGCGGCTGGGCCCGTGATCCATGGCCGCTGAGCCTGCGCGTCCAGAGCCTTTGCTCCGCAATGGGAGAGGCCACAACAGTGAGAAGCCCACGTACTGCAAAAAAAAAAAAAAAAAAAAAAAGCTTCTGCACAGCAAAGGAGCCATCAACAAAATAAAAAGGCAACCAACTGAGTGAGAGAAAGTATTTGCAAATCGTATATCTGGTAAGGGCTAATATCCAAGATAAATAAAGAACTCATACAACTCAATAGCAAAAAAACAATTCAATTAAAAAATAAGCAGAAGATCTGAAGACATTTTTCCAAAGAAGACATATAGATGGCCAACAGGTACATGAAAAGATGCTCAATGTCTTTAATCATCAGAGAAATGCAAATCAAAACCATAAGATATCATCTCACACCTATTAGAATGGCTACTATCAAAAAGACAAATGTTGGTGAGGTTGAGGGGAAAGGGGAACCCTTGTGCACTGTTGATGGGAATATAAATTAGTGGCTACTATGGAAAACAGTATGGTGGTTCCTCAAAAAATTAAAAATAGCACTACCATATGATCCAGGAATTCCACTTTTGGTATTTACCTGAAGAAAGCAGAAACACTAACTTGAAAAGATATATGCACTCGCATGTTCATTGCAGCATTATTTACAATAGCCAAGATATGGATACAACCTAAGTGTCCATTAATAGGTGAATGGATAAAGAAATTGTGGCATATATGTATACAATGGAATATTATTCAGTAATAAAAAGAATGAACTCTTGCCATTTATGACAACACGGATGGACCTCAAGGGCATTATGCTAAATGAAATAAGTCGGACTGAGAAAGACAAATACTGTGTAATCTCTCCTGTAAGTGAAATTCTAAAAAAAAACAAAAGCACAAACAAAAAAACCCAAAATCATACGTACAAAGAATAGATTGGTGGTTGCCAGAGGCAGGGGCTATGGAGATGGGGGGGAAAGGGTGCAGGGGGTAAGAAAGGTGAAAAAAAAAATTTTAATTAAAAATAATCATTCACAGCCAGTTCATTGTAGAACTGGAACTTAAACTGAAGTTTCATTGTCTAGAGTAGGTGAGTCCTCTTTGGGCACTTTTTTTTATAATGACCCACAAAAAAAGCCTGGAGTTGCTTCCCTTTTGTAATATTTCTTGCATTTCCTCAAAACCAGTAGTTATTCCAAGCAGGAACTCGCATTCAAGTCATAGCATCTTAAGGACCCTTGTATACACTTATCTCCATCAGAGAATAAAAGTACAAATGCTTCTTGAGCAGAAGCTACATCTTCTTGCAAGATTTGTAATTTTGTCCATGTCTACATGATAAAAACAAAATGTTTTCTCCGCTAAAAGCAATTGGAAGTGTGTGTGTGTGTGTGTGTGTGTGTGTGTGTGTGTGTGTGACAGCAAACTCCTCTTGACTTCCCTTTCTATTTCTGAGACTGAAAAGCTCTTGCTCACAACTCTAAGGGTCTGCCGGCTGCAGGGCATGCAGCAGCGCTGTGATGCATGCCCAAAGGACAGTCAGGTCTGTGTGAGATATGCTGCCTCAGGGCACCAGCCCCTGTCGAATCCAGGCCTATTACAATGTGGGTATCTTTCCTCCTCCTGAACATGCATCTGACAATGATCTTTCATTGTAATAATTGCTGAGGAAGTAACCAAGGTGTGGCTTTAGAACAATCAGTTCTTTTCAGAGTTGTAAAACTACACTAAGGAAGCCATAATTTTAGTCCCTAGAATTAAATTTTTTTTAAAAAAAAAACACTGTGGTTTCAAAAAGGCCTTTGTTCTGAACACACTCCGTACCTCTCCCCTCCTCTCCTCTCCTGCCAGCAACTGTGTCTAGACCCGTGAGGTAGGCGTCCCTGTGCAGTTGGTGATACCTCGCTTTTCAGCCCTCACTATGGAATCCCACCCCTACCACATAGTGTTGCTTTGTATTTTGTTTGGGATAGATATTGGTATATATTAGCAAAGGTTTAACTTTTAATTATTAAATTCCAGCCAACAGAGGCAAGTGAAAAACAGGTAATTCCAAATCTTTTGTATTTGTTTTCTTTTAAGTTTTATTGGAGTATAGTTGATTTACAATGTTGTGTTAGTTTCAGGTGTACAGTAAAGTGATGCAGTTATACATATACATATATTCATTCTTTATTTTTTTATTTATTTTTTTTGCGGTACGCGGACCTCTCACTGCTGTGGCCTCTCCCGCCGTGGAGAACAGGCTCCGGACGCGCAGGCTCAGCGGCCATGGCTCACGGGCCCAGCCGCTCCACGGCATGTGGGATCCTCCCAGACCGGGCATGAACCCGCGTCCCTTGCATCGGCAGGCAGACCCTCAACCACTGCACCACCAGGGAAGCCCCATATATTCACCCTTTTTAAGAGTCTTTTCCCATATCGGTCATTACAGAGTGCTGAGTAGAGTCCCCTGTGCTCTACAGTCGGTCCTTATTAGTTATCTATTTTATTTATAGTAGTGTGTATATGTCAATCTCCATCTCCCAGTTTATGCTACCCCCCCACTTTTCCCCCTGGTAACCATAAGTTTGTTTTCTACATCCGTGACTCTATTTCTGTTTGGTAACTAAGTTCATTTGTATCATCTTTAATAGATTCTGCATATAAGCAATAACATATGACATTTATCTTTCTCTGTCTGACTTACTTCACTTATTATGATAATCTCTAGGTCCGTCCATGTTGCTGCAAATGGCATTATTTCATTGTTTTTTTATGGCTGAGTAATATTCCATTGTATATAAGTACCACATCTTCTTTATCCATTCATCTGTCGATGGACATTTAGGTTGCTTCCATGTCTTGGCCCTTGTAAATAGTGCTGCTGTGAACTTTGAGGTGCATGTATCTTTTCAAATTAGAGTTTTCTCTGGATATATGCCCAGGAGTGGGATTGCTGGATCATAGGGTAGTTCTATATTTAGTTTGGAATGGGTGAAGTGTGTAAGGAGGACTTCTGTCACATTCTTCTTCCTCTCCTTCTTCTTCTCCTCCTCCTCCTCCTCGAGGGGGGTAGAAGACTAACTTTCTGACATTTCCTCATCTAACCTTAAATTTTCAACCCCCAACTGAAGAGATGGAGCAGGGAATCAGGCTGACAACAGACAGAATATAAACTGAGATTAAAATCTGATGCCAGAGAAACAGCAAAGCAGGTCATCTGCATTCTAAAAAACCAGGAATTGACTGAACTTTATAGTTTGTTCAGCAGTCTCCCAACACTGAGTTTATTGTTTTCACAAAAGGCAATAGAGAAAAAGGAGAGAAATCATCAAACAGGTTGAAATTTTACATAAATAGCAAGCAGATGAATATGAGTAAGAGAATTCTCTGGAGTGCTGCTCCAAATGCTCCCCAAACTTCCCCTTCTGCCTGATGCCAGTAGAGAGCTCTGCTGACCCTGCTTCATCCCAGTCAAAACACAGCTGCCTTCAATGAGCCATACATTTGACAGGAAGAGTTCATCTCTTGCCATACCCTGAGGAAAGTCTGTACTGTATGTCTCTTCAAACAGGGATGCAAAGGGGGACAGTCCCAAAGCATCAACATGGAAGAATTGATTGGATACCCAGGAGCCTGTCTCCACAACTGCAGCAAGTTGAAATTAAAACCCATTTTAATAATTTTAACAGATTTAGATGACAAGATCCTGAATAACATTTGACACGAGTAGTACAGTTGGCCCTAGTGATTTTAGATATTTTAGGAAATTTGTTCCTATCTTTCTCAAATCAGCATAAAGTTGCCCATTAAAAACTGATATGCCAAAACTGAAAAAAAAGAACATGCCTTAAAAAAAACTATCTCATTAAAATAAAACAAATAAACAAATATATCAAAAGAGAAACAGACTCAGAGATACAGAAAACAAACCAGTGGTTACCAGAGTGGGAGAAGGGTGGGCGAGGGGCAAGATAGGTGAAGGGGAGTAAAAGGTACAAATTACTAGCTATAAAATAAATAAGTTACAAGGATGTAATATATAGCACAGGGAATATAGTCAATATTTTATAATAACTTTACATGAAATATAATCTATAAAAATATCAAATCACTGTGTTGTACACCTAAAACTAATACGATATTGTAAGTCAACTATACTTCAATGAAAAATAAATTTTTTAATTAAAGTTTTAAAGAATCATAAATAAAAAATAAAATAAAACAAAAATCTCATTCTGGGGGCAGAATATCCATGACTTCTGAATGAAGAAATAATTATTCTCATTCTAGACTAAATGCATTTTACTTAGAGAAAGGAACATTCTTCACATTTCCCAGAGATCACAAAAGAAAATTTAAAACATTACAAAAGTTGTGTGGCTGCCTTATGAATTAGTCCTTTAATGTTTTAAAAGCAAGTACAGCAAATAAGCTTCATAGCAGTGCATTTTTTCCTCTAAGGGACCAATGAAGATCTCTGTGGTTAGTGATATTTTTAATTCAGCTCTGGACTTTCTCCAGGAAATCACTCATAATTACTAATTGTATTTTTGTAAGTTAATGAAAGGATGCAGAATTTTTTCAATGCCTCCTTTCACTTGTGTAATTAATGATGTTGCTTTTTTACATGATTGAGTAAAGCTAAAATACAGAGACATGAATTAACTGAGAAAGCTTCTTTGTGCAGTCTGATAGAAATTAAGTATAAATCCTAGTCATGCAATTGTCTTAAACTATTCCTTCATCATCATTTTTCTTCATTTTTTGCTGCTTAGATTTATAATAAAAACTAGCAGAAAAGAGAATCATTTAGTGAGGTTGTTTTAAATGTAGTTTTCCATTGATTTGTGGACAATCATATTTGCAAAAATATATTAATGGGATTTCCTCAGAGAGCTTTTTCACAGTGTTGAATTTAACTGAATGTCAGTAAGAGTAAAGCACCCAGAGTGTATTCTCTGATACCTCCAAGATTTCCAGACTGAAATTTAGATAGCTCCTTAAATTTGTGAAGTCAGGTCTTTTCAATAAAATCTCCAAACACTGAACACACTATCAACCAAATATTCAATTAACATTTAAAGAATAACAAACAACTGCAAAGTGCACTTGTTTTTTTAAACAGATATGGATTTTCAGCAAAAGAAACTATATTCTGGGCAAAAAGCAAGCAAACAAAACTCGAGACCAATAAATTTAAAGGATTAAAATCATACACAGTTTTCTCTGACCACAGAGAAAATTAAATTAGAAAATAACAAAAAGAAGACACCTAGAAAATTCCCAAGTATTTGAGAATCAAATAAGACACTTTTGAATGACTCATGAGTCAAAGAATATATCACAAGGGAAATTAGGAAATATTTTGGTGTGAAGGAAAATGAAAATAAAACTTTCAAAATTAGAAAAAAAAATCTCCAGTTCTTTTATTAGATTGAATGGAAGTTTATGATTTGGGGGAAAACATTCTAGGAATAATAAGGAGGAAAAACTAACGTTTTGCATCAGAAGGTGTTGGTTTCCCTTTCAGACTCTTCTGATAACTAGAAGGGCATCATCATGGAAGTACACAGGTAGTCACAAATGGTATGTGTTTCTGAGCCTCTTAAAGACTGTTACAGAAACTTAACCATGCATTAGACTCTTCTTTCCCCTTGCAAGCTCCCTGCTATGTTGCTCTCTAACATATCCTTCCTTCCTTCTTTTGTTCCTCCCTCCCTCCCTTTCTTTTTTTTTTTTTTTTTTTTTTTGTGGTATGCGGGCCTCTCACTGTTGTGGCCTCTCCCATTGCGGAGCACAGGCTCCGCAGCGGCCATGGCTCACGGGCCCAGCCACTCCGCGGCATGTGGGATCTTCCCGGACCGGGGCATGAACCCGTGTCCCCTGCATCGGCAGGCGGACTCTCAACCACTGCGCCACCAGGGAAGCCCCCTCCCTCCCTTTCTGCTTCCCTCCCTTCCCCTTTCCTTCCTTCCTTCCTTCCTCTTTCCCTCCCTCCCAACTTTCTCACTCTCACTTTCTTGTTTAAAATTGCTTCTTTCCTTCCTTCCTTGCTATTATTGTTGTTGTTGTTGTTGTTTGCTTTATTTTTCACAAAGGAGAAATATTCCAGCCCTTGAAGATAGTTTGAAGCCAGGCGTTTATTCCCAGTTTGGGCATGGAGAAGAGATTCACTACTAGATATTTAAAGCTCAGCTAAACATTCAGTCTGTGATTGGAATGATTAGGTTGTAGGCTGATAGCAGGGGCACTGAGTGCAAAGTAACCCAAAACTACTAAGGAGGTACCAAGAGTTATATGTCAATGAATATCAGGTTACCTAGGACCATAGTCAGATATCAGGAGAGAGGAATGATCAAATACAAAGCATTATACTACTACTACTAGCAAATAGTTAAAGAGTGCATACTATGTGCCAGGTACTTAGTATATATACTCATATTTTTTGACAACAGTCCTATGAACCAGGTACAATTATTATGCCCTTTTTATAGATTAGGAAGTGGAGGCACAGAGGAGATAAATAACTTGTCCAAGATCACACATTAGTATAAGGATTTAAACCCAGGCATTCTGGCTTCAAAATCATCCTCTTAGATGTGGATGTACATAGAGACTGTCATACAGAGTGAAGTAAGTCAGAAAGAGAAAAACAAATATCGTACATGAACACATTTATGTGGAGTCTAGAAAAATGGTACAGATGAACCTATTTGCAGGGCAGGAATAGAAAGGCAGACATAGAGAACGGACATGTGGACATGAGGGGGAAGGGGAGGGTGGGGCGAACTGGGAGATTAGGATTGACATATATACACTACCAAGTGTAAAATAGATAGCTAGTGGGAACCTGCTGTATAGCACAGGGACCTCAGCTCAGTGCTCTATGAAGACCTAGACGGGTGGGATGTGGGAAGGCAGGAGGTCCAAGAGGGAGGGGATATATGTATACATATAGCTGATTCACTTCACTGTTTAGCAGAAACTAACATAGCATTGTAAAGCAATTATACTCCAATAAAAATAATAATAATAAAAATAAGTACAATTAAAAAAAAAAAAAACCAGGGAAAGATTTCTGCAAAGAGAGTTATGCAGCCTGAGAAGAGTACAAGGAATGAAGGAGTGTATTGTGGTTAAGAACATTGGCTCTGGAATCCAGACAGAGCTGAGCTTAAATTCTGCTTCTGCCACTCCATAGCTGTGAGACCATAGGCAAGGTACTTTTCTGAGCCTGTCTTCTCAGCTCTCAAATCTGAATAATTATACATACCTTTCAACATTGTTGTGAGAATTAAATGAAGCAATGTCTGTTAAGTTCTTTGTAGCCCAACACCAGGCACAAGGTGCTTAATGAACAAGACATTCATACATATACGTACATACAGGTATGGATAATCTGAAGGGTGGAAAGGAGCCTGGGAATTTCTAAGTGGGAAGAAATGTTCTTTATTTCTGTGATGAAGAATACTCATTGGTCTTTTCCTATAGAGGTTGAGTTTTAAAATAATTTTTTAAATTGGCAACTCTTATTTAGTTTTCAAGAATTCACCTGTACTTTTGAGGCTCCTTCTGAAAAGGAGCAGTGTCCATCACTATGCAAAAGACACACACACATAATATTGGGACAAACCTTTTTGTGGCTTGGACCTCTTGCTAAGAAATATAAATAGAATGGATGAAAAACACTGGAGGTGAAGGCTGTGCATGACTCTCCCAACCCTCAGCCAGTGCTGATGCACTTACGTTTGATACACACTTTAGTTAAGGCAGTAAACAAACTTCACAGCCCAAGAATAATTTTGGATTACTTATTTCGACGAACACATTCCCACTGCGTTCCTACTGATTATGAATTAATTCCACTCAGGTATTTCTCACAGGGAATGTTTTATAAAATTATCATATGCAAATAGCTTGTGGCATATTTACCCTTTTTTATTTATTTATTTTTTTATCCACACCAGTTATTTTGTGGAGTGCTTCTCCAGCAGCACATCAAAACTTGCTTTTCAGTCATTAGGCACAAAATAAAGACTTCTACACTTGGTATTGTTTCACAAGTCTTGGAACTAGATGACTTAGTTTTCTTATTTCGGAATCTGAGAATCCCAAAGTATGAAGGCCTGTTCTTTGCATATTCATTTATGCCTGGCGACTCAGACAGGTACGGGGGAGAAAAAAATCATCACGTGGAATAAACTGCAGTATTGTTAGTCTCAACATGCAAAGTTATTCTATGATACCTAATTTCAATCTGCTATGCCTAATTAAAGTGGTGATAAAATGAGAAATAGAGAATCTGAATTTTAAATAAATTTTAAAATATATGAGCATTTTTAAAGAACTTAGTGGTAGAACACTTCCAAGTAAAATAACCCATCATGCTTAAAATAATCTTCAGAGTCTTTCCTTTTGGTGGGATTGGCAGACCACCCTTCAGAAAGCTTAGGCGGACAGTCTCACAGTAGACCAAGAAGTTGGTTCTTTTTGAAGATAGTAAATAGAATTCATGCTCCATGTTGCCTGAGGAGGTTTAAGTGATGCATTTCATACTCTATCTTGGGCTTAGTGAATTCCAAATTCAAATCTAATACCAAGATTAAATTAGAAGCTCAGAAGCTTTGTGGTAGAGACTTTTGTTTCTCTCAGACTTAAACACGTAACTGGTCAGACTGTGTCAGCTCATGATGGCACCTACTGAGAAAGATAGTCCTTAGGTTAATCAGGGCACAAGCTAGTGACAATATATTTGGCAAAACATTTCCATATGTAAAAATTTAAATACAAAGTGTTATTCATCAAGATGCTAACAGTGTATTAGTAAGCAAATACATCTATGTAAAATAATGAGTCTGGTTTTTGGACAGCCTAGGAAAACCCAGAATCACATGTTTAATTATTTGGTAAGTAGCAACACAGGTCACCCCAGGGAATCTCTGTCTATTCGTGGTAGTGCCTTGACCTAAACCAGCTTCACAACTACTAGACATTGTCCTCAAGTTACATGGCAGCTTAGTTTGCCTGTATATGCTCATGAGCTAAAAGACATGACAGAAAAGGATGTCTGGTAAAGAAAAAGGGCACCAACCCACTGTACCTCCAATGTCTTGGGGATCCTAGAGGTGAGCTAATCCCATGCAGTGCTGAGGTCTTATATTTGCCACAGTAGCTACTCTGTGAGTTCTGGACTGTGTGGAAGCCCTTTCTTCTGCTGGGGTCTGTGTAAGAGATTTCAGTTTTCTCTAAATGGAATAGATGTGGCTCAGAATCAGGCACCCAAGACTACTGCCAGTTTTCTTTCTGTTCCCCCTTTCCCTGCTATGGAAGCCACAAGACACAGTGGAGGTGAGGAAATGCATTTTTCAGAAAAGCAGAAGGATTCTCCTAAAAAGGGAGGCACTGGCACTTTGGATCCTCGGAAGTGGGAGAATCTAAGACCAGATGAAGTCCTAGTTGGAATAATTAAGGTAAACAGCTAATTAGAGGCTTTTGAAGCCTGAGTGGATGGAGGAAATGAGAAATAAAGGTGAAGTAAGCCAAAATGGCAAGCTTTCTTGAAAAATTGCTGCCTGAAGCCAAGAGGCATGAAGTTCTGCCAAAGAGAACAGAGACTGGAAGGTTTCAGACACAGAAGGGATTCAGAATTATTGCTTTGTAGACTTAAGAAGGAAGGGCCCAAATCTAGTGATAGAGTATATTTAACCCATCTTTAAATGCTTACAACTTTTAAATATTGTTCTTTAATATGTATGCCTCTTCATCCATTAGGCTATTAGAATAAGTCATTCCAGGTATTCATTTTTTTTGCCAAAAGACTATATTTACCAATTCACAGTAACACTAACTTGGCTCTTCTTGGGAAAGTCCCACTAGTTGCTTCATACCGCCATAAAGTAAGGCGCCATTATTCATTGGGCACGGGCTTCTTGAACTGGAACATTGAAATTGGGAAGAACTGCCCAGCCCAGCCTTTATCAGGGTATTCCTACACCTTCCCAGTAATAAAGACCATACATGCATGTCCATCCCAGAGAAAATCCCTAGTGTCATCCTAAATTGCCATGGTCCCCTTGGGTACATGGAGGATGCTGAGTCATGCCCCAGCTCAAAGCTTTATTGTCTTTCCACCTCAAACCACAGAGAATTTATGTATTAAGCTCAACAGCTTAAACTTTCCTCTGTGGCCTACTGTGTACTACTGGCCCTTGGTGCAGTGTGCAGTGTGGCTTTAACAGTTAAAGTATTTTCTTTATGCTCTACCAAGGAAACAGGAAATCATACATAATTCTGGTTGTAGTGGCATTAAAGAAAAAGCATCTCAGCCTACTTTCACATACCTAATTCAGATAGGAAAAGACGGTCTTAGCCATAAATTCCAAAAAGGAATCCAGAAGTAAAAGCGGAATCAGGGGAGTGACTGAGAAATACGGAGATTAGAAATCTAAATGTCACAAATATATATTTACAAAAATGTTCATTGCACTATTTTTCATGATCATAAGAAATTGGAAGCAGCTTGAATATCTATCAGTAAGATGATGGTTAGGTTAATTATACAACCACCATACCATGGTGTGTGGTAGACAGGGAGATTATATGAGATAAAGGAGTGTGGTAGATAGAGAAAAATCCCTTATACATATTGTTAAGAGGAGAAACGAATTGCATAGCAATACATAGTGTATAATCACATTTATTTCATAATCAACATTATGCATATACAGAAATATTATACATATATTCTTAAATGCATTTTTTATATGGTCTGAGAGAATATTCCTATCAGTGGTTACTTCCGAAGTGGAAAGTGAGTTGGGGAATGAAGGGGGAAAGAGAGACCTAGATTTTTTTACTGCACTGATTTAGGATTTTAAAAAATGTTTTTACAATGAACACATATTATTCACATATCACTTATTTATATAAAAAATAAATAAAGGTGAAGAGCAACACCTAATGGTTCCTTACCTTAGTATCTTAATTTTTTTCTTTTCACCTTATCCCGTTTTCTCTCTCTCATTCTCCTAGGGATTTTTATAGATACCTCTTCATTTTTATAACAATTGATAGAATCATGTTCCTATGCTTTTTTAGGCCAGCAAATATTGATGGATTAATATATCAGGGTCTCAGTGGTTATATTAATTTGCTAGGGCTACCATAAAAAAATACTACTGATTGGGTGATTTAAACAACATAAATTTGTGTTCTCACAGTTCTGGAGGCTAGAAGTCCAAAATCAACGTTTGATTTCTTATGAGGCCTCTCTCCTTGTTTTCTGTTTCTTGTGAGGCCTCTTCTTGTTTCTTGTGAGGCCTCTCTCCTTGGCTTACAGATAACCGTCTTCTTGCTTTGTCTTTACATGGTATTTCTCATGTGCACACTCAGCAATTTGTATTTCAATTTCCTCTTCTTATAAAGACATGAGTAAAATTGGACTAGGGACCACACTAACAGCCTCAGTTTAACTTAATCATGTCTTTGACAGCCCTGTTTCCAAATACGGTAGCATTCTGAGGAATTGGGGGATTAGGGCTTCAACATATACATTTTAGAGGGACAAAATTCAGTCATAAGAATGAGCCTGGAGCTCAAAATTTTCTTTAAATGTTCACACTTGTCCACCAGAAGAAACCATAAAGACCTTGAGTCCTTTAAGTGCAGATCTGTGTTCTTAAACGAGGGCTCCTTGTCACCTCCAGGCCACTCCAAGGGAATGGGCATGCACCAAAAGTCAGCACTTTGAGACCCCTCTCATTCACCTCGAGGGAGGTGGTATGGCACACGATGGTGAAGAGAGGATGGGTTTTAGAGTGAGACCACCTTCTCTGCCACTTACCTGCTCTTCTTAGACTCTAGTTTTCCATCTGAAGTAGGAAGACAGTAATACCTGCCTCAGGGTCAGGGCCAACTACATACATTTTTGGCCTTAGAGCAAAATGAAAATGTGGGACCTTGGTTGGGGTGGGGATGTCAGTCTTCCCAACCCACTGGCAAATGGATAACACCCAAGGGATTGTTACCTCTGTGCTAGAACATAGGTAGTACCTGGATCAGGGCTGGGCAAAAGGCCTCCAGCCAGTCATTCCAGTTGTCAGCTACCTCTTTGCTGCACTGAGATGCCCCAGGGGACACACGCCTGACCATGATCCTCCCCCGTGGTCATGTCCAGGTCTCCAGCAGGAACAGACGGCAATGATGGATCGCAGCCTCTCCTTGTCGATACAACCTGGTTGCCACCCCAGAAGAAGGGTGGCTTGTTTCCCATGTGTGGGGTTGGGGGAAGGGGGAGGTCAAGTGCTGCATGCAGCTCCAGGTGGTGGGGAGCTGGGGGCTGAGAACCTGTCCAGAGAGGTGTGGAGGTGGTGAGACATGGGACAGCATGTGAGTTCAGGCTTCAAATCCCCAGCACATACTTCAATGTTCTATCAGATTTCACCTACAAACCACAAATTCAAAGATAAAATTATTAAGAATTTCAAAACACTAACTGCAGAGCATTAAGCCCCAAGTACAGGGCCCTTCTGAGCACAGTGTCCTGTGCGAACGGGCTGATCTCATGCTCATGAAGCCACTCTGCTCACGGCTAAATAACCTAAGAAAGGCTTACTTAACACAGAGCCTGATACACAGTATGAGTTCAGAACAAGAGTGTCTCTCTCCATTCCCATTCATTAAAGGAAGCTTAAAGTTACTCTTGCATAATTCACTGTCTTCATAGGACTTCTGTCACTTATCAAAATGAGTTTATCAAAGGATCCAAACAAAAATAAACCATGCCCTCTCATCCTTCAAGACCCAGCTTAATTTCCATCTACTTCAATAAGCCCTTGCTTTTGAATTAACGTCTCTATTTCCTCGGGTGGAAATTCTCCAAGAACTTTGCTTGTTCCTGTATTTAAACTCTGCCTTAGTCCAACCCAGGCATGTTGGACTATAGACATCAGAAGGCCCTGGGAGACAAGCTAGCCTCATCTGATTGTGTCCTTATAATACCTAGCACATGAAAATAAGTTTGGGGTTGAATTAAATCCAATGGAATTGAAATGGATTCTATCTATTCTAAGGAAGCACTTTTCTAATTTCTGAGTTTCTCATTCCCAAATTTGGTTATACATTTTTAAAGTAACACTAAGTGACCAGTGATACAGGAAAAAGCCAAAGCTCTAAAATGAGTTTAAACGAATTGTGGGTTTTCTTTGAAATTTCAGGGAAAAAGTTCTAGTCCAACACAAACAAAATGTTCTTACCAAATGATAATTAGCCAGATTGCTAAGTACATACATGAAACTCCATAAATTCAAGACATTGAATAATATTTAAATGGTCAAATGACAAGGCTTCCATTAAGTTATTATTTAGGAAAAAAGTGTCTATCCTAGCACACCTGTAATATTCTTTAAAAAACTGCATGATATGGACTTGAAGAGAATGTAGAGATATGAAAAGACATTGATTTGTCAGGATGATGGGGTTATAGTAAAATTATTTCTTTATTTACTCTTGTGTTCAATACATTTAGGAAATAAGCTAAAACAAAATGTTTCTATTCATACTGCTACTTAACTTTAGTCCTCGAGTATACTATTCCTTCACGAATACTAGTCCCAAGGGAAGGGTAAGGTTTTGACTAATCAAGATTTGTCACATTTGGAAAGAAAACACAAGAACAACCGAATTCCCCTACCAGATGATTTCCTAATATTCTTAACTAATCAATTTCTAAGATTAGTGGACTTTCCTGTTAGTTTCTTAAGAGGTCTAAGATTCCTATGAACATTTATACCTTTTTAAAAGCATACCTTTGGCATTTTATTCAAACTCCATTCATTACCGGTATGTGCCAGGTGATGGATTCTCATGGATTGTTTTTCCTAGAATTTGCCTCCCACCAAAAGAGCATAAACTATCAGTTGTGGTGTTCCCTAAATATGTGATGATTATCAGGAACACTTTTTGTAGACTTGTTCTGGAAGATTTTATTTAGGCAAGGGCCAGCTATTTGTAATATCCTCTAACTAATTTATCGCAGACAAACTTGTTCTATTTCAAATACCAACCTTAAAGAAGTAGGACTTCTAATAAGCCAAAAACCGTTCCTTGTACTTTGAGAGTCCTTTGGCTTATAATAGCTTGTGGTCTCTGCTCCCATGAAGTTTTGGCAACCCTCACTTAAAAAAAAAAAAAACTCAAAAGAAATTCACATCTGGATTCAATTGATTGGACTTTAACCAGCCTCCATTGCAGTATGCAAATAATCGTCCTCCGTGGTATGTACTTCATGGCTGATAAAACTGAGGTGTCTTATTCTCAGAGCCCCAAACTTCTTTCTCATTTCCTTCCTTCCTCTGATACCAAAACCTTTCAAACAGACAGATGTCTTCATCCAGAATGCATCTCAAATGCTGGACAATATTGCCGAAAAACGTCAGTGCTGTACTGCAAAACATAAAACAAGCAGATGTGAAATTTCATTAACAAGATTGCCTCACTGTGAGGCAAACGGACTCCTTTCAACCATCTCCATAAGAGCAGACTTAGAATATGGACACAATTCTCTCCACATCTCTGTTTTCCTCACTTAATTCCTCACACTTTTATACTGACCCATGCTCTCTCCACCTCCCACTCACCCACCTGTCCACAACATCCAAAGTCCCCTTGTTTTTGCAAATCTAAAGGTCATTCATCTCTTCCCTTCTTTCAGCTCTTCACTGCTGTCTATATTTTGTTTCAATGACTTGCTTATTTTTCATGATCTCTCTTAAGATGTCTAAAACATGGAGATTGTTTTAATACTTGGAAAGTGACCTAGGATACCCAAAGAAAGTAAAGTAAAAATTTTGGCATGCCCAAATTTCCAGAATACCCAGTAATCTGAATTTCCTAAAATCTGGAGGCAGATGCTTCTAATACTAAACTCGAGAACTTGAGGACAGCTAATCAACATGATTATATATATTATATATCCTTAATTTCAATTCTAGATGTGAAGCAATATGCCTACACAAATGTTCCCATTGATGGTCTCTGCAATGGATGCTAGTCCATTTGAGAATTCAAACTTAGATATATCATCCTATTAGTTTCTCTGACATTTATCCCCACCCCCACACCCCCAATTTCAATTCCATGTGAATTTAACACAGGTGCAGACTCAGGCTTAACATAAGGGAGCAATTTTCTGATTCATTCGTGTAAGACCCCGCGGGAAAGGGAGAACAAGATGTACCAAGGTAGTATTGTATTGTCAAAAAATTAACTTAGCTTGTTTTTCCACTGAGGCAAAACTACCCACATCCAAATGCTTAGATATGTAAATTAGGTCTCACATACAGTTCTTGTCTTAGTCATAGTGTGGTAGCATTTTGAAAACTCATTCTCAAGAAAATAATTTTAAGGGAATATAGATAGATGATTATTTTAATGGGATTTTGAGGGGAGAAGTCCATATACATTGTTGTTTCAGTTCTGCTGGGGGCAGGGATGCAACAGCAAAAAATAAGGTGGTCCCTTCCCCCAGTCACACTGCTCTGCAAAAGCCACTCTTGTTCTGAAAGGAAATGGCATGTTGAAACATTTTTTATTATTATTTATAAAAATTCTTAGGTTTTATTAGTCCAGGGCTCAGTGAGTCTTCTAGCCGAACTGTACAGTTATTCAGTGCCTAGGAGCAGAATGGAGGGAGAAACTAATTAGCATAATTCTTACATCACCACCAGAAATTCTTTATTTGCCTTCAGGATCCACATTGCCGTGTGCTGATCAATATGACAAGGTCAGTAACCGTGTTTTTGTAACAATGAATGCTAACAAACTCAGGCCTCACACACATTGTCATTGTTTAACAGGGTCAGCTGAGTTAACTGAGAGCATTATGCATGTACAGTGCCAAGAAGACCCCATCAACAGTCAAATATACAGTGTTATCATTTTAGCATAAGTAGTGGAGCAACAGATTGCCCAGCTGTGCGCAAGTCACATTTATCCAAAGATTCTGCACCAACCGTTGAGCCATAAGAAGGATTTATACCATGGCACAGGGGCACTGGACAGGGAGATGGGAGACAAGGGTGCTAGTCTTGCCTCTGCCACTTCTTCTCTGAAGGCTCAGTTTACACAGCAATAGGATGAGAAGTCAGACCAGATGACTCTGAAAACCTCTTTATGCCCCCAAGGCTATGATTCTAAGGCAGTGTACAGGATAAATGCATTGCCATTATGAATTTCAATGGAAACATAGTTTTAATACAGTATGTTTTGTACTGAGTTTCTATTTTTATTACTTTGGCATTTGGCAGAGAGATAAAGAAACTGAATTCCAGCAAGTCTGGTTACCTCAGGTGGCATATGTGCAGGAGCTCAGAAGTCTGTACAAGATGAATCACGTGATGACTGACATGTGCTCCTTAGGCCTTGCAACATCATCAGCCCTATAATACAATCTACTTATCACTTTTCTTCTGAGAAATTCTGTTTAAATGTCCAGTGGGAGTGTGTGACTCCCTTTAGAATACCGGGGAAATAAACATTGTTTAATCCGTTTTTCCATATTGAGAAATGGAGTTGATTCCAGTTAAGTCAATATTAGGATAATTTTAAGGCTTAACCAACAATTTTTTCATTTTTGTTACTAAAATTTGCTTTTTTAATGTCATCACACACACAGAAACAATTCATAAATATCAAATATTAAGACAGAGTGGAACTGTAACAATTGCCTAGAAAGAAGAAAACCCAATATTCTATAAACAAGTAACAAGGTTCTTTTGGTGGAAGAAGGGAAAACAAGGATAAAAGAAAAACTGTCTAGGGCTTCCCTGGTGGTGCAGTGGTTGAGAATCCGCCTGCCGATGCAGGGGACACGGGTTCGTGCCCTGGTCCGGGAAGATCCCACATGCCGCGGAGCGGCTGGGCCCCGTGAGCCATGGCCGCTGAGCCTGCGCGTCCGGAGCCTGTGCTCCGCAACGGGAGAGGCCACAACAGTGAGAGGCCCACGTACCGCAAAAAAAAGAAAAAAGAAAAACTGTCTAATGGAAAAGTACCATAAAGTATTGTAGATTGACATATATATAAGACAAAAAATATGAAGGAAGGAGTGTTGCTTTTAAATCCATTTTAGTATAAATAGACATCTTAGAAAACAATTTATTTTTAATGCAAATTGTTCTACTGTTATAGTACAAACTTCCTTTGCATATCGTATTGGTTAAACTATGTCTTTTCAACCTTAATTTTTTATAATAAATTGTAAATGTTTGGGCCTTTTAAATGCTTGATGCAGTGTTATTATTCTGCAGCAAAACATTTTTCAGATGTGCAACATTATTTTACAATAAATCCCTCAAGATGAATATAGTTGCTGGAGTCCCTTGAAATTTATGGCATTTAAGACTATGTTTCTTCAGTGCGGGGGCTCTTCAAGGGAATTTTTGACCGCTGATGCAAACGTTAGTAAGCAATGCACTTGTTTGGTTAAGACTTTTAGCCTTGACCTCCAGCTTTAAACCCTTGTCCTTTATTAATCACGTGTTTCCTGAATGAAAGAGAATATTTTCGGAGGGGGAAAATTGTTCTGGGACTGAAGGAGTGTTATATACCAAACAGACATGCCCAGATGACAAATAACCCCTGCATGATAGCCAGGGTTCATCCAGCTGGTCGGCCCCATATTTTGTGATTGATGGTGTTGGTGTTCTAAATAGGCCTAAGATGTGCCAAGTATAAGAGCCATAACAAAGTCCTTCAGATTTATACTGTAGATAGAAGGAGGAAGCGAGAAGGCATGTTCCCAGCACATGGCAATTCTAAGAATGGTGTCATGATTACAAGTAACCTTGCAGAGTTTGTCTGGTTTCTTTCGAAATTAAACAAAAACTATTTGCTGGTCAGGAATGAGTAGGGTCACGTAAGGTCTGTCTGAACCTTACGATTACTAAAATATTTCTCTGTAACTGGACACCTCCTGAAACTAGGATGACATTGGAATCCATTGTAGGGATTAATCCACTGATTTTTCCTTTGCCTTTTGAGGCTTCTGAGAAAATAACAGTTCTTTGCTTTAAAAGAAAGAGAGAAAGAAAAGAAAAAGAAAGTGGCACCATGACATATATTGAAGTCATTAAATATTTAAAGTAAAAAACCTTAAAGATTATTTAACTTAATCCTACTCTCCTTACATTTAGGAAAATGGGATGTTTTTATTTTAATTTAATTTAATTAATTTATTTTTTATACAGCAGGTTCTTATTAGCTATCTGTTGTATACATATTAGTGTATACATGTCAATCCCAATCTCCCAATTCATCCCACCACCACCACAACCCTCCCCCTGCTTTCCCCCCGTGGTGTCCACATGTTTGTTCTCTACATCTGTGTCTCTATTTCTGCCTTGCAAACCGGTTCATCTGTACCATTTTTTTAGATTCCACACATATGCATTATACATGATATTTGTTTTTCTCTTTCTGACTTACTTCACTCTACATGACAGTCTCTAGGTCCATCCACGTCTCTACAAATGACCCAACTTCATTCCTCTTTATGTCTGAGTAATAGTCCATTGTATCTATGTACCACATCTTCTTTATCCATTCATCTGTCAATGGGCATTTAGGTTGCTTCCATGACCTGGCTCTTGTAAAGAGTGCTGCAATGAACATTGGGGTGCATGTGTCTTTTTGAATTATGGTTTTCTCTGGGTATATGCCCAGTAGTGGGATTGCTGGATCATATGGTAGCTCTATATTTACTTTTTTAAGGAACCTCTGTACTGTTCTCCACAATGGCTGTATCAATTTATATTCCCACCAACAGTGCAAGAAGGTTCCCTTTTCTTCACACCCTCTCCAGCATTTGTTGTTTGTAGATTTTCTGATGATGCCCATTCTAACTGGTGTGAGGTGATACCTCATTGTAGTTTTGATTTGCATTTCTCTAATAATTATTGATGTTGAGCAGCTTTTCATGTGCCTCTTGGCCATCTGTATGTCATCTTTGGAGACATGTCTATTTAGGTCTTCTGCCCATTTTTTGACTGGGTTGTTTTCTTTTCATCTTGTTTATAGTTTCCTTTGCTGTGTAAAAGCTTTTAAGTTTAATTGGGTCCCATTTGTTTATTTTTGTTTTTATTTCCATTACTCTAGGAGGTGGGTCAAAAAAGATCTTGCTGTGATTTATGTCAAAGAGTGTTCTTCCTATGTTTTCCTCTAAGAGTTTTATAGTGTCTGGTCTTACATTATGTCTTTAATCCATTTTGAGTTTATTTTTGTGTATGGTGTTAAGGAGTGTCCTAATTTCATTCTTTTACATGTAGCTGTCCAGTTTTCCCAGCACCACTTGTTGAAGAGAGTGTCTTTTCTCCATTGTATATCCTTGCCTTCTTTGTCATAGATTAGGTGACCATAGGTGCATGGGTTTATCTCTGGGTTTTCTGTCCTGTTCCACTGATCTATATTTCTGTTTTTGTGCCAGTAGCATATTGCCTTGATTACTGTAGATTTGTAGTATAGTCTGAAGTCAGGGGGTCTGATTCCTCCAGCTCCGTTTTTTTCTCCCAAGATTGCTTTGGCTATTCAGGGTCTTCTATGTTTCCATATAAATTTTAAGATTTTTTGTTCTAGTTCTGTAAAAAATGCCATTGGTAATTTGATAGGGATTGCATTGTATCTGTTATAGTTTTCTGAGTACAGGTCTTTTACCTCCTTAGGTTTATTCTTAGGTATTTTATTCTTTTTGTTGCAGTGGTAAATGGGAGTGTTCCCTTAATTTCTCTTTCAGATATTTCATCATTAGTGTATAGGAATACAGGAGATGTCTGTGCATTAATTTTGTATCCTGCAACTTTACCAAATATATTGATTAGCTCTAATAGTTTTCTGGTGGCACCTTTAGGATTATCTATATATACTATCATATCATGTGCAAGCAGTGACAGTCTTACTTCTTCTTTTTGAATTTGTATTCCTCTTATTTCTTCTTCTTCTCTGATTGCCATGGCTAGGACTTCCAAAACTATTGAATAATAGTGGCGAGAGTGGACATCCTTCTTTTGTTACTGATCTTAAAGGAAATGCTTTCAGTTCTTCACCATTGAGAATGATGTTTGCTGTGGGTTTGTTGTATATGGCCTTTATTATGTTGAGGTAGGTTCCCTCTATGCCCACTTTCTGGAGAGTTTTTATCATAAATCGGTGTTGAATTTTGTCAAAAGCTTTTTCTGCATCTCTTGAGAAGATCACATGGTCATTATTCTTCAATTTGTTAATACGGTGTATCCCATTGATTGATTTGCATATATTGAAGAGTCCTTGCATCCCTGGGATAAATCCCATTTGATCATGGTGTATGATCCTTTTAACGTGTTTTTGGATTCTGTTTGCTAGTATGTTGTTGAGGATTTTTGCATCTATATTCATCAGTGATATTGGTCTGTAACTTTTTTTTTTGTAGTATCTTTGTCTGGTTTTGGTATCTGGGTGATGGTGGCCTCATAGAATGAGTTAGAGAGTGTTCCTTCCTCTACAATTTTTTGGAAGAGTTTGAGAAGGGTGGGTGTTAGCTATGCTCTAAATGTTTAATAGAATTCACCTGTGAAGCCATCTGGTCCTGGACTTCTGTTTGTTGGAAGATTTATAATTACGGTTTCAATTTCCTTACTTGTGATTGGTCTGTTCATATTTTCTATTTCTTCCTGGTTCAGTCTTGGAAGATTATACCTTTCTAAGAATTTGTCCATTTCTTCCAGGTTGTCTATTTTATTGGCATAGAGTTGCTTGTAGTCGTCTCTTATGATGCTTTGTATTTCTGTAGTGTCTGTTGTAACTTCTTTTTCATTTCTAATTTTAGTGATTTGAGTCCTTGCCCTCTTTTTCTTGATGAGTCTGGCTAAAGGTTATCAATTTTGTTTATCTTCTAAAAGAACCAGCTTTTAGTTTTATTGATCTTTGCTACTGTTTTCTTTGTTTCTATTTCATTTATTTCTGCTCTGATGTTTATGATTTCTTTCCTTCTACTAACTTTGGGTTTTGTTTGTTCTTCTTCTTCTAGTTTCTTTAGGTGTAAGTTTAGGTTGTTTATTTGAGATTTTCTTGTTTCTTAAGGCAGGATTTTATTGCTATAAAGTTCCCTCTTAGAACTGCTTTTGCTGCATCCCATAGGTTTTGGACCATCATGTTTTCATTGCCATTTGTCTCTAGGTATTTTTTGATTTCCTCTTCGATTTCTCCAGTGACCTCTTGGTTATTTAGTAACGTATTGTTTAGCCTCCATGTGTATGTGTTTTTTACGTTTTTTTTCCCTGTAATTTATTTCTAATCTCATAGCATTGTGGTCAGAAAAGGTGCTTGATACGATTTCAGTTTTCTTAAATTTACCAAGGCTTGATTTGTGACCCAAGATGTGATCTCTCCTGGAGAATGTTCCATGTGCACTTGAGAAGAAAGTGTAATCTGCTGTTTTTGGATGGAATGTCAATTAAATGTCAACTAAATATCAATTAAATCTATCTAGTCTATTGTGTTATTATTTAAAGCTTGTGTTTCCTTATTAATTTTCCATCTGGATGATCTGTCCATTGGTGTAAGTGAGGTGTTAAAGTCCCCCACGATTACTTGTGTTACTGTCGATTTCCTCTTCTATAGCTGTTACCATTCACCTTCTGTATTGAGGTGCTCCTATGTTAGGTGCGTATATATTTATAATTGTTTATCTTCTTCTTGGATTGATCCTTTGATCGTTATGTAGTGTCCTTCCTTGTGTCTTGTAACATTCTTTATTTTAAAGTCTATTTTATCTGATATGAGTATTGCTACTCCAGCTTCCTTTTGATTTCCATTTGCATGGATTATCTTTTTCCATCCCCTCACTTTCAGTCTCTTTGTGTCCCTAGGTCTGAAGTGGGTCTCTGGTAGAGAGCATATATATGGGTCTTGTTTCTGTATCCATTCAGCAAGCCTGTGTCTTTTAGTTGGAGCATTTAATCCATTCACATTTAAGGTAATTATCCATATGTATGTTCCTATTGCCATTTTCTTAATAGTTTTGGGTTTGTTTTTGTAGATCCTTTTCTTCTCTTGCGTTTCCCGCTTAGAGAAGGTCCTTTTGCATTTGTTGTAGAGCTGCTTTGGTGGTGCTGAATTCTCTTAGCTTTTGCTTGTCTGTAAAGCTTTTGATTTCTCTGTCGAATCTGAATGAGATCCTTGCTGGGTAGAGTAATCTTGGTTGTAGGTTCTTCCCTTTCATCACTTTAAGTATATCATGCCACTGCCTTCTGGCTTGTAGAGTTTCTGCAGAGAAATCAGCTGTTATCCTTATGGGAGTTCCCTTGTATGTTATTTGTCATTTTTCCCTTGCTGCTTTCAATAATTTTTCTTTGTCTTTATTTTTTTTTTGTCAGTTTGATTACTATGTGTCTTGGTGTGTTTCTCCTTGGGTTTATCCTGCCTGGGACTCTCTGCACTTCCTGGACTTGGGTGGCTATTTCCTTTCCCATGTTAGGGAAGTTTTCTACTATAATCTCTTCAAATATTTTCTCGGGTCCTTTCTCTCTCTCTTCTCCTTCTGGGACCCCTATAATGTGAATGTTATTGCGTTTAATGTTGTCCCAGAGGTCTCTTAGGCTGTCTTCATTTCTTTTCATTCTTTTTTCTTTATTCTCTTCTGTGGCAGTGAATTCCACCATTCTGTCTTCCAGGCCAGTTATTCGTTCTTCTCCCTCAGTTATTCTGCTATTGATTCCTTCTAGTGTATTTGTCATATCAGTTATTGTGTTGTTCATCTCTGTTGTTTGTTCTTTAATTTTTCTAGGTGTTTGTTCTTTAATTCTTCTAGGTCTTTGTTAAACATTTCTTGCATCTTCTCGATGTTTGCCTCCATTCTCTTTCCGAGGTCCTGGATCATCTTCACTATCATTATTCTGAATTCTGTTTCTGGAAGGTTGCCTATATCCACTTCATTTAGTTGTTTTTCTGGGGTTTTATCTTGTTCCTTCATCTGGTACATAGTCCTCTGCCTTTTCACTTTGTCTATCTTTCTGTGAATGTGGTTTTCATTCCACAGACTGCAGGATTGTAGTTCTTCTTGCTTCTGCTGTCTGCCTTCTTCACATTGAATCTTTAATTTTCTTATCCTAACTTCCTTGTAGTGTTGGAGGGTCTCCTGCAGAGGTGGGGGGTGGGGTGGCTGTGCCTTACTGTGGGGACAAGGACACTGGCAGCAGAAGTTCTGGGAAGTATTCCTTGGTGTGAGCCCTCCCAGAGTCTGCCATTAGCCATACCAAAGAGCCCGTAGGCACCAGTGCTCAGGAAAATGGGATGTTTATAAATCAGGGAGAGTCATAAGAACTTCGTGCTGTTTATTTTTTAAGGCATTTATAAACAATTCTTTTTTTGTTAATATCATAATAATTTATTTAAAATCCATATGCAGTCACACATCTAAACTTCCATAATTTTCTCTTCTGGGACAGTGAAAAAGAATATGCTCCTCGGGGCAGTGGGGACTTCAGACTATACTACAAAGCTACAGTAATCAAGATAGTATGGTACTGGCACAAAGACAGAAATATAGATCAATGGAACAGGATAGAAAGCCCAGAGATAAACCCACACACATATGATTGCCTTATCTTTGATAAAGGAGGCAAGAATGTACAGTGGAGTAAAGGCAGCCTCTTCAATAAGTGGTGCTGGGAAAACTGGACAGCTACTTGTAAAAGAATGATATCAGAACACTCCCTAACACCATACACAAAAATAAACTCAGAATGGATTAAAGACCTAAATGTAAGGCCAGACACTATCAAACTCTTAGAGGAAAACACAGGTAGAACACTGTATGACATAAATCACAGCAAGATCCTTTTTGACCCACCTCCTAGAGAAATGGAAATAAAAACAAAAATAAACAAATGGGACCTAATTCAACTTAAAAGCTTTTGCACAGCGAAGGAAACCATAAATAAGACGAAAAGACAACCTTCAGAATGGGAGAAAATATTTGCAAATGAAGCAACTGACAAAGGATTAATCTCCAAAATGTAAAAGCAGCTCATGCACCTCAAAATCAAAAAACAAACAACCCAATCCAAATATGGGCAGAAGACCTAAATAGACATTTCTCCAAAGAAGATATACAGATTGCCAACAAACACATGAAAGGATGCTCAACATCACTAATCATTAGAGAAATGCAAATCAAAACTACAATAAGGTATCACCTCACACTGGCCAGAATGGCCATCATCAAAAAATCTACAAACAATAAATGCTGGAGAGGGTGTGGAGAAAAGGGAACCCTCTTGCACTGTTAGTGGGAATGTAAATTGATAGAGCCACTATGGAGAACAGTATGGAGGTTCCTTAAAAAACTAAAAGTAGAACTACCGTACAACCCAGCCATCCCACTACTGGGCATATACCCTGAGAAAACCAGAATTCAAAAAAAGACATGTACCACAATGTTCATTTCAGCTCCATTTACAATAGCCAGGACATGGAAGCAACCTAAGTGTCCATCAACAGAGAATGTGGCACATATATACAAAGGAATATGACTCAGCCATAAAAAGAAACGAAATTGAGTTATTTGTAGTGAGGTGGGTGGACCTAGTGTCTGTCATACAGAGTGAAGTAAGCCAGAAAGAGAAAAACAAATACTATATGCTAACACATGTATATGGAATCTAAAAAACAACCAAAAAAATGGTCATGAAGAACCTAGGGGCAAGGAGGGAATAAAGACGCAGACCTACTAGAGAGAATGGACTTGAGGATATGGGGAAGGGGAAGGGTAAGATGGGACAAAGTGAGAGAGTGGCATGGACATATATACACTACCAAATGTAAAATAGATAGCTAGCGGGAAGCAGCCACATAGCACAGGGAGATCAGCTCGGTGCTTTGTGACCACCTAGAGGGGTGGGATAGGGAGGGGGGGAGGGAGGGAGACGCAAGAGGGAAGAGATATGGGGATATATGTATATGTATAGCTGATTCACTTTGTTATAAAGCAGAAACTAACACACCATTGTAAAGCAGTTATACTCCAATAAAGATGTTAAAAAAAAAAAAGGAATATGCTCCTGTTAAACACTTCTCTTTGGTTATAAACAATTCTTTGAAAGCAGATAACATATGGAAAAGCCAAAAAGTCATATTTGAGCTTTTCAAGAAGAGGCACGATGATAGCACTTCCCATTTTAAAATGAATATTAAATAAAACTCATATGCATAGGAAGTTGATACTGTTATTTTATGAGGCTTTCATTAGTAAGAGTTCATATCCTCATGTTTATGTATCAGTTATTTTTGTGAACCTTCAGAGCACTGAGGAAGCAGATCCCAGTAAACTATCCCCCATTCCTCATCTCCTGTATATTTGCTAAATTGATTCCATTGAGTGCTTTAAGGAACAGTTCTAGGAAACTTATTCCTGAGATTGATGTAAGCATGTTGGTCAGGACAATTTCTATGCAGACTCTTTGAGAAACTTCTTTCTACTCTTAGTATGTGAAATAGTTGTGCTTCTCTGAGACAGTGTATTTACATTTATCATAAAGACCCTGAGGTGCACATAACTCAGGGCATTCCTTCTTTGCATTGGGCATTAAAAAGCGTGGAACCTAATTGGAAACCCATCTTTCACAATAAAATAGGGCTCAACAGTGCACATTTCAGTTTCTAGTCCATTCCTGGGCTCATTAGCTGGTCTTGTCTTTTCTTTTCATTCTAGATTTCTCACTAAATTGTGTTATCTTGCTGTATCTATCTTTGTGATCCTCAAGTTTTCTGGGAACAAAATAAGACTGTTAATTAATGTTTTGATTCCTTGTGAGAAAATGTTTTTCCCTATCACCTTTTACAAATTCTAGAAGACTTTATAAATGGGAAAACTAATAAAATGCAAAGTTTGTTGAATGGACATAAATAGTACTATGGCTTAATAAGACAGAATATTTAAGATCAGAATTGTCAACTAATCAGATCATATGAGGCTTATATTATTATTAATGTTAGAAATCTATTTCCCAACTGAGGATGGGTTTATCAGTCAGTGAAGCCAGTTAGATTCTGTTACCTGATACTTATAATATTTATGTGTAATTGGGTATGACTACATCTAGAAACCTAAGGTTGATAAAATACTATATACCAGTGAAGAAAATCAAAGAAAATTAAATCATGATGTTTTCATTATGTTTTTATGACTCCTATATCAACAATATTTGCTATAACATTAGCAAAAGTGTTAAAGAGACCAGGTAAATTATAATCATTTATTATGAAATCAGAAATCAACTGGTGATATGACAAATTTTTGATGGCACAATATTTTAAGTGCTGCTGAATTGCCAGTTCTGAAAAATATTCAACAAGTACATGTAGAATCACCTAATTTGCCAAGATCAGACTTTGATGAGTTTTAGTTACTATTGCTAATATAATAATTTAGAAAATCTTTAAACCTGCAAGTCATGGGACATTATCTCAGGGAAAACATCCATAGTTTTAAGGATGAAATTCTCCTCCCGACTTAAAGGAACAAAAGTGAAGTTTTCCTCTCTATTGTAGTTCTGAAAAAATAGCGTGCTACAGTACTCCTTGGTTTTGTTTTTATCTTTGGCACATTGTTGTTTCTGTTATCAATATAGTTGTTATGTTTTAAAGTGCTTTATATTTGCCCATTAGCCTTCACTTCAGCTTTCCAAGGCTGGGGAATATCTAGTTTCTTACGTCTAGTTAACAAATACGTAAACCAAGGCACACATTTAGATTCTTTTTCACCCATTACATAGCAAGTATGGAGTATAGCTAAGAATAAAGTCTGTGATCACATGACTTAAGATGATTGGCTGCACCACCAGCTCATGTCTCCATGAGAGATGTGGCCAATGATGGTCAAAGAGATCTAGCAACATAAATACGTAGGGATATGACCAACAGAAGAATTCTACTCCAAGCTCTATTCTGACTGGAGAAATTTCACATCTCTAAATTAACTTCAGATGATTTTTAATACAGATAAAAGTAAAAATAATGTCCCAAGAAACTAATGCTGTCATTTGCTAAAAAAAATCCTCCCGCTGACAAGATTGTGAATTTAGTCAGAGTTTGTCACAGTACAACCTGTAGTTCCAATAGAGTCCTAAGCTTTTCCACCTCTACATAGAATTTTAGCTGCTATAATCAGAGTTTGCTCAGTTCAGATATTTATTTTCAGCAATAGATGACTTTGCTATGAAGACAACAAAAGTGCCTATCCTAAGGAATAATAATTACGCATATGCTATAATATACGTGTATACAATATATGTATATACACGTATATTTATGAATAATTATTTTCAGACGCTTTACTTCAGATGAGATTCTGATGATTCCAGTGCTCCTATCTGCCTAGGAAATTGTAAAACTCTTAGCTAGGAGTGGTTAATGGGAGACCCTGGGATCTGGGTTCTCTTTTCCTCTGGTTCTGCTGCTTTCTTTCTTATATCAGGGCTCTTGTAACTATTGGTGGGTTTGCTCAGTCATTGAAGCTGCAGTTGCTCCAAGTTCCCTTGAAACAGGGATTATATTATCTATTAATAGTATTTTAAGGATGTTTGCTTCTTCCCAACTTCCTCAGGAAAATTTCGTCATGGTTACATAAGAGGCTGGGAATGCCTGCTCTCTTATTTTTTGCCTTAACTTTGCTCAGAGCACTGCTGTAACCACTTCCCTCTGTGTTCTCCCTGTGCAAAATAGAAGAGGATCTATTTTGTACCTTGGGGGGAGAGGGGAGGGGGAGTAGTTTCTAGAACAGAACTAAAATTCCACAAGTACACATCATGATCCCACCCCACTGTCATTTTAAATAAACACTATATCATGTTACCTCCTCTTTAACAACATTAAATATGCATGGACTGGAGGATTCATCAGTATTCCAGATTAGATTTTATTTTGCTTTAGGGTGAGTCTTTCATTCAAGTTAGTTGTCAATGTTGATGGAGTCGTTTCCACTGTACTAAATATATGCCCACTTATAGTTTCTCCAAGACACCTATGAAGTCACCAGTCCTTTAGTTCTGACCACTCCCTCAGGTATCCTCCTCTGTTCCTGGCCTTTTATTTGTTTTCACTTCCAGTTATAGTGAGTGTACACTGTCTCCCTGAGCGCTTTCCTCAGAGACTCGCTACTGATATTCCAAAGGGCCTAAACTTCTATTCTGTCTGTCAAAAATGGTTAATACATGAGTATTAACGTCCCTTTTTTTATATAGTAATTGAAAGGTTGCCTGCTGTGCACAAGACTCTGTTCTGCTAGCCTGGAACCTGACTGGACACAGCATTTGCCAACCACATGCTGGGAGTGACAGCGCAATGAGATAGCAGGTGAACTCCGTCACCCAACAGGCATTTGCCAGGGTCTGATTTCTGTGATTCAGGCATGTGCCTTTTACAGGCTCTTCATCCAACTGCAAATCTTCCCTTCACTCATCCACTTGTTTGGATTCAGAAGATAGCACTTGGCACAAAGAGACACATTCCCTAATAACGTTTTATTCTTTTCTGTCAACCACCCTCTCTTTAATTCCCTGCATGTGGTGAGCTTACTCGGAGTCCCCTGACTATATACCCTGAACCCATATCCTTGAATCTTTGTGTCCCTTTTCACCATTATCACTCCAGAGAGATTTTCTTTGTAATCTTGGTCAGCTCTGCAGACTCGTCCTTTGTAATAGTCTGTATTAATATCCTTTCCTTTCAATAGCATCCTGTAGGTTTTCAAAACCTTTTGATTTTTAGCTTTTCTTCTGTGATTTTCTTTATGGTTCCATTTTGCACTTGTTTAGATACTTGCAATCTGATTGAAACATCTGTCAAGTTCAGTTTTTTGACCCACTTTCTGCTCAGCTTCTAGGATTCATTTCAGCAGTACACTGTGGTTTATTCATCTTTCTTGACTTTCCCTACAAGCTAGACTACTGTAGATGATTAGTGTCACTTTCTCAGCGTGGTTTTCACAGGTGTTATAGGGCTTAAGAACTCTTGCAAAGGTCTAAGATTCTTGCATCTGTAACTTTTAACTGCCTTAATGAATTTACAAGGGTTTTTCTTCTCTACAGTGAATAAACTTCTCTTGTCCTTTACGGGAACTCTCAGTATCATAATGGTTTCCATGCTGCTTAGTTTCTTAACCTTCTTTTTGATTAGTTTGTACTAATATTCAATATGCTTAACTTCTGTTTTAACTCTCCTGCTCTCTATGACTCTAAGATTTTAAATCATCTCCGTGGATGATGAGTTTGTATTTCTCCTTCCTCCAAACTGTAGTTTTCATCAACACAATGTCTATTTATGCAAATAGGTAATTTAACGCTGAGCCATAAACCTAAATATTCTTCATCTTGCATGTGTTAAAAACATACAAACCTAAATGTGTAGCTCCTAATTTAACTAATTCAGTTGGAGAACTGCAGGATTTTTTTTCTGTCTTTGAGCCTCTAAAAGATCATTGTTTCCAAATATCTTACATTTTGTGACTTTTCTAAAGTTTAAGCCCATTATTGACTAATGAGGGTAATTGGAATCTCTTTTAACATTCTTGAATGTGTTTATAGACTGTTATTATGTCTCATTTCAGTATTTTTTTGCCTCTCAAGTGAGTATGCTCAATACGCTGCACCTCCTTTTCCGGAGGCTAACTTATACAAACCCTTTATCAATGTTTTTGTTCTCCTCTGAACTCTGTCCTATGTACTTGTATTTTAAAAACTTTGTTTACACATTCTACCACATTTCCAATAGTTCCAGAGAAAAGTACAGAAGGAATTTAGTGCTCACTCTGCCTCTATTACTTAATCTGCACTTTGTGAGTTGTCAGGAGCCAACTGGACCCCCTCACATCTCATAAGAGCTCAGTGGTAGGTCTGACATCCCAAGGGTACCCTCTGGCACACCTAGTCCCCTTAAACAATGATCTCCTCCAACATGGCTCTGCTTTGCAAGGGAGTGGGTATCAGAGTATGCAGCCCTCCATAGCCCTTTGGTACTAAAGAAGCCACACTGTCCTTAACAACCAGAAAATGACAAAGTTGCTTATGTATTAAGATGGGACCTTAAAATAAGAATCTTTAGCAAAAGATTTCTTAGTCAGTTGGATGGCCATGTAGGTTGATATTCTCATAAGAAATGAATCTGGAAACATCCCCTCTTCTATCAAATCCTGCTCAGTCAATTCAGTCACACTGCCTCTACTGTTCTCTATATAGTATATAGAGAGAGTCACACTGCCTCTACTATACCCAGGTCCTGGGTTCTCAGAGAGATGGTTTGGATAATTTTGTTAAAGTTGTATTTGTTTTGCCAATGTACAAGAGAAACAGATAAAATTGAATGAAAAAGTGGGAAACATAAGAGGACAAGAAAGATTTTAAAAGAAAAATAGCTAAATATAAGTATAGATATAGATTCCAACTAACAATAGAGAAGTTAGGTAAAATGTACATCCTCTTTTCAAAATTCCCTCCTCTAATAAAACCTTTGGATTTTTTATGAAACCAAGAAGATAAAATTTTTTTTCTAGCAAGAGAGCGCTGATAAAAGAAGTTACAAAAATTTTTCCCAAAACAATAGCAATTATAATATTAAATTCAATTTCCCAGTATGCTTTAGGAAGCAAGCACTAGTCCTTGATTTTCATCCAGAGGGACATTCTCCATGTAAACCTGTGGAGAAATTAGCTTCACATGTTTCTGCCTTCTCTTACCTTATTCTACAAGATTAAGAATTTATTTCCTGCATCATTTTATTGGTTATTTTTTTTTATAGTGACATTGGATTTTAAATTCCCAGTGATGCTGTGGATAATGATGTTGCAAAGATTGTACACCTGTCCTCCCATCCTGATTAACAAAGGAATTGGCATGGATCTCTGAGTATAAATTTAGGATCATTTTAGATGGGGAAAGAACCATAATAACTGACAAACTGGTCAATATAACAGGTATTTTGCCACTTTAAAAAATGCTTGTAGGGGCTTCCCTGGTGGCGCAGTGGTTGAGAATCCGCCTGCCGATACGGGGGACACGGGTTCGTGCCCCAGTCCGGGAGGATCCCACATGCCGCGGAGCGGCTGGGCCCGTGAGCCGTGGGCGCTGGACTTGCGTGTCTGGAGCCTGTGCTCCGTAACGGGAGGGGCCACAACAGTGAGAGGCCCGCGTACCGCCAAAAAAAAAAAAAAATGCTTGTAGAGGGGCATTAGCTGAGGTTGCTGCTGCAGCTACTAGGCTCCTGTTAGCTGTGGTGGTACAAGTCCTAGTGGAGTTGATTTGTCTGTACTGATTTTCATGAAAGCTTTGGTTTTGGTGAAAGGAGGAAGGTAGAGGTTTTTCGGTGTGAGCGTTTCCCATCACTGTCCCAAATCCTGTACATGCTCCCACAATGATTAAACTCTTTCATGGGCCCAGATCAAATGCTGGCCCTTTTTAGCTTTTATAATCCCTCCTGATTAAGGCCTTGAAGCAAGTTCACAGAGGCTGTGCTGGAGGTGTTTGAGAGACACCACCCAGTGATGCATTTGACTGTATTCTTCCCTGCTGAGAGTCAGCCAGAGTAGCACAGTAAAGCATCCATCTTTGCCTTTCTACAGTACAACCTCCAGGTAAATTTCCTGCATTACTAGGGGCACCACATTCCAAAGGCTGGACCACTATGTCCTTTCCTTACTTGGAAATATTATTCCTGGTCTCCTAGGAGTTCCAAAGCTTTCTATACCAATTCCCCAAGATCCTGGTGACTTGCCCTAATTATCTCAGATTTGCTGAGAACTTTATATAGATTATCACTCCCATAGGGATCTTTCAACAAAAAAAAAAGAGTGCCACTCCTAAGGAGACTACAAAAAGTGGCTTGCTATTTAGCTGAGGAGGCAAATCAAAGGTTAAAGTAGCAATCCTCATTCCTTGTGTTTTTTTAGCACTTTGCATATTAAAAAACGCTGTCATTTAGCTGATCTCTATTTTGCATCTACAGATACCCTGTGACACAAGTAGGGGCAACAAAATTAATTTTTAGAACGGAAGAAACTGAAACTCAGAAATATTAAACAGCTTTCCAAAGTTAGCTTCTCATAAACACAGACACAAAAATCCTCACGAAAATATTAACAAATCAAATCTATCAATATGTAAACAGAATACTGCAGCATGAACAAGTGGATTTTAAACTGGGAATGCAAGGCTGCAGTTTTATATTTAAAATCAATCAATGTGATCTACCAAATTAATAGTACAAAGAAGAAAACCCACATAATCTTATCAATTGATGCAGAAAAGGCATTTGACAAAATTCAACATCAATTTCTGATCAAAATTTTTCAACAAATAGGGACTAGAAGGGAATTTCCTCAACCTGATAAAGGACATCTACCAAAACCTACAGCTAATATCATATTTAATGGTAAAAGACTGACTACTTTACCCCAAGATCAGGAACAAAGCAAGGATGTCCGTGAGCACCACTCATACCGCCACTTGTAATAAGGCAAGAAAATAAATAAATAAATAAAAGGCATACACGTTACAGAAGAGGAAATAAAACTGTTTCTATCCTGAGATGACATGATTATATGAAGATTATAAGATTATAAGAAAATCCCAAAGATTCTAAAAATAAAACAAAACATCTCCTAAAACTAATAAGTGACTTTAACAAGGTTGCAGGATATGAAGTCAACAGGCAAAAATCAATATATTTTATCGAGTAGCAATGACAGTTGGAAACTAAAACTTTAATTTATATAATTTATATATGTATTGACAAATTAAATACATATATGTTTATTATACCTTCAAGAAAAATGTTAGATTTAAAATGTTTTGTTAGAGTTATACCTAAGTATAACATATGACAGAGCCTATATGATGACAATTACAAAAAGCCGATGAAAGAAATCAAAGAAGGCCTACAGTGGTCATGGATTGGAAGAATAAATATACTAACAGTGTCAGTTCTCTACCAAACTAATCTAGGGATTTAATAAAATTCCAGTCAAAATTGCAGCAAGATTTTTTTTTAGATATAGAAAAGCTTATTCTAAAAGTTTTGGGGGGAGCTTCCCTGGTGGCGCAGTGGTTGAGAGTCCACCTGCCGATGCAGGGGACGCGGGTTCGTGCCCCGATCCGGGAAGATCCCACATGCCACAGAGTGGCTGGGCCCGTGAGCCATGGCCGCTGAGCCTGCACGTCCAGAGTCTGTGCTCCCCAACGGGAGAGGCCACAACAGTGAGAGGCCCGCGTACCGCAAAAAAAATTAAAAATAAATAAATAAATAAAAGTTTTTTGGGAAGGCAAAGGACCTAGAACAGCAAAATCAATTTTGAAAAAGAAGAATAAACTGAGGGAATCATATTAACCAATTTTACAACTCACTATATAGCTACAGTAATTACAACAGTGTAGTGTTGATGAAGAGATAAATCACAGACACATAGATCAGTGCAACCAAGCAGAGAATGCAGAACTAGAATCCACACCAATAAATGGCCAACTGATGTTTGACAAGGTTGCCAGGGCAGTTCAATGGAGAAAGGATAGTGTGTTCAACAAATGGTGTTGGATCAGTTGGATATCCATATGCCCAAAAATGAACCTCAACTTGAACTTCATAGTATATGCAAAAATTAACTCAAACTGCACCAGAGATATAAATGTAAAATGTAAAACTATAAAAATTTTAGAAGATACTTTTCATGATCAGAGTTTAAGCAATGAGCTCTTGGACCTGACACCAAGAGCGTGATCCATAAGGAAAAAAATCAGATAAATCAAACCTCATCAAGGTTTAAAATGTTTGCAATATGTACATGCATCAAATTATCACATTGTACACCTTAAATTTATCAATGTTATATGTCAGTTATATCTCAATAAAGCTGGAGGGGGAAAGTTTTTAACTGTTGTTCTATGAAAGACCCTATTAAAGAGAATGCAAACAACAAGATATACAAACCACATATCTGACAAAAGACTAGTATTCAGAATAGATAAAGAACTCTCAAAACTCAACAGAAAAAATAAAGCAATCCAATTAGAAAATGGGAAAAAGACATGTATAGACATTTCACCAAAAAAGATATACAGATGGCAAACAAAAGCACAACATCAGTAGTGATTAGGTAAATGCAAATTAAAACCACAAGAGATATCACTACATACTTATCAGAATGACTAAAATGAAAAATAGTGAGCGTTCTCTGCTGACAATGATGCAGAGACACTAGATCACTCGTATATTGCTGGTGAAAATATAAAGTGTACAGCCACCCTGGAAAGCAGTTTGGTAGTTTCTTAAAAAAGTAAATATGCAACCACTATGTCATCAATCAGTTATACTCTTGGGGGTATTTATCTCAGAGGAATGAAAACTTATCACATAAAAACTGTATACAAATATTCATAGCAACTGTGTTCATAATATAATATAACAAAACTGAAAACAACTTAGATGTCCTTCAGTGGGTGAATGGTTAAACAAATTTATAGTACATGCATATCATGGAGTATACCACTCAGCAAAAAAAGGAACAAATTATTGATGCAAACAACAGCTTGGATGAATCTCCACGGAATTATGTTGAGTGAAAAAAAGTAAATCCTAACAATTACATATTGTATGATTCTATATTATGTAACATTCTTGAAGTAACAAAATGTATGGAAATAAAGAAGAGATTAGTGGTCATCAGGGTTAAGGAGGAGGTAGGACTGGGAGGGAAGTGGATAAGGCTACAAAAGGGCCACATGAGAGAGCCTGTGGTGATGGAATGGCTCTGTGTTTTGATTATTTCAATACCAACATTCTGGCTGTATATCGTACAACAGTTTTGCAAGCTGTTACCATTGGCTGACACTAAGTAAAGGGCATATGCGGTTCCTCTGCATTATTTCTTGAAACTGTGTATAAACCTACAATTATCTCAAATTTTTAAATTTAATTTAAAAAAACGCTTGCTCTGTGGAAGTTGACAGAATGAAGAGACAAGATGGAGACTGGGAGAAAATATTTACAAAACTATATCGAACAACAACTTGTATCCAGAGTATGTAATGAATTCTCAAAGCTCAATGGTAGTACAACAAGCAACTCAATTTTTTTTCCAGTGAGCAAAAGACTTGACTATAAACTTCACCAAAGAGTGTATATAAATAACATATAATCACATGAAAAGATGTTCAACATCATTAGCCATTCTAATAGGTGCACAGGGAAATGCAAATTAGGGAATTTGGGAGGCGCAAATGTTAAGCTATGATGAAATACTGTTATGCACTTATTAGAATGGCCAAAATAAAAAATACTGAGAGCATGAGGAGCTGACAACAATGTAAAGCAACTAGAACTTTCATACTTTGCTAGTAGGACTGTAACATGGTACAGCCCCTCTGGAAAAGAGTCTGGCAGTTTCTTTTTTAAAATTTTTATTGGAGTATGCTTGATTTACAATGTTGTATTAGTTTCTGCTGTACAGCAAAGTGAATCAATTATACATATATCCACTCTTTTTTAGATTCTTTTCCCATATAGGTCATTACAGAGTATTGAGTAGAGTTCCCTGTGCTATGCAGTAAGTCCTCATTAGTTTTCTGTTTTATATACAGTAGTGTATACATGTCAATCCCAACCTTCCAATTTATCCCTCCCACTCCTTCCCCCCAGTAACCATAAGTTTGTTTTCTACATCTGTGACTCTATTTCTGTTTTGTAAATAAGTTCATTTGTATCATTTTTAATAGGTTCTGCATATAAGCAATATCATATGATATTTATCTTTCTCTGTCTGACTTACTTCACTTATTATGATAATCTCTAGGTCCGTCCATGTTGCTGCAAATGGCATTATTTCATTGTTGTTTTATGGCTGAGTAATATTCCATTGTATATAAGTACCACATCTTCTTTATCCATTCATCTGTCGATGGACATTTAGGTTGCTTCCATGTCCTGGCTATTGTAAATAGTGCTGCTGTGAACTTTGAGGTGCATGTATCTTTTCAAATTAGAGTTTTCTCTGGATATATGCCCAGGAGGTGGATTGCTGGATCATAGGGTAGTTCTATATTTAGTTTTTTTAAGGAACCTCCGTACTGTTCTCCATAATGGCTGTACCAACTTACATTCATATCAACAGGGTCAGAGGGTTCCCTTTTCTTCACACCCTCTACAGCATTTATTGTTTGTAGACTTTTTGATGATGTCCATTCTGACTGGTATGAGGTGATACCTCATTGTAGATTTGATTTTCATTCCTCTAATAATTAGTGATGTTGAGCATCTTTTCATGTGCTTTTTGGCCATCTGTGTGTCTTCTTTGGAGAAGTGTCTATTTAGATCTACTGCCCATCTTTTTGATTGTGTTGGGTTTTTTTGATATGAGCCACATGAGCTGGTGGTATATTTTGGAGATTAATCCCTTGTTGGTTGCTTCCTTTGCAGATATGTTCTCCCATTTTGTGGGTTGTCTTTTTGTTTTGTTTATGGTTTCCTTTGCTGTGCAGAAACCTTGAAGTTTAATAAGGTCCCATTTGTTTATATTTGTTTTTATTTTCATTACTTTAGGAGGTGGATCAAAAAAGATATTGCTGCAATTTATGTCAAAGTGTGTTCTGCCTATGTTTTCCTCTAAGAGTTTTACGGTGTCCGGCCTTACATTTAGGTCTTAGATGCATTTCGAGTTTATTTTTGTGTATGGTGTTAGGGAGTGTTCTAATTTCATTTTTTTTTACATGTAGCTGTCTAGTTTTCCCAGCACCACTTATTGAAGAGACTGTCTTTTCTCCATTGTATATTCTTGCCTCCTTTGTCATAGATTAGTTGACCATAGGTGTGTGAGTTTATCTCTGGACTGTATATCCTGTTCCATTGATCTATATTTCTGGTTTTGTACCAGTACCATACTGTTTTGATGACTGTAGCTTTGTAGTATAGTCTGAAGGCAGGGAGTCTGATTCCTGCAGCTCCATTTTTCTTTCTCAGGATTGCTTTGGTTATTCAGGGTCTTTTGTGTTTCCATATAAATTTTAGAATTTTTTGTTCTAGTTCTGGGAAAAACACCATTGGTAATTTGATAGGAACTGCATTGAATCTGTAGACTGCCTTGGGTAGTATACTGATTTTGACAATATTGGTTCTTCCATTCCAAGAACATGGTATATCTCTCCATCTCTTTGTGTCATCTTCTATTTCTTTCATAAGCATCTTATAGTTTTCAGAGTAGAGGTCTTCTGTCTCCTTAAATAGGCTTATTCCTAGGTATTTTATTATTTTTGATGAGATGGTAAATGTAATTGTTTCCTTGATTTCTCTTTGTGATCTTTTGTTTTTAGTGTATAGGAATGCAAGAGATTTCTGTATATTAATTTTGTATCCTGCAACTTTATCCAATTCATTGATTATCTCTAGTAGTTTTCTGGTAGCATCTTTAGGATTCTCTATGTATAGTATCATGTCATCTGCAAACAGTGACAGTTTTACTTCTTCTTTTCCAATTTGGATTCCTTTTATTTCTCTTTGTTTTCTGATTGCCATGGCTAGGACTTACAAAACTATGTTGAATAAAAGTGGTGAGCGTGGGCAACCTTGTCTTGTTCCTGATCTTAGTGGAAATGCTTTCAGTTTTTCACCATTGAGGTTGATGTTGGCTGTGGGTTTGTCATATTTGGCCTTTATTATGTTGAGGTAAGTTCTCTCTATGCCCACTTTCTGGAGAGCTTTTATCATAAATGGGTTTTGAATTTTGTCAAAAGCCTTTTCTGAATCTATTGAGATGATCATGGTTTTTATGCTTCAGTTTGTTAATGTGATATATCACACAGATTGATTTGCAGATATTAAAGAATCCTTGCATCCCTGGGATAAATCCCACTTGATCATGATGGATGCTCCTTTTAATGTATTGTTGGATTTGGTTTGCTAGTATTTTGTTGAGTATTTTTGCGTCTATTTTCATCAGTGTTATTGGCCTGTAATTTTCTTTTTTTGTGATATCTTTCTCTGGTTTTGGTATCAGGGTGATGGTGGCCTCATAGAATGAGGTTGGGAGTGTTCCTTCTTTCTGCAATTTTTTGGAATAGTTTCAGAGAGATAGATATTAACTCTTCTCTAAATGTTTGATAGAATTCTCCTGTGAAGCCATCTAATTCCCAAATTAGGGAATTAGGGAGGCGCAAATATAAACCATGATGAAATACTATTAATGCACTTATTAGAATGGTTAAAATAAAAAATACTGACAGCACCAGGTGCTGACAAGAATATAAAGCAACTAGAACTTTCCTACTTTGCTAATGGTACTGTAACATGGTACGCCCCTCTGGAAAATAATCTGGCAGTTTCTTATGAAGTTAAATATGCAATTACCATAAGACCTAGAATTTGTACTATTGAGCATTTATCCCAGAGGAATAAAAATATATGTTCATTCAAACACCTATACACTAACTTTCTAGTAGCAGTGTTCATGATCACCCCAAACTGGAAACAACCCACTGTCCTTTACCAGGTGAATGGATAAACAAATTGTGGTACAGCCATATAATGGAATACTACTAATTAATGAAAAAGAACAAACTATGAACACAAGCAACAACCTGAATGAATCTCAAAGACATTGTACCAAGTGAAAGAAGCCAGTCTCAAAATGTTATCTACTATATGATTCTACTTATATGACATTCTTGAAAATACCATACTATAGTGATAGAGAACAGTGTTTGACAAGGGTTAGGTTGAGAGAGTTTTAGGAGTTTGAGGAACTGTTCTAGATTCTGAATGTGGTGGTAACTATTTAAATCTGTATGTGTTTTAATATTCATTGACCTGTACACCAAAAAGAGTCAAGTTTATTCAATGATATTTTGTTTAAAATTGTTTAAAATGCAAAAAATATATATACACTCCCAGTATCTGACCAATCCTCATCAGCCTCTATTGCCACCTGGTCCCGGCTACCACCATCTATCTATTGCATTATTTTATTTTTTTATATAAATTTATTTATTTTATTTATTTATTTTTGGCTGTGTTGGGTCTTTGTTGCTGCGCGTGGGCTTTCTCTAGTTGCGGCGAGCAGGGGCTACTCTTCGTTGCAGTGCACAGGCTTCTCATTGCAGTGTCTTCTCTTGTTGTGGAGCACAGGCTCTAGGCACGCCAGCTTCAGTAGTTGTGGCACATGGGCTCAGTAGTTGTGGCTCGCAGGCTCCAGAGGGCAGGCTCGGTAGTCGTAGCACATGGGCTTAGTTGCTCTGTGGCCTGTGGGATCTTCCTGGACCAGGGCTCGAACCCGTGTCCCCTGCATTGGCAGGTGGATTCTTAACCAGTGCGCCACCAGGGAAGCCTCTATAGTAGCCTCCTTACCGCTCTCCCTACTTCTTGTCTTTCAAACGTGTGTCGAATAATGTCTCTCTTCAGCTCCAGAGCCTTCACTGGGTCCCAGTTTCTCTCAGCATAAAAACTGAAGTCTTTACCACTACCTAGATGGCTGTCAGGTCCCCCAGGAACCTCTCTGACCTCTTCTTCTGTGAGTCCTCCTCACTCACTGTGCTCCAGATGCACTAGCTCTCTTGCTGCTCCTTGAACATGCCAGGCCTTGGCACTGGCTGCTTCCTCTGCCTGGAACATCCTTTCTCCAAATAACCAAATGGCTCCCTTCCTTACTTCATCCTATTCTTTGCTGAAATGCCATCTTCTGTGTGTGTGACCTACTCTGACCACTCTATTTAAAATGACATCTCTCCCTGCATCCTCCCCTTCCATTTACAGCTTACTATTTCTCCACAGCACTTATCATCTTCTAACATACAGCATTATTTATTAGTTAATACACTTCGTTTCTGTCACCCCCAACACAAACACACGGGTGTAAGGTCTTTGAGGGCAGAGCTTTTTCTGTTTTGCTCACTAATGCACCTTCAATGACTGGCACATAGAAGAGTGTCAATAAATATTTGTGGAATGAAGAAGTGAAGGAGGGGAGAGAGAGAGAGAAGGAAGGAGAGAAAAGGTTAATTTGTTATTAGCCATGTGAGAAAAGGGGGAGGACAAGGACAGCATCACCGGAAGAGCCGGTGACTCAGCAAAGGCCAGTAAACTAGAGCAGTGTGAGTGCTCGCAGGGCAGGAGCACAGGGCAAGGCCAGAGCGGGCACTGGGAATCAGCCTTAAATGTCACAATAAAGAATTTGGTCTTTATCTTTAGGTTGAAAGCATTTAAGTGACTGAGAAACATAATGATGTTTGTGGAGAGTCAATTGGGTGAGGGCAGTGAGCTAGTTAAGAGGCTAATTGTAATCTAGTAACTAGTTATTTAAGCAAAAGTGTTGACCTGAACTAAGACTGTGGTAAAATCAACAACACAAGGGGGCACATTCCAGAATCTTTAACAGAATCAGTAGGACCTCTGTTAAGTGTGAGACGGGTAAGAAATCGAGGATGCCCCCACCCACCCACCCAACAAATTCTTCCTTGTGCCTCTAGGAAGGAGAGCACAGACGAATGGCTTTAACAAAAGAGGATGAGTCCAGAAGCAAGTTACTTGTAATGTGGTGAACACACTACTCTTTCCCATCTCAGTGCCTTCAACCATCAGGGTTGTTATGTCCAGAATACCCATCTCATCCATCTTGCTAACTCCTACCTCAGCTTTCAACTCACTGACCCTGACTCAGCTTATAAATATTATGAAAAATATACCCAAAGATTTTGGTAACTATCAGAAAAGACAAGATGTAGGAACTGATAATGCAGTTATTGGACAGCTTATGGAGGTGGAGATTGATCCCATTTAAAAAAGCAGATATTTTCCATACCAGCAGATTTCTGTCTGAGAAATATGTTATTGTAATGTAAGTGGCCCATAAGGCTCATACTGTTATAATGAGTTTACACAGGATGCACTGGGGTTATAAAAATAAAAACATTAGCTTTGCACTGTCAATGCCAAATGTAAATACAGTGATTCTATGTGTTCCCTTGATATTTGCCCTTGAGCAAGTTTTCAACCCACTTTTGCCTCTGTTTTCTCATCAAAATTGACAAAATGATCTCTCAGGGCTATTACAGCTCCCCAAATCAGGAATATTTCTTTTCTTTCTTTGTGAAGAGTCAGAGCAGGCACTATGCATATTTTACAGATGGAGAACCAAGGCTCAAGAGGATACTCCCCTTTGAACAGACCTGAATAAGAGCCACCTCCCCCGCTACCCTGATACCTGTTCCCATGGGCTACCCAACATCCAACTACTGCAACATTAAAAACAATCATGTTTTTAAAACTATAAGGATAACTTGATCATATGATATTTTTAAATTTTGCCAATACAAAAAAGGAAATTTTTATTTTGCTCTTTTGCAGCTAAAATAAGTTTAAGTCAACTTTCAGCCTAGAGGGTTTTTGTTTTTGTTTTTGTTTTTTTTGGCTATTGCAAAATAATGGAAAGTGACTGACTCAGATTTAACTACTGTGAGGGTTTGGACTCTTAAGAAACAATAAAGTAAATTAGGTGTTTTTATAGATATTTATGTGAAGGGGATCATTAAAAAGATTGAAAAAGAATGTTAAATATGAAAAGATGTTATAGAGCATTATTTGGTTGGAAAATGCTGTAGTTATTTTAAAAATAAATTAGTTTTACATGTTATGTTTTAAAAACTTAAATCTGATAAAAAGTTTCATAATAAAGCGCAGTATAATGACATAAAGAAAACCATAGATCCAGGAAGCTCAGAGAACACTATTTAGGAAAATACCTAAAACTCTATAAAATCAAAGACAGAGAAAATCTTTAAGGAAGCCAGAGAGGTGGGGGAAAGAACCTTATCTATAAAGGAACAAGGATAAGAATGACATCAGACCTTCCTTCAGAAACCATGCATGGAGAAAAGAACAAAACCACCAACCTAGAATTCTGTATCCAGTAAAATTATCCTTCAAAAGTATAGGAAAAATAAAGATTTTCACAGGCAAAAATTGAAGGAATTTTTCATCCATAGATCTGCCTGGCACGAAATGTTAAAAAATATTCTTCAGAGAGAAGGAAAATGATTAGGTCAGAAACTCAGATCTACATGAAGAAAGGAAGAGCATTAGTGAAGGAATAAATAAAGGGACTCCTCAGTTCCCTCCTCTGAGATACTGGAGACATGTCCAGCACCCGGATTCTCCCCTACCAATGCTGAATAAGTCAGACACGAGCACGATGAATTGTTGGGCTTAAAAAGAAAGAGGAGACAAATTGCTGCTTTCTTGCCCCACAGCTGCAACCTCTGCCTTTAAAGATACAGGAATGTGAAGTAAGTCAGAAAAAGAAAGACAAATACCATATGCTAACACATATATATGGAATCTAAAAAAAAAATGGTTATGAAGAACATAGAGGCAGGACAGGAATAAAGGCGCAGATGTAGAGAATAGATTTGAGGACATGGGGAGGGGGAAGGGTAAGCTGGGGACGAAGTGAGAGAGTGGCATGGACGTACATATATACCACCAAATGTAAAATAGATAGCTAGTGGGAAGCAACCGCATAGCACAGGGAGATCAGCTTAGTGCTTTGTGACCACCTAGAGAGGTGGGATAGGGAGGGTGTGAGGGAGATGCAAGAGGGAGGAGATATGGGGATATATGTATATGTATAGCTGATTCACTTTGTTATAAAGCAGAAACTAACACACCATTGTAAAGCAATTATACTCCAATAAAGATGTTAAAAAAAAAACCCCACAAACCTATTGAAAAATAAATAAATAAATAAAGATACAGGAATGGACATAGCAGGCTATCTGGGCTCATGGAAAAGGAATCTACTGCAAAGAAACTGGGCAAAACTGTAAATAAGAAATAAAATTATGTCAAAAGCTATCTTCCTCGTAACTTTACAGATTTTAATGATATACCTTATTGTGTCTTACACAATGGAACAGTTTCATATAGTATCATGATGCCAGCTAAGTCGTCCGTTGAGACCAATCATTCAGAGTTTAAGGACAAAAGAATTAATGTTTTAAGTGTAGACTTTAATGAGCTCTTTAAAAACCAAAATTATAATAGGTTTTCAAACTAGAAATGAAAAGACCACTGAAGCATCCTATAGGTTTTAATTTCTCGTAAGGTAAATACCAATTGCTATAACCCACATAAAAAGAAAGCGCTTCAGGTGTCTCTTTTTTAAAAAAAAGAATAAAAGAGTCTTGAGACCAGAAAGTGAGAAAACCACTGTATTTTATCCCTAGCTTTCATAGATTCATTTCTTGCTGTTACCTCATAAAGAGCCATTTTTATGGAATTCCAAGCACCTATACAAATCCCTGGCTGGGCCTAGGTTTCTGGTCGTTCTAGCTCAGGAATTTGGTTTTTGATGACCTGAGGGACTTTTACCATAGTTAGTTTTTTCCCTCTTTGGCTTTTTGTCTGTTTTGTTTCCTTTTTGTTCCTCTGCTTTGTTTTCTCTTTTAATCATTTGTGTGTGTGTGTGTGTGTGTGTGTAAACCACTTTATTGAGGTATGATTGACATACAAAAAGCTGTACACATTTAATGTTCACAACCTGAGGAGTTTGGATATAAGTGTATACCCATGCGGGGGGGGACTATAAATGGATCTTACTTAATTACATCTATATAAATAGTGTTCACTACAGAGCTAATAATATAATAGGATCAAGACCCCTTTTCTAAAGAGTCCAATATCATGACTGCTGTGCTCCTGCAATTCAGTTGGAATGGATTTCCCATTTTTGTGCTCTTCCATTTGCCTTAACTATATTCCCAAGGTCTCAATCATACCTTCTATTCTGTTGATTCTTCTTATTTCTTGAAGATCTCCCTCCCAGAGCCATTAATCCTCATATTCCCAACTGGACCAGTTGCTTTCAGGTCTGCTGCACAGTTACCATTCTAGAGGAGGAATGTCAGTACTCTCAAATTGGATTAATTGTTCCTGAAAGCTTCTTAATAATTATTACTACAAAAATGCTGTGTAACCGTAATGCTGCCTGACAAGCAGCCCTGACATCTCAGTGGTAACAACAAACATTTACTGTTCTCACTCTGCTTCAGAATGTGGGTTGAATTCAAGACTGCTCCATGTGTCTTTCATGTGGTACCAGCAGCTATTTGGGGCACGCTCTTCTCATGGAAGATGGAAGAAGAAAGAGAAAGACCAAGACACGCCAAATAAGCATACTGAAAGCCTCTGCTCATGCGGCATCCACCAGTGTCCCACTAGCCAAAGCAAATCACATGGGCAACCCCAACATCAAAGGAGTAGGGAAATGTAGACATGAATGTATACGTCAATGACAGGGGAGATGTGAACAATAGGAAGCAATAGTCCAGTCCACCAAAGGAGCATATGCCTTACTCATTACTCTTTTGTTTTGGTGGAGAATATGCTCTAGTAACTTCCTAAGAAAAGATGTATGGAACATGTCTGAAAATGTATTCTATCCTCCTACCTAATGGTTAAAAAACCTTGAGAGCCTTGCTGCATTATCTTCCAGTACCCAGGGCTGCTAATGAGAAGCTTCTTGCCAGGCAGTTATCTTGTAAGTGCCTCTTTCTGTCTCTCTCCATACTCTCTTTACCCCTGATGTTTTAAAATGCCTGAATGAGACAGATATAGGTAACTTTTCCTTTATTGTGCCAGGCTGTAGGTTCTCTCCAACTGACAGACTTTTAACAAATCTTCCTGTTTTGCTGCACAACTCATTCCTGACCCCCTCTGCATCAAATGTTTCCAAGTGTGGTGACTTATACCCCTCCAGGTACAGTATAGGCTGCCACTTTCTCCAGTATGCTTCATCAACTTTCTATATTTCATAAACCTCTTGAATCCCCTTGTCCACTGATGATCCTTGTCTTACTCTCTTCATGTTGTGGAGTGAGAGCACTTAAAACATTTTTTTGCTTAGTTTTATTGGTGTCTCAGGAGGGAGAAATAAGAAAATGGTGCACCTAGGTCATCGTGTGACTCACTAGTCTCAATATTTTATTTTTCTGAACACTTTTTACATTTAAATATAGACTGTTTAAAATATTTGTAAAAGATTTGTCTGTACCAGAGAATGTAACATATCTAAGACTAGTATTTTAAAACCTGGCTATATTAGCATTCAGATGTTCAAAGGTAATTAGTTTGAATATGATTATTTACTTTACAGAAGAATTTGAAACATTACCAAAGATATCCAGTTTCTCTAAGGTAGCACTGTTCAATACAGTTTTTTGCAGTGATGGAAATGTTCTCTGTCTGTGTTGTTTAATACAGTGGCTAAAAGCCACATGTGTCTATTGAACACTTTTAAAATGTGGCTGGTGCTGCTACTGAGGAACTGACTTTTTAATTTTATTTAATTTTCACTGATTTAAATTTAAATAGCCACATGTGGCTAGCAACTCCTTTATAGGACAATGCAGCATGGATCTAGAATTTTATTAAATTCACAAAATTAAAAATATGTTTTTAGGCATGCATCACTTATGTAAAGAAAATTATACCTGAAAGAGATAGATATGAGAAATCTTATAAGATATATGGGCAGTATAAAGTTATGTTTATGATTTACACCAAGGAATATACTCATTCACTCAGTAAATATTTCAAGGGCACATACCATGTGTGAAAGCACTATGCCAGGTTTCAGGGTTACAAAAATGCAGACACACAAAGCACCTGCCCCCAAGAATATTTCAGTCTCCTGAGGAATCAGACATGCAAACCAGCCAGCAAATACAATCAGAAGATTACCTTACCTGCATATGCTGGGAGTGAGAGGAGAATGTCCCGTTACCCAGGCAGTAGCATTTGAGTCCTGACTCAAAGCTGAGATTAATGAGTAGGACACTTCAGACAGAGAAAGAACAGCAAGGGTACAGGCATGGAGACAGGTTGCAGAAAAGCGAGACACCTGGTATTGCTAGAAGCTACAGTGCAATTGTGGGAAAATCAGAGACTGGCCAGTTAGTTAGGCAGAGTGACAAATCACTGCAAAGTGTGAAGAGCCACCCCACTCCCTCTGAGGATAGATAAAGTATAAACCTGATAGGGTGTAGACTTTTTGAGTTGGAAGAATGGTAAACTTATTATATGTTCCAACCCAACCCTCTCCGTTGTCAGTCAACAAATATTTTTTGATATTCTCCTAAATCTTTTTTTACACTGATGATTGGCTTTAGGAACTTTTTATTTTTCCTTTTTTCTTTTTCTTCCAGTCTTATTGAGATATAATATACAACACTATATAAGTTTAAGATGTACAGCATAATGATTTGACTTACATACATCATGAAATGATTACCACGATTAGTGAAATCCATCACTTCATATAGATACAAAATTAAAGAAATAGAAAAATTTTTCCTTGTGATGAGAACTCTTAAGATTCACTCTCTTTACAACTTTCATAGATAACACGCAGCAGTATTACTTATATTTATCATGTTGTACATTATATCCCTAGTACTTATTTATCTTATAACTGGAAGTTTGTACCTTTTGACTACCTTCATCCAGTTACCTCTCCCCCCAGCTCCCCTCTGGTAACCACAAATCTGATCTCTTTTTCTGTGAGTTTGTTTGTTTTTGAGGCATACTTGACCTACAACACATTGTTAGTTCCTGGTACACAACATAGTGATTCAATATTTCTATACATTTCAAAATTATCACTATTATAAGTCTAGTTACCATCTGTCACTATACAAATATACTACATAACTGTTAACTGTATTTCCCACAATGTACACTTCATCCCTATGACTCATTTACTTTGTAACTGGAAGTTTGTACCTCTTAATCTCCCTCACCTATTTCTCTCCTCTTCCAACTTCCCTCCCCTCTGGCAACTGCCTGTTTGTTCTCTGTATCTATGACTCTGTTTCTGTTTCGTTATATTTGTTCATTTGTTTTGTCTTTTAGATTCCACATATAAGTGAAATCATACAGTATTTTTCTTTCTCTGACTTACCTCACTTCACATAATTCCCTCTAGGTCCATCCACTTTGTCACAAATGGCAAGATCTCTTTTCTTTCTATGGCTGAGTAATTTTCCATTGTGTGTGTGTGTGTGTGTGTGTGTGTGTGTGTGTGTGTGTGTGTGTATCTATGTATACCACATCGTCTTTACCCATTTATCTATTGATGGGCACGTAGGTTTCTTCCATATCATGGCTATTGTAAATAATGCTGCACAGGAGTGCATATATCTTTTTGAATTAATGTTTTTGTTTTTGTTTTTTGGATAAATAGCCAGAGGTGGAGTTGCTGGATTAGGAACTCTTTTTAAGTAGCTGGTGAAAAAGTACATTTTAACCCAATATCAATTGGAATGAGAGCAGATTCCTAATTAGAGACCTCCCACTCAATAAACACATTTAAAATGATGATGAATATCATACTACAGACTTTTGCAGCTCCAGAAAACACAGGATTTAACTCCAACGTGCAACTGCAGAATAACAGAAGTCATTCCAGTTGCCCTTGAACTTTCCAATAAATCACAAATGTGCTTGTGCTAATTACCTATCGACAGGCACATCTAATAATCTTATCCACTTTTCAAGTTTACACTTTTTATTTATTTACATCAGCACTATTTGAATCTGGTGAAATTTGGGCATTTGGAAAATGAATTCCTCTAAACAGTTACTTCTCCCTGAGAATCTGATACCACAGAGAATGGTAATTTTTGGCATAAGTGTTCTAGGGAGAGTCAGGGAATGGAGAAGAGATCTAGCCCAAGATTTCTATATGCTTTAAATTTCTCTGAACCAAGACATAACAAAGTACAGAGTATCATTTCCTGGTCCTTTAAACACACACACACACACACACACACACACACAAAATCACTAAAATATTCTCAATTAGAGTCAGTGAAAATAAAGTCCTGGGTTAGCACAGTGAGTTTTAAAACATAATAAAAAATACTTACCAAGGTGTCATGATCCCATCTTATTGTTGAGTTCATCTTTTCCATTCTAGATCCCTATTTTCTGTTTATAACTTACTCCAAAATGTTCCTTTTGACTTTTGGGTCTGATATTTCTCTTGCCTTGTCTCAGTCCAAAGGTGAATTTATTTGCAATTTGAACTAAATATCTTCAGTTATTTCAGTTACTTGAGTTTGAAGAAAATACCTGCTTTGTGCTTTCAGAAATCGTTCAGATTTTTTTTCCAAATATTTTAAGTTCAAATAGCTTAAAAATGACTTTGTTGGGCTTCCCTGGTGGCGCAGTGGTCGAGAATCTGCCTGCTAATGCAGGGGACACGGGTTCGAGCCCTGGTCTGGGAGGATCCCACATGCCGCGGAGCAACTAAGCCTGTGAGCCACAACTACTGAGCCTGCGCGTCTGGAGCCTGTGCTCCGCAACAAGAGAGGCCGCGATAGTGAGAGGCCCGCGCACCGCAATGAAGAGTGGCCCCCGCTTGCCACAACTAGAGAAAGCCCTCGCACAGAAACGAAGACCCAACACAGCAAAAATAAATAAATAAATATTTTTTAAAATGACTTTGTTTTGGAGCTATAGAATTAGAATGGCTGTACTAAAGATCCAATTTGAAAGGAGTTGGTTAAGAAATTTGGATTAAAGAACCAGAAATGATGAGGCTCCGTAGCATGTAATTACTTGGAGGCAAGTACACATCCTCTCCCATCAGCTGTCTTGCACATGCGTGTGACAGTAGTAACAAGAGAGGTCAAAACCTACCCCCAAAAATCAATTTAAAGTGCATGTCTGACTTTTAAAGGTTTGACATAATAATAAAACGGTTCCAATTCCCACAAAGGACATATTCATATGCAAGGAACATCCATGTGATTTTTGCTGGAACTTGGATAATATGATGCAAAATACACTACTGGGACTTGAATCCTCTGGATTCTTGCTCAGGTTTTCTTCTGACTTTTATTTATGACTCTAAGTTGGGCCTCTAATCTTGCTTCATCATTCTGTCTACAAAATGAAAGATGACCTGATATGTGATCATGCTGAAAAGAATTAACCATACCATCTATGCTTTTCAAGGGCATTCCTTTCAATAAATAACTTTATTTCACACCTACTGAAAGCCAGGCTCTGTGCTAACTAATGCTGTGGGTATGGAGATGGAGAAGACAAAGATGCTCACTCAGGAAATTCCCTGAATATGGAAGAGGATGATGAAGTATAATAGTATAGAATAAATATAAATATTGATTATTTTCAATAAAGACAGATAACTTGAGTCTATTGCTTTCACTAAAAGAAAGCAAAAGAGAGATAGACAAGTAGACAGAGAGTAGACAGATAAAGATATAGATCTAGACATAAATTCCTATATGCCTAAAATGGAAAATTTTTAAATTCTACATACTCACCATCAACCCCTCCTCACCTCCAGTCCTATCCAGACCCTCCAGATAATAAACATACAATCTAAAGAAATCAGCATGCTCGCTAAACAAATGCATTTTTAGAACAAGTCCCTTAGCTGCTCCGTCATCCTCTTCCCAACCAGATTGTTTCCTCCAAGCCACTCCTACTCAGGAATTCTGGAGCTCTCAAAAAAGGGCCCATCCTAACAGTGCCTCCAGATAATTATAGTAAAAAAATTATCTGGTCCCTCTGTCTGAAATTAAACTCTTTGTCCTTCAGACTTCCAATGCATTTATACTTGCCTCTCCTAGAGCAACTACTGCTTTCCCAGATTCTTTTTTTTTAAACATACATTTAATATTTATTTATTTTATTATTTATTTATTTTACTATTTTTGGCTGCGTGGCATCTTAGTTGCGGCACACAGGATAATTGTTGCAGCATGCTGGGTCTTTCGTTGCAGCACACAGGCTTCTCTCTACTTGTGGCATGCGGGTTTTCTCTCTTTAGTTGTGGCGTGTGGGCTCCAGAGCACGTGGGCTCTGTAGTTTGCGTCATGCAGTCTCTCTAGTTGAGGTGTGCAGGCTCAGTAGTTGTGTCACGTGGGCTTAGTTGCCCCGCGGCATGTGGGATCTTAGTTCCTGGACTAGGGAGCGAACCCGTGTCCCCTGCATTGGAAGGTGGATTCTTTACCACTGGACCACCAGAGAAGTCCCTCCCTAGATTCTTTTTTTTTTTTTTTTTAATTTTTGCGGTATGCGGGCCTCTCACTGTTGTGGCCTCTCCCGTTGCGGAGCACAGGCTCTGGACGCGCAGGCTCAGCAGCCATGGCTCACGGGCCCAGCCGCTCTGCGGCATGTGGGATCTTTCTAGACTGGGGCACGAACCCGCGTCCCCTGCATTGGCAGGCAGACTAAACCACTGCACCACCAGGGAAGCCCCCTCCATAGATTCTTAATCAGTTTTTTTCACATTTTAAAAATCATCCCTGGTGATGCAATGGATAAGACTCCATGCTCCCAATGCAGGGGGCCTGGGTTCGATCCCTGGTCAGGGAACTAGATCCCACACGCATGCCACAACTAAACGTTCACATGCCACAACTAAGGAGCTGGCGAGCCACAACTAAAGAGCCCTAGAACCGCAAGTAAGGAGCCCGCCTGCCACAACTAAGACCCGGGGCAACCAAATAAATAAATAAATAATTCTTAAAATTAAATCATTGTACATCTTGCAGTCAATGGGTACATTTACTTTAAGGTTTCTTTTTTCCCAAGAATATGTTATTTATTTATTTTTTTGGCTGCGTTGGGTCTTCGTTGCTATACACGGGCTTTCTCTAATTGCAGCGAGCTAGGGCTACTCTTCATTGCAGTGCATGGGCTTCTCATTGCGCTGGCTTCTCTTGTTTCAGAGCACAGGCTCTAGGCACACGGGCTTCAGTAGTTGTGGCACACAGGCTGAGTTGCTCTGTGGCACATGGGATCTTCCTGGACCAGGGATCAAACCTGTGTCCCCTGTATTGGCAGGCAGATTCTTAACCACTGCAGATTCTTCCCCATCAGGGAAGCCCCCCAAGAATATGTTATGAAATTGATGGTGCATCTTGTGCTGATTCATTAATTCAACAAACATTTTTTGAGCACCTGCTGTGTACTGGGCTCGATGCTAGGCACTTGGGCCATATCTCACAGCCTTTGAAGACCTGTATCTCATGACAGTTTCAAAATTTATCAAATGCTAGGCAAATTCAAAGCAGCTGGAGAATATTGCTTCTAAAATCTGGATTCAAAATCTGTTGACTTCTTGATTTGGATTTTTACATGCATATTAAAGTGACTTTTAAAAATCTTACAATAATGTCATTCTAAATAAAGTGAGGTTTTGGAGCTGAGACGCAATGAACACATTACAGTGTGTGCTGTGGTAATGTAGAGCCGCTATCCACACAGATGGTATTGATTTTCATTTCCTGTGAAGCTGAATCAACATGTTGTGGCTAATGTCTACATAATTTAATGTATTGAATAAAATGTACCATTTCTCTCTACTGGGGGATAAAAGGTCTTACTTGACTGTGGTACCTTGTGCTCTAAAAGCCACAACAGACATGTTTAACAATCCTTAGTTATTAAAAATCAACCTAAGAAAATCTTTCCTGTTTCTTAAAAAAAAACCATAATTTTTCTTTAACTCTTTTTTTTTTTAATATCAGAGTAGAAGGAAGGAAAGGCAAGTGTTAATAGAATTTTCTCTTAGGCTAACGTGTTTTGCAGATAAAATTCCATTATGGTGCCAGCATCATAAGATAGCCACAAAATGCCTGGAAGGATAAACAGCAAGAATCAACAAGCTAAGGCATCAGTACCAAATGGGATGCTCTGCTCCTCAGGGTCCATGGCAGGGCTAAGAGGGGCCCTCCCTTCCTGTGCCCCTCATCGGCCTCCCTCCTGGGTGACCAGGGCTCTCATCTGACTCTCTGACTGTCTGAAGCCACTCACTGCAGCACCTCCCATGTCAATCTCCTATGTTACAGTCTCTGCATTTATTAAAACGGAGACAATTATCCTCAGTCTGCCAACCTCACAAGATTTTTGTGGGGAATCAGATTAAATAACTTATGTGAAAACACTCATAAAATTGTAAAGTGTAATACAAATGTACATCATACTTTAAATGGTATTATGGTTTTCTTATTATCACTCAGTGTTTGGAGCATCTTGCTCCAAAATTACCTGCTCCCCTGACCATCAAAACTACGAGTCCTAAAAAAAAAACAAAAACTACGAGTCCTTTGAATATGATTGGTCAGTGATTCAGTTTTCTGGCTGCAGAACCTTACAATAATGTGTGAATGAATGATAATTTTTAAAAGGACATCAGAATTGATAAAATGTGATGGGAGAAAGCAGTTTTTGTATATTGGTATGTTGGCCATTTTATCACCATCAATCAAACAGTGGTTAACAACCACTAAAAGAATTTTGACTTTGCCCACTCATTTTCTTCTTCAGATCTCCCCAGAGAACTGTCTTTCCTTGCTATTAGGTGATTCAAAATTGGGAGAAGAGGGAGGACTGAAAGGAGGAGAGGCTCTTTGTCTATGGGGCAGGAGTTTAAGGTGAGTCAAATAACTGACTGAGTAGGTGTGAAAGCAAAGAGGGTTTAAGAAGTGTTGCTAAAGGCTATGTGTCCTCTTCAGAGGGTTGGTTAAGTATAAGTAAGGAGACTGAGCATATTAGATTTTTTTCAACTTCCAGGCTTTGACTGCTATACTGCTGTAAGACTGGACCACATGTGTCATAGCTTCATATCAACATTTATTTAACACTGAACTAATGCCAGATAATATATGTAATCACTTTTCATACATTATCCTATTTAATATTTACTCTCATCCTGCAAAACATGCTACTGCACCCAGTTTTATACATGACGAAAACCCAGGCTTGAAGTTAGAGCCTACCACAGTAACACAACTAGGATGTTTCAAAGCCAGGACTTGAATTTCAGAGACTGACCTCTCAATCACTCACTGTACAATTTCATGCAAACCAGTACCCCTCCCCCATTGGTAGATTGTACAGGAGAAAGGACTTTGATCAGCTGTGATGAGGGATAGTAGGGGAGAAGAGTGGAGTCTTTAGTTTCCCTTCTCTAATCAAGTTGGTGCCTCAAGTTCAGGAAAGCAGAGTTGGAACAGCCCTCATTTGTGTAGGTTAGTGACAACTTTGCTATTTATTGTTAAAGAAGCTGAATAATGGTGTACCAGATGGTCCACAGAAATAGCTTTTGAAATAACATTCAAAAAGAATACAAGAGCCAACACCTACATTCCCTACAAGCAAAAAAGGAAGCTGCCTACATGAAATTAAGTTATTTGACTACACTTAAAGTAGAGGCGATATTGAACTCAATTTGGAAGAGGTGAGTCCAGTCTCAAAATGCAGGGCCATGATCCAAAGGAACCAGAATAGTTGAGAAAACTGTTTATTGGTGGTCGGAGCTTTGAAACTACAGATGATAGCTTAAGAGAACATTTTGAGAAATGGGGCACACTTACAGATTATGTGGTGATGAGAAACCCCCAAATAAAACGTTCCAGGGGCTTTGGTTTTGTGACTAACTCTTGTGTTGAAGAGGTGGATGCAGCAATGTGTGCTCAACCACACAAGGTCGATGCCCATCTAACAGTGAAGAAAATTTTTGTTGGTGGTATTAAAGAAGATACAGGGAAGCAGCTGCATAGCACAGGGAGATCAGCTCGGTGCTCTGTGACCACCTAGAGGGGTGGGATAGGGAGGGTGGGAGGGAGACGCAAGAGGGAGGAGATATGGGGATATATGTATACATATAGCTGATTCACTTTGTTATACCGCCGAAACTAGCACAACATTGTAAAGCAATTATACTCCAATAAAGATGTTAGAAAAAAAAGATACAGAAGAATATAATTTGAGAGACTACTTTGAAAAGTATGGCAAGATTGAAACCATAGAAGTTATGGAAGACAGGCAGAGTGGAAAAAAGAGAAGATTTTCTTTTGTAACTTTTGATGATCATGATACAGTTGATAAAATTATTGTTCAGAAGTACTGCACTATTAATGGGGATAAGTGTAAAGTGCAAAAGGCCCCTTTCTAAACAAGAAATGCAGTCTGTTGGATCACAGAGAGGTCGTAGGGGTGGATCTGGCAACTTTATGTGTGGTGGAGGAAACTTTGGAGGTGGTGTAGGTAACTTTGGCTGTGGTGGAAACTTTGGTGGAAGAGGAGGCTGGTGGTGGTAGACCTGGATATGGAAACCAAGGTGGTGGATATGGAGGCAGTGGTGGAGGATATGATGGTTACAATGAAGGAGGAAGTTTTGGAGGTAACTATGGTGGTGTTGGGAACTATAATGATTTTGGAAATTATAGTGGACAACAGCAATCAAATTATGGACCCATAAAGGGGGACAGTTTTGGTGGAAGAAGTTTGGGCAGTCCCTATGGTGGTGGTTATGGATCTGGTGGTGGAAGTGGTGGATGGTAGCAGAAGGTTCTAAAAACTCAGAAGAAAAGGGCTACATTTCTTAGCAGGAGAGAGAGCAAGGAGTTGTCAAAAAAACTGCAGGTTACTTTGAGACAGTCGTCCCCAAAGCATTAGAGCAACTGTAAAAATCTGCCACAGAAGGAATGATGATCCATAGTTAGAAAAGGTACTGCAGCTTAACAGGAAACCCTTCTTGTTCAGGACTGTCACAGACACAGTTTGCAAAAAATGCAGCTATTTATTAATGCAATGTAGTGTCAATGAGATGTACATTCCTGAGGTCTTTTATCTGTTGTAGCTTTGTCATTTTCTTTTCATTATATCAGGTATATTGCCCTGTAAAAAATTAAGGAATTTTTAACTTTTCAAAACAATAAAAATAAAGTAAGGGCATTCCCTGTTACAGATATCTTTGTAACTGGCAGATTAATTCATAAGTAATCCCAAATTTAGACATTATGATCAATCAAATCTACAGCCATATCTAGATGTTTCTGCTTTAACAACAATGGAAGGAAATTCTTTTTATTTTTTGAAATTTGTAATTAAATAAATTAATACACAGAATTATGTCATGGGTAAACTATAAACAAAATTACCAGATACTTATCTGATTTATAGATGGTCTGCTAGGCTTAAGTTGATTCTATTGTGTTTGGATTCCTAACGATATCTAGTACACTGGCTTACCTATATAGATGACTATTGAATTAAAGAATGAACATGGACAGCTAACAGATTACAATACCTATATTTCTTCAGTAGAATATGATTCTTGGTTAACCACTAATGCCGTTTTGCAAGGGACAGCTAAATTCTAGCCCTCAGTGGCTAGGCTCAAATGATAGACTAAATGTCCAAAGAAAACCTTCTAGTACAACACAAGTTAATATGCTAAATAAAACATTTAAAATGTTTAAAATTTATAGCAAAGCTGTTGAGAAGTAAAGGATTCCTTCAGAGGCCAGAAATAAGAAAATAAGAGCCAACAGAGCCAACAGTGCTTGTTCAAACACTGGAGGCAACTTTTGCCCTACTGGTACTTGCTGAGGCTTTCTGGCTGAGAGCTGAGCTTCCCAGCCAGTGTGAAAATCCTGTCAACCCTTGGGGTGATCAGCTGGACTTGGGGCAGCTACAGCTTCCACTAGGCTAATCACCTCCATCCAGATACGGCCTCTTCCAGGACTGAGGAGGACTGCTCAGGCACAGTGAGTGGGTGGGCTCACAGTCCTTCCAGAGGACAAGCCCTATAATGTCAGCTGCCCCTCAGCACTGCCTGAACTCACTGAGTACAGCCCAACAGGAGCTCTACAACCTGACATCAACTCCGTCAGCCAACTGCAGATGGACCATCGTGGACAGCAGTTCAGCCTGTGGAACTGTTGTAGGAGGTCATGATCCTGGTGCCCAAGGAGCCCCACCAAGACGCAGCTACTTGAGAGTTTTGAAGCTGGGAAACTAGGCAGGGTCTTCTAGAATACAAAGCTCCATGAGGTGCATCTCATCCATCTTTACTCATGGAGGGTATTTTAGTTTCCCAGGGCAGCCATGACACATGATCACAAACTGAGTGGCTGAAAACAACAGAAACTTATTCTCTCACAGTCCTGGAGGCTGGAAGTCTGAAATCAGTTGGCAGGACCATGTTCCCTCTGAAGCCTCTAGGAAAAGACTCCTTCCTTGCCTCTTCCTAGTTTCTGGTGGCTCCCAGCAATCCTTAGCATACTTTGACTTGTAACTACATCATTCTAATCTCTGCCTCCATAGTCATATGGCCTTCTTCTCCGTGCATCTGTGTCTCTCTGTGTCCTCTCTTCTTGTCAGGACACCAGTCATTGGATTTAGTGCCCACCCTAATCCAGTATGACCTCATCTTAATTAGTTGCATCTGCAAAGACCCTAGGTCCAAATAAGTTCACATAATGATGTTCCTGGTGGGCATGGACTTTCAGGGGGAGCGCTTATTCAACCCACTACAGAATATATTTCTGTCTATCTGTGGCTGATGTGCCCTTTTAGCGACATATCACTAGTATCTTTTCAAAGTGACTGCTATGATAATGCCTGAGCAGTTTACAAATTAGAGAAACGTTCAGTTGAATTGCATATAGCCATTTCAGGCAAAAAGGAAATATGATTAAACAATTTGAAAATATTTTGTTTAGAAATTTTCTATTTAATATCTTAATGTAAGGTATAATGTATAATCTTAGTGTATACAATTTAACAACCCACATATCCATCAATAAGAGAATAGATATAAAAATTGAGATCAAACAATAGATTAAATACAACAATAAAAATAAACAAAACACAGCTTTAGACGACAACACAGGTTAATCTCAAAGCCATAATGTTGAGCCAAAAAGGGCAGGTCACAGAAGCATACACGTAGATGTGATTCAGTTCATATGAAGTTCAGAAGCTCATGAAATTAAGTGATTTATTATTTAAGGATACATACATATGCGGTATAACCATAAAGAAAAGCAAGGGAATTAATACAACAGTATTCAGGATAGTGGTTACCTCCGAAAGGCAAGAGGTGATAGGATTAGGAAGGGACCCATGACATAGGGAAATTCAGAGGTATTGTTATGTTCTATTTCTCAAACTGGGTGGAGGGTACATTGCTGTTCATTTTATTATTTTTTACTGTACATTTACATTATATGCACTCTTCCATGTATGTTTCAGAATGTAAAAGCCAACCTAAGGAAGGGCGTCATGCATCCAGTGAGAGCTTTGTGTTTATTTTTTTTTAATATCCTCCATAGCTGATTCAACATAGAGAGTGTCTTGATATTATTTATGAGAATAAAGGATAAATATAAGTGAAAATAGAATCATGAGAGTTTACTGACACCATGACTCTGGGATTTAGAGAAGTCCCACTAAATCCAGTTACCATCTCTTTGAGATGCTGAGCAGTGGCTGCCAACTAGAAATAGCACAAGGAAATTAATGGAGGGGGGGCGGTGGGACTTCAGAGGGATTAGCCAAAGGTATGTTGCACCACTTCCTGTTACTCACTGCACAAGTCCAGAACTTCTCGAGCTTTGCCCCATCAGTTGCCCAAGTTGTCCATTGTTGGAAGAGTGGGGCAGAATAGCCAAAGACAGAGAAAGACCAGTTTGAAGGGAAACTATCCACAGCACCTTTAAAAATAACTCTGGTCAAAACTTGCAACCAATAGATAAATAAGTCCTGGAGATCTAACGTACAGTATAGTGAACATAGACAACAATATTGTATTATAATCATCAAACTTGCTAAGAGACTAGATCTTAATTATTCCCACCACAAAAAAAGAAATAATAATTGTGTGACCTGATAGAGGTGCCAACTGATGCTACAATGGCAATCATATTACAATCTATAATCATATTATGTGTATCAAATCAACATATTGTACACCTTAAACTTATACAATGTTATATGTCAAATATCTTTCAATTAAATAAACAAAACTCTAGTCAGACTAGCACAGAGGGTCAGAGTCAAAGGAATCTATTGTTCCTTCTCTTGGTGTCAGGCTTCCTTATGGGGTGGGGGAGGCAGGTGTGGGAGAATTATTAAAAAAAAAAAAGTTATATCTCAAAATAATTCATGTTGTCTAACAAAACAGTGAAGATAAATTAAAAACATCTATCTGCCTACCAACAATGCTGTTACCACAGACTCACCCCCCAGCCAATCTCCATAGCCCTATTATACACATTTATTAATTTCATGCAACTGGTAGCAATTCACGATAGTGACATGAAAAAATCTGGTACCAGAGTAGAAACGTATGCTCACAAACCTTATTTAAAATCAAACTTTCTCATAGCTTGGTTTCCATTCAGCTCAACCTAATTTCTCTCAGGACCTGGGCCAGCAATCATACTAATTTGCATGACCACCACTGTTTAAACAGCCCCCTTAGTTTTCGATGAATGACCTTCTGTGTACTATCAGACTTTTGATGCATAAATCAACTACCCTTATTCTCGTAGGCCTGGGGCAAGGGTGGAGAAGACTGACTGTAGCTACAAAGCTGCATAACTAAAAGACAAAGGCATTAAAAGCAACCCTCCAAAAAGGAAAACAAAACTAGTGAAATGAGGCATACAGTAGGCCCTACTCAAAGCAAGAATATGTGCATGCAACTTTTTGATTGAGCTGCTGTATCTAGGCAGCAATATTTTTGTCTGTAGTTGGGCTACTACCCTTTCCGGCCTGATACCATTGTCCTAAAGGTCAATAATCATTTATTTATGCTGATTGAAAAGGAGTCTCAAGGCAAAAAGGTAGCTGTACTTGAGCAATTTACATTCTAAGGGGGAAAACATGAGACAAACCAAAGGGCCTTCCAGCCACTCACAGCCTTGGCAACTTAAAACATTAAGTATTTTTACTAAGGACCTACTGTATAGCAAAGAGAACTCTACTCAGTACTCTATACAGTGAATATGGAATTGGGTGGAGAAATGGAATCCACATGTATGGAGAGCATTATATGAGTATGTAGAGGATGTCAAATATTTTACCTTCTCGTGTCAAATTTTCTAACTGCATTTCATTTAACCACCACTAAGAGAGGTTCTCCTTGCTGAATTTTAAGAAATCAAGTGAAGAGTTGCCTCATCAACTTCTAGGGAGTGGAAACATTCAGAACTCATGCTGTCAGAGCAAAATAACTATTATGTTTCCTCCATAAAGCTAAATTAAATTATTAAGTCAGCAATTTTCAAATTGTGGACTCTGAAGACCCAGGGCTCTAAAAGGCATCAGTGGGGAGTCCTTAAAAAGCACACACAGTAATCATATAAGACATTTAAATTAGAACAGCCTCTGTTTCTCCAACACAACTCTACAGTAAGAAACTTTAAGAAGTTTCTTCCTTAAAACAAGAAACAAAAACACAACAACTAAATCTAAGGCAAAAGGATACCATAACTTGAGAGTGTGTAATGGATTAGGCAGTGACTCCACAGGATCCTGTCCTAGGAGTAAATGGTACTTACATCAGACTTGCTTTCAAAAATAATTGGGGGAAAGGGTAGAGATAATGAAAGGTTTGAGTCTACTTAGTGTTGGCTACATCTCAAGTGCTGTATGTTTTGCTATATAGTCTCTCAGATTGCAAGGCCACTTTCAATTCCAAATAGCATTTCCTCTAGATTCAGAAAAGTAGACCTGCTTCTTCCATAGTCTGTGTCTGAGCCCTGAGAAGATTGACAATCACCATAAAATATTACTAAAAATATTTTAGATTTGGCAAATTTAACCACATTTTTGCCTTCTGAATGGTTTCTCTGAATTTAAGTCTGAGGACATTTCAAGGAAAATTTAATTTTCACCTCTCTGATTAACTTGCACTTCATTTTTCATAATATTTTCTAAGATCTACTTTATAGCCAAAAAGAGAAATCAGCCTTTGGGTCTGTGAACGAGTAAACCATATTTTCCACAAAATAAGTGAACTAAAGTTAATTAAATGGTAACATGTTTTCAAACGCAAAACTCTTATAGAATTGATACTTTGCAAACCCTTATACTCATTCAGCTCATTTAAAGATCACCTATAGTGTACAAAGCCTTACACTACATAGTGGGTTGGTATAGAAAAATGAACAAAAAAATTGCCCTTGCTGTCACAAAGCTTCCTACCTCCTGGGGAAGGCCAGTGATACCAAACTAAAACAAAATGTAATAAATATGAAGGAAATGGGATTCAAAAAGTACAATAGGAGGTGCAAAGTATGAAACTGCCAATCACAATTGGGAGTGCCAATTTACAAGGACGGTTTCTTGGAGAAAATACCAATCTATTTGGGCCTCAAAGGATGTGTGGAGTTTTAACAGTAAAACAGGGAATGAAAGGCATCGCATGCAGTGACTAACATGACCAAAAACAAAGTGTGAGAATATATTTTGTACTGGAGGATGTAAAAAAATCTATTGGTGTGGCAGGAGTGAAGCTTACTTGGCCAAGAGGAAGATGTGGTAATAAAAATGTTGAAGTGGTAGTTTGGACCAGATTATAAAAGACCTTGAATGCCTTGCTGAGGAATTCGAACTTTTTAATTTAAATAATAGAATCATAGATGAAGATGGTGGAGTAGGAGGACATGGAGCTCCCTCCCACCACAAACACATCAAAAATATATCTACATGTGGAATAATTCTCCCAGAAAACTAACCGGAAACCATCAGAAGAACTAAACAATCAAAGCTGCAAGAAAGATCTTCATGTAACTGGGTAGGACAGAAAAGAGGCATCGGGTCGGGAGCTGCACCCCAGGGAAGGGTCTGTAAGGAAGAGAAGGTTCACATGGGTGGACCCTCACCCTGGGGCGCCAACATGTCAAGCCACAATCTGGACATCACAGTCTTGGGATCCTGTGTGGAGGAGACAAGCCCCCGTGGCTGCTGGGAGAATCACTGGGACAGAGAGAAGGGCTGGTGAAGCCTAGACTCCACTTGTGAGGAGTGTGTGCATGCTGGCTTGCCGACAATCAAGGCAGAGAGAGCCTTGCACAGACAGCAGCCGACTCACTGCACATCCCAGTCTGAACAGGGTGAACACCTGAGGCCCACTCACTCCACACCACAGCCTGCTGTAAGATCTGGGCCAACTGAGAGCCCTGGGAAAAGATGCAGTCTAGTCATGCAGAGACAGACCAGGGGTTCTGGACTGTGATCTGGGTGGGGCATCAGTGGCCAGTGTCAGTGCCCACAGGAGCACACAGTGGTTCTTCTCCCAGCAACAGTACCCCGGCTCCACCCTCCCACTCCACGCTGCAGCTTAGTGCTGGATCTGGGGAAAATAGGTGCTGGGTCAAAACTGCCACAGAGGCAGCCCAGATCTCTGGCAGAAGCACAGCCACCTCAATTGCTACAGCCACAGTGCCTCAACCCCCAGCCCCAGCCTACTCCACACCACAGCTTTGCACCAGATCTGGGACAGGCACAACAGAGGAAGGGATGCAACCTTGGGCTGCTTCTGAACAGAGCCACAGACGCCTACACAAGCAGTGCATAGGTTCTCTGTGAGCGCAAGGGCCTCACGTGCTACAGCAATCGCCTCCTTTGGGGCAGAGCATGCACTCAAGGGCAACAGAGCCTGATCAAGCCAACCCTCAGGGCTTCGTTCCAACAACTGGGGAGCAGACCCTGCCCCTGACAGGGCAGCAACAGCCAAGGAGCAGGGAGCAAGTCCCGTCTCACACCCTGCTGAGGCTCTAGACCCTCCCTATCAAGGGAATAACAGCACACGCTGAGAAAAGAGCCAAAGTAGGATAAACTGACTCTTTTGATGTGTACTCAAAGGGATGTATAGGAGGGCAGGGGCAGAAGTCTAGAATGAGTCTTAGGCCTCTCCATGGCCATTATGTAAGATAGAGACAACCAGAGATTAGCAGAATTGAAGGAAAACATCACGACTTAGATTTGGAGCGCTTGAGTTCCAGGTGCTAGGTAGATATCCATGGAGGAATGGCAAAAATACAGTTGATGAGCGGGTCTACTCCTCAGAAAAAAGACCAAAATAGAGCCATAGGTTTGGACAGGGCAAGGTTAAGGTATATGGGCATGATAACTAGACTAAAGTTTGGTGCACCTCTTTATTTTTTTTTAACATGACTATTTTCTTCCAGGTTTATTGAGATACAATTGACATGTAGCATTGTGTAAATTGAAGGTGTACAACGTGACAATTTGATATACAGACAGACTGTGAAATAATTACCACATATGATTAGTTAACACATCCATCACTTCACATAGTTAACTTCTTTTCTGGTGCACCTGTTTGGACTGATATTCTTTCAATACCTGGTTGTATTAGTTTGCTGGAGCTGCCATGACAAAGTACTACAGACTGGGTGCCTTAAAAAAATAGAAATTTATTTTCTCACAGTTCTGGAGACTAGAAGTCCAAGATTAAGGTTTCAACTGTTTTGATGCCTTCTGAGGCTTCTCCCCTTGGTTTGTAGATGGCCAACTTCCCCCTGTGTCTGAATACTGTCTTTCCTCTGTACATTTCTGTGTCCAAATTTTTTATTCTTAATAAGGGCAGCAGTAATATTGGATTAGGACTCACCTTAATGACATCATTTTAACTTAATTGCCTCTTTAAAGATCCTATCTCCAAATATATCACATTCTGAGGTACTAGGATTAGGACTTCAACATAGGCATTTTTTGGCGGGGATGGGGGAGTGGGGGGAGGACATAATTCAGCCCATAGTCAGTATTATTGAAAGGAAAGATGGAGCACTGTGTAGGAAAGGGTGGAGAAGGAAAATCACAGGTGACAAATCAGTAATTCAGCTTATCTTTTTGTTGTATACCTTGCTCAGCAAAACAGAAGTACTAAAGATCACCCCCACCCTCTCTACATGGTAGTTTAAAATCATCTGTTGGTAATTGAGCATGATGGATAGTGTGAAGATCATAATATACTGAATCTGACATATATGTATATGACTATAAGGCACATGAACTGTCTACCAGATATTCAGGCACACTACACAGCCAGAATAATAAAAGCAACACACAAATAGACCAATGGAATAAAATGCAGAACCTAGAAACACATTTGCATAAATGGGAAGTTGATATATGATAAAGGTGGCATCACCAGGGCTTCCCTGGTGGCGCAGTGGTTGAGGGTCCGCCTGCCGATGCAGGGGACACGGGTTCGTGCCCCGGTCCGGGAAGATCCCACATGCTGCGGAGCCGCTGGGCCCGTGAGCCATGGCCGCTGAGCCTGCGCGTCTGGAGCCTGTGCTCTGCAACGGGAGAGGCCACAATAGTGAGAGGCCCGCGTACCGCAAAAAAAAAAAAAGGTGGCATCACAAATCAGTGATGATTTTTAGGAAGGTTCATGGTAAACTGGCTTATTCTATGGAGAAAAAATGAATCTGTATGATATACAGAAGTGAATTCTAGATGGTTTATAAAACTTACCTGTGAAAGGTAATACTGTATAGTTAATAGAAGAAACTGTTGGCTCTTTGCAGCCAGCACAGATTGATGGGCATTTCTGGAGACAACTGGATTAGTCCTGTTTTAAACTACCATTAAACCTCGTGTGTGTGCTGTGCTTGCTGCTGGGACTCTGACCGAGGCAGTAATTGGTACCAGGTATGGGGGCGTGACAAATAGATCCTCAAAATGGGATTCTGGGATTGAGTTGCTCCTATTTGAAGAGTGCACAGAGTGCCAGAGGAATAGAAAACACCTGTAATCCACAGCATAGCATCAGGGTCACTCAGATTATCACCAATTGTGGCCTTGAGTGAAGATAGAGACCAAGGCGCTGTCAGGTAGCGGCTGTGGTAATATTAGTGATTACCAAGATGTTGGAGGTGGGGTGGGGGAATGACTACTTACAGCTGCTCTGGAGAGTGTATGTAAAGAAAAAGATAAACATAAAGTCTTCAATTTCCAACCCAAGGCAGTTGTAGAGAACCAGAAAGCCTCTATGGTGCCATATAATTTCCTCATCTCATGTAGCTGAAAGGCAGACTTGGCTGAGAATCAGGCCAGGGCTTGACTGTAAGAGTTGGAATTGCTATTTCATTTAAATATACCAGGCACCAGGTCTCTTTTGCTAACATGGGAGACTAGTTGGGAAGGAGTAGGGCTCTCATGATCGGGGTGGGATATTTGGACAAACACAGGCAATAGCTTTAAATACCCACTTATCTCTGTATCATTCTCACAGGGACCTTGATTGAATTGGTATCCCACAAAACATCACCCCAGTCCATTTTCTGGGGACAGTATACTAATTGGATCTGATGAGTGGGAAAAGGCAAGGATCTCAAAGCCTTAATAAGATATGTGTGCCAGAGAGGGGACGTAAAGAAAGTTCACAGCTCTGCCCCATGGGGAAGTTTCTGTGAGTTCAGTGTTCTGGAGCATATTGGGATATTTTTTCTAAAGAAGAGACATACTGATGCACCTTGAGCCTTTCTCTATGAAGATAAAGGTACAAACAACACCTGGTGGACCTTCTTGGACTTTAGAGGCAACATATATTTGTGTTACTCTGATACTAATAACACTAGAACAAAACAGAAAGAAAAGTATAAATGCATAAACATTAAAAAGGGTGATGGTGGACAGGATATGTGTTTAACCCATTTGTAGACTGATAATAATAACCAGAAAAGTTGCTACATTCTCTATTGGTTGGTTAGTTGTTATACATTTGTGTATAGTCCTCAGGATGAACTTAAGTATGTACACCTGTGTGTGTGTGCGCGCGCGCGCGCGCGCGCGCGCGCGAGAGAGAGAGAGAGAGAGAGAGAGAGAGAGAGAGAGAGAAAGAATGACAGAATGTATTTTTTAGGTAAATTATTTCAAAATACTGAAACTTTCAGTACATTGATCTCCCTGAATTGAGCCTTCCTTAAGTGCTTTAAGACCTTGCTATTTGAAGTGAGGTCCTCAATCACAGGGATCAGCATCACCTGGGAACTTTAAATGGCGACTCTGAGGCCTACCTAGGGTCTCAGAATCAGAATTCTGCGCCCAGTCTTAGGCCCACCCAGACTGGATCAGAATCTGCATTCTAACAAAATGGCCAGGTGATTTTTATACAAACTAAAAACTTAGAAGCCTCACCCTAAAGTATGTGTTTATTTTGGAAGATGCATCAGACATTGGGGAAGCCTGGGTTGCATCCTCACTAGCTTCAGGGGTACTGGTATCATATAAGAAATTTCCACTTGTCACTTTAAGCAAAGCCTTGGGCCTTCAGCTGTGTGCTTTTCCATGAAACCTTTGGACTAAAAGAAAAGGAAAACTGAATGAGAACCCTTGATAACTACTACAGATACTATTCATAGGTTTATCATCTTTGCAGTTTGTCTCCAAAAGATTCTAGTTCTCCACAAAACTCTTGTCTTTTCTTGTCTCAAAACACATATATTAGGCTGAAAGCCCACCCAGAAAGTATTTGCAGATCAAGTGCCTTTGGGTCTTCACATGTTGTCTTTGTCTACAGCTCTCTTTCCACAACCCCTCCTTGCTCTTCTGCTGGCTAACTCCTACTAGAGCCTCTGGTCCCAGTCTTATCTTCTGAGGACTATTCCCTGACCTCCCCTCCTCACCCCACCCCACCCCATCGCACCCTCGGCACTCAGCTAGCAGCCCTTCCTGGGAACCTCCAGGTCATGCTTCTATTCTAGAATGGGGCACACTGAAGTGAAATTGCCTAAAAGCTCTGTGAGGGTGAGATGGCAATCTCTGTGTAACTACAGCACATACACCTACCCTGTCGCTTCTCAGGTGCCTATTTTACTTGCTAGGTGAAGGAATGATACATACAGGAAAATCTGTACCCAAGACCATATAGCTGGGATTAGAGCCAAGTTCTGACTAAGCCTCCAAACCCCGTGGGTACTACCCCACGGTGCCTCTAGGTAACCTCCTAAATAACCAGAGTAAAAGGATTTCAAAGCAGAGATTGTGACATATAATCATCATGTTTATTTTACGCAGAAAGTGCATATTTTTACATATATAATCATGTTAGCATCACCATGCAGAGCTCCAGTACCGCCAAGTAAAGAGTAGTGAGAAATACATTAGGAAGAAAAGCTGTCCTTAGAATAAAATAGTTGTAAGGAAATAATTATCAGACACAATAAGTGCTTTGAAAGAAAATTCAAATATATATTGTAGTCTTCCTTTATTGCAAAAAAAAGTAGTCTAATTTTCACTCTCTTCAGTCACTTAAATTCTTAAATTTATTTTCAGAAATGAGTGATTGTTTAGTTGTGACAGTTGTGACACTTGATCCCTTAAGAGTTCTTCCATTTTCTGTTTGAATTTGTTAATTATGGTAGCCTGAAGGCTGAAAATTATTTCTCTCTTACCCTGGCACACCTTTCTTTTCTTTCCTTCTCTCTCTCCCTTTTTTTTAAGTATAAATGAAACTCTAACCCAGTTAGTTCTTCTTGGTCTGATTGCCAGACTTTCCAGTAATCACATCTGAGTTTTTTCCAACATGTGGGCAATTTTCATTATTTCGATCCAGCAGTGACCTTTGGAATTCCGGAATCATTTTCCCTCCCCTTCCTGGTGCCCCCAGGAGACTTAGAAGCACAAACACCTGAGGTACCTCTGGGCATCTTCACATCTGTTGGCATAGAAGATGAAGGCCACTGTGTGGTAGATTTTCAACAACAGGTGTTGAGCTTGGGGAAGAGTTCCTTGGTTTTTGAGGGCTGGGCAGAAGCAGTACTTGATCCTTAGTTTCCAGGCTCTTTGGAAACACTTAGAAAACAAAGTTAATCTGTTTATACAAAGCTCACATTGAGAAACCACAGTATGCAATTGCTAAGCAAAAGTAGGCAGGTTTTTGGTTTCAAAGTTCTACATTTTGTATCAATTTTCTATGCAGAGCAACTCAGTCTTTCTGTCTGGGGTTATGCCTCCTTGATGCATGTTGAATCCATGAAATATTATGTTTTCAAGGAGTACCTTATTGTTCTTATGCCCAGTTTTCAACAGTGCATACAAAGTTGAAATTTTTTCCAAGATGAATTAGCCCAGTGGAAGTTTTTCACTAGGAACAATGCAAAAGAGTACCATCTATATTATCTGCCTTATGAAAGTACCATCTATATTATCTGCCTTATGAAAGTACCATCTATATTATCTGCCTTATGAAAGTCTCTGGAATCACTGCTTTTCTTTGTTCACTGGTAGTAAAGACTCTAAAGTACAGAAACAATAGAAACACTGTGTCTAACTCAAAATATCACTGAAATCCCATTTTAGGAAAATCTGTTCCTTGCAGATTTTCTCTGAAAAGTACAAAGTGTCGCTTGGTGTGCAGTTATCTGCCAGTGTAAATGGTATAAATGGATGATTACTTAAACACGGCTTCTTTTAGAAGAGAGTTCGAGGACTTCACAAAAGCACCAAGTTGTGCTTGCCATCCAGGTGAGCCTCTTGAAGGTAAATAATTTGACTTAAAGGATTGTTAGAAACTTTTGTTATCTCCTTATCTGGGCAATAATTACTATATCTCTAATCTGCTTTTTTAAGATCGGTTGGGGTTTGATTCCTTCCAAATATCTTAAAATCAGGAATTATTTAATGGGAATGGAAAGGTAGCTGAGCGTGTCAAAGATAAGTGGTCATCTTTATCTAAACACCAAGTATTACCTTTCCTATCCTGTAGCATGAAGCTGACCGCAATCTGCCTCTGAGGCCTTGCAGTAAATGTGTTTTAAATATCCCATAGATTTGGAATTTTGGAGCAATGTTCATCTCAGAACATCACGTTCAGAAGAGCCTAATGATCTTGAAGAGATGAGTTCCAACTCAGATATTCTGTAGTACTATAATCAGTCAGGTAGTCCTTTCATTGGGCACCACCAGATCCTTTTGCAGATTATGAGCTTTCACTGACTTCCAAGTAGTGAAACAATCTTTGTCCTGTTGGGTTACCCTTTTAAGATAGGCTTCTGATGCCTGTGGACTAAACATTCCTCTTACAGTACCACATTCTTGCTTCTGCTTTCAAGTATGCAAGTGCCTACGTACTGCTCATTCTCAAGTTTATATCAGATTTCAGTAGGCATTTGCCTCGGAGGTTTTGCAGACCTTTGTGATCGGACTTATTTTTCTCACTTAGTGAAAATTTGCTGTTAATAGACCAAAGTGTCAGAAAATTCAGAGTATTTTATTCCTCTTAGTCGGGGTTTAGCTCACCCTGCCAGCTACCAAGCAAGGACATTCCACTGCTGGAGAGGTAGACCAGGTAGGAATGTGGGTGTCTTAGCAGAAATCCAACCCCACTAGAGGAAAAAAAAATTCAAAGGAAGTGTCCTGGTGATGGGTCCATGGTCCAAAGACAAAGACCATGCCATAGACATGTAGGCAAGCCAATCCAAAAGCCATAATTGCATCTTCCAGTTGGCATTCAGATGGAACCATGTATTTACAAATTGTTTCCCAAATATTTTTCTTAGCTTTGATTCACCATTGTTTTGTCAGGAGTGCTCCTTTCTATTTCACAGAAGGGGAAAGTTGCACCAAGAGAGATTACCAGACTGGCATAAGATAGTTTATCCCCTCTGTCAGTTCAATGTCGACATGAGTTTTCTCCTCTTTCCTAACCTAACTGAGCCAAATGGCCTTTACTTCTCTGTTATTCCCACTGTTGCTGGATCTTTGTAATAAAAGTGAATCTGTTTCAACTAAGGGTGTAATTCCAGACCTACTGGCAGGCCTGAGGCAGAAGAAATAACAAAGACCTACTAATGATGAGGGAAATTACTAGAATTTCCATGGAATAGAGGTATCACTAACAAATAACACATCTTGCCTCAAGGAGTCAAGAGACTACTAGATTCCTTTTATTATTTTAATTTTTTACTATAATAATTCATCATCAGTTACCTACTAGCAGAGAGTACATTTACTTTTACTCAAAATATCACCATCCCCAACTTTGCAAAAATAACCTTTTCAGAGTAAAAAACACTGGCAGTATTTTCCAAAGATGGCCATCCCAATATCTCTGTTCCCACAAGATCTTCTAAACCTTACCACTCCCATTTCAAGAAGTGGAATCTAATTATCCTCTTTCCTTGTAACCAATGAAATGTGGTAGAAGTCTGTGTGACTCTGAACCTAGGTCCGAAAAAAAAACTGTTATATCTTCCACCTTGTTGGACGGAACACTCATACTGAGTCCTAAGCAACCACGTACACAGTCGGACTGCCATTCGGCCACCATACTGTGAGGAAGCCTAACTTAGCCCACCAGAAGAGGCCACATGGAGGAGCCCTGACACTATGTGAAGACAATAGATAGATGGAGAGATGGGAAGATAGAGAGATAGATAGGAAGAGATATGCCAGGCCAGCCAGCAACTGCTCCAGACCATTATTTCAGCACCAACTACTAGTTATTTATAACCGTGTAAAAGACTGCAAGCTAGATCCACCTAGCTGAGCCCATGCCAAGTTTGTGACCCACAGAAACTATGAGATTATGTTATGATTGTTGTTGTTTTAAGCCACTGACTTCCTGGGGTGATTTGTTATGCCGCAATAATAACCAAAACAGATACCATTCTATAAAGAAGAAGAGACTGCCTATGAATTTATTTCTCTGAGACTTCTGTAATCACCAAGATAGGAATTGAAGGGATGATGGACTAACCACCATCCATAACACTCACTTCCTTTTGCTCCTTTAACTAGAATTAGTTTCATAGAAAAATTGGGAGGTAATATGGCTTAATAACCTACACACACATCTTACAGCACCAGGTTTTGCCAGCTTATACTCATCTGACAGCATTGTCTTCAAGATAGGCAATGCCTCTCTGGATCTAGAACTAATTTGAATTATACTATGTACATTCCCTCCATCCCTAGAAATTCTGTCACTCTCTGGATGCAAGAACAAAATAGCATCACGTCATCTCTCAATAGTTAGCAATAAGCTTTGCAAAATATTTTTCTTGTTGCCCTTGTTTTACTTATTTTGAAATGTATTTATTTTTATGTAAAGCTGAAAGTATTGACACATGCTGTACCTTTCCTTTAGAAAAAGTGCATTTGCTTGACATGGCAGCTGTGCACGTACAGCTGACGTGTTCTACTGGTGCAAACGGATAATTTCTACATTTCACAGATCCTGCCTTCTCACTAATTTGGCAAAGTGGGTGTTTGGGATTGCTTCTTTTTATTTATTTTATTTTTTTATTTTTATTTTTTGGCACTTTGCAAAGCTTGAGTGTAAGGAGAGAGAGGAAATAATACCAAGCTGATTTTGAAAAAGCAAACCTGCAAAGAATCTGCTGTTAGATATTCTGCTGTGCTGGGTGGTTGTGCTCTAATTAAGTGTTATAAGTTAGAGACATCCAGGTTTATGGCAACTAAAATTACAGCCAGTAACTTTTACTTTTGCATTTTTCATGAAAACAATGAGAAATTGCTCTAGCACATGAACAGTCAGTCATGCCCTTAATAAAAGGTGGATGAGAGTGAGTGTTATCTACTTGAATATCACATTTATTTTAAACATCAAGTAGGCAACTCCATGGTTAAGAAGTGTAATGTTTCTCTGAATCATAAAAATGAAAAACTATGGCCCACTTCATTTTAACTAATTCATCCAAAGAGCTCTGGGAGTAGGAAGAAATTTTATTTTGTAGAAAATGGGAATTCTAAACACTGGTCACCTGCTTTAGAACATGACCACATGATTTTTTTGGTTACTTGATCACTTATTATTATGGGCTTTCTATAGGTTTTTATGATGATTATTATTCATAGTTCTTAAATAAAAATACCTCCATAGTTCTTGAATTTTCCCCATTTATGTTATTTGTGTCCTTTCAAAGCAGCTTAGTAATTTGTGTGTACTTAATACTCTTTCCTAGGTAATGAATGCATAACCTCTATACCAAGTAGGGCCTTATTCATCTCCTCTTTTGAAAACACTATCAGTAAAAACTACCCACATTCAATCTGCCTATGGTTTTGGCAGAGCTTGAAAACGTTATGACTCCAAGATACACCATTAGCTTAATATCTGATCTCATTAAGCTATGTTGCTTTCTAAGCATAATGTAAACAAAGTAGAATTATTAACAACTTCCCTGAGTCATACGGTGTAATTTATTTTTATAGCAGCTAGTTGTTACATGAGGATATGTCTTTACATAGCACTTGTATTTCATTGTGTCCTCTGTCTTAACTGTTCATGAAAAAAACAGTTCTGCTTTCAAACACACGAAAGAAGTAAGGAAAAGAACTGTAAAGTAAAAAACCTTATTTTACTTTCACATTTCCAATAGTATGAACAGATTTTTTAAAAATCCACAAGGCTGTATTTTAAAAAGGTGCTCTCCATTAATTTACTGTGTTTCTTATTTGGCATTAAATAGAAAACTAATTCAAAATTAAATTTCAACTCTATAAAATATATCATGATTACATATATATTTATTGCAAATTTCTACTTAGATAACGCTTTTAGAATATCAGTATTAGCAACTGAGCTTAGGGCTTGGATTATTAATTTACTTTCTTTCCCCAACCAAGCAAAATGAAAACCAACTCTTGTGGATGTAACCAATTTTGACTTAGGTTTTCTATAGCAAACTACTCCTGAGTTTGTCGTTTTACACCACTGGACTTTTCATTAACAGAACTTAAACTGGAGATGGTTCTGTGCTATGCCAAACAAAATGAGGCCCATTATGAACAGAAAATGTACCCCTCCCTTTTCGTTTTATTACTTTCACTTAGAGAGTGATTAAAAGTAAACAAAAACTTCAAAAAATCTACAATTAAAGTGTTCTTCATTTGGACAGCATGCTTTGTTGTTGACTTGGATGAAAAAGGACTTCTAAAAATATGTTATATCATTTGGCCAGGTTTATATATACTATAACTATAGACATAGATGTCTGAAATTTTCTGCAGACTTTGATTTCAGACTACATGCGGACTATAAGCAATTATGGAACTTAGCTTCCCTATGGTGACTTCAAGCAGGCTACACCTATTCAGGAGTAGGCACTCCAGTACCACGTGAGAGCTAGCACAATTCAGGAGAACGAGACTATGGAGCATTCAGTGAGGGACACTTGACTCGCTTTACATCATGCAATAAACAATAAATTAATATTCACAAAACAAGCAATGCCCAGGGAGGACTAAAAACACCTCCCTTGCCTCTTTTATGACATTTCTGATAACATTACTTGGATAGTGCCTTCCAGACAAAGACATTTTGGCAATGGTTACACTGGGACTATTTAAACAGAGCCATTTTTCAGCAACTAATTGCATTTCTTAGAGCAATATGAGTTGCCACCCACCCAGCACAAACCCCACTAAAAGCTTTCTTAGATTCCAAATAGGAAGTCACAGTCCTCAACCATCTGAACTTTGTGTTGTTGTATAACACCTACATTAACAACTTTGTTCCTGATATTATGACAATGAATGAAGCACACCTCTTATTTAACAAGATGAAAATCTTGAGATGAACAGTTGATTTCCCATTTACCTCCACGTTTCCATGAATATGTAACTAGCATTGCTATTTTTCTAAAATAAGGAATAGTTAATACAGAAATTTTATGCAAAGTTCTTTCAGAAATTGGTTCCCCCCACCACCCCACCGCAAAAGGTTCCCTGAGTTGCTGCCTTCTGTCCATTTTAAAAGCTGAGTTTGGCACCAAAAACGTTTAAGAAAATGACAGAAAAATAGCGTCATCAGCAACTTCAAAGTAAGGCCATAAAATTCAGAATTTGTTGCTAAAAATCTTCCAGGTCTAAACCACACATGGAGATATTTTTCCCCTCATTTCTCAAAGCAAAAAAAGCTGTGTTGAGGATCGCCCAGGTTTATTAATTTTGCAATTGATTATACTGATTGCATGAAGATTTCCATTGCAAAAATAGATTTTTAAGGACTAAAAATATGGCAGTTATGCAGGTTACTCATTTAAGCGAATAAGTAACTACAGGTTTTTTAAGTAGCAGACACTTAAAACTCAGGGAGTCATTTGCCCGCTTCTTTCACCTGCTTGAAATTTCTATTCATCATTTTGAATAAGAGAGTGGGGGAGGGAGGCAATGCATGTTAACTGGTAACAATCAAGACCCTTCGATGCAACAATTCAAAAATCTAAAATGATGATCTGTGGGAGCTTTACAGATAATTAAAATACAACATTGTCTTAATAAAGTACCTCCACGTAATTAAATAGAGCCTGATCCTCAGAAGGAGGAACAAAAAAATCCTCTAGGGGCTGAAAGGCCTTCAAAGACTCCAAAGGCGTTCTGAGGCTCAGCCAGAGCTTCCTCCCACCAGTACACTTCTCCTTCAGTGCCTCCAGTGGTTCTCAACAGGAAAGGGGGACTGGGCATTTTCAGTTGTCCCAACTGAAAATGAGGGGGTGCTCATGGCATTTAGTGCCAGGGGCCAGGGATGCCAAACAGGCCCATGAAAAAAAGATTGCTCTACCCCAAAAGCCCTGACTCCTTATCAAAAGAAGACCTTTTGTATTTGCTTTCATCTGCCCAGAATGCTCTTAGCTCTCACAACAAATTTGGTGAAGGGATGAATGAAATCTCCCTTGGATGCTAACTTTAACTGAATAAACAGACCTATTATCATCACAGTATAATGCAGAGTTTCTCAAACTGTCCTGATGTCCCACTGACACTTAAGTTCCATGAGGGCAGAGGTTCTTGCCTGTTTTGTTTGCTGATGGAGCCCTAGCGCCTAGAATGTGACTGATATATATTACATGTTTAATAAATACATGTTCAAAAATGATTGAGTCAAAAGGATCCAGTGGGATGACTCATAAAAACACAAATAATTGGGCTCAGCTTAGACCTGCTGAATGAGAAACTCCAGGGATCAAGCCAAATGGATCTGGGACAATACCTTGCTCTACCACTTAATTGCATGTCACCATAAGCAAGGCACCTCATCTCTCTGAGTCTGATTCATTCATTAAACAGATAGTTTAGGATGCCTACTGTGTTTCAGCTTTGTGCTACTGCTGTGGATATACTGATGGGCAAAACAATATAGCCCTTGCCTTCATGGAGTTCTTGGGTCCTTATCTTTAAAATAGGAATAAATAATATCAATGCCTAGGGTTAATGTGCAAGTCAAATGAGATAAAAATGTAAATTCAAAATTTAACACCAAAGCCTTAGTATGGAATTTGTTTCTTTACTGATGTCCTGTTTACATGTCAACAAAGGAAAAATCACCCCCACTCGGCACACAGCAAAGCTTTCTGAAAACAGTCTTTAACGTGTCTCTTACCCAAGCACCACCCTGTGTCAGAAGCCACCCAACTCTACTGTCAGTCAAGAAATCAGACCAGTGAGATATCCGTGTTATGAAACCTTTTGTCTTTTTCGCATTTTAAGTTTTCATTATTCAGGACTCCACATTTCAACTGAAGTGTGAAATTAGTACTTAATTGTCATTATCAACATTAATCATGGTGCTTTTTATTTGTAGAGTGCACTCACATACATCTCATACAATCGTAACAACTCATTTAAGATAGGCAGAGTTGATTTTATCTCATTTTATAGATGCTCAAAAAGTTGATGCTCTTTTGCCCACGGCATTATACTGGGAAGGAAAAACCTAGATCATGCACAGGTCTTTCTTCTGTTAGACTCTTAAAGAAAGTTACTCAGAGCAGAACAAATTCCTCTAAAGCCTTCCCTCTTAGTAGTATGATCCATGAACCAACAGGATCAGTATCACCTGGGAGTTTGTCAGAAATGCAGAATCTCAGGTTCCATCTCATCCAGTGGAATCAAAATTTGCCTTTTCACCAGACCACCCAGGTGATTTGTATGCATGTTAAAGTTTGAGATGCACCCTTCTAGGAAAAATAACTGTTTTACATGGAGCACACGTTGAATCATTTAATAACCCTTGGAATTCTTAACATGCTGAACTCAGCTTGTGACTAATACGTTGTATAATACCAGCTGATAAATAATCATTTTTCATGAGTAATCTGTAAATGGATGAGTGAATGAATGAATGCCTAAATACCACAATGAATTTTATAGTGTCTTCATTTTTTCTTGCAAAAGTACAATAAAGCATCAGGATGAATGTTCATTTTCCTGCTGTCAGTCATCTACTCACTCTTGAGTCCTCCAAGATTGTCCCTGGCTGGAGAGTTTGAAAATCCAAAATTTCATTTCTACAGTATGCATTCGAACACCTAATTACTTCCTTAAAACTCTGCATGTAGGATCAACTACCTTCTTATAGCCACTAGCAAGGCTTGAGAACCAGAGGCTGAAGGAACACTTGGACGTAAAAATAATTTATTTAGCAAATTTTTTTTGTACCTCTCCTCGTGTAAGGCACAGATTAGGCCCAGAGAAGACATGGAGAATTTTAACTCCTTCCTTAGTAGCACTGTGTGGGAATCAAAAATGAAATGGTATTGTCATTAACAAACTGACATTCTAAAATTTGAATAGTTGTATTATAAGGTACAATGTGATAAATTCCACCGGAAAAGAAAAGATCAAGCACCCTGGTCATTTAGAGGAAGGGGAGGCTGCCCATGCTCTGTGCAGGAGTTAGGAGGGCAAGCAGTTTTCAACAGGAAATGTGTTACTGAGCAGTATCCCTGCAAGCTGAGATGGATGGAGTTCAGGTGAGGCCCCAGGCCTAAGGAACAGCAGCTGAGTCTAATTGTCAGGAAGGAGGCTCAGTGACCACGGTATGAGCGTGTCTGGGGGAGAGGTGATTCCAAGGAGCTTTGATGGTAACAACTAAGGCTGTGTCTGGGCTCCTAGACCCTAACTCTAGAAGTGCAGTTGACTCTTGCAACGCCTCCTTCCACCACTGAGAGCTGCTGCTCTCATCCCTGCCTTGGTGAGGATTGGTTTGGGAACTGGAGCAGTTTGGAGACAGCTATGTGCTGATGGGGGAGATGCTAGAGGACCAAAGGCAAGATGAAGGAGCAGGGAAGTCGAGCTGATCTTACATTCCTAGTCAATGTGCACTTTCTAGAATGTAAATTCTCTAAGTCTCCTGCCTACAAAAGATCTTTAGAAAGCTGACCTTTGCCAAAGTCCTAGTAGAGCTACACACACAGAGGGTGTTGAAAAAACATCAGGTGGGAATGGCTCACAGTGTCAAGCAGCTGGCCCTCCTTTGTGCCTCCTCTGCTCAGGTATTAAAATATGCGGCCAGACTAGAGGGACTTTCGTGTGATGGACCATCATTTAAGCTTGGCTGCAGTATCCTCAGACTAGATGCTCCTCATGCTCCTGGAAACTGAGATAGACATAGAAAAGATAAATAGGAAAATCTGAACTAATTCCTGTAGGTTTTCCATATATTTGATTTTTAGCTTGTTCTTTAGGAAGTAGGGTTTGTGGAGTTTTTAAATTTTATTTTATTTTTTTTATATGAGCAGGCTGTGTGACTTCTTCTTGCATATCTTTTTCACACACACCAGAAAAATAATAGATTCTGGATACTGTGTGTTTCTGTATATTATTTGGGTTTTTTCTGCTAGGCTCACCTGTCACTATTACTATCCATACAACTATTTCATACCACTCAGAAAGGAGCAGAAGGACATACCTAATAATTTCCCTGCCCTCCCTTACCTTTCCACCCAATTCCATGCTGGGCAGCCTCTTTTAGATGGGAAAACCGTATACATCTCGGCAAAGAAATCATCACTAACAGAAACATCTTTAAATTGGTTCTTCTCGGGTTTGATTTCTTGAAAGAGAAAATGGAAAAGTTAACACTGAAGACCTCAGGTGACTGAGATTTCTGGAGGCCACAGGAACAAATTCAATTATGCTCTGCAGTCTCTCCCAACCAAGATCTATTTGGCACTGGTTATTTTCCCCAGTTGCTTCATCTGAGCACTGATGTTTTGGTGATACCAGTGTCCACAGAAATGAGCAGTGAGATTTCACCTAAATTATGTTCAGCTCTCCACCTGCTTAGATGAGGAGTTATTGTGTTCACGTGCAGTAAACATGAAAAAATGGAAAGAACATTTCCAAAGTAGGCATTCTAAGCCATGGCATTCACCCATCTCTCATTCATATCAGAGACATTCTTAGTACCCATATTCAGACAAAAAAGATTCTGAATATTTCAAACTGTACGTTTAAAATCCAACTCAAATGTCATGACATGCCCTGCTGTGAAAGTGACAAACTCATGGCAGAATCCTTAAAATTTCTCAACACTTGTCATGATCCTAATTGCCATCAGTTCTGTGACCACTGTTTCTTCACAGAGTCAACGTTTGAGCCATTTTACTCCAAGCTGACTTTCAGCAAAGGTATAAGAAATAAAGAATCACTATCACTCATATTAGTTTCCATTTAAATTTCATATTGTCCACAAGTTGTTATCTGTGGGGTAGGGGGAAGTAGAGATAGTCCGTGCCCACATAGCCCTCATCCTTGGTTTAGTTCTATATACCAAGAAGAGAAAAACAACTAGACATTTCTGTGCTGATTTGGTTAACACTTTCTCTTTAGGTGACTCAGAACCTTCCTGATAATATTTATCTATAAGTTCCACAGGAGTCTATAATCTGTTTTATGAAAATATCCATTGGTTTCACAGTTTTCCTGCAACCTGATAAATTCTCTTAGAATGATTGCATAGTTACCCAGCTGTGTGTTAACTCCTGGCCAGATACTAAAGCTAAAACCTAGCTGTTTCAACTTTAAAACTAATAATGCCACAAAGAAATTAATGCATATCTCATGTAAAAAATAAGAAAAATTAATGGCAATTAAAATGACTGATTTGTTCCAATAATTCCCTTAAATACATTACATAAAGACATTAGGTACATTAATAAAATTGAGATTTAGGTTTTTTACTTTCAGAGAAATGGAAATTATCCTAACCCTAATATGAAGATGCTTTGGATTTTCTCATATATGTGAAATTTCACGGACTCCTGCTTTATTTCTTGGCTGCTCTGTTGTACAAAAATCACTATAAAAAAAATTAAAGTGCACTCATCCACAGCACTCATAAAAATCAGCACCCAAAACTCTACTGATAGTAACATGCCTTCAGTTTTCCAGTTAACGCCCATCTAGATGGAGAGATGAACAAATCAGAAATGTTAAACTGAGTATTTAAGCCTTACCACACAGATAATTAACCTCAAGTAATATGAGAACTTTCGTGCTTCCTTGACTCTACCTCAGGTATTAGCCACCCATAAAGTAACAGGCTGCCTCTAAACATCTCTGGCAAACAGCTGGGCAGCATTTCACATGACGTAACAAGACCTTCACTAATATGCCTTCCAAAAAATTAAAAGCTAGTTTAGATTGCTGTTGCCTTTGGGTGCTTGGCCATTTGGAGTAGAAAGAATTCTGCAGCTAATTAGAAGTGTAACACCATGAGGAAGCAGAGTTTGGCCTGCTTTCTCTTCAAGGGTTAGGCTAGAACCAGTTCTAAAGAGAGTCTATGTTGCAGTTTACTAAAGAGTTGGTGCCCCTTGTTTGATCCTCAACAAAGAGCATTCTAACTGGCCCTGAAATTAGACACAAGCGGGTGGAAACAAGTCTTTAAAATAATACAAATACTATCCAGATCATAATCCTAATCTTAGTCCTGAATAAGCAAGACTAATTAATAGAAGAGGTTATGGAAGAATTAATAATAACTGACTGGCATTTTCTAATGGTCCCAGAATAAAGTATCTTGTGATAGAATTACCTTTAACTGAAAGATGATCTGAAAGGGCTTCACTCAGTAAAAAGATGGTAATTAGCTTTGTCGACTAATCACAATTAAATCCTTAATTTTAAATAAAACATATGGGAAGAACCAGCCAGTCAGCAATGCAAAGTGCAAGGCACAGATGTACAGACAGAACCCAAGACACCATGAGCAGGAGATTGGAGGCAGCAGGAGTTAGTCCCTGAAGCTACCTCAGAAGCTCATATTTAATGAGGTCTTAGTGGGTACTGGGCTTTGGTTAAATACTTTACCTGCATAATTTTATTTAATCCTCACAGCCATATGAGAGTCAATTGCTGTCCCTATTTCTCATATGAAGATACTGAGGTTTAGAGAGAGATGTGAAGTGGCCAGAACGCCAACCCAGTTTGCTTGATTGCAAAGCCTGTGCTGTGCCGGCGAGGAATACAGCCAGACAGAGCCTCTGGTCACAACCCGAGGCACCATTTCCTCCTGATCCTGAAGAAGTAAAGCAGTGTTTTGTAGAGCAAGCAAGGCTTCTCTGAATTAGTGTTGATTCTACCTATTACGGAATTGAGAAGACAACTGTTACGTGAAGGGGAACAATTCATAGTTCACGGAACTCATATTTGGCTTTCAGGACATTGTAGTGGAAAAATGAATACAGATATTCCGTTGGCACTTCTCCAACATCCTGAAAAGCACTAATTACTTCCTCCCTCCTTCAAGATTACAACAGTCCAAGGAGTGAGATTACTAACAATTGTTAGAAGCAGCTTGCCTGCATTGAGACAATGAGTACTAAGACAAAGGTACAAGAAGTCTATGAGCCCCTTTGCATACTGGTCCTCAGACAGCAAGACACTGAACTCACAGAAAGCATGAGTCCCTCAAGAGGAAAAAATAGGCAAGAGATAGTATGTTTCTCATTGCTTCCCACCTCCCCTTTATGATCGTTTAATCCCTTATGTCACCGTGGGAAGTAAATTCGTCATTGATGGTGAACTCTTCCCAGAAACTTCTTGTGCTTATGCTAGACTTCCTGGACACCTACTAAAGGTCACGTATTGTTTAAAAAATCGAAATCTCTTTCTTGATCTCAAATATCTGTATGTGTGTGTGTACATTCTCCACTTGGTGTATATACATCAGAGTGGAGAATTTCACAAAACACCCCAGCTCATAGTTCAGTTCCCCACTCAGTTTATCAGTGCTCCCACCAGTGTGACGGGAGGAGTCTTTTGCTTCTTTATCAATATGACAAGAGGAGAATTTGCTTGTATTGGTATCTTTACTTAAAGTGACGTGAAACTCCACCGTGTTTGTTTTGTTGGTAAAAATCCTTAAGAACCCTCCTATCTTTGACCCCATATGGAGTCCTATAATCTAGTCTCACTTGGGGCACCAGAACCTTTTAGGCCATCACTGCTGAAATTGGTACTGGAAAGGAAAATAATATCTCTCAGAAAAGTCAGAGAGACTGACAGAAAATTGTGTGTGGAGAATATTAGAAAGAAAAAAGCTGAGGGGGATTTTTGTGTTTCATTGTTACTCATACTTTTCAAGTTAACTCTTTGCTGTTTACAATACTCGTTTGCTTTGCTTTGACTCATGTTTTTGTGAATCAGCTTTAGGACTAAAGAATTGTGAAGCATTGAGAAAATAATTGTTTTTCAGAAGAGCTCCTTGGCACTCTTTATTTTATGTGTAAGATACACCATCCAAGAGGTTTTTGCATCAATGTCTAAGAAATATAAAATGATGTTGTTAGACTTTACATAGAAAACAGCACTAAGGCTAATAGCAGTTACTCATACAGAGTAGGGAGGAAATGGTTCTATTTTTATTTATATATAGTACAGATATCCCTTATTCCTTATTTCTAAGTAAATTCCATGTACACATTTCCTAATGGGTACAATAGTTAAAGTAGAGGTAAATGATTGGAAACCAAGAGGACAGAGGATAAAAGTAATTTTGCCAGGAAGAGCGCTTACAATTAATTCCTAATTTGACTTTGAGCTTTTGAGAGAGCAAAATAAGGGAAAGAAAATGAGGGTTACATCATTCTTATTATGAAGATCACCAAAAGAAACAAATGCTTTTCTGGCAATAAATGCTAGTAGAAATTGGTCACTCAGATTCTTACATAAGGGTTATTTGAAAAACTCTTACTTAACTTTCAGTAACTTCAATTAAAATTATATTACAGGAATAAAGCTTAAAAGATCAGAGGAAGGAAGAGTTAACATATCTTTCTCAGATATATGTTTTGTAAATTTGCTTTTTGTAGGTACTGGAGAACATGCATTCAAGGTTTTAATATCCCAACAAAGATCTGATGTAGCAAAACTGACATTTTGCTCTGAAAACCAATGGGCTTGTATTTGTGCCCAAAGAGAGAGTCACTCCAAGCCACAGAGTGGCCTTCAGAGGTTATCTATGCATAGGGTCAAAAGTCTTTCTGACTCTCTGTATTTAATGCATGAAACAGAAACCACTCTAGGTATTTCCAGCAGAAGGGGATTTAGTACAGGAAACCAGATGGTCATACAATAATTGGAAGGGCTAGAAAAGCATAAGTCAGGGGATTGCCACAGGTCTTTTGGTTTCATGGTCAGCTGTGAACCAGCTTTTAGGAACTTACTGCTACTACTCATACGTCTGTTGCAATGAACATGGCTGCTTCTGACTCATGAAGCTGCTGACTAAGAGAAATGTAGAGTCCAGAGCTTAGATGTCAGCTGCCACTCTTGCAAAAAGACAGCCTTCAACTTCCACCTGCTTTCCACATCTCTTCCAAGCGCATATCATAATACATCCAGAATCCTAGCTGCTGAGGAATCTGAAAAATGCAAATTTTATCCTCAGCCCTTCAGTATAGGGGAGGGAGACAGAGAGTGAGATATAAATGGATGCCAAATGCCCAAAGACAATATATAGTACATTCCCCCAAAGAGATTTTATTCTTCCCACATCCTTGCACATGTCTTCAACTGAGACCTTCAAGTTCTGTGCCATAGAACATGGACGATGTTATTTTCTCCATAAGAAAGATGGACCACAGTGGGTAAGGATGGGTCAGAGTAGGTCCGAATGCATCAGTGTTGACCGTTGGGAGCCTATGTGGTTCCTGAACTGACCTTGCATCTCCTTGGCCCAGGATGCTGGGTTCCCGAACAGACCCAGCCATTCTTGTCAATACTGTTTTGCAGCGAGTTACATGCTTTGAGGATGAATCCTAATATAAAGAATCAATTACTTTAATGAATGTTATTTGTTTAATGAATAATACTTGCTAACGACAGCAATTTATTTGTAACAGAGCTTATCTTAAACTACTGTTTTTTAGGGTAAAGGGCCAACAGGTTTAATGGCTTCTTAAAGCCATTCAAGAGATGGTACAGATATGTGTCTTATGTTTGTTGTGGTAGCTATAAATCAGCTCTTCTTGTCTGAGTCAAGTTATTTAGATTTGTTTAAAGAAATGACCTGTAAACTTAACCTTCTTTCTACCATTTACATTTTGTAAAGAAAATCATTCTTGCCTCCTCTGGTTCTGACAGGAGAATTGGAAACAGGATTTGAAGGTCATTAGCAGTTTAGATAGCTTAGACTCCATAAGTGCCCCCATCTATAATAGAGTAGAATGTGACTCTATTCTACATAATCTGAAATCTCAAATGTAAACATTCATATCAGAGATATGGCTGACAGCACCGGAACAAGCTCAGTGTTGACAAAAGTTAGCAAGGAAAATGAAATGTCTAGGAAGCAGATCGACCTACCAACAGAAATGACCCCTCTGGTGAATAATAGTAATTATTACACCACAGATGTGATAATACTAAACCTCTTTACTCGATAATTTTCAATCAAGTGTAGTAGATGGGATTTGGGGAGATTTTTCATTATTAATATGGCTTTTCCTCATTTGAATGCAGATTCTCTTGCTAACTTTGCTTGGTAAAAATCAGATTCACCATGTTACTTTCAGATATGCTGTCTAGAAGAGTTTGTCTTTTTGAAAAGCAAGGGATTACCCTGTTTTATTAATTTGCTTTTATTTCCTAACTTAATATATTTAGGTTTTAGGAAGACTTTCTTATCAAATAGCATAATTACTGACTTGGAAAAGTTATTTCCCACACTACTAAGTCTTTAGTGTAAGGTGGCAAATACCTATCTCTAAATGGTCTCCAAAGACCATGCTTGCCCAATGGAGTGTACAAAATAGTACCTTAAGATGTAGGGTAGGGAAAGATCCTTAGATGTTCGCTTTAGATTTGTTTTTATTCTTATGTCATACTTTTCTCATTTTTTGTGTCTCTTTTGTAATATATGTATAAGTCCAACAGTATATATATTTAGTTATAAATAAATATGCATACATTTGAAGTTTGTGCTCAAACAATATTTTTAACAATAGAGGTGCAAAATCAAGAATTTTGGGGACTAACGTCTGCGTAAATTTCTGTCTGTCTACAAAAGCTGCTGTAGTCCATCCTATTCTCAGACTTAAATTAATCAAGAGCTCAGCAAACATCTTATGTAGAATTTTTAATTTTTTAATGGATATAAGAAGATGAATCTTAGAGTCAGAAAATTACAGAATTTTACTTCTGGAATGGAACTAGAGATAATCTGTCCAACCTCCTCATTTTTCTTTCAAGGAAAATTTAACCTGGAGAGGTTAAGTGACAGTGTGACCTCCACTTGCCCAATGGTGAAAAAGAGCTGGTGTTTTTTCTATAGCCATCAAATCCCTGCCCACGCTTACTCGAGTCATAACATGAACACAGCTGATTTTGGTGCCTGTCACCAGCCATGTCTGTGATATCGACTTCTAATCAAATGCTACTGTGTGTGTCTGCTGCAGTATCCATGGCAGTTGCATGATCTCTGCAATACTCTTAGTTCAGAAAAGGCCAAAGAATGCATCTCAGGCTAAGATCACATAGTTTTCACTCATCATTAACATTTATATTCCCTATCCTTTCCAACTGAAATCTTTGGGCCTAGCCTTTCTGGCCCTGGATCTTAAGTTTATGCAAATTTGTATAACTGCTTTTGCTTATTCTTGGAAATGTGTCGATTCGTTGGATTAAAATAAACAGATTAAATATAACAAAAACTGTGTGAGGTTAACTTTATATTACAAGGCCATTGCAATGTCTCTTTTGGCTTCCAACCTTTGTGCTCTTTATTTGCCTTAGTGGTTAAAGAATACTAACTTTATAGAATTAGGGGCTTTCTGTCTCAAGGCTAGCTATGTATTGCTTTCATTTGCCTCGACCCACATGATACCTCACTCTCCATGGCCACCCATGCTGGTTTCTGATTCATCCTGGGATAGCATTCCAAGCTCTTGTCCTCCCTCTCCTCCTAGAAGAGCTGATTCCTCCAGGGCACCAAGATAAACTAAGGTGGCCCTCTCCTGGAACTGCTCTTCTGAGCTGATCAGCGCTTTCCCCATCATTAGATTCCTGCTCGAGCTTTCTGCAGTCCTTGACATTTGGCCATTTACTTTTTGACACTGCCTTTTCCTTCGGATTCTCTTACGAAGTCCTCACCTTGTTCTCCTCTTTTCTTTCTCACAAGATTGGCTTAATCTCCTTCAAGGATTCCTGTCTTCTTTGCATCTCATTGTGTGAGCACGCCTCAAGGTTCCACCATAAGCCACCTCCCCGCATCTTTTAGTTGAAATCCCTTCCGGCCATAGAATATCAGCAATCACCTGTCTCTATCTCCAGAAAAGATTATTTCAGGCTTCCATGTAAAGCCTCAAATTCCTTCTATACGTACCTGACAAGAAGTCTCAAGGTCAATATCTTTTACCACAAACTAAGTCCTTCTTACTTCTCTCATAGGTGGCACCATTTCCTCACAGTCTCTTAAGCTCAAAACCTTTTTTTACAAAGATTCTTCTCCTTACCACCTACATCTAATTAGTTACAATATCCTGTTAACTTTTCATTTGAAATACTTCTGAATTCCAACCTTTCCATTCTAGATGGTGATACCCCTCTTCAGACCTGCACTGTTCCATCATGGTCAGCAAGGTAGAATGAAATCCCTAAGAGCTATCTGCTACAAAATAGCAGAGGAAAAACCTGACCCAGGGGAAGGCCTGGATCAGCTGCTTGAGGTCAAACATGAGGTAATAAAACATGAACCATCCAATGAAATAAATAGCCTTGAATACGGACTGTGCCAGGCCACATGATTAGGACACTTCAACTCCAAACAGCCTAGAATCTGAGCGTCCTAGAGCAAATTCATGAGTGGGAAATCTAATCCAAAGCCATATGGATTTACAAGAAGCAAGGCACAGTAACTAGGACCAAAGCCAGCTGGGTGAATTGCTGTATATAGCACTCATCATGAAGGAAGGCTTATGAAGGTCAGAAGCTCTGCCCCAGGTTCAAAAGACAGGTCCTTTGAAAGGCATGCACTTCTGCCCTTTAAAAAAAATCTCCAATTATCATCCCAGAATGGCCTCTTAACTCTTTTCCTTGACTTGGTTCTCTCCCCAAGAAATAGGGTTATCTCTAAATCCTCTTCCATTCAGTCTTGATTCCTGAGCCCCTAAACCTCCTCACTTACTAAACTAGCTCTTGAAAAAATACCTCTTTTGCAAAATGCCATCGATTTTGTCCTTCTGAAATTTATCATATCACCTTAAAAAACTACTTTCAGCACCTACGAGCAAAAGTAATCATGAAATACCCAACTATGAATGTGATCATTAGCATGTGCTCTTTTGTATAACTAGATAACTTGATTATCCTGTGCTTTTTCATTTAAGTTGGTTTGAGCAGTTTTTGATAAAATCAAAATCGGATTTTAAGAAAGAACAGTAAATGTCAATGAGCTATGAAGAATCAGTCGATATATGTCCAAGCCCAAATATGTGGTATCCTCTTGAAAAATGTGTAACAAAATTACAAAGGCAATAGTTACCCCACCTATAGGAAACCTATGGAAAAAAATTTACTATGCAAAATGTTCCTAATGAGTGCCTCTTTAAAAATCTCTTAAGAACACATCAGATGTTTTATTTTGGTCTCAAGAATTAACTACGACAGAATATGTACACAGAACTCTTACTCAGGAGTAAGCTCTTCAAGGCCAGTGAATATGTCCTTCATGTCTTTGAATCAGTGCAGCAAATACAGTCATATGGCCAATGAACTATATTCAAAAATCAGTTCTCTGGGACTTACTAGCCCTGTTATCATCAATGAATTACTTAGTCTCTGTAGACCTCAGTTTCTTCATTGATAAATTGTAATGATAATCTCTATCCTACAAAGTTGTTGAGAGGATTGGATAAGATTTTGTATGTGATGTGTCTGGCTCAGCATCTGGCCCACAGTAAATATGTATTGAGTTCACTCTCTATGTCAGTCTCTGTGTGTAATGGTAAGAATACAGCTGTGAAATGGACAGCGTGGGGTCTGTGCTCTCAGAGACCACGCAGCCTTTTGGGATTCACGCTCTGATGGACAAAGGACAAGGTGTTGAGGGAATACCCAGGAGGTGCCTGATGTGAACCTGGGGGCTCCAGGCAGTCTTCAGAGACTGGAAGGATGAGAAAGAGTAGGCTAGGGGCTTCCCTGGTGGCGCAGTGGTTGAGAGTCCGCCTGCCGATGCAGGGGACACGGGTTCATGCCCCGGTCCGGGAAGATCCCACGTGCCGCGGAGCGGCCGGGCCTGTGAGCCATGGCCGCCGAGTCTGCGCGTCCGGAGCCTGTGCTCCGCAACGGGAGAGGCCACAACAGTGAGAGGCCCGCGTACCACCAAAAAAAAAAAGAGTAGGCTAGATAGGGAATGTAGGGTGTGCATGTGTGTGCGTGTGGGTGTGGGTGTGTATTTTGTGTAATCCACTTTAGTAATATGTATGTGAAATTGAGACTGTTCACCAGGAAGTTTTAATTCCTCTGTGGATGGTAAATGTTTTATAGCAATTTAAACATTTAAATGTGGCATAACTAGATAGCTCTTTCCCAAGATATTTTTCTAATCTAGCTCCTCCTGCACTGCTCAGGACTCCTCCTACTCAAAACAAGTTAAGTTGACAAGCCTAGAATTAGCAAACAGTACCTAATTACATTAAACAACACTTGTTGCTCCCAGAAGCAAATTAACATGTTTATTATTAATTTTCACTGAATTATACTTAGCACCAACCCCTTACCTTTATGAAGAAAAACACACTGCACCCCCATACCACCCCACCTTGTCAAATCCACAGAAACATTTGAGGTAATCACACTTGTTGCTGGTTTTAACTTCGGAACTTAGTCTTAATGATAGACATTTTTATTATTATTTTATCGTTATTTCATATACTAATAAATAAGGTTCTTTGTGGTCTGGATTTAGCACAGAGAATCCTAAAATGTCTGAAAAGGAAAAGGAAAGTTGGAAATTAACCAGTTGGGTGAGCTGGAGTCTGCTGCTGGCTGCAGCCTGCCCTCCCAATTGCACATTTGGCTGGAGCGCACCCAGCGAGGTACGGCAGAGCCAACACCAGCCACCAGCCTCTCCTCCAGGGGCTCGGAGAACCCCTATCCCACCTAGGAGACTTTCCTGACACACCTTTGTTCTTCTGCCCTCACAGTGACCTCAAGGCCTCGCAGACGTGAAGCGGTTTTTCTTCTCCTATACACTTTCAGCTTCTCTTAAACTAACAAGAGGGCTTTATTTTAAAGATGCAAGTTGAGGCCCTGAGAAGTTAGGAAACTGACTCCAGTTTCCAAAGCTATAGTTAATGGATCAACCAGGATTAAAACCCAGGGTTCCTGAAGCCCAGTCCTGTGTGGCCCCGTCATGTCACTGCCTTCCACCCAGCCTGGGTCCACAAGGAGCAGCCCTGGTCAGTCCTGGAGGGGTCAGGCTTGGGTAGCCCATCCATGGGGGAATTCCTTCCTAGTAGTTCTTGGGCTATTGATGTGTTTTTCTAAATCTCCAGGAAAATCTGTTAAGAAATTAGGAAAACTGGAAAAATTATTCTGATTCTCCTGCAAGAACTAAAACGTAGCTGTCAATATAAAGATGTTACTGATTTGAAGAGCTCCACTGACATCAGGTCAAAAGCAGGAGCAGGGAATGTGAATACAAACAGTCGAAGGTTAAGGTTGACCAGAATCTCAGGGAACGGGAACAGGAGCACAGAGGCAAGAAGAGGTCACAATCTAATCAGTCAGTTTGGCTTGTAGCTGTTGCTATGTTAAAAGTGAACATTTACAGTGCTGGCTGGTGCTAACAGTGAGTCATGCTTGCAAATAAAATAAATGTTAGTACATTTATATACACAGAATACCTTAAACAAGTCCTATGAGTGGTATCCCAAGAAATAACAAGTTTGGGAAGCAATATGAGTTTTTAAATTGGCAATTGAGAGACATGGTTCTGCATAGTGTTGAGAGATTTGAGTGTTATGTTGTTTGAATACTACCCAATAGTGTTTGCTGGCATTTTACAGCATTTGAATATTTGCTATAGGCAAAATAAGTTCTTTGTAAATACTTCCAAACTTGATATTTCTTACTCATTATGGGCATACTTTGTTTTATTGTGCTTTGCTTTATTGAGCTTCTCAGATACTGCACGTTTTACAAATTGAAGGTTTCTGGCAACCCTGCATGGAGCAAGTCTACCAGCATCATTTTTCCAACAGCATTTGCTCACTTCCTGCCTCTGTGCCATATTTTGCTAATCTCACAATATTTCAGACTTTTCATTATTATTATATTTGTTATGGTGATCCGTGACAAGTGATCTTTGATGTTACTATTGCAAAAATATTATGACTCACTGAAGATTTAGATGATGGTTAGCATTTTTTATTAATAGAGTATTTTTGAATTAAGGTATGTATATTGTTTTTTAGACATAAGGTTTTGCACACTTAATAGACTACAGTATAGTGTAAACATAACTTTTTTTTTTTTCGGTATGCGGGCCTCTCACTGTTATGGCCTCTCCCATTGCGGAGCACAGGCTCCGGACGCGCAGGCTCAGCGGCCATGGCTCACGGGACCAGCCACTCCATGGCATGTGGGATCTTCCCGGACCGGGCTACGAACCCGTGTCCCCTGCATCGGCAGGCGGACTCTCAACCACTGTGCCACCAGAGAAGCTCTAAACATAACTTTTATTTGTACTGGGAAACCAAAAAATTCATGTGGCTCACTTTATTGTGCTCTTCCCTTCATTGTGGTGGTCTGGAACTGAACCCACTGTATCTCCAAGTTATGCCTGTAAAATAAATTTTTTAGATATCCATAATATTGTGAGTAAAGAATACAAAAAATGTGGGAAGTATTTTAAAGATAAAAACAAGTTATGCTTTCAGGAATTCCTGACAATTCCTGGGAATTTTGATCTTTCATTCCTGAATCCCAAAGATTACAATCTAATCCAGCAAACTGTGGAACTATAAGAATATTCCCTTGGCATATAAACATTTATATTTTATAAAATTATCTTCACATGATGCCACATGGTGCAAAAAGTAGGGTACAGAAATGAAAATAAACCATTTAGTTAGAAAAGAAGCTTAGGTATATTGCTTTTTAGATTCCATATCTAGATATTCAGTTTGACCAATCACTCTTCTGGCTCACAGTTTTACAAATCTTGAGAAGATAACAGAGCAGAGGCCTTCAGAAAAAAAACAAATCCACATTAAGAGCAAGATTATGAATTCCCTTTATTTTTCATGAAAGTTCTCTAATGAGTAATAAAAGACTAAAAAACAATAAACAAAAGAACAGGTTAATATTTCAGGAATAGCTTACTATGTAATGAGGTTAATATCTTTAATATATAATGAGTTTTCACAAATCAATAAGAAAAGGCAATAACTTTAATTTTAAAGAGAAGGCAAAAAATATACAGGCAGTTTGCGAAGGAAGAAACACAAATGTACAACAAAGACAAGTTCAACACAACTAAGGAGTTAATAAAAGCTAAAACAATATACTATTTTTAACATATCAGATTAGTAAAAGTTTTACATATGATAATACTCCATATTGGTAAAGGTATGGGAAAAACAGGGACTCTAACACATAATACAAGGATTTTTTAAATTTCCTTTTTCATTTCTTCATTTATGCATTGATTGTTTAGTTGCGTGTTGTTTAGCCTCCACATATTTGTATTTTTTCCAATTTTGTCCATGTAATTTATTTCTAGTTCTATACCATTGTAATCAGAAAAGATACTTGATATTATTTCAGTCTTCTTAAATTTGTTGAGACTTGTTCTGTGGCCTAACATGTGATCTATCATGGAAAATGTTCCATGTGCACTTGAAAAGAATGTGTATTCTGTTGTAGTTTGATTAAATGTTCTGTATGTATCTATTGAGCTCATCAGTATAATGTGTCATTGAAGGCCAGTGTTTCCTTTTTGCTTCTGTCCAGATGATCTATCCATTGATTGATCTTAACAATTTCCGGGGGGGCAACAAAAGCAAAAGTAAACAAGTGGGGCTACATCACACTAAAAAGCTTTTGCACAGTGAAGGAAACCAGCAACAAAATGAAAAAGCAACCTACTGAATGGGAGAAAATATTTGCAAACTATGTATCCAATAAGGAGTGGATATCCAAAATATATGAAGAACTTATACAACTCAATATCAAAAAAAACCCAAACAACCCAATTAAAAATGGGCAGAGGATCTGAATAGACATTTTTAAAGAAGACATACAGATAACCAACGGACACATAAAAAGATGTTCAACATCACTGATCATCAGGGAAATATAAATCAAAATCATGGTGAGATACCACCTTACACCTGTTAGAATAGCTATTATCAAAAAGACAAAAAATAAGTGTTGGTGAGGATATGGAGAAAAGGGAACCCTTATATGCTATTGGTGGGAATGTAAATTGGTATAGCCACAATGGAAAACAGTACAGAGCTTTCTCAAAAATTAAAAAACTGGAACTACCATATGGTCCAGCAATTCCACTTCTGGGTGTTTATCTGAAGAAAACGGAAATACTAATTCAAAACGATATATGTTCCTATGTTCACTGAAGCACTATTTACAATAGCCAAGATATGGAAGCAGCCTAAGTGTCCATCGATAGATGAATGGATAAGGAAGATGTTTATATATATATATATATATATATATATATAAAACTATATATATAAATACTATATATATAGTATTCTATATACTATACATACTATGCTATTTATAGAGTATAATATATACTATATATTATTATATATAAATATATATATTATATAAATAATATAAATATATATATTACTCAACCATAAAAATGAATTAAATCTTGCCATTTGCTACAACATGGGTGGACCTAGAGGGTATTATGCTTAGTGAAATAAGTCAGAGAAAGACAAATACCATATGATTTAACTTACATGTGGAATCTAAAAGACAAAACAAATGAAACTAAACAGATTCATAGATAACAGAGAACAAACTGGTGGTTGCCATAGAAGAGGTGGTTGGGGAGTTAGGCAAAACCAGTGAAGTGGATTAAGAGGTACAAACTTCTAGCTGTAAGGTAAGTAAGTCACGGGGATGTCATGTACAGTATAGAGAATACAGTCAATAATATTGTAGTAACTCTGTATGGTGACAGATTGTAACTAGACTTATCATGTTGATCATTTCATAATGTATAAAAATATTGAATCAGTGTCGTACACCTGAAACTAATATAATATTGTAGGGCAATTATAATTCAATAAAAAAAGGAGTGATAACCATGTTTCTGAGCAAAATTAGCCTAATACATCAAAATCTTTAAAAATTGCATTCCTTTTTTCCCAGAATTTTTTATTTAAAAATTTTCCTAAGGAAACAATTGGACAAGAAGACAAAGAAGTATCTACAGAATGTTCCTTATGGTCCTGTTTGTAATACCAAGACTTTAGAAACAGCCTTAATACCTAATAATAATAAACTGGTTAAATGAATCATGGTAATCCATAAAACAGAACGCATGGGAGAGAAGTGTACAAATAGTACATTAAATACTAATAGTACAATAAGGATATTATGATCCCATTTCTGTAAATAAAAAGTGTGGTTATGGGTATATAGATGCAACAAATACCTCTGGAAATAAGTTTATATACCAAGAAATGTCTGTTGAATGAATGAGCCAATAAATATGTTAGCAGTGGTTATCTCCAGGTATCAGTATTATGGGTAATTGTGTGTGTTCTGCTGATTTACATGTTAAATTTTCCTAAAAAGTGGATTCATTTTATTTAATTTTAAGGAAATGTTTTTTTAAATGTAAAGCACTGAGAGGAACTAAATGAATTCAGAGCTCTGGCTTTCTTCTATTATAGGTGAAAGAATGCAGAGAGATAAATGTGCCTGGAGTCTTAAGAAAACTGATGATTGATCTACTAAATGGATGAAAGAATTTATTCACATAAAAATCCTGCCTTTGAAACTAAGGTCAGTCAAAACTCTAGATTCTGAATATATGCAGGTTATGCAAGTAAAACCTGCCTGAAGGTAGCTTTGGTTTGACACACCCAATTTTAAGAAACATCATTTTGTACTGAAGACAAAGTTTGCCTTTTGATATCATTCCTCCTTTTTTTTCAACCTACACTGGCTTTCTCAGTCATGTTTGAACCTCTCTCCCTTCACCTACATGGCAAAATGCCAAAGTCCTAGATTCTACTCAAAAGGAAGATTTTACTGACTTGGAGTACAAGTTTTCTTAAAGCAATATAGATCCTCCACATTCACCCTCAGATTGTATGAAAATAGGAAAAACTGTATGAAACCAAAAATCCAGAACATGTGTCAGAAATCAGATCCCATCTTAACAAATACCATCATTAACTGAAGTCTGGATAACTAACAGGCTTCTTCCCTATGGTTAGAGCAAAGTTAATTATGCGTAGTGTGTAGAATTGTACAGAGCACCAAGAATACAGAAATGAATAAGAAACAACCTTCAAATTCAAGAAAACCATAGTCCTGTGGTAAAATTTGAACAGAGCCCCTCAGGAGCAACCAGTTCTGTCTGGGGCATAGAAGAGGTGGAGAAGATCTTTGACAGAATTTAGAAAGTGAATATGCATTCCCCAAGTGTAAAAAGACCAGAAGGGCATTTCAGGCAGAGGGAACAGCAGGCACAAAGGCAAAGAGGCAGAAGAGTACCTGCAATAATAGGTGTGGCACGGTTCTAGCTCAGCACAAGAATTTGAAAATGATGGGAGAAAACACATTTGGCCTGAATGATAAATTAACAGTTACCTAGATAGTTCAGTTTGTAGGTGACTGAGTTTCACAGACGTAAAGACCTCTCTATTTAAGTGATTGGTTATTTTCTTTAAACTAGCTCTTTGTTCAGCTATAGTGGTAACTGCCTTCATTCTAAAATGGCATCTTTTTTCCCTTGCCAAGAAAGGAGTCATTTCACTTTGCTTCTCTTCCCTTTTGGTTCTTTCCATTTATGTTTTGCAGGCACATGGACACACCCTTTAAGCCAGGATTTCAATGAAAAAACCTAGCCAATCCAGTTTTAACATTGTCATTGGTGGTGTTAACATGGAGACAGTCGCCTTCTTGTTGCTCAATAGGGTGAGACTTTGCAAAAGGCTTGGGCATGTACAACGTGTCTAGCTTCAGCCACCTCCTTCTCCTCCATTGCCAAAGAAGCAGAAGCCAAGGAACCATCTCCTTATTGTTCTCTTGCATAAATGGGCCGACTGCCCATTGGGGGAGGGTGGCACCTAGACATTTACGTGACCTGCTGTGGAAGGGTGGGGTTACTGTCTCAAAGTCCCTGCTCTTAAAAACTAGGGAAAGAAGGCCCTTCTAAGTAAAAGAAAAAGAAAAATAATTGACCTGTAAGCCTGCAGGCTGCTACTAATGGGAAAGAATGCTAGAGCACTTCACTGCTAGCAAGGACAGCTGAAGAAAATGCAGTCCAGGCCCATAAGAAACATGAAGATTGCCAGCCCCTCACCTTGCTGTTCAGCATCAGAAGACCACCTTGGTTTTTTTTTTTGTTTTCTTTTTTGTTTTTTTTTCACCAGACACACACAATTGAGCTCTTTTGAATCTGGCATCACAGATGTTGAGACATATTTTTGCAGAGCAGTTTATGATGACATTGATGAGCTATATTGCCTCACAGTGATCTCTCAAGGTGAGCGAAGGCAATCCAACAGATGTGGAAACTAAAGTGTTGGGAGCCCCGGCACAAGCCCCAACAGGTAGAAGCCCAAGAAAGGGAGTGACAAACCAACAAACTGTTCAAACCAACAAATGTAACTCCTGACTGGGGTGTATTTGTTTTTGAGTGAGAAAGGAAAAGTATATTTAGGGAGACAAGTTGGATAAAAATAAGCATTGAGGGAAAGATATAGGAGGCAAATCTAAATCAAACCTATCTTTAATATGCAGCCAACTCAAAGCATGAAAAAGCGTATTCTAGAAATATTACAAATATTCCTATATATTTTCTTTTCCTATAAATAGTTTCCTATTCCACTAATGAGGAAGCTGCTTCCATCCAAACTGAGAGGAAAAGATAATTTCAAAGATATTAGACATGCAGGCTAAATTCAGTCCCAGCCAAAGAAACAGCAGAAGTTCAAATTCAGACTGATATGTACCTAATGGCTGCAGGGATGACCCATATATTGCCCAGGTGGGTTTGAATGTTGCATTTCTGTCAGTGGCCTGATATCAGAGGACTTCTGTATAACCCTTTGGCTCAGAGAGCCTAAATACAAAATGTACTCTCTCTTTTTTTTTAAAATTAATTAATTTATTTATTTATTTATTTTTGTCTGCATGGGGTCTTTGTTGCTGCGCACGGGTTTTCTCTAGTTGCAGCTGGCGGGTGCTACTCTTCGTTGCGGTACACAGGCTTCTCATTGCGGTGGCTTCTCTTGTTGCGGAGCCCGGGCTCTAGGCACGCAGGCTTCAGTAGTTGTGGCTCTTGGGCTCTAGAGCACAGGCTCAGTAGTTGTGGCGCATGGGCTTAGTTGCTCCGTGGCATGTGGGATCTTCCCGGACCAGGGCTCGAACCCATGTGCCCTGCATTGGCAGGTGGATTCTTAACCACTGCACCACCAGGGAAGTCCCCAAAATGTACTCTCTTTAAAGCATTGTGTCTGTCACATTACTACCATACAAGATTCTGGGTAAAGATGTATTTTCCACCCAAAACTTTTAAATTTTTATTAAACTCCTCCAGCAAGATAACTGTTTTTAAACAAATTACTTTCAGAGGTGGTGTAAGCAAATCTGTGAGACAAAGGTTAAGATAAGATGTGCCATGTCACTTTTTTTTTGTAAGGACATTTTTAACAGCAATTTTTTTCCCTCTTTAAAATCTTGATTCAATCCTATTTGCCATCAGTGAGCTATAAAGAGGCTGCATAGCACTGGAGAGAGAACATTGACGACCTTGTCAAAAAGGAGGTCATATCTCACCATGCTAACTGCAGTAAAGAATAAATTTCAGGTTCTGGGATTCTGCTTTTCAGATCTTAGCTCATGTTGTCTCTACGGTGAATGTAGCCTACTCAAAGCCATATTCTTTTTTTAGCCTTATTAAGTTTTTCATGTGCCTGGGGCATTGGAAGCATGGTCTCAGAACCGAGGCCAACCTGAAATTGGATCTCAGCTCCCAGCTTACAAGCTGGAGACCTTGAGCTTTCCTCCGTTTTTCTGTTTGTTCAGAGCTTTTCTATCTTGATCTGTTAAAAATGACATAAGATAATTATGAAGGCAAACCGAAGAACTATGTTAAAGCAAATAGTGAATGGTAAGTGGCACCATGAGCCAATCAGTTGCTAAAAAAGAAACTTGGGCACTATCCTTGACTCGTCCCTCTCTCTCCAGTCCTGTCAATCCCTTCCTCTCCACTCTCACTCCCATCGCTTCATCCCAGGCCATTAGGCTCCCATCTCGAGTCTCACCCCCTTCCTAATGCATTCTCTGTGCTGCCACCATATTGTTCTTTCTCAACCACAAATGTGATCCTGTTGTCGCCCACTCTGACTCCTTCAGTATCACCCACTGCACTCCGGATAAAGTCAAGCAACTCATCACCTGGCTCCAGTACATCTACCTCTCCAGTCTCATCTCTGGCTCTATCATCCCTATCCCTATCCCTTCTTATCCCTCCCATAACTCTCTCTGCTCCAACCATACTGGACTATTTACAGTAGTTAATATTAGAAGTAGAATTATCTACGATTTTGTTTAAGTGCCACCTCTTCTTGGAAACCTTCCCTGACTCATCCCCTACCCCATCCAGTGTATGGGTTGAAAGCCCTTCCCAAGTCTCCCAAAGCACCCCATGCTCCCCTCAATTATAGCACATATTTCTCTGGGTAGTCTTTTTTGTCTTTGTAATCCCAACACCTAGCACAGTGCTTGGCATGTGGGATGCACTTCATGGTTGTGAATGAATAAATGAATGAACTCATACACTTAGCACAGGGTCAAATGCATAGCAAGCATTCAGTGAGTCTGTTTTCCTTTCCTTCTTTCTCGAATAAGGTCCAGAATCAAAGGGTTTCTGAAATGGTGACTGTTCTGCAGGAACTACTGTGAAGTTTTGTCCTCCTTTTATTCATCTCAAGACATAACTATCTACTTTTTATCCCTCTCCTTCCCATCTCTCTAAACACACACACACACACACACACACACACACACACACACACACACACACACCACATCCCACAGAGACATCTCTTAGCATCTCAGAGAGGTCCCTTAAACCGGCTTTCCCTTCCATGGAACCTCTAGACACTGGACCCTTGGAATTCCCCAAGAGTCACTTGGGGAGCTTGTGAAAATACAGACGCCTGTGCCCCACCCTCCAGGCAAGTCTGGGGTGGATCACAGTGATTATAATTTTCAAAGCTGTCCCCACAGTAATCCAGAAGATCTGCCAAAGTTAGGAACTACTGCCCACAGGTCAAACTTATGGTTTCAGACTCTAAAAGGAAACCCCACTCAGTGTATGTCTCCGTCCCCTGGTGCCACTTGGCAGTAAGTCAGGCATGCCTGCTGCTGCCAAGAGAGGAAACAAAAAGGAAATGTGTATTTTTACTCATGTGCTTATTTATACCTTGTGTTGTTCCAAAACAGTTTGGGGTGCCCCGGGACAATAAAAAAAATAGGAAATTATGGAACTTCACAAAGTTTATATCCATCAAATGGCCAATACTTCCTAATGTAAAGAATTTGCTTCCTGTGACTTTGAACAAGATCCTTCTGCAATATCACATCTTTCTTTCCTGACATCATTCTTCACGAAGTTTTACAACTCTGGGACCATGATGCCTCCAAGGAAACTCAACAGTTTCTTGTGCTGTCAGTTTGTATGTCTATGGCAGAGAAATGGGCTTCTTAGTTCTTACTTCTTCACCTTGATGCTGCCAACTTCATTTTGCAAATGTAATTTCCACAATCCAGTAGGAAGGTCTTCACCATGCCACCCTGAACCCAGAGCCTATGACACTGACCAGGACTGACAGGATCCTGGATCCTGTCCTTGCCTCCTTCCCAAAATTCCCAAGTCCATGGGGATTTTGGATGATTTTTCTGGCAGAGTGACCAGGAATACTAGTCATACCTCTCAGTGCAGGGGCTCATTTCCTCCACTGCTGCATATTAATACCAGACCAGGGCTACATGGTGTAGATCCTAGAAAGACCTTCCTTGACTTGAAAATCCCTCTATTGCCCCATTCTGACAGTGACACCAGCAATAAGCATGACCAAATGGGAATTTCCTCAAGCACACCAGTCTTGGTGTAGCAAGACCCCAGCAACAGAAATTATATACCCATTCTTGGGCCTTCCCCCACCCTAGTTAGGTGGCCGGAGAATGCTTTCTTCTAAATCCCTCCACTCCTAGCAATCCTCCTGACCCCACACTGTGGTCTGTGGTCCCAGGGGGACATCACCGTGCAATTTCACAAATCTGCTGCAGTCAAGACCCAGCTACCAGTAGACCATGCATGAAATTCTTGGAGCAGCTTCTCCACTCCTGTCCTACGAGGCCATTTTCCCATGGCATGCCAATAGTTTCCAAACTGAAGTGGGTGTATAGGGAAATATGCTCCCCCCACAGCCATCACACCCTGCTACTAGGCCGCAAAACAGTGCTGCCTTGTGACTTACCTTTTTATTAGCCCCACTATTTTTCCAGCCCCATCTCCTGAGAACTCTGGCCCTGGTCCAAAGGGGGAGGGATCAGATGCAATGAGGGTACCAACTTCCTTTGATGCCCTTATTTTAGAAATTCCTTCTCAGGATGAGTTATTTCCTCATTTAGTAACTGCTTCCTACTGGAGCAGGCCTTGAGGGTGATACTTAGCCCCTAGGGCTTTAAGGCTTGGAAGCTGAGGATCAGCTGAGTAGCTCTGTCCAGTCATTTCTCCTCCTCACTAGGCTTTTTATTTTTTATTTTTTGGATGTTAGGAATACTACTCATGGGAGGTTATGTCTGAATTTGTGGTAGGCATGTATAGCTTAGGTCCTCATCCTACAATTTCTTTCATTCTGCTCCTTACCCCAACGTGTTAATAGAAAAATAAACATTCATTCATTCATTCATCCATTCAACAAACATTCACTGAGAAGCTCGTATGTGCCAGGCACTGTTGTAGGTGCTTGATCTATTCAGTGAGCAAAATAGGTTAAAAAACTTTGCCCTCTAGGAGCTTCATCCTAGTGAGACAAACAATAAACAAACAAAATGCAAAAGTAAATTATATAGTAGGTAAGAATACACACTGTAGAATTCATAGAACTGGGTAAGGGGCATCAGGAGCGAGGGAATAGGATGGGACTGGGGAGCTGGGTGCAATTTAAATAGAATGGTCAGGGTACAGCTCACTGGAACCAGGTGAGAGAATAGTATGAATGGAACAAAGTGAAAGAGACAATAGCAACCAGATTACGCAGGGTCTTGGAGGCCATTGACAGGCCTAGGATATTGTTTTTTACAAAATACATTCTCATACATTTAATATTTTCAACCTTGCAAAATAAGTTCCATAGTAAAAATAATAGAGACTTACAGATAATTCAAAACTCATTTTTAGCCAATACTGTCAATATATGTTTCCATGAAAATTGTATCAGCATATAAATAATGCTGATAGGTATGACTTGATTTTCATCTCTTTTCCCTTTCCACCCCTTCTTCAAGGCCCTGAATAATCCACCCATAGAACATCCACCCATGTTGCTGAGGTTTCACTACAATTCTGAAGAGTTGACTTCAATTCTGGGGTCATGCAGAGATGAAATTTCATGGGGGGAAAGTTTGATCATTTAAAAAATCAGCTTTTCCATGTGTAGCCTTTTAGTTTGCTACAGAAGAATAATCCCTCCAGGGAAACAGGAAGCCCAAACTAGGAGCAGCCGTTAAAAACAATTGACAACTTGTAGAAACCAAGGAGCTATAAAGCCAGAGCCCACAGCCAATCCTTCAGCAAATCTCATCAGCATTTCTCTCAAATATATCCCCGATCTAAATGCTTCACCCCCCACCACCCGCCCAACACTGCCACTCAGTCCTTCAATCCTCACCTTGACTACAACAGCTCCTACGTGGTATCTTACCATGCTGACCTCATTCCCTCCCTCCTGGAGAGGAGGAAACTAGATGAGCATGGTGCTAGAGAAGATTGGCAGGACCAGCTGGTCTTGGATGGCCCTTGAAAGCCACATGAGGAGTTTGGATTTTTTTCTGAGTGAGATGGGAAACCACTCAGAAAACTGGAAACTGTGGAGTTGTGATCTGGGGAATAGCGTGATTCGATTTAAGTTTCTTTTAAAAAGCACTCTGTTTGCTGCTTGGGGAATTGACTGCAGGAGGAGCCGAAGCAGGGACATCAGCCAGGAGGCTGCTATAGCAGAAGAAGTGAAGTAAGACCTTGAGGCTCTCTTGTTTTTCCTTGAAAACGCCAATCTCCTTCCTACCCCTTTGCTCTTCCTGTACCCTTGGTCTTGAATACTGTTTCCCAGATCATCAAATACCTCATTTCTCTCCATTTATTCCTGCCTTAACTTAGATGTCACCTCCACAGAGGCTTTCACTGACCACTGTATCAAAGACAACTTCCATCTCTGCTGATCATTCTCCATCCTCTCACCTTTTCTCCTCCTACTATTTATTATTACCTAATATTTCACACAGTATATATCTTTGATTGTTGTTTAGTCTTATCTCTTCCACAAGAGTTTACATTCTATGGGAGCAGGGACCTTGTCTCTCTTCTTTGCCTGGCACAAATAAAAGTAAGTGAGACTCAATAAATATTTGCTGCATGCATGGGTGGATGGATAGATGAATACATTTATCTGTTTATAGCATGGTCTGAAACAAGTTAAATGAGACCAAGTTCTATTTCTTAGAAAACACTTATATTTCCAGAAAAAGGAAATAATGTGTAAAAAGCACCAAAGATTGCTGGTGTATGATAATTATTCATTTTTATTGAGGGTTCACTGTATTCTAGGCAGTACTATGAGTTTTACTTAGTTTGTCTGATTTAATCTTTCAGCAGCCTTAAGAAGTAATAGATTTTATTATCCTGATTTTTAGATGAGGAAACTGAAACTTGGATACCTACCCATTATGGACTCAGGAACACTTGTAAGTTCATTGCCTTCCAATTCTGAGAAGCCCTTGAAAGGTGGCTTTAGCCTTGAAAAAGAAAAGTTGCTGATATGCTTGTTTAAAATCCGAGAAGTTGTTACAGTTTTAAAGCCTAAATTGGACCTGGTGTCAGCTGATCTGACAACCTTTCCTTTTTTTAATCCCGGGTAATCCGGTAATCTCCCAGTGACGAGCAGAGCATGTACACTCCATTAATACTGGGTGCAATTAGATGCCACTGCCTCAGCCTCAGGTGCCCAGCAGGAAGCCATAATTGACAATACAGATCTGAGTGGGGCAGCATGGTAACAGGCTGGTCACCTTTCCTGTCCGTCTTCCTCATGGAACTTGCTGCACTGATTTACTGCTCACCTCTTCTTTGACCAGTGACTAATGCCCTGGACTGGACGTTCCAAGGTGCAATTCTGTTCCTAACCCAGGTGATTGCTGAGGTGAGTTATAAACACCCCACTGAATCTCACCTGAAAATTTACACAGAATTCCCTCTCTATTCTTCACTCCACGATGGGCTAATATCCCCCAAATGTGTGAAGCTCCTCATAGGAAAGACGTGTAGAGTCAAAGTTAATACTGTGAGTCTCAAATTCAGCATTTAAAAAGGCACTGGGAGAAGTAAATATTTGTAGCTCTACTGCATCCTTAACAATGTAGTCATAATATGATCAATTTTATTTTCATCAAAAATTGTTTCTTTTGTTTCTAATCACAGAGACAGGAAAGATCCCCTTCCTGAAAATATTGGCTATGTATAATTTAGTTATAATTTTAGGTTATTCACAATTGGAATTTGATGTTTATATTTACCCCTTTGAGTATTAATGAGATCGTTTATATTTCTGTCTAATATCCTAATAACATTAGCATGTCTTCCCCTGCCCCACCTTGTATGAATTAGAGACCAGCTGATTCACCTCTTCCCACCTTTAGGGCTTTTCTAAAGATTTTGTAAAGGAGTTACCTTTTATAAAGATTTGGCATCCTTTTTTTCTTTCTTTGTTTCTTTTTTTTTGCTCCCCTTTTATTAGGAAAACAGCAATGGATTCTTTTCAGAGATACACATTGATTTGTAGGAAGGCAGTCTAAGAAGCAATTTGTTCAAGAGCAGAGATTGTCATCTGTACAGAAAATTATACCAAGATCTCTTTCCAGGGTAAATTAGGGAGATATGTGGGTCTTATCCTGCACATCTAATGGGTACAAATCTTTCTTTTACTTCAGGGCCTGAGGCTATTTACAAATAAACACAGACCAAGGTGATATTCTGCCCAAGATAGCACTATGATGGGAGCTACAGAGTCTTTTGGTTAATGACCTATTTGAAAAAATACACCACCACACATACACTTGATTCAGGGACAGAATGCAGTGCCATGTTGGGTGGCCCAGTACTGAGTACTATGATGAAAGCCCTTCACGATGGTTTCCAAAGAATGGGAACCAGAAACACTAAAGTCATACTTTCACAGAGCTGTAAGAGAAGGGAGTACTAGCAATGAGCCCCAGTGGAAACAGGCTGCCCTGGCTCCATGGCCCTAACTAAGCACAGCCCTGGGAACCATTAGAGAGGGGCTCTGGCAGATCTCAACTGACACATGAGTGAATGGCAGGAGGCAAGGGAAGGAAACTGGGGCCTACCCCAAGTCAGACTTCAGCGATGCAAGGCCATTACACACACACACACACACACACACACACACACACACACACACACACACACCATTAACTGTCTTTAGGAAGGCACAGTTCACATTTTAATGATAAGCAAATATCATAACAGTAAATTGTCTCCTCTTCTCATAGAGATGGAAAAGATGTAAGCTCTTTAAAAGGAACAAAGGAGGTAGAGACCTGAACTCCCAGGTCTGAAGGTGCTCTGTGAATGACTGGTTGAGGGACACAATCAGCTTTTGATTTCACTGTATTTGTTGTGCTTCAAGGAGCTCTGAGCATGTTACTTAGCATACCTCTGCAGGGAAGGGAAGGTATATCAGTAAAGGGCCAAGGTGGAAGGATGAAGTACAATTCTAAGTTAGTCAATTTTCTTCCTTAAAATGACTCCCTCTCCCCACATCCAGCATCAGTAATTCTGGGTCCTCTCCCACAACTCTGTCAGGCTCAGTCAACCCCAGCTTCATCAACTTTTCCCTTCCCATCGATGGTTTCCAATTCATTGGTGCTCCCCCTGTGAATGTTCTTATGGCTGGATCTTTCCTATAATCCAATGGGAGCTAGAATGTCACCTTCTAAGAGAGAACCTCCCTGACCACACTGTCTAAAAATTACTTTTTTATTCTGTAAATACCTTTTTATTTCCCTCATTGCCCTTTTCCTGACCTGAAATTCTTTTTTAGATGTTTAATGCCTCTCTCCCCCTTTGAACATAAGCACTTTCATACGAGGGCCCATTTCTTCTTTATCACCATCCTCCGCTCAACTCAGTAACTGTCATGTAGAAAATATTCAATAAATATTTACCGAAGGAATGAAAAGACTTAACTGAAGTCTCACCTTTTCCATTTCAGTCCACAGTGGTCCTTTCCCTTTGCTGGGAAATAAAGCTCTTGAAATGAGTTCTGCATCCACATGGTGCAGTACTTCATTATAGGGTCTTGATGGTACATCGGTCATGTCATCTTACCTCATTTATATGCTATTGGAATTAAGGATCAGATTTTCTACTCTTCTTTTTTCCCAAACCTCCCCCACCCCCAGCATAGATCTAGATTCACTTGTCTTGAAGCCTGTGTAACAGAAATGTTAGCTCTGGGGAGAACAGTCCTTTCCCCAGAGTGGTCCTTCCCCCATAAAGCCCTCTAGAGAGCTGCAGACCTAATGCTCAGATACTGCTCTAGGAACATGATGTGAAACCCCAGGCCTTGGGTTCAGAGTGTCAGGAGCAAGCTATCACCTTCAGGAGAATGGGTTTGCTTGTGGAAGTCTTGAACTTCTTATAAACATTGCTCATTTCAGGCATACTGTGAAAAAGCTAAACAGCTCTAAGAGCTGATTGTAAATTATTGCAGATTTCCTCCTGTTGCTCTCAGATTATTTGTTTAAAAGGGTCTGGTAAATACCAGATCTTTATTATGATGACAAATGTCCTGCCAAAAGAAGAGGGAAAAAAGCCCTTTCAAAATTATTCTACACAGAAATACAGGTGGCTCTGCCCAGCAGAGCAGACTCCCCCCACCCCCAGGCAGCCTGTCACTTCTAAGCCTTGGAAAGAGCTCTTTTTAAGATTAGGACTTGCTTTCAAAATTGCTTTGACTAAGAAGCCAATGCCTGTTGTTTTGCTGACATTTGCTCCGTGTTGTCAATCTTTGTTTGACAAAGCAAAATGACCCCAAAATCCAGAATCCAAATGAATAATTCAAGCATTAAACTTTAGAATATATGTTTGATTCTTCAAGATGGGGGTCCCACCACCTGTCAGATGCTTTGGACGGGATAAGGCAGAAAGAAGAAGGCAGTGTACAAAATGTAAAAAAAAAAAAAAAAAAAAAATCATTTAGTTGAGCATCAACTCCAGATTTCCAATTCAGCCAAAATGGGAATTCAGAGACCTGGCTCAATTTTAACTAGAGAAAAAAATGGCAAAAGGAAAGGAAAGAAGCATTCGTTTTTCATCAGAGCCTTAATCATGCAAGATATCCTAAAATCCCAATTCTAGTGAACTAATATTTTCAAGACTTTATTTGTGATGTGCTCTCTAGATAGCATCACACACATACACATGCAAACATACCACCACCACCGCATGTGTCAGAAATCAAATTAATATCTCACTCTGTCAGTAACTCTGATCAATTCCTAAACTACTTTTGCTCTGGAGATTCCCTCAAGGAATCTAAGTTGAGCTTAACTTTGAAAACATTAACGCGGTCTCATATCCCTATGAAAAAAGCTTTATACTGAGTGAATATATAATAAAAATGAAGTAATGAAAAAAATAATTGTGCTGTTTTTGAGCACTGCTGTGAACTGAATTGTATCCCCTTGAAATCCATATGTTGAATCCCTAACTGCCAGTGTGACTGTATATGGAGACAGGGCCTATAAGGAGGCTATTAAGGTTAAATAAGGCCGTAGAGTGGGACCTTAGTCCAATAGATCTGGTATACTTATAAGAACTAACATTCTTTTAAGAGATATCAGAGAACTCTCTTCTCTCCACATACACAGAGGAAAGGCCACACGAGAACTCAGTCAGAAGGCAGGCACCTGCAAGGCAAGAAGAGAGGCTTCACCAGAAACCAACCCTGACAGCACATTGATTTTGGACTTCTAACCTTCCAGAACTGTGAGAAAATAAATTTCTGTTATGTCACCTAGTCAGTGGCATTCTGTATGGCAGCCCAAGCAAACTAAGACAGGCACTCTTTCTTGCTTAGTGATTTCCAAGTATTTCATATGCATTGTCTCTTTTAATCTTCATAATAAACCCTGTGAGTTAGGCACTATTATTATCCTCATTCTAAACATGAGGAAACGGAGACATAGAAGGGTTATGTAACTTGCCCAAAGTCACACACTGTGTCAGACCTCTCTGACTCCAGATTGTATTAGAATAAGTAAATGAAAATAAATATCTTTAAGATATATCAAGGCTTAAAATTTTAAATATTATGGCTCACATGTGTCATTTATTCCTTCCATTGATATTCTTGGATTTTTGTCAGTTGTGCTAAATTGAACTTAACTTGCGTTAATAATCCCAACCTAAATTAACCAACGTAATGAGCTCATAATGCTCACATTTAATCAATACCCACTAGGGAACAGTTATATTATCATTTTTCTCACACTGTTTTGCCTTTAGGGGTGGTATAATCTGTTATTGAGTATAAAGTAGTAGGTGGATTTAAATCTTTTTATTAAGCAATGCTGTCAAGTACTACAGTTATAGCTGCAAATCTTGACTCATCTGGTGGGAAATGTGCTCTGGATTCTAAGTCTGTTCTTCCTTAGTGCATATAATTTAATGGGAGGAACAAGACGATCACGAAAAATGTCTTGAAATATCTATTTTTATTTAGTGTACCATTTATTTTCCAAGAATACAAATGAGTTACATAGTTTTCATACATGGAGAACCCATGGAAAATAGGAACTTTGAGAATGTAATCTATTGGCAGGACACCAGAATGGTAATATACCCAGACTTGGAGTTATGCAAATATTGGCTCCATTTATAGTATTACTACTTACAACTAGTGTAGCCCAGACAAGTTACTTAACCCCTCTCTACCTCAGTTTCATCATGTATAAAGTGCAATTAATATATCAACTTCTAAAAGTGAATACAAAAATTAAATGGAATGATGTTTATAGAGAGCTCAGCATTCTGCCTGGCAAATATTAATACTACATGTTCAATAAATGCTAGCCGTAGTTATTGACATCTGAATCAGGTGGGGTTTTCTCCCACAATTTATTTATGTAGTCATTCAGCATCCTGGAAAAACTCCTGTTTGGCTCATGGGTATAATCAAAACAGATCCTGTGGGTACATTCAAGGTACTTTCAAGCCATCAGAAGATATAATATGAGGAGTGGGGGGGTGGGCAGGGGGAAACAGAGCTAGAAGTAGGAAAAAAAAACATTTTTCAAGATGAAGAACTGTTATTTTCTAGCTCCCAAGAGACTTTCCAACAATAAACAGCAAAAAGTAGGAGATGATTACACTTTACACAAGAGACAGCTATTTATAAAGGAGTTTTAAATGATACACAACAAACACTATTGGGTCCACCAACACAATAGACAGGGGTGCAAGCTGGTCTGTAGTTAATGCAGATGCCTTAGGAAATACCACAGAAAGTCACTAGAATGAGCTTGAACCCCAGTTACATAGACCCAGGCGTTAGACTAGCACCAGCTAAAGGCCTGGGAAGCCCCAGGCTTAACTAACAGAAATTGGTCAAGTAGCAAACACATGTAAGCCGTGACCCTCAGCGTGGCTGCTGTTGTCCAAAAGACCCCAGGTTGCCCTGACATCAAATCATCACCCCAGTGACCCCAGTGGGAGAGGACAGACTGGTGAAAGGCTTCGAAGGATAAGGTCAGAAAAGCCTAGCTTTGACTTAGGTTATGTGGCAATGACAGTTAACTAATCCCCAAAATCTGTTTCCCCTTCATGGTCTGGAGTTGTGGCAACATAGGTTGTGCAGCCAGGAAGATAATTTCTTAGCCAGGAAGATAATTGCGTCTTGGCAATGCGATGTAGCTGAGTTCTAGCTAACGGGGGGTGGGGGGGTTGGGTATGAGTAGAAGTGATGTGTGCTACTTCTAGGCCCACTTGTAAAACCTCCCACACTTGCCCTATTCTCCTCCAGCCACCAGACAAAAAAAACCACTATGATGACCTTGGAAACTAAATGCTAAAGATTGCAGAAACTCCAGATATCAATACCTGGGTCCCTGAATGATGAGGAACACGCCCTCCTCCCCACTCCCCATTTGCCTTAAACAACTCAGGACATTTTATGGGCAAGAAACAAACTTCCATTGTGTGTGAACCCTTACACATTTTAGTGCCTGCTTGTTATAGCAGCTAGCGTTATCCTAACTAGCACAAGTTATAAATATTTGGCATGTGAATATTGCTAGATAGGGAGAGCACAGGAATTTAAACACTTTTTCTGTTCTGTGTTCTGTTTTCTTTTTCTATTCTGATCTTTGCCTTCAACTCCTCAAAGCCGTAATTAGCATTAGAATATTGCCACTTTATTGAAATGTAGTGGGAATGAGTAAAATGATACCTGACCTACCACTCTGAGCTCCACAATCAGGTTTTAAGGTACCTATTAAACACAAATCGAGTAGAAATCAAGTTATGTAAAACTTAAAGTTATCTAAATCCCAAGCCACCCCATTATGTACATATGTGAGTGTGAACAGCATTATCTTGTATATTAAACAGGTAAAATTAGGTTTAACTCCTCCTTGAGTTGCCTTAATAACTAAGAAGAGTCAGTAACTATGCAAAAACAATCTCTTTCATAGAAATGTAAACCTTTGGGTTTGGTGTTAGACATATGTAAATCTGTATAATCTTTCTGTCAAAGGTAGTGGCAACCTAACGGTGTTTCTGTGGTTGTTAGTCAGAGATGGCAGTCACTAATGGTGTCTCTAGCCTTTTGTGCTGATTTTAAAGACTAGAAGTATATTTTGAGCATATTTCTAACTAATTTGATTTTACAGTAGTATCTGTTAAAGGTGATCTTACATTATGTTTGATCCAAGTTTCATAAAGGAAGACAAACACATGGTAGCTTAAAGTTAGGCTGAAGTTAGCCAAAATTGGAAGATGAATTATTCGTCACCTGATGATCTGAACTTAGGAAAATCCCCAATCCTAGAACTTTAGCTAAGTTTAGCACCAAGTTATTCAAGATGTATCCCTTCATGCCTATAGTTTCTTTACACTGCCATGATTCATTCATTCACAAGTACTTACTGTGCCCCTGAACTTGAAGCTGGGGATTCAAGATGCCAAAGATACAGTCTTTGTCCTCACAGAGACACAGTCTAATAGAGAAGACAGTCATATAAATATGTGACCATAAGGCACAGCAATATATCTAATACAGCTGTGCACAGTGTCTAAATGCATCCCAAGCTCCATCATTGGATCATAGAGTATTATGGGATAGGAGCTAAAGGGAAATGTTGTACATTTTGCCATCTGTGCTGCAAATTTAATCTGAGGCTCTAAGGTTGATGAGTTCACCTCAACTGCCCATTGTTCTGTTTCAACCTGACCAGCCAGCATAACACTATGGCCCTTTCTTATGATCTAGAAATTTTAGATGCTCAAGTGAAGAGGCTGCCATCTTGAACTGGCCAAAATTCATGTCATTCTCAGAAGTGAAAAGTCTTATTTACATGATTTCTGGCCTTTGATCCATCACTCTACCAAAGTATTAAAAGCCCAATGTCCCCTCCTGTTTTTCTTTTACATATTCATACTTGGGCCAGAAAATATTAGTGAGAATATAGAGGCACTGAAGTAAGTGGTAGCCATCTGGCCTGGCCAACTTCTAAAAACAAAAAAATTCCTGTAGAAGATAAGGCCTTCTTTGGATGACACCTGTGCCTCAGGGAAATTGACATATTATTATGAGCAAGAGAAAAAAGTCATTCTACCACATGGGAGTAATTGTTAGCAGACAAGAGATCATGTAATACACAGCAGTTGTGGATTTTAAGTACAAGATTCCAGACCATGATATAAGCCCAGTTGTCTGTCCAAGGTTAATGGGGTAATGTCCTTGCTTACTTCAGCTCAGAGCTTCATTTACTTTGTAAACTCTGAGTATAGGTTCTGTCTTTTGTCTATAGGAGTCAGGATTTAGTGTTCTGAAGGGGACCAAAGGATTTAATGTTTAATGGAGTGTTTGTCCCTCTTTTCAGCAGGCTACAAACACATCTCCCTTTCGAACACACCCCTCTGAAAAGAGACCCGGAGAGGTGAGAGTCTTTGCTGACAGATATAATAAATTCTTACTTTGTTTAGAGAGATTTGTCAGGCATTATGTTATGAGACTACCTGGCCTGCCTGCAGCTGTGCTCACTACTACTGAAGCATAAGGTTTAAATCATCAAGTTCCATGAGACCAGTAAGTACTGCATAGTATTTTTCGTTGAGGCTCTCTCTATTCTGTACAAGCTGCCAAAATGGCTGCCAGTTTTTTAAGAAAAGCCATTCAAATGAGTTTGGCCTTGTGGGGTGGGGATGAGGGGGTATCCATCATGTATCAAGGCAGTGAATTGATTGACTCCAGTTTTACTTTTCAACCAAATGTTTTGGCAGCCTGCAGAAGAGGGTCAGACAAGCTGTCCTGGTTGAATGCTATTGTCATCAGAGTGAAGGAGGCTAGTTTCAATGGCTGCAGTGCCATGTTCAACATCTGTTTGCTTGGGAGCAAAATGATTATCGTCAGAGAGCAGCAAAGTTCAACTGCGAATTTGGTATGATATTTACAAAATATCCCTTGCTCTATGAACATACTGACTGAGATGACAGTGGAGCTCCAGGATAAGTCCTTGAGAGAAGCAGCTTCAGAGAACCAGGTGTACCAACAGATTGCCCACTGCCCTGCAATTCAGAATTGGCCCATGTCCACCTTCTCAGGTCGGTGCCATTTTTGTTTGTTGGTGAAGGCGTCCTTTTAACCGCAGTTCAAAAATGCTAAGTCAGCATCCCAAAGTGGTGGGAAGGCTTTACCTATTTTACACTCACCGAAAACATTTCCAGTACTGGGCATAGTCACACTGAAGAAAGGTAACCAAAAGTTAGAGAACCTGAGGAACCAGGAGAGCAGGTCTGATGCTGGACCTTTGTGCCTCAAACATTGAGGCTGCCATTGGTACTGGTTACCCTCCACAGAGAAACATTTCCAGAGTTTGATATTCTAAGGTAATGTGTTAAAGTATTTCCTTATGCCATATTCTCACCCCAAGAAAGCTCAGAAGCTAGTCAGGGACACAGACCTGTGTACAAATGACTTCATCACTGTATGATAAAGGTTAGTAACACAACCTGGGAATGGTGAACTTGTTTGGGGACCCTTCTAGTTTGGATGCACATCACTGAGGCTCTGTCTAAACAGTCGAAAACTCAGGATCAATAATTGGTCAATCCATCATAAAATTGGATTGCGATGATGGTTGCACAAATCCATAACCCTACTTTTAAAACATAATTGTACACTCGCAATGGAAGAATTTTACAGTATGTAAAATTGCCCCAGTAAACATTAATAATTATGTTTACAGTAAACAATATTGTTAAATAAACAATAAATAGCCAATCTGTTATTTTCAGATATTTTGACAACTAGTTTGTGGGGTTTTTTTCATATATTACCCCTTTTATTTAAAAAAATTTTTTAACATCTTTATTGGACTATAATTGCTTTACGATGGTGTGTTAGTATCTGCTGTATGATAAAGTGAATCAGCTATACATATAAATATATCCTCATATCTCCTCCCTCTTGCGTCTCCCTCCCTCCCACCCTCCCTCTCCCACCCCTCTAGGTGGACACAAAGCACAGAGCTGATCTCCCTGTGCTATGCAGCTGCTTCCCACTAGCTATCTATTTTACATTTGGTAGTGTATATACATCCATGCCACTCTCTCACTTCGTCCCAGCTTACCCTTGCCCCTCCCTGTGTCCTCAAGTCCATTCTCTAAGTCTGCGTCTTTATTCCTGTCGTGCCCCTAGGTTCTTCAGAACAATTTTTTTTTTTTTTAGATTCCGTATATATGTGTTAGCATACGGTATTTGTTTTTCTCTTTCTGACTTACTTCACTCTGTATGACAGACTCTAGGTCCATCCACCTCACTACAAATAACTCAATTTTGTTTCTTTTTATGGCTGAGTAATATTCCATTGTATTTATGTGCCACATCTTCTTTATCCATTCATCTGTCGATGAACACTTAGGTTGCTTCCATGTCCTGGCTATTGTAAATAGTGCTGTAATGAACACTGTGGTACATGTCTCTTTTCGAATTATGGTTTTCTCAGGGTATATGCCCAGTATTGGGATTGCTGGGTCATATGGTAGTTCTATTTTTACATTTTTTAGGAACCTCCATACTGTTCTCCATAGTGGCTGTATCAGTTTACATTCCCACCAACAGTCTATGAGGATTCCCTTTTCTCCACACCCTCTCCAGCATTTATTGTGTGTAGATTTTTTGATGATGGCCATTCTGACCAGGGTGAGGTGATACCTCATTGTAGTTTTGACTTGCATTTCTCTAATGATTAGTGATGTTGAGCATCCTTTCATGTGTTTGTTGGCAATCTGTATATCTTGTTTGGAGAAATGTCTATTTAGGTCTTCTGCCCATTTTTGGATTGGGTTTTTTTGGGAGGGGGTTTGGGGGGCTTTTTTGTTTTTTATTTTTGGCTTCGTTGGGTCTCCGTTGCTGTGCGTGGGCTTTCTCTAGTTGCAGTGAGCCGTGGCTACTCTTCGTTGTGGTGCATGGGCTTCTCATTGTGGTGGCTTCTCTTGTTGTGGAGCACAGGCTCTAGGCACATGGGCTTCAGTAGTTGTGACAGGTGGGCTCAGTAATAGTGGCACACGGGCTTAGTTGCTCTGTGGCATGTGAGATCTTCCCGGACCAGGGCTCAAACCCCTGCATTGGCAGGTGGATTCTTAACCACTGTGCCACCAGGGAAGTCCTGTTTGTTTTTTTAGTATCAAGCTGCATGAGCTGCTTGTATATTTTGGAGATTAACCCTTTGTCAGTTGCTTCATTTGCAAATATTTTCACCCATTCTGAGGGTTGTCTTTTCGTCTTGTTTATGGTTTCCTTTGCTGTGCAAAAGCTTTTTAGTTTCGTTAGGTCCCATTTCTTTATTTTTGTTTTTATTTCCATTTTTCTAGAAGGTGGGTCAAAAAAGATCTTGCTGTGGTGTATGTCATAGAGTGTTCTGCCTACGTTTTTCCTCTAAGAGTTTTATAGTCTCTGACCTTACATTTAGGTCTTTAATCCATTTTGAGTTTATTTTTTTGTATGGTGTTACGGAGGGTTCTAATTTCATTCTTTTACATGTAGCTCTCCAGTTTTCCCAGCACCACTTATTGAAGAGGCTGTCTTTTCTCCCTTGTATATTCTTTCCTCCTTTATCAAAGATAAGGTGACATATGTGTGTGGGTTTATCTCTGGGCTTTCTATCCTATTCCATTGATCTATATTTCTGTTTTTGTGCCAATACCATACTGTCTTGATTACTGTAGCTTTGTAGTATAGTCTAAAGTCAGGGATCCTTATTCCTCCAGCTCCATTTTTCTTTCTCAAGATTGCTTTGGCTGTTCGGAGTCTTTTGTGTTTCCATACAAATTGTGAAAATTTTTGCTCTAGTTATGTGAAAAATGCCATTGGGAGTTTGATAAGGATTGCATTGAATCTGTAGATTGCTTTGGGTAGTATAGTCATTTTCACAACGTTGATTCTTCCAATCCAAGAACATGGTATCTCTCTCCATCTGTTTGTATCATCTTTGATTTCTTTCATCAGTGTCCTATAGTTTTCTGCATTCAGGTCTTTTGTCTCCTTAGGTAGGTTTATTCCTAGGTATTTTATTCTTTTTGTTGCAATGGTAAATGGGTGTGTTTCCTTAATTTCTCTTTCAGATTTTTCATCATTAGTGTATAGGAATGCAAGGGATTTCTGTACATTAATTTTGTATCCTGCTGCTTTACCAAATTCATTGATTAGCTCTGGTAATTTTCTGGTAGCATCTTTAGGATTCTCTATGTATAGTATCATGTCATCTGCAAACAGTGACAGTTTTACTTCTTCTTTTCCAGCTTGGATTCCTTTTATTTCTTTTTCTTCTCTGATTGCTGTAGCTAAAACTTCCAAAACTATATTGAATAATAGTGGTGAGAGTGGGCAGCCTTGTCTTGTTCCTGATCTTAGCGGAAATGGTTTCAGTTTTTCCCCATTGAGGACATTGTTGGCTGTGGGTTTGTCATATATGGCCTTTATTATGTTAACTTCCCTCTATGCCGACTTTCTGGAGGGTTTTTATCATAAATGGGTGTTGAGTTTTTTGACAACTAGTTTGAATTAACTTCATTCCCAGCCCAAGCAGTCTTGAAGAAATATGGTATTAATATGGCCCCTAAATGCCCCAATTTGTCATAAGAAATTATTTGTCACAATCTGACCTGGTTTATGTACAACTAACCATTTTTAAATCAAGATGAACATTTGTTTTCTCATATCTCCAACTATACAGAGAATATCTTTTAGATCTAGGCAGCATAAATAAAAACAAGTATTTCAGTCATTGAGAAAGAATGAAAATAAGAATAATCTCACAATTGATCACAGAAAGTCCATCCCTTTAAGTATAATTATTCAATATTCTGATAAAAGTCTATACATAAATTTCCCTCAGAGAAAGATAGTACTTAATTTTTTAAATTGAAATCTCAATAAGCAATATGGCCTATTTCCCTAGGGCTAGATGCCTTACGTAGAGGGGAAAAAAGTGCTCATCCATTTCAGCATAACTACTAAACTTTTGGCTGAAAGAGAAATATCCTTCTTTCTTTAATGTAACTTCTGTTTTCACTGGTTTGAAATAATGACCATAAAATTTTAAACAGCGGGAAACCTTACAAAAGCCAATTATCATGCATTCAAGCTCTATGATCCTTGCCAGTTTATCTAAAACTAGCTCAGACCCAAAAGTAACTTCCCATAGAAAAAAGTTGCTTTTCTCATGGTCTAAGAAATCAATCAACTCTCAAATACTATTTAATCTGTAATATAAGGAGACCACTATATCTCTAGGGGATTCATGGGAGGCAAACGGCGAACATCTAGAACCCTCCATTTGCATCTAATTACCCTTTTTATTATAATACAAGTTTGAGTGAAATGCTTTTAGGTTTGAAATTACAAAATCATTTATTTCTACTATTTGCTGTTTTTCATTCATATAGGAATTAATTTCATGCAAAATGGCCTCACAATTATTATAAGGGGTAGAGGGATAACTGCTAATTTTCAGTTATTGTTTGGTCCTCACAATAATCTTTTAAGCCAGGTAATTTTATTATATATGTTCAATTGACAGAGAAGCTTAACAAAGCTAAAAACCTTGGCCAAGTTTGTCACACTAATATGCAGCAGAGACAGACTCCAAACCCAGAGCTGTGTTCTAGAGTCAGGGTTAACAATTCTCCAATAGAGTAAGAAAAACTGAAAACCAAGGAGTCTAACATGAGCCTCTGTCCCGGGAAAAGCTTTCCAAAGGACAAGATCAGACCAACATCGAGTTTGCATTGACTGGAGAACTGAGTTACTCTTAAACCTACATGTAAATGTTGTGCTGGAAGATAGTGGCTTAAGAAAAAAGCTTTCCCCAAGGACTGGCTAGAAGGGGGATTCTCCAGGGAGATGAGGTGTACGGTCTGTGAATTTCAGCCCCAAATGGAGCAGCCTATGCAGGACAGGACCTGGTTAGGTTAATAATGTTTTTGACCTGTCACTTACTATGGAAAATTCTAAATTGACCACAGCTTCCAGCTGCTTCAGATGGGTTATTTTAATAAGAAATTGCACTCACAGACTGTCAGTTTCCTGACTGATAAACCTAAATGCAAATAGTATTTCATACTGTTTGGAAGAGGCAAAGATCAAGCTGAACAGTACCTTTTGGCTGGGAACTCCCTAAACATTTTCTAGGAGCTCTTTCTTCCTGCTGGCAGAAGAAAACAAATCTAGTTGGTTATTATAAGATGTTTCTTTTTCTTCTTTTTATCCTCAAAGAAAAATACACTTTCCTGAGAAATCTGATATTATAACGTGCTCTTTTAGATATTGCCACATAGTTTACACTTCTGGCAAAGATTCTCCCAGCAGCCACTTGGGATACATTTTCATTCAGCACATTGGCACTCTTATGTAATTTTGATAAAGGTCTTATTCACTGGGATAACCATGATAACCCACTGTCCTTTGGTTGTCCCAACTGGACCATTTGTTGAATGGCTTGAATTGCTGAGTGACTGGATAACCATGTTACCCACAAAGCACATTGGGTGGAGGTGAAACACAGATGATTACATTTAAGGGCTCATTAAGACTTGGCAAGGCAGAAGCTGGGTAGATCTGCTTGCATTAGCCAGGTCCTCCAAGTCTTTCTGTTCTCCATGTTGAAACTTGGCCAATCTTGTCAGTCCAGTGACAATGGAAAAAAAAGAAAAAAATGAAACTCTGTTAATAGGATTATACGATTTGGGGAGTAGAATGTTGTTACAGATGATTTATTTTGAAAGCTGATTTCGTTTTAGTGAAAACAAGCTCAACCCATTACACCAGAGGCCATGGTGCCAAACACAATCATTTCTAGTTTGAAAGATGTGATTGCTTTTTAATGTGGAAATTTCATGAGGTTACAAAGAGGAAAAAAATTCAACTACTTTCATGTAACAAAGTCACTTTGGGATGTGGGTTACAATGCCCTGACAGTGTCCAGATACCCTGACCACATCTCAAGTTAGAAAGGTGGATCTGTTTGATTTACCCCATTTCTCAATTGTGTTTCTCTTATGCCTTTGAAATAACATAAGAGGTTTTTTTTTACCAAAATAAATAGAAAGTTAGATAACCTAAATACTGGAAGTATGCAGAATCAGGCAAGGATAGGCAAGATAGAGGAAACAAATACAGGTAAAGAAACTTAGTCTACAGACCTGTGTGTGTGTGTGTGTGTGTGTGTGTGTGTGTGTGTGTGTGTGTGTGTGTGTGTGAGATAGAGAGAGAGAGAGAGAGAGAGAGAGGGAATTCTCCTTTGCCAAAACAGTTTTATTTGCTTACTCCAGTTTGACCAAACCAAAAGCCTGTTATTTAGCCTGTTCTAATTTAATCTCGTGATTTGCTTTCACCAGGTTCCATAGCATCTTCTTTTCTCACATATATCTTTGGGGGATTTTAAAGGAAATAAAGACTCATCAAATCAATTTTTAATGTGTCCATAGGGTATGGCTGAGATTATCATAATGATGATGGCTAGGTTTTGACTCTGCCATAATTTATCAGATATTATAATTCTTTGTTAATATGTAATATAATGTGAATTATAAAAAAAAACAGTTGATGGGATGAGGAAAAAGTGTTTCTACTGGTAAAAAAAATCACTAAATTGAGAATGATCAAAAAGTTAAGCCATCTTGAAGAGAACTGAATGTTTGTTATGTGGAATGCATCTCTCCATTATTAAACTAGGCTTTTATCCCTAGCTGGGAAGGATGGAGCCATAGCAGGGAATACAGCCATGACAATGTAGCGTCATTTTCAGAACCTTGGATAGGAATGACATATATACCATGAAACCTTTTTGTCCTTCCAGTAACTGGTTGTTATTTTTTGCCTGTGCATTTTGCATGCCTGTTCTTTGTGACTGGCAGGGGAAAAGCAGGTGAAGAAGCCATATGATTGCAGTGCTTCTTGCAAAAGCTTGGCTGACAAAATTGCTACTGCATCTTTGGGAGCCAGCATAAAAGAGCACAAATCTGAGCATCAAAGGAACTGGGACACTGGAAAGGAAAGGTGCTGGCCTTTTGTTGGAGTAAAATTTAGGGGGAATGAGTTAGGAGTCTGATGAACAAGCAAAGCAAGACTACAATGTCCAGTTTCAAATTTAAGCAAATCCTAGTTAGCCCCTGACAGTTCCACTTAGCACACCATTCATTTAGTACTCAGGCCAACACTGAACTGCCAGGTCAGCTAATGTGGTGAGTGTACATGTCCTTCCATTTTCCTTTTTTGATTCTTTCTTTTCTGTTCATTGTCACTTCAGTTCTGATATCTAAATACCTACACAGATTATTTTACTTCTTAACATCAATTCCTGTAAGAAGGAGACTTGAGTACAGTAAAGTAAAATTTGGGATCATTATGGATCAATGTAACTAGTGCTTAAGGGAAGGGCTAAGTGCTTTAATTTATTGAATGGCTACCATGTTCCAACTATTTCATGTACTTATTTAATCCTCACAAAACCTTGAGATAGATATTATTATCCCACTTTGAAGAAGGAGGAATTGAGATGCAGGGATGTTAAGGTACCACAGATTCATCTACTCCAAAGCCCATGTTCATCCCACTAGTTCATTCTGTCTCCCAGCTTCACTTATGGCAAAAGCCTATTGTTTCTTGGGGCTGAGGAATGGACTTATTCAGTAATATGAAGTCTAGTTATGACTCCAATTAGGACCTCAGAGTCCTTGGTTATGAGACTTTGAGGAAAGGGTTTGAAGATCTTCAGATGAAAGAAAAATGGAGCATAACTTTCTGTAGTCAAATGTATATTTGATATATATATGACAAAGTGCTATTGGCTTATATAGGTTTTTTCAGCAAATAAGTCTCTGAGACCTTCATCTCTATATTCTTGGTACCTAGAATAATGCCTGACCCATAGTGGGTATCCAATGAATATATGTTGAAATTAACTGTGGGATCCATAATTATGGGAATAAATCAGGAAATCTGTTAACTAGTGCAGAAACGATATTTCAGATTTATTTCCAAAGTTGTCATATCTGAGGTGATTCTAAAACATTTACCCATATTTTACTCTTTTATGGTATGATGACAGTGGTGATCGTAAGAAGACTTTGTAAAATGACATCTCTCGTTATGTTCCTTTTTAAAAGGTGAACTATACATGCCCCTACAACAATATTCCCATAATGAATGAGTCTCATGGAGTATTGATTAATGGCTTCTTCAGTTAAAAGAAAAACCAGTTTCTTCTTGGATTTCAGTGGTTGCTAAGACTGCGCAGTCTATACAGGAAAAAAACTGCATGAAACCAGACTCCAAGCTCAGAGGGCAAGCATGCACACTGCACCAGAAATCATGCTATTCCAATCCAAATGTACTAAATCCTCCTGTAATGTGTGGTCAAAGAGTTAAGTTCTAAAGGAAAATGCAAACAGCCTAACGTGGAAACCATATCTGTCTGTCTCCTTCAGCCTCTGAGCCTCTCTGACAGGACTCTGCCGAGGAAGGTGTCTTAATGCTTCACCCAGTAATGATAGCCTCACCAAGTGCTTCGAAGGAGTTATACAGTAAGGGCCAAGTTTGGGTTTGGAAAAGAGAGGAAGCAAACTGACTCTGTGGTTTGTTATGAGATCCTGGGAGGAGCTTTGAGCGTTACAAAGAGTCTTTCCTCTTCCAACCCTTCCAACCTCCTCCTCACTCCCTCCTGGGTTTCATTCTTTTTTCACAGAAGCTTAGCAGCAGGCAGAGTGAGAAAGGCTAGCTGAAAAAAGGACCCCTCCGTTCAGGTCTCCTTCGCGTGACCTATGACTGCAGCCCCAACAGTAGATTGTGAAACTAGAAGCCCTCTTTCATTGAGTCCGTCTTACCAAGAGGAAAAACTGCTTTGTGTGATGACTTTATGGCAAATCCTGGCAAAAGCTTTGCCCTGCATACTGAAAGAGAGACATTTCTAACCGCAGCTCATGAACCACACTTATTTACTCTGGCACATGCCCACTATTTGTTCATAGGCTTTCTGTCTCTACCAATGTGCTCCAATTTTGGAGGCTCAATCACTGCCACTACTTTCCAGGACATTCCGCTAGGCTAAGCAAAATCGCCCTAAGCAGTAGTCAGAAACCACTGGAGTAGTATTGTAAATACAGACTATTTGACGAAAATGAAAGGTAGCAAACATTTTATCGTTTTTGTGCTGCAGAATTCCATGGGTCATATCTTGCAGAAAGTCATGCAAGACACTAACAAGAAACTAGAGCAGGGTACAAGGGCTTTCATCCCCACTAAAACTCAAAAATTGTGCTTGAAACCACTTTGAAAGTTGGTCACAGTCTGACACAGCTTTAAGTACATACTATGACCCTGTTCAGGAGTCATGCTAGAGATTAGACACAACCTAACCTGTAGTAGCCTTTTGTCTGGTATGGATTTTAAAATAAGCATAAGATCTGAAAACAGTGGGGCAATGCATTTCTGCATTCGGTAATAGCCATCCCATCCCCATGTGAGTCTTTACCTTGGGCCTAATGATGGCTTAATGGGTCATGTTGAACCAGGTTGATTTCAAGATCTGGGATAACTGGGAAACTCTCCATTTGTAATAAAACCTCCCCGCACTATTGAGCTGCCTTATTCCTTATCTCATCCCAGGCAGGGACTGAGGAAAGGATACATGACATGATACTGCTTCTCTATCCATACCTCTTTTGCCTGTTTTCTATTAGATTTGTTTCTAACCAAAGCAGAGTTTTTATTTACCCATGTGTTTTAATAATGAATAAGAGTGTGTGTTATACATTCTGCAACTTTGATATCAGTGCATCAATATGACCATGTTTGTGTTTGGAAAGAGGAAGGAAGCTCACTCCAAAATCAAGTGCTCAGTATCCACCAGTATTCTTTTGAGGTGGCTTAGCAGATTCTTGAAGTACTTATATGTTTTACAATACCTCTTGAGACTTATTGAAACAAGTCTCTTTCATCCTAAGGGTGAAGCAAAATTAAGTTGAAATAAGCCACAATTAAAACTCCATGTGTTGCTTTACAAGGCAGAAGAAAGGGTATCCATATCTCTATCCATGTGTATTCTGTTAACCTTTCAGGCATTTTAACTTTGGGTAGTGGTCAGCATGAAGGGGGACTAGGTAGGAACAAGGCCACCACATCAAACTGATAGTGGGGTGGAAGGAACATTTGACACCTCCCGCCTTTTCTGCCCCCTGTCTGTTTTTAATTTTGCTAAATCATTCCCGTCTGGAGATTGTATATTTTAAGTTGCCTCTCCAAGCAACACAGAGGTACAGTGTCAGAGAGCCTGATCTCAAAACCAGGCAAAGAGATGTGAAAGCTGTAAAGGCCCCAAGCCACAAGAAAGACAGAAAAGGAACAGGGTGGGGTCCTGGCTTAAATGATATTAGCCTTCAGGGTATATGCAGTAACTGGGAAGATGCACTGGGAGACATAACCTTTCTCTCATGGTGAGTGTAAGACTTTTTGTATGTTTGTGTTTTAAAAAGTTAATATCCCTTTGAAAGTTCTAAAGGTGACTTCCTGGGAAATGTGAACTACCATGAAATTTTACTGGAAAAGAGATTCCAAGGCAAGAGACTTCAAAGTGAGATTTGTCCATCATAAATATGAAGGTAATAGACAAAGGGGGAAAACTGGTGACAAAACCTAAAATGTGTTTTGCACATGTGCACATGCATAGAAACATCATGATGCTATGGAGCCCATCAACAGTGACTTTAAGAAAAAATATTACCCTCTCTATATAGCCTAACACCACTCCCAAGTCATGTAGATCTGTTTGGGAGAATTTCAGATTCACGTGTTCTAGGTGTTGGCATTTACACATACATGTTGGCATTTACACATCTATAAGATGGGCATGTGAATAGTTTCATCTACAGAAAAATTATAAGTCTCAGATGAGAAAGCAAGTCAAGTGCTAAGCATGGTGCTTGAAATAGTCAGTACTCAAAAATTATCTGCCATTATTATTTAAAGACTCACATGATATGGCGGGAATTTTTTAAATGTAGTGCAATCATGATAACCAATAGCTTCCTCTCTACAGGGAATAGCCTTGAACCTAATTTACAGTTCTTTCAATTTTTTGTTTATTTTTCATATATACTTCCTCCTGCTCAGGTTTATTGAGGACTCTGTGAATGCAGCATCACTGCAGCCTTGTGCACCACTGTACTAATCTCAAGACAGTGTTAATATTGTGGTTTTAATGAAAGGAATGGTGTGGGCTTACACACACAGATATGCATTGCATGTGAAAAAAAACCCAAAACCTTCTGAATGGCATTTCTTCATGTTTTATCACCATTTAAAGGAATAATAAAACTACCTATTTACTCTTTTTTTCTTTTTTATTATATATATATTTTTAAATTTTACTTATTTATTATTTTTGGCTGCATCGGGTCTTAGTTTTGGCACGCGGGATCTTTGTTGCGGTGCGTGGGCTCCAGGACACATGGGCTCTGTAGTTTGCAGCACGCAGGCTCTCTCACTGAGGCGCATGGGCTCAGTAGTTGTGGTGAACAGGCTTAGTTGCCCCGCAGCATGTGAGATCTTAGTTCCCGGACCAGGGATCAAACCCGCGTCCCCTGCATTGGAAGGTGGATCCTTTACCACTGGACCACAAGGGAAGTCCCATAACTACCTATTTACTCTTTTGCTGATAAAGCAGATGATGTTTATTGTAGTTCTGTAATGTATTTACCTCATCAGTTTCCCAGAAAAATCCCTGTTTAGTTATGTGTCTAGTTGCAATGCCATTCTTTCTTAAAAGTGATAAATTATGGCTTTAGGTTGTTTTCCTTAAGATTTTTTTTTGTATTTGTTATTATCTAATAGCTATAGAAGCAGTGGAGAAGTTACCTCAAATGAGAGAACAATTAGTAAATGAAGACCAGAGATCCATGGTGTTTGTGTGTGTGTATGCACAGGCACATGCACTTGACCAGACACACACAATCGAGCTCTTTTGAATCTGGCATCACAGATGTTGAGACATATTTTTGCAGAGCAGTTTATGATGACATTGATGAGCTATATTGCCTCACAGTGATCTCTCAAGGTGAGCGAAGGCAATCCAACAGATGTGGAAACTAAAGTGTTGGGAGCCCCGGCACAAGCCCCAACAGGTAGAAGCCCAAGAAAGGGAGTGACAAACCAACAAACTGTTCAAACCAACAAATGTAACTCCTGACTGGGGTGTATTTGTTTTTGAGTGAGAGAGGAAAAGTATATTCAGGCACATACACTTGAGCCAGCACTGGAAATCCTATGCCCTGTGTGCATTTATGTATGTGAAAGACATGCGTTTACATACAGAAACCACATAATTATTAGGAACCAACAATGGTGCCCTTGATTCTCACTGAAAATCTCTGTAAGTCACATGGGAAATTTTCCTAAGAGCTTAAATCAGAGCCCTGCCCACTCAGTAACTCAGCAAATGTGTCCCGGCTAGGCTACGAAGATATTCAGAAAATCTTAGATTAGGATAGCAAAAATGAAACATAAACAGTGTTAAATCAAAACTGCCATGGGCATTTTTAAAGTTATTTGGCTTAAGTCATCATGTAATCAGAAATAAAGCATTGCTGCTGCTTTCAAAGGGACAGTTAGAGAGCAGAGTGAAGATTTGATCAGAGGCATATAAGCACTTAAAAGAAAACAGGCACGGATTGTGAGATTACATATTCTAAGTAGGAATCAGCTGCAGGCACTTCTGAATCATTTGTCTTTCTGATCTTTTAGGAATCAGCCTGTAGGCAAACCACGGGGTGAGGCCGGGAATGCCTGGGTGAGGGTGCATGTGCACGTGGGAGGGGTGCTGAGCACCCTCTCTCAGTGCCAACCCCCCGCCCCCTGGAGAAAGGTATGTACAGTCCTTGGTCTACCTGTTGACAGAGGAGTTAGGCATGTTCTCCTGCTGTCTTGCTCCCTGCCAGCACTTCCTCCCTCACCAGTGATGAGACTGGGCTATGCAAAACAGGTACTCTGACTATGCCAGGCTCCAGGGCCAGGCCTTCCTTACTCAGACTAGGTATTTGTCTTTGTGCATGATTTTAAGGGTGTGCTAAAAAATGTGTCTCTGTCCCTAAAATATTACTCCCATCAATTTGCAACATAGCTTCTGAAACTTCACCACTAAAAATTCACATCTTTGAGTTAATGCTAATCATCCGTAGTAAGAGGGGCAGTGGATTAAACTGTTTTTACCCTTTCTACTCTCATTCTAATTAGATTACCAGATAATGCCCTGCTCTCTTGAAAGTGGAAGTAAATATCCAGTGGGAATGGGGCACAATGCAGGTAGAATTCGATAGAAAATTTGGTCAACATGAGAAGTGGAAAAGGTCCAGAGCATATCAGCTCAGGTGAGGGCCACAGTGAGGGGACCTTGTGTAAACAGATTACAGAATTACACCTCTAGGCAGGGGAAGTAGGAAAGAGGAAGAGCCATTCCAAAATGAGTAAATGTTGCCAAAGAACCACTTACCAGCATTTCCTAAGGCTGGTCCTGCTGCTAGAGTGTAGACCTTCCAGCAAAATATATTGTGAAAAAATGTCACCCCTCCACCGTAAACAAATACCCCACCCCCACTCTGTCCCTCTGCCCCAGTTTCTCATTTGGGAAACTTACAGTTACTATGCCAGCCTCCAAGGTTTTTTGGAGGAACAAGAATGTTCAAGGAAGCTAGAGCTCTTCAACCAAATGATTTTATATCTCAGATTTCCCAGCTCTGACACCCAAGCCCTCACTTTGGAACATCAATAAATCCTTGTTATATTGTTGCCTGAGACACCATAAGTAAACCTCTTGAGAAATGTAGAGATGTACACAGACTACTCAGCATAACCTTGTCAAAAGAAGATACAGTACTTTCTGGTAGTTCCTATCCCATAGTCAGGAATAGGTCATTGTTTTTAATCAGAAAAAAATATATATATCTTTTACTATCTTATCAATTCTTTACCTTCTTTTTGCAGGTTTTTATCCTTTAAGAGAACTGCAGATGGTTTTGGTATATAATATATAATATGACCTGTTAAGATTATACCAATGAAATTGGTTTCCTGGAAGACCAGAAGCCTGGACTGTCACCACACCTCCAACCACTCGATGCCACTACTTCCGAATCATGGAACTTGCCTGTCCACTCAGGACTGTGGGACTCTTGGGGAAATTGCCCAGGCCATGTTTCACAAACAGGCCCTGGTACTCGTGGGAAAGGAGCTGTCTTGACTCATAAGAAAGGGGGCGCTCCAGGTTTCGTTATGCGTTTTCTAGAGGTACAGATGAGGTAGGGTGAAGGAGATAGAGTTCATGCCTGAAATAAGGAAAGAGATAATTATCAGGAAAATATTTCTTTAGCTATTCAACCCAGTCCCTTGGGTTAAGAAGGAATTTAGGAGCCCGGTTTTCCTGATACCTTTTTTTTTTTTTTTTTTTTTTTGCGGTACGCGGGCCTCTCACCGTTGTGGCCTCTCCCATTGCGGAGCAGAGGCTCCCAACGCGCAGGCTCAGCGGCCATGGCTCACGGGCGCAGCTGCTCCGCGGCATGTGGGATCTTCCCGGATCGGGGCACGAACCCGAGTCCCCTGCATCGGCAGGTGGACTCAACCACTGCACCACCAGGGAAGCCCTGGTAACTTCTTAATTTTGATAAAAGCATGGATTTAAAAGCGACAACAACAACAACAACAGGGGAGTGTCATTGTCATTTCAGGATCCATCAGTGTCTTCCGATAAAGCTGTATCAGTAATAATATTTTTTAAAGATGTACTTTCATTTTAAGTAGAGAAGAAAAAAAGAAAAGTGAAAAACACACTTTAGCCACTTCATCTCATTCAGTTGAATTTTTCAGGCAAACTACAAACAAGAATGATAAAGTCATTCAGCCTGTGTTATCCCAAATGTCCCTAATGTTTTCCTAAATGTAATTTACTCTCATAGCAACTGCATCAGGAAGACAAAAACCAACAATTATCCACAGTTTACAGATGGGTTAAGAAACAGGCAAACAATCAGGTGAAAAACAACTTAGTTCCCTCATTAGTTGTTTTGTCTTCATGATCCCATGTTTTTATTTTATTTTATTTATTTGTTTGTTTCTTTATTTATGGCTGCTTTGGGTCTTTGTTGCTGCGTGCGGGCTTTGCTAGTTGGGGCAAGTGGGGACAAGTCTTCTTTGCGGCGTGCCAGCTTCTCATTTCGGTGCTTTTCTTGTTGAAGATCACGGACTCTAGGTGCGCAGGCTTCAGTAGTTGTGGCGCACGGGCTTAGTTGCTCCGCGGCCTGTGGGATCTTCCCAGGCCAGGGCTCGAACCCGTGTCCCCTGCATTGGCAGGTGGATTCTTACCACTGCACCACCGGGGAAGTCCCCTCATGTTTTTAAAATGTGTTTTTTTTTTAAAAAAAACCATTGACTTGATTGAGTGCTTTGGTGCTAGGAGGACACAACCTCAGAAGAAAAGAAAGTGATCAATTTTCCAAAATTAAATAATGAATCAGTGGTGGTGCAGCTACTAGAATCAGCCAAGAATATAGTTATAGAAACATTTAATCTCAGAAATGTCATTCCATTCATCAACTCAAGAAAAGCTTTCCTTGTGAACCACAGAGATTAAATAGTTTTAACGGAGATTATATCTAAGGAGGCCACCCAAATTCACCTTTCCGTTATTCATTCCCTGGTTGTAGTCTAGAGACATTAGGTATCTTGGTCCAGAATTACACATTTTCCATTGAAATTAAGTATGTTGGGTTTTCCTTTCTTTGGGCTAAAATTAGTAGTGAATCACAGACTATTTCTACCAGATAATGTTACCAAGGAAAAATGTCTCTTTAAGGTTCTTGTGGATTAGATAGGCAAAATTTTCCCTGTACGAGGCTGTGCCTCTGAACAATTATGATGCTGACCCAGCAAAAGCAATGTCTACATTTCATCTTTGGAACCTGAGGAGGAAAACTAAAACAAGTGGTCATTACTGAAGGGGGTTTCAATAATTGCTTTAATGGGACAGAGTGGTTTTATGTGAAGGTCTTTGTGACAACTCAGGAAGAAACAATCAAAAGGAAAACTGTTTTTACAGCTTGTGACAAGGTAATACCAATAAATAGGAATGGCGCCTTGATCGTTCATCCCAGAGACCCTGATACTTAGTTTGACTGTATAATTTATCGTCCAAACCAAGATTTTTTTTTAGGGAGCAAAAGGGGGTGCAATTAACAATTACGCTGGAACAACAGGTGTGAATTAGAACATTTCAGGCAAACGGGATAAATGATCACCGTACTAATACTAGAAAGGAGAAGGATTAATTATAAGAGAAGAACACTGACATGGGGCAGGTTTCTAATTAATATTTAATATGGAAAGGAATTTTTTAAAGGAGTTTAATACATGCTCATTTTAACTATAGAGGTTGATGATATCCCAGTCATATCCTCTTTGTACTGATCATTAAATCAGTGAGTCTTATCTTGTTAAATGGTAGGTTATTTTATATATTTCAGACACATTGAAAGGAACATTGATTTTTTTTAACCCTGAAAACCAATTAGTAGAGCATAATAATGCCCTTGTCTCCTGAACATGAATGCCCATTCCATTGGGGAGTAACCCACTTACCTGGAAAACAGGAGTTTTCAATCTATCTTTTTGGATGTGTCGCGTCTTAAAGGTAATGTTTATTCCATATCATCTTGGGGGATAAAAGACCATTGTTAGCATGGAGTCTTGGCACATAGTAGTAGTACACAATAAATATTTGTTGAATAAGTGAATGACATGTACTCAGCAGAATAATTTTTTAAAAGAAATATGAATACATATATAGAAAATCATATATTTGCTTTTATTCAACTCTTTCTAAATAGTTGCATAAACAAGATAAAAGTACACACTGGAGTCAACAAATTATCATTTTGCATGTCCTTAAAAATCACAGCAAAGCAGGTTGCTATTCAGAACTTACAGAGGAGACAGTATCTCTCTATAGATCCTGCAAGCTTAAGAGATGAAACAGTTTTTCTCTTCTTTTGGATTATTTGTTAGTATTAAAAATAAAACCCGGTTTTCACACTTAATTGAAGTATTCTATCCCTCCCATGCTTAGGACGGTTATCTTGGAAAAGGGATTTGATGTTGGTGTTGAAGAAAGCTCATCAATGGCTTGGCAAGAAATAAGAGATGAAGAGTTCTGGAAGCCTGTAAAGAAAAGCTCATAGAAGAGAACAGGTGGAACTTTAGGAAAGGACACCAAGGAACTAATAATATTTTTTTTAAAGGATTGTTATATCTGATGTAACTTTGGGGGGAAGCTGGGTGAAGGGTACACGGCACTTCCCTGGACTATACAAATACTTGTGAGTTTATAATTATTTCAAAATAAAGTTTAAACAGATTTTTAAAAGGAAAACGTGAGAAAGTTGAGATGGAGAAATAAACTGCCTTAAGACAAATTTCATGTAATTTGAATGTGCTAAAGGAAACTATAGTGAATCCTTCAACATTCCTTATTCAATATTCAGGAAATATTTTTTGAGCACCTTTCTCTATAACAATCATTTTTCTTGATGTTGAGAATACTGTGGTGAACAAAATAAAGTTCCTGTTCTCATGGAGCTTACATTCCAGTGCAGATATATAATGAGCAAATAACAGTCTAATAGATACATAATGCTTCAGATTATAGTAACTGCTCAGAATAAAAATAAAGGGGTGAAGGGGGCACAGCAAGATAGGCAAGTGCTATTCTAAAAGTGTTCAAGGAAAGCTCTCTGATAAGGTGACATTTGGGTAGAATAAAGGGAGGGAACTGAGCCATGTGGGTATCTGAAAAAAGAGCACTGCAGACAGATGCTACAGCAAGTGTGAAGGTCCTGAGGTGGGAGTATTCCTGGCATGTTCAAAAAGCTGCAAGAAGGTCAATATGGCCTGAGAACAGGGAAGGGGGTGATAGAGGATGAGTTCAGGGATGTAGTGTGAGTACTGGAAGCATTATAGGCCTTGAAGACAAAGGGTCTGTAGTTTAGGGCCAGGTTGGGGTTTGGTCATAAAAGTTGAAAGACATCAGCATGGAAATGGTATTCAAAGTCAAGAGGCTAGATGAGATCACCAAGAAAATGAGTTTAAATAGAGAAGGCAGGTTGACTCAAGAACTGAGCCTTGAGCAGTCCTGATATTTCAAGATGAAGAGGATAAAGGAGAAACGAAAAAGCAGCAGACTGTGAGGGAGAAGGCGATCCAAGAAAGGTGTCCAGAAGGCCAAGAGAAGAAAGCGTTTCAAGAAAGAGAAAGTGATCAACTGTAAATGAGATGAGAGAGAAAATGAGGATTAAAAATTGATCATTGGATTTGGCAAGTAAATGCCCTAAGTGGCCTTGACAAGACAGTTGAGGGAGAGTGGTAGGGCAGAAAGCCTGAGAGGAGTGGTTTTAAGAATGTATGGGGAAAAAAAAAAGAATGAATGGTAGGGGAGGAAGTGTCTTTACAAAAGGAAAGACAGCTCTTTCAAGGAAAATTGCTGTAAGGGAGCACAGAGAAATGGAACAGTATTTGGAGAAGGTGTGTGGAATTGAGAGAGTTGAGTGGAGGTTTCACCACTAAAACTAAGCAAACAAAGTAAAACAAAGCCAAGAGTTTTGTTTTTGTTTGAGATTGGAGCTATAGCATATTTATGTGCTGATAGGATTGATCCAGAAAGCAGAGAAATTTTCTTGAAATAGATAGTTAGATTTAACCCAAGGTTGAAGTCTGTAAAGTAAGAATGAGGGGGATTTCAGCTGCATCATTCTGGAATGATTTAAAGGGAAAGTTGAGAGAGGAACTGTCACTAGTGTTACTATCGTTTCTTGGTCATGACCTTATCTGGGCCCTACTCATAGAGGGGAATGTAGGAGAGCAAAGATAAAGGAACAGAAAGTTCAGAAAACTTCAGGGAAGAAGTCAAGGAAGAGATCTGAAGTGAATCTGTGGGATATAAAAAACAAAAAATGGCTGACTGGAAGGGCTGTTCTGGGAAATTTTGATTATAGGTGTGTAGAAGTCAAGTGCAATCCTTTGGTTGGGTTTATAAGTTTTTAAGTTATTGTGAATTAGTATGTAGTTTGTGTAAAAAAAAAAGCAGACAATATAGAAGTACACAGGACAAGGAAATGAAAGCACACACACACACACACACACACACACACACACACATACACATTCTTTCTCATATTCTACTCTCTAGGGGGAACCACTGTTAATTTGGTGCATATCCTTAGAGATGTGTATGGGTGTATTTATAACATACATATATGTATGTATAATTAAGTTATAAAAATAGAATCATATACTATTCATACTATTCTTCAACTTGCTTTTTATACCGAACAACATGTCTTTTGTATTTTTCCATCTCAATAAAAAAGGCTCTACCTCTGTCTTTATAAAAGAAAATGAATAGATAACACATGAATGTGATACACTATATAAAAGGGACAACAGGGTATATAGAGAATCTCCCTCTAATTTCCCAGCAGTCAGTTTCTCCCCAGAGGCAACCACTATTACCAGATACTTAAATGTTCTTTCACAGCTAGGCAATGTGAATAAACACAGATATGTTGTATTTATATAAATGGCAGATTACCATACATGTTGTTGTATATCTTGCTTTTTAAATTTTAACTATATATCTTAGACATCATTCCATATAGAGCTGCCTCATTCTTCTAAATGGCAATATTGTATTCTGTCTTTACTTAATCAAATCCTATAGCTGGCTATTTCTAACTTTTCACAATGAAGTGAATTCAACCATACTGAGCAAAAATTTAGAGTTTATTCAGCAAAGGAAAAGAGAAGAAACCAAAATACAGAAAGACCAAAAAAAGGCATTTTAAACTATAAAGAACTGTAGATTAAAACTAAGTCTGGAAAAAAAAAAAAAAACTAAGTCTGGGGCTTTGTCTATGTGGCATTAAAATTAATTCTTGAAAAGTAATTTGAAATTCTAGGTGCTGATATTTTTATTTTCAAAAAGGAATTAATCTTTTTATTACTTTCAAAGAAGATATGAACAATGAAGAGCATCTCTCTGTTTTGAATGCCTGAACTCTCTTAACAACCCTGATAAAGCATTTTTCTGGGACCAATCAGTGAAGGTCTAGAAAGTCATTTTTTGTTCATAAAAATGCCTGGTTAAGAAATCATTCTCCTCCATTTGGTATTTGTTAATGGCTATTACAGTTGACACTATTCATAGAGGCTGGGTTTACAGATATTCTGAATAAATTAATGTCACTGAAATGACACATCTACTAGGAAACTCCAAGGGGAAAAAAGTGATGTTTTTCCCTGTGTATAAAATACACTATTAATTGAATTGTCTAGAAAGACAACGTTCTGTGGTGGCTGGAGTCTTAAGGTATGAGTCCTCATGTCGTTCTTTGACCACTGGGTGTGTGAAGTTGCATTATTCTATTCTCTTTGCTTCAATTTCCCATTTGGAAGACAAGAGAAATAATTGTGTCTGGTGCCTCTACCTACCCCCCAAGCCATGCTGAGAGAAGCAGAAGTGAGAACCGGCACATGGCAGAAAGTTTTCCAGTAAGGTACTGTTTCTGTCATCATGTTAGTGTGACTGACCCGGTGATGTCTCAGAGTGGGTTTAGAGGCAGCGAGATGTGTGTATCAGAATCAACTAGGGAGATTTGTCAAGCCACTCCCTGCGTTGCTCCTTCCTTCCATCACCTGTTGAGAACCACTGTAACTGAAGAAAACTTCAGTGACTAGTTCCAGCAGGTATGGGACATAAGTATTGAGTTCTAAAGAGTGGAAGATGGGCACACGTTGATTAAGGTCAAGGACTTCTGTTTCAGGAAGAGCAGAGTTGAATGTTGGCCCCACTCCTTCATTAACTATAGGATTTTAAACAGTCTTTTCCACCTTTTGAAGCCTTCATTTCCTCACCTGTAAAACACCTGCCTTTAAGGTTGTGGCTGCCAGGTCACTAGTTAGTGCTCAGTAAATAGTTATGCCACTGTTTCTTCAGTAACTCCAACCTTAATTGTCCACTCTGAACCATGGATTTAAGGCGGTATTTGTCATTCTCTCATAAAGGTTTAATAGAGGTAGGATCCTTACACACATATACGCTTAAATGTAGAATTTTAAGGCTGGAAATAACTTTAAAACCATAAAGATTACCCTCACCAAACTCTCACCTTATGGATGGCAAAACTGCGGCTCAGAAAAGCAAGAGATTTATCCAAGGTTACAGGGATATGTCTAAGGGTCAGGAATAGAGCCACATCTTCTGTCTTCCTGTCCAGCACTCTTCACTTCCTGCCTCTCAAACCACACATTTAATAAATACAAAAATACTTGCTTTAAGAAGTTAACGATGAGGAAGTTATTTCCTTTCTATGGCAGGGTCAGTGACGTCATCACATAGAACAAGAAAAATCCTGTGAGATGGCCCTCATCCAGCTAATAAAATTAATAGCACAGGAAGGTGTGGAAAACTACGTCCTATTATTGCAGAGGTGGCATCCAAAGACCCAGAGACGAGTGAGTGACAGCGTAGTCTCTAGGACCCAGATAGAGACCCACATAGTGAGGCGAAAGACAGTGTATCAGGAGAAGAGTTTCCAATATCCCTAACGGCCCCAAATCTGCTTACCCAGATTGTTCCTGGACTTCAAGCTGCTGTGCCTCCCTTGAGGACTCTCAAGATTTCCAAAACCTTCAAGTTTTTTCGCATGGCTGCTTCTTCCTCATATCCTCGACTCCTGCTCCGTGACTAATACGGACACCAGTGTATCTGCAATGAACTTATACAATTCCCCTGCCCTGGATGAACCACACCCACGGGGAATTCAGGAAGCAGAGCAGGGGCAATGATTAACACCAAGAAACCTTACATTCAGGTCAGCAGATGAAGGCAACAGATCAAGTCTGTGACTCTCAAAACAGGCGCAAAGGATCTTTTGGGCTCCCTCAACAGGGAAGGGCACCATCACCGATTGAAGAGTTACGCTATGGGTCTGATTCCCAGGACCAAGTGGAGTGGAGGGGAAGGTCACAGAACTGGAAACACACCCAGTCCAGTTCTGGACACCTGCCTGTCTGCCCACGAATGACCACTGTGGAATCTGAGGCAAGAGAACAGCCCCCAAAACTCAGCCCGGAGTCTCTGACTCTGAGCATGGCCCGGCCCTGCAACCACAGCAGTCTCCATTCCAGGCTTGGTCACCATCAGGAAGGCATCTGTTACCTCCTGCTTGGCCTCCAGTTCTGTGGTCGCCAGTATAACCCAACGGCCATAAATTTCAAACTCAGCTACATGTTGCCCTACTTCTAACTCTAACTGCCTGCAACTTGCCCTTTGAGAAAACAGCTTTACTCCTGAGTGCTCTCTGCTAAATGAGTGCCACCTTGTCTCTTTCCTCCACATCATCATTATAATTAATAAGCAACAATATCATCCCTGGTGGTTATGTTCTTATTAGGTGTTAACTGGCCTTAACATCATTATCTCATTAGGCCTTTCCACCTAAATTACTTTATCAGCTTCCCTCTGAAGGGGGTCTGGTACTGTCTGGCTGAAAGGAATCCCCTGCACAAACACGAGAAAGCGAAAGGATAATCACAAGCATTTAGACCTGCTCCAGATATTAATCTTCTTAAAAAATTTATGCTATTTCTACTACTAGGGATACTTTACATTGCTGTAAACCCTCTCATCCAGTGTGTTTAAAGCAATACCCAGGAGCTTTTTAGCTTAATCGCACTCATTTGATGAGGAAAAAAAAATATTGTAGAAGAATATATTCTAAAATATTTACAACAGTAAAAAATCTCCCCTCCCCCATCACTGCCCACATTTCTAGTTGGATAAATTCTCTCCAGTTTTTTTCCTTAAGAGGCTGAATTTCAAACTTTTATATAAAAGACTGTGAACAGATTTGCTCACTTTGTCCCCACTTCAGTTGTTCTAGATGCAATCTTTTCTTCAACTTCCCCTGACAGTGCTTAGCATTTCTTTAATAGCACTCATTTTGTAATTTAACATTTTGTAAGAAGTAGATGAAGACAATTCTACTCGTAGATGAATGGACGACCCAGACTAATACATTTCTCTAGAAATGCTTTCATTCCTGAGGACAAATGACACTTACTGCTTCCTCTGTTGTCCTCAGGATTTCACGTTAACCGTGAACTCTTTTCATCTGTTCCTCCTTTATTTCTAGGTTGTGCACGTTCTCCAGAGGTTGGGGGACATGCTGCCGAGAGTTCAAGCCTGCCCTTTCCACCTATTAGTCACGTTTTGTTTTCCATCCCAGTTACCTCCTCCCTTCCTTGCCTTCCTGTGTACCTTAATCATCTCCCATGTAATTCATCATTCATCCTCACTTTCCATAGTAATTTCCTATTTTAAAATGTCTTATTATCTCATATTCCTCATTAACCACTTATCTTTCAAACTCTGTTGTTCATTTAATTTTCTCACAATTTGTGTAGTTATTTGGTTTGCAGCATTCATTTCCCCCTTCTTGCTCACCCACCCATCAGTCATCTCTTTCCCTTCTCCTTTCTACTTTCCAAGTCCCAAGCTCTTTTTTTCTGAAGGTGTGGATCATGATTTGAAATGGTGGAGATGAATCTTAATGTCCCCAGACTCTCTATTTATTAATTTTTAATATCAAATTATCATCCCATGTGGGAAATCTAGGTTTCTAATTCTCAAGCCTTCCTACAGAGGCAATCAAATTCACTAGGTCTCTTTTTTTTACTTAATTGGAGATAATACAAATCTCAAATGAAATATTGCACAGTTGGTGTTTATCTGAGATGCGCTGACCATTCTTTTTCCCCTTTGCAATTGAAGCCCAGTATCGTGGCCAAAAGACATTAATGTCTTTTGCATCTGTGTCATATAAAACTTCTCTTAGCTTGAAAGTAAACCCCTAAATACAAATCCTGCTGTCATCAAACTTTCTGTTAATGCCCAGTCTCTTCTCCAAGAAAAGCATGACTTTACTTTTTAAACTTTTTTGTTTGCGTTTTCTTTTGTTTTTGAAACTTCACAGGCTTCAGAGCCTTCTTCCATTTCTCTTGATCTTCCTTTCCTCCTCCTGAAATCTCAGGATAATTAATTTCAGCAAACTCTGGAGACATTCATTCTTCCCTTTATTTTCTCTACTTTAGGATCCTTCCTCACTTCATCCTTTTCCAACTGGTACCTTCCTATTTCAAGTGTATGACAGGGACCAATTCCTGTCTTTGCACAGTCCCACCTTTATGTTCTTCCTCACTTCCCCTCTACTGGTTTATTTTACTCGACACGTGGACTCTGTTTCCATCCGTGAGCATGGTCAACAGTTTGTGTAGCTGCTGAAGTTCTCCCAGCCTGCCTCCCTGGCCAAGAGGGCGGCCCTCTTCTTCCCACAGTGCCCCTCGGATGCTGGCAGGGGAAAGGCATTGTGATCATCAGCTTTATTAGTGATGACATCAAGGCAATGGGAATAAACACACTGACCAAGGGACAGCCTCGTTACCCCATGATTAAAGAAGGAATTGGGGCAATTTCTCAAATTCTGTCTCCCTATTGTACTTCTCTGGAGATCTGTGTTCAGTTTTCAATGGATGTTTATTGGATTTCCAACTCCATCACAGGTATATGATGGAATAAGGTAGTAAATTGTAACCACTGAAACCTACCATGCATTTCCATATGATTATGAGTTTCATTCTAAGCTAGCCTGGGAGTTTCCTGGCGGTCCAGTGTTTAGAACGTGGTGCTTTCACTGCCGAGGGCCCAGGTCCATTCCCTGGTCAGGGAACTAAGATCCCACAAGCTATGTGGCACAGCCAAAAAAAATTCTAAGCTAGCCAAAGGTGTAGATTGCTTGTGCGTGGGAAATCCTGCTCATTGAATTAGTATATTTCTTTGAAAAGAATTCATTTTCTCTGAGTTAATCATTTTTATATGATCCAAATCATCTACTCTTTTTTCAAAAATATGACCCCTTTCCCCCTCACTATTATGTTATAATTCATGCACGATTTCTCTTGAGGTACAATATAGTCTAATTTTCTTTATTATTCAATTTGGATCCTATTAAGTGAGACAGGCACTCACTGACAAGAAGGAGCATTTAAATTTTGGCAAATAAGTTCATTTGTATTCAGAAAGCTTTGCACCCCTCATATTTAATAAACCTTTCCATTACAGAGTAAAGAAATCCTGCAAACTAGTCAAACAGATTAGCAATGGGACCACCAAGAGAGTACATTCAACCCCAATTCAGAGATGTCTCAGTTTATCTGTTTTCTGTCAATCATTAAGAAAGATGAAATATACAATTATGTACAAGGAGACAGAACTCCTAATTCTTTCATCCTAGCTGAAGCAAAAGAATTTTAATTGCTTAAAAAAATTAGATTTTTGTTTCCTGTCAAGAAGGACAGAGAAAACAAATGTAAATTGCCTTAGAGTCAATGGCTGGAGCTACAAGACTTCGGAGTAGGCATATAAGAGGTAGTCCATCATTTGTATTTTTTCTTCATAATGGCCAATATCCAGATATTTGGAAATATGAAACGTTTGACAAAATATTCCCTTTTCTGCTACAGCTCCTCCAGCATGTAAAAGGAAAACATTTTCCCTTTTCATTAGAATATGTAGAGTTGTATAGATTTACTGACACCACTTCTGCTTAATGAGAGTAACACTACACTAAGATATTTGAATATGCTGTCAATTATTCCAGGGTCGATTTTCCATTTATGTGAGTTATCAGGCCCTTTGTTTCTCTTGTAAGTCCTATCAGCCATCTGATGTTGTGAACCTTACACTGTTTTTAGTATATTTACAAGAGGTAAAGTAAGAACAAGGAGAAGAGATGAAGCATTAATCAATCCATTTAGTAATGCAGTACAGCTGCAAAGAAAAATGAAAGCAATAGAGAAAATTAAAGCTCTTGGCCACAGAGAGGTATAAGCATTAACTGGAGGTGTCAGTACATTCCTTGACCTCAAATGGGAGGCAAAATTGAGAGTCAAGAGTAATTAATTCCAGCGTTTAAGCCAGATATTGAAGTCCCTAAAACTATTTCCCAAGACAAAAGCCTCAAATAAAACAGTTTATGTCAGCAATTCTGAATATGAAATTCCATTGATTTATTTTTCCATAAAGTATTTTCTGCACTTAGAGATAACTGTCAAATAGAGTTGCTAATGATGGAAGAAACAAAGATAAAGAGAAGGCACTTACATAGGATTCACAATGAGGTAAGAATATATAACAATATCTTTTTGTGTGATTAGTGTTTTCCCTTTCCTTTTTAAAGAGGCCACCAGCTATAGTGAATATATGAAACACAGTATACAAGAAAGATGTCTATTTATTGAGAGGGATTTTTTTTTAAGTTTACGAACTAGTCACCCAGGGTCTCCCCACCTGAGCAAAGATGGATTGCAGAGGATGGGGTAGACAGTGACCATCACTGTATAGCGGGTTATCTCAGATTTATTCCAAGAAGTGAAAAGTCATCTCTTCCTTTTATCTGGACATAGATCTTTTCATGGTGACCCTGGGCTGAAATAATTACCTGGATGTGTATCTCAGGGCACCTCAAAATTGCTTGAGCAGAATGAGGCACCTGCCTGTAGCCAGCTACCCACTAGCACACTCCCCTGGAACATCATCAAAAGGAAAGCCAGCAGATGAAAGGAAGGAGGGTTTTTGTCCCCTCTCCTGTGAAAGCTTCTGGAGTGTGGGAAAATGTCAGATTTACCTTGTATCTCCAAACCTAGCCCACACCCAGTGCAAAGCATGTGGTGTATGCTCCATGGAAATGTGATGAAGGAAAGGAGAGGGAGAAAGGCAGGGAGAGAAGAAAGGATTAAAAAGGGAATAAAGCCTCTATGAACTCTACAGGGTATGTTTCTAGAACCTTCTCAACTCCAAAGGGGAGAGACAGACTCATTGTATCCTACAAGGTTGATAAAAAAAAACCCTCCAAAAAATAACAGTCAAATGACTATTGCAGATCTATTTGACCTAACAGCTTAGGAAGAGTTGAGTTAGAAACTAGACAGTTGTCCTGTAGTCCAGGGCCTGATGTTAACATTTTTAGAGTTGGAAGGGATCTTGAAGTCATTCAAGGTACCTCCAAGTGGAATGTCATGTGACTTGACCATAGTCACATAGCTTGATAGTCTTAGAATAAAGACTAAAATCTGGGTCTCAAAGTTTCCAGCCCAGCATGTCTCACACTGCAGTTTTCCTACATAGGACAGAAGCAATTGCTGGCTCTATCCCTTCATATTTCCTGACCCAAGTCACTGAATATCACCCCTTCCAGAAATCCTACTAATCCTAAGCCCTTCCCTTGACACCATGGGACTTTAGCTTGCTAGGGAAACAGTTCACACTGGTTCACAGACTTACAATGAAGACTGCTGGACAGGAAGACAGAAGATGTGGCTCTAGTCCTGAATGCAGACTTATAATTCTTGTAAAAGCTTGGTCACTAGGCATGATTAAGGCAAGAGAAAGTACTCTATTAATTGGAATCCTGGACTTGAGAATATCTTTGTGGCCACTTGTTTGCTGTAGCCACTGCTCTTCACACTCAAGAGAAACTGGAATATAAGTTCCATGAGGGTAGGAACCATGTCTATCTTGGTCTTAGGTCTCCACAGTGTCCACTAGGTACTTAACCGTCTGTTAAATTATTGAACACGACCACAAGTTCTATATTTCATGATTCCAAGAATGTTCCTTGATGTCCTCATTTGCAAATAATTGACAGTACCACCCTTCAGCGAAATATTTTTGAAAATCTCAGTTCCACTTGGTCTCCATCTAGTTAACTCAACACAGGATCTGATCACCCAGCCCACAAGAGTTCAAGCTCCATTTGACTTGATCTGCTCTGTTAGCTAACAACCCTTATCCCCCGAGTAAATGAAGGCACATTAAGGGCTAACATTCTAGAACTGGAAGAGAGACAATCTATGACTGTGTCTTCATTTACAAGCCCTAGAGTGCAGAATGGAGATGTGTATGCTAATAAATTGGTGTCTCCTTCAAACCACTGCTTGCAGGATCTTTACTAGAGGACAGGCTGAGCTGTGTGTGGAGAAGAATTGAGCAGGAGGACCACTGGGGTAGTCTGCCTACCCTCCATGGTCACAAACAATCCAGCTGGGACACCCAATTTATATATCCCAGTAGAAAAGACAGGATCCCTGCAGTAAACCATCCCCATGCTCCTCTAGATTCTGATTACTACCTACTTTCCACCACCAAGAAACTTCAAACCATTTCTTCCAGCCCCGCACAGAGTTCTCCCTAAAAGAACAGCTGGTATTATTTTCCTCTCCCTATATTTCCATAGATGTGTTAGCACACTGTGGACATTTTAGTGCCCTTATGGGTTAGTCCTCCAAGCAGCTGTCCAGCTGGTCTGTCTTTAATTTGACCCTGATGGCAGCCATTACTTGAAATGAAGAAGGCAATCTAGTTAGAAACTGCAGTTGATGTTCCTCTTCTCTCAGGCGGTAGGTAGCCCATCCATAAGGTCTTCTTCATAGTGGTGTCCAGGGGCCAGGGTTCAAGAAGCTCAGAAGCAGCGGTGGGAAGCAGTATAGGAAAAGGCCATGCTCCTCCAAAGGAGTGGGTTTTCTGTCTCAGCAACTGTAAAATTATAAATCAAAGATTCAAAAGTTAAGCCACTGCTCAAGTGAGGATCTTGGTAAATACATGGCTTAAACAAAACCCGTTGATGGATTCATTGGCATCTAAATGAAGTCAGGTTTTTCAGACAATGGGGCAGAGACTACAGGAACACACAAAGTATGCCTAAGGATTCTCTGTTCCTTCGTTTATTTCGCTAAAGCAAAGAAAGAGGAAAAATTATAATTGCTACTAAATACAAGTGAATCCGCATGTAGAAAGGATGTAGAATGAGTGGGCTAGGGAGAGACAAACTGGGGAAAAAGGAGAGAGCCCACAGAATCCAAAACCAGCCACTGTTTCTTCACAGTGTTTCACAGGGCTCACCTGAATGGAGTTTGAGTTTGTGACCTGAGTGAGAGTTGAATAAAGAATAGTATTGGGGGATAAATTTGGATTTAAGATCCCATGAAAAGTGAGAAGTACAGTGACCTAAACTTTACCCAGTTCCTGGGCAACCAAAATGATTGATTTCCAGTATAATTAACAAAATAAGAGTGATAAGAACTTCACTCGAAGATGGTCTAGGTGAAGCATCACTACTTTAGGGCATCTCTGCCCAAAGCATCACAGGAGATGTATTGTCGCACCACTGCCAGGGTCTAGGCAAAACCACCAAATCAATGACTATCTTTGGCTGCCATCCCCTCCCTTGCTGTGCCACTCTGTCCCCTACCTCAGGCTCCAGGAACCCAAGTGCATGTGCTATTACCCATCCACTCAAATTTCTTTAATACCACAAATACTAAACAGGAAGTCTTCCAATGGCTAGATTTGAGTATTTCATACTAGAGTATTAACAATTGGTGGCTTTAACATTCCCATGGGATATTTTCAATTTAAAAATGGACTTATATACATGAAACTCTTATTTACTGGAATATGGGAAGAAGAGAGAGGAGAGGAGGAGAAAGGAAAGGGGTAGGGCTTGTCATGCTTCTTGTTTAATCTCACCACCATTCCACACCACCCCGCAGCCTCCAAACAGAGGGCTTCAGCAACTTTGCCTCCAGTGACACTGAACAGCGGCTAACTCCAGACTGAGCTAGCAGGTCTGTCCTCAGAGACATGAAGAAAAGGATCCTTTAGAGCTGACATCCAAGCCTATAGAGAAGCCTCCTACAGATGCCAATGATCATGTCTGCATTCTAGATGTTTCTCCTGGTCCAAATCCCTCATTTTACAACGAAGCACACTGAAAGGTGAGTGGCATACCCAGTGTCACACAGGGACCGACTAAATGGTAGTGCCAACACTAAGCCTAGATCTCCCAAATTCTAGTCCACTGCCCTGCCCAAGTAAATCCCCATGAGCACAACCCACTGTTTTAGCTCCAGACACAGGCGGGAGGATCAGGTTCTTCAAACTATACAGCAGTATTTGGGTAGTGTCTGAGTAGTAATTTCCCCTTCCTGGACAACAATCTGCTTCAGTGGGTCTGGGGGAGGCATAGGAATGTTAACAGGTCCCCTGGGGGATTCTGATCCGTGAGGTATAGGAACCACCCCTGTGCTTCTGTCGTTACTCCTCTACCTATCAGCACCATGCATATGGCTGGAAGGTCCCCCTGAGGGTCTGTTCTGGGGACATCCTCTGGAGCCCAGAGATCAAAGGGCTGTTGACCATTGGGGCACAAGTCAGAGCCCTGAAGACAAACCCCAGCCTTGAAATCTCAAAGAAAGAATGCTTAGAATGTGCCAGAAAGGTCTCCTCTTAGGCCCTGTTGACCTTAATGACTTTGTGGCCAGCAATAATCCAGCCATACCCTCAAGGTTCCTGTATGACCAATCTTCTAAAATGTGCTGAGCCCCTACTTTGTGTATCATTGTGCAGCAGGTCTGAGATGCACAAAGAAAAGGAAGATCAACATACATACTTAAGAAGAGCATCAACAGTACAGAGCAGTATCATTGAAATGGAACACAGTAACACAGCTCAGTGTCATACAAGCATGTTCCACGTAGTCCAATGATTTCCAAACCCACTGCCTGGCAGAAGCTCGTGGCAGTTCCTAAACCTCCATCCTGGAGATTCTGATTCAGCGAGCCTGAGGAAAAGCCCAGAATTTGCATTTTTAACCAACTCCCAGGTGAATTCACAGATGGGCATTTGAGACCCTTATATTGGTTTTGAGGGCTGACTGTGAAGAATCCAAAGGAATCTAGCTTAGTTGCTCTTTATAGTCACAGTTTACAGCTCCTCAGCATTCCTAGCCTACTCAAATTGGCCCCTAGATGCATGTCTGTTTGGTTTTATTCCTCTTAGGTCAGTCTTGGCCTATGCTATCTTCCTACTTCTTACTTCCTGCTTAGGGCTTCCTTTATCTTCCCAGTAGGAATTTGTTTTCTGGAAAAGGGTACAGCTTTATTCTTTGGGGAAACATACAGGCAAAAGCCAATGTACACAGCCGTATATTGTATGATTCTATCTACATGAAACATCTAGGATAGGCAAATCCCTAGAGATAGAAATCCTATTAGTGCCTGCCAAGGGTTGGGGGTTAAGTTTGAGGGATGACAGCTAACGGATACCGGGTTTCTTTGGGGGGATGATGAAAACATTCTAGAATTAGATAGTTGTGATGATTGCACAACTTTGTGAATATATCAAAAACCACTGGATTATACATTTTAATAGGGTGATTTTTATGGTATATGAATTATATCTCAATTATTGAAAAGCTCATGTAAAAGTATGGGCCCCACGTATCACATACAGGTGGGTCACCTGGCTCCCTGGCTCCTTACAACTATCAAGTGACATCTCCAGGGACACAAAGGCAAAATTTTGCCAGGGTAGCTGATGACAATAACAGCTACCATTTACTGCATACTTACTATGTGGCAGACACTGTAATACATAGCACATAGTTATCTCAGGTGATATATCAGAACCAAAGATGTGGATACTATTATTATACTGTTATTGTTAACATTTTACAGATGATAAAATGGGGGCACAGTGGGGTTAAAGAACCTGACTAGGCCCATAGCTAATAAGTGGCAAAATTGAGTGCTAGGGAGGTGTGGTTAAACAGGCACCAGAAGACTCTGCCCAAAACCATGTCCCTCATGGATCTGATATTCCCACCATTAGATTTGGGGAAAATAGAATAATAATAAAAATAATAATAGTCATAACAATGTAGTGAAGATTTATTGAATGCTTTCCATGTTCCAATCCCTCTACTAAATTCTCTACATAGATTATCTCATATAATCTTCATAAAAACTCTGTGAGGTACACGCTAACATTATCCCCAATTTGCAGAGGTGAAGGTAAGGCAGAGGATGCTACAGTAACCTGCCCAAAACCACACAGCTAGTAAGTGATGGAGGCAGGATTTGAACACAGACCCTTAGTGCTAAGTCACTTTGTCAGAGATCCAAACTTAGATTCCTACGGGGTCTAAGGATGAAAGAGTGAAGTGGGCCCCATATGTTTCTTGAAATGCAAAACAGTATCTACCCATCTTTTATTTATCTATCAGTAAGTCTGTAGATATAGAGATGTGATATAATTCTCTCTTAATACTGTTAATACTTAATATTCTTAATACTTAGGACAGAACAAAGCACAAGAGCAATAATAACTGGCAAATGACCCTTTCTCTCAATGTTGGGGACACAAAAAGAAGTGACAGAAACAGTGGCAAATTGGAGAAAGAACACACTTCATCTAAAGGGACAGCCACCATTCAACTCTTAACTCTTTGTTGCCAGGTGTGTATATGGTGCAGTACTGCCCTATTTTCTGAGAGAAGCCAGAAAAACAGAGTTTTACATGAAATCTTTTGGTTTTAAAAAAATGGCAAAGAATTCTGCAGACTATATTTGTCCTGTAGCAGTCCACTCTAAACCTTCAAATAAGGTAAATGACCTCCTCCAGCAGTTCTTTGTGACTGGAATTTAGGATCGAGGGTTAAAAAGTGACAGGATGAGTCTAGAATGGTGAAGAGGGGCCATGTATGAAAATTCCTGATGCACACCTGGGGAAGGTAAATCTCATTCTACAGGCTAGGGAAAGCAGAAGCTGTGTGGTTTTGTTTTGTTTTGTTTTGTTCTGTTTCAGAAGAGAAAGGGACCAAATCAGAAAGAAATTTTTGAGATCCATGTGAAGGACAGAATAGCTGAGAAAGATAGCTGAGGCAGTGAGACCAGCTGTCAGCCCCAAACCAAGGTGGTGGCAATGAAAGCAAGAGAATGGACTTAATCAACTAAGCAAAGACCTTCCTTAATAAATGATAGATCTGCTTGTATCAAAAGAGAGTATACGTACACTCAATCACATAGCTATAGCATCACTTGATAAAGAAAAGACCATCATCATGAAGAGGGGGACAGCAAACATGAGGAAAAGAGCTATGGGAGAAATAAGAGGGGTTTCAGGTTACAAACTTTTTGAGGCTGGGTTTGGCATGTAAAAAGGAAAGAAAATGTACTAGGCTAGGGAGGAGACAGCTTGAAAACTGCCTAGGAAAACAAAAAGTGAATGAAAAAAATAAAAGGAACACATATAAGGAGGTCATATATTAAGAAATTAAGAAGATATATAGGGAACCAGCAGGGAAAAAAATAATCAGGCAATGAAGATCGGTGAAGGTCCCTAAAGTCCATATTTAATGCCGATGATAGATATCAGGGAAGGCATTTTAAAAAGATGCTATAATAAAGGCAGCAAGGAGATTGCTTTAACAGAGACAGAATTCAAGAACAGAGACCACAATAGAGGTATTTATAAGGAATAGAAGAAAAAGAGGGCCAAAATATGGAAAAGGATTTTAGTTATTGGAGATCAATGGGAAAAGAAGAATGTTAGAGATTTCAGAAAGGAAAATATGACAGGATTTTGGAATATTCTCAGAGTGAAAATAAGGTCTGTTCTGTAAAAAATACAAAGCTCTCTCTCCACAAGTGCTTAAGAAGCAGCCCAGAGGATGGCCAAAGATAACACCAAAGCTGCATTCCAAGGGCATGAGGGGGAGAATGCAGTTACCAGAAAGTTCCAAAAGGGAAAGGAGTGAAAATTTTCATCTTTACCAAGCTTGCTTTTCATTGGTTATAACATGGCCCAGACCGGAATAAAGTGTCCAACAGAACCAGCTTCTTCAGAGGCAACCTTGTGATAGGCCAGAACACTCTGGGAGCACTGCAGCTGTCACAAAGGCAGAATTTTTAAAAGGAGGAGCCTTCACCATATACATGGTCCAGGGATAAAAAGGACCAACAACAACAGTAACAAAAGATCCTATTTAAAAGCATAAAGGTGTACATTAAAGGGGAAGAAATTCCAGGAGAGAGGAAAGAGGAGCAGAAAGGGACATTACTGAAGGTGTGTGTCATATAATACCTGGCAGCTTATGTACAGTATTTAAGTCCCACGTCAGACAGTCAAAGTTACTCCGTTTTGCAGGAGAAAGTGTAAAATAAACTATGTAAAATAGTTACTTGCTAAAAATCACATAGACAGTAAGTTTTAGAGCCAAGTCTTGTTGGATTCTCAAGCTTACGCATTCTCCACTATACCATACTGTTTGACTACGGGCCATCTTCCACCCAGATAACTGCAAAAGCCTTCCCGACTGGTAAAGCTCACCTCTCCATCCTGCATCCAATACGTAGCCTAGCCAGAGCAATCATCCAAAAACAAACTTCATTGTGGCACTGCCCTACTCAAATCCCTTCAATAAATTCCCTTTGATTTTCAATGGAGTCCAAACTACTTAGCATTCCCTACAAGGTCCCTCAGGATCTGGCCCTGCTCACCTCCCCAGCCTCATCTCAAGCTCCTCTCATTGCAGGTGACAATTCAATGACTCTGAATATATTTAAGTCCCTGGAATGCACCATGGATCATTCTCGCCTCCAGGCCTTTGCACGTTGTCCCTAATGCCTGGAGCACTCTTCTCCCTGACCTCCTGACCCCTCCTTTTAGGTAGTCTAGGTAACAGTAGTACTTGTTTCTCACCAAACTTAACACATTTTATTGGAATTATCTGTATCTGTTCTGAGATCCCTACACTTCCTCTACTGTGAGCTAGCTACAGGAGGAAAGATCCTGTTTCTATCTCTTTCACTCTTGACTCCACAACACCTAGCACATGCACTGGTGTATCTGTTGCTAAACACATATGTTTTGAAATGGATAATAATTTGATGAGGCAAGAGCCATCACAAGTTACTAAGTGAAGCTGTATCAGTGGAAGCCAAACCCATAACTGACCCCAAAACCCCTACTCTTGACGTCTGCAATTTACTGTCCATTGCTGAAGATTCTTACACATTCCAAAAATTGCACCGATATTTTTTAGACATGTGATATATATGCTTCCTGTGCTCAGAGCTATAAATAATTCCAAGGACAAGGCTCACTTCTTGCCCTAAACCAGCTTACAGTTTAGTGGAGGAGCTTTCATTTTGCCAACACGTTGCAACTCACATTCTCTTTAAGTCCTTTCAAGACTGAGCTGAGAAGGGATCCTTGACAGTTTATCAAGAATTTGGTAACTGCCAATTCACTCCTACCGGTCCACAAGGGGCTTAATGGCTGAGGCTCATCATTATAATCCCAGTGGTTAGATAGGGCCTGATATATAATAACAGGTTTAAGAATCACCGAATGAGTAAAAGAATAAATGAATGGGGTTTCCCTGGTGGCGCAGTGGTTGGGAATCCGCCTGCCAATGTAGGAGACATGGGTTAGAGCCCTGGTCCGGGAGGATCCCGCATGGCGCGGAGGGGCTAAGCCCATGTGCCACAGCTAGTGAACCTGCGTGCCACAACTGCTGAGGCCTGCACGCCTAGAGCCTATGCTCCGCAGCAGAAGTCACGGCAATGAGAAGCCCACGCAAGGGAAAGTGGCCCCTGCTCTCCACAGCTAGAGAAGGCCTCCGCACAGCAACGAAGACCCAACGCAGCCAAAAATAACTAACTAACTAACTAACTAAATAAATAAAATAATAAATGAATGAATGAACAATCAAATAAGTCAGGTCTTGGAATAAAGCTTTGGAAACTGGGTCACAGCCTTAGTAGGAGTTCTCCTCCATCACTAAACAGATAAATGACTTGGTGACAAGTCCCCTAAGGAAGAACCAGCCCCTTAGACACACATACATACTGGCCAGCCTGCAGAGCCAGTGGAGCATGGGGGCAGGGAAAAAGAGGAGCAGGGCAGGATTTTAAATGATTCTCTTCTGTGTCCTCAGGTTTAGAGGGGAGATGCTATGGGGCAGACACACCCATGCAGAGTATTGAGATGGCTTCACCCAGCCCTCTACAACCCCAAACCTGCTCCCTGAGGCACACCATAGAGGTAGGTAAAGAAATAAATAGGTAGATAGATCAATGTAGTGTTCAGCACACATTTTCACTACCTAGAAATAAAACACTTTGGTGGCATATTATTAAAGTATATTAATAATTACCAACATGAATATTCAGTTGAAACAGATATTTGCTAGTTTCTGTACCTTTCAAAATCAGAACCAAATATCTGAACAGAAACAGCTATCTAAACAGTATCCTTTTTACACACACACACACACACACACACACACACACTCCTGAAATTTTCCTCCCTGCTGCCAACTTGTTAGTTATTTGAATAAACATTATTTCTGCCTCCCGTTTTAGTACCAAATAGTACCTTGTAGTCAGTTAAAAAACCTTTATCAAAGTTAGAGTGTGGTATTATTTTGACAGCAGACAGTCCTTTGCTTTTGTGTGGAATCACTGTGTTGCCTGAATTTTGCTTTTGTGCAGACAATCAGCAGGTCATTAGCAAACTGTACAAATTGCCCTGGACTCAGGATGGAACCCTGGGGACCTGAAGCCGTAATTGAGAGAAGATATGGTGTTGCTGACAGTTACCTCTGATGGCAGTTTAAAAAGTATGATTGCAACCACATGACAGCTTAATACAACAGATCCCTGAGCTGTTCACATGGCAAATTCTGATTAATGGTATCAATAATCATTATGAATTTTTAAGTTTTGGTGGAGCACTCCATTACCTCCTACTATTAGAGTACAAGACTAACAAGCTCTTTTATGAAATTACCATGTTTATCATTATTTTACTGCCTCTGGTTTTACATATTGGTGAACATGATATGACCTATAGTTTATTCAAATTGGGGGGGGCAGGAGTCCTGCTGCATATTTAGAGGTTCATGAAGAAACTTTTGCATAAGAAAGTGAGAGTGAGATAAACTGAAATTCAGTTTATGAGCCAGAATTTGCCATTTTACACATGCACATATGCGTGTGTGTGTGCGCGCACACACACAGGATAAGGTCTATTTCACTACTTCCACATCTGGCAATGATGTGGGCATAGTGAAAAGCTTTCAGATTCCCTCCAGAAAGCCCTTAGGCTACAAGAAAAATCATCCTACATCTAATAAACCCATCTGAGATATATCTCCCATATGGTAAAACCCTGTTTTGTTTTATTCCAACAAATTGGTCCTTGGATTCCTCTCACAGCTGTTGCTACTATTGTTTAAGCTGTACTGAGCCCTGGAATGAGCAAGGTGCTGCGTACAGCAACAGTCAGGATCCCTGTATCACTGGACTGTGCAAGCATTAGGTGATATCACCTGTGAGGAGTACTGAGCACCCAAGGTATTTAAAGGCCTGATACATAATAAGCGCTTAACAAATAGGGGCCAAAAATATTTTTTAATTAGAATATTCTGGGAGTTTAGTCTCAGGAGAAAAATGGGAATAGGTTCCTAAACCAGATTACCAACAAGAGAATAAGAAAGCTGAAATAAGCAAACAAACAGATAACTTCCCCCTTCACTATTCTCCATCAGTTTGGTTTGGCTTGAGAAACACTGGTGTGTGCCCAGCACTGTAATAGCACAGGAGACACAAAGACAAATGTGGCCACTCTCTGACCTTCTGCTGGAGGAATGACACACCTGGGATTCTTTCCAAGTGGGGTCTTTTACCATTGCAATAGCATTTAGAAAGTTTATTATATATAGCCATACAGGTAATATAATCCCATGAAAGGAAAGCATTTGCTCTTCTTAATAGTTTTTTTTCCAGCTCTATTGAGGTTTAATTTACAAATAAAATTCTAAGATATTTAAAGTGTATATTGTGATGGTTTGATATATGTATACCTTGTGAAAGCATTCCCCCATCTAATTAATTAGCACATTTTATCACCTCACATATTTATCTTTTTTTTTCTGGTGAGAGCATTCAAGGTCTTTAAATATCTCTAAGAGATAGCAAATTTTAATTATATAACACAGTGTTATCAATTATAGTCAATATGTTATACATTAGATCCCCAGACGTTTTTACCAACCCCTCCCTATTTCCCCCACCCCCATCATGACATAAGTTAATTGGCTTTTTCCTATTTGCAGGGGGTCTCCTCCTTAATTTATTGCTCCTATAAGTAGAGGAATTATCTTTTTTATTTTGCTCTGACTCTACCAGAATTGGTGGATGTTTCAAATATGCTCAAAATAAATAAATGTGAACTAAATATACACTCAATAAAAAAATAAAGCCTGTTACAGCAAGCCTATAGTTATAATGCTTACCTTATATATAAAATACATCATATCCGTCACCAAAATAAAATTACCAGTCTCAGGAGATAATTCTAATCCTTTTGGTCTATCTGGATGCATCATCTGCAGACATATGGCTAGATTTCCTCAACACTTTGAATTGTTCAATATAATCACTAGTCTTGTGGGTGAGGTTTTCGCCCCCTCAAATTCTCCTTTCCATTTTTACCAAATTTCAGCAAATTCCTTTCTGAAGTTTAAGACAGACAAGAGGCCTTGCCCTCTCCATATTAACCATGGGCCATTTCTGGTCATCTTGGGATTGAGGGGCTCACACTTCCTTCTCCTCCTCCTCTCCGTCTTCCTACTTTACTAGCCTTGTTTCCCTCTGTTTTATTTTCCTCCGAAGTTTTTTCCCATGTTTTGAGTATTAATTTAAAAGCTCCCTTTTAACATGCTCTAAGAAGAGCAAAAAAAGAATGAAAGGGCTAGAAGGGTGAACAAAGAAGGAAAAACAAGAATTTTGAGGCTCCTCAACCTTTAACCTCAGTTCTCTTTCTGTGGATGGCCAGAAATGGATGGACATTTTAGAAAGACTAACAGGGGGAAAAAAACTGCTAGGAGGAGAGTGTTGGAGAGATTCCAGGAGAAGAGACATTGCTGAAGGAAGGAACCCATCTCAACTTCTTCCTTCTTCCTCTAATCTATTTCCACAACTCACCTGCAATGGCCCTTGTACTCCTGGTGGGATTGAACCCTTTGAAAGCTAAGAGTTGATAGAAAGGATAAATGGCATGAAGTAAAATTCCACTTAAAAAAAGAATCCAACATCCCCAGGGCCTCTAAATTCATCGCCTAAGTGTTTTCCATTGCACCCCACCCACTCTCCCAGGCCAACACACACCACCAGGCCATCCCACAACTCAACTTCTGGTTGAGCCAGAAGAGCACTGGAAGTTTGGAAGCAGGGCCAGAAATCCAGCAGAGCCCCAGGCTCAGCCACCACCTTTACAGTGCTGAGAATGCACCATCCCCAAAACAACCCCCAGAAAGCTGGGGCGGGGGGTGAGCAGCCACGAATGTCAGAGGCAATTTGGGTTGGCACCGGGGATGCCTCACCCACTTTCCCAGAGGGCTCCAGTCTTCGCTATGTCAGAGGGCGCAAGAGTGTCCTGACCCTGCCTCCCAACTTCCAGTTAAACCAGAAGCTGGACATTCAGGGGAAGGGCCAGGAATGCGGCCAACCAGGTGCAGGGACATTATTGCCACAGTTTCCATCACGGCTCATAAGCACAATCCAGGCCATACAGGTGTGTTTGTTGAACAGAAACATTCTGAGAGTCTGTTTAAAAAGAAAATCTTCTGTTCCAGATTTTGAACGGTAATGGCTCTCCTTTGTTGTACTCTATGTGAGCTAGACTCTCCATGCAGTAGGTCATTTAATTCTAACAAGCACCCTATACAGTAAGTATAAGTATCTCCCCTTAGTATATGAGAAAACTGGAGCTGAGAAGAGTAAAGCAACTTGATTCAAGCTAGTAAAGGGACAGATACAGGATTCCATTCCACATAGATCTGACTCCCAAGCCCACATTTTTAATCATCATGTGTAGAAAACCAAAATTCCACACCTTTGAGAGTACTCTTCCTAGATAGGACTTTAAGGCATTTTGACCTTGTTTTGTTAGGGGAACAGAATTCAGTAGCCAGACAGCACATAGTTTCCTATATCTGTCAGTGCCTAAGGCCAGAAAAAGATTCTAGAAATCAGATAAACAAGCATCAGAGATAATCCACTCACAGAACAGAACTTGAGGGAGTGTGTGGGATGGAGTGTGAATTCTGGGTTCAGTCTGGCTTAGAGTTGATTTGTCTCAAGGTTAAAGTCATTCCCTTGTCTTTCAGGAGCAGCCAATATATGAAGATAGATCTCCCATGAACTTTAGTCACAGCTCTAAATAAACAGACAACATGCTAACATATGATGCAAGTTCTTCCCTTTCCGAGTCACATTTTTATGAGAGTATATCAGAGTACTAGGAAAGTTCTGGAACTTCCTGAAGAAAACAGTAGATGCAAAAATGAAGACAAAGTCAACACTGCCTTTATGTCCAGTGGCCCCTAGCTCCTAATGTAAAAGCACCCTTATGATTTTACAGCAGTTTCAGTAATAAATGTAATTGATAATTTAACATGATTATAAAATAAACATGTTGAGACAGTTTTTCTCCTTCCACGGAGGCCTTACGAATTCTCATGATGATGACTTTGGGGGCATTAGGACTATTTAGAAAAGATTCTAGTCAGCCCAAACTGCTATTATTACTCCCCACTCCAAGTACCCATGGGTTCCCAGGAGGCTCCTATTTGTATATGTGGCTATCAAGGGAGCTTCCACTTCTGGTGGAGAAAGAATGGCAGCAGGAAGCAATCAGTTAATGTCCCCACTCTCTCAAGACCTCCCAATCCAATTGTCAGGATTGCTCTTCCCTTGGTGAGCTATGAGCTAATAGCAGGTGTTCACTCCCTTACCCCTTTCTATCCCACAGGCTCCTCCAAGGAAGAAGGATGCCCTCCTAGAACAATGGTCACACGAAAAAGGCAGAATGAAGAAAGTCAAGACCACGCCTATCCCAGTCTCTCTCAAAAACGCAGATACCTAGGACCATACCAAACAGGTCCAGGCCTACAGGGTAAGCCAACTCCCTATGCAATGTAATTTAGAGAGAATCAAAAGATCCCGAGGTATATATCCCCTGCTTTTTTCATTTATTCATTCGGTCAGCCAGTATTTACTGAGTACCCATGTGGGGGGTTTCTAGAAGGTGGAGATACAACAGTCCTAGGTGTGCCAGATTTAGCAAATTAAAATCTTGTATTGATATTTGACCTGGAAACTCCAAATGGTCAGCAAGAGATCATGCCTGACCACAAGGAACTTATAATCTAGGGCCCTATGCATTCCCTAAAAAATTTTAAATCTATTAACTCCTTAATGCAAAAGCTGATTTATCTGATTAGCTTCAAAGTACACAAAGTGATGGAATAATACACAGAAGAGGTTCGTTTTCAGGGGAAGAAAAGAGTTAGAAAGGTCCAAGGCAAGGCAAGCATGAGTACAATGTCACGGAGGAAGTAACAATGATTGACCGGGGACAATGCAATGACTCTGTGTCCCCAGTTGGGTGGCAGGGGGTCGGGTAAAAGGATCCTAATGAAGAAATTATTGCTGAGAACTCAGCTTGTTTCAACTGCATTCCAAGTTAGTGACAAGTTAGTTGAAAATGTTGTCAAGGTTGGTAAACATTTCAATTAGACCTGAGCAGAAAGCATCGAGTGGGATCCCATGCCAACTTATGGTTTGGGGTGGAAACCATACAAAATGTGGTGGTTTTATAGGGTTTGAACCTGAAAGCAAGCAAAATGTGGTGGTTTGAGCTGTGTTTTTCTTGGAGTTTTTTAGGTACTCAGGCATAAAAATTCACAGTCAGGCTTGGGAGGTCCAATCTGAAACAATAAAAAGTTTTCACACTATCCTTTCAGCAACCACAAGAAATAGTCTTCCAAGAGAAGTTGTAGACTCTAGTTTTAATATCTTTTAAATACAGTTGATAGATAGACTAGCTAGGCCATATTTATGTAGCGAAAACTGATTTTGATATTTGGAGGGAGGAAAGAAGGCTGTCTTTTTCTCGACCAATATTATCTACACAGGAAAAAGAAAGCAAGGGTTTTTATGCATGTCACTGTGTTAATCATAAAACTAGTGAATGATTAGTTCCATTGGCAAAAGTTTCTTGGTCAGCCTGCTGTGAGCAACTCCCTAACTTGAGTCTGGAGTGAGAGTGGGAGGAGTAAAATATTTATTTTATATGTCAGTTATTAAAGCCACTTCAAATCCTTCATGGAAATATGAGGAGCATAAATAAATAGGAAGTGGCACAAAAGAAGTGGCAGAAATGGAAAGATCCACTCGCATGGCAAACCTTACCATTTCCCTCACTAGTTATTTAAAATTCCATACCCCATATCATCTTATGCCTGGTGCAAAAACAAATTCCTGTCTCTCCGTTTTTTTTTCCCCTTTCCTTGATCTCCTTTGTCTGAGCCGGTAACTGAGATGCCTCATAGGAACATGTGAGCGTGGGGTTAGGGCTGCACTGGGCTTTGAGTAGGACTGATAGCATAGGAGTACCTTGCCTGGGTGCAAGAACATAAGCTGCATGACCTTTTCTTGCAAGCAGCTGTGAGGCCCATTCTCTGGACCTGCAACCATGTAAAAATATTTACTTTGTTCTTTAGTTTGAAGAGCCTAATATCCCTTCATCATCAATGGAAATTCTATTGTTCCCACAATGGTGTGGAAATTTCTTTATTTTTAAATTTTGTATTGCTTTATTTTATTTATTTGTTTGTTTATTTATTTTTGGCTGCGTTGGGTCTTTGTTGCTGCGCGCGGGCTTTCTCTAGTTGCGGTGAGCGGGGGCTACTCTTCGTTGTGGTGCGCAGGCTTCTCATTGCGGTGGCTTCTCGTTGCGGAGCACGGGCTCTAGGTGCATGGGCTTCAGTAGTTGTGGCACGCAGGCTAAGTAGTTGTAGCTTGCGGGCTCTAGAGCGCAGGCTCAGTAGTTGTGGTGCGTGGGCTCAGTTGCTCCGTGGCATGTGGGATCTTCCCGAACCAGGGCTCGAACCCGTGTCCCCTGCATTGGCAGGCGGATTCTTAACCACTGCACCACCAGGGAAGTCCCTGCTTTTATTTTATTTCTGAGGGGACTAGAAGAAAGTTTATAAACATTAATTTCGTTTACATGAGCAGAACAGCAGGAATCATCATTATTATCACTTAACCCATATATTTATCGTTATTCCAGGAAAATCTAGTTAATTTGGACCTTGTGCCTTTGAAACATTTGATAATTCCAAGATGCCAAATCAGCTTAACTGTTCCTTTCGTGGAAGAGAGTTTACAAATCTAATTAAATAAGCTTTGCAGGGGGTGATTAATCTTAAGAAAACAAACTGCTTTCAAACACTCCAGTAATAACTGTTTCTGACAATTAATGAAATGATTACAAAGAATTCTGACCTACTTATTGAAGCAGACCCAGTTATGAGGGCTCAGCTGCAGAGTATTGGTCCCTGGCTTGTGTAAATATTTTCTGTACAGTAGGTTACAATATTCTATATTCTCGTATATCATGGTTTATACTGCTCTTCCATCAGATTAGCCTTCCATAGTGAGGGTTTCCCTGGATTTCTGTTCAAGAGTTGTTGAACCCAAGATACCAGTGAAACAAGCCTGAATGGTCTTTTGAAGATGTTTATGATCCCTCCAATTTCTATTGATGACTTTTACATATATCCTTTTACTTATATCCTCTAAACTCATTGAATAATTGGATTCATTGGAAGCCCACTTGGCCAGGGCATTGTGATAGTTGAAACCTAACTATTAACACTCATACAGGTAATCCAAATCACTATCCAAGGAACATGCATATGCCATATGTTGAATAGTAGTATGGTCAAATGTCTAAGGATTGGACAGGTCACCCAACTTGTCCATGAGTTCTTCAGTTAAAATGGGAAACTTACAGAAGATATTTTGTCCTGAATATACATACAGAGTCCACAAGCAAAACTCTTCATAAAGTTACTTATGGGAATAAATGTTATCCTCCTTTGAGCACTCTCCTTGAGGGATACTAAGTAGCAAAAGCTAAATGTACAAGAATTCATCCAATTACAACTCATTTACAAATAAGAAAAACAGAAAGAAAAGATTGAATATTTATTCATTCAACATACATGTATGGCGTATTTGCTGTCCATCAGGCTGAGTGTGAGCTCTGAGAAAGAAAGATAAATACTATATTATGCTTGCCACAGCTTATACTCTAATTAGGGAGACGGATAAATAAATCAACAATGACAATAAAACCTACAAAACAGAGGCATAAAGACAGACACCTAATTTCAAGCATCGGAAAAGACTGCCAGGATGGTATTACTTGACCAAAGGTGAAGAGGTGAGAAGTTAGCCAGGTGTGCAATGGGCCAGGGAGAGCTTTCTAGAATAAGGGGATAGCATATGCAGAAACAGAAACCAAAAGGCCTTGTTAAGCTCTATATTAATGTTAGTGTTAAGCATTAGCTGGTATTCTTTGAACATTTACTTTTCATAAAGCACCTTGTTAAGCTTTTTATAGGCATTTATTTCACTTAATTCTACCATTACCAGATAAGTCAATTCTGTTGTTATTCCAATTATACAGAAAGGAAACTGAGGCTCAAGATTATCCAGCGGTCTGACTCCAGAGCCCTCCGTGGTCACCCCAGGTTCTAAAACTCCTCAGGTATGGCAGGCTACAAAGTGCGTCTTTCCTCTATAGGCAATGGGGAGCCACTAGAAATTTTAGGTGGATCCCCTAAAAGTAAGTCTAACATGTTTTATGAGAAAAAGACCCCCATTCTTTGCCAAGCGTTGTGGGGTTTTTTATCTGTTGATTCAATACCTTGATTACTTCTGGCTGAATTTGATTTCTACCTTGTTTAGAAAATGATCAGTGACTTTAAAAGGTCCTTTTTTGCCTGTGAATCATAAACCCCAGAATCAGGAAGGAGGTAACAGTGATGCTGTTTCCAACAAGCAGGAATGGGTACCTGCCACGTGTTACTCAGATATGCTGTACAGAAACCAACGTGAGTTGTCACACTGAGCATACATGGTAGGGTCCGTCACTTATACCTATTCTTGTGGGGGTGGGGTCATATTTCTAAATCCAAGTACTTTAAATCTGAATACTTCTTTGCTTTTAATTGATGGTTTTTAAAGGGCAAGATTTGCTTAGAACCATGTTAAAGATAGAAGAGTGGAGCTACAGTGACCTAAAATGATCTAATTTTCTAGAAAATTACTACTTTCTGCAAGCTGCATAAACTTTAATTAAAAAGACAAGGAGGTCTATTCTCTCCTTTTACACACATGTGACATGCTAGGCTCTTGGGATTTGGTAAAAGGAAAAGAGCAGATTGAAGAGATTAGAATTTTTAGCAAAACTCTAAATATAATTAAGATATAATGCTGATTTCCATCTTTAAGGACTAAGAAGTAACCAACATTTGTTGCTTTTCCAGAAAGTACTTTTGACTTCAAAATATGCATAAAGTTAGCTTACAAAATGAACTGTAGAGGCAGGTTAAGTCACAAGTAAGACAATGCACAAATCAGCTCATGTGAACGTGACCACATGTTTTTCAGCTAAATATCACCAAAATGAGCATTCCTGGGATGTTTAATGCAATGCTTTATGTATCTGTATCCAATAAAATATCTCTAACATCCTATCAAGAAATATTGTGGTAGCTTCCACAGCAAATTTTCTAGAACTTGATTTTAATGGTTGCAGATTTAGAGGAATGGATCAGGGAAAAGGGAGGCCACTAAAGTGAGAACAGACACTGAGTCTGAAAATAACCTCAGCAATTCACAGGACACAGTCTATGACCACTAAAGATTTCTCTGCCTAAATAATCCCTCCTGTCGTTCTTTTTCCTTCACCTCCTTTCTCTCCTTGCCCTCTTCCTTCCTGAACTCTCTCTTTCCATTTTAGTCCTCCTTCCAAGCTGTGCTCCCAAGCTAGTTGTCTAAAATCACTTTAAAAGGACACATTTGATATAAAGCAGTTTAATGTACTTTGTCCTACTTGTAAAAGCATTTGGGTAGCCTCATTGTCAGTGTGATTTGGGCTGTCATGGAGGCTGGCCCGCTGAGGTTAAATGAAAATCAACTGTTATAGGGATGACTGGAAGGAGGAAAAGTTTTTTAATGAATTCAGATATCTGCATGTGTTCCTCCCATTCTACAAGTTCTGAAGAAAACTGGGTGGCAGCTGTAACTTCATAAGATGCCTCTTGCAATATAATGATGAAGCTATGACAGAAAGCTGAGAAATAAGGATGTGTATATAGCACAAATGTTTATGTATACATTACTTTTGTTGAGTATGTAGCTCAGCTCTACTAACTAAACTGATTGATTAACTCTATTTATATACATGGGAAGTGTTTGAAAAGCACTGTAAAATTGATCTGAGTGTATATATGCAAGCAGAGTGAAATACTGTATTGTGTGTATAAATATCAGGTAGCATAAAATAAAATACCCCTGTAGTTGTTTGTTTAGGGACACATTTGGATTGAATGAGCATTATAACAAGCATATCTTTAAAAGCCACAAAAACATCACACCTTTTAGTTTTAATAAAGTCTAGATTTTGGCAGTTCTTTTATCACATCTGTCATCTCCTAAGCTTTCCTTAGCCAAAGCACTCAGACTTGAATTTTGAAATTGTCAGTATAGGCCTTCTAATCTTTAAATCTTAAATTATCTAAGCAGATTAACAACCATTATTCTATGCCTACAGGACTCCAGGGTAAAAAAAGCAAAGGAAATACAGCTTTTTTTTTTTTTCCAGGCAATTAAGCTCCTGTGGAGGTTGCATTGGGGGCATGTATTTGAAACATGGTCTTAGGTATTTTTGTAAATAACCAGGTATACAAGATGAGTACCTTAACTCCAGTATCCAGAGCTATAAGACAAAAAATGGCTCTATATAAGAAGCTTAATCGTCCAGCTTTTAAATAAAAAGTTATTCATAGATCATACTGACACTTTCCAATTTGCCAACTGGCCATGGTTGTCCTGAAGCCAGGAGAGATATCGCGAAGAAATACTTTAAAAAAAAAAAAAAAGGAAAAAACATTAAAGGAGGGGGGCTCCTTTGCACAGTAGTGTCTATCTGTGTGGTGACCTGATTTCTGCTATGATCTCCCTTCGGAGATCAAAGCAGGATTAATGTGATTCTTTACTGTTTGCGTTGCACATCTCAAAGCTCTGGAGACCTAAGCAATAAGTACAAATGCAGCCCCAGAACACGGGAAAAACGGAGTTTGAATGGGGAGGGTTAATAGCGCAAAGGCTAGCTATGAAAAGTTATTTGGGATTTGAGAAGCAATACAGAATTTAGAGTACTTTGTATTTTTAAGCACACTTGCTTTCTGTTTTTTTTCTGGGGCAAGGCTTTTGGCTAGTTGATGAGGCCAGCACTGAATGTCATATTAATAAGTCTCCACAATGACCTTCTAGCTCATTTGGAATGTTTTGCAGCTGCTAGTACACATGAAAAGGGAAGGGAACCCTGCCGCATGTTTTCACACGAAATCACTTTCACCTTGCAACTGGCATTTACGCAGAGGAGTTAAAAGAGGGTAAAATCTTTTAAAATACCAAAATGTTGAGCTTTTGTGTTTCCACCGCGTGTGGCATTCCTGGATAGTGGAAACCCTCAAGAGCGAGTGTTTCTACCATCTTTCAGAAGTGCTTGTGCTTTGTCGAGGAAAAAGGCAAGTCCCCTATTCTTGGAATCTCTGAATGTAAAGGAGAAAAAAATCGCTTTCGTTTTTAATGCTTAGTGTATACACCTCTCGGAGGGGGAGAAAAAGCTCCCCTCCTCCAAACTTGACTGTGATTTTTAGCTGCGTTACTTAGAGGAGGGCGCGCCAGAGAGTAGCTCAACGCGCAGTTTTACAGGGACTCGGTACTCCGCGGAGAACCGGATTGCGGGGGTGGGAGCGGAGGCTCTCTCAGCCCCGGGTGTGACCCCCACGGTCTCCCCTCTTGGTTTATACAATTTCACCCCAAACTCAACTCTTCCGCAACTCTGCACGCCCAGGCACACATACACCCATAAACAACGAGAAGTTCCCAACACCTAAACCCCCTTCACCCAGCTGAGCCCTGCTTTTTCCTTCGGGCAACTCCATCGGGTTCACTCTTGCCAGTTCGTCTAGGTTAGCACTCGAAGACCATTTCTGTCCTTTCACCACCTCCTCCCGGTTTCCCCTCCCGCCCCTGGCTGGAGGCCACTCTCCAAACCGGCCCACGTTTCGTGGCCAAAGCCCAGGAAGTGGCTCGAGACAAAGACACCGCAGGATGGACCCGGGAGAGAGGTCTCGACACCACCCGCCACTGGGGAACTGGGGGTCCTTCCCGCGCTCACCCCCGCCCTGGCACCCATAGGGGTTCCACCTCCTTCTGCGTAACGTCCATTACGCCCGTCCCGGCGGAGCCGCGGGGAGCTTGGAGCCAGGCTCTTTCCAGGGCAAGGGGTGCGGGGGTGGGGGGGGAGTCCCCTCTGCTGGAGCCCAGCCGCCCCGCGCCAGCGCCCACGCCGCGTCCCGGCGGTGCCGGACTCCCGCCGCCCGCCCCAAGCTCGTACCTGGAGGGGAATTCACCGGGGAACCTCGTGAATTGCCTCAACTGGAAAAGCAGCCGGCCCGTGAAGCTTTTTGTCCGGAACACAATTCCCAGGGCCAAGGATAAGGGGAAAAGAATCTCTTTCAGTGCTTAAACACTCTACATTCACCTCCAGTTGCTTTAACCACAGCAAACACAAGCAAATTGGACTTTCTTAGGCCGTTTCTTTGCTTTATGCAGCTTCATCTGACGGTGTTGTTAATTGTTTTCTCATTATCATGCGAATTTGTTAAGGGGGCATTTTCAGCTGGAACTAGGATTGTTTCGGAATCAGTAACTAGAAATCAAGGATGTGTGGAGAGAGTTACCCGAAAATTCAACTGGAAAAGTTCGGAACATCAGTATCAACTCACTCTCCGCCTTTCTCTTTTTCTGATTTTACACTATTATTCTCTCGGCAATCCTGGTTTGGCCAACGGTTACCTATTACTCGGAAACAATCTTGTAGCTAAAAACATAGTAGTTAGAGACCCACGACTCAGTTAAACACTGTTAAGTTTTAAAATATTGCCGGGTGGGTTTTCTTTTTTTCAAGTTTAAAGTACCAGCTGAAATCTTAAATACAATTCGTCGCTGTATTTGAAAAGCCTTTATATTACTGAAAATTTTCTAAACGCCGGGATCTGACTTTGGAAAAAAAATTAAAGTTAGAATTCAATAAAAGTTATTTAATTGTTAAAACGTAGTGGTGGTCTCACAAGCTTTATAGTTTCTGTCAGGACATTGCTAATGTTTTTATATGTATTCTAGTGGTTTGGATTTTTTTAGGAAGTTTTCATTTTTAAAATGTCATATTTTGGGCATGATCCCTTAAGTTACTATTAATATATGATCTTTTTAATCTAGCAAAGAATCTAAATTTTAAGGAAGGGAAGCACAGGCTTCAGTCTCTCTCTGTTTCATGTCCTTTAAAGGCGCTGTGCACTAACTCTTTTGACTTGTATTTGCCAACTTAGAAACAAAACTTCAAAGGTAGGTTTAGAAAATTAACTTGAAAGAAAGAGGGTGACTTTTATCTATTGAGGGAAAGGAAGGTGTTTAAATCAGCTAAGATCTACAGGGTAATTAAATTACATAGTGTCCTAAAATATATAACACAGGGAGAGGGCTTTAAAATCTATCCCATCTAACAATACATATATGCAAACTAGTAAGAAGTCCATAACTCAGCCAGGATTGCCTGCAAATTATATTCAATTGAAACTCTGCTAAGAGTTTATCCTCCACTGTAGTTTGGAACTGTGTGAAGGCAGGTATGTACGGGATCTATGTATATATAATTCTTATACTTTATATATATTTAGACATACGTTCTTTTAAAATGTTTATGTGGTTAGTCACTTTAAGAGCATCAAAATAAATTGTACGTTGGCTTACACCATCTCCCAGGTATTCCCAAACACTGATGAACAAAAATCTGTATATCGGAAATGAAGAGCTACCCATTTAAAGGAAAGAATGGAAAGGGGAACTCGATTTATTCTCATTTGTTTATCGCTAGACGTTCCCCCCTCTCTGCAAATTCATTTGAATAGCTTTCAAGCCGGAAAATGGAAATGTGTCTCCTGCCCTCTATTTCAGCGGCAGCAGCAGCGTCCTGGCAACAGCGCAATTTTCTATCATCAAGGATAAATGGCATCGAACAGAACATTCTGATAAAAAAAAAAAAAAAAGAAAGAAAGAAAGAAAGAAAAAAAAAGCTTCAGCCCAAGGAGCCCATGATTGCTGGCCTTCCTGTCTGTCATCCCTTTACAAAATCCTCTCCGCAAACCTGAGCGGCATGCTGTCAGAGCTAATAACGTCTTCTGAAGGGGCTTGGTGGCGGGGGGAGGACATAGTCTTCCGTGCACAATGTTCCCATTTATTAAATCGAGTGCTTATTTTTAAATTGCAAATATCTTTGTTTGGTTCACTGCAAATTAAAACCAAGATGTAGGAAGTTACATGATGCAACAATTATTCGTGTCATATCAGAGAATCAAACCCCTCTCTCGCCCTTCTCTTGGTTAAGGTCGGATGAGGGGGAAGGGGGAACCTGGGGGAATCCAGGGCAGGAGGTTTTTTGGTGGAAAAATACAAATCCGTTCGCCCTGCAGGTAAGCTGAGAGTAATTGAAAGCCAAAGGAGCGATACCAGGGAGAACGAGACGACCGCGACTCCGGGAGCGCGTGTGGGCGCTGTCCTCGCCGCGACGCCGCACGCGGGTCAAGCAGAGCTCCCAGCAGAGAGAGCCACGGAGCTTTCCCGCGGGAGACTTTGAACGTAATGGTGGCTATTTCTCGCCTACTGCGATTTCTTTCCAGAAAAGGCTATTCTGCTTTAAGGAGATGGATCCCTGGGGTCCCAGTGCCCGCATAGGGGGCCCTGGAGAGGTTCGGAGGACACCCTGGAGGAGTTCCCCGAGTTGTACGCTTCTGCAGCGAGGCGGGGGCTCAGAGCCGAAGAGCAGCCCCCACACATACAGGCGGGCTTCCAAATGCTGTCCTCGGTTTTTCTCAGCGGCCTGATGCCTGGGGGTGGACGGTCGGGCTTGACTGGTGACGGGCTCTAGCGCCTACCGAGTTCCAGGGCCATCCACGCTCCTGCGCTTTGGACTGAAACCCCCACGGCCCGGGGGCGGGGGGGGGGGCTCAAAGCCAGTGCAATGGGGAGCAGCGGTGTTGACCCTCTCGTCCTCTCAGAGCGATCGCTAGGGAAATTTTTACCTCGTTGAGAGGGAGATATGAGGGAAGGGATCTAAGGGAGAATCAGATATTAATATCCTTTAAAGCAGGTCAAAAGAAAAAGAATAATGGAGAGGTATGTAAAGCACCCTAAAATGCAAAGATCCTAAAAAGAAGTAAGAGCCGTGGACCGAAGTTGGGATCGGCAGAGATGAGGTGGGGGTGAGGGCGGGGCGGCGAGTAATCAGCTTATTTTGTAAGGAGCTCCGCGGATGAGAATGGTGGGAGGAGGGCAATGATGGGGAAACCTTTGCTTAATGAGGAAACCTAATTATTGCGCATCTGGAAGCCTTGGTCCCAACTACGAGCTGAAGGCGGGTACCCCCCAGGGAAGCAGTGCGCATGCCCCAGTCGTCGGATTTGCATGATAAGGTGCACACGTGAGCCAAGTATGGCGGAGGCCGGGGCGGCGTTGGCGGCCAATAGAACGCTGCTCTTACTGCGTCTCCGGGTCACATTGACATCGCGGTCCCCCCACAATAGGCCTTTGAAACCCACTTTAAAAATAAAAGGAGTGTTTTAGTATTGATTCTCGCCTTGGCACGCTGGATTCCTGTGGAAAATAGACATATTTTCTAACTACACATACATTTACTACAAGCAAGGGTTAAAGTAGTCAGAATTTAAGAAGAGAGGAGTCTGTTCAAAGAGCAATGACAGGAAGTCAAGGAATCCTGAGGACTGCTGCCTTTAGAGCCCTGAGATTTGTGTCAATGTTTTATCTCCCGAGCCTGATCTGTCACATGAAAATCACTCCTACCTCATTGACCAAATGAGTCTCAGAAGCAGAAACATTACATGTACAGGCCTGGCTTGAGAAAAAACCCAAACTGACTCTTTCTCCACCCCCATCCCCGGACCTCATTGTTGCTGGGCAGGCAGAACACCTGTGGCTCCACCCCTCTCCCTTTCCCAGACACCAAAGTGGCCTGTGTGGCAAGATCGGTGGGTTAGCTCCCACATCTGTGAAAAGGGGCTAATTATAGAAGGGCAGAAGGAGCTAGAAACGTAGAGACATGACATGGATCTCCAGACCCGCTGGGCCTCTTCCACCTCCACGCAAGCTCTGAGGGTGGAAAGGATGAGATTGATTCTCTAGGGCTGCAGAAAGGGTGGGCCAGCTGGGAAATATTACCTATCCTGCCCCGTCTGCACACAGCACTGCTGCCTGCCCTCACTGCAGCACCGTCCTGACAGTTACCAACCACCCTGTACTCTTCCCGCCATATATCCTTGCCAGAATTACTGCCCACAAATGGCCCTTCAACACCCCTTAGAGTGCTTCTGTCTGTGACAGGAAAACTGCTTGTTCATATCACTGAAATAAAACAGGTGGGGATTATTATTTGCAGCTCCTCTCCCCTTTTGTGTAATTCACAAGCCTCCAATGTAGGATTAGGCTTCAAATGCATTTGGTCAGGTACATACTTTTTAGTGCTCATTTCAAACAATGTGATGCTTAAAACCATCCCAGCAGTGCCTCTGTTTGTCTCTTAGGTCTTTCTCATCCTCCAGACCCTTCCATTATAACATAGCCTCTTTCTTTCTTTTTTTTTTTTTTTTTGGAAGGTGTGAACCAGAGTTCCACCCCAGCCCTCCAAAGTGCAAGCTACTAAAGGGTGACTTCAAGGTCTTATCTGTTAATCTAAGGTCAGTAGTATTTTACCAATAAGTATTAAGTTGACATACTGTTAAACATTTAGCTGCCAACATCCATGTCTATTTGTGAAGGAGATACCCACTGAACCTTCAGAAGTGCTGGTTGGTAGCCTCTGAATAGAGAAAAAGAGGTTATCACAATTGTGCTTTGGGGTTGCCTTTGCAGAAATCAGGCTTTCTCCTAAACTGGCCCAATAAAATCAAAAGAGCCTTTAAGATGAGATAGCCATGTTGTTTAAAATACTTTTTGAACACTGAATTTGGGGTTTTCTTAAACTGACTTATCTTTGTGCTTTAGGAAAATAATGGTGTATTTGAAAGAAAATAACCTGAAAAAAAGTCCATCAGCCAATCAGTAATTTTCACCGCCCCCAGTTGAAGCAAAATCCCTGTCTTGGGAGTGGCTGTGATAAGTGAAGGGGGTTTGGGGTAGAATTGAACTAACATAAGTCTCAAATTCATGTCCCAGAACTTTGATGACAACTCGCTGTCATCTTTGAGAAAAGACAAGACTAGCAGATGGGAGTCAGGTGGGAAACACTGAGGTGCAGACAGGACAGTGACCTGGAGCCCAGCCTCCATCACAGCTTCAGCCTCTGGAGCTGCTGTTTCCAGGGATCCTCTCAGCCTTAACCCAGACTGCCCTGCAGTCTCTTTGTCTCCCATCTGTGCTGACCTTAGGGTACTTTCTAGCTCCTGCCTATCCCAGCAGGTGAGGCTGGCCATTAGCTCTTTGTGCCGGCCGGAGTGTTGGTAAACCAGCTGAGCTGGGAGCACGTCCTTCCCATGTGGGGCTGTTCCCCTCTTACTTAAGTTGGAGCTTGTCAAGTTATAGGGAAATGGCAAAGGGGGGTAAAAAAGAAGATTATTGAGGACAACTACAAAAATGCAGTTGATAGTGCGAAGGCTTCTGGAAACCAATGCTACCTCCTCCGTGAGAACCCTGAGAGCTATGCCCACAAATCAGCTGGGGCAGAGAAACTTCCTACTCCTTCGTATTTTGGGTCTTCAGGAACCGAGGTAGTTAGAGGGGTGGGGGAGATTCCCTTTCCTCTAGTGCAGGTCAGCCACGGAGCGAGAAGGTGGCTAGGGAGCTCGGGACTCTCAGTCCCACTGAGACTTCTTCTCCAGGCTCCCTGCCTCAACATCTGTCCTGATTAAACTCCAGTGCCTGGGACCCTCTGACCATGCTGTAGGTGTTGCTCTAAGGACATTAAAGGTGCTGCAGGAAGCTTTCTTCTATCTTCCCAAGACTAGGCAGCTAACCCAAGCCAGTCCTCAGGAGAGCAGGGCGATCCCACGTTGCCTCGGCTGGCGTTTTCAAACACCGCGGATTACAGGCTGCATCCTGAATATGAATTAGCCTTCTGCGCTGGTGTGACTTCGCTTTGAAACGCAACTTGTCAAAGTGTGGTTTTAATTAAACGTCTTCCGGCCACGAAAGAGTACATGTTTTGTAAAATATATCCTAGCATGAAATTTACTTCCACGATCTGAAATCAGGTACCTTGTAAATGTTTTCATAAAAAAAGAAATAGGAAGGGTATGTGTGAGAGGATGGAGCCGTTCATACTCGCTGCATTCCTTTAAAACGTCCTGCCAGCCGGCCCCGGTGCCGGACAGGTCCCAGGTCGGCCTGCCAGTGGGCCGGGACAGAGGAGAGACAGCGCGCTCAGGACACGCGAGTGACCGAACCCGCCCCGGCAGGCGCGGCCCAGCAGCTTTGGCAGTTGGAGACAATTCAGCAGTCAGGCAAGTTAATCCTGAACTGATTTGTTTCGGATCCATCTGCAGGACGCCGGATACCGCTTTCGGCTACCGCTGCAGACACCTGCCTCCCTCTCCACCCCCCGGCCGCTGTGCCTGTCGCATGAAGTTGGAGAGAAGAGACGGTAGGGTGAAGAATGGCCCTCAGCAGAGTTCCAGACAGCACTTCACATCTCGACAGTTAAAGTTCTCCTCTAAGAATTCCTGGCTAATATTTAGAACATCAGCAATGTTGATCGATAGCCGTCCTAACAGACTGTCCAAAACTGTCCCAAACCAATCTCAAAGCTTCCCTGGACGGAGAAGGATCCCCATGAAGGCTCTTTGTCACCTACCTGGGGGCGTCTAACACCCACGTAGCCCTCAGAGAAAAAGGACCCCATTTCCCTGCATGGGTGGGGGGGGGGAAGAAGTCTGCTCACGTTGCGTCTTTCTATTCCATATAGAATTAAGAGCTGGGCCCTTGTGGGATTCTCTTTTCCTAACTACTCTCTGAGGATCCCGCCAATTCTGCCGGGATTTGCTGGGTTCCAGTAAAACTTGGCGCACGCGGAGTGGGCTGTGATGGGAGGAAAAGGGAGGGGGACGCATCTCCTTTCTTCCAGATAATTGGGACCCGCGAAACGAGGAGGGGGTAGCCCTGTAAGGAGAGTTATTTACCGTCCTCCACCTGAAATAAGCAAGACCAATAACGAGCCGCGCTTTTCTCCCTGTTTACTCCATCCCCATTCAGCGATTGGCAAAACAGACCCTGAAGGCAAAGGCAATAATTGCTCCGCGCTCTCCTGACTAGGGAAGTGTGTAGGCATTCGAAGTGTACTAAAAATAAACGGAGGAGCGAGAAAATGAAAAGGGGACAGAGTGACAATTTGCCGCAATTAAAGCGTCTGCGCATGTTGCCGGAGGAGCAGGGACCCACAGTGGTTTTTGTTTTCCCAGGTCTGATGATGTGACTAACTCGTTAGGGAATTTTCGTCTCAGGTTGTGTGTATGCGCGTGTGTGATGCGCCGGCGTATATTCAGCAGCCGAGGAGGCCACTGCAAGGGCCGGGTCCGTGGGTCAGCCTGGGACCATTTCTGAGCCCTTGAAAACCCGTTTGTCCTCGGGAAAGAGCCGGGTCCAGCTCCCTCAGCCCTCCCCCTGCCCCGCCAGCCGGTCTCAAGCGAGAGCCTCTCGGCTAGCCCTCGGCCGCCACCTCTTCCAGGAACTTTGGGGCACGTTTTCAGCTCTAACTTTGGGGCACGTTTTCAGCTCTAAGGTGTCTAACCTTAAAGGGTAAAAACATAATATTGTTTTTATGTCACGCTTATGTCACCACCACCAGAAATGCAAAGGATAGGGAGTGAGGAGGGAGTGTAAGCGTGGCGGTTAGCCAAATCAAAGCTTGGGAGACATTTTGAAAGCCTGCTTGAAATATTACTCTTAATTTTTGGAAGGCTTTCAAGAAGAGAAAGGGGGTGGGGATGGAGAGGACCACAGCTTTCTCCTGTCTGTCACTGGAGCGTCCAAACAGAGAGGGCTCCAACCTCCCCGCACGCGAGAACACACAGTGGGAAATGGCTTCAAGATACAGTAGGGCTCTCTTTCCCTAAACCCTACCTGAGCCGTAAACTTCGCGAAAAGGGAGGGAAGGGGGAGTCCTGGTGTCAAAAATCTGCATTGCCTCGAACCCGGAGATCTGAAGGGTAATCCCAGGCCCTGCGCCTCTGCCTGGGCCTGGCTCAGGCCGCCCAGCCTCGCGCCCAAACTGGCGCCCCAAGTTGATCAGTCCCCTCCCCCTCCCCTCCCCCACCCTTTTCTAGGGCCACGGAAGAGGGTGGGGACGACACTGTGCAGCCACCGTCCAAGTCCAGCTTGGGCTGGCTTCAATGAAAACTGGCAAGCCCGGCGAGTCTCGCAGAAATTTTCTTCGACCCTAATTCAATTTTAAAGCGGATTTTTACTATTAAAATCGCTGCCGAGCAGCACATTGAATTAATCTGACTGTACGGTTTTAATTACAGTGAGGCTTTCTCTACAAATCTGTACAAGACAGTGGCTGGCTCTGGGAGGATCTCTGCCTCCTGAATTCCATTATCCGGCCCCACGTTCCCCGCAGACAGCGGCGCGTGGGAGCCAGATGCGGGCGCGGGCGTTCCTGTCGCCTTCTGCTTCTGCCCGCCCTCCGGCTCCTGTCCTCCCCCGTCCCTTCTTTCACCCCAGCCCCGAGGGGAGCCCTGGACGCCCGCCTGTCTGTTGGCTGCCCTGAAATCCCCAATCGCTGTACTCGCTTTTAAACTCCTGGGCCCAAGACCTTTGTGCCTCCAGGGCCTCCTTCTTAAAATGACTCGTTTGTCCAGGGAGGGTGGCCGCTTTTGTAACTTTTTAAAGGGTCCTCCAGCTTCGACTTGGCAACGCGATCTAGGTGTTTGAAGGGAAAGCAGGCTAAGGGACAGGGGGCAGAGGGGAGAAAGTGGTAAAGGAAACTAGTGGGAGGGCCACTAGGTTTGGGGTCTAGCCATCCCCCTCGGCCCCCAAGTAAATACAGGTGCAGCAGGCCCGCTGGCAAACAGGGCTGCTTCTATCAGCCTTAGTTCTGCTTGTTCGCTGAACAACTAACACTGTGGGGCAGTGGTCCCTAATGAACACGATGGAAAGAAAACTTGAAGAGAGGTAATCTCAAAATGAAGCAGATTCACACCCATTCTCCTGTTCACTCTAATTTTTCTTCTCTGTCAAACTCCCTTTCTTTCTACATCCTCTGCTTTTCCACTCTGTTTCGCCTCCACCCAGAATGTGGGAAGAAAGATGGTGAGCCCAAATAGGAACCCAGATGTGTGTCCAAATGGACACAACTCTCAGTGTGTAGAGAAGCAAAGACTTGGAGCTCTGAGGGAGGGGCCTCGCTTGACAGACAGAGAGGGAGAATTTTTGCTCTCTGCACAAAATTAGTGAAACCTACAGAAAAATACTATTTCATTCCCCTGGGTGGGATGGGGAGGGCTTTCTTTCTCCTAGAGTTATATAAAAGGGATTTTATTGTGAACAAAAGAAAAGAGAAAGGGCATAGTTAGGGGAATGAGTTTGTTTTAACAACCCTCACTTCTAAGGGCTCTCAAACTAGTTGCCCTCTAAGGAAAGTGTTGCTAAAACCTAAAAAATTACCTTTCCACTTATTGGGATGTTAGAAAATAAAGGGAATAAGAAGTGCCTATGTACAGGCATGAGCATGAAAATCACCAGAGCATTGACATCTCAAGGGTAGTCAGGTACAGAACAACTCTATAATGAAAAATGGTTTTCATTTCTTTTTCTGTTGTAACTAGAGAACCATCTAAGAATTCACATGATAGCAAGAGGATGTGCTCCATCCCAGGTTTTCTGAAGAGTTGTCCCAAACCTGGCTCTCCTTTAATGTTCAGGCATTTGCTGTGACTTTGTTGTTGTTACTGCTGATGAAGGGATGCAGGAATTAAAACAGAGGATGCTTCGAGGCATTTAGGAAGACGCTTGGCCAGCTATATTAACTCCTTATTATGCCTAAAAATAGTCAGCCATTTCCTGTTGATGCTTGCTCCCTGCCACTCCGGGACTGCATTTATCCTCCAATGGTCAGGGGTCCTGGTTTCCAAAGACTGGCTTGATTAAAGCTGACTTCTAACACCTCTGCCTTCCACCTTCCCCAGCTACATTTCCCAGCAGGGCAAATATGGGGGGCTCAGCTTTGGTTTATCCGACAGATTAAAAAGACAAACAGCACCATTTATCTTGTTCTAATCTAAGTATTCAAACACTGTTGAGTTCTTTTTTTTCCTGGACAGAGAGAAAGAAGAGTATTTGTGTATTATTACAGAGTGGGGTCCTATGCTTGATAAAAGAGAGGAAGAAAGGGAGGGAAGGAGGGAGGCTCAGTATACAGCCTCAACCTCAGAACCGAGGAAAGCAGAAATATGTGTTTTTCCACTCTCACCCCACCCCAATCCATTCTAGGCCCAGCACATTGACTCTGTCTGTTCGGAGAGGTTTGGATGATCAGAGCCTGGAAATGGGGTCAGGGAGAGGCAAAAGGTGTTGAATTTGAAAATCTGGTTGGACTCCAGGTTCAAAAAGACCTGGAAGAGGAGCCTCTAAGTTGGAACATTCTTAGTTACTACTCTCCAAATTGGACAGTCTAGAAAAAGTCTGTGAAGCCCTCAGTAGGTACCACTGGCCCTTGTGGGCCCTTGCCATCCATGTTGGGGTTTTCTAGCTGTCTGTTCTTGGGCCCAAGACTGGATAGATGAGAGAGGTGTTGTCCCCAGACTTCAGTGAGCCTCTTTCCGAGTGAGGAGTAAACAGGGACCACTTTTTAGTTGCATTTGGGGGAGCCTAGGAGGGGAGGGTGCTAATATGGCATTATAGTTTTGTCCCTAGAGAAAACAATGCCATAATATCAGTGCTTTCTTGAAGAGTATGATACTTTTGACTACTCCTGAAGATGCCATCACTGGCCTGGGCTAAGAAAGGGACAGAGGCAGCTCTCGTGTTCCCCCCACGCTTTCCCAGGTGTGTGTGTTGGGGGAGGGGGCAAAGGTGCCTGGGTTTCCAGGATATCAAGCACGCTTTTCCTACACACATACACAAACAGCATTTTACGTTGAATGGGGTAAAGACTAGCAGGAATTTCTTTTTTTCCACCAATGCCTCCCGTTGAGAAGGGGGTTCTTAGCATGGCCATGTAAATCAATACCGAGTTATTTCTTTGAATTCAAAGGCTATTTATCCAGGTCTAATTTCTTTAGAATTAACGTGATAACTGAGCCTAACTTAGCAACCAAACCCAGCCAGGCCCTGCCTGGCCTGAATGTACTTCTACAGCCCGAGGAGGCTGCAAACCCTCCACCGGCACCCAATCTACCCCCTGACCTATGCGCGCTGCAAACACTAGTCCATAGATAGAACGGCAGGGGACTTTCCACCCAAAGAGACTGCTCCTCCCACGGTGGCCCTGGGTGCGCTGACCCACGCACAGGGTCTAGTGTTGGCAATCAGTTGGTATTTCTCTCTAAATAACACTGACGGCCGGAATACAAGCCCCAACACCTCAACGTCTTAAAAAGCAAAAGGCAGTTTAGGCCTCAAACCCTGCCTCTTAAAACTTTTTAGTGAATATGACCCTCACCTACTATAGGCCCTAAAAGAGACTTAGGTCTCCAGATTGCCGGCTTTACTTCTGTTTTGAATGATAAAAACTTCTTAGGCCTCACCTGCCCTCCTCCTCCAACCCCCAGGGCTGGCTCGGGTTCCCCAGCCAGCAAGACAAAGAGGTTGGAGCCAGGACCGGGTTGGCGGCTGGCGACCAGCAGGGCGCAGGGGCCTGGAGCCCCTGAAGTGTGAGCCTTCGCTTCGAAGCCCTGAAGAATCCGGGAGTTCTTGACTCTCAAGGATGGGCTGGAGGTGCCGGCTGGACGAGAACAAACCAGGGGCGACTTGCCTTAGCTCATTACCGCCGCCCATGACACTGGGCGAAGGACTTGGCAGCCCAGATGCCGGTTCATTTGGAGAGAAGAGGCCGAGGGCAGCGGGCCCCCTGCCTCAAGCAGCCACTGAGCGCCGAACTCCTCGCACCGAGGTTGGTGGCAGAGGCCACACGTGGCAGCCACTCGCCGCGGGCCACCTTGGCGCACTGTGTGGGACCACACTAGCTCTCTCGCTAGCTATTCCCAGGACTAGCTGGAAAGCTGGACGCTCAAGCCTGCAGTTTGGATTCTACCCTGCAAGCGCGCACAGAGACCTCTATCAAGCTGGGAAGAACCCCTCGCCCTCGTTCGCTCCACTCCCCAACCCCTGGCTGTCTGAGCCCATTCTGGGTCGCTCAGCAGGTCTTTACCTTACGCAAAAACTGCTGCCTCGGTGCAGCTGCATGCTTGCTCCCCTGGAACACAGTCCTGGGATTTTATCCTCTATCTAATGGGGGAGGGATGAGAGCCCTGTAACTACTACTCGGACGATTCCCGCCCTCCGGGCTTCCTTGGGTATTAAGCAAACAAGAAAAAAAGAAAAAGAAAAAAAAAAACAATAACTTTGCAAAGAGAGGCTGCTACGCCCTGGATCTGGTGCTCAGTGCAGGGACCTTCCCGGGCCTGGCCACAACTCGCCCCGCTCGGGGTGAGGCCAGAGTCGGGGAAGTCGACGAGGAAAGCAGTGCACCTGCGAGCAGAAAGAAACACACATGTACGGAGGCGGGGGCGAGGGGGGCCTTCACCGTGTTAACAGCAAGCTGCAGGGGATAAAGCAATAAAACTGCCACGTCTACCTGCTGGCTCTGAGGACATTACAAACAAACTCGGCGCGCAGCCCGGGTGCACCGAGAGCACGCCAGCGGAGGGGGGAACCTTCTCTTTTCCTGACTCTCCCTTCTCCACCCCCACCCCACCCCCAGATACACACCCTACACACATCTCCCCCTTACCCAGCCCACCTTTCATTTTCCTTGAAGCCTTTTTTGTTGTTGTTTTAATTCACTGCCGATTTGTAAACGCATGGATCGGGTTACTGGTTCGCGTGTTAAAGTGCACCTCTTGTTAAAAGGAGAGGAACAAGGCACACCACTTAAAAATGAATTCAGAGTTACTGAACCGGCTCCCGAGGCTCAAAAAGTTAAGCGCGGCAGGCTAGGAAAGGGAGGGGGAGAGGAGAGTAAACGCTGCTGCCCGGGGAACCCTGGAGAAAACCCACGGGCAGCGAGTTTCAGGTCATCCGATAAAATGGAGGAAGGAAGGAAGGAAGGAAAGAAAGAAAAAGAAAAAGGCAAACTAGTCTAGCCACGCTTTGAGACCCGGGGCTGGGAGCTGGGAAAATCAATTAGCATAAGCTGCTATCTCTCCGCGTAACTTGTAAATAGAGTCCGAGCTGCCTATCCGCAGTCACCTTTTCTGAAGTTACGGGGGCAAGCGGCACCACTAAATTCTCCATTTCTCAGCTTCCTTGGGTCACATATCCTATGGAGCCCAAGCAAATAGGGTGCAAAGAAGGCCCCCGTAGTTTTCCCAAAGGAGACCCACACTCGTCCCCGCAACCTCTAGACACTTTGGCCCGGAGTTGTTAGATTGTACATTTCTCGGTGTGGCCAAAGGCTCGCGGCTTGGATCTATTCGCAGACTGAAAGCTGGCGCCGAGCCCATGGGGGTCTGCATACCTTGCCCCCCAGTCCTGGTCCATTGGCAGTGCCGACTCCCGGAGCATCCCCGCAGTCCCAGGTCGGGGACCCGGGCGCGGCCCGGCCAGCCCTCCTCGGCGCCAGGTCCCCAGTCCAGCTCTCCTACCTGGTGGCTGGGCCTGAGCGGCACGCTGGGGCTCCTCTGTCTCTGCTCGGCTGCCTCGACCTAAGTGGGTCTGGAGACTAGAGGGAGAAAGGCTA